>NC_090437.1:522904240-524144740 GCF_031143425.1 Pleurodeles waltl | reverse complement strand
TGAGTCGGTGTGTTGTTGGCTTGCGGCTGAAAAGTGAAGGAGATGCGAAGTGCATTCAGGAGTCAGTGAAAGGAGGCTGTGGAACATATGATATCCATTCAGACAAGATGTGGAGAGAGAAAATGGCACACAACTGCACGTGTCTAACGTGGAATGAGCATAAAAAGCATAACTAAGATTCTCTGAAGACCACTACCCCTTCTAAAGGACTCAGTAATGTTTAATTCAGACTCACAATTTCAGGATTGAAATTTTTTTCATATAATTTACAACAAAATCACTGTTACTCATTTATCTTAAACCGCTAAGTAAGAACCATTGCTTGACCAAGCCAAAGGTCCTGTCTGGTTCAAATGTATGTCAGTTGCTGTGTTATATATCTCAATGCAATAACTGAAATCTCAGACAGAAATCAAAATACCAGTTGGGTGGCACACTATAGGAATCACAAAAATGTACTTTCATTGTTTAATCCTTGCACCAAATTGCATAGGTCACAACCCTTTTCCCTGGGAAGAATCATTGCAGAAACTGACTAGATTTAAAATCTTTCAAAGGGCAGTATACATTAACTTAGTTGTGACATGTAAGTTATGTGTTTGGTTGCTACTACTAATTATGTAATATTTTTCATTGTAGCATCTGGTGAAGCATGAAGACTTTATATAGGTATTGAACAAAGAACAAGAGGATATGCAGAACCCAACCTCCTTTGCTGCTCTTGCACCACCATAATACATTCCCAGTGTTTAAGATAAGGAAACTGATGCTATATTATTCTTACATGATAGTTAAGGACTATGTATGTGCAGTGGTCTACATTGTGGGGTCACATCAGTATCCATTTAAGGCATGAAACTGTGCAATCAATATGAAAAGATTGGAATTTTGGGAGTTCATTGAAGACACTGAATTCGCTCAGGGATAATGAGAGCTTGTACAAGCAGTCTTCTCCAACATTTCAATGTTTGCCTTTCTGTTTCTCTCTTTTTAAATTAGATTCTACCCTCACTGGATGGAATATAATAATAGCCTTATAGCCCAGCTGCCTCAGACTACACCAGTTGTTAAAAGCCTTCTCCCTTGCCTTGCTGTTATAGGGCCTCAACTGTGGCACGAGCAGTGTCTGGTTCAGGGCCTCAATAAAACCAGAATGGCCCACAAAGGCAGCGGGCCATAAGGCTATATTTTATTATCAGTCATGTTGTGCCAAGGGGAGCTGTTGGAGCTATAATGCACAAGATATGTTTTTGCACAAAACCTTATATATTGTACTTTAAATATTGACAGGTAACTTTAATATTGGTAAGACACAATGAATGCAGTCAAGCAGCTACTTGCAAAGCCATTTCTTGGACTGAGTCATGAAGATAAACTAACTGATAAAAGATTAGGCCATGACCTGCTAGACTTAAAACTACAACAAACTGCCCAACACAAAGAGAAGACTTACAACACCTGGTACACAAAAGTTGATTGGCTTACAGAGAGTACATGAACAAATTCTCTATTCAGCTTCCCCTGCTTGCTGTTTGGCGGTGACATTCCTTGGACAAAACAAGGAGTAACAGATTTGAAGCATTTGTCGGATAAAATAAATAAGCATGCACACTCAAGAATCCATATGGAAAATCTGACAAGACTGGGAATGTTGGGAGACCAAACCATTCAATCCCACAAAAGCAACACGTACCAACAAACAATAAAGAAACACAATGAAGCAGTCAATAGGAATAGACACATAATGTCAAAAATCTTTCATGTATTGTTTCTATGGTGCTTTTAAACTGGCATTACGAGGGCATGATGGATCTCAAAGTTCCTCAAATCCTGGTATATTCAGAGGCCTTGTGGATTTAATAGCAAGTATAGACTGTGAAATGGAAGCACATTTAGCAAATGCTACAGTGTTTTAGGCACCTTTAAAACTATACAAAACAAACTCCTTGAGTATGTACTAGAAATAATAAAGAGCGATATTGTCCAAGAGTTAAACACAAACTTTGTGGCTATTCAGGCTGATGACACCACTGAAGTGGCAACAAAAACACAGTCAGTATTAACCATTTGTACCTTGACAATGACAGTAAAGTTGTGGAGAGGTTTTATGGTTTCACACATTTAAGAGACTCTAGTGCAGAAACCATTACTTCAGCTATACTACATGAACTGAACTTAATTGTTCCAGAGAAGCTTCAAAAAACAAAACCTTATTGCACAAAGCTATGATGGTGCTTCAGTAATGAGTGGAATCTTTAGTGGAGTACAAAGAGGAATTAAAGATATGTACTCTTAGATCTCAGAGGCACACATTTTCTTTTTGGATGTAGGAGGCATGGCAGCATTCTTCTCATTTTTCCCCAACAGAACAGAAGTACTTCAGGTAATTATGGCCAGAAAGCTTCCAAGGAAATACCCAACTTGTTGGAACTTTCACATAAGCACAATCAACCTAATATTCCAATATAGGGTTGATCTTGAGAAAGATTTTGACTTCATAGAAGCCAATGGTGACTTTAAATTCAAAAGTTGGAATGAGGCCCAGGGCTTTGCTAGAGCACTACAAGATAGAGCGTTTCAGTTCTTTCGGCTTTTATTTAATGAAATAATGCCTCATGTCCACATATTATACAACCAGTTACAAAAACAAGAAATAGATACTGTCTTTGTACAAAGAGCTACCAGTCAGTTCGTCACCAGAGTGAACAAATCAGAGAAGGGATTGACAATTTAGACAGCAGACTGGCAAGTGATTCTAGAATGCCAAACCACAGGAAAAACATCAGCAGTCTGGTCCACATTGCAAAGGAGATATGTGACACTATAGTTGTGCATGAAAAGGAACGTTTTTCCTTTACAAATGCATTTGGTGAGTGCCACATTAGTGCAAAGCTATCAATTTGCAGAATATGATATTTCCTTCCCTGAGCAAGCACTGAATGAGGCAGTGGAAGCTTTTTTTATGCTCAACAAAGAGGATCTGAGAATTGAGTTAACTGTACAGTACTCAATGCAAGTGTATCAGGAGGTCACTGGTGCCATTTCTTTGCTAGATTTAATTCAGAAACTTAATATGGAAAAGTCATTTACATAGACAGTGGCTTTACTAAAAATAGTCATTACTTCTCCTGTGACAACAGTAGAGTCGGAACAATGTTTTTCGACTTTAAACAGAATTAAGACATTCCTGAGGATTACCATGATTGAGGAAAGACTGAGAAGATTTACAAGCCCTTAGCACTGCCTTAATGCAGCATTAGCATAATTTTTATGATGCAAAGGCGGTGTTAATGTGGCCATTCCCCTGTGCCATATTTACAAAATTGCACATTGCATGCATTGTGCCAGTTTGCAACCGTTTGTGCCACATTATGCCTGCATTAGGCATAATGTATGCAAGAGGGGCATTCCCACTCTGGGAGGCCTGAGAAAAATGATGCAGTGAAATTTACAAGATTTCACTGCGCCATTTTTTCCATCATTTTTAATACCTGCTCAGGGCAGGCGTTAACATGAGGCACCTATCATAATCTATGGACCTCCCTGTGTTTTGCTGCACTGGCGTAAAAAGTTCTGATGCTAGTGCAGCAAAGCACCACATCAAAAATGCTGATGCTGTTGTGGTAATGACCTTCATTGTAAATATGGAGCAACCATGGTGGCATTAGAGGGGGCAAAGGAGACGCATGTAAAGTGGCGCATCTGGACCGATGCACCACTTTCTTGTAAATCTGCCCCTGAATGCTTTAGCAATGCCCTCTATAGAGAGAGACTTTGTTAAAAGAATCCAAGACTTTAATGTTCAAATCATTGAAAAGCTGACAGCTATTAAAGAGAGATGTGCTGATTTTGTCTACAAAAGTCAACAATATGTTAATCCTAACACTTCTTGAATGCTGCTAGTTTGCGACCTGCTCAGTTGTTCTTCATCGGCTGTATATATATTGAAGACACTGAAATCACTGGTATATGCCTGAACTTTATGGTTGGCTGCTCTCAATGAGCCATACAGTCAGCGCCTTGTAGGGTGCCCTGCTACCTTTTAATGTTTATTCTTTGCAGTCCCAATGTGTCCAGTCCAACAAATCACAAGAGCATTTATTTCCTCGATGGATTTATTTCTAAAGGTGTATCCATAAGTCTGTGAGGTACTCAGCATTGTTATCTTGCACTTTCTTAAGTTCTGTAGTTATAATGAATAAGCAGCTACCTATGTTATTATCATATGAAATCTGTTTATTGATGTTGTTGGAAATGGCCTTTCTGCAGGGTCACCCCCAAACCTTTTGCTTTCCTCCTCCTCTTTTTTTGACCAACTTTTTGCTGGCGTTAGGACTCTGTGCACTTTACCATTGCTAATCAGTGCTAAAGTGCATATGCTCTCTCCTTAAAACATGGTAACTTTGGCTCATACCCAATTAGCTTATTTAATTTACTTGTAAGTCCCTAGTCAGGTGCACTACATGTGCCCAGGGCCTGTAAACTAAATGCTACTAGTGGGCTGCAGCACTGGTTGTGCCACCCACATAAGAAGCCCCCTAACCATGTCTCAGGTCTGCCATTGCAGGGCCTATGTGTGCAGTTTCACTGCCACTTCGACTTGGCATTTAAAAGTAATTTCCAAGCCTTAAATGCCCCCTTTTCTACATATAAGTCCCCTCTAGGTAGGCCTTAGGCAGCCCATAGGGCAGGGTGCTATGTAGGTAAGAGGCAGGGCATGAATATGTGTGTTCTATATGTCCTGGCAGTGTAAAACTCCTAAATTCATTTTACAATGATGTGAGGCCTGCTCCTTTCATAGGATAGCATTAGGGCTACCCCCATATACTGTTTGAGTGGTAGATCCTGGTCTGAAAGGAGTAGCCAGGTCATATTTAGTATGGCCAGAATGGTGATACAAAATCTTGCTTAATGGTGAAGTTGGATTTTATATTACTATTGTAGAAATGCTATTTTTAGAAAGTGAGCATTTCTCTACACTCAAATCCTTCTGTGCCTTCCAATCCATGTCTGGCTAGGTTTAGTTGACAGCTCCCTTGTGCATTCACTCAGACAACCCCAAACACAGGATGCTCAGTCACACTTGCACACATCTACATGTTGAATGGGTCTTCCTGCTGGGCTCGGAGGGTGGAGGGCCTGACACTTACATGTCAAAGGACAGTAGCCTGCCTCACACAAAGGCCTGCCACACCTCCTACTGGGACCCTGACAGACAGGATGAAAGTGAAAGGGGACCTTGTGCACTTCTGAGCCACTGTTTGAAGTCTTCCCCACTTCAAAGGCACATTTGGGTATTCAAGCAGGGTCTTTGACCCTACCAACTCAGACACTTCTGAGGTAGACACTTCTACTTCATCAGACACTTCCTGGAGAAGAAACCCTGACCCAGAACCTACAACCTGCCAAGAAGAACTGCCTGGCTGCCCAGAGGATTCACCTGGACTTCTTTTCTGAGAAGTACTGCTGCCTTGCTGTTGCCCTGCTGCCTTGTCCTGAGAAGTGCTCTCCAAGGGCTTAGATAGAGCTTGCCTCCTGTTCATGAAGTCTTAGGACCAAAAAGGCTTCATCTCTGTAAAAAACTCCTTGTGCGGTGAAATAGCAATGCACAGGCTGCAAGAAACGATGCACAGCTTGCATTGTGATGAAAAATTCACTGCACGCCAAACCGGAACGACGCAGCCCGACTTCCCATTGAGTAGATCGACACAGCGCCAGTGTTGCACCCGGAACTTCGACGCACAACCCTGGATGGATGCAAAGCTGACCCAGAATGACGCAGCCCGACTTCCTGAGAGGAATCGATGCAGCACCAGCAACAGAAATTTCCACGTATCGCCCACCGGATCAACGCAGCCCCTGTGACTTTGTCTTGCAAGCGCCGGATTTCAATGCATCGTCTCCTGGGAGTCTGAAAACCCTGCAACCTGACGAGGATCCAAGTCTGCACTCCAGAAATCAACCCAAAGCCTTCCCTGTGTTGAAAATAAACAACGCATCATCTGTGTGCGGCCGGCGAAATCGATGCACACTTCCCCGTCTTCCACGCATCTCCTCCTCTGCAGTCCCTTGCAGAGACTTTGAACGCAAACCAGGTACTTTGTGCTAGCAAGAGACTCTTGTTGCTTTTAAAAGACTAAAGACACCATATATCATTTTTACAGTGATATTTTAAAGTATACTTATTGATTCTTGATTGTTTTGATTGTTCCAATCTCCTTTATTCCGATGGCAAGCGAAAAACACACCTAATGTATTTCTACAAGAAACACTTGTCTTGTTCCTGTTCAAGCGCAGAAGGTTTGCAGAAACGATTTGATAATCCCTCAAACAGACCACAAATTGGGATGCCCCTACAGTGACCAGATTTATCATGACCTTTAGAAATAAGTCTTGTGAGGTAAGAAATGTACTCAATAGACACTGGGACAAATTGATAAGTGAAAATACCTGCGTGTTATTCTATGGTACCATCCCAACATCACCTTTAGGGAAGGAACATCTTAGAAAGATAAATTGTGCAAAAAATTCAATGGTGAACATGCTCAGAAAATCAGGGGGGGCTGTGAAAGGCTTCTATAAATGTGGTAGTTGTTACGCCTGTAACTACAGTCACAACATGAAACAATATTTCTCTCCTCTCAGCAATACAAAAAAAGGATTGAAAAATATTTGACCTTACAATCTGATTTTTGTGTATATGCTCTAATTTGGCTCTGGGAAAAATTATACGTAGGAAGTACCATGTACCCAGTGGAGAAGCTGATTTTGGAACACATGTGAGTGATAAAAAACGGGGACAAAAAGAATTCTGTGGCTCGTCATTTTTAAGTAATGCACAGCGGTGACAAGGAGAGTCTATGTTACTCTGAACAGAATACTAATCTCTAGTAGAGGGCGGAATCCTACAATCAAATTCCAACAGCTTGAATCCAAATATATATTACAGCTTGACACTAAATCACTCAAAGGCCTTAAGTAGGATGAGGAGATGTTTGTACATTTAGGGATTAAATTCTACCTCACCTCCTTCCTTATATTACTTTATGAGGAAGTATATTACTTCCAGGCATTTTATGAGGTATTTAGTAAGAAGAAATCGGAATAGTTAACTGCAACATGTTCACTTTTAGTCTCTGATTATTTGAATCACCATCACAAAAACTGTTTTTAATGAGCATGTAATGTTTTGTATGTTGTACATGCAGGGTGGGGCCTTCCTTTGAAGAGGGCTGGCTAACTTCACTGGGCTGTATTGAAATTCCAAAACACAGGATTATGTCTTCTGCCTGTCTTACCTGAGCATACGAAGCCTGGAAAATGCAAAAGAGCTGAGATATTTTTCTTTATTTCATAAATCATTTATACTATTTTGAGGGACCTGATTTGAAATAATTTTGGAATTTATAATGGTGAAATATGGTGAAAGTACATAATGACCATAAGTTCTCTCCCTTGTTTTTCTTCCCTGGCTATGCGCTTATAGTGTTAGCTGAGGCTCTATATATGTTCTGCCCTACTCTTGTCAACTTGGGTGGGATTTTAGCATTTTATAAATTATAATTTCGATTTGAGTCTGGCATTGAAATAAATTCTTATCATAGATGAGCAGAACATTTTAGTTGTCTAGATTTCATTATTGTTATTACTTAAATTTACTATGGGCTATATCAGCTAAAATGACCCTATGTGAACTGATCGCAAGATAAGCTATACTGCCACTTCAGCTAGGCCATACAATTGAGATATAATTTTTGCAATCTGATACTTGTACGTATAAGTTTGTATCTGAAGATTTGTAAAATACAATCACAGCAATACCAATACTCACACCAATGACGATATGCCATGTATGAATATTGCAAGATTATAAATTGTATTGAGGTGGTATGCTGTGATATAAGATGTATCATAATTGAATATTTGATCAGGATAACCTTTTATAACAAAATCAGTGAGATACATAAAAATAGCGGCGTAATGGATATACACTCAGATGGATTGTTAAAAAATGAAATTCTGAATATACGTACGTGAGGATTTCATAATGGATTATGTGACAGTGGTACATACACTAGTTTACTTTTTGACCAATACACTATATGCTTTTCTGAATTGGAGGAGAATACTGTTACATAATAATGCTATCTGTACTTTTTGGTCTGTTTGTTACATGTTCAAACATGGCCAAAGAATTATGCTGGTATTAGAACTGCTCCACCCCATTTTCTATGTTTACGACAGAGGTGAATTTCTTTTAAATGGTGTTGATGACAGAACAATCTCACCCATGATCAAGGCAGGTGAACGCTGAAATGCATTGGATTGTTTCTTTCGCATATGGGCACTGAAAAAATAATAATATGTTAATTTGAACTTCTATAAATAATGATATATTAGTAGTAATAACTTTATTTCAGCTAAACACCATGAAAGTAATACAAACAGTCCATAAAAATCACATTAAAATGAATAAGTACAATCAAGTAAGATCTTAGAAAAATATGCATATTAAAAGTTGAGCAAATAAAAGCAATTATAGCTAATTTCAGGATTCCAACTTAGATACAGATCACATTGTACAGACCTGTATGTCACACCCCCAATAACGGATTGGAGTAATAAGGAGATCAGTTCATACATTTCCTAATAGAGTGCATGATTACCATGCTGGGTTCAAGCGAAGATTGTAGAGTACAATTACCTTTACATATTTCTTTAGTACTCATATCCTTGAGGTGTACAACTTTTGCTGATGAATCCCATGCCCACAGTAAGAAACGGGGAATGGCTAACACTATTTGTTCCTTAGAATCACTTTTCAAAATCCTTGAGGCCTTCCAATAGTGTCTCACACCCTCAAGTTTTCACATAGCAAGGGTCTATTTCTTAGGGGCAGCGGAGGCAAAAGAATAAAAAATGTGCCTTCATCTCCTCAATCTGCAGACAATGTAGGGAGTGGTTCGAGGAGCAGCCAGTTATATCCTACTTCGAAGTATAAGTTCTCAGTGGGAGGGCACCACCTTTAAATTGAATACATAAACATTTCACTTGAAAAGGAAATATTCTGTCCACGTATAGTCCAAAACTGGGAAGACATTTGTGGTTCATAAACTGCCCTGTTTTGCTCCCTTCTGGGTGTTTTTTCCAGATCTGCTGCATGAAGCTTTCCCAATGCAATGGTTTAACTATCTGAGTGTCAGCTTTAACTATTTCTCTTGGGGAACTCCAAAGGTAACCCACTCCCACTCTACCTGACAGCCTCTTAATTTGCTTTATCGATCGGTATGTACTTGTTGGTCACAGGAAATTAACTCTAATAATGATTCTTAATATGGGGCCAACTCCATAGGTGACCATAGTCGGACCCAATATGTCAAAGTTTTAAACAAGTGGATGCAGTTTAATACTAAATCAAGTCTCAGGGGAATTGAAGATGTACTCACAGGTAAATTAAAAAGGGGCCTAATAAATGTATTCTCAGTCTTTGTCAGGGTTGCTGCATCTGCATAGCCACATATCTCAGCTCCAGAGGTAGCAGCTGTCAAAGCTGTGGCTGAATATACAGTGAGTGCCAGTGACACTGAGCCCCCTGAGGTGGCCTTATATTTCCTCCCAATTGCAGATGTCTTCTGATGAAGAATAATATTACTTTTCCTTAGTTGCTCCCCTATGTCAGATTATCTGCAATCGTGCTCCTAAATAGTGAAAATCTGTTCTAGAAGAGCCCCATCTATGGCCATCTTTCCTCTAAAAGACTGATTTGGGTTAATTGACATAAACTTTTATTTAGATGGGTTAAGTTCTAGTCCCCTGTTTCCACAAAAGCCTGCAAAGACATTCAATTCTGGCTGTAAACCTAAGGGGGTTCTGGAGATAAGTAGAGTGTCACCTGCAAACATTATTAGAGGGACAGAAACACCTATGGACTTGGGAGCATCGTGTCTACATTGAGATAACCATTTAACCAGTCCATTGAAATAGAGACTAAAGGGAGTAGGTACGAAGACACAACCATGCCTTAGTCCCCGTTTAATTGAAATTCTGTCTGTTAGGTCCACTCTTGTGTTCCATCTCATGTTAGCATATGATTTTGCATGGAGTACTGTCAAAATCCAGAGTTATCACTTGCGATTCCATAATCTTCCAGAATCTTCCATAGGTTATCCCTAGATACCAGGTCGAATGCTGCTCTTAAATCTATAAAAACAATATAGAGGTGGTCCCATTTCATGATGACATACTAACAGCATTGTCCCTTGAAGCTAAAGACCTAATCAAGGGTACTAACCTTACTCCTGAAACCCACCTGTGTATCTTCAAGATTATGGTTCTCGGTCACCCACGTCTGAAGTCTAAGCAGGACCTACCCACCAAAATTGTTTTGGTTGTTATCTAGTAGTCTTATGGGCCTGTAGGTAGATGGGACATCCCTATTCCCCTTTTAATAGATATGGATATTGATGGCTCCACACCATGATGAAGGAATGTTTTCACCCTTTAAGATAGTTTTGCTCATAGCATTGCGATACAGGACCCATATTTCTGGCTGTGACAAATATAGGTCTCCAGGGATACCATCTAAACCTGGTGCCTTTTCCTTCTTCATCTGCTTTAGGGCATGGGTCATTTTTGCCAGGGTAAAGCTTGTAATAACACTGCTTACATTAGTTGCCCCTTTTTTCACAGGAACTATATTTTCCTGGGTCCCTGCCCTATCCTCCAGCAGGGCATAGTCTGGTTCATTTCACAGGCCCAGTCTCTGTAGAAAGTCTCAAAATGTGCTACTAATCTATCTGGTGGAATTGTAGCTTCAAGATAGTTATCTATTATGCAGGAGTTAACTGGAGTCGACTTCCAAAAACCCTTTTGGTCCCCATTCTGAAAGGCATCTGTTAATCCCCCCCCCCCACTGTTCAGATTCCCAACTTCCTTAGGCGTTGATCAATATGGGCTTATATCTCTCACTGGCCGCACCTATTTCTATTCAATTGCCTTTCTTTACAGCTTCCAAAATTCATTGTGTCCTGATGCGTCAGTCTTTCGAATATCAGGTGGGAACTATTTTTGACAGCAGCCTCTCGGCTGTTCTTTCACAAAGAACTTCCCCATTTGGTCCATTTGTTGACAATGCAGGTTGACAACTTTTTCATTGGTTATATCAGCAGATTTGACCAAAGAGAGGTTTTCTACAAATAACTCACATATTTGAGTCAGGACCACAGTGTTGGATGCTATTGCTGGTCATTTGACTTTTCTCCTATTTTTAGTAGTTTCCAGCAGAGCTTTAGATACAGAATTTAAATCAATAAATGCTGAAGTTGCAAATTTAGCACTTAAAGCCTGATGATCACTGTCTGGTCTTTGGACTACTTCCACGTCATATAGCAAAGACCATAGTTCAGGTACAGAGATATATATTCAACATTGGTAGTGGTTTCCCCCTCTTTAAAAAGTTGGGCAAGATGGGAAATCAGATCTTGTGTTGTCATTAATAATTTTTAGACCATGTTCTTGGACACATCTAGCAGCTAATATGCCACCTTTGTCAATTTCTTAACATTAGCCCGGACTGCCAGAGATGTTGTTACTGCTTCATAGGTATAGGGGACCGTGCCTATCTGCATCTGATCAAGAAGCAATCATGGGTTACAATCACCTGCTATTATATTTTTGGCTCTCTGGTTAAAGTGTCCTAACATTTCTGATAAATGGTCCACTATAGCAGACTTCATATTTGGCAGAACAGATCTAATGTACACTAGGGCAATGTACCTTACCCCTGCTGGAGTGGCTATTCTGATTTCAAAACCTAACGGATCCCTGGTGTTTGATGGAACCACTTTAGAAATGGGAAATAGGTCTAAACACAGCCATATCTGAATACCACCCGATGATTGACCTGCAGAGGAAGGTAGGGAATTGATGTGAACTGCAATAAACCCAGCTCTATGCGCTGGCTTGGTTTCCCATGTCTTCTGTAGATGTATAATGTGTTAATGAACTATTAGCTTCTTCCATGTTATAAAATTAGTGCAAATGGCATCACACGGATCGTCAGAGGGCAATAACATCTTTCTACTGCTTGAGTAGATTTTCTACTTGAGCAGCAGCCTCCTCAATGCAAGCAGCAGCTTTCTCATCATGTCCGGTCGTGGCTTACTGCGACCGCTCACATTCAGAAATCTCTCTTGTGCTCGCCAACTTAGTGATTTCTCTTGCTCGCAAACCTAGCGCTTGTGTGCATGAGCAAAAACCTTCAGAGCATTTGAGGGGAAAACTCTGTGAACTCTACCAGCGGAGCAGGATTTTTTTCCCACCCCTAGTGATGGTGTGCAAGAAGTCCTAGTTTTACATGGTCCAGTAAATTACTGTGATTATGATTGAATGTAATATTTGGAGTGAGTTCTTTTAACACATCTACCCCAAGCGGGAAGAGTTGATCTTTCCGAGTACATGCTATTGGGGTAGCAGAGTTGCTGAGGGTCACCTGTAGTCAATCAATCAATCAAAGTATTTGTAAATTGTGGCTTATCACCCCAGGCGGAATCCAGGCACTCATGGTTGTCGCTGTGTGTCTGAGTTACTCCTCAAAGAGCCATGTCTTCAGTTTATTTCTGAAGTTGAGGTTGTGCGAGGTTCAAAGGTGGGGGGGTTCATTCAAGTTCTTGGCAGATAGATAGGAGAAGGAGCACCCTCCGCAGCAGCTGATCAGACTCTCAGGACATAGCTGAGGGGGAGAGTTGTCTAGCAGAGCTCCTTCGTTGGCCGGTTGAAGGAAAGTCTGCGGTTGATTAGCTTGGGTCCGATGTTATCAAGAGCTTTGTAGGTGATGGTGAGAACGTTGAATCTGCACCTCTTTTGTACCGGCAGCCAGTGTTGACCTCTGAGGTGGGGGGTGATGTGGGTTCTTCTGAGAAGGTCTAAGATGAGTCTCGCTGCTGCATTCTGGATGGTCTGGAGGCAGTAGAGGAGCTGGGCGGGAAGTCGGACAAAGAGGGCATTTCCATAGTCTAGTCTGCTGGTGATGACGGCTTGGGTGACCGTCTTTCTGGTTTCGATGGGGATCCATTTGAATATCTTCCATAGAATGCAGAGTTGTGGAATATGGAGGAGGCCACTGTGTTTATCTGCTGTTTGAAGGTCAGATTGCTGTTGATTATAATGCCGAGGTTGCAGGCATGGTCACTCAGTGACAGGGTTATCCAAGCATGGAGGGCCACCAGGGTCATCCGAAGGGGAGTGGTTGCTGCTGAAGATTATCACTTCTGTCTAGTCCGTGTTTAGTATCAGGCAGTTAGATTTCATCCAATCGGCAACGTGTGTCTCTGGGGTTAGCGTAGTCTCCAACACGGGAGAGCATTCTTTGGGTGTCATTGACATAGGAGACGATTTTGAGTCCATGGGAACAAACAGCCTTAGCCAGTGGCATCACAGAAATGCTGACGAGGGTGGGGCTGAGAGAGGATCCCTGGGGGATGCTGCATATTTTCCTCCTAGATTCTCAGGTGACGGGTGGAGCGGGACCCTCTGAGTGTGGCCTGTGATGAAGACGTGGATCTATTTGGGGTCATTGCATCGGATCCCAATGTGGTGGAGTCTGGCAGTGAAGATAAAGTCAGAGATGGTGTTGAACCTGACCTAGAGGTCTAGAAGGATCAGGGCCGCTATCTCTTCATGGTCGAGGAGTGACCTGATGTTGTCTGTTGCGGCAATAAGGAAACTCTTGGTGCTGTGGTTGGAGTGGAAACCGCATTGTGATGAGTCAAGTAGGTTATGCTTTTCCCAGGTGTTTGGAAAACTGTTTGTTCATGGCTTTTTCCAGAACCTTGGCTAGGAAAGGGAACAGAGAGATGGGGCAGTAATTTTGGAGTTTGCTGGGGTTGCCGAAGGCTTCTTCAAGAGTGGCTTAACCTCTGCTTGTTTCCATGCTTCGGGTATGGTGGCAGTGAATCTTTCTCAGACAGATTTGAGTGGTACCTTAAGCTAAAGAGATTATGGAATGTTTGGGCTTTATAATCCTTGGTGGCTACTTATTCCATTGTAGGCACTTGGGCTTTTAACTTAAATCTTATTTGCGACCTAATGTTGGGGCTGAACCTGAATTCAAGCGAAATTAACCCTTCAGCTAAGTCATGATTTCTTAATTTCAGCCCTGTGTAGTCAAACTGTTTTTCAGTGTTGGTGAATCGTGCTGCATACAATTTATATATATAATCAAGCAGCCATGACAGTTATTAATTTATCAAATATACAATTGAGTGATGAAGAGACAAGACTGTTGTTAATGGGGCTATCATTTTGTCTGAGAAGTGTTTTGAACTATTCCGAAACATGTACTGATTTATATAAATTCATAAGAAAGTTGAAATGAGCGAAATGGCATCTGCAAAATCCTCCTAAAAAACAAATGTTCAAGACTTTGCAATAAGGGAAGGAGAGAAGCAACAGAGGCTTCAAATTTCAGACCTACAGGCCCTAATGGAATTATATGACCTTGAAACAGAAATGGAGGGTCAAAGGACAGAGCCACAATAGATAGAGGCAATGAATTTGGAGGTCTTTGAAATGAGAAAAAAACCTTTAATACTGAAATCAAAATGTATGCCCATTACATCAAGAGATGCTATTGATGTCTTCAACGAAGTGGGGATCAGTGACTTAAAGAAATTATGTTTAAAGTCTAAGTCCATGAAATCCTGTAGAAAAAATGATCAACAAGAGAGATCATACTTCGATTTGATGAAGAAAATTGGTTCTGACAAAGAAATAATAGTAATAAATTTAGATAAGGGTGGCAATGTAGTACTGTAGCCTTGTAGGGTGTATATAGCTAGCAATTGGAGGATCAGAAATGTTAATTGAAAGTGATAGAGGTCCTTGGAGAGTGCTAATGGAAAAATATCATAAAGAATTAGCTCAATTGAAGAGATGAAAACTTATTAAGTTATGATGAGTTTTCATTTCTTAAAAAGGACATTTAAAAATTCCATTGATTCCAAAAGTCCACAAAAATGCCCAGGTACCGCCGGGAACACCTATTATTTCTGCCCAACAGGGACTTCTTGAGAATACTTTGAAATATGTTTTTTTTTTTTTTTTTAAAGAATATGGCCCTCATTCTGACCTTGGCGGTCTTTTCGCAAGACCGCCGAGTTACCGCCGCGGTGAAGACCGCCGACCGCGGCGGTATGCCGCTGTGCGCATTCTGACCGCTGGGAGCGTTCCGCCGGAAAACCGCCAGCAGCCACACTGGCGGTCGGCGGGAAAGTGGAGACTGGTCAACCTCCACCGCCACGCCAGCAGAACACCGCCCACAGAATTACGACCCACATTTCTGTGTGGCGGTCTTCTGTTGGCGGTCTTCTGTTGGCGGTCACCTCCCCATGGCTCCCGTCGCCTCCCGGAGGACCAACGCACAAGGTAAGTTGACCGTCCGTGAGGGGAGGGGGTGGGGGTGTGTTGTGTGATGTGGGCGTGCATGGGGGTGTGCGTGTGAGTGTGTAGAGGGGGTGTGTGAGTGCGTGTATGCGGGCGGGGGTGCTGCTGTGTCTATGGGTAATGTGTGCTGTTCGGCAGGTGCGCATGTCTGCATGTATGTGTGCGGGTATGTGTCCCCGTTGTGTATGTGTGTGTAGGGGGTGTGTATATGTGCATGTTGGGGGTGTGTGCATGTCGGGGTGCATGTATGTGCATGTCGGGGTGGGGGTGGGGAGGGGGTTCGTACCACCTCTGGGGGGTGGCAGGGGGGTGGAGGGTGTGGGGGGAGGACTCGGGTGGGTAGTGGGGGGTGGGGGAGACCCCTATCAGTGCCAGGGAAGGAATTCCCTGGCCCCGATAGTGCTTACCGCCATGGTTCGCACGGCGGTTCCCGCCCGCAAGAAACCGCGGCGGTAGGCAGGGTCATAATACCCTTGGCGGTCTTGGGACGACCGCCGGGCCGGAGTGCGCAAACTCCAGCCCCGCGGTCATGACCGCCGTGGCGGTCGGAGTGGAGAAGTGGCGGTCGGTCGCGGCGGGGACCGCCGCGGTCAGAATGCCATTTTTAATACCGCCGGTCTGTTCGCGGTCCGACCGCCGTCTCTCCGCCGACCGCCAGGGTCAGAATGAGGGCCAATGTCTGTAATCTATCATCTTCTTTAAAAGATTGCAGTGATTTTTTAAGACAAATTTATGACATCCCATGGGATGAGGATTTCATCTTAATGACATTGGACGTTACATCTTTGTACACGAGTATTTGTCATGAGCATATTCTCAGGGCAGTTGAATATTTTTTCAGGAATCATTCTTTGATATTATTAGAACACACTAGAAAGTTATTGATGATGATTAGATACTGCCTTGAGATGAACTATTTCTGGTTTCAGAATAAATTGTATAGGCAAATGCAAGGGATCGCAAGGAGCACCTGCTTTGCCCCCAGCTATGCATGTTTACATCTAGGCTGGTGAGAGGAGGTGGTGCCCCTGGGTGACAAGATTAAAATTGACAGTGAGAAAATTGTGCTGGCTACGTTTTCTTGATGACATTTTTGTTATTTGGCATGGTACTAAGGAAACAGCATTAGAGGTTGTACGAAAGATAAATATCAATGATCTTAATCTGCACTGTTCAGAATGTATCAGCAGAAAACAAATAGAGTTTCTAGATTTGCAGGTATACCTACATGGAAAGAAACTACAAACTAGGCTGTTTAGGAAGCAAACAACAAGGAATTCAATACTTCATGCTTTGGGTTTTCATCCTAAACACACGATAAGTAGCATTCCCTATGGGGAGTTTTTATGAGTAAAGAGGAATGTCAGTGAGAGAGAGGTTTGGGAAAGGAGCAAGATGGAGACAGGACACATTTTATCAGAGAGGATATGATAAAAATGTGGTAGATTTAGTGGTTAAGAAAGTGGAGTGTAAGAGCAAAGAATCTATATTATTTGGACATGAGAAATGTAAGACATCTATTAATCCTGAAATTGTATTGATAACAACTTATAGTACAGAACATAAGAAATTGTTTTGGATGCTGAAGAAAAATTGGCATATATTAAAAGTAGATAATATTTTGGGTGCAACTTTAAAAAGGAATCTACAAATTACATTTTGAAAGGCACACACGATGAGAGACACTTTGGTTTCAAGTACCTCTGAATTTAAGAAATCTAGGGCCATATGTACAAACACTTTTTCCCATAGACACAGAATGGGTAAAAACCTTTGCTACATCTGGCCCCTAGTGTATGGCTGAAAAGTACTGGTTTCCATAAATGCCATAGATGTAAGGCAAGTAAGCATGGAATGGATATGGAGGAGGTATACTCCCCCTGTAGTGTTGATCCATAAGGATCAAGGGACCATACAAGTATAGGACATATTTTGCAGTGTACAAACTGTAAATTTCGCACTTGTATAGCTCACTACTCACCTGTTAGGGCCTCAAGGCGCTGTATGCATACCGCTGTGGAACCCTTCCTGGTTTTTCCCTGTGAGGCACCCACTCCTGGACAGCCCCAGGGTGAAGCCAGGCATCCAAGCACTGTGAGGGCCATTGTAGAGACTAAGCAAGCTATTGCCCAGAGTTACAGAGTGGGACCAATTAATTAGATTAGGCACTGAGGCGAGAATTATCTGGTACCAGGGAATTGAGCCCAAGACCCACCAAGGTGGGAATTGAACCCTGGTCCCGGGCCAGATCTCTGCATCAGGGTCTGCCGCTCTAACCATTGTGCCACACTTCTCCAGTGTACATAGTAAGATGAGAATGTGGCCTCCAATATGTAGGAAGCAAAAATGTTTTCAGTCCACAAAAGAATATTACAGCATCTAAGAGCTGTTGCTAAAAGAGATTTTACATACCCAGTGGCCAGACACATAGCAGAAGTAACATATGGGAAATATGAAAGGCTGAGGTATTTTGTAGTAGATTCAGTCCCTAGACAGTACAGAGGGGGAAATATAGAAATTAAATTACGGCAATTGGAAAGCAAATATATTATCAGGTTGGATACTAGACCCCTAAAGGTTTAAATATGGATGAAGAATTGTACACTTTCTTGGCTTTGGAATGTATGAGAAAATGGAGAAATGTATGAATACTTGGTATTTGGTGATTGAGAAAGGAAGTATGAAATGTTTTATAGTGGTAATCAATTTGGTATATAAAAAGAACAGAAAATGATAAATAAATGTAATCATGTGAAGAATAAAAAGCTATAATGAATTAAATTGGATAAGATTTTATCATTATTATCATTTGTTGAAATTATGAGCCTAAGGAAGCCTCACATGTCAGCATTATATTGTATTTACCCACTATGGGTCAATACAATATAATATCAAAATTTGAATCAATGGTTGCAAATAATGAGGTAATTAGCTACTTTAAAAAGAGCCACTTGCCATATAATATAACATCAATTAAAGAATTTAATTATATTTAATAAAACTGCAACAGGATAATGGTGGAGCTGCATGCTCAGAAGGCATTTACAAACTAATCACCAGAAATGGATTCATGTAAATCTTGCAAAAATAGAGTTGAACAATGGCTTTTGGATTGGGGTATACCATGATTATATATATATATATATATAGATATAATTAATTGTTTAGTATATATAAGACATTCTCTTTTTCTTTTTTGCACGTAATTTTTAAATTATCATAAATTATTTTAAATGTGTTGTTTTCAATGTCTGTGACAAGAGATTATGCTGAAGGGCACCTTAAATTTGTGGTAAAAACGACGTGGAGTGTCATGTGATCAAGGTCTGTTTGAAGCCGAAAAGTGTTATTCAGACTATGCAATAAATTAAAATAATATTTTTACAAGATGGGTGCATGCCTAAACTTTTTATGTGCAATTTGGGCAAGTTGTGAAAAAATATATCTGCTGTTGATGTGACTGGCAGTTGATAAAGGCAGAAAGGCCGAAACCCATCATGCCAGTTTGAATGAAGAAGGTTGGAGAAGGCACCCGTCATTTAAAAGTGTTCAGCAGTTTAGTGGCATTTTAATGAACTTTAATATTGTGACTGCCAGAACCACAACAGCTGGGAAGCATTATGAGAACAGGACATGACATCATGGATAGGCGTGGGGTACTTTCATTAGCGCCAGGTACGCACTGGCACTGGGGCAAGATGCGGTTTGACAAAAGGATCCAAAGAACATTTATTTTTATTGACATTGATGATGTTAAAGATAGCACATAGAAGCAGAGGGTGAAGCGCTGTAATTTAACAACAATGTGCTGATTGGCCCGTAAACCATTGTGGAGAGAGACTTGATAGGGGTCATGATTTGAACTGATGACACAATGTGTGAGGACGGCACTCGATTGGCTGTTACACCAATGAACATCTCAGAAATTAAACCTTAATGATATGCACATGAATGCTGTTGATGTGACTGGCATTTGATAAAGGCAGAGAGGCCAAAATGCATTATGCCGGTTTGAATAAAGGAAGTTGGAATCTGGAGAGTGCCCCTTTTGGTTCTTTTGTGTAACAAGTTGTTTAAATATAAATACATGCTGCAACCTGCCCAAAGGAGAAGGAACTCTCATTTAAAAGTGTTTGGCAGTTTAGTGGCATTTTGGTGAACTTTAATATTGTGATGGCCAGAACCACTGCAGTCGGAAAGCATTTAAACCTGCTGAGGGATCAGGACATGAGGACATGGGTTGGCGTAAGGTACTTACAGTAGCGCCATCAGACATGCACTTGCACTGGAGCAAGATCTGGTTTGATGAAAGGATCCAAAGAGCATTTATATTTATTGACATTCACGGTGTTAAAAATAGCGCATAGAAGCAGAGGATGAAGCACTTTAATTTAACAACAATGCACTGATTGGCCTGTAAACCATTGTGGTGAGAAGAAACCCCCTGTGAGAGAGGCTTGATTGGGTTCATGATTTGAACTGATGACACACTATGTAAGGACGGCACCTGACTGGCTGTTATGGTAATGAACATCTCGGAAACAAAACCTACTTAAGATATGCCAGAGAATGCTGTTGATGTGACTGGCATTTGATAAAGGCAGAAAGGGCCAAAACGCATATGCAGGTGTGAATAAAGGAAGTTGGAATCTGGAGAGTGACCCATTTGGTTCTTTTGTGGAACCGGTTGTTTAAAAAAATACACACACACATATATATATATATATATATATATATATATATATATATATATATATATATATATATACACATATATATATATATATATATATATATATATATATATCTCACTCCAGATTTCTGAAATCCAATGTTGTTTATTTCTTCATAAGTTCATATGCATCATTCAAGGCTAACGCGTTTTAACCGTGTCGGTCTTAATCATAGACCATAATTCCATGCTACCACATACAAGCCCTATCGCCCCTAAAAAATACATCCTGGACATAAAGAAAATGCTCAAGTACTCATATTGCTACAAAAGTTTTTTTTTTTTTTGTATGGCATTTAAATTCCTTTTCACTGCCTTATATTCTTTTTTCTTTTCTCTTTTATCTTATGATATATCTACCGAGCCAAGTGGCTCTATAATTCATCTTGTAATTTTTTTCTTTCTCCAAATAAATTATCAGTCTTCTATCATTCATTTATCCTTCTCAAATTCATTCCTCATTGTCTTCTTATTTTTCAAAGCTAATCATACTATACCAAGAACTATTATTATTGTCCACTGCAGATATAATAAGTGATCACTCAATAATTATCTAATCCCAGAGCAATAAGAATATAATCAATCATTATTTATCATATCAACGGAGTCATGTTATGTGTCATTATTGAATCTTTGTCCATACTGAATACAGATCATCTTTGAATTATTACTATCAACCCACATGTACAAAAAGTTCTTCATTCTGATTCAATTCCCACGGGAATGTGCTGTTTAATCTGATTATATATTCAGATTCCATCCTCCTGAGAATCCGTTCCCTGTCTCCTCCTCTTAGTGATGGCAAAACCCTGTCAATCCTAAAGAAAAGCATACCATCAATTTTTTGATCATGCACCTGCCTAAAATGTTGTGCTACTAGATAATTAACATCATTATTTTTAATGCACGCCAATGTTCCAAAATCCGTTTTTTTACAGGAAAAATTATACTCCCACATACCTCAATTTACACGGACATGAGATCACATACACTGTAAAATCTGAATTACAATTAATAAATTTACCGATAGTGATTTCTTCACCTGTGGGTAAATTATATGTCTTATCATTGCTGCTGTATTTACAAGCCTTGCATCACATACATCTATTAAAACCTTGTTGTTTTCCAAAAAATGAATTCTCCTTTTGTTCATATAACTATGTACCAAAATATCCCGTAATGAGCTGCTCTTTCTATATGTAATTCTGGGATATGGACTCACCAAGGGTCCTATCACCCTATCTGCCTTAATCAAATGCCAGTACCTCTTCATGATCTTCATCACTTCAGCCGAATGAGCCCAAGTGTCTCAGTGTATATATCACTGTGAGCCTGGATGTTTCGGTGTATGGATCACTCTCACCTGGGTAGTGCATTGCATGCATCAGGGTGCACCTGGGTGTGTCAATGCATGCAACAGTGCATTCCGGGGAGTGTCACTCTACTCATTAGTATGTGCCTCGGTATGTCAGTCTATACATCACAGTTTGTATAGGTGTGTCAGTGTATGCATCAGTGTGTGCCTCATTGTGTTATGTGCCTCGGTATGTCAGTCTATACATTACAGTTTGTATAGGTGTGTCAGTGTGTGGATCAGTGTGTGCCTCATTGTGTTAGTGAATCTATCAGTGTGATCCTTAGTGTATGGCCCAGTATGTTAATGTCTGAATCTGTGAATATACAGGCGACTTTCTCACTGTTTCACAAGATATGAGACAATTCTATATTTTTCATATTAGCTATATGACTACCATATTTTTTTTTAGTAGAGTGCATTTATACTTGGGCATAGGCCTCTGAAACCTTTAATTTCAGTCAGTAAATCTCAGAACGACAAATTTCATCTTTTAAAAAGAATACAGTCTCTTCTATAGCATGCATCTCACTTAGAAGGTTGAGTTTTCTGACAACATACTAAATAAACCTACTTAAACACATTTTCTAATACAAAGTGAACTTAAAAATAAAACTGTGTACCTACAGTCACAATTAGTAGCCTAAATTATATTTAAACCACAACTTATATAAATAAAATCTATATTATTAGTGTAGAAAACTACATATTGCATTCACTATATTACATCCTAAGTACATCTTTTACAGCAGTCTATATAATTAAAGTCTCAATATACACATCAATATACAAGTGGTTGTTTATGTTTTTAACTGACTATAGCTGCCAGACTTGGGGTGGCGGTCGGACCACAGCGGTCGTGGAGGTCCGACCGTCAACACTGCCAGGTTGCCGCCAGTCGACTGCCTGGCGGTCTCAGCAGTTGTAATCCGCAAGGGTGGCGCTGCATGCATGGACAGCCCCGTCCCGCTTTCCACTGCTTAAATTACGGGCGGTGGAAAGCGCGGAAGTAGCTGTGCACCCGCCTCACTGCCACATTGCTGCCGGTCGATTACGCACCAATATCAATGTTAAGGCCCTGTTTCCCGCTGAGCTGGGGGGTGGAAATGCTGTTTCCACCCGCTGGCCTAGCGGGAAACTTGTAATAGGGCTGACGGTGTTCTGGCCACACTGGCGGTCAGATGGCGGTATGAGTTTGGCGGATGGCCTCCGCCGCCCGCCAAATTCATAATGAGGGCCAATGAGTCTTGCTTTATATTTGTATTATTTTGTATGTGCTTAACAGTATAGATTAGACTATATACTTATACACCTTAACATAGCAAGTGCACTTTTAATATAATACAACTTAACAATACCTTTTATCTTCAATAGACAAAGCAGCCTCCTCTATAGCCTATCTACACTATATCTGATTCCTTCCATTTCTACAGCAAAAAAAAAAACATTCAAGGTGTTCTCACCAAATGTTCTTTCTTAGCCTTTCAATTAGTATGGTGTAATGCTATCTGCATTTAACCACTGATTCCATCTTGACCACTGACTCCATTTTGTGCTTAGCTTAGCTTCAAATCCCGTCACGTCAGTGGCACAGGTATTTTTCCACATACAGATTATTTTCTACATTGAGTGTATTTCGCTCTTCTCACCGGAGAAGGAAACAGATTGTGGGGGATGCGAAGGTGAGAAGAGTGTACCAGGATGAGAATGCTTATAGCAGAGAAAGGGACGGCTCTGTCTTGAGAATGTGCATTGGGATCTGGCCAGTTCTTTTATGTCTTTTCAAAACAGACCAAGTACAGCCAGTGCTTGAATTTCACAACTTACTCCAAGGGATGAGGAAGGTTACCAGAACCTTCCTCTTGGGTTTGTTTAAGGTGTAAGGTGAGGAAGCTTGGCGCTGAGGTGGAAGGAACTCAGTTCAGTTCATAATCCTTATGCAGCTATACCAACAGTGAGCCATAAAAGCACATAAACAGTAAAAGAACAACAGTAACCATAAAACAGTAAATGAAAAAAAAAACTCATAAAAATATTTAAAGTCATAAAAATATATAAATCATCATTCTGCATTCTGGCACCAATTGCAATAATACAATAGTTACTTTTAATCAGGTTTTCTAGAGTGTGATAAGGCTTTTCCTTACTTGTATGGCTTTTAGAATATAATGTGCCACGCTATAACACACATTCGGGGAGTTTAAGTATAATAGGAATTCAATTGCATCCTGGTGTTCTTATATTAAGTTCATTAAAAATCTGTTTGAAGTAGAAGGTTCTAAGATGTCCATAGAATTTACAAAATAAAACAAAATGCAATGTACTTTGTTTGCTAACTCCATCGCAGGGGCATTTAATTGTCTCTTGTGGGCAATACCTAGTTTGGGGAAATGCTACTAGGTGGTGCGCAATACCCAGTCTTAGTCTAGTTCAAACATACCGGTGCTGCATGTTGGTGACTATGGAGAAATAGCCATGCCTACTTGCATCCAATGAGTAGGACATGTAAATGGCAACAGTGGTTTTAGTAGATTTGATTGACTTTCTATTGTCCGCCTTATATTGCATAAATGTGTCCTTAATACATTTTTTAGATAATGACAGCATGTCCTCTGGATTAGGTTTTATAGATCTATTAAAACAGATTTAAAAGAGGAATCAATAAAAGCTAGCCATGGTATACACATGACATGAACCAATTTCATGCAGTCTAAAAAGAGTTATTTAGTAAAAACAGTGGCTTCCTTAGACCATATGCTGTGCCATAAAAGCAAAGGTCGCACCTGTACCACATCTTTCAAATATTGTAAGCTCATCTCTTGATGTGTAATCCAGTTGGAGGATGAGGTGGGTAAACACTGTTTTAGGAAACAGTCCTCCTCTAGTTGTAGGGGGCTGCATTTGTATATCCCGACATACCTGCACCATACGCTACCGTGGAAACAACTCTAGCCCTGAAATTGTTCAGCATAGTGCCTTTGGGACGACTCCCTAGTTTACCGGCAAAACGAAATGTAGCTTCTGAATTTCTTCTTAGCTTGTTCCTACCTGAAACTGAAGGAACTCATTGTGAGGGTGGACTCACTGCTCATGAATCCCCTTGGGGAATGTTTCTCCTGTCTCAGCTGTCTGTCTAGGTTTCCACAGCTTGACATTGGCGAAGACAAGGATGATGTTGGATTCGATCCCCATGGTAATGCATTTTTAATTCTTAATATCTAGCTTTGCTGTGTTCATCCATAAATATATACATATATTCACTGCATATATATTCATTGTTGATGTATTGTACTTTTTCTGCTTATTATTATTCAACTGCTGTAATTATTTTAGTATCTGCATGTGTTTTGCTGCATTCAAGTTAAATGCTCACGCTAATATTTTTGTACGTTCTTGTTTAAGACTTGGAAAGTGCTTAAAAAATTCATTACTCAGACTAAGAGTGCTGCATTCTTTACATTCTTTACTCTCTTAGTTTGAAACTGAGCAGAACATATGGTTCAGTGAAATAACCTCTATCATCTCTCAATACATGCCTGACTCTCTGCATGGATTCATCATTGCTTTTATACATACCCATTTCAGTATAGACATACACATTTAAGTTTTTAAAATTCAATAGAACATTTTTAATCATTAAATTACTCATCAGTATAGTCCCCATACTAGCTTCAACATACATCAGGGATCAGTTTAATATACTGAAAGAAACTAGAAACATCCATGAAACCCAATATCCAAGTTCAATTCAGCTAAATCCCTTTGTTATATATTGAGTTACTTGTATAATTTGTTTCTATAAATCACAAACCTAGTTTTTATATCCTTTATAACATTTTGTGCAATTTCTTTCACTTAATATTAATGTATTCATTTACTTATACCTTGCAAAATAAGCCACATTTCATTACACAAACATAATAATTATCTTTGTTGTACTGCTTGTTTCTTTTTTCTTTGAGTATCAGATATAATTTATTTCCCACTGGAAAATGTTCAAAAAACCAACCACAAGAATCAAAGTCCTCTCTCATAGCAGGCAACCAGTAATGGCAACCTCTTCAACTTTGGTTTCAAGGTTAGTCAATCAATAAACCGATCACCATCTACCTTTCATGTTAAAATTATGTTCTACAACTTCTGACTGGTTTCTATATTTAACCCTCTGAAGTATTCCTCAAAAGTTAACTTATAGGGTAGGAGTTATGTTGGATCCGCTGATCCGCCACGGCATCCAGTGCAGCCCTCCTGTGTAAATTTACAGGTGGATACACAGATCCACAGGGAAGTTTGGAAATTATTTTTGATCATATTAAGAAACACACATCCATATGAATAATTTTGTAAGACATAAAACCAAATCATAACTTTAAATAATCAATGTAAATCATTATTGACTTTATATATGCTGCAACAAAGGCACATTATACTCTCCTTTTGTATTGCCTTCCCCTTTCATGCTTCTGTAGCTCTGTTACCATGGTTACACAGTCTGCAACATACTGCACAGCTGGTCACAAGTTCATAACAGTTTCCGACTGGAGCATGCTTACTTTTAAGCCACCTTTAGCAGGTGTAGTTGAATCTTTCACAGTGAAAATATCACAGCTACATTTACTGTTTTCCAATTTTTGTAAAGCCAATCCAAAATGTACTTAGAATTCACATAACCTCACTGCCTACCTTCACCAAAAAATATCTACAACCGCCAATTGAATCTGTTCTTCCAGACTGTACCTACTACCCTACATATAACTGAATTTAATTTCAACCCAGCCTTATTCATCTGCAGCCATCTCCTGTGTGCTTCTCCAGATTACCTCCAAGATGCTCAGAGTGTGGATTGTGGATCACAGCTTTGTGTGTGTTTTGAGCCAAAGAGAATGCAAAAAGAAGTGGTATTGACAGGGCCTAGGTTTTTCTAATGTGAAAATGACTTGGATTGGCCAGAGAGTGTTAAGGTAGGATTAATTACTTCCTTTGACTGAAACTGTTAAAGATTGCCAACATCCAGACCTTATGATTGTACACGGTGGTGACAATGACCTGGGTGTAGTCACATGAGATGGTTTGGAAATCCTAATGAAAGATACCTTTGGAAAATTAATGACACTCTTCCCACAAACTGCCTTGGTTTTCTCAAACATTTGCCAAAGGGAGAAGTGGAACTGGTCCACTCTATTCTACCCACAAATAGACAAATCCAGGAAACATGTTTATAAAACTGTTTCTCCATTCCTCTGGGCCATAACATGCTTTCTATATATCACAACAATTAACAATTTGAGATGGATGGTATATACAGAAATAATATTGTGTACTAAACAGAAAAAGGCAACAAGGTCTTCCTTAAAAACGTGAGAGACTGCATCCTATATCATGTGTAGTAATCACCTACACATCATAAACACAAAGGTTCTTTTCAGAGCCAATCCATTACCCATAAACGTATATATATATTTTACACTTATTTTTTTTCAAATGTCATTTGGGTGTGAGGATCCATCCGTGGATCTTGCAAAAAATAATAATAATTTTTTAACATCTTGTTCAATTTTTTTTCAAAATGCCATATATATATATATATAACTTCAGAATGCTCGAGATAAGATCTCAGTTCAGCCCAAAGGGGTGGTGCTAGAACCGGTACGAGCAAGCCGGTAATAAATTAAGCAAAAAGAAAATATATAATACTCGCACACTCGGGTTTCTGGAACAAAAAAAGATCAGTTTAATCCACACACAACGTGTTTCGACTGACACAGCAGCCTTGGTCACGTGACCAAGGCTGCTGTGTCAGTCGAAACGCATTGTGTGGATTAAACTGATCTTTTTTTGTTCCTGAAACCCGAGTGTGCGAGTATTATATATTTTCTGTTTGCCTAATATATATATATATATATATATATATATACATATGTGGCCATTGAACTCCTAACCTAACTCCTTTATATGGATCAGTGCCCACATATCAGCCCCGGGACCCTTTACCTCTGACTGTTTCTCAGCTTCTGTGTATGTGTGTGAGAATGTTTATCTGGCTATCAGACTGTGTCTAAGAGTGTGCCTTAGTGTAAACTGTGCACCTGAGTGTCTGCCTCAATGTAAGAGTGGGTGTACAAGTCCCTATTGTGATGTGACAATGGGTGTCAGAGTCTCTGTCTGGGTATGAGAGGGAGTGTGACAGTGTCTGCCTGGATGTCAGAGTGGGTGTGAGGGTGTCTGTGTGTGAGAGTGAGCATGAGAGTGTCTATGTGTGTTGCTATGAGAGTGGACATCACAGCATCTCTCTAGCTGTGAGAGAGAGTGTGAGAGTGTCTATCTTGTTGTGACAGTGTTTGTGAGAGTGCCGGTCTGGATCTTAGACTGAGTGTCAGAGTGTGCCTCTGGGTGTGACACTACATTTGAATGCATCTATGTTGCTGTGAAATTGAGTATGAGAGTCTCTGTCTGGGTATGAGAGGGAATGTGACAGTGTCTGCCTGAATGTGAGAGTGTCTCTCTGAGTGTGAGAGTGAGCATCTATCTTGCTATGACAGTGTGTGTGTGAGTAGCTGTCTGGGTGTGAGTGTAAGAGTGTGTCTCTGTGTGTAACAGTACATGTAGGAGCATCTATGGAGCTGTGAAACTGAGCGCGACAGCCTCTGTCTGGGTGTAAGAGTGGGTGTGAGAGTGACTCTCTGTGTGTAACATTGGATGGGAGAGTGTTTCTGTTAGAATGAAGGTGTTTCTCTGGGCGTTTCTCTGGGTGTATGAATATAGAATATAGACTGTGAGTTTTTTCAGCATTTCGCAAGATCCACGGATCCACCTTCAGATTTACACTGGGGACTGCACTGAGCCCACAGGTTGATCCTCGGATCTTGCAAAATGTCGAAAAATATATTTTTGGCATTTCAAACCCATTATTTGTCCCGTCACCACAACTATATCATGCCAATGGGGTCAGGGAACCTATACCCTGACCCCATTAGCTGACTGCCCCCATCATTTCAGCTCTGGGGACCATTTACAGGCAAAAGAAAATTGCAGCCGCATAATTTCTCTCAGGTTCCGGGCAGCCAATCAGATTCTTCTTGTGGCGAGTGGATCTATGGATCGATCTGCGGTGGATGCATGGAGGATCCGCATTCCTATTTATTTATACTTTTTGGCCTTAAATTACTCCAAAACTACTAAACAGATTCCCAACAAACCACAAAAAGCGTAATGTATGGAAAATAATCTAGCTTCATGCCAAGTTTTGAAAATTTTGTGAAGATTCGGAAAGCAGCGCCAAAGTTATAGGCAAAATAAAAAAAGCTCTTCCTATGGAAACTAGGTCCTAACTATGGCGAATAAACATTAATTACAGAGTGGTGGTAGCCACTCTTTTGTTATAGTTGGGTTTACCAGAGATAGGAGTTTGTAGGAATTTTTCCTCTTAATAACTTTCATTTTGTGCCTGTTTGACGAATCTCCATGAAACTTTGCAGACCTATCCTTCCTTCTATATTAGCGGATAATGCAAAGTTTCATGGTGAATGGTGAAAGAGGGCAAAGAGGAAAAGGGTGGTCTCAAAACAGACTTTAACCTCAATGCATTTTTCATAGACTTTTTCTATTGGATGTAGTTCCAAAATGGACAAACGGATTTACATAAAATTTGGCAGGATTAGACATTATGGTGTATAGATGACTAGGTGATACAGGTAAGTAGTGTAAGTATTTTTTTAAAGTTTTAAGGCATTTTAACTTAGTGACATCTGTTGTTGGGGTATTTCATGGAAATACCATGGTACAAAGAGGTGACAAACCAATAGGTTATTGGCTAATGACTGCTTTTACAAAAGTTAAAGCCAGCCATGTAGTGCTTAGGTACAGTTTGGCTGTGTTCTGTTTCACACCTTTAAATCTAGGAAAGTAGTGTTTGGTATTTTCCCTCTACTCGTTACAA
Source organism: Pleurodeles waltl (assembly GCF_031143425.1). NCBI lineage: Eukaryota > Metazoa > Chordata > Amphibia > Caudata > Salamandridae > Pleurodeles > Pleurodeles waltl. The sequence goes on along the minus strand of NC_090437.1, from coordinate 524,115,277 downwards.
CTTCAGTAAATGGTAATAGGTAGGGAAAAATATTTATAACTTTCTATATTTAAAAGAAATGTGTGGAGTACCATGGTACTGCCTCAGGAGTACTGTGGTACTTGAAACACATTTAAAAAAAGAAATATGTTAAACCATTAAAAATACAGTACAATACACTATATTTTACAAATATAGAATATTAAAGTGTATTTCTAAATATGCATAAAAAGTCTACAGTGTAGCATGGTAACACCTACAGTTTACCATACTATGTAAAAACAAGCACAATTCTCCCTGGGCTGCAATAAAAATACATAGAAAATTATTAATAAAATGCTCTACCTTGTACCACTTAAATAAAGTAGTAATAGAAGTGAACAAAAATAAAAGCTAATATTTACCTATATCAAAGAACCTAACACAGGAAGCAGCAAAATGACATGGTCGTCTTTTACCTTCGGTAAACACAGTAGTTAGGCAAGTACAATCTAACATCACATCCCCATGCACCACAGTATACTGCACCACAATATATAAGTACACTTTTTAAAACATATAACTTGAACACTACTTAAACTAATAACACACACTACCTGTTGGAAATAGCCCCTTCTTCCTCCTATGTTTCTGATCTGTTTTTGATGGTTTTGGTACTCTTGGCACTTTACCACTGCTGACCAGTGCTCCCTGTGTAAATTGTGATTATGATTGGTTATCCATGATTGACATATTTGATTTACTAGTAAATAAGTCCCTAGTAGAATGCAACATGTGTGCCCAGGACCTGTAAATCAAATGCTACTAGTGGGCCTGCAGCACTGATTGAGCCACCCACAGGAATAGACCTGTAAACACATCTCAGACCTACCATTGCAGTGCCTATATGTGCAGTTTTAAACTGCCAATTTGACCTGCCAAGTGTATCCAATTGCCAGGTCTAAAAGTTCCCTTTTACTACATATAAGTCACCCCTAAGGTAGGCCTAAGGCAGCCCTATGAGCTGGGTGCAGTGTATTTAAAAGGTAGGACATTTACTGGTGTGTTTTACACATCCTGATAGTGAAATACTGCTAAATTCGGTTTTAACTATTGTAAGATCTGTCTCTCCCATAGTGTCACATGGGGATTACTTTTAAATGTCTTTTAAGTTCAGGTTTCCATTGGGAGCAGATAGGGATATGGAGTTTGGGCTCTCTGAACTCACAATTTAAAAATGTATCTTTTGGTAAAATTGTGTTTTATGTTGTGTGTTGGAAAATGGGCATTTTCTTGCTTAACTATTCTGTGTCTCTGCTTGGATGCTGAATCCACATCTGGGTCAAACTGACAGTTGGGCAGTTTGTGAACACATAGGGAGCTGAGATGTGTCCTGCATATCCTGAGGAGTCTCTCTGGGATAGAGTGTGAGGGGGAGCTGACGCCTGCACTTGAAAGGGCTTTGCCTGACCTCACACAATACAGTCTCCAACCCCCTAGAGTGTGGCTGGAGCAGGGCAAGGGAGATGTAGGGTCTTGTGCACTACAACATTTTATTTTTTATGTTTGCCTACTTCAAAAGCAGACATGAGTATAAGTATTGGACTGCTGACCCCACAATTTCAGAACACTTCTGTATCAAGAGGAACTTCTGCCAAGGAAAAGAAGTGAAGAGCTGTGAGGAGGAGTACTGCCCCTTTGCAGTGTGTGCTTTGCTGGGTTTGTCTGCAGTTGCTGCTTCTGCCTTAGAGAGGACAAATACTGGACTTTGCAGTGTATCCTGCTTGTGAAGTTTCTCCAAGGGCTTGGACTGAGCTTGCCTCCTGTTAAGAAGTCTCAGGGCCATCAAAGGCTTCACCTGCCAGCAACTGGGCTCTCTTGCTGAGAAGCACTACCTTGTCAAGTGGTGACAGATCCAGGCCCGAGGCCCCTGGAAGGAGAAGCTGGCAGAACCTGAAAGAAAATCCACAGAGTCAAGCAGCAGAAAAATCTATGCAGCACCTGCCTTGTGGCTGTAAAATGGATGCAGCGCCCACCTTACGGCTGCAGAAATTTACGCATTGCCAGTTCAGTGCGGATTCATCAGTGATGTGTGTCTGGATTTTCCATGCATCGTTCCTGGGAGTCAAATCTTCAACATAACGGCACGGACGAGAGGCTCCTTGCTCGGCAATTGACACATCTCTTCCCTGCGTGGAAAAGAATTGACACATTGCTTACTCGTCAGGGAAAAAATCGATGCACGGCCTCACTTGTGAGTAATTAATCGATGCATTGCTTGCTTTTCTGATGCACCTTCTCCCTTGTGGCTTTATTTTTGAGGCATGCCAGGTACTTTGTGCTAAAATTATGCATCCAATGATTCTTATGAATTAATACTCTTTTTACTTTAAAATTTGATATCTCTTTTTATGTATGTTGGATCGTTGTTGTTTTGGTCTTGTTTGATTTAGTTAAATATTGACTATTTTCCTAAACTGGTATGGAGTCCTTTTGTGGTGTTTTCACTGTTTTACTGTATGTGTGTGAGCAAATACTTTACACATTGCCTCTGAGATAAGCCTGACTGCTTGTGCCAAGCTACCAAGGGGGTTATCAGGGCATAGCTGAGCAGTGTATCTCCCTTACCCTGGCTAGAGTGAGGGTCTCTACTTGGACAGGGTGCAAGCTGACTGCCAACTAGAGACCCCCATTTCTAACACTATCCAGAATTGCCATTTACACCTCATAATGAATATTCCTGCCACATTACATCTACACTACACTCATTTACACATTTTCATGCTGTGTATATTTCAATTAACACATTCCACTGATCGCCATTCCATTCTATGCCATGCCACTCTACACTTTATGCCAGTGCACTCTAAGTCACTCCACTCTACGTCAGTCCACTATTCAGCCCTGCACTCTATGCTAATCTACTGTACTCCATTACACTCTACTCCACTTCACTCTACTCCACACCACTGTACTCTATGCTATTATACAGTAAGCCACTCCATTTTATGAACCTCCAGTCTACAGCACTTCACTGTACCCACCTCACTGTATGCTTCTCCATTGTCTGGTATTCCACTGAACGCAACTATACTTTATGACACTAGATGCTCTGCTGTTCTACTCTATGCCCCTCCACTGTGCACCACTTCAGTGTATACCGCTGCACTCTGCGCTATTCCACTGTATGCCACACCACTGTACTCCAGTGAGGATTTGGGTGTATTATATGATATGGCTGGGAGGCCTTACCATGCAGTACACTTGTAAAAAGGGTCTTGGGTCCAGTGAGTTATTCACTTAACCATAAGCTCAACCCTGGGTAGCTGTGACTGCAAGCTGTAAGGCTTAGCAAAGGAACCGTGTAAAAAGCATTTAACAGTACCAAACAGCAGAATGAGAAAGTCACTCAACACAAAAGAAAGAGGACACTAATCATAAAAATAGATTCTTTAGAGACCTTAAGCATCAAATTCCACGGGGTGGTTCCAGAGATACAGATTTTAGATGTAATAAATTACTTTTGCCTCAACTGCAAACAAGCATTGTCCAACAAAACGTTTGGAGACTTCTGAAATGTTTATCAAATTTAGTTTGACAACTCCAGCCTGAGTTGTGCAACCAAGTCCAGCAGGACAGAGGTCTAAGGGGCCAGAAAGGATACTTTGGACAGTTACTTGGCCACCAGAGCATTATTAGAGTAAGATCCAAACTTTACAGGATGACCATCATAGATATCAGTGGAGTGGTCCTGATGCTGAGGGATGCATGGAAAAAGATGCTTAAAGGATGCACCGGTTGTCTGCGGTCGAAAGGGGTGCCTTTGTGGTGAGCCCGGCCGCAGAGGTCAGGGTCCCTAGAAGTACTCTACAGTACAATAGCTGCCAGCCAGTGCTGGGCCATTGGTCAGTCTACACAGTGGTTGGAGCGAAATACATTGGAAGGCACTAGTGTCCTTTGGATACAATGGATCCAGTCCTAGATAGCACTCCCAGGGTCAGAAGACACAGCTGCAGGTTTTGACTATCTCAGATTTATCCTCTTGGGTGCCTGGCAATGTTGGTTACCAACTTTGCGTCGCGGGCTACTTCAGCTCTTGTGTCCCTGGAGTTGGTTCCAGGAGATCTACTGTTTGGTCCTTGGAGTCACTGCTGCTGTTGAATCTCAGAATCAACTTTTCCTTGAGTTGGGAGCTGTAGGCACAGTGCAATTTTTGCTAGCCCAAAGTGCTGCAGGTACAGTCTTTCTGAGAATGCAGCCACTCTTTGTGTGAGTCCAAGGGCAGGAGGGTGGTCCTTTTTTGGCCCTCTCTCAGTTTCCAGCATGATCTGAGGATTAGAGTTCCAAGAGTCACACATTAATCACAAGAACGTGCTCTGAGGGTACCACGTGGTCACTAGCCAATGGGCTAACGGGTCCCCTCCTACCTGTTGATAAAGTTCCTGTGATGGGTGGCTTCTGGCAGTCTCAGAATGATACATTCTTGCCCCCTTTAGGATGGCACACATCTTCCTCGGTCATCAGGAGCTTAGTTGCCCAACTGAAAGTTGCCTGACGTCTACATGCCCATGGTAAAACCGGTTTGGGAGTGAGTTTCCCCTCTCTGCCCTGTCTCCAATCTGTCTACAGGAACAAAAGACATCTTGATCAGGGGTATTGGTCCAGGCAGCCCATTAAATGTGGCTTCTCCTCTAACACTCTCCTCTAGGCTAACCACCTGGATGGCCATCCTGCAGAGTTGGTGACACCTCGCTGCTGCAACACTGCCATTGTTTCCTAAGCCTGGGAGTCATTCATACATTCTCTCAGATGGTCAGGAAGTTTTGTATATGCCTTTGTGAGGCCACTGAACGAGCAGAGCACAGAGTGGCAACTTTCTAAAGGCTGCTTACCTTTAATATTGGCATTAACTTCGACCTGGCCATCAGGTCACATTTAATATCACAATTAATTTGATACATTACAGAATCTAATTTGGTAGTCCCAGTCAAACTTTAGCTAGGTTGGGTTGCCTTGTGGTAATTCTGTGTGTTAGCCAATGAGGCAACCAACTTTAGCGACTGCAAAATCACAATTTTGAAGTGTTGCTGTTTAGAGATATTGGAAAACATATGCCTTACTCAACAAAATATAGCTCCCTGCCATAGGACTCTATAGTCCTTCCTTAGGAGAGGCAAATATAATGTTAAGGGACAAGGTTACTTTGTCCATAAAATTCTGATTGGTCCTGAGAGTGGACTCATCTTGTGCAAATGGATCAATATCCAATGAGAATTATATACGCCCATCAGGTTTGAAACTATTTCAGATTTTCTCAGGGAAGATACGAGTCATCTTGATAAGCTCACACAGTTCCACCAAAATCTAAAATTTTTAAAAATTGTGAAACATAGGTTCCCTTGCACAGGCTTTCACAAGATGATTCTAACAGCTCTCATGTGAATACAATAATCCTTCTAGCCTTGTTCGACAGCTAGAACAAATACTGTTATAACTGTTAATATTTAAAACATTCCTGTCTTCAATGCAATAGGGCATTCTTTAGTAGATCAGTAACCTAGGAAATAATTCAGGTCAAAGGAAACATAATGAATTAGCACTTTTTCCCCCCTTTTTTTGTCCTCACTCACCTCAGGCTCCTTGGTCTTCTCTGAGCCAGCTTACTTCGCACCCCCTCATTTTCAGAGTCAAACCTTTACCATGGGGGCCAATCCTCTCTCTCACCCTACCCCAATTGGGGAGCCGCCACACCAACACTGCTACGAGAGCGCAGAAAGGGGTGTAATCATTGAACAAGACAGCGTCCTATGTTCACTGCTTCCCCATCCATTCCACCAAGGAAGCCAGAATGTTTTGTTTTTGGAGACCCCACTTGCCATATCCAATTTTGAAGTGTAGCAAAGCTCATCCAGCCAATCTAAGTATGAAGGGGATAATTCTCCTACCCATTTCCGACATGTCTCTCTTCTGGCCAATGGTTTGGCATAGAAAAGCAATTTCTTATATATTCCAGCCCTCTCCATAGTTCCAAAAACGATTAGAGAAAGACTCATCTCAATATCGACCCCCACAATCTTCAAAACCATTGTAACTACTTCTTCCCAGAAAGAGTGTATTGCTGGGCATTCTATAAACATGTGGATATCTGTAACATTTTCTAAGCCACACTTTCCACACTTGGGCACTTCTCCTTTTCTCACTTTTGACAGTTTGTAGAGGGACAGATAAGTTCTGTGAATAGAATACAGATGATTTTTCCTATAGACGGCACGTTTAACCGCAACAAATAAAGTACGCATTGAAGCTTGCCACATATTGTGTAGTTGCACACCCGGCAAGCAGGTTCCACAGAGATCTTCTGCCAGCATGAACTCCCCATCCGCCAAGTCTAACATTTCCCACTACCAAGTAGACATTTCCGTGGTGGGTGGGAGTTTTCCCATTATCTTCTCCTCCAGCTGATTCTTCAGACGTAGACTCACTCGGCTTCACTGTGCCTACCCTTTCAGTTGCAAATACTTTAGTCTTGACAATTTAACCCCAGTGTCTTCAAATAGTTGATCCCATAGGAGTAGGCAAACTTCTCTAAATAAATCTCCCCAATATTCAAAACATGCCTTCTTAATTGGACTAACCAATATAACTTTGAAACACTCTGGAGTACCTGGTGAGTCCCTCCTAGGAACTCAATAGCTATAATATTCTGCCTTGATAACTCACCTTATGCTATGCCAGATCTTCAACATTTTAAATAATTGGGGTCACCAAACGTAAACAAAAAATGATATGCTGCCCCTTTTACACCCCTATCATAGACTTAAGCACACATCCAATATCGGACTAGTCTGAAGAGAAAAAAAAGCACCCCTGCATTCTTGAGTTGGAAACCTCAAGCATAATATTGTAAATCTGGCAGTGCAAGTCCCCCCTTCTCTCTTCTTCTACAAAATCTCTTCCAAGATATTCTGGCCCCTTTATGTGCCCATATAAATGTGTTGATGGCTTGTTGAAGTTTTCCAGGATATACCTTGTTCATTTGCAATGAAATTGTGTTAAACATAAAACTAACCTTGGGCAAAATCAACATCTTTACCAAGCTTACTCTTCCTAATATTGCCAAGGGCAGATGTCCAGACCCCCGCATCAGAATATTGCATTCTTTCAAAACGTTTTTTTTAATTGACCACTGGTATCTGCTTACTGTCCTGTACAATCTTTAGGCCCAGATATGTCATTTTGTTTTTGAGAAACGGACTCTCCCTCTTCTAGTTCCACATCATTACTTTTGTCTTCCCTGCATTTATATGACATCCTGACACTTTTCCAAAGTCTGCAGTGATGTTCAAAACTGCTGGAAGGGCTGTTTGTAAGTCTAATGTATATAACATCAGGTTACCCACGTATAGTGAGACTTTTTTCTCCCATCCGCAGCAAAAAAAGGTGAGCTCTTTAGATCCTGTCTTATCCTCCCAGCCACAGGCTCAATGTATAGATTAAACATGATTGAAGAGAGTTGGCAGCCTTGCCTTGTGCCTCTAGTTATTTTAAAGGAGGATGTTAAATTCCCATTACCCAATACTCTTGCTGAAAGAGCTTAATAAAGTTGACCCATCATCCTACAAAAAGTTTCCGAGTCCATAATACTTTAAAATTGTGGCTAAATAGACCAAGTTAACTCTGTCGAAAGCCTTCATGGCGTCCACTGTAATAACTGCAAGAGGGAAAGCATACATTCTTGCTAAGTCAATGGCCCCTATTAAATTAAACGTTATTTCACAAAGGTGTCTACCCTTGGTATGATCTGACAAGTGTGCCACGCACGGAATAAACTATCTCATCAACTGCCTCCACCAATACTTGATCAATGAGAAAATAATCGATCCAAGAAGCATTGCCATACATTTTGTTTTTAAATGAAAAATCCTGCTATCCCCCGTTCTCAATCTCCAAAGATCACACAATCCAAATTCTTTCATCATCATCTTAAGGTAAGCCTGTGATTTTGGCACGGCTGTTAATCTAGCTCTAGACGACCTATCTAGTTTATTGTCCAAAATCACATTAAAATCTCCTGGCATTATAACATGGTCCGAAAAATCCAGAAGACGGGAAAACACCCTTCTCATAGAGTCAATATCATTGCAGTTTGAAACATATAAGAATACTAAAGTTAATACAGTACTCTATGCTTGGATCTTAGCTATAATCCACCTTCCTAATTTGTTAGTGGTTGCACGCAGCAATGCTGCTCTAATCTTATGCTTACTCACAATAGCACACTGCTTAGTATTAAAGTTATGGTCCGCATAGATACAAATTGGACCCACTTTTGTGACTTAAATAATTCTGTACATTCCACTCCAGTCAGATGGGTTTCTGGCAGAGTTATTATATGAACCAGAGAGTCCTTCAAATACTGCAAAAGTCTTCTTCTTCTTCCCTTAGTGCATAGCCGATTCACATTCCATGTCATAATTGGAACCAAAATATAGCCTCCCCCCTAATCTTTCACAACTTTGCCCATTTATTTCCCAACAACTAAACCATCAGTCATGTGTAAGGTAAATGAGGATTTATTTTTTCTTATGCACACCCTGCGCTCCCCAACCACCCCCCTTTGTGGCCCCCCAAATCCCACCCCTGGAGAACCCATCCCTACCTCCACATGGGCTAGATGCTATTCCCAGATTTTAGAGCACCTCTGGGATGCCCTGGCCTAAAAAGAAGTAAGCAAAACCTTCAAGCCTCTGGATTTCTACCCTTGATAGTTTCACTCTAACAACTTGTCTGCTGCTTTTTGGTCTCTCACATCATATATTTTATTGTTGTACATCACCCACATGATGGCTGGGAATTTAAGTTGAGCCGAAATGCTTAATCTTTTAAACTCCTCTAAGCATCTCCCTAGTTCCCATTGCTTGTTCAAAGTACTTCTGGAGAGATCTGACCTTATCTCAAAAGAGAAGTCCTTACCCTGCAGTGATTTTAACTTTAAAGCATTTAGCAAAATATTCTCCTTCAGGGCAGAAGTCTGAAAGTTTACCAGAATTTTACGTGGCTTCTTTTTACTGGAACCTCTCTTAAAAGCATCTCTTTGAACCCTCTGACTGTCTATTGCAATAGCATCTTCACTTTCCTCTATCTGCTATGTACTCTTGATAAGAGAAGCCACATATGCTTTTAGATCATCTCCTTGCACTCCCTCATGTATGTGAAAAAATCTCAAATTGTTCCTCCTCGCAGAATTCTCCAGCCATTCCTAGCGTATCCCCCATTTCTAGCTCATGCAGCATCAACAGCTGAATTTCCTGGTTGTTCTTCCTTAATTCTTCTTACATAACCCCCACCGATTCGTCTAGCACCTGAGTTCCCTTAGCCAGCAAATCAATTTTTTTTCAGTATTTCACAGGCCCCTCTAATATTTCCTTGATTTGCTTTGGATACCGCAAAACCCTTTTTAATCTCCTCAAACTGTGCTGTAATCAATGTCTCTATGGAGGTACTCGAATGTGCAAGCCCAGATTTGGGCTCCAACAGGACCTGCATAGGCTCCTCTACCTCCACCCTCCTTATAATGTCTCCTGTAGGAGGCGCAGCCTCGGGCTCCTAAATTGCTAATCCAAAATTTCTCCATTATTACTTTCAGCCATATTCTCCACTTCTTTTCTCAACCCCTCACACTTACTCCTTCCTCAACTGCATTCCACCATTCCATTCCCAGACTATTTCAGATAGACGCAAAGGCTCCTTATTCCCTTCTCCATTCATTAGATTGTGAGATCCTGAAGATTCACTAGTACAACCTACGATGGGAGGGCTCTAAAGTAGGATTTTAATGAAGGTGTTACTTTTGGCTTCCCAGTGGGAGGGGACCATTTACTTAATTTTCCTGTCTTTCGGAGGCATGGCCATGCAAGATGGCCAATAGGACGTACCTTTCAGAGGCTCCTGAGTCCTCAACGAAATCCTGTAGTTACCCTGCCCAACCGGGCTCACTGGGCGGACTCGCTGATAGCTGGGGACCCTGGGTGCCCTGGAGTCCTGTGGGGCCCATCGCCGGCAGCAGAGGGCCGTGGGATCGAAGCCTTGTTAAAGGCTGTGGCCAGGTCATTGAGTGTTGGCCCACAAGTGTTGGGCCTGGTCTGGCCTCTCGCGGTCGCGGGCGATGCGCCGAGAGTGTTTGTTGGCAAGAGCAGCGGAGGTGGGAGAAGGACATATTCCACTGCCTCTGCGGACACATCCCACGTGCTGTCTGTGATGTGTGGAGCTGATGGGCCACTGGAGAGGAGCGGGTGGAGAGGCACTACCGAGGGCCTGGACTGGGAATGGAGCTGCTGGGGCCCTTTAGTGGAGATTGCAGTGCAGAGATACTGAGGCCCTAAAGTAAGCGCAGTGTAGTGGGCTCTGGCTGCGAGGCCTGAGGACTGACAGAGGCCCTGATCTCAGACTAGGCTGGAGTGGCCTGTGGGGCCTGGCGTGCAAAGTGCTTGGCTGTGAGTGCACCTATCCTGGAGGGCCTCCTTGTGGCACGGTGAGACTGGCAGCAGTGGGGGGAATCTGGGCCCTGGATTTGTGAGTGGGTCCTAGTTGACCGATGGACACCCTAGGACATAGGGGAGTCCTCGTTGTTGGATTGGAGCTGAGGGTGTGAAACTGAGTGACTGTGGACAGTTGGTGGTTGACAGGAATTATTGGACCAGGAGGGGTTGCACCTCACCCCAGTGACTAATCCTGCTGACAAATATTAGCTGTCACCCCTTGGTGGGAGACTCTGAGCTCTTTTCATCGGAAACCCGCTTATGGGTAAAAGCAAGCGAACGGCCCAGCTGCAGGGCAAGACTATGGAGTTATACACCGCCCTTGCCCCATCTGTGCAGTGGGAGATGCACCTGACTGAGCGCGGGACTGATGCTGGTTTGGATGCCCCTGTCGTGGAGCCAACGAGAGCTGAACTGTTGGCTGTGCTTCAGGGATCCAGGGAGGCACTTAAGAGGAAGATCTAATCAGTGCCAATCAAGGACAATCTCCTCTATCCGGACCTCCAGAAGGTATCCGACAGGGTGCAAACCACAGAGGGCTCGATCTCTGAGCTCAGGGCAGAGGTTGACACACTGCAGAAACAGATGGCGGAGGTTACATCGAGGGCCGGGACCCTCGAGGACATGGTGGATGACGCGGAGGGCAGGTCCTGTTGCAATAATATCCATCTTATTGGGTTTCTGGAGCGGGCTGGAGTGTCAGCTGTGGAGGCCTTTGTGGAGCGTTGGATTCAAGAGGTGCTTGTACCCATTGGACTGTCCCCAATATTTGAGATTGAAAGGGCGCACCGTGCATTAGTGGCTCCTCCTCGGCCCGGTGCGCCCCCAAGGGCCATCATAGCCTGCATACTCAACTATACGGACAGAGATTGCATCCATGGGGCCAGTCGAGAAATGGAGTCTGTTCACTTTAACAACCATAAAATCTCAATATATTCAGATTACACCAATAAAGTACAAGGGTCTCGGAAGTGACTCTTGGAGGTCAGTGCTAAACTACGCTTGCCGAACGTACAGTATATGCTGCTGTATCCTGCCCGGCTAAAGATCCTACATGGCAGCAAGTCCCATTTTTTTATATGTCGGAAGATGTGTGGAAATGGCTGGAGGTATAGGACAAGGTGTGTCGGAAGATGTGTGGAAATGGCTGGAGGTATAGGACAAGGTACCTCGTGGGGGAGCGAGACCCCAAAGGAAGGAAGATGGAACTGCATGGAGGGCCTGTGACTTGAACTTGAGGTCTCGGGAGTCAGCCAGACAGCTAGAATTGTCACCAGGAGGAGGGGCGAGTCAGACCAGGGTCATGATTCAGGAAGATGTCATGATGGCGCTGACGCATCGAGATGTGTCAATTGATTCAATGGAGATGGCTGTTGCAGAGGAGGTAGATGCTGTTGGCACTGACACTTCACTGTATATTTGCTAGATGTGCTGTGTACACCTTATTCCTGATGTGTTCTTTTTTTCAGTTCTCTCTCTCTCTGCCTGATCCGACATCGCAGGGGTGGGGCACAGATCCTATCGGAAGCGGGGGGGCTTGAGGTGACATAGATGCTATAAATTGTGAAATTTATTTGACCACCGGTTGGGATTTTATATGCTATGGGGGTGGGAATGCCTCTCTCCACTATAAGTGGTAGGCCATGTTTCAGAGGGTTGGGGTTAGGCTGTGGGTACTGACAGCATGGTACTTTTTTGTACTAGATGTTAGAGAGGTTATACTGAGAAACACTTATGCACCCAATGTGGATGATAAATTATTCTTCATTCATATGCTGGAGCTATTGGAGGGCTGTATAGGGACACTGATGATATGGGCCGGGGACTACAGTTGTATTCTGACTGGCACTAAACCACTGATGTCGGCCTCGCTTACAGCAGTTATGCATAATTAGGGTTCAGGGATTGCTGACAGGATCTGCATCCGGAGGGTCATGAATTTACATGTCATTCATTGACGCATAATACTTATAGTCGTTTGGATTGTATATTAGTGAGTAGCATTGATCTGCAGTCCTTGGTGGAAGTGACACATTTGGGGCGGTTTCTACCTGATCATGTGCTGGTGTTATTGGTGTTGCAGTGGGGTCTGCTTATGCAGCGTGTACACAGCTGGCACATGCCCCCAGATCTCTTAACGGATCCGGCATGCTGCAATGCTCTGGTGGGTGCTCTTGCAGATTATCTGGAGACTAATTGGAACTCTGCTACCACCAAAGCGTTAGGCTGGGAGGCACTTAAGGCTGTCATGCGTGGGGCCTGTATGGGTGAGACATATGGAGTACGGTGCCAGCTGGAAGGAACCTTGGGGGCACAGGAACGCCAACTGGCCATTCTGCAGTGCTCTGGGGAGACATCGCAGGAGGTGCGACTGGAGCTGCTAGAGGTGCAGTGGGAAGTGTAGTTGACATGGGACTCACTGGACAGGTGCACGTTTAGGGCATATTGTCAGTGACTCCGTAGGGAGGGTGACAAATCGGGGAAACTCCTGGCATGGATACTACGATGGGAGCAGGAACTCCCCCCTATTCTGAAGGTCTGTACACCAGATGAGGATCTTGTAACTAATCATCAGGATGTCTTGGGGGTATTCGTGGAGCATCTTCGTCGAGTGTACAGTGCCGGGGTTGTGGTTCCGCCTGGGCGGATTGAGGGATATTTGAATGGAGTGTGGTTGCCCAGGCTGGCCCCCGGGCTTATGCAGAAATTGGAGAGTGAAATAGATGTGGAGGAACTGAGAGTAGCTATCCAGGCCCTCAGCAGAACCAGAGCCCTGGGCGGGGATGGCTTTCCTGCACAGTTTTATTAAGCCTATTCTGCCACTCTGAGAGGGAAGTTGTTAGAGGGCTTCTGTGAGGCTCCGGATAGTGGGATACTGCTGTGTACGATGAGGGAGGGTACTATTTGTCAGTCGCCCAAACCTGGGAGGGATACTGCCGACCCATCTTCATACATGCATCTTACGATGCTTAATACTGATGTTATAATATTATGCATAGCATTGGCATCACAGTTATGGACAGTGGTCCACACACTAGTACATGAAGATCAGTGTGGTTTAATGCCGGCACGCAGTATGCACGAAACAATGGACAGTGCTTCTGAATTGGCTTTAGTATCACTCGACTTGAAAAAGGTGTTTGATTCAGTGGAGTGGCTGTACCTTATGGCTGTACTGCGGGGAATGGGATTTGGCCCTGTCTTTTGTGGCTGGGTGTGCCTCTTGTATACCAGCCCTTTGGTTCGTGTTCGAATCGGGAGAGACTTATTGGGGGAGTGGGAGGTGGAGAGGGGCACCAGGCAAGGTTGACCCTTCTCGCCATTACTATTCACCATTGCCATTGAGCCCTTGGCATTTGTACTGGGTGGTGAGATGGAGTGGCGGGGGATTAAGATTGATGACTCTACCCATGTTCTCTCTTTATACGCAGATGATGCGTTGGTATATGTCCACACACCTGTCTGGGCGGTACCAGTTTTGATGGGGCTCCTTGAGACCTTTGGCTCGCTCTCAGGCCTCCGGGTCGATGTTCGGAAGTCACTACTGTTTCCGATGGGAAGCTTGGTGGGGGTTCCTGTTGATAGACTGGTTGAGCTCGGCCTCCGCTAGGAATTAGAAGGCTTTAGATATCTTTGTATATGGTTTGCCTATGCAGAGGACACGTATGGATGCTTCAATGAAGATAGAGTTATAACTAACCTCAAAGGGTCCGTGGCATTTTGGAGTTGACTGCCCCTGTATGTGATAGCTAGGGCAGCTGTGGCAAAGATTGTTTTTCTCCCACGTTGCCCTTATCTGGTGCAGAATGCCATGTTTCCGATCTGTTCCCCCTATTATCGGAAATTAGACAGTCCGCTTATCTCCCTGGTCTGGGCCGGACGTCGTAGTAGGATGGCTTTGTTGGTTCTTAAACATGGAAAACAGCGGTCTCGCCCTGCCTGATGTGCAACACTATTATTATGTGGCCTATTTACAACATGCTCCGCTAAGGCTGATAGTGTCAGATAACTGGGAGAAGAGGTTGTTCCTAGGTATGTTGAGTGATGATACATTGGTGCAATTATTGATGAGGGGAGGGTGCCCGATGGAGCAAATTCCCTATTTAGTTTGGCAGACCGCGGCAATCTGGGAGGCATTCATAGGTAAAGTTTTGGGTAGGGCACCATTTGACAGAAAGCTTCGCATTTGGGACCTCTCCACATTCAGAGCTATCGATGCAGACATGTCCATGGATCATTGGAGGGCTGGGGGTGGCCAGACTGGTGGGGATTTGTACGCCGGGGAGAGGTGTTCCTTGAGTTTTCAGAGGCTCAGAAAACTCTTGAGGTGGGGCCGGGCCAGTTTCTGCAATATGCCAAGCTGGAAAGTGTGGCCTGGGAGTGTTGGGTGGTTTGCTCCATTGGGGAGAGGGGGGACATTTCATTTCATTATTCTATAAAGCTGTTAGAGGTGATCAAGTGTTACCCCAGTGTGTTGCACGTGCTGCAGGGACGGGGGAGTTGGGGGAGCAGGTAACAGGCACTGATTGGGCGCAAGTGATTATGCTGGTGAAGAAAGTGTCCTGCAATCAGATTTAAACTGCTTCATTTTAATTTCCTGCACCGTACATATGTGACCCCAGGGCTTCTTAACAGAGTAACTCCAGATAGGGAGGCGAGGTGTATGAGATGTGGGGAGGTAGGCGCCAGTTTTTTACATCTGCGTGGTCATGCAAGGGAGTTCAGGGATACTGGGGAATGTAGTGCCCATGACAGCAGAGAGGACTTGCATAGTGATACCCTTGACCCCGATGGTCTGCCTTATGAGAGTGGTGTCTAGACCCAAGGGACGACAGATACATCATAAGATGGCCCAAATGGAATCGATGCTGGCCAAGATATGAGTGGCCATTTGCTGGAAGAGTGCCCGGGTTCCCTAGGTGGCCTCATGGCAGAGGGAATGGGGAGTAGTGGAAGAGGTGCATATGCGTAATGCCCATAGGGACAGGGGGGCTTCAGAGGCCATACTTGCTGTGTGGGTCCCTACTCCATAACTTCACAGAGGATGATGAGCATGATTCTATGGATGCCTCTGGTGAAGGGGAGTGTTGTGTGGGCACTGCTGTAGTTTCTGATTACGTGATATTTGATGACTAACAGTATTACCAGATGGTCCCTTTACATGTGGTCAAAAGGTCACCTGCTTTGTTAGGTTCGGAAAGGTGTGACAGTTGAGTCTTTGTTTTCCCCTCCCCCTGCAAAGCACTCAGCACCAGGGGATTTTTGCCACCTCTCCCTCCTGGGCCCATTAAAATCTGGCTCTTACCTTTCATAGCACCTACTGTTGCAGCAGGGTTCTCAAAGCCCCTAAACCAGTAGAATTTCTCCCCTTGCTGCCCTTTTCTTCTTCTAACTGGTGCCCACGAAGCTCCTTCCTCCTACTGTCATGTCAAACACTTGCCAACTGAATCTTCTCTCACCACCAGCAGAGCTGCCCCTTCTGCCTTGGACACCACGCTACTTGTACTGATGCTGCCCCCGCTTCCCCAGAAAGGAAAGTGTGTGACGGCACTGCGGCTTCTCTGGATCTCCAGGACAGCTTGAGACCACCTCACTGCCCCACCAGGCTGACTTCCACCATTCGCCGAATCGCAGTAGGTGAGCTGACACATCTATGCCCTCCATAGCGCTGACCGGGTCCCCTAGAAGCTTGGCGCTCTAACGACCTGCTAATGCACCGGCCACCATGTTCTCCCTGAATTATCTAGTAGAAAAAATACTGTTACAGTTGTTATTAGATCAAACAATCCTATCTTCAATGCAACAGGACATTATCTAACAGATCAGCAACCTAGGAAATAGGAAACAGAATGAATTAGTACTTTTGCACTACTGCTGCTCAAATGAATTTGCAGGTCTAGTCTAGTTAAGAAAGCCTAAATACATATTAGAGAAAATTAATACATTTAAATCCTATTGAGCATCTTACAATTTGAATTATGCAAAGCTAATTATTCAATTGAAATAATGATTTATGCCTACCATTAGAACAAGTTAAATGTACATTTATTTTTCTGCACACATACAACTCTTGTAATAAATTAATTTAAATCAATGTAAATATGATTAATTCATGTTCATTCAATACTCATATTCTTCCTATTATAAAATATTATTTATATTAATAAAATTGTCATCTTTAGTCTGTTAAAAATAAACGCAGAACATTTATCATGACAAAACGTGATGTTGAAAACTAATGGAAGTCAGACTGTCCACCATGTTGTCCACCATATTTCAAACGTGCAAATTTTTACACGTCATGTTAATTTCTGTGTTAGGCTTTTAAATGAAAGTTGCCCTATGCTAACTTCTATGCCACTAATGTATTGGTAAAATTTGATCTCTATCAGAGGTGCAATCCATGATACCAATGATGTATGATGATGAGGATTTCCTCCATACCCATCCGGTTGAAATCACCACTGCTTTTGCCTCATTTGTCTGAACACTTTATCAGTCAGAAAGTGTGGGTGACCTTGCTGCAGAGAAAGCATTTTTGGCCAATATTTCTATGCTTAAACTCATTGATGAAGGAAGGTCATTGATGGAAACTATAATGTATATGTACACCTTTCCAGTTGCTTATGGAGGTTTATAAGGAAACCTGGAACGCTCCCTAAGGATTTTATTGAAGCCTTAGTTCGCCTCATCCCCAGTGCGGAAAAAGATCACACAGTGTTCAATTTATTACCCTATCTCACTTCTCAGTACAGACTTTAACATTTTGGCTGAAGTCCTGGCATTTGGATTATGGAATGACACCCAAAACACACGTAATTTTCATTGTTTAATTTTCACCCTCTCCATACACTTTCCAACTTCATATGGCAAGTGAAGGATTCGCCAGGTTAAATCATAGTGATAAATGACAAGAAGACTTTCGACCGAATGAAATAAGGACACCTTTTAGGATCCTGGAAAGGGCAGGGTTAGGTCATGATTTAATCTCTTAGGTATGTTAGCTTTATACAGATGCTGCGGCACAAACTGAATGTGGGGACTCCTGTAAGTTATTCAGTATTCAAGGTTTCTATGGGTACTAGCCAGAAAGGCCTAATTCCACCAATTTTGTGTTTACTGGCATTGGAACCTCCTTGGCAGCTATTGGAAGTAATCAAGTAAAAGAGGGTGTTGAATCGCTAACTCCACCTCTAGGTCAAAAACATTGTTTACTGTGCAATCTTAAGAGTTCTCTTCCCCCTTGATTGCACCAATTTAAACGTTTGCTTTTCCTGAGCCTATAAAACAAATTTGGAGAAGAGTGATGTTCTGACATTATTCAGGAGAACAATATGTGCTGCTGCAGTTGGTTAAAAACGAAGATGTTTGTACGGATGTGCAGGAAATCATAACTTAAGTCATTCAGACTTCATGATGCTACGACGTCATGGAGTTTTTGGTTACCAAACATGAATCGGTATCACTTAGCACATCAACTCTCACAACTGATACATCTCGACCAGTCTTACCCACACAACCATTTGGCTGCAGTATAGAGGTCCCAATCAGAAAATAATCCCAGCTTCGACACTATGGGCCTCATTATGACATTGGCAGTAAGTCCCGCTTAACGCCATGCCGACTGCCACCAACATACCGCAACAGTATACCGCTACCTATATTATGACCCACACATAGCAATCCGTCGCTATACAGCCACACACAGAAGTCCGCCAGCCCAAAGGTCAGTGATAAACTGACGGTACCAAAACCCACACCGTTACGCCAACAGAACTACGCCCACAGCATTATGACCCACGAATCACTGCATGGTGGTAAACCATTGGTGCTACATACCGCCACGCTCAAAATACAAACACACATACAAAACAACACTACATTGGTCAATTTGAATAACACACACCTGACACACATACACACACCACACCTATACACCCACAACACTATAAAACACGCACACACACACATTACTCACATCCCTTTACGAGTAACAAAAATTGCCACTAGAGAAAGAAACAGCAAGAGCACCCACACAACCAGAGCCACAGAACACCATTTCCCATACACCATCCATGCACCTCACAGCACACACCCTAACACATCACCTGACACACCCTCACACACACCACTCACACTACACCCATGGCACCACAAAGACACCCCAGGTTCTCAGAGGAGGTGCTAAGGGTCATGGTATAGGAATTCATCCGGTAGAGCCACAGCTATTCAGATCACAGGTGCAGCAGACATCCATTGCTAGGAAGATGGAGCTATGGCGGAGAATCATGGACAGGGTCAACGCTGTGGGACAGCACCCAAGAACAAGGGATGCCATCAGGAAGTTGTGGAATGACCTAAGGGAGAAGGTATGTTCCATGGTAGCAAGACACAGTTAGCAGTACAGAGGACTGGTGGTGGACCCCCACCTCCTCCCTCACAACTAAGAACATGGGAGGAGCAAGTCTTGGCAATCATGCATCCTGATGGTCTAGCAGGAGTAGCAGGAGGACTGGACTCTGGTATGTCAAATCTCTATTACTATCACCCCCCTACCTGCATGCCATCACATACCCCCACCCCTACCCTCACCCCATCACACCACCACGTCACATACACCATACCATCACACCCCACCCATCCCAATACCAAGGCCTGCATGCACCACCAATGCATGGACATCACTCACAGCCTTGCATGGACACCCATTACTAAGGCATGCACATTAGAGCGAATCACCCAGCCTCAACCATACTGGGCAACACACCCATGCACAAGATGACGCACACATGAACAAAAACACTGCATTTACATCCCTTCAGATCCCACACCCAATGTCACCAGAGAGGAGGTGCCAGCAACATCCAGTCCCCCCCACAGAATAGGACCACACTGATGACAGCAGCTTTGCTCGCCTGGATCTGGATGAACTACCTGGCCCATCAGGTACCTCCGGACAGTCGGTTACCCAGGCACAGTCCCATACCACCACAGAGCCTCCCCCTCAGGAAACACCACCACAGCACCCACCCAGCAGGCCCATACCTCTTACCCCAGGGTGCGTCAATCAGCAGTGTGTCCAGCACTACAGGGACCCCAGGCAACCCCACAAACACAGGACGATCAGGGACCCGGGGCCAGTGGCAGTGGGCACACGGTTCAGGGGACAGAGGCACAGGACAACAGGTACGCTGGGAGAACTGCTGTGCGATGGGGGAGGACAGGCCCAAGGAACCGACTATCCACGAGGCACTCACCAACATCTTGGGAGCATTCCACCATTCACAGAAAGACGATGGGTCAGATACTGGACAAGTTGCAAGAGACCCAGAGGCTGCAGGAGGGACAATACCTGGGGGTCAGGGAGGACCTGAGGGACATCCACACCATCCTGGTCACCATTGCAGGGGTGCTGGCAGACATGGCCAACACTATGAGGCCGAATCCACTCACGGTGAGGGCACCAGTGGGACAGAGGGCGAGGGGAGCACCACAGGGAAGACAGGAGGGGACAGTTCTGAAAGTGGTACCTCCTCAGATGGAAGCTCCCTAGTGGTGGCTGTCAGCTCTGTGGCCACCCCAACTACAGGTTCAGCCACCACCCCGTACCATCACTGCCCTCCCAGCAGCCACTCAGCGAGTTTCCCGTGTCCGCTCACTCAGGAGGGTGGGCATCTCCTTCGCCTCAGGCACCTCAGGCTCTGTCCCAGTTAGCCCTGCTGCCCTGAGTGAGAAGGCTATTTACCTCCTGCGATCCATCTCTGTTGGGCAGTCAACCATAGTGAATGCCATCCAGGGCCTGGCAGGGCATTTGCAGCATACAAATGCATTCCTGGAGGGCATTCACTCTGGCATGGCAGCCCAACAGCGATCATTCCAGGCTCTGGCCTCCTCCCTGATGCCAGCCATTGTTCCTGTCTCTAGCCTCCCCCCTCCAACTTCCTCTAACCAGTCCCATGCCCCTAAACCACAACCCATCCCAAGCACACATTCAGAACAGCATACACCCAAGACAACACACAGGAGTGGCTCAGGCAAACACAAGCAGCACACATCATCCCACAGGCACACACACAAACACCATCCAGAAGCTGACATAACAACATCCACTGCCTCCACTGTGTCACCTTCCTCCTCCTCATCCACCTCCCTCCCAGTAGCATCTCCACTCACACCTGCATGCACCACATCCACACCTACTGCCTCCATCACACCTATCCCTACATGCCCAACACTGGCAGTCACTAACCCCACATCCATGCACACGTCCCCTGTGTCCTCTCACACTGTGTCTGTGCCCCTCCTCCCAAAGTACACAAATGCAAGCACTCAGACACCCAACAGCCATCCACCTTATAACAGCATCCAGCCCATGCACCTGCACCCAAACACAGCAGACAGACACCTCCTACAACCACTCCCTCTTCCTCCACTCCCAAACGTTCACCCGCTTCCCGCCCCAGTGTCCGTAAGAAGCTTTTCCTCTCCGCCGTTGACCTCTTCCCTACCCCTCCCCCAATCCTTCACATCCGGCCAGGGTGGGCAGAACCCAGGCCAGCACCTCAGCCAACCAGTCCACGTCCACTGTAGTTTTGGCAGTTACAGCAGGTGTGAGAGGCTCCAAGGAGACACCCATCAGCACTGGCAGTGTGCCTGCACCAGCTGCCAAGGGAAAGGGCAAGGAGGCACCACCAGCTTACAAGGGGAAGGGCATGGTGGCACCACAAGACGGCAAGGGTAAGGAAGCACCACCAGACGGCAAGGGCAAGGAGGCACCACCACATGGCAAGGAGGCACCACCACACGGCAAGGGCATGGAAGCACCACCACACAGCAAGGGAAAAGGGCCTGCCCCTGCAGGCAGGAGGGACAGGAGGCCTGGTGCTGTGACAGAATCTGAGCCCACAAAACCAGCCATGGCACTTCATCTGTCAGAGGCTCTAGGGGAAGGGCTGGAGCCTCCCCCACCACTTGCAACACTGACACCTGCACCACTGCCAGCACCTGCACCACCATCAGCACCGCCACCTGCTCCGCCATCAGCACCGCCACCTGCATCGCCACCAGCACCACTGCCAGCAGCAGCAGCCCCAGTGGGCAGCCTTCCGAGCCTGAAGGGGATGGACAGGAGCCTCCCCCACCATCCCCGATAACAGCCCCACCACTGCCACCACAGAGCAGCTGTCACCACCGGAGGGCAGTGTCTAGTCCTGCCTCCATTGACTGTAGTGCGTCCTGGTCCCTGCAAATCCTGTGGGTGTGACACCCAGGTGAGAGTATGTGACCTTGCACTCTCAAAGAGCTGCATCACAGGGCACAGGTCCCCCTCCAGAACCAGTGGATGAAGGCATCCATTCACCACATCCTTGCCAGGATGAAGCACACTGGACACAAGGCCCCCTCCAGAACCAGTGGAAGAAGGCATCCACTCACTGCATCCTTGCCTGGATGAAGCACACTGGGCCAAAGGCCACCTCCAGAACCAATGGAAGAAAGCATCCACTCACCGCATCCTTGCCAGGATGAAGCACACTGGGCACAAGGCCCCCTCCAGAACCAGTGGGCAAACCACCCACTAGAGAGACTGTGGCTTTGTACTCCCCAGGACCAAACAGTGGGCAAACCACCCACTAGAGAGACTGTGGCCTTGCACACCCCAGGACCAAGCAGTGGGCATGTTGCCCCTCCAGGACAAGTGGCGTTGTACCATCTTCCGGCTGAGGTGCCCCACCATTCCCCATCCCCCTGTGGTGCCTGTTTATTTTCGACCTGAAGCCCCAGCAGTGTTCTCTCCCTGTTGATGCAGGAGTAAGATGGGGCCTTGGCCTATGTGATGACGGACATTACGGACTGGGCAGTGTCCCTCCATTTGTATATCTGTAAATACTATTTTTAATTTTGAGGACGTTTTTCTGGATTTTTCTCTTATTACAATAATTTTAATCTCCTCCTTTTGTCCTTGCATTATTCCAGAGGGGTAGGGGGTGAATATGTAATGTTACTGCATCTGTTTGTGTGTAAGGTGTTGGGGGTGGGGGTGGGGGTGTTGGGTGTGTGTGTCACTCTCTTTTTCCTCCCCCTCCCCTGTGTGCTAGGTGGTGGTACTCACCATGGTCGTCGTCGCCGGCATTGGTATTCCTGGTGTAGAAGGAGGTAGACCAGCATGGGGAAGATCTGCAGTTCAGGCTCCATGGTGTTGTGGTTGTTCCCTGAGTGTCCAAGGTGAGTCCTTTGACTTCTGCATTCTGTTTCCGCCGTGCTTTTGTTGTCGTTGGTACCACCCCAGAAAAGATGGCGGATAGGCCTCTTGTAATACGGTGGGCGGAACCTTGTCTTCCGCCTGGCTGTTTGCAGTTACCGCCGCGGTGCTTGTTGCTACTGCCGTGGCAGTCGGTGTGGTAAAGTGGCTGTCTGTGCTGGCGGGTTCCGCCGTGGTCATAATTCCATTTTTTTTACCGCCGGCCTGTTGGAGGTATTACCGCCACTTTATTACCGACCGCCAGGGTTGTAATGAGGGCCTATGTCTACTGTGTGAAATCTATAACATGTGTAGGGGTTAATCACATGCTTGCAATGTGACCTCTGATGTGATATTGCTGGTATAATTGATGTGGTTGGCTCTGAAACAAAAATAAAAAACTGTGATTGTAACATGCCCCAAGATTGTGTGTTCTTACAGGACCCAGACAAATTTGCAGCTGGAAGTGAATCTTAAGTATATTGTTATGCAATGACTGATATTATATTCTTTCTTCTTTTTACCTTCTCTTGGTCATGGAGCATGCAACGCTTGATGACAAAGTCTCACTCCGCATTGTACCATAGCTCTTCCAGCTACAATTTCTGCATATGGTTTAACATGGATTAATCTGCTAAGAAGGGGGTGGTGTCCAACTGGATCAGATGAATACTAGTATGCAGACTTTATATGCTGTAACGCTAGGGCCAACCACAAGCAAGGCTATAACGCTATTTGGTTTTCTATTTATTTTTGTTGTTTGTTTGTTAGCATTTTTTTTATTGTTTGTAATTATATATGCGCATGCCTTCCCTCACCCATGCTCCTCCTCTCATGCGTAGGTCATTTAAAAAAAGTATGTGAAGTCTACTTGGTGAAAATTAATGCACCCTGCCAGCATTTTGCTAATTTGGTTATATGCAAATCTTTGGAAGGCGATATTCCTGTGACTCTTATAAAGTTAGAGGTATAGATGAGAGGGAAACCACATTCCACCACGCACACAACGCAGTACCAAAGGCACAGCCCACCAACATCGTCATGCACACAACATGGCATTTAAGACATTTACCTCTTAAAGCCCTATATTTGGCATTGTGACTGCAACTCAACATAAACACTGGGAAAAATTACACTCACCAACCCTCGGTAAACAAGATAAATTAAGTCACATAAGTCCCTCACATAACATACACTATAAGCCTAATACCACCTCTGTCACATTAGTAGCATACTGTGGTCTTTCAGTAAACCAAAAGAAAGGATCACTAATCACTACACAAGAATGAATCAATTGTTACTCAGAACAGACCAAAGCGATATCTTGACGATGCCACTAGAAAGCATAAAACAATTGTAAAAACACCATGCGCAATGCCTAGAGGAGCACTAGGCCAAACAAGTGTCATAATGTGCTATAGACATTATTACAACATAACACAACATCTATCATAACATAAAATAACATGGACATTGCCATTGACTCATCCTTTGCTTTAATTGTGGGATTCTTGTAGGAGGCTGGCCTGGCTTGTAGTGGGTACCAGAGGTACTTACACCTTGTGCCAGGTCCAGTTATCCCTTATTAGTGTAGAAGAGGTGTTTCTAGCAGCTAAGACTGATAGAAGGTAGCTATGGCAAAGCAGCTTAGGCTGAACTAGGAGACATGTAAAGCTCCTACTATACCACTGGTGGCATATGCACAATATCATGAGAAAACACAATACACAGAAGTACTAAAAATAAAAGTACTTTATTTTTATGACAATATGCCAAATGTATCTCAGTGAGTACCCTCAGTATGAGGATAAGTTATATACACAAGATATATGAACACAAACCAAAATTATGCAGGTAATAGCAGGAAAAGTAATGCAAGCAGTGTAGAATTACAGTAGATTGCAATAGGAGCAGATAGGTATAGGGGTAACACAAACCATATACTCCAAAAGTGGAATGCGAACCACGAATGGACCCCAAACCTATCTGAGCTTGTAGAGGGTCACTGGGACTGTAAGAAAACAGTGATTGTTAGAAAAATAGCCCACCCAAGACCCTGAAAGGTAGGTGTAAAGTGCACCTACTACCCCCAGAGAGCACAGAAGTCGTGATAGGGGGATTCTGCAGGAAGAACAAACACCAGCAATGAAACAACAGTGGATTTCTGGACCTGAGTACCTGTAAGACAAGGGGACCAAGTCCAATAGTCACGACAGTGTTGAGAGTGGGCAGGAGCCCAGGAAATGCCAGCTGAGGGTGCAAGGAAGCTGCCTCCGTTGGAAGAAGCTTGGAGTTCTGCAAGAAAGAAGAGAGCTAGGAACTTTTCCTTTGGAGGATGTATGTACCACGTCGCGATGAAGCTTGCAGAGGTGTTCCCACATAGAAAGACTGCAAACAAGCCTTGCTAGCTGCAAGGGTCGCAGTAAGGGTTTTTGGGTGCTGCTGTGGCCCAGGAGGGACCAGGATGTTGCCACTTGGAGGATGAGACAGAGGGGATGCCCAACAACTCAGGGAGCCCTCACAAAGGCAGGCATCACTCGCAGAAGTACCTGAAAAGGCACTTGGAAGAAAAGGGAACCGGAGTCCACCCGAAGTCACAATAGGGAGTCCCACAATGCCGGGGGACAACTCAGAAGGTTGTGCACTGCAGGAAGGAGTGTCAGGGACCCAGGCTTGGCTGTGCACGAAGGAAATCTTGGAAGAGTGCACAGGAGCCGGAGCAGTTGCAAATCACGCGGTACCCAGCAATGCAGTCTAGTGTGGGGAGGCAAGGACTTACCTCCACCAAACTTGGACTGAAGAGTCACTGGACTGTGGGAGTCACTTGGACAGAGTTGCTGAGTTCCAGGGACCACGCTCGTTGTGCTGAGAGGAGAACCAGAGGACCAGTGATGCAGTCTTTTGGTGCCTGCGGTTGCAGGGGGAAGATTCCGTCGACCCACGGGAGATTTCTTCAGAGCTCCTGGTGCAGAGAGGAGGCAAGCTACCCCCAGAGCATGCACCACCTGGAAACAGTTGAGAAAGCCGTCAGAATGAAGGGATACAAGGTTGCTAGTAGTCGTCTTGCTACTTTGTTGCGGTTTTGCAGGCGTCCTGAGAAGTCAGCGGTCGATCCTTTGGCAGAAGGTGAAGAGGGAGATGCAAAGGAACTCTGGTGAGCTCTTGCATTCGTTATCTAAAGAATTCCCCAAAGCAGAGACCCTAAATAGCCAGAAAAGGAAGTTTGGCTACCAAGGAAGGAGGATTGGCTACCAAGAGAGGTAAGAGCCTATCAGAAGGAGCCTCTGACGTCACCTGCTGGCACTGGCCACTCAGAGCAGTCCAGTGTGCCACAGACTCCTCTGTTTCCAAGATGGCAGAGGTCTGGGACACACTGGAGGAGCTCTGGGCACCTCCCCTGGGAGGTGCAGGTCAGGGGAGTGGTCACTCCCCTTTCCTTTGTCCAGTTGCGCCAGAGCAGGGCTGGGGGATCCCTAAACCAGTGCAGACTGGCTTATGCAGTGATGGGCACCATCTGTGCCCATCAAAGCATTTCCAGAGGCTGGGGGAGGCTACTCCTCCCCAGCCTTCACACCTATTTCCAAAGGGAGAGGGTGTAACACCCTCTCTCAGAGGAAATCCTTTGTTCTGCCTTCCTGGGCCAGGGCTGCCTGGACCCCAGGAGGGCAGAAACCTGCCTGAGGGGTTGGCAGCAGCAGCATCTGTAGTGGAGACCCCGGAAAGGCAGTTTGGCAGTACCCTGGTACTATGCTAGAGACCCGGGGGATCATGGAATTGTCCCCCCAATGCCAGAATAGCATTGGGGTGACAATTCCATGATCTTAGACATGTTACATGGCCATGTTCGGAGTTACCATTGTGACGCTGTACATAGGTAGTGACCTATGTACAGTGCACATGTGTAATGGTGTCCCCGCACTCACAAAGTCCGGGGAATTTGCCCTGAACGATGTGGGGGCACCTTGGCTAGTGCCAGGGTGCCCACACACTAAGTAACTTTGCACCCAACCTTCACCAGGTGAAGGTTAGACATATAGATGACTTATAAGTTACTTAAGTGCAGTGGTAAATGGCTGTGAAATAACGTGGACGTTATTTCACACAGGCTGCAGTGGCAGGCCTGTGTAAGAATTGTCAGAGCTCCCTATGGGTGGCAAAAGAAATGCTGCAGCCCATAGGGATCTCCTGGAACCCCAATACCCTGGGTACCTCAGTACCATATACTAGGGAATTATATGGGTGTACCAGTATGCCAATGTGAATTGGTAAATTTAGTCACTAGCCTGTTAGTGACAAATTTGGAAAGCAGAGAGAGCATAACCACTGAGGTTCTGGTTAGCAGAGCCTCAGTGAGACAGTTAGGCATCACACAGGGAACACATACAGGGCACATACTTATGAGCACTGGGGCCCTGCCTGGCAGGGTCCCAGTGACACATAGACTAAAACAACATATATACAGTGAAATATTTGGGTAACATGCCAGGCAAGATGGTACTTTCCTACAATTCTGACATGCCATCAATAAGCCAATTTTACAACATTGGCTCTGGGATGCCATTTTGTGTCGCAAATCATATGTACTGCTGCGTCATCGACAGAGGTAAGGCTAATGACATCATATGATGTCTCAGCATGTAGTTAACCTGTTTGTTTGTTTCTCGACTTTTGGATAGTTGTACGGTTGAAAATTTGAAAAGTGAGCCATCCTAGAGAGGTGAACTGGGCCATCTTTGTGGTGGGGTCCCTAAACGCTGCCAACTATGCTTGGTCTGTCACACTTGTGAATTGTTATCCAAGCATAGACATGCAGAAATTGCAGGTAGTTTCAATTAAAACACTCAGGGATTAGTGAGCTCAAATTGTAACTATTTGAGCAGGGGCTTGTCCTACTGTGGTACTCAAACTGGGCACCAAATCCACCTCCTTAGAAGTTGATCCTCAGTGTAGCAAGGAAAAAGCTCCAATTCTTACTTGTAGTAATGGTATGGGGGTACAGACACAAAACTCACCCAAGCATAAAATACAGGTTAAAATTATTTGTCCAGTCAATGTTTTTTCTTGAAAAATAAAACATACTTTGTTGGACTTTATCCTTTCTGGAATGTCACCCTTAGACTTTTCGCTTTTACCTTCCTGGTTTTCGCGCCCATTTAGTTTGCTTTTAGATCTCTGTGCACCTTACCACTGCTAAATAGTGATAAAGTGCTTGTGCTCCCTCCTTAAAACATTATAGAATTGGCTTACACCCAATTGGCCTATTAATCAACTTGCAAGTTCCTAGTAAACTGGTAGCACATTTACCCGGGACTTGTTATTTAGATGCTTCTAGTAGGCCTGAGGCCCCTATTGTACCATTCACTTAAATAGCCATTTAAACATGTCTCAGGCCTGCCATTGCAGCCTACATATGCAGTTTTAAACTGCCAGTTCGACCTGGCAAGGTAAGCCTCTTGCCAGGCATAAAATTTTAATTTTAATACTTATAGGTCACCCCTAAGCCTGGCCCGGAACATGTCAGAGGGTATTTAAAAAGTAGGACATTCACATTTAAGTTTTACATGTCCTGGGAGTGAAAAAACACTAAAGCTGTTTTACAGTACTGCAAGGCCAACCTCTCCCATAGGATAACCTTGCAGTTACCTAATTACAGTTAATAAACTGTAACTTTCAATTGGGAACAGGTAGACAAGTTGGGTTTGATGTATATAGAATTAGAATCAAAAACCCCTTTTAATTAATGGTAAAGTCAGATTGTTAATCACAGTTCTGAAAATGCCACTTTTAGAAGTTGGCATTTTCTTGTCCTAACTATTTGGTGCCTGCAGCCTGTTCCTGGGTCACGTGACTAAGTGTAGCTGGCACTAGGTCTTTGTGTATTGCTCTCAGGCAGTGAGACAAAGGAAAGATAGGCCTCTCTGAGTTAAAGAGGGCAGGATGGGCCTCTCTGAGTTAAGAAGGATAAGGAGCTGTCACCTACCCCACTTGCACATCACAAAAGGCCAGCATGAGCACTCTCACACAGGGATTGTCACTAGTCTATTGTGACCGCAGACAAATTGGGACCAGGGCAGGGAGGAATGAGATGCCTGCTACTTCAGGGGTGGAAACTTCTAGAGGTTTCCTCCACTTCAAAGTGGGCACGAGGAATAAATGTTGAACCTCAGATCCCAAATCTTCAGTGTAGGAGGCTGACCTGGCTTGCAGTGGGTACCAAAGGTACTTACACCTTGTGCCAGGTCCAGTTATCCCTTATTAGTGTAGAAGAGGTGTTTCTAGCAGCTTAGACTGATAAAAGGTAGCTATGGCAAAGCAGCTTAGGCTGAACTAGGAGACATGTAAAGCTCCTACTATACCACTGGTGTCATATGCACAATATCATAAGAAAACACAATACACAGAAGTACTAAGAATAAAGGTACTTTATTTTTTTGACAATATGCCAAAAGTATCTCAGTGAGTACCCTCAGTATGAGGATAAGGTATATACACAAGATAAATGTACACAAACCAAAATTATGCAGATAATAGCAAAAGGAAGTAATGCAAGCAGTGTAAAATGACAGTAGATTGCAATAGGAGCACATAGGTATAGGGGCAACACAAACCATATACTCCAAAAGTGGAATGCGAACCACGAATGGACCCCAAACCTATGTGAGCTTGTAGAGGGTCGCTGGAACTATAAGAAAACAGTCAGGGTTAGAAAAATAGTCCACCCCAAGACCCTGAAAGGGAGGTGTAAAGTGAACCTACTACCCCCAGAGAGCACAGAAGTCGTGATAGGTAGTATTGACCATTTTAAGAGAAGACTCTACATCAGACATGATAGAAGAAGGTTTAGAGACAGTGATAAGAAAGAAAATGTTTTAGAACTTTTTAAAGAACAGAGAAAAAAACTTTTTCTAACTTTTTAGAAACTTTTAGAAGTTTAGAGAAACTTTTCAGAACTTTGTAAGAAGTTTAAGAGGAGAAAATCAAAACTTTTTGGTTAGGTGTACATATACTGAACTTGTTTTGCATATTATTCTCTTATGAAAAGTACACAATGACAAAGTGGTAAGTAGTTACAAGTACTTATCCCACCGCTGCACAACCAATGTAGGAGGCTGGCCTGGCTTGTAGTGGTTACCAGAGGTACTTACACCTTGTGCCAGGTCCAGTTATCCCTTATTAGTGTAGAAGAGGTGTTTCTAGCAGCTTAGACTGATAAAAGGTAGCTATGGCAAAGCAGCTTAGGCTGAACTAGGAGACATGTAAAGCTCCTACTATACCAATGGTGTCATATGCACAATATTATAAGAAAACACAATACACAGAAGTACTAAAAATAAAGGTACTTTATTTTTATGACAATATGCCAAAAGTATCTCAGTGAGTACCCTCAGTATGAGGATAAGGTATATACACAAGATATATGTACACAAACCAAAATTATGCAGATAATAGCAAAAGGAAGTAATGCAAGCAATGTAAAATTACAGTAGATTGCAATAGGAGCACATAGGTATGGGGGCAACACAAACCATATACTCCAAAAGTGGAGTGCGAACCACGAATGGACCCCAAACCTATGTGAGCTTGTAGAGGGTCGCTGGGACTGTAAGAAAACAGTGAGGGTTAGAAAAATAGCCCACCCCAAGACACTGAAAGGTAGGTGTAAAGTGCACCTACTACCTCCAGAGAGCACAGAAGTTGTGTTAGGGGGATTCTGCAGGAAGAACAAACACCAGCAATGCAACAACAGTGTATTTCCAGACCTGAGTACCTGTAAGACAAGGGGACCAAGTCCAATAGTCGCAACAGTGTCGGGAGTGGGCAGGAGCCCAGGAAATGCCAGCTGAGGGTGCAAGGAAGCTGCCACCGGTTGGAAGAAGCTTGGAGTTCTGCAAGAAAGAAGAGGACTAGGAACTTCCCCTTTGGAGGATGTATGTCCCACGTCGTGAAGAAGCTTGCAGAGTTGTTCCCACGCAGAAAGACTGCAAACAAGCTGCAAGGGTTGCGGTTAGGGTTTTTGGATGCTGCTGTGGCCCAGGAGGGACCAGGATGTCACCACTTGGATGAGGAGACAGAGGGGGCACCCAGCAACGTAGGGAGCCCTCGTAGAAGCAGGCAGCACCCACAGACGTACCTGAGTGGGCACTTAAAAGAAAAGCGAACCGGAGTCCACCCAAAGTCACAAAAGGAAGTCCCACAACGCCGGAGGACAACTCAGAAGGTTGTGCACTGCAGGTTAGAGTGTCGGGGACGCAGGCTTGGCTGTGCACGAAGGAAATCCTGGAAGAGTGCACAGGAGCCGGAGCAGCTGCAAATCACGCAGTACCCAGCAATGCAGTCTAGCGTGGGCAGGCAAGGACTTACCTCCACCAAACTTGGACTGAAGAGTCACTGAACTGTGGGAGTCACTTGGACAGAGTTGCTGAGTTCCAGGGACCACGCTCGTCGTGCTGAGAGGGGACCCAGAGGACCGGTGATGCAGTCTTTTGTTGCCTGCGGTTGCAGGGGGAAGATTTTGTCGACCCACAGGAGATTTCTTCAGAGCTCCTGGTGCAGAGAGGAGGCAGGCTACCCCCAGAGCATGCACCACCTGGAAACAGTCGAGAAAGCTGGCAGAATGAAGCGATACAAGGTTGCTAGTAGTCGTCTTGCTACTTTGTTGCGGTTTTGCAGGCGTCCTGAGCAGTCAGCGGTTGATCCTTTGGCAGAAGGTGAAGTGGGAGATGCAGAGGAACTCTGATGAGCTCTTGCATTCGTTATCTGGTGAGATCCCCAAAGCAGAGACCCTAAATAGCCAGAAAAGGAGGTTTGGCTACCTAGGAAGGAGGATTGGCTACTAAGAGAGGTAAGAGCCTATCAGAAGGAGCCTCTGACGTCACCTGCTAGCACTGGCCACTCAGAGCAGTCCAGTGTGCCACAAACACCTCTGTTTCCAAGATGGCAGAGGTCTGGGACACACTGGAGGAGCTCTGGGCACCTCCCCTGGGAGGTGCAGGTCAGGGGAGTGGTCACTCCCCTTTGTCCAGTTTCACGCCAGAGCAGGGCTGGGGGATCCCTGAACCGGTGTAGACTGGCTTATGCAGAGATGGGCACCTTCTGTGCCCATCAAAGCATTTCCAGAGGCTGGGGGAGGCTACTCCTCCCCAGCCCATCACACCTATTTCCAAAGGGAGAGGGTGTAACACCCTCTCTCAGAGGAAATCCTTTGTTCTGCCTTCCTGGGCCAGGGCTGCCTGGACCCCAGGGGGGCAGAAACCTGTCTGAGGGGTTGGCAGCAGCAGCAGCTGCAGTGCAAACCCTGAAAGGCAGTTTGGCAGTACCCGGGTTCTGTGCTAGAGACCCGGGGAATCATGGAATTGTCCCCCCAATGCCAGTATGGCATTGGGGGGACAATTCCATGATCTTAGACATGTTACATGGCCATGTTCGGAGTTACCGTTGTGACACTGTACATAGGTAGTGACCTATGTACAATGCATGCGTGTAATGGTGTCCCCACACTCACAAAGTCCGGGGAATTTGCCCTGAACGATGTGGGGGCACCTTGGCTAGTGCCAGGGTGCCCACACACTAAGTAACTTTGCACCCAACCTTCACTAGGTGAAGGTTAGACATATAGGTGACTTATAAGTTACTTAAGTGCTTTGGTAAATGGCTGTGAAATAACGTGGACGTTATTTCACTCAGACTGCACTGGCAGGCCTGTGTAAGAATTGTCAGAGCTCCCTATGGGTGGCAAAAGAAATGCTGCAACCCATAGGGATCTCCTGGAACCCCAATACCCTTGGTACCTCAGTACCATATACTAGGAAATTATATGGGTGTACCAGTATGCCAATGTGAATTGGTAAATTTAGTCACTAGCCTGTTAGTGACACATTTGGAAAGCAGAGAGAGCATAACCACTGAGGTTCTGGTTAGCAGAGCCTCAGTGAGACAGTTAGGCATCACACAGGGAGCACATACATATAGGCCACAAACTTATGAGCACTGGGGTCCTGGCTAGCAGGGTCCCAGTGACACATAACAAACATACTGACAACATAGGGTTTTCACTATGAGCACTGGGCCCTGGCTAGCAGGATCCCAATGAGACAGTGAAAACACCCTGACATATACCCTCAAACAGGCCAAAAGTGGGGGTAACAAGGCTAGAAAGAGGCTAATTTCTCACATTCAGTAACCCTCTCACCCTGTAGACTCTACCAACAAGGTGACTGCTGTGCTGCTGAAAAAACTGTAACTTTGTTGCAATGCTTCTTTTAAGGCCTGCTGCCCTGCTGTGCTCACCTGCTGCCCTCTTGTCTGGGTTAACAGTAGTGGACCTGCATCTGCTGAACCCAGGACCCTAGATTGACTCCTAGGGCTGGTAGACTGGCCTCCTGAATAGAGCTTTCAGGAGATAAGGCTCCAACAACCTTGAAACCAATACCTGGACTCTGCCGTTTATGAGTCCTACCCTGCCAAGTAGTGCCATCCCAGTCTGGACTCTTGAAAGTTGTCCTGAAAGTGCTCAGCTAGCCCGCCTGTGGATCCATGATCCAGAAGAATGATACATCTCCTCTGTTATGTGGCTAAACCCTGAACAGAACTGACACATTGCCTCTCCCGCATGGACTTTCCCAATGCAAGGATTTTGCATCGCAGCCTTTAGCCCCATCAGAACCACCACCTTGTGACATATCCCTGACGCAGGCCCTAACATTGTAAGCTTCTTGTCGATGGCCTTAATGACTTTGAATGTACTCGCATTGGAATCCCACAGTCCGTTGCATCGCCTCAGCTCATCCTTGATGCTGGACTTCCCATCGCCAGCCCTCATCAACAGGATCCCCAACACCCATACAACATCTTGCACTGCGGCCTCACAGTTCCTTGAAACAGACGCATCACCTCAGTTTCCTGATGCGTCCTTGATGCAGGACTCCATAATTCCTCACAGCAGGACTTCAGGCACTCTTGGTCTTCGGGCTTAGCTGGGTCCTTCTTGCTTGCCTGCCCTTCATAAGTTTGCACTTTTTGAGGCTATATTCGCTGAAAACATTAAAATTACATATTTCTGGTTGTACCAATTGTATTTTTGTCATTTTGGTCTTGTTTTTACTACTTTCAATCTACCTTTTTTAAATTGGTGTGGGATTTTTCTTGTGTTGTGTTTATACTCTATTACTTTTTGAAGTGCTATATTCATGCTTTACACGTTGCCTCTGAGATAAGCCTGACTGCTTTTTGCCAAGCTACCAGAGGGTTGAGTACAGGATAATTTGGGGTTTGATTATGCTATACTCTGACAAGGATTGTGGTTGCTGCTTGAGTAAGGGTTTCACCTCCTCAACCAGTGACACAATTGTTTTACATACTTTAAATATGACATATAAGTACACAGTTCACATCAAATGTAAAGGCAGAAGGATTGTGTACAATTCACAGGTGAGATGTTGGAGGCAGGGAGTTTGCCAGTCCTATGTGGACTACTGCAAGGTTCTAACAAGATAAATTCACAACACATTCAAACTATCGGAAGGCTGTACATTGCAAATTCCTTACACTATCCCATGCTGTTGATGCACCAATGGAAAGACTGGTAAGGTGAAGCCATTCTCAAGCTACCTAAGTAGCTGCCCCATTGTATGTTAATGTTATTGTTATACAAGCAACCTTGATTATGCACTGTACCTTTACATGATAAGATGCGATACTCTCTGCTGAATATGGTTGACTGAGATGGATGCTCTTCTTCTATTGGTATGTGCACTCATGCACAGGATTTATAGGATATAGGGAGTCACATTTCAGACTCAGCTACCATCCTGAAGCCTCCAGTGATAGTCTCCAGTTATGTAGGTGTGTGCAGGCCCATGTCTATGAGCCTGAACTGAAAGGTTGTGCGCTGCCAGTGATCAAAATAGGCAACAGTCAGTTGCCCTTGTCATGGAGAGAGAAAATGTTGTTGCTAGATTTTACTTGGGGGTAAGATCACAATTTTACAACTGAAACTAAAGAAGAGCACCTCATTCTAAGCTTACAGTAATGTCTGTGTCTGTAATGAAAAAGCACTTACTGAGGCTCGAATTTCTCCTAGTGCCAAGCTGTCACATGCATTTCTTCTTTTACTGATGAAAGTGATGAATGCAGTTACACATTTTGTTACCGTATTTATCGGCGTATAACACGCACCGGCGTATAACACGCACCTCATTTTAAGAGGACATTTCAGAAAAAAAAACCTTAACATTATATCGGCGTATAACACGCACACATCATTTGCCCCCTATTTTCAGGGAGAAAAAGTGCGTGTTATACGCCGATAAATACGGTATTTCCTGCCAGAACAGGTACATCGTTTTCTGTTTTCTGTGGTCACTACTTGCTCCAGCTGCTTACTGAATGGACGTGGAGGGGGCAGATTGTGGTGCCCACATACAACCAGAATACTGGGGACTTAGCTACTTCACTTCAGGGAAGACAGCAACAAGACTGATGTCACAAGGCTTGGGGGTACAGATTCTTTCTTGCGGGAAAGCAGATCAATTGTAATCCTCCCCCTCATCCTGCCAGCATTTCCTTCATCCAAAAATAACTCCAGGCTGCCTCCTTAGCAGTTTCCACACTAAAAGCGGTTTCACTGCAGCACTCCCAAGGAAGCTGCAGAACTCCTGTTTATGTTCTTGAAGTTGGAAAGTTGTCAGTTAGCCAACCCAAATCTGGTTTTGATGTATCTTTCTCAGTCTCCAATTGCATACCACCCCTGGCACTGATCAGTTAGAAATCCTGGAACACTGTCTATGGGTTTCAGCCCCATACTTATGATAAGATTGCAAGCTGTGACTGTTGATTCCCGACATAGAGCACTAGGACTGGTTTCAGGGGGTTCATGACATTTTTTCATATTCCTCCCAGACTGGCCACGACACAGTTTTTGTCCTCCAGTGTCAGCAGGGAAGGGGCACGGGCTAGATACCCAAAACAAAAACACAAAAGAAGCTTTCTCACTCAGCACCTCACAGCCTGTTTGGGGTAAGACCTGTAGATAAGACTGAAGCAGGGAGGGGAAGAGAACTGTGCCTTTAGTTTAACACAGCCCAAATCTCCTCCATTTAATAGGACCTCAGAATTGCCTACAATAAACAATATTTTCTGGCAGGCTCCCTCCATTCATGCATAAGGGATCCAACAATGGATTCCTGGACTGCAATAATCAAGCACAGCACATATGCTCCCAACTCATTACAGTACACTTAAATACAGTAACCATATGTGCCATCCATGTGCTACATGGATGGGGCTAAAAATATGGTTGTGTAGACTGGCAGACAATCTTGAACAGGAGGGCTGTAGGCAACAGGCAAAAAGGCATGTCCTGCTGGAATAATCTGTTGCTGACATCACTGTCAAACATCCACAGTCGAGTGAGCTGACAATAGGTCATGCTCATTATAAAGGGTGCTCATGGTGTGCCCCTCCAGACCACAAAGCCCAGCTCTGGATTGTGAACTATTTTTTTTGCTGCCCTTTTTGTGAGTGCTGAGAATACAAAATCAAAAACATGCAGAAGCTATCTTTGACATGGCCAATGAGTGCACTAACAATAATTAATAATTTTGAAAAGGCATAGTGTTAGCTAGCGTTAGAAATTGAGTTTCTGGTTGGCAGAGGTGTGCACTCTGTCCAACCTGAAACCACAGTCCTAGTCAGAGTAAGTCAGATACACACCATAAATTAACCTGTGCTCTCCCTCTGGCAGCCTGGCACAGAGCAGTCAGGCCTAATTTAAGAGTCAATGTGTAAAGTCTTTGTCGCACCACAGCAGTCCTTCTTCCTGGTAATGTAAACCCAAGTCCAGAAGTGTACCGAGTTGGTGGTATCAGGGGTCAGGTACTTATGCCCAGTTGTGCCTTTGAAGTGGGGGAGACTTCAAAGAAAGGTCTGCAAACTACACAGAGGTCCTCCCTTCCTGTTCTGGCTCCAGGCTCACTACAGGGAAGTATGCAGCTCTTTGTGTGTAGCAGGACACTACACTTTCAGGTGTGAGTGTTAGCCCCTTCCACCCATCCTGCCCATGATGGCCCTTCAGGATATTGATGGCCAACCAGTCACACCTAATCTCTCTTATGAGTGGCTGTCTAGAGGGAATGCACAGGCCCAGCTGTCACCACATCTTCAGCTTATATTAGAGACAGGCAGTGGACACCAAATGGCAAAAGTAAGAACTTGCCAACTTTATAAAAGTGCCATTTTCAGAACTGCAAATTAAAATCTGACTTCACTATAAGTTGTGATTTTAAATTGTGAGTTCAGCGCACCAAATGTTATCCTGTGTGGGGGATAGTAGAGAAAAACTAATTTGGCAGTTTTTCACTACCAGGGCATGTAAAACTTAAAAACGTATATGTCCTGCCTTTTAAATATGTTGCACTCTGCCCTGTGGGACATATAGACCATACTTTAGGAGTGACTTGTATATATAAAAAGGGAAGATTTAGGCCTGGCATGAGGTTGACATGGCTGTTAAAAACTGCACACACAGGTACTGCAGTGACAGACCTAAGACCTGGTTACGGGTTACTGAGGTGGGTGGCACAATAAGTGCTGCAGTTCCACTAGTAGCATTTAATTTACAGAAATGTGCCCCGGGCACATGAAGTGTACTTAAATAGGGACTTATAAGTACATAAATGACTAATTAAAAATTAAAAATGCCAATTGGGTACGGGCCAAGGTTACAATGTTTTATCGGAGAGAACACAAGCACTTTAGCACTGGTTACACGTGGTAAAGTGTGCAGAGCCCTAAAGTCAGTAAACATGAGGTCAGAAAGTAGTGGGAGGTAGGCAAAATGTTGGGGGGCCACTCTAAGCCTGTGAGGTCTAACATGTGCTCTCCGGAAGCTGAAAGTGGGGCGAACTACCCAACGCCTTGGAAGATCTCTTCACTGAGGTGGAAAAACCTGGAGAGACCATCTGCATTGGCACCTCTGACCCAGAATGGTGTTCCACTGTAAAGTCAGTTCCCTGTATGAAGATGGATCACCTCAACAGCTTAGGATTTTTACCCCTGATCTGCATGACCGATCCTGAACCAGGAAATGAGTTCCAAGCAGGTATAGTCTCAACTATTTTAGTGCCCAGACCACATCAAAAGCTTCTCTTTCAATGGCACTCCACCTCTGCTCACATGGAAGTAACCTGCTACTAATGAAGGCTCATGGTTGGTCTGGACCTTCATCAATTAGCTGTGCTAAGGCTGCCCCTGTGCCTGGCTCTGAAGCGTCTGTTTGACTCAGTTGCCTTGAGTACACATGCTGTGCACATGGCTTCTTTGAGGGTGTCAAAGACTTTTTGACAAGATTTTGTGCAGATCACCAATGTGGGCTGCTTCTTTGAAGTCTGCTCAGTTAAGGGGGTAACAATAGTGGCATAGTCCTTAACACATCTCCTGTAATAGCCAGTGAGATCCAGGAAGGCGCTCACTTCTGTTTGGGTTTTTGGTGGTTGTCATGACAAGATGGCCTGTTGCAAGGCCTAAAGCACGTAGTGGAGGTGGTGGAGGTATTCCTCCCAGCTTGAACTATAGACAGCAATGCCATCTAGGTGTGCAGCACAAAAGGCTTCCTTACCAGGCAGGACCCTGTTAACCAACCTTTGGAAGGTAGCAGGATCATTTTTCAATCCATAGGGCATCACCTGAAACTGTAAGTTGTCTTTTGGGGTTGAAAATGCTATCCTCTCTTAAGCTCACTCAGTCAAGGGATCTGCCAGTGCCCTATTGTGAAAACAAAGAAACTGATGAATTTGGCAGTACCTAGCCTGTCAATGAGCTCATCAGCTTGAGGGATGGGGTGCACATCAGTCCTGGTGACTGAGCTGAGTCCTCGGTAGTCCACGCAGAACTGGAGTTCTGGTGTTGTGCCTATGGGGAACCCTTTCGTACCAACACAACAGGTTGCACCAGGAACTATCAGACGGCTCAAACATCCCTAAGGACAGAATCTTGTAGACTTCCTCTTTAATGCTGGCCCTCACCCTGTCTGACAACCTATAATTGTGTTCTTTATAGGGGGACTGTTTCCCGTGTCACTATCATGGATGCACAGATGTGAGAATCCAGAGGTGACTGAGAACTGGGAGGCAAACTGTCCCAGCAACTGGTAAAGTCACCCCGCTGTTCTGGGGTCAGGGTGGTAGAGAGGTTGACATCCTCCACTGACCCATCATGTTCCTGTACAGACAGGAGGTCAGGGAGAGGATCACTGTCCTCCTCCACTCCCTCATCTATCACAAGGAGCATGCTCACTTCATGTCTCTCAAAGTGAGGCTTGAATCGGTTGATGTGGATCACTCTTATGGGATTTCTGTGGGTCTAGAGATCCACCAGGTAGGTGGTCTCCCCCTTGCACGCCTTGATCTCATATGGGCCAGTCCAGTGGTCCGGGAGAGCCCATGGCTCTACTGGTTCCACGGACCATACTTTTTGACCAGGCTGAAACTCCAACAGAATGGCCTTCTGGTCATACCAGAGCTTCATTACTTCTTGGATGGCCTCAAGATTGCTTTTCACCTTTTTCCAGAAGCAATGCATCTGGTTGTGGAGGACCAGAATGTAGCTGACTGCATCCTCAGTGGGGAGGGGTTCTTGGGAGCTTTGATAGCCATAGAGAAGTTCACATTGACTGAACCCAACTCCTTTGAAGAGAAGGCATGGCAAGATGATGCCCCACTCACGCCTCATGGGTTCAGGTAGACCCATAATCATACTCTTCAAGCATCTGAGGTTGTTCTCATTCTGGGCCAATAAAAGTTGGAGAGAAGCCTGGTGAAGTTCTTGTATTGCCTCAAATGCCCTGCTAGGGGGATGTTGTGAGCCAAACCAAGTAGGAAGGCTCTTTAACACTGGGGGTTCACCAGCACAAGGGCTGCCCTAGTACACGTAGCCATAGGCTCGCTATAAAAGAGATCTTTCTCCCAGTAGATTAGGTGGGACACTTATGTCTGTTGATAACGGAAGTACTACAATATATGTTGGATACTTATATGATTGTTGATAACAGAAGTACTGTATGAAAAAAGTCAATATATATAATGAAAAGTTATGTCATTAATGTGAGTACTTAAGTCTTTATCAGGCTTTAAAATATCTTTCACATGATTATGTTCTGTATTTTCTTATGAATATATTTTGTGGACTGATCATAAAAAATTGTCTTTCTGTGTATCACATTTATTTTTATTTGTGTGTCACATGTCTGGCAGTATGTCTTGATTCACATGATGTGTGAGTTTCAAAGGTATAGAAGTGGGAGGATACAGGTGGAGAAAAACATAAATACATTTCCAACCCATGTTGGTTATGAAATGCCCTTAATAATCATGTAGACTGCACAGTCATTACATAAAAGCCATGGTGTACAGGGTATTATTCTGTACACTGCTAATCTATTGACCCACCCCCTATTGCCGCAACAGGATCACTCCCTCATTATGATATACACTTTTAAAAAGTGGCAGTTTCAGAAAGGCAATTTAAAATCAGACTTCATCATAAGCTGTGATTTCAAATTGTGAGTCCAGAGACACCAGACTTGGAAAGTCTATCTCTTTGCAAATGGGAATTACACTTAGAAGATGTGCTGAAGTAATCCCAATATTATCCTAAGGGAGAGATAGGCCTTGCAGCAGTCAAAAACGAATTTGGGATTGGATTCTTTCACTACCAGGATATGTAAAACTTAAAAGTACATGCCCTAATTTTTTAACACACTGCACCCTGCCCATGGACTGTCCAGGGCTTAACCTTAGAGGTGAGATATGTATTAAAAAGGAAGCTTTAGGGCTGGCAAGGGGATGTAACTTACCAGGCCAACATGGCAGTTTAAAACTGCACACACAGGCTCTGCAATGGCAGGCCTGGGACTACGTAAGTGAGGGACACAATCAGTGCTGCCAGACCACATGTAGCATTTAATTTAAATGCCTTGGGCACATATAGTGCATTCTACTAGGGTCTCATAACTAAAATACATGTGTAAATTGGGGTTTGAGCCAATGTGACCATGTACCATGCACAATCACTTTAGCGCTGGTTAGTAGTGGTAAAGTGCTCAGAGTCCTAAAGCTGAAAAAAACGAGGTCAGAAAAAGAGGAGGAGGGAAGCAAAACTTCTCAGGTGACTTTTCAGAGAGGGTCTTTTTCCAAAAGCTTGCAATTAATTGCCTAGATAATCTGCCCAAAGCAGATCTCCTCTACTCTCTCTTTGACACAAATCTGTTAGTTTCTATCATTTATGCTCAGCCATATGAAACCATCTCTCAATGCCCTTTCAAATAAAGTCTGAACATTCATCTTTCCATCACAAACATAATGTATAGCAGGCATCTAAAAATGTCAATTCCTCAGCAGGTCTCATGGGAAAGTGTCATGCTGAAATGTCTGCACACAATACATTCAAATCCCATGACTGTTTTTGCTTTGGACAACTTTGTGACAGGATAGGGGCTGTAATGCCAAGATACTCGAATCTGATGCAAGCAATGGAAAAAGGCACATTAGTACATTAGGATACATCTTGTACTTTAAGTAGCTGGATAAGAACACTAGACAGGAGAAGTTTACAACTTTACTGTCTTCTCTCTAAAAGGAATTTTGGGTGGCAATAATGATACTTCCATGATGAGATATTTTCCAATAAATTAGTACAGCCATGTTTTTTGTCTCATAATCGGGGAAGACCAAATACTTTGTTTTATATTTACAAAGTTCATTTCTATTAGTGCCCTTATCATTTACATAACTGTAACAGGCATTCATGGTATCTTTGGCTTATAGTTTGCTGATATTATTGTTTCTCTAATTCTTGCTCATGGAATCATAATCGTTACACCAGTCGCTTGTCTCAAAGTATTGTCAAACGACCTCCACGCTCAAAACAAATATTGACAGCCTCATCACGGGAGCCAACCTGCATGTTAATATCAGTGACTAATTACACTGTAAGCACATATCTTTTCTCAACCTGATAGCAGGCCAGCCATGAAATCACACGGTTATAAAAGGAGCACATTTGCATGAAACATCCCTTGTTTTCTTTAAAATAAAATCTGCATACTTTCTTCGAACGACGAGGGAGACTAAGGAATCGAGGGTATGATGTATGCACAGGAAGATCAAAAATGGGTACAAGGTGTGCAGGTTTTTTGTCAACTGCCTGTTATGTTGTGATGTTGCGTATCTACCATTAGAGTGCATCACACAATGCCCACATGGAGAAGGTAGCAATATATTTTGTGCAGATTAAATTAGGGAGCTTGCTATTTAAGATATGTGTGCGATTGGTTAAGACATATTGGTGATGGCCTACAAAAAACAAAATACCTTTATCCCTGATTTGCATACATTATCAAATGTGCAAATCACTTGGATGCTTCCCTGT
Source organism: Pleurodeles waltl (assembly GCF_031143425.1). Taxonomy (NCBI): domain Eukaryota; kingdom Metazoa; phylum Chordata; class Amphibia; order Caudata; family Salamandridae; genus Pleurodeles; species Pleurodeles waltl. The sequence goes on along the minus strand of NC_090437.1, from coordinate 524,073,121 downwards.
TTGGCCCGCCCACCTTAGTGGTATCTAAACGTCTTCCTGCTTTCTGCCAGGATGATGGAGATCTAACAAGCGGCCTCCCCAGGGCGTTACTGGCAGATTTTGGTGAGGGTTCTAGATGCTCAGGAATATGAGTGCATCTTTACCAAGCAGAGAAGCACTTATTTCATATAGTGAAGAGGAAGGAGGACCCTGGTTTGGTATAGATTTACCTCTTTATAGTCTTGTTGTCTTCTCTATCGGAGGATTCATGCTATCACATATTTCTGGACAAAGACGCACTAGGGACAATCATATTACCGAAACGCACACAAGGTCTCTGGCGACATTTCCTTGTGCTCTATTACGCAGCTGTATGAAGAAAACATACTGCACATTTACCCAAGGAGGCAGAAAAAACTCTTGGGGAGATATTTTGTGGCAAACTGTGGACTCTTGTTGGATAAAAGTGCAGGTGAGGTTCCTTTGTGGCCGAGCCACTCACACAGCTCCTGACACACCCACAGACATTCACACAGACATTCACACACCCATTCACAGACACACTCAGACACTTATGCATCCACTCACAGACCCAACTAGAGACTTAAGTACTCATTTACAGACCCATTCAGACACTAGCACATCCACTCACAGACCCACTCAGACATTCACGTATCCACTCACAAACTCAGACATTCATGCACCCACTCACTGACCTGCTCAGAGACGCATGCACCCGCTTACAGACCCACTCAGAAACTAATGCACTCACTCACAGATTCACTCAGAGACTCATGTACCCACTCACAGACCTACGCAGACACTCATGCACCCACTCACAGACCCACTTAGAATCCCATGCACCCACTCACAATCCCACTCAGAGACTCACTCACCCACTCACAGAGCCACTCAGAGACCCATGCACTGACTCAGAGACTCACACACTCATTCACACATGCACTCAGAGACTCACACACCCACTCAGAGACTCACGCACACACTCACAGATCCACTCAGACATCCAGGCACCCTCTCACAGACCCACTCCGACTCCCACAGCTCACAGGCCCACTAAGGCTAATGTACCCACTCACAGACCCACTCAGACATTCACACACCGACTCGCAGATCCACTTAGAAACTCACACACCCACTCACAGACCCACTCAGAGACTCTTGCACCCACTCATAGTCCTACTGAGACACTCACACACCCACTGGCAGACCCGCTCAGACACTCGCATCCCCACTCACAGACCTATTCAGACACTTGTACACTCAATCACACAGTCACTGTCAAAGGTTAGTGGTTACAGTTAAGAAATAAAATTAATAAAACCTTTGAAATTGAATTAAAAAAAACAAATTTTACAGGGATGCTATAGTTAGACAACCAACATTTTAAAAACCCTTAGAAATTCACAGAAAAAAACAAAGTTTACAGGGACATTATAGTTAGGAAATAGAATTAATAAGACCCTTAGAAAGTCACTGAAATAACCAAAGGCTACAGTTAGGCTCACATTGTAAATGTACAAAACCATAGAAATTAATCTGTTGCAGTTAGAATTATCTCAAACAACTATAACTCATGCCCTGAGGTAACTATAACTCACGCCCCCACAATACACTGCTAACTACTTCACATATTACAACACTCATGACATCTTTGATAACATCACTGATAGTATCAATGTAATATTTGCAGTAAAGTAATTGAGGAGAAAACTGTGCCTGGTAGGGGCATGAGGTTTAGCTACCTCATGGCATGAGTTATAGTTACTTGAGATAACTATAACGGCTGACTTTCCATGGTTTTGTATGTTAAAAATGTGAGCCTAAGTATAACGTCTCTGTAACCTTTGTTTGTTTAAGTGAATTTCCATGTTTTTTTTAAATTCTATTTCCTAAATATATCATCCCTGTAACCTTTGGCTTTTCAGTGAATTTCCATGTTTTTTTAATTCTATTTCCCAACTATAACAATCCTTGTAACCTTTGTTTTTTTCAGTGAACAGACAGATAAATAGATAGATAGATAGATAGATAGATAGATAGATAGATAGATAGATAGATAGATAGATAGATAGATAGATAGATAGATAGATAGATAGATAGATAGATTCTGCTTTAAAAAAAAACACATTTTCACTTTTGGAAGACATCAGAGCATTGGGGGAGCATGCAGTTGTCCCCATGACCACTATCTGTCCTGACTGAGGCCGCCCAACATGATTCTAAAATAGGAAGTTGTCCATTAGGGATTTACTGTAATTTGAATGTGTTGCATACCACTTTTGTAAGTTGGAAAGACCTTTCTGACAGCAAAAGGGGATTTGTAAATGACTAACATGTATTTTGTGGTAACAAACCCTATGATTTTGCAATGAGTTAGCTTTGCAATTGCAAATTTGTTTTGCACTTGATGAAAATTCATAAACTATAGATGAAATTAACTTCAACAAAGATATCTACCATTGATGCAAAGCAAGGCAAAGGAGAACGTAGAGCCCACTGATTGTTACTTTTATACTTCTATATAGAAATTAAAACAGTGTAGGGTCCTGCAGGTGTCTTCAAAATGATGCAATCTTTTGGCGAGGTGATTTGAACACCATTGACGATGTTTAGTTAGACAAGTATTGCTTTATGTCTAGGACACGTGAAGAATCAGCCAAAATGGAGTGACATTTAATGGATTAGTATGTATTTTGACTCCTGAAACCGATTGTATGGTCATCAACAAGATAATTCTTCTTTTTTGTCTTTTGGTATGCATATCTAAGGAGTGTGGAATGCTTTGTACATTGAGATGGGACCTGGATCGATTGGAACCTGCTGTTAAGAAATTAGAAAGGAAACATTATGCCCAGGATACTGAAAACCTAAGTAAACTTAGCAAGATGAACAAGGATCTAGGGTGGCTTAACTTTGGAAAATGTAATGTGTAGCTCATGGCCTTCAGGATAAAGGCGTGGTAAGTATAATGTCCTCTGAACAAAGGACAAGACTGCTTGAGCACATCAGCAGTCTAGCTGGTCCCAACAGGAACTCCCCAAACAGAAAAATCTGGGTAAAGCACAGGAAGTAGGGGGTTTCACAAAGTAACAAACTTGACGGTGGATGGGTGGAGGGCAGCTTTCCATGTGTAGGCCTTTGTAAACAGAAAGGCTTCCAAATCCACAGTTAAAGTAATTAATGCCAACTCTGATCGGCTGCTGTCTGCTCTGTGAAGGGCAACTTAAAGTCCTGGGCCTCCCCAGATTGAGGCAACACAACATTAAGAATGGTTGACTGGGCCATTCTTTAGTCTTTGCTGTAGATAATAAACGTGGATCTGGTTTGGACCCGGCACTTTGAAAGGGTCAGGATATTGTGGCGCAGAAATACATCAATACCATTTTCACACCTATTAGAAGTTGTATTCTTGATCTGTACTTAGGGGAAATGGGGCTTGCTTGGTCTAGTGCACAAGAGCAGTTGACATCTACAATCTTGCAAGATGAGGTTATAAAAGCTATAAAAGATGTCTCCACTTCTAAAGCCCAGGCTCCATAAGTACTCTCCAGTGAATTTTCCTACATGTTGATTGATGTATTGGCAACCCAACTCTTCAGTCTCTATAGTGAGGCACTTATGACTAGGGTTCCCCCTGACATTAAGGGAGGCTCTCATTAGAGTCATGTCTAAGTCTAATAAGATAGTATGTGACTCTACTTCTTATCACCCATTGTCTCTAATGAATACAAACAATACAATCCATGTTAAAATACTAGGAAAAAGATTACATGGACTTTTGAAATTACTAATCCCATTTAATCAATCAGGTTTTATTCCAAGTTGAGCTAAGAAAGCTAGCCTTAGGTCATGTGTATGTGAGGGTAGGGGACTAATTCTCATCTTTGGTGAAGTTGTTATATAGTTCTCTATAGTGAGAGTGCAGTGTCATGACATATGCTTACAGCTGTTTATGCTATCTAGAGGGACCACACATGTTGCACCCTGTTTTCTCCTCAGTTTGCATTGGCAATGAAACCACTTGCTATTTTGATAAGAAAGAAAGAAACAAATATATGCATATTTATACAGTTTTACAGAAAGAATAATTTAGGACCAGATGTATGGAAGCTTTTGGTGGTCGTAAACGACCTGATTCACAGAATAGGGCAGTTTGCAATCATAATAATGCCTTTTGGTATGTACAAACCACAAATTGCAATTTGATAAGGAACATACAAACAAACATATGAAAATGTATACAATTTTATAGAAATATTATATGGCCAGCTATCCTGAGGCATTCTGTGGTCACAAACGACCTGATTCAGAGATGCCTTTTGGTATGTACAAACCACAAATTGCAATTTGGTAAAACTTAAAAGTTACCTTTTCTATTCCGGAAGCTCTTGGATGTTATTTTGCAACCACCTGCTAGTCAATGCTTTGTCAGGGCTCAATCAATCAATCAATCAGACTTAGGTTGTGGATGGCCTTATGTGCCTGTTAGAGGAGTTTGAAGTTGATCCTTTTCTCGACAGGGAGCCAGTGGATTTCTCTTCGGTGTCTGGTGATGTGTTTCTGGTGGGGGTCATCCAGGATGAGTCTGGCCGAGGTGTTTTGGATGCGCTGTATTTTCTTCAGGTTCTTCTGGGTGGTGCCAGCGTGGAGGTTGTTGCTGTAGTCCAGTCTGCTGTTCTCTAGGGTGTGGGGTACTGTCTAGTGACAGTAGTTTGTGATCCATTTAAAGATCTTCTGGAGAAGTCAGAGTTTGTGGAAACAGGAGGATGTGACAGAGTTGACTTGGCGGGTCAGGGCAAGCGATGGATTCAGGATGCAGATGAGGTTACATGTGTGGTTTGTAGGGGTGGGGGGTGCAGTCGTCCCTAGCTGATGTGGAGGGTCCTAGGATGAGGATCTCGGTCTTGTCAGAGTTGAGCTTCAGGCAGCTCTCCTTCATCCAGGCAGCAACAACTTCCATCCCATTGTGGAAATTCTTCTTGGAAGTTGTTGAGTTTGTGGCCAGTGAGATGATCAGCTGGGTATTGTATAGGAGACAATGTTCACTTTGTGGTTCCTGATGATGGACGCAAGCAGGACTATGTAAATGTTGAAGAGTGTGTGGCTCTGAGTTGAACCCTGCTGTACTCTGCAGCTGATCTCCGTAGGTTTTGATAGGTATGGCGGGAGTCTGATGCTCTCTGTTCTGCCAGTCAGGAAGGAGTGTAACCACTGTAGGGCCTTTCCACGGATGCCAGCTGCGTGGAGTCTGGAGCAGAGAGTGTGATGTGAGATCATTTCGAGGGAGGCCGATAGGTCCAGTAGGGTGTGGGCTGCGGTTTGGCCATGGTTGAGGAGCAAAGAGATGTACTCCTGAAGCATGATTGGGAAATGTCAAGGATGTTGTTATCCTCAATGTGTATGTGGAGCTATGTGTTGATGGCCTTTTCAATTACCTCGGCTGGGAAAGGCAGCAGAGAGATTGGGGGGTAGCTCTTGAGGTCCAGGGGTCAGCCAGGGGTTTCTTCAGGAGTAGGCGGATCTCGGCATGCTTCCAGTCCTCGGGGAAGATAGCCATTTCCATGGAGCAGTTAAAAGTTTGGCGGAGCTCGGGTGCAATGGAGGTGTTGGCTTTGTTGAAGTTGTGATGAGGACAGGGATCAGTAGGGATTCCGGAGTGGATGCTGCTCATGATGGAGCGGGTCTCATCCATGGTGAGGGTGGACCAGCAGTGCAGGATCTGTGAAGATTTGGATGATATGAGCTGGAGGGTTGTTGGTGGGCTCGGAGGAGCTTGGGGTTTGAGGCTATCATAGATGTCCATTTGTGGATGAAAGACAGTGGCTAGTCTGTCGCAAAGGTCCTGAGATGGAGGGATGCTTGCCGTTTTCGATTGGGGTTTGGTGAATTCTTTCACCACAGTAAAAAGCTCTTCGGTGTTGTGTGAGGTCGCGCTGATACAGTCCTGCAGGGTTGCTTTCTTAGTAACTAGTACCTTCATCTTTAATCCCCATACTTACATTAAACATTTGGGACCAGTAATATTAGCATGACTCTAAGACAATTACTTGTCGTACACATTTTTATACTTTGTAGGTAAATTCTGCACGCCTTCTCTTGCACTTCTTATCCTTTAAAATACATACTCTCCAGTTTGTGTGGGCACACGCAACAGTATTTGTAATCACAATTTCTTCTTTTTTGTTTCTTTAGTTATTATCTCTCATTTTTCTTTCTTTGCCTACTCTCTTGGATCACCAATTACTTAAACAAGTTCCTTGAGTATTAGCCCTCTGTGTCGCACAATCTTTCCACTGGATCTTGGGTGTCCACATTTCGGTGTTGTCTCCTTTTTCTTCATTATAATATAATTGAACTATATTTTTTAGTCGTATGTCGTTTTTTTATTTCTGCCTTGAGAAAGCCCTGGCGTACGCGCCTGAAGGGCGAAGCACGTGTTGGCGGAGGTTCTGCCTTTCTGTGGGATCCTTTTTGCTGTATCTCAACTGGAAATTATTTGTCGTCTAAAATAAAACTCGAAGTGGAGAAACAAAAGTTCTCATTGCAGTCCCATTCATGATTTTCAGTGAATCATTGGCATTTTGACATTAAACAATTTTGCTTATATAGTGGGACCTTACCTTTTCCTTACTAGTGCACCCCTCTTGGAGGACTTGGGTCCATGTCCTCCGGTTAAGCTCCCACGCTTATAAAAAACAGCATTTTATACAGGAAGTTTGCAGTGTGGACCCTCTCCCTTTTGGAGTACTTTTTGTGAATTTGCTTTCTTAGTGGATCTGAGAAGGCGGTGATGGAATGTGATGGCTTATTTGAAGGCTGCAAGGTCTTCCAGGGACTTGCTGTTTCTCAATCTTTTTTCTAGCTGTCTGCAGGTGCGCCGGAAGTCCTTGAGTGTGAGGAAGAACCAGCTGGATTTCATGAGGTTCTGTTTAGCTGAGGTCGTTCGGAAAGGCGCTAGGGTGCTGGCGCATTTGGAGATCCATAGGGGGAAGTTCCGTGCTGAGATGTTTGCATCTGTAGCAAGGAGAGGAGGCCACCTATTAGGAGCTGAGAGGTGCTGCAATGCAAGATCTTGCATCAAGATGCATCAGTTTAGAGGAGGTTGCCTATCAGGAGTTGCGAGATGCGATTTGCTGCAATGCGAATTCCTGCATCTGGCTGTGTTGAGATGCATTGAGCTGCATATGTTCTGTGGGTACCCAAAGTTCGGCCATTAAGAGTGAATCTGATACCAGCCAAGGTTCCAGGACCTCTAGGGCACCTGTTGGGGATCAGGACTCACTCTAGCAGAGGCCAACTGCAGGGCACAGGCATGTTCAGTTGAGTCTGGGCACCTGGAAAATATAGGACAGATCTCTGAAGCTTGTGATGTCCAAGTAGTTCTGAACAGTAGGCCACTCAGCTACCCCTTGGAGTCGCTCTGGTAGTTCCAGGTTCAGGGAGCAGTTTCAGTCTTCCTTCCTCAGGCAGTAGGGTAAAAGGGCAGCAGAACAGTCCTTTCAACATCAGGGCAGCAGAGCAGTCCTTCTTCTGAGTCTTTCACAGGTCCATAAGTGATCTAAAGAGTGGGTCTGAGGGTTTCATTTTCATACCTGGTGCTAGATTGTAGAGAGGCGAGACACTTCTGGAGCCCCTCTCCCCCCTCACGGAGGTAGTTGGAATTTCCTGTCTTTCTGTTCTGGTCCCAGTCTGTCTGCAGTCACAATAGACAAGTGTGAAGCTCTTTGTGAGTGAGCTGAGGCAGGGTTTTTAAAGGGCGAATGTGGTAGCTAACAGCTCCGTCCCTCCCACCAGAACAAGATGGCCCTTCCTCCTAATACCAATCCCCCCTTTGTGATACTGTTTGAGAGGACTACACAATGGCCATATGCCAAATACACTTAGTCATCTAACTCAGGAAACAGGCATTAGGAACCAAATAGTTAGGACAAGAAAATGGCCACTTTCTAAAAGTGGCATTTTCAGAATTGTGACTTAAAATCTGACTTTACCATTAAAGAGTGGTCTAAATTTCAATGCATTAGAGACCAAACATGACATTTAAACCTATTTCCAAACAAACGTTATCACTTATCAAATGTGAATGGGTAACCGGATGTTATCCTATGGAAGAAGTAGGCCTTACAGCAGTGAAAATCAAATAAAAAAATGTTTCACTACCAGGACATGTAAAACTTAAAACAAGATGTCAAACTTTTTTAATACAATGCACCCTGCCTTATGGTCTGTTTAGGGTCTACCCTAGGGGTTGAGTTAAATGCATTAAAAAGGAAGGGGTAAGTCTGGAAAAAGTTTTATTATGTCAGGTAAAATGACATTTACAAACTGTACACAGGCAACAGTGGCAGGCCTGAGACATTATTTAAAAGGCTACCTAAGTGGTTGGCTCAATTAGTGCTGCAGACCCACTAGTAGCATATATTCCACAGGCCCTGAGTACATTTAGCATCACTTTACTAGGGACTTATAGGGAAATTAAATGTGCCAGCTGGGTATAAGCCATTTTTACCATTTTATAGGAGAGAGCACAAGCACTTCAGCAGTGGTAAAGTGTACAGAGTTCTCATGTCAGCAAAAACAAATTCAGCAACACAGCAGGAATGAAGTCAAAAGGTTTGGGGGAAAACAATGCCAAGGATGTCTGTTCTAACACTCCAACTTGGAGCTTCTGTGCAGAGGCAAATCTGTTTCATTAGACCCTCTGCAATGAGGTATTCAGCCCCATGGAACTCATTGTCAGATATGGTCTTTAGCCTGGTCCCACTAGAGAACTCTAAAAAAGTGACTAAGCGCCTGATTTATAGTTTGAAAGATGGGGATACTCTATCACAAATATGACAGATTTCCCATCTACCATATTGCAAGTCCATTATATCCTATGGATGTTGTAATACGGTGGACGGGATATCAGACACATTTGTTGTGGAGAAACCCATCCACCAACCTCTAAATCAGGCCCTAAGTCTGAATGTAGAAATCTTGACTGGATGAAGTTGCCAAAAGTATCTGACCAGCAAGAAGATTACCTGGGTGTGAAATGTGACCTTTCCTTAATCTGAGATTTTCCTGTCAAACCAACAGCTTTAGGACGACCTCATCCAATTGCTATCCAGCTTCGAGATGTCTTCCTTGAATAACTTCTGCAACCTTGCCCTGCTAAAGGATTATGAATTTCATTTCAGAGACTAAGTCCTAAGGTCAAATTGTTGACCAGAACAAATCTTTCTTGGTGTTGATTACTGAGCTCAATCATAGTTGGTCTAAACTCATGTCCAGGCCCCATTAATTCGCAGACAGTGATTCCTGATTGGTACTTTACTTTTTCTTTGCACTTTTTTCTTAAATCTTCAAAAATTCATGTCTCTGGTTCAACTTATTGGTTTTACATCACTTTTGTGTCTTTCTGCTTATTACATATTCCTCTAATTTAAATATGATTTGTATTCTCTTGTGTTTTCATTTCTTAACTGGTTTACCAATTTACCATAAGTGTAGCCTTTTCGTCTGTGCCATAGCTACCTATATATACAGTGCACCATTGCACGGGGTAGGGGCAATAGCGTCAACATTTTTGACGCTAAAGATGTACTTTGCAGGACTAGCACCTCAAATTTATGGTGTACCTCCTTTTAATGTCTGCTCTGTGCAGGTGTTAAAAATGCCACTAAAAATGGCACAAAGAAATCTTTTAGATTTCTTTGCACCATTTTTTTCGGTCCCCCTAACAGAGGAAGACTCCCTTGCAAACATTATGCCTGGCCCATAATGTGGCGCAAGGGTTTACAAAGTGGAGTAACGCATGCATTGTGCCACTTTGTAAATATGGTGCAGAGATATTTGTAGCCTAACGCCACATTAATGTCAACAAAACAATGCTACTATGGTGGTAGAGCTTCTTAAATCTGGGCCTAAGTGTGCTTTCATAGATTCTGTTTTATCCCTCTAAAACCCCAAATCATAGATCCATCAAAATTGATATGTGCCCTTGATGTTCGTTAGTCAGTGTAAGATTATGGTGTAGTGACAATGAATGCTGCCTGAGTTCTGGAATAGGGACAAAGGGGACAATCTCTGAGGTTTTTGATATTGTTGTATACTTCTGGATTCCTGCTTAGAATATTCTGTCTGAGACACTGAAATATCAGCATTGGTAGTCATGAATGGAAATTAAGGTGGTTAGGCAGATTGTTGTCCTCAAAGGGATGAGTAAACTATCTTCATCTCACAGGACTTCAGTCACATATTTCTCAATGTACAGTTATTGAGTGGGAATGGGGTTGTGCAGAAGACCACTAAAAGCAAAACACAATTATTTACATTCTATGGATCATAATAAGCACCAAGACACTTGGCTCGAAATCAACCACCGTCCCCATATCCACTCACTCCTGCACTTAAAAACAGACTTCCAAACTTTCTCTGTCCTTGTGAGTCTATGATTAAATATAGTCTGCAACATTCCATGAGCACAGTGACATGGAATCCTTCTTCTTCCTGCAGGGATTTTACTCCCACTCTGCAGTAATTCTGCAAGCAGAATACTAGACTGAAAATATTGGGCTAAAACACTTTTCTGACCACATGCATAAAAATCCAAGGTTATTCGGCCACACCTTGTTGTAGATCTTCATTGTTGCACTCAGGTTTTCACATTTAAATAAAACAATGTCTCAGATTGTCACGTCATGCATTTTGCACTTATGAATTTTGCATTTCAAATCAACACAATTGAAATTCCCTTCATTCTCATGTTGCTCTGGAGACCCAATGTTTCTGATCTTTCAGTGCCAGATTCGACCTTCTCAATGAAGACATTTCCATCTCCTAGCAGCCTGTTCACTTCCTGCAAACCTCCTTGGCGATCTCCGCTCAGTAGCCAAGTGTCCTAACTTACTGCTACTGCCGTCACAGAACAACAATAACTGCAGTTTGGAAAGGGTCGTAGATACATTTTATACCACATTTCTGTCCAAGGGGTAGTCATAAAATTTAAAAAAAGCCCCCCAATCTTTATCAAAGTTGTGATGGGACCAGGCAAGAGAAGCACTTGAGCTGACCCTCCCTAGTAGAGCTCCTTCTCTTTGCCATGCAAGCATCAATCCATTCATTCATTCACCCTTCCACCCACCTGCTTATCCATTCATACTTCCAGCCATTATTCAATCTTTACCCATTCTTTCCATCAGCCAGTCTATCCAAACATTCCCTCATCCATCATCAATACATTCATCCATCCACCCATACATTCATTCACTCATACATCCATTCTTTAACTACCCGCCCCATTAAAAAAGCCTTCCATCCATCCACCCATGCACACTTTTAGATTTCCTTTAAGTCTGCCATACTTTTTCATGTCCTTCCACCTATCCATTCACCCATCCTTTAAACTACTCAACCATCTACTCACTCATTCATCCACCCACTCATCCTTCCTATCACCCTTACTACCTTTCTTTCACCTTTCCTTCCATTGAATTTTGCTTATTTCTTTATTTTTCTTTCTTACCTATCTTTTGTTCTTTCTTTCTCTCCCATGCTCTCCGATTTACGCTGGTATTCCTTTATAGAGTTAACTTTAAGCCTTTGTCTGTTCAGTTGAAGACAGAAGAGACCCATAAAGTACCCCACCCCGCCACTGTAGCTGCTAAAGCCGAGGGGGCGGCGGAGGGGGAAGAGAATGTTCACAATGCCCCTAGATGGCCACCAACTTTTGCAATCCCAATATTCCCTCAGGATTTCGGGCAAGAACTTTGGAGACTAAATTCCCTGCATAAGGCTGGGTAGAACTTGGCCCAGCTTACGTAGGGCACACAATGTTTGAGGCCATAGCAAACAGTAGCCGCACGTTCTGCCGTCCAGAAGTGGGCACTACTCGATGGAGTAGGTGGTGTGAACCATCCCTATGAAGTCTGTGAAGCCTGCAAGTAGGAAAGTGCACTCTGCGGCAGCGGGACAATCGCGCTCTCAGTGGAGTGAACCTGAGGCCCAGTAAATCACAAGTCCTCAGCTAAAGTTCCCCCTTTCAGTTCTGGAAAAGAGCAAGGACCGTATTTCTAAGAAATAAACGATTCTGGCTAGCAGGATTAGTGCTAATTTTGCAACACTGTAAGGGTGTTAAATTTCACTTTTTTGCTACAATGTTGCGTCTATAAATGTGTCCCACGATTTACTGTGCATGTTAACTATAAGGCTTCTGAAAACTTGGACATTCAGCATGGTAGACAGCAAGAGTGTCCTTCCTGTGTTACCTAACCTTTGTTGTTTTATGAATGAACCTTCGGCACAAAATAGGAGAATAAAGAGGTCGAAAATGTAATCTTCAAGGAATGGTTATCTTCCTCAGCGTGGATGCTCCCTTTGCTTGTAAAGGAGTTTGCTATGAATTTGCAAATTGCAACGTGTAATCAACCGATAGTATAGTGGCAGGGTATACTTTTTATTTCAAAACGTCAGAAATGGCCAGTATTTGGCTGCCTGATATTAAAGCAATGGGAATATTTTACCTGGAACAGTACAATGCTTTAAAAAAAGAGGGCAGATCGTATTCCTTTAGAGTTTATTTGCAATGCTCTGTACCACATAGGATGCACATCTCAGAGAGGTGGACCCTGTCCTCTGCATATTATGCATTTCTATGGCCATTAATAAGGTTGTTTTTCATGAAACCAAAGACCCTTTGAGCCGCAAACTTCGGCATGGCACTGTTGACTCTTCTGTGGGAGAGCTCAATGGTGGTTTCCGACCTGGCCCCATGCCAGACTCTGGTTGGTATGATGTCTGACCATGTTAACTCATATGAACCCATGAATGTGCTGATGTCGTTTCTTCATGGCCTGGATCAATGGGCTCCAACCTAAGGTGGTTATGTCATTTACTCTCAAATGGATCACTAGAATATGGGGGCAGCCTAGGCTTGCAGGATAACCTGTGCCAAAGCTTATTTGTGAGGTTTCCTCAATTCTTCCCTGAGAACCTCAGCTAGATAATAACTCACTGACTAACAGCTTCTGTTCCAAGCCCCATTGTGCTTTTAGTATACCATTTTTAAAGAGGAATAAATAAATGTCGCTTACGTCATATACACAGCCCAATTTGTGGAAAATATAGGTATCAGGAGTCCACTCCAGCTTTCATCACCCACTCTCCCTGTAAACACTGCCAAATGCCAGCTCCTGTGCTACTTACATACCATTACACTACTGCAAATGTGTCAATATGGGCTATTCCAGGCTGCCACTCGCTGCTGTAGGAATAACCAGGAGGTGCTGGCTTTATTTGTTTTTATGGATTCTGTATTATGAAATCGTCTGATGATGTTCAGAAAAAGAGAGATAGCGCCACTGTGTGGTTGACTGTCATACATATGTGGTAGTGCTGAACACTACCCAGCACTGGCACAAATTAGGCACTGTTGATATATCAAGACAAGAGTCATGGAAATTGTAGCAAGTAACTTTGAAAATCATCTAAATGTTTTATAGTAACCAGTGACATAGCAAGAGTGCCACGGGCCTTAATGCAAGGAATGCAAATGCTGCCCTGACACAGTTTAGAATTGAAAAACAGACATAATTTGGGTCAAGGGAGTCCGTTGCACACTTGGCACACATTGCAAGGCACCGGATACACTACTGATAGCTGGGCCACTGATTGTAACCTTCTAAAATACATGTGCGAAATTCATTTGTTTATAGCTTCTAAGGAAATAAAACCAAATGCAATTTCCCTGAGGCAACTTTTTAAAAATATCTACTCTATTGATGATATATTTAATCTTGCTTTGGAAAGAGAATATTTGCTATATAATTTTATGCCAGGATTCTTTAAAAAAATGAGTGTGTCCAGGTATTTTAAAACAAAGGGGTATATTTTTTTAATATTCACATAACGCAACACAACAAGCGAACTTGCTGTGGTGTATGAAAGGGAGAGAGCAGGAATGCACCGTATTTGACATTATATGGAACATTCCAGCTCTCTGCCTGTGCCAGAGCACAAACTGCTGCATATCGCCAAAGCGGGCCCCCTTGCACCATGGTGCAAAGGGGCATGCTTTGTATGCAGGATTGCTTTTGTGCAGGAAGAAAACCTTCCTGCATAATAAACAATCCTCTGAGGCCTTTTCCTCCTTATAAATGTGCTGCAAAATCCAGCACACTTAGAAAGAGGAAAAAACGAGGAGAAAGAAGCATATCACTCCTCATTATGCCTCCCCAAGGGAGGCTTAGGGGCATATTTATGAGCCCCTAATGCCACTGGAGCGTCACTTTACTTGACGCTCCAGTGGCACTACATATATACACAGAGGTGTAACGCCACTTTTTGTGGCATTACTCCTCCTTGTAAATAGGTGCCCCCCTACGCAGTTATCTGCATTAGAGGGGCGTGCAATGGGAGTTGCTGTGGGAGTGCCACAGCAACACCCATTGCATTTTAATGCTGCCTCAGATTTACAAGATTTAGTAAACCTGAGGCAGCGCCAAAATGTAATGCGACCCCAGGGGTGGCGTTAGCAAAGCACAATGAGGAGGAATGCTTTTATACCTCCTCTTTTTTGCGTCTTCTATGCATGCTTGCAGCACACACAGAAAGAGCAAAATGCCAGAAATTATTGTTTATGTGCGGCAAGGTGTCCCTTCCTACACATAAACAATCATTGGAAAATGACGCTTTGGCACAGAAGTGCCAAAGCGCCATTAGTGATTGTTTATGTGCGGGAAGGGACACCTTCCCGCACATAAACAATCATACCTCTCAACGCAGACATCCTTGCACAATGGTGCAAGGATGGCTGCATTGGCGCTGGCAACTAAATTTAGCGCCCCGTCAGACTCTGTAATTTTCCCATAAATATGGGCCTAAGTATTTTGAAGCATTCCCAGGAACACAACATATGGTACGTCAGAGAATACAGCAAAAGCTCTGGGTAAATGCTTGGAAATACCCAAGCTCCACCCATGGACCACATCCATTGGGCAGAGTAACGCAAGGCAGTGGCTTGCACAGTCTTGCGTTACTCCACATTTACCAAGGCATGCAGGACCACGGAAGGTGGTTGTGCATAGCTTTAGTAAATGTCATTCTAAATTTTGTGTCGCACTTGTGCCCCTTTGCGTGGGGCAAAGGTGATGCAAAACCATGATATATGATTCTAACACAGAAGTGCACGGCTTGCCCCTTTTTATAATATATTTCCATGTCACACTTTCTTTGGAAGCACCCGACAAATGGTTATCACAGATATGTGAAAAGTGCAACTTTTAAATAATTCTTTCACCTGCAATTAGAATTTAGTGTACCGCATCTACAAAAACGCGATACTTTATTTAAACCATTTATGATTGCTTGCAGTTTTACCTTAAAAAAGGATAATCATTTTTGTCTCAATTATTAATTTATTGTAAACATAGATAGTGCACATAAAACGAATACCCTTTCAAATTAAGATAGTGCTAGGATTGAAATGCAAAGAAAAATGAAACTTGGAAGAAAAACATCAACTTGGGCGTTCAAGAATTTAACACCTATGAAAGCATCTGATTTATTTTATTTTTACATATGTTCGCAGGCATGCTGGCTCATAATTGTAGGACTTTATAAAAGCACTGCATGCAGCACTGGAATTTTTTATCCAAATATTAGGTTCTATAATTGAAGGCAGCTTGCCTGAGATCACATCCTGGAGGGTGTCCAAGTTCCAGTCATCTGCTGTCTGAAACAGAGCATTTTCAATATATTAACTTAGTGTGGTCTACAAGGATTTTATTATGTAAAAAAGCGAATTTCGGAACTCTTGACTGCCTAGGCAGTGACTGACGATTTATTTGAAGCCATACATTTTAGATTGAATCTTCAAATGTGATTTTTTTTTTCTTAAAGTGCTCGGCATCTGAGAAATATATTCTATGAAATCTAAATTGAGCAGCAAAAGCAAACATTATTGTTTGAGGTGCAAGTGTGGCTGGTAAGTGGAACTTATCAGAATGAAGTACTTAAGGCGGCCATGAAGATGTGGAGAGGGCCTAATTTATGCTGTGATGATAAAACAGCAGAAACCTTCAGGGTGGCTCCTCCACGACAGAGGAGGAACGTCACCCCGCTAAAATATGACCCCAGAATTATCGCCAGAACTGAAAAATAAAATGGTAATAAACTTTACTGATTACCATTTTATTTTCCAGCACCCCATCCTCAATAGAGTGTCAGGACGGGGTGGGGCAATTGCTGCTTAGTGACAGCATCAGGGAGCTGTGCACTGTAGTTTGAAGTGTGCAGGTCCCTTTCGACAGCCGTCTTGTGATGGCCAGCCTGACATGTGCACTTTAAACCTCTCTAACATAGCTGTCTTAAGACAGCTGGGTTAGAGAAAGCACAGGCCTCCAGGGCTCTTGTGAGTGCTGAAAGAGGCCACGCCCTGCAATCCTGATGCTTCTTTCAAGCCGTTTACCAGCATGAAAGCAGTGGCAGGATTTGTTAGTGCAGTTTCCTGGTCTTATGTTGGAACTTCCAAGATCAAAACAAGAGGAGAGAAGGACATTGTGAGGAGAGGAGGATGCCGTCAGTGCTTTAAAAAAAAAAAAAAAATATTATTATTCATTTTACATTGGTCCTAACACATTAGGCTTCTTACATCATTTCAAACTGACGCAGCACCTCTAAATTTTGATGCTTCGCTGAAGTTGCATCAGTTGTGAGGCCAACTTCAGTGATGCACCACTTTTGGGTCAGAATTGTTGTGGCAAAGATACCACAGATGCACCAGAGTTTTTGTCGCGCATTGGGTCATTTTACCTTGGTGCCCTGTATTCTAAATACAGTGCATCCATGGCATCATAACATATTTCTGTGCATCGCAAGTAATTTTGATGCATCAGTGCTGCAATGCAGCAATGCATCATTTATTGTAAATATGCCCCTATTCTCTTGAAGGTTATGGCAAAACATACTGGGGATGATATGTCTTTAATAGCTGAATCAAGTATAATCCAGTGAACCCTCCATCTGTAAGAATCATTGTGGGGAATGACCTATGCGATCAGTGATCATTTGAAAGATATAACGTTAACTAAAAATATATGGCAACCTACAATCTTTGTTTATGTGGTGCTTATGAAGCAGCGCAGCCTGCCCATTGCTTACCATTGGTTTGGCTTTAATGTCACTCTGATTTGCCTGCTTTTTATTCAATGTCTTTTCCTGTCCCAGCTTGTCAATTTTGTGTTGATCGCTCCCATGGAGCTTAGCCACTTTAACACCTGTTTCATTGACTTGCTTCTATGTTTCCCCTACTCACTTATAGGGAACAACTTTTGTGTTTTGTTTAAGCACTACATGAGAGTGCATGGATTTTTCTAGCTGTCCGCCTTGTCTGTTTTTTGCCCCCTCCAAGTTACTGTCTAATGCCTGTGTGCTTCTCAATCTCCCCTGCAGACCATGTTGCTCTCTTTTTCCCAAGAGTTTTTTTTCTTTTGCCCAGTGTTTTATCAGTCATTTTGGTTCCCATCCTGCCAACTGTGCTGCTTCATCCCCTCCTCAAACTACTCTTGTAGCTCGTTTACGTGATTTTAATTTTTTACATTTTCTAAAGCACATGCACACATCTTTTTTTTAATTTTTTTTTTTAAACGCATTCAAGCTCCTTTTTTTAATGTACTGATCTATCTTGGATCAGTTAAAAAAAAAAAAAAAAATCACCAATGGTATTTGGTTGGTGCAAACGTGTGTTAAACACCTGCATGCACCTACAAAATGACACAGCACCCACCTCATCCAGCTTTTTTAACCATGTTGCACAGCAGCTGCAATGGTGTACAGCATGGCTAAAACAAATTGCCAGAACCAATAGGGCTCATAGACAAGGCAAATTCGTTTTGCCAATACTTGCCTTTTCCAGACTCTAACATATGCAAATAAGGGATCTTAAAACCCCAAACAAAAGGTACCCTCCAAAAAGACATCTCAAATCTTACCATACCTTTGGTATCCTAAGCAGCCATTTACCTTCCAGTATGTAGAATCTCATACCCATTGCAAGTAAAAAGCATCCTTCAATGACTGTGATGCCAAAGCTTTCAAATGCCTGACAGTCGTTTTTAGCACCTTCCATTGCTGCAGTCCTCAGCAAATCATACTTTGAAAGCCAAGAGCTTAATCCACTCAAACTGGTGGGCTCAATCCATTAATGAAGAATCTGGGTCTTCGATAAGCAATGTTTGGCCTTGGCAAGCCTTGCTGAGAATCGGATGGTACTGCATATACAAGACACATGATCATCTTCATGACAATACCCATTTGGTTTTAAAAAGATTCAAGGAACTAAAACATAGAATACCTCCTAGACAAAATGGAGATTGTTTCCTCACTCAAATAATATTTTTTGATGCAGGCAACTTGTAATAGCATTGATAACAGGCACTTGCTCTGAATCAAACTTAGTTCAATGATCGGCAACGTAGCAATAAGAAATCTTGAGGGAACAAAATTACTTTCAAAATTAGATAGTACAATTAGCAACATCTAATGAGCATGCAGACACATAGAATGAGGGCTTAACAGTGTTGCCAATAAAAAGATCACAAAAATAGAATGGTGAACACATAGCACCTATATCTCCTAGTCATGTGCACACACACAAAGACAGCTGAATAAATGCATATAAATGGAGTAATGATAAACCCAATAAATGAGACACCATTATATTGGATAAACTTTGCTGCAGGTTTATTATCAATAAGTAGCCAAGGTAATGGGTTAATGTATGGGTGATGATAGGGCCTATGGTAGCCATTCACCTGATTAGTGAAAGAGCAGCAGGACTACATCCTGTTAGGTACTAAATATTTTAGGGTTAGCCCCACTTCCGTATCCCCTGGTCCAATAATCAAAACTCAACAAACAGAACCTTTCCTCAGTTGCTTTGGAACGGAACTGTCCAGGGCACTAACAGCGAACTTTCACTTTCATTCAGGTTTCCTGCTATAAAGATTTGAGGAATTGGCATGAATGCCCCTCAAGTGGTTGTTTTCATGCGCTGAAATCCTTTGGATCACCTCACTACTCTGCCAAGTCACAGAGGTAGCCATCATCAGCTCTGAGTCCCACACATTATCTTAGCCTGTGGCAAAGTTATTTATGAGGTTTGCTCAGCGCATGCTGTGGAACCCATACCAGATTATAAAGGGGCTTAATAAGTGCTAAATAAGACAAGTTTCCAGTTGCTAGTCTTTTGATCGAAAGAATGGATGATGACCTATACTCTGGCCCCTGGCAAGAAATGAATTACAGGTCAGCCTTAGCAAGCTAGTTCAAAAGCACAGTATTAGTTATTATGCCCTCATCCTTCTATACCCCTGTGACAGTAATCTATTAAACACATCTATGATTATCAAACAATTTACATACAGTTTGTGGACAAAACATTTAATATAATGTTTATCATTCTTCAGCATTCCACAGAGCACTTATTGCACACAATAAGTCTTTTCAATAAAATCTGTTAGGACCTAATGTACAGCTTGCATTGATCCAACTCCCATCAGCCCAACTTTTTAATTTTAATTTTCTCTGAGATGAGATCAGCCTTGAATGCTGAGGTTGCTGCCCAATCCTGAAAGAGTGTGTGGAGTAACACTTGTCTGAGTGCTCCATGAATCTGAAGCAGGAGCCCATTATATGGCTGAAGTGGTCCAATGTCAATGGTTTAGCATTTACAATAAATATCCGGTGTCCACAGTTCTCTGATTAGAGTTACCAATATCTAAAGGTTTGATCATAGTGATCAAATGGATGGCTCTAGATGTTATGATTTGGCAAGGCCAAGTAATGGTAGTTATTCAGCTCTAACCGATCGTTTAGTTCTTTTCTTAAAGAATATCGTAACCATTTATGATTAACATTAGCGATCATTCTCTTGACATAAAGTATGTTTTTTTGAGCATCACTGTATGTTGAAATACTGTATTTACCTGATGTAGTAACTTATACGATTACTATTAAAGGATCAAGCAATTTTTTTGAGGACTAGAGAAGCTAGATATAGTATGACCTTAAACTTACTGATTATGTGGATTGCAGTTCAAACGCTGTGGAAGCAAGACAACAAAGCTGAACTGAACGTCAAAACTGTCTCTGAAAACATGGTCATGCCAGCTCTCCACTGTAGGAGGCCTTAATTAGAATGGGCCTTGTAAGGCATGGTTCCGGCATAGCAGACAATTTTGCCCTGAAAGCAAACTTATCCTGCAGCCACTGGGAAAATGCCATAGTGGTGGAATGGCCTGTCATACACCTCATGACACATAAAAGTAATGGTTATGAAATACTCAGTAAATAGACTGGTCCCACTGAGTGTCACTTCTTACTATTACTCAAAGTACTTTCTATGAAAAGTGATAGCAGGTCAATTTAATCTATGACCATGTCTCTTTAACATAGAATGGGAATAGACATTTAGGCAGTCTAGTGGTTATTATATGCAGGGCAAGCATGAACCACTTTAGGTTTAGTGCTGTGGATAGAATGATGTAAATAGAAGCTCTGTAAGTGCTGAATCCTCTATTGATTGTAAGGCCAATGTTAACTGATTAAACCTTTTGTAAAAAGCAATTAGTAAGCAGCACTGATACATATACACATAGGCAATGTGTAGAAATTGGGTATAAATCATGGGGCATATTTACCAAAAGTTCATGCAATGTAGGCCAGAAAGCAAAGTTGCTGTGCTGAGCTGCTTGAATGTGCTCAGATATGATGCTCTTCATCTCTCTACCTATTCTGGCACACTTGAGGCTGCCTAGCACCAACGCAGGCACCCTTGCACCATGGTGGAGAGATGTCTGCCTTACGGGCAGGATAGTTTATGTGCAGGAAGGGTTACCTTTCTACACAAAAACAATCCTAAGAGGCTATTTCCTCATTCTATGTGAGTTGGAGAATTCATCACATATACTTTTCCTTGTTAAATCATGGTCAGGGTGGTGTACCATTTCCCCATGTTTACTTATTTCAGTATATCTGGTATTGTATAAGATTCCATGAGTGGATGAAAGGGATGCTCCACCCATGGAATGTCTACCACTATGAAATGTAATGCAGTGCAAGAAGCTGCATTGCATTACGTTTCTTTTCAAAGTCACAAAAGATAGTGTAAATCACCCCTTGCATGGTTTTGTAAATCTTACTTAAGATTGTGTTGCCTTGTGTCACCTTGTGCAAAGACAACATGAAGACTTAGTAAATATGTACCTATGGTTTCCTGTTTTGCAGTAGTTGGGTTCGAAGACATTGAGCTATGTCACACCTCTGATGATAGTCCCAAACATGGCTATAAAAGAGGAGACCAAAACGTCAGCTGTGTTGGTATTTCACATTCAAAAACACAGACAGGCAATGCGCAGGATCAGTCCGTGTGAATCCCTGTAGATGAGGGCTCTGGACAAAAATGAAGAAAACCTTTGTTCAACAATCTCAAAGTCAAAACCATAAACGTTTATTCAAAATTAATAATTATTACAGAAGTGAAAAAGTAGTTAGATTCAAATCAGCATCAATGATACATAAAAATTAAGTCACTTGTGATAGAATAGAACATAAAAGGAATTAGCCAACTAAACATAGTTCAATAACGAATTAGTACAAATCTATTCAATTCATAAGTCAAGGTAGAGCGTAATATAAAACAGAGAACAGTCTGATATAAACACTGCCTGGTAAGAAAGGCAGTGAATAACTATTTATAAAGTAAGATAACAGTCTGACATGGAACTGCTGGATTGCAAGACAAAAGAAAGTCTAAGAATAAATCAATAAGCAAAATTTTGCAGAGTCTGCCTTTGTGGAAGCGAGTAAACACCTCTAAAAAGTCTCGCAAGTCAAAGAAAAGTCTGAAACACTCCAAGAAATGGCAAATTCTATAGTTTCAGAGAAGAGCAAAACAACTCCAGAATTTTGTGAAGTTGTATCATAGGGCTATACTAACATAGATACATGACATTAAGATAGTTGAAATCGTACTACCTAAAATAAATTACTTTGGGATATGCCAAAATCATTAATAAATGTTAATCCCCTTTACCCTACAAACAAGCGAAATTACACTACACTATTGAAGCAAGTTAAACGATAAGCCACTTTAGTGGTGTAATGGCCAAAGCTAGCAACTGTGGAACTGGGGAACCAGGTTTGAGTCTCTGGGCCGGATTACGACCTTGGCGGAGGCGATTACTCCATCCCAATTGTGACGGATATCTTGTCCGCCGTATTACAAGTTCCATAGGATATAATGGAACTCGCAATATGGCGGGCGGGATATCCATCACATTTAGGATGGAGTAATCCCCTCTGCCAAGGTCGGAATCAGGCCCTCAGTGTTGGCTCAACATTCTGTGATTCTGAGCAAATCACTACAGTCCTGATTTAGAACTTGGCAGATGGGTTACCCCATCACAATGATGACAGATATCCCGTTCACGAAATCGAAATCCTATTACATGCTATGAGATTTAGATTTCGGTGGACAGGATATCTGTCACCATTGTGACGGAGTAGCCTATCTGCTGTGTTGTAAATCAGGCCCTTAGCCTCCCCAAGCCTAAAAACAAAAATGAATGTGTCCTTGTGTAATGGAACTGGTGTTCCTGTGAAGTGCTCCATTAACTTTGGGTAGTGTCCGCACTACATAAAACTGCAAAACAAAAAAAACGATGGAAATACAGTTGTGGTTTGGGCTGCAACAGCCTTTATTATCACACTATTTGAGAACATTTCATCATGGTTTCCGTCTAAGGCACACAGATATATATAGTACAAGAAAACAACTTCATGAAATTAATCCTATTTTGACTATTTTATGAGGAAAGAAAAACACAAAAACACAGAAAAGTATTAAAAACAGTCACATAGGAAACCTGTTTGCACATTTTCTTCAGCAACGTTAAAATTGATGTCAGTGCAAACAGGCTAAGGTCCAATAAATAAAATTTGTGGTCTAGTTGTGAAAACCTAAATACACACAAAAACATTATTTACTAATTATCAAAACACTTTGCCAATTGCATGATGTTGTTTTCATTGCAAAAAGTGCCTGAATAAAACTTACTGACCCTTAGTTACATTTTTGAATATACCATGATTTTCATATGAGGCAACAGTATATTTTTATACATGCACTTTTTGTTGGGGCTTTTTTTATGTATGCAAGAAGTTTAGATGGTTTGTTAAGGTACAACTGGTCCTTAATGACAATGAAATAGGTTTTAAAATAATGACTAGACTGTAAACACAATACTTATTTACAATTTTTGTATTCTAAACATCCATGATTTCTTTTAAGTTTCTGTCTGGTAAAAAAGTAATTTTGAATTATCTTCTAGACTATTTCTGAAATCACAATATATATATATATATATATATATATATATATATATGTAAAGAAATGGCTCCCTGTTGCAGTTACCCCCCACTTTTTGCCTGATACTGATGCTGACTTGACTGAGAAGAGTGCTGGGACCCTGCTAACCAGGCCCCAGCACCAGTGTTCCTTCACCTAAAATGTACTTTTGTATCCACAATTGGCAGACCCTGGCATCCAGATAAGTCCCTTGTAACTGGTACTTCTAGTACCAAGGGCCCTGATGCCAAGGAAGGTCTCTAAGGGCTGCAGCATGTCTTATGCCACCCTGGAGACCTCTCACTCAGCACAGACACACTGCTTGCCAGCTTGTGTGTGCTAGTGAGGACACAACGAGTAAGTCGACATGGCACTCCCCTCAGGGTGCCATGCCAGCCTCTCACTGCCTATGCAGTATAGGTAAGACACCCCTCTAGCAGGCCTTACAGCCCTAAGGCAGGGTGCCCTATACCATAGGTGAGGGTACCAGTGCATGAGCATGGTACCCCTACAGTGTCTAAACAAAACCTTAGACATTGTAAGTGCAGGGTAGCCATAAGAGTATATGGTCTGGGAGTTTGTCAAACACGAACTCCACAGCACCATAATGGCTACACTGAAAACTGGGAAGTTTGGTATCAAACTTCTCAGCACAATAAATGCACACTGATGCCAGTGTACATTTTATTGTAAAATACACCACAGAGGGCACCTTAGAGGTGCCCCCTGAAACTTAACCGACTGTCTGTGTAGGCTGACTAGTTCCAGCAGCCTGCCACACCAGAGACATGTTGCTGGCCCCATGGGGAGAGTGCCTTTGTCACTCTGAGGCCAGTAACAAAGCCTGCACTGGGTGGAGATGCTAACACCTCCCCCAGGCAGGAGCTGTGACACCTGGCGGTGAGCCTCAAAGGCTCACCCCTTTGTCACAGCCCAGCAGGGCACTCCAGCTTAGTGGAGTTGCCCGCCCCCTCCGGCCACGGCCCCCACTTTTGGCGGCAAGGCTGGAGGGAACAAAGAAAGCAACAAGGAGGAGTAACTGGCCAGTCAGGACAGCCCCTAAGGTGTCCTGAGCTGAGGTGACTCTGACTTTTAGAAATCCTCCATCTTGCAGATGGAGGATTCCCCCAATAGGGTTAGGATTGTGTCCCCCTCCCCTTGGGAGGAGGCACAGAGAGGGTGTACCCACCCTCAGGGCTAGTAGCCATTGGCTACTAACCCCCCCAGACCTAAACACGCCCTTAAATTTAATATTTAAGGGCTACCCTGAACCCTAGAAAATTAGATTCCTGCAACTACAAGAAGAAGGACTGCCTAGCTGAAAACCCCTGCAGAGGAAGACCAGAAGACGACTACTGCCTTGGCTCCAGAAACTCACCGGCCTGTCTCCTGCCTTCCAAAGATCCTGCTCCAGCGACGCCTTCCAAAGGGACCAGCGACCTCGACATCCTCTGAGGACTGCCCCTGCTTCGAAAAGACAAGAAACTCCAGAGGACAGCGGACCTGCTCCAAGAAAGGCTGCAACTTTGTTTCCAGCAGCCTTGAAAGAACCCTGCAAGCTCCCCGCAAGAAGCGTGAGACTTGCAACACTGCACCCGGCGACCCCGACTCGGCTGGTGGAGATCCAACACCTCAGGAGGGACCCCAGGACTACTCTGATACTGTGAGTACCAAAACCTGTCCCCCCTGAGCCCCCACAGCGCCGCCTGCAGAGGGAATCCCGAGGCTTCCCCTGACCGCGACTCTTTGAATCCAAAGTCCCGACGCCTGGGAGAGACCCTGCACCCGCAGCCCCCAGGACCTGAAGGACCGGACTTTCATTGGAGAAGTGACCCCCAGGAGTCCCTCTCCCTTGCCCAAGTGGAGGTTTCCCCGAGGAACCCCCCCCTTGCCTGCCTGCAGCGCTGAAGAGATCCCGAGATCTCTCATAGACTAACATTGCGAACCCGACGCTTGTTTCTACACTGCACCCGGCCGCCCCCGCGCTGCTGAGGGTGAAATTTCTGTGTGGGCTTGTGTCCCCCCCGGTGCCCTACAAAACCCCCCTGGTCTGCCCTCCGAAGACGCGGGTACTTACCTGCAAGCAGACCGGAACCGGGGCACCCCCTTCTCTCCATTCTAGCCTATGTGTTTTGGGCACCACTTTGAACTCTGCACCTGACCGGCCCTGAGCTGCTGGTGTGGTGACTTTGGGGTTGCTCTGAACCCCCAACGGTGGGCTACCTTGGACCAAGAACTGAACCCTGTAAGTGTCTTACTTACCTGGTAAAACTAACAAAAACTTACCTCCCCCAGGAACTGTGAAAATTGCACTGTGTCCACTTTTAAAACAGCTATTTGTCAATAACTTGAAAAGTATACATGCAATTTTTATGATTTAAAGTTCCTAAAGTACTTACCTGCAATACCTTTCGAATGAGATATTACATGTAGAATTTGAACCTGTGGTTCTTAAAATAAACTAAGAAAATATATTTTTCTATACAAAAACCTATTGGCTGGATTTGTCTCTGAGTGTGTGTACCTCATTTATTGTCTATGTGTATGTACAACAAATGCTTAACACTACTCCTTGGATAAGCCTACTGCTCGACCACACTACCACAAAATAGAGCATTAGTATTATCTATTTTTACCACTATTTTACCTCTAAGGGGAACCCTTGGACTCTGTGCATGCTATTCCTTACTTTGAAATAGCACATACAGAGCCAACTTCCTACATTGGTGGCAGCGGTGGGATACAAGACTTTGCATTTGCTGGACTACTCAGCCAATACCTGATCACACGACAAATTCCAAAATTGTCATTAGAAATTGATTTTTGCAATTTGAAAAGTTTTCTAAATTCTTAAAAGACCTGCTAGGGCCTTGTGTTAGATCCTGTTTAGCATTTCTTTTAGAGTTTAAAAGTTTGTAAAAGTTTGAATTAGATTCTAGAACCAGTTGTAGATTCTTAAAAAGTATTCCAACTTTTAGAAGCAAAATGTCTAGCACAGATGTGACTGTGGTGGAACTCGACACCACACCTTACCTCCATCTTAAGATGAGGGAGCTAAGGTCACTCTGTAAAATAAAGAAAATAACAATGGGCCCCAAACCTACCAAAATACAGCTCCAGGAGCTTTTGGCAGAGTTTGAAAAGGCCAACCCCTCTGAGGGTGGCAACTCAGAGGAAGAGGATAGTGACTTGGAGGAAAATTCCCCCCTACCAGTCCTATCTAGGGAGAACAGGGTCCCTCAAACCCTGACTCCAAAAATAATAGTCAGAGATGCTGGTTCCCTCACAGGAGAGACCAACACCTCTGAAATCACTGAGGATAACTCCAGTGAAGATGACCCCCTGTTAGCCAGGATGGTCAAAAGATTGGCTTTGGAAAAGCAGCTCCTAGCCATAGAAAGGGAAAGAAAAGAGATGGGCCTAGGTCCCATCGATGGTGGCAGCAACTTAAATAGGGTCAGAGATTCTCCTGATATCCTAAAAATCCCCAAAGGGATTGTAACAAAATATGAAGATGGTGATGACATCACCAAATGGTTCACAGCTTTTGAGAGGGCTTGTGTAACCAGAAAAGTAAACAGATCTCACTGGGGTGCTCTCCTTTGGGAAATGTTCACTGGAAAGTGTAGGGATAGACTCCTCACACTCTCTGGAAAAGATGCAGAATCTTATGACCTCATGAAGGGTACCCTGATTGAGGGCTTTGGATTCTCCACTGAGGAGTATAGAATTAGATTCAGGGGGGCTCAAAAATCCTCGAGCCAGACCTGGGTTGATTTTGTAGACTACTCAGTAAAAACACTAGATGGTTGGTTAACTGGAAATGAAGTGTGTGACTATGTTGGGCTTTATAATTTGTTTATGAAAGAACACATTTTAAGTAACTGCTTCAATGAAAAGTTGCATCAGTATCTGGTAGACCTAGGTCCAATTTCTCCCCAAGAATTGGGAAAGAAGGCAGACCACTGGGTCAAGACTAGGGTAACCAAAACTTCCACTGGGGGTGACCAAAAGAAAGGGGTTACAAAAACTCCCCAGGAGAAAGTGGGTGACACTAGAAACAAAGAAAAAGAGTCCTCTGTAGGCCCCCAAAAACCAGAACAGGTGGGTGGGCCCCAAGACACAACCCAAAACAAAGGTGGGTACCAGGGTAAGGACTGGGATGCCACTAAGGCATGGTGCCACAACTGTAAACAGTCTGGGCACCACACCAAGGACACTTCTTGTCCCAAAAACAAACCCCAGAACAAAATTCCAGGGGTAACCAGTGTAGCCATGGGAGATGACTCCTCAGATGAGGAGGTCTTCATAGCCTTCAACTGGAAACAGGGCCCAACAGGTGAGTTGGAGATTCCGGAGGGAAGTAGACACTTCCACCACCTACTGGTGAATGGAATCCCAACCACTGCCCTGAGAGACACTTGTGCCAGTCACACTATTGTGCATGACAGGCTGGTGCTCTCAAACCAGTACATCCCAGGTGAGACTGCCAGGGTAAGAGTTAGCCTAGACAGGGTCACTAAGAGGCCTGTGGCTTTAGTGCCCATAGAAGTGGGTGGCACTCTTAGCTGGAGAAGGGTAGTAGTCAGTACAGACCTCCCCCTTGATTGTCTCCTTGGAAATGACTGCCCAGAGGTTAGTCAGAGCCCAAGAGAGGAACTGGTCCAGTGCCAGTCCTCTCCCAAGGATTCTGGAAGTCCTGCCTCTGCAGTAAATGCAAGCAGGCCCCAGAAGAAGAAGAAAAGAAAACAGAGTAGGAGGGGTGGACAACATTTAGCCAAGGTTACAGCAAGCCAAGGAGATTCTGCTCCAGTAGGGGAGAACTCCAAAAATGGCCCTGATAAAGTCCAACCTGACCCACAAGAAGTCCTGGCTAGTCAGGCAACTGTTAAACCTGAGTGGGTGGCTCCTCAGCTAACAGAAGAAAGAGTGGAAGAAGGGTGTTTACTACAAGATGTGGTAACCCCCCACTCTAATACAGCAGACAGGCAACCTGAACCCAAAGAGGCCTGTAACTTAGCCCCTTCCCCTTTAGGTGAAGAGCTAAAGGTGTGGTTCTGGGCACTGACAGCTGTCAGTGGCCTCTGCTGGGTGTTAGCCTTTATGGCTGCACTATCCTTAGCATGGTGGTCTGACCCCATGCCAAATAGCAAGTTAGGCCCCCTGACCCTATTGGTCATGGTGGGGTTACTCCAGCTCTGGGTAACCTCTCTGGGTAAGCTAGGGGTAACCCTGGCCAAGATAAAGTTAGCAGAGGTGGATACCTCTAAGACCAAAATAGAAAGAATGGGTGGAGACATTGAAGAGGCAGACAAGAGGCAATTCAGACTAGGTTCTATCACTGTGGAAGTAGGTCAGTTCCCCAAAGGGAAAGACCTGAACAGAGGGATGTAAGGCAGAGTAGGCCCTGCAACTAACCAGCCTATTTCTCCTACTCTTCCTCGCCTGACAGACTAGGAAGACTCTCCCAGCTTGGGCTGAGTCGCCTGGCCTGTGGGCTGGGGGGGGCTTGTGTAGAGAAATGGCTCCCTGTTGCAGTTACCCCCCACTTTTTGCCTGATACTGATGCTGACTTGACTGAGAAGAGTGCTGGGACCCTGCTACCCAGGCCCCAGCACCAGTGTTCCTTCACCTAAAATGTACTTTTGTATCCACAATTGGCAGACCCTGGCATCCAGATAAGTCCCTTGTAACTGGTACTTCTAGTACCAAGGGCCCTGATGCCAAGGAAGGTCTCTAAGGGCTGCAGCATGTCTTATGCCACCCTGGAGACCTCTCACTCAGCACAGACACACTGCTTGCCAGCTTGTGTGTGCTAGTGAGGACACAACGAGTAAGTCGACATGGCACTCCCCTCAGGGTGCCATGCCAGCCTCTCACTGCCTATGCAGTATAGGTAAGACACCCCTCTAGCAGGCCTTACAGCCCTAAGGCAGGGTGCACTATACCATAGGTGAGGGTACCAGTGCATGAGCATGGTACCCCTACAGTGTCTAAACAAAACCTTAGACATTGTAAGTGCAGGGTAGCCATAAGAGTATATGGTCTGGGAGTTTGTCAAACACGAACTCCACAGCACCATAATGGCTACACTGAAAACTGGGAAGTTTGGTATCAAACTTCTCAGCACAATAAATGCACACTGATGCCAGTGTACATTTTATTGTAAAATACACCACAGAGGACACCTTAGAGGTGCCCCCTGAAACTTAACCGACTGTCTGTGTAGGCTGACTAGTTCCAGCAGCCTGCCACACCAGAGACATGTTGCTGGCCCCATGGGGAGAGTGCCTTTGTCACTCTGAGGCCAGTAACAAAGCCTGCACTGGGTGGAGATGCTAACACCTCCCCCAGGCAGGAGCTGTGACACCTGGCGGTGAGCCTCAAAGGCTCACCCCTTTGTCACAGCCCAGCAGGGCACTCCAGCTTAGTGGAGTTGCCCGCCCCCTCCGGCCACGGCCCCCACTTTTGGCGGCAAGGCTGGAGGGAACAAAGAAAGCAACAAGGAGGAGTCACTGGCCAGTCAGGACAGCCCCTAAGGTGTCCTGAGCTGAGGTGACTCTGACTTTTAGAAATCCTCCATCTTGCAGATGGAGGATTCCCCCAATAGGGTTAGGATTGTGTCCCCCTCCCCTTGGGAGGAGGCACAAAAAGGGTGTACCCACCCTCAGGGCTAGTAGCCATTGGCTACTAACCCCCCCAGACCTAAACACGCCCTTAAATTTAGTATTTAAGGGCTACCCTGAACCCTAGAAAATTAGATTCCTGCAACTACAAGAAGAAGGACTGCCTAGCTGAAAACCCCTGCAGAGGAAGACCAGAAGACGACTACTGCCTTGGCTCCAGAAACTCACCGGCCTGTCTCCTGCCTTCCAAAGATCCTGCTCCAGCGACGGCTTCCAAAGGGACCAGCGACCTCGACATCCTCTGAGGACTGCCCCTGCTTCGAAAAGACAAGAAACTCCCGAGGACAGCGGACCTGCTCCAAGAAAGGCTGCAACTTTGTTTCCAGCAGCCTTGAAAGAACCCTGCAAGCTCCCCGCAAGAAGCATGAGACTTGCAACACTGCACCCGGCGACCCCGACTCGGCTGGTGGAGATCCAACACCTCAGGAGGGACCCCAGGACTACTCTGATACTGTGAGTACCAAAACCTGTCCCCCCTGAGCCCCCACAGCGCCGCCTGCAGAGGGAATCCCGAGGCTTCCCCTGACCGCGACTCTTTGAATCCAAAGTCCCGACGCCTGGGAGAGACCCTGCACCCGCAGCCCCCAGGACCTGAAGGACCGGACTTTCATTGGAGAAGTGACCCCCAGGAGTCCCTCTCCCTTGCCCAAGTGGAGGTTTCCCCGAGGAACCCCCCCTTGCCTGCCTGCAGCGCTGAAGAGATCCCGAGATCTCTCATAGACTAACATTGCGAACCCGACGCTTGTTTCTACACTGCACCCGGCCGCCCCCGCGCTGCTGAGGGTGAAATTTCTGTGTGGGCTTGTGTCCCCCCCGGTGCCCTACAAAACCCCCCTGGTCTGCCCTCCGAAGACGCGGGTACTTACCTGCAAGCAGACCGGAACCGGGGCACCCCCTTCTCTCCATTCTAGCCTATGTGTTTTGGGCACCACTTTGAACTCTGCACCTGACCGGCCCTGAGCTGCTGGTGTGGTGACTTTGGGGTTGCTCTGAACCCCCAACGGTGGGCTACCTTGGACCAAGAACTGAACCCTGTAAGTGTCTTACTTACCTGGTAAAACTAACAAAAACTTACCTCCCCCAGGAACTGTGAAAATTGCACTGTGTCCACTTTTAAAACAGCTATTTGTCAATAACTTGAAAAGTATACATGCAATTTTTATGATTTAAAGTTCCTAAAGTACTTACCTGCAATACCTTTCGAATGAGATATTACATGTAGAATTTGAACCTGTGGTTCTTAAAATAAACTAAGAAAAGATATTTTTCTATACAAAAACCTATTGGCTGGATTTGTCTCTGAGTGTGTGTACCTCATTTATTGTCTATGTGTATGTACAACAAATGCTTAACACTACTCCTTGGATAAGCCTACTGCTCGACCACACTACCACAAAATAGAGCATTAGTATTATCTATTTTTACCACTATTTTACCTCTAAGGGGAACCCTTGGACTCTGTGCATGCTATTCCTTACTTTGAAATAGCACATACAGAGCCAACTTCCTACAATATATATATACATATATATATATATATGTATGTGTGTATATATATATATATATATATATATATACATACATATAGCGGCATATTTATGAGAGGTTTGCGTCATGCTTGCACCACACAACGTGATACATGTGTGACACAAACCTCTAAGTCAGATTTTTGAAGCCATACAAAGCCATTTTGCGTGGCTGTGAATGGCTTCAAAAATCTGGTGTAATGCAAAGCAGCAAAAATGGCTGTGTCGCAATAATTTGCACAAGGTAGGTGTTCCATGGATGCTGAATGAATGTTCCCATGCAGCCTCCATGGTATTTGATGCATTCCGAGATTTACCAAATCTGGCAATGCCCAAAAAGAGACACCTTCCCAGGAGAGGTACAACAAAGAAAAATATATTTAATTCTCTTAGTTACTTCCTCTTTCTAATTGTGGTGCATTCTGCAGAATTGGGGCTACTAGTAAATCTGTCTCCAAACCTTAATAGGTATGAACAGGTTTAAAATGAC
The DNA here is from genome assembly GCF_031143425.1 of Pleurodeles waltl. Taxonomy (NCBI): domain Eukaryota; kingdom Metazoa; phylum Chordata; class Amphibia; order Caudata; family Salamandridae; genus Pleurodeles; species Pleurodeles waltl. Next base: position 524,041,030 of record NC_090437.1, on the reverse strand, counting down.
CACTTATTGGAAAGACATTGTGCTTAAATCAGAACTCTAAAACAAACACAATTTGTTTTGTGTTCAATTTTAGAGTATGTACTGTATAATAGTATGGGGGGTTACTACCCTGATATGCCCACTTCGGGACAGAAAGCCCACTAGATACAAGGGAATTATTATTTTGTTTTAAAAAGAGGTGTGGGGGCTCTCCACCATGGGCATGCCCTTTCCCCTACCCCAAATGAATGGGGACAGAAATCCGGTGAGGCAATTGCCCCTGATATGCCCCCCTGGGGATGGCAGAAGCCCAATAGCTGCAGGGGATTTTTTTTTAGAAAAGACAAGGTGTGGGTTTTGCCAAGAATGTCTCCAGCTCCCAAAGAATGACTGCAGCTTTTCTGCCCCCCAGAGGGGGAGATGGAGTAATTACCCTAGATCTGACCCCAGGGGGGCAGAAAGCCCACCAGACACCATGGAATAATTAATTATTTAAAAAGATAGGAGCTGCACATCATGGGCATGGCCATGCTCCCATCCCAAATAAATGGGGACACAGTCTTTCTGCCCCTTTGGGGGGGAGAGGGAGTAACTACCTCTAACTGCCACCCCCTGGAGGGCTGAGAGCCCATCGGACACAAGTGAATTCTTTTGTTTTTAAAAAAGAGGGGTGGGGGCTGCCCACCATGGGCATGGCCATGCCCCTATCTCAAATAAATGGGGACACAGTCTTTCTGCCTCCCTGGTGGCAGGTGAAGTAATTACCCCTGATCTGTCCCTTTGGAGGGAGGAAGCCCACTATACACGAAGGAAAAAAAGAGGTGTGGGGCTGCCAACAGACCAATGCCTGCTCTAAAAAATAAAAAGAAAGCTTTTCATTTTTCATTTTGAAATGCATCCCTTTTACTGTTAATGAAAATGGGCTGCATTTAAACAAAATGTCTTTGTTTAATAAGCAGTCACAGACATGGTGGTCTGCTGACCCCAGCAGGCTACCATGCTTGTGATATCAGGCCATTCCAAATGGATCAAAAATTGCGACCTGCCTCATGAATGTCCTGTGAGGCAGGTCCATTTGTGACCCAATGGAAATAGCCAGGAGAGCTTGGCTAACTCCCAATATCGCCCCACGTGCAATGGTAAAGAGCTGCACTTTTTGGGCTTGAGTAGGCTGCCACCTAGAAAACCTACCAGACCGGACAGTTCCGAAAGTTAGACGTCTGGGGAACTCCAAGGTGGTATGCTTCACATGTATCCCACACTATTGTCTTACCCACAATGCCCTGCACACCTCAAAGAATCACTGAAAGCACAATTTCTTCACATTTCTGTGAGGGAAAGTTCTGGAATCTGTGGGAAACTACGAATCTCCTACCACACAACATTCCCCTAAGTTTACTGATAAAAATGGTACCTCACTTATGTAAGTGGACCAAGAGACCTTAACACAAAAGGTCCTAAAGGGCTCCCATTGTCCTGGGTTTGCTTCTCCAGCCTGCGCTTTGCTGCTGTTTACTCTATCTGGGGACTACATTCCCCAGACTTCTGTGTGGAGTGGCGGGAAGTGGTCAAGCGCTCAAATGCACCAGAGGAGTCCCCCAGTGCAGTTATGTTTTTGCTGCTTCCCTTGCCTGAACTTTGCTGCTGTTCACTCTATTTGGGGTGGGACTATGTCCTCCAGGCTTTTGTGTGGAGAGGCGGGGCTGGTGGCTAAGCACTTAAAAGCACCAGAGGAGGCTCACAGCATGGGATGTGCATGTGACGCACCCGGGCACATGCCCTGGCCAAGACCATGCTCGTCTTCACCCATCATTGGCAAGAATAGGCTGGGCTGGGCTGCATCTCTTGGCTTGTTAGATTTGAAGGTACAGTTCTTACAGCAGTTTCTCTTCCCTTAGCAGTAAGTTTCCTGATAAGCTTGTGTGATATTGGTGTCTTTCATTGTGTGAACTTGCTTCGCCAACCATCAGCCATCAACCCCCATGGGGAAAAAGAACACTTGTAGCTGATCTACTACACAACATGTTGAAAGTACTTCTATTGATCACATGTTGGAGTGTGCCATAAATATAATCAGCAAGGGAATTGCCCTCACAGAGAGGAGGCTGTCGTTTGGCACTACACTGGACTTAATCTGTCGATCACCTCCCCGCGGCTTATCTGCCCCCCCCTAGTGGATATGCATGATAGCCTACGGGGTCCCCTCCAGACACCTTCTATTCTGCCAAAGTTGGTGAACTCTTTACCCTCAGGGAGCACTTAGTCAACTGTTGAGCCCCAAAAAGACCTAAGTGAGCTTTCTGCCATAAGCAGTCTAACAATACGGTAAACAATGCTGATATTGTAATGTTAGCCAGAGGGCTCCCTTCAAAGATTGCTGATGCAGGGGTTAGACATCTCTTCTATTATGTGTCTCCTTTGAGAGGGGTGGGTGCCCATGCAACTGTCCAGTGACACCATGACTCACCTAATGGAGGGCTATTTTGAGTAGCTCAGCACAAGGCTTAAATCAGAACTTTCACCTTTGGTCACCCGTTTAGAAGCCTAGGAGCCAAGTTAGTGTCAACCTTTCCATCCCTTTCTCATCCCTCTCTGCTTGTTACGGCACCATTTGTCATCCCACTGGCCCAGCTTGCTCAAGCCTGTCTCCTGAAGAGCCTCTTGTGGCAGCATCTAGTTCAGAGGTGCCTGTGGTCTCAGCTCTCAAAGGGGAACCTTTACGGGAGGAGTGTATACGCACAAATCGAACTGTGAGTCAGCCAAATAGGGCGGGGCCCCAAGACACATCTGGAGGAGCACCAGTGGTACAGGAGCAAGGATTCGCTGTACCTCCACCTTAGCTTCAAAATCACTGAACAAGTCCTCACTGCCTGGACCAGACCCCAATAGAATTATTGTAAATCTCCCGCCTGTTGCAACACCTTATGTAGTTGTACTTGTTGGTGTTCCAAAACCTTACGAGGAGCTCCTTCATAATTTCCTTAATAAATTCTTGGATTGGCAAGTGAAGCGCAAAGGTTTCCCAATGTTTCACTCAAGAAACGTCTTAATGGTGTGCAAGTGCGCTTGAATCGTCTGACTCGGGAGACCCATTGCACCATCATAAATGTCAGATTTCTGTTTCTAGCCTGTAACTTATTGTTCGCCCCATATTTGTCCATTGGTTCAAGGAGTAGCATTAACTTGGTTCCATTTTTACAAACCCTGAGTCGCCACTTTCAGAAAAGCGCCTGCCCTTTTGATGTTCCTACTAATCAATCTAAAGTTAGTTATGATCATCAGCATTTGGTTCAGCTTAACCCTTTTGACTATCATTTTATTGGGGTACCACCCATGGCCCACTATCAAGGCACCCCAGTCACTTCATAGGGGCTGGCTTCTCTTTTTATCAACCCCACATCCAACAGTTTTGATGCTCTTGCAGATATTGATTGACTCTCGATGGTGGAAGCCCTCCCTAATATTATTGATACTGAGCAAACCGCTGCCCCTCTAGTGTGAAACAGCTGGCCCTAATGTATCCCGTAAATATGTTTTAGTAAGTTGGAATGTAGCAGGTCTTAAAGGGAAAATAGATAAGTCAGATTGATAGGCTTTTATACACAAGTATGACATTATTGTCCTGCAGGAGACTTGGGCCACTTTTCCCATTTTGTTTAATGACTACGCATGTTTTCACAGTCAAGCAATTCTTTCTCCCCATAGAAGGCCCATGGGAGGTCTTGCTATTTGGGTCCCGGCTAATTTGTGCGTGGAAGCTACAACTATTGACTCTTGGTCTGCTGCTTTTCAAGTGCTACAGATCAAGGATAATTGTTCCTCATTTATTTTGTTTCTGGTCAATTTCTATAACAATGATTTTCTCTTCATGCATACTTTTTTGCAGTTGTTTAGTTTTCTTTCTAATCTGCAGTCCTTTGATGGTAGTATTAAGGTGCAGCTCACCTACATGCTTTGTGGTGATTTCAGTGCCAAACTATTAGGACCAACCTGGATAGGGGATCTCAGGAGGGGGAACCTATGGTAGAACTAAACGATGTGAGGGGAGTGGAGTTGGCAAGATAATTGGCCAAGCGTGACCTGATTGACCTAGTTGATACTCTAAGTGAGTGTGAGCATCCCCATTAACTTTTAGAGGACACGGATGCCCGTCTACCATCGGTTACATTTTTGTAACCTTGAACCTCCATACATTAGCGGGGAGGATGTGCAGACTGAGTGGGGGGACCGCAGTGCCCTGTCTGTTTTAGGGCAGTTGTCCATAACTAGGTTTATGCCCACCACCAACATCACCCCCACCCAGCACTTCACAGATGGGCTAAGGTTAGTCTGGCATCTTAAAGATCCCTTAGCGGTCTTGGGTTTGCTTCTGAACAAACATCAGAGGTTATTTCTTAACTGTTTGTCAGCAGCCAGTGGCAGTGTTTTATCAGTTTTATCAGTGCCTTGAGACCCTCACCGGTGAGTAGTGCGCTTTACAAATACTCTGATTGATTGATCAGTTCACTTTAATGCCTTAAGCCTGGTCATTAAACAATCTCTTCATAAACCAGTTTGGGCAGATAACGCTGACCCACGTTGGTTTAAGCAGAATTGCTCTGCAACTAACTGGAGGTTAAGGAAAGCATTGGCTGCCTCTCCGAGAATTGCAGCTGAGGTTCGATCTGCTCGTCATGCATACAAGACCACCCTTAAAACCAGGAAGGAAATGTTGGAATCCGCAGTAATGCACCACCGGTAACTGTGCTATTGTCGGAAGTGGAACTGGTAATAGGTAAGAGCACAGGTGGTAAAGCAACTGACTTTGACAAGATTCCAATGGACCTTATAAGATGTAACATCACCTTCTGGGGTCCTCTGATTACTAACGTTGTTAGCAGTTCTCTACATATGCACATTCCCCATTCTTTGAAACTTTCGACTATCATGGCCAGTTTAAAAAAAGACGATTGTATGTTACCCAAATGCTATAGGCCAATATCCTTATTGGACAGTGCTGTTAAAATTATTGGCAAGGTGATCTATAACCGCCTTGTTGACTGAGCCCAAGAGTGAGATATTCTTTCCCCCTTCCAATATGGGTTTCATCCAGGGCTGGGTACAGTAGAGCAGTGCCTAAGTCTGAGCCTAATAGTCAACAAGTATGTCCATGCTATGCACTGCTCTCTGTACCTGGTTTTTATGTTTTTTATGGACCTTTCAACAGCATTTGATTCAATTAACATGTCCAAGTTGTGGCTGAGGCTGTTGGATATGGGAATTGAGGTACCCATAGTGAACTTATTGTTTATTCTGCTCACCAATTTGGTAGCTAAAGTGTGCCTGAATCCAAACAGGAAATTGTCTCCAAAATTTCTCCTAAATCGCAGAGTGTATCAATGCTGCATTTTGGCCCCCTTACTTATTATTTTTTATATTGATGACCTTTGCTCTTATTTAACCTCTAGTAAGGTTGAAATCACCAGAGTTACTGATAGCCAGGTACCCACATTGTTATACCATGATGATGCAGTATTATGAGCCCGGAACCCCAATGCTTTGTGGGCATTGGTGGCCCGCTTTGTTAAGTATATTGGTAATCTTGACCTAACCACAAATTACAGCAAACCACAGATTATGGCTTATGGACCAGGAAGAATCGACACTCAAAGGCTTGTTATTCAAGTCCAGCCCTTGTGGAGTGTAAAATACTTTAGTTATGTGTTTGTCATTTTTAACTCCTTGGGCTCTTGGCAGTCCCAGCTAACCAGCTCATGCCTTCAGTTCAGTACGTCAGCTGGAGCAATATTTAATCTCCCCAGAGCTAGGGAGAAAAGGATGATAGCACTTTTGGTAAAAGTATATAATGCACAATGTGTCATGGCTGCCACATACGGGGCAGGGATTTGGGGATACCACAACAGCTCTACCCTCCAGCTTGAGGAAAATAGTATATGCCGGAAGCTTTTACATTTACAACTGACAGCCTCCAACAAGATAATTCACATGGAGTTAAGTCAGCAATTGGCCCCTCTTTTACTCTGGATTAGCATTTGGGTTAATCCTTAAGCACAGCTGTGTAGAAATGTCATATTGAACTGTCATAGTCTGGTGAGAGGGTGTGCAATCGCCTGGCTGAGTTATATTTTAGAACACTTCAGACGTTAGTGCTGGTCACCCTAATCATGCATTTTGAGAGGCAAAATCAGGGTAAAGCCCCTCTTCTGGGAGTTCTGGGAGGAAAAAAGGCTGCAAGCTGAGATGGCAAAAGCACCATTTTGACTTTAAATAGGTGTTTTGCAAGCATGGAGTCTACTCTGTACTTCTCATTGGAACTTACTCAATGGGGGAGAGCCCTGCTTTTCTGTTGCAGAACTGGTATGGTTTGGCGGCTCCTGAGCCATGGGTGTCGGCCTGTTTTTTTGGGGGGCATCAACTTTGACCTGTCCTGGTGATGGGCCTCTGCACGGTCACTTCTACACTACATTTTATTGTGAATATTATAGTCATCCACGTAGATTTTTCCTTAAACCCCTCTTAAACTCACTGAGGCATCATAGATGAAGAGAGGCCCTCTATCATTTGCAATTACTGAACTCACCTGATATCTGTTGTAAAGTGTTTTCTTTTCTTAAAGCTACAGTACAAGCAAGGAGAACCATTGAGGGGTACACACTCTGTAATATCAATTCAATATGCATTTTTATCTTTGGGCATTTTAGTTCATTTTAATTATTGTGTTCTAACAATGTACTTTCACATTTTTACTATGCAACTTGCACTTTATGTGAGTGCTGTCAATTGCCTATAATCACTCCAGTTGTATATGCTGCTGGATGAATCAGTATTACTCGGGGATTTAATACTTATCTCCTTCAGGAATAGTCATGATGCTGGTGACTCCATGCTTTTAGTATCATATTATTCTCTTTTACGATGATGTCATTGAATTGAATTATGTATTTTATGGCCACATCTGGACAAATAACGTTTTCTTGGACAACTTCTAATCCAACTCTCATTTTTAATGAGACAGCTAAAAATTTCAGAGGATTTTTCAGGTAAAGTCTGATGTTACTGTAATATATGCTTCTTCTAGTCTCCATTTCAATCTCTGGCTTTTTTCGTTTAAGCTTGGATCTTTTCTCTTTTAGCTTCTTGTATAATTGTAAAACTCAACTGCAACTGGGGCACATCAGAAAATGATCAACAAGGGTCTCCAGGTTTCCTCTTCGTAGGTTTCCAAACCCTTTTCCAATAACTGAAAAACTGCTACCGATTGCTTCCCTACACCTGTCACTGTTAACTCCTTCTGGTCCTGTTTCAAGTCAGTCATGTTTGAAATGTATTTTCGTATCTCCTTGCTATTGTCAGGTATGCAAGTGCAACATTGTTGCACGTGTAACATTTTGCAAACTCTGCCTTCCTTTGCGAGAAGGATGTATTAACGTAAGGTGATTTTGTGAAACCAATGAACTTGCAGCAACCATTTCTATGTCCATTAATAATATGGCACCTGCAATGTCTATAGATAACTTATCTACTATTGTTGCCAGTTGTAGCTTTATTGATGTGCAAGAAGTGTTATCAGGCAGTATCCATGACAGCTATGTATTCCGCATGTCACATCTTGCCCTGCAGATGGCAAGTGGAGAATTGGCAACATGTGGCTACTGGGTAAGTACAAAGCGCCACACAAGTATGAAGTATAATTGTTTTTTAATATGTACAACCATCATACAACACTAATCCTCATGCCACCTACATGCCCCCAACAGACACAGCATGTACCACTTCATACATCATGTACTGTACAGATGCAAGATGGACATGCACAAATATTATTCTGTTTCCCTCCTCAGGTGATGCTGCATATGCACTATCCACACACCATACAGACCTGCCACCACATTACCTCAGCAGAGGTACAATAGGGCAGACAGATGTGCACAAGCCCTCATTGAGTGCAGTTTTGGGCTCAGATTTACAAATTCCTTGCACCCCGCCATCTCCACCTAACAACACCATGGGTGCGCTGTATTTTAAAAAAGGCGCACCATGGCACACTTTAGGTCAATAGTGTAAAAAAATTAATTACACTATTGTGTCGCATTGCTGCACTAGCATCAAACAATTTTACGCTAGTTCGGCAAAGTGCAAGGAGGCCCATTTACTTCAATGGGTGTGTCCTTTTAACGTGTGCTTTGAGCAGGCATTACAAATGATGCCAAGAATGACACATTTAAATCTTGTAGATTTCATTGAGACATTTCTTGAGCCTCCTAATGTGGTACCCCCCACTTGCATACATTATGCCTGGGGCAGGCATGATGTGGTGCATATGGTCGCAAAGTGGTCCAAAGCATGCGTTGCACCACTTTGTAAATATGGTGTAGATATTTTTGCCTCGTTGAACTACATTAGTGTAAAATAAAGATGCTAATGTGGCGCCGGGTGGCGTAGGGCCTTTTAAATTTGGCCCTTGGTCTCCAGAAGCTAAGATTCAGATGTCTTGACCGTACGAGGAGGTGCTGCTGTTCTCCCCTCAAGTTGTGTGCAAGATTATAGTAGCCTGTTGTGTTTTGCACAACATAGTGTTAAATCATGGCTTACACATACCTCTAGGCCCTCATCTAGATCTGAATTTGGGCAACCCGGCCATTGTACAAAACAGAGGGCAGGGTGAGCAGGTGTGCAACCAGCTGGTTGACACTTTTTACACCTGAGCAACATGTTGTGTCATTACCCACTGGTTTGCAGTCTGTTGTCAAAGATGATAGTTGGACTTTTGACACTGTGTCCACAAATTCCATCCTGGGAGTACTTTGTAGGCCAAACATGATGTCTGTAAACAACAGCCATTGACAAGACTTCAATGATTGGCCATGCAATACGTTAGGTTCACGTCAGGGATTATTGTGGACAATGTCTGTTGGAAATTTACCTTTTTGCAGCGTTATCCCCAAACCTTTTGCCTTCTTCCTCCTATTCTTTCTAACATGTTTTTTTTTGGTGTTAGGAATCTGGACACTTTACCACCACTGACCAGTGCTAAAGTCCAAGTGCTGTCTGTCTGAATCATATCAGTGATTAGTTTCTCAATGATTGGCATATCTGATTTAGTAGGAAGTTCCTAGTAAAGTGCACTGTGTCCAGGGCTTGTAAATCAAATGCTACTACTGGGCCTTCACCACGGATTGTGCCACCCACATGAGTAGCACTGTAAATGTGTCTCAGACTTGCCACTGCAGTGTCTGTTTGTGCAGTTTTAAACTGTAATTTCGACATGTAAGTCACCCCTAAAGAAGACCCACACCAGCCCCATGAGCAGGGTGCAGTGTATTTAAACGATAGAATATGAACTGGTGTGTTTTACATGTCCTCTTAGTGAAATACTGCTAAATTTGTTTTTCATTATTACAAGGACTATCTCTCCCAATAGGTGACATTGGAATCACCTTGATATAACTATTAAGGGTAATTTTCCATTGAGAACAGATAGAGATTTGTAGTTTGGGGTCTCTGAACTCACAATTTAAAATAAATTTTTTGGAAAGTTGTTTTTTAAATTATAAGTTGGCATTTTCATGCTGAACCATCCTATGCTTCTGCCTGGCTGTGGAATGCATGTCTGGGTCAGGAAGACAGTTGAGCTGTTTGTGAATTCACTCTAGACAGCCACGCAAAGGGAGCGGAGGCGTGACCTCCATATCCTGTTTGGTCTTCCTGAGCTAGAGTTGTGGGAGTAGCTGACACTTGCACCTGAATGGGGCTGTGCCTGTCCTTACACAAAGCAGTCTCCAACCCTCAAGAGTGTGTTTGGGGCCAGTGCAGGAAAATCAGGCTCTTGTGCACCACAAAGATTTCTCTTTGAAGTTTGTTTACTTTAAAGACAGAAATGGACATAAGTATTGGACCTTTGACCTCACAAAGTTAGAACACTTTTGGACTGAGACCATTCTGCCACGAAGAAGAGCTGGATGCTGTAGGAGTGACTGCCACTCTGCCTGTTGCCTTGTTGTGCTGGCAAGCTGAATGCTGCTTCAGTCCTGGGAGTGAAACGACTGGACTTTGCCTTCTACATCCTGCTTTCCAAGGTTCTCCAAGGGCTTGAGTTGAGCTTTCATCATGTTAAGAAGTCTCAGGAACATCAAATACTTCATCTGCCAGCACCTGGACTCCTTTGCTACCAGTCCTGTCCTGCTACAAGGTACCAAATCCAGTCTTGGCACTTGAAGGAGGATCTTGGTACTGCAAAAAGAAAATCCAAACATAGACTCACTGTGTAATTCTGAACCAATGCATCGCTGCAAGAATTTGATGCATCGCCATTGCCTGCACCAGAGCTTGGTCCTGGCTTGGCACAATAACCATTATTTTCCATGCAGGCCCCAGCTTTCTGTCACAGTACATCAGAAGAACCACTGGTGCATAAGTTTTAAACACCTCATCACTGGAATCTGTGACGCATCGCCCTGACTCCAACGCATTGCCTGCTTCATCGCTGTAAGATCAATGCATTGTGACTTATCTTCTGAAGCATCACCAACACCTCATCCCTGGGCACCATTTGCTTCATAGACACCACACTGCAGTAAAGAACCAATGCTTCATGCCACAAACTAAACTAAGCATCACCCCCCCGTGGCAGTAAATAATCGACTGTCTTGGTCCCAACTGTGAGCAAAGCTAGTTATGCCTTAGTCATGCCTTATTCTCCCTCCTGTCAACATCAGGGCAGTGCGACTTTACGGGTGACTAAAATGCAAAAACCTGGCCTTTATGCAAGAGCATAATTCATGCATTGTGTTTATATGCAGTATGTTAACCTTTTGCATTGCAGACTTTAACCTTGAAAAACACTATTAATGATGTTTGCAATAACTGTTCTTTTGCAAGGTATTGCTGCAGACTTACTGAGTGTGTTAGGGTGTGGTCCCTTTCTAGGGCCTTCCAGAAGATTTCTCTGCAGCATGACTGGGTGTGGTTGTGGGCTGGGCCAGACTCTATGTAAGGGAGCTAGCCCACTCCACGTGCTCACTATTCAGAGGTCCCGGTGCAGAGCAGAAGCAACTTCCTGAGCTCCAGTTCCGGAGGCCTACTTTGACCTTCCAGGCATTGCCCTTCATTGTACTGGTGATCCTTGAACAGGGCGGTAAGACGGAGGTCGGGCTTGGCCCCCGACGCCGTTTTCAAAGGCATTTGAGTTTTTGGGCCTAGCTTTCATGTTGAAAGATTTTCCTTGTGCGTGTGAATGTGCTCGTGGTTTCTGGCATTTACATGTTGGTATTCGAATCGGCAAGACGCGCAATTCATTCTTGGCATTTGACTTTTGAGATTCGGGTCGGCAACAGTGTGCGTGACCATTTCTTGACATTTGCATATTGGCTTTCGAATCGGCAAGACGCGCGATTCATTCCTGGCATTAAACTCTTGTTATTCAGTGTGCGCTACCATTTCTTGGCATTTGCATGGTGGCATCCGAATCGGCAAGATGCGCGATTCATTCCTTGCATTTAAGTCTTGATACTCATTGTGTGCGACCATTTCTTGGCATTTGCATGGTGGCATTCGAATCGGCAAGATGCACAATTCATTTCCCGCTTTTAAACTGTAATGTTCAGATCGCTTACAGCGTGCGCGATCATTTCATGGCACTTGCATATTCTTGTTGGAATCGGCAGTGGGCGCGATTCATTCCCGCATTAAAACCTTAATGTTCAGATCGCTTACAGAGTGCTCAATCATTTCATGGCAAATAAAACTTTGATGTGTAGTGTTTCCTGAAGTCCACACAATTATCCAGGGCTTTTGAATTTTCTGCAAAGGTGTTAAATTCAAGATGTTACATTCTATGTGCATATTAACTCCTTAGTACAATTCCTATTGTTTTCCAGGGAATGTTCAGATTATCTTTTGTCCTCATGTAAAGAGGCAATGTTTGTTCTGAAAACATAATTCTAGAAGGATCTTATATTCCTAGACAATATGTGACATTTCATTAAAAGTTCTAATGAAAAGTTTTATTAACCATTCTTGATTCCTTCCCAGGTACCCAGACGTCTTGAGGTCTAGTTATAGTCTTTTCTTAAGTTATCCATGGTTACAGTATGACAATGTTTAGAATCATAGTCTAGTAAAAATCAATGTGATAATATCTTGATATTGTGTTGTTTAACCTTTTGCTTCCTACAGGTCTCCTTCCCAGCTGTTCCCATCCTAATCCCCTTTTCCCCCGCTTGGACTCTCTCAGGCTCTGTGATATTTCTATCAGAGTTTTGGAGCTGTCTAGTGGTGGATATGTTGGGAGAGTATGCAGGACCCGAGGATCTGGTCTCCCTGACACCTCCTATGAGTGATATCAGAGATGTTGTATGAGAAACATGTGCAATTACAATACCGATCAATGAGTTTCTCTGTTTTCCCCATGTGTTTCCACGCACCTGGTTTGGGCCGGCTATAAAAGCCGGTATTTTAGACTAAGGGCCACATGTACATACCATTTTGCATGTTGCAAATGGCATGTACCAAACCATTTTTTGCGATTCAGTAAACTATTTACTGAATCGCAATAAAGGATTGCGAGTTGCAATTAGAAAGGGGTGTTCCCTTCCTAATTGCGACTCGCAGTCCCATGTATGAATGCTTTGTGACCGTGAATGAGGTTGCAAAACAATTGTAGTTAGCACCAGTGTCACATTGGTGCTAAACCATTCGCAAACGAGAAGGGGTCCCCATGGGACCCCTTCCCCTTTGTGAATGTCAGTAAAAACAATTTTTCAGAGAAGAAAGTGGTCCTATGGACCACTTCCTTCTCTGAAAAAATGAAACAAAAACGTTTCATTTTATGTTTTTGAAATGCATCTTGTTTTCCTTTAAGGAAAACGGGCTGAATTAAAAAAAAATAAACTGCTTTATTTAAAAGCAGTCACAGACATGGTGATCGGCTGTCTCCAGCAGGCCACCATCCCTGTGAGTGCCGCCATTCCCAAAGGGGTAGCAAATTGCGAACTACCTCATGAATAGTCATGAGGTGGGCATTTGCGACCCTCTTGTGAGTTGCAAATAGTGTCATTGACACTATGCAACATACGGTTTTGCGATGTGCAAATTGCAAGTTGCTCTGACTCGCAATTTGCGGGTCGCAAAACCAAAGTTTGATACATGTAGCCCTTAATCCTGTTTATCCTAGTTTAAATTGGAAGTGATGCTTACCTGTCTCGAGTCTTCAGCAGCCTTCCCTTCACAGTGGCTGTCCTCTCTTCACTGCAGCATCCATAACTTCACAGTGAGAGACTTTTCCTTGCAGCTACGCACATCCTGAGTTCCAACCTAGTATTTCCGATCTTCTCTGCAGTTACCAAAGTAGCTGTAAATGGTGGCAGCTTGCAATTCATCTCTTGCATCACGCTTTCTTGCTCTGGCAAAAAGACATGAGTCATCCCAAATTAGATAATACAAGTTTTTCTGTTTAGTTTGGGATCTTGATCAGTGCTGATTAATCAAACTTATCTAAAGCCAACGATAATATGCGAATCAATCTTGTGACAGAAAACACATTAGAGAAAAGTTGTATTTATTGTAATAGCTTTGCCTTCCAGGATTTTGTGCTTATAGTTGGTTTTCAGTCTGTGTTTTCTTGATCAGAATCTGATGTTAGTGTTCTAAACACTTTTAGGACAATTGAGAACTATAATCTGATTGCCATTGCATATTTGCCTATGCACCTTGAACACTTGAGACTCTTGAAATACTGAAGAATTTGAAGTAGTTTTTTTGTGACTAACCCAGTAATTTTCTCTCAGTGGAAATCCTTGTACATGATAATTCCAATTCATGATAGTTCTGGGATAATTCTTGATTCACCCTGTGGAATGTTTCTAGTGTGAATCATTGGAATGTTGATTTGGCGTTAGTTAATGCCAAATATCTGATTTGTTTTTCCTGTTTTAAAGTGTGGTTTCATTACAGAGAAATCTGAGTCCAGACCCCTGTATCTGAATAATCCTGATTGTAAGTATCCTCAATCCATAGAAAGGATCCAGAAATCCTTGAGTCCAGTAGTGCAGGGAGTAGAGAAATCTGAATACGCAGAAGCCCTGGTATTTCTCTTTTTCTCTCATCCCAACTACCCTTCCCTTTGGAAACTCCTACGGTTGCAGTGTGTCCTTCATTGCTGCCCAGGGATTCGGGGATTATTGTCACCCCATCTGAATACCCACGCATCACCTCCCCGGCCTAGCAGTAAGGAACTGACACATCACCTCCACTGCAACAGTAAGGAACTGGCACATTCGATGCATCACATTCCCTGGGGCCCGCATTGTCTTTGTTTTTGACACATCACAGACACTTTGCCTCAGTCAAGCTGTCACGGTTTTCAATGGGCTTACCGTCGAAGTTGAGAAGAGTTGGGGAACGACCCCGGTTCCGGCAGGTTCTGCTCTGGCCGAGGTAGGGGCGACCCCTTCCGGTAGCCACGGTGCTGTTTGACAATAGCAAGCCACTACAGTCCGTGCCCTCCAGAAGGAGTCCCAGAGGAAAAACCCCAGTAGGGTAAAAAACCTCCAACAGGAACTCCCTGAAACAAAAGGAGGACACCAAGGCGTTAGAGTTGAAGATCCGGAGTACAGGAAGACTGGAAACTAAGACAGGTCAGGAAATACTGGATTCACAGGAAGAAACCAGTCAGAGCGTGACTACCACCAAGGAGTGTTGCAACGCAATGAACAAGCAGCTGAATTCCCCTTATATACCTCTAGGCAGGAAGTAGGAAACAGGAAGTAGAAACACCACCATCTTGGATTGGGGAAAAGAGTATAATAGTGAATCAGGTACATGCGTCCAAACAAAGAAAAACAATGCATGCTGGGAAGAGAGGAAGTGGGCAGCATGCGTGGGAAAGGAAGAGGCAGGCATAAAAACACCACCATGTGCAAGGGTTCGGCTTTTGCCTGGAGACATTGGTAAGTGGTGAGCAGATGATTAATTCATTGGCACAGGAAGACTTGATGTAAAGCGCACTAAATGCGCTATGCGCGGTCAGGCCTGAAACCCACTCGGGGTCTCAAGCCCTGCCGCGTCTGCCTTTGCGGCAGAACTTAAAGAAGGGGGCGCTGCGAGTGCCGCGACCCCTGACCAGGCCTCTTGAACTCCCCGCGGGTTGCGCGCAAGCCGCGGCTTCTCCCGCGGCCTGTGTGCCAGCCGCGGCCTCTCCCGAGGCTCGCACACAGGCCGCGGCATGAAGGGAATGCCGCGCTGCGGCGACCCGAGCCCGCGGCCGCCGTAGGAGCCGCAGCGGCCGCGGCGTGACAGTATGTCCCCCCCCCGAGGCCCCAGGTTTGTGAGGGAAGAGTCGAAAAAAGCGACGGACCAAAAGAGGGGCATGAACTGAAGGGGCATCCTCCCAGGAACATTCCCTCAAAGGGTAACCTTTCCAATGAATAAGATATTGGAGGCGCCCATGGAAAAGCCGAGAGTCACAGATTTCCTGGACCTCGTACTCGAGCACATTATCAACCAACAGAGGAGGGGGACAGGAAAATTGTCTGTGAAAAGGATCAGGAAGGTAAGGTTTAAGTTGAGAGACATGGAATACAGGGTGAATCTTCCACGTCCGAGGCAGGCGAAGACGCACAGACACTGGGTTAATCTTTTGGAGAATTAGGAAGGGACCATAAAAGCGGGGTTTGAATTTGTTCTGAGTGAGTCGGAGAGGTAGGAATCTAGAGGAGAGCCAGACTTTATCCTGGACCTGATATTGAGGAGCCGCACAGCGTCTCCTATCTGCTATTCTTTTAAAGCGGGACTTAGTGGCCACAAGATTGGACTGGATAACACGTTCGATACCCCGTAGCTGTCGAACATAGGAGGAGATGGCAGGAAGATTGGAATTATCTCTCAGGTGAGTTGGAAAGGCCTTGGGATGGAAACCGTAGGAGCCATAGAAGGGAGAGACCTTCAAGGCGCTGTGTATGGAGTTGTTATAGGAGAATTCTGCAAGCGGTAAATAGGTAGCCCAATTACTCTGCGTAGCATTGCAGAAGCTACGTAAATATTGTTCGAGACCTTGATTGAGTCGTTCTGTGGCCCAGGCTTCATCTAAATAGATGCCACTGGCTCCGAAGTCCAATAAGGTCAAGGTTCTTTCTTCCCGGCCATCAGTTAAATGAAGGATAACTGTAAAAGAAAAAGAGCAGTTCCTTCCTCCCTGGAAGAACAAATGGAAGGTATTTCACGATATCCCGTCCTCACCCTTCTCACTGAGGACGGGAGTTGGCGTTTCCCAAGGGTTTGGTTGGACGAATGGGGCAGGTGCGAATTAAGTGACCAGCTGTACCACAATATAGACAGAGCCCCTTCCTTTGTCTACATTCTCTTTCACTAGCTGATAAAGGTCCTCGAGCCGTGTCAATTTGCATTGGCTGTTCCTCGGTATTCCCCTTAGGTTCAGGACGGACTTCCTCGGTACGATGAGAGAAGGTGCGAGACGTCACTGAGTGAGATGGCAAACGACTCTTCTTTTTCTCCATTCTTCGTTCGTTCAACCGATATTCTATCGTCAGAGTCTGATCCATCAATCCTTTAAGGTTCTCTATTCTAGCAGAGTGCACCAGTTTGTCCTTAATGTCCTCTCTGAGACCTCTACGGAACAGTGTCACCAAGGTACGTTCCACCCAGGATGTTTCTGCTGCTAATTGTCTGAAACGGGTGATGTATTGTAATACATCTTGATTCCCTTGTTGGATTTCGCAAAGAGCTTCTTCTGCAGATGCCTCGAGTCCAGGGCGTTCAAACATCTGTTTAAAAGTAGTGATAAAGGTGGAATAATTAGATAGGCAAGGATCATTTCTTGTCACTAAAGGAGTGGCCCAAGCCAATGCTGGCCCCGATAAGGCGCTAATCAAATACCCCACCTTGGTCTTGTCTTGTATAAATTGGGAGGGGCGAAAGGCAAAATAAACCGTCAAGGCATCCAGGAATTCTTTTAATCTGTTAGGATCCCCGGAGAAACGAGGTGTAGTGGCAGCTACTGAGGGTACATCTGTGGTCCTGGATGCAAAGGCTTGTCGATAGACGGTATTTTCAGTACGTACCTGTTGGAGTTCTTGAGCCTTTTGTTGTATCGTCATAAGCAGGGTCTGGCTCGTAGGTTCCGTATTTGCCACTGGATTATCCATGGTTCTGGACTGCAACTGGATTTGTGGGCGTTGCAATCTGTCACGGTTTTCAATGGGATTACCGTTGAAGTTGAGAAGAGTTGGGGAACGACCCCGGTTCCGGCAGGTTCTGCTCTGGCCGAGGTAGGGGCGACCCCTTCCGGTAGCCACGGTGCTGTTTGACAATAGCAAGCCACTACAGTCCGTGACCTCCAGAAGGAGTCCCAGAGGAAAAACCCCAGTAGGGTAAAAAACCTCCAACAGGAACTCCCTGAAACAAAAGGAGGACACCAAGGCGTTAGAGTTGAAGATCCGGAGTACAGGAAGACTGGAAACGAAGACAGGTCAGGAAATACTGGATTCACAGGAAGAAACCAGTCAGAGCGTGACTACCACCAAGGAGTGTTGCAACGCAATGAACAAGCAGCTGAATTCCCCTCATATACCTCTAGGCAGGAAGTAGGAAACAGGAAGTAGAAACACCACCATCTTGGATTGGGGAAAAGAGTATAATAGTGAATCAGGTATATGCGTCCAAACAAAGAAAAACAATGCATGCTGGGAAGAGAGGAAGTGGGCAGCATGCTGGGAAAGGAAGAGGCAGGCATAAAAACACCACCATGTGCAAGGGTTCGGCTTTTGCCTGGAGACATTGGTAAGTGGTGAGCAGATGATTAATTCATTGGCACAGGAAGACTTGATGTAAAGCGCACTAAATGCGCTATGCGCGGTCAGGCCTGAAACCCACTCGGGGTCTCAAGCCCTGCCGCGTCTGCCTTTGCGGCAGAACTTAAAGAAAGGGGCGCGGCGAGTGCGGCGACCCCTGACCAGGCCTCTTGAACTCCCCGCGGCTTGCGCGCAAGCCGCGGCTTCTCCCGCGGCCTGTGTGCCAGCCGCGGCCTCTCCCGAGGCTCGCACACAGGCCGCGGCATGAAGGGAATGGCGCGCTGCGGCGACCCGAGCCCGCGGCTGTGGCCGCCGTAGGAGCCGCGGCGGCCGCGGCGTGACACAAGCAGTTCATTAATTTCAAGGAACTACAATTACATTACATTTTTTTAAAGTGATATCTTTGCTTGTGCATGTTGTTTTTTGTTATTTTGTTCACGTTCTACTCAGATAAATATTGACTATTTTTCAAAACTGGTGTGGAGTTCTTTTGTGGTGTGTGTGTGTGTGTGTACAAATACTTTGGCTCTGTGGTAAGCCTGGCTGCTTGTGCCAAACTACCAAGGGGATGAGCAGGGGTTGGCTTAGCTGTGTGACTCTGTTACCCTGGCTAGAGTAAGGGTCCCTAGTTGGACAGGATGTGAACTACTGCCAAATAGAGAATCAATTTCTAGCAATATTTTTTTATTGTTTCCATTGACTCAGGGGACTGAGGGGGTGATTCTGAGCTTGGCGGGCGGCGGGAGCCGCCCGCCAAGCGGGAACCGCCAGAAGACCGTACTGCGGTCAAAAGACCGCGGCGGTCATTCTGGGTTTCCCACAGGGCTGGTGGGCGACCGCCAAAAGGCCGCCCGCCAGCCCAGCGGGAAACACCCTTCCACGAGGAAGCCGGCTCCGAATGGAGCCGGCGGAGTGGAAGGGGTGCGACGGGTGCAGTAGCACCCGTCGCGAATTTCAGTGTCTGCTAAGCAGACACTGATATTCTAAGTGGGGCCCTCTTACGGGGGCCCCTGCAGTGCCCATGCCATTGGCATGGGCACTGCAGGGGCCCCCAGGGGCCCCACGACACCCCATACCGCCATCCTGTTCCTGGCGGCCGAAACCGCCAGGAACAGGATGGCGGTATGGGGGTCGGAATCCCCATGGCGGCGCAGCGGATTCCCCTGGGCAGCGGAAAGCCGGCGGGAGACCGCCGACTTTCCGTTTCTGGCCGCGGCTTTCCTGCCACGGTCAGCATGCCCAAAGGAGCACCGCCAGCCTGTTGGCGGTGCTCCCGCAGACCACGGCCCTGGCGGTTTTTACCGCCAGGGTCAGAATGACCACCTGAATGTCTTCCTGTGGGAGACCTCCCTCTACAGTTTCACATGTGTGGTCTGATTCACAAATGAACTTTCGAGTAGCCACATCAGAAGGTGAGTGTCTGTACACATTAGGAAATTGTCGCTATGGAATTTTGCAGTGTAGAGATCCTGCCCCAAGTCTAGAGGCTGTCCCAAAACTATGGGGCCTATGCCATGAAGGCAGAGGCCCTTTGTGAACCAGTACCCTTGTATGTATGTGTGCAGCAAATCATGTGGCAATGTGGCCGTATGTCTGTCATATGCACACCATGAGGTAAGTGGACAAGTGTAGAGACATGGATTGTCTGGCTTAGCATATCACAAATGGACTTGGGAAACTTTACAGGGCTGTATGATTAGACATGGTCTTCCTCATGAATCAGACTAACACTTCCTGGTCACATTCAAAATCGTTAGCCATTTCATATTGTGTGCAATTGAGAATGCATCACACATGGAGGTCTCATGTACCCCTGTGATGGCATGTCACTGTCTTTTGGTAACTCAACTGGTATTTTGCAAGATATGTGACTTGGAGTGGCTGCCACAGATTGAGCAGGCAGTGGTGTACTAACACACACCCTGCTCTAATGGTCTATCTAGGCTAACACAACTAAAAAGACACACTACCATGCAGCTCATAATGAATAAACTCCAGTGGCAGTATTCTACATAGTTCCCCAAGTACGCAATATGAATATGCACCTACTTTGTGCACCCCCAAAGAACTTCTTTAGTGCATAAAGGGCAGCAGAGGCTTGTGCTGCCTTTTCTCTAATAAGTATAGTGCTGGTGTACGTTTAGTGCCTCCACTATCACCAGCGATTGTCCACTCATTAGAATGGGGGTATAACTCCATATACATGATGGAGTCCCTTAGCCACTGCATCCAAGCCACATATTAGATGTGGGTGCAGAGGCAAACAACTTCTCAGGTGGTGCACTGCAGTGCACAACATAAAAGGTGGGTCATGCCGTGATGGCAGCCCTCAGTAGGGGAGAAAAGTGGTCCTTGGATCCGACAGCAATACCTTTGTAGGTGGGTGTAGTCACTCACTGCATCTTCCTGCAAGGACATCTCTACTCCCCCTCAAATGTGCATGCAGGTTGATGTCTGTACAGTGCTACATGGATCGGCTGGCTTAAGACAGCTCTTTTTTTTCACTTGACTGCTTTTTCCCCAGGGCAGTGCAAATTTGTGGTTGCCCTGGGGGCAGTGAATTTAATGTAATGATGCACACTTTCTCTGTATGCACCTTGTTAAGCTCTGTCATGGTGTGAACAGAGAAAATGTGTCCTATGTGTAATAAGGCCCCAGTTATCAATGTGGGCAGCAGCATGCATCTGTTTCTCTGGGTCCCCATAATACCGAGCCTACCTATCAAGCACCCCCTTAATGAATATGTTCGTATCAGTGTAAGAGGCTGGCCTGGCTTATAGTGGGTACCTTGTGGTACTTACACCCTGTGCCAGGTCCAGTTATCCCTTATTAGTAGAATAGAGGTGTTTCTAGCAGCTTAGGCTGATCTAGGAGACTTGCAAAGCTCCTACTATACCACTTATATCATATAGCACAATATCATAATAAAACACAATACTCAGAGTTACTAAAAATAAAGGTACTTTATTTTTATGACAATATGACAAAAGTATCTCAGAGAGCACCCTCACTTAGAAGGTAAGTAATATACACAAGTTATATGTACACAAACCCAAAACAGGTAAGTAACAGTAGGAAACGTAGTGCAAACAATGTAGAATCACAATAGGATGGAATAGGCAAACATAGGTCTAAGGGCAACACAAACCATATACTCCAAAAGTGGAATGCGAATCACGAATGGACCCCAGACCTATGGGAGCTTGTAGAGCGTCACTGGGTCTGTAAGAAAACAGTCAGGGTGTCCAAGATACCCCACCCCAACACCATGAAAAGTAAGAGTAAAGTTCCCCTGCTACCCCAAAAGGACACAATAGTCGTGATAGGGGGATTCTGCAAGAACCACAAACACCAGCAAAGCACTGAAGACGGATTCCTGGACCTGAGGACCTGCAAGGCAAGGGGACCAAGTCCAAGAGTCGCGATAGTGTCCAGGGGGGGGCAGGAGCCCAGGAAATCCCGGATGAAGGTGCAAAGAGGCTGCCTCTGGGTGGAAGAAGCTGAAGATTCTGCAACAACGAAAAGGGCTAGGAACTTTTCCTTTGGATGGAAGATGTCCACGGCATGCTGGATGTAGCAGAAGTGTTTCCACGCAGAAATACTGCAAACAAGCCTTGCTAGCTGCAAGGTTTGTGGTAGAGGTTTTTGGGTGCTGCTGGGGACCAGGAAGGACAAGGATATCGCCCCTTGGAGGAGGAGACAGAGGGGGCACTCAGCAACTCAGAGAGCCCCCACAGAAGCAGGCAGCACCCGCAGAAGTAACAAAGCATGCACTTAGAAGATTTGTGAACCGGAGTCAACTCAGAGTCACAAAGGAGGGTCCCACGACGTTGGAGTCCAACTCACAGGGTTTAGCACTGCAGGACGGAGTGCTGGGGACCCAGGCTAGGCTGTGCACAAAGGAATTCTCGGAGAAGTGCACAGAAGCTGGAGCAGCTGCAAATCACGCAGTACACAGGTTTGCAGTCAAGCGTGGGGAGGCAAGGACTTACCTCCACCAAACTTGGACTGAAGGATCACTGGAATGTGGGGGTCACTTGGATCTAGCTCCTGTGTTCCAGGGACCACGCTCGTTGAGATGAGAGGTGACCCAGGGGACTGGTGATGCAGAAGTTTGGTGTCTGCATTAGCAGGGGGAAGACTCTGTCAACCCACGGGAGATTTCTTCGGGATTTCCAGTGCAGGGTGAAGGCAGACAGCCCTTAGAGCATGCACCACCAGGAATCAGTTGAGAAAGCCGGCAGCATTAGGCGCTACAATGTTGCTGGTAGTCATCTTGCTACTTTGTTGTGGTTTTGCAGGCGTCCTGGAGCAGTCAGAGGTCGATCCTTGGCAGAAGTCAAAGAGGGAAGTACAGAGGAACTCTGGTGAGCTCTTGCATTCGTTATCTGAAGAATACCCCAGAGGAGAGACCCTAAATAGCCAGAAAAGGAGGTTTGGCTACCAAGAAAGGAGGCTATCAGAGGGGGTCTCTGATGTCACCTGCTGGCATTGGCCCCTCAGAGCAAGTCCAGTGTGCCCCCAACACCTCTGAATCCAAGATGGCAGAGGTCTGGGACACACTGGAGGAGCTCTGGGCACCTCCCCTGAGAGGTACTGGTCAGGGGAGTGGTCACTCCCCTTTCCTTTGTCCAGTTTCGCGCCAGAGCAGGGCTGGGGGATCCCTGAACCGGTGTAGACTGGCTTATGCATCAAAGCATTTCCAGAGGCTGGGGGAGGTTACTTCTCCCCAGCCCTTCACACCTATTTCCAAAGGGAGAGGGTGTAGCACCCTCTCTCAGAGGAAATCCTTTGTTCTGCCTTCCTGGGCCAGGGCTGCCCAGACCCCAGGAGGGCAGAATCCTGTCTGAGGGGTTGGCAGCAGCAGCAGCTGCAGTGGAAACCCCGGAAAGGCAGTTTGGCAGAACCCGGGTTCTGTGCTAGAAACCCGGGGGATCATGGAATTGTCTACCCAATACCAGAATGGTATTGGGTTGACAATTCCATGATCTTAGACATGTTACATGGCCATGTTCAGAGTTACCATTGTGACGCTATACATAGGTAGTGACCTATGTATAGTGCACGCATGTAATGGTGTCCCTGCACTCACAAAGTCCGGTGAAATTGCCCTGAACGATGTGGGGGCACCTTGGCTACTGCCAGGGTGCCCACACACTAAGTAACTTGGCACCCAACCTTCACTAAGTGAGTGTTAGACATATAGGTGACTTATAAGTTACTTATGTGCAGTGAAAAATGGCTGTGAAATAACGTGGACGTTATTTTACTCAGGCTGCAGTGGCAGTCCTGTGCAAGAATTGTCTGAGCTCCCTATGGGTGGCAAAAGAAATGCTGCAGCCCATTGGGATCTCTTGGAACCCTAATACCCTGGGTACCTAAGTACCATATACAAGGGAATTATATGGGTGCACCAGTGTGCCAATGAGAATTGGTAAATTTAGTCACTAGCCTGCAGTGACAAATTTAGAAAGCAGAGAGAGCATAAACACTGTTGTTCTGGTTAGCAGAGCCTCAGTGATACAGTTAGGCACCACACAGGGAACACATACAGAGCACATACTATGAGCACTGGGGTCCTGCCTAGCAGAATCCCAGTGACACAAGGGCTAAAACAAACATACATACAGTGAAAATGGGGGTAACATGCCAGGCAAGATGGTACTTTCCTACAATCAGTATCACTAATGTGTGTGTGCCTTGTCCTCAGGTCCCTCAGCCATGTTGGGTGAGGTGGGTTCAAAATTGCAGCAGGATGGCAGAGGATCCTGCATAGAGGAGAGGCTGACTCTGAATGACCATAAAATAGATGTCTGCTCCTCAATGTATTGAAAGGGGTTTGGAGTCCTGCTCCCTACTGATGATAGACAAAACCTGAAACACATACAAGGGCCTGGTGGACAATGGGCCCCTACACTTGTAAATCCCATTGTGGAGAATGTGCCACAAGTGCAATGACTGAGGGAACTCTGCCACTAGTGTGGAGGCCATTTGCAGGGACAGACTGGCCATAGGGGGTATTGGGCATTTTTCCAGGGAGCTGGAGGGTTGGCAGCCCAGTTTGTTACTGGGTGTTCGTTCTGAACTGGTGCTGGAATATGGGCCCCCAGTAACAAAAGCAGCAATCATGCATATTCCACAGACATGCATTTCCTGCCTGTGTATGGGGGCTGGTCTGACAAAATGTCCAGTGCTGCTTTGGGTTCCCAGTACTACTCTGCCCATTTGTGAAACAGGCCCTATACGTCCAGGGATGAACATCACTACCTGCCCCTACTTTGATGAAACACTAATTTTATGTAAGTGCCAAATGTTGACCGCATGTACCATAAGGCAAAATTGTGCTGGTATGTAATTTAGTGTGTACCTATAAACTCTTGCCTTCCTGAATTGGGCTTCCTGCCCTTCTTACACATGTCTTCATATTTGACACTTGTTAGACCTTGTTTTCCATCCCGAGTGTGGAATCTCTTCCCCAAGTGCGAAGTCTACACCTCAGGTGTGTAGAGTACACACTAAGTGCAGATAATCTGCACTTGAGACAGAGATTCCGAAAATGGCCTGGAACTCAATGTATTTATCCAGGAAGTGACACAGAGGAAATACAATTATATATAGAATGCGTGGTTAATCAGTAGGAATGAATAGAAGCATTATTACATTAGTGAATACGTAAGTTAATCACTGGAAGAGAAGATAAATTTCTAAGGCCAATTTAATTATACTTCATCAAAATGGTACGATAGGGTAAGTTAAAGAAATAAATCATCTTAACACATAAAAACCTCAAACAGTTTTGAGTGACAGCTAACTCATCACTAAAAAAGCCCCTTATATTTCATCAAATAACACCGTCACAAAGCCCTCAAGTGAAATCCATGCTTAAAGACATGGCAGCCACTGAGCCAAAGAGCACCCATAGTTCACCTGTGGAGTGAAGATTTATGAAAGAAAGCAATGAAAGCTAAACCACAATACAGAAAACAAAGGTTTTTCCAAAGGTAAAACTACCAGGAAACCCATATAAAGAAGAAGAAGACAAAAGTTTTTTTAAGAAAACATTTACCTACTATAGCAAAATCATCATGAAGAAATGTGTTTACACAAAGTGTGAATTGCTATTAGTGTCAACAATCCACTGATTTTGACAAACCATGTTGTATCCGATTTAACTACCCTGAAACCAAAAGTATGCAAATGAAAGGCCAAACATAAGCAAATTACATCAATCACCTGGGCCAGTAAAGGAAAAAAAAGAAAAAAAGAAAAAAAGGAGAAGAAACTCTAAAACTTACCCCACTCAGGGCACTAGACACGACCAAAGATGGTTGTCCTGCTCTTTAGAGAAAAAACCTGTCGGAATGCGGGTCAAAGCACCCTAAATATCCCAAACGAAAAGGGGAACCAAACTCCAACGGGGCAGCCTCTATGGAGAATATTCATCCTCTGTCAGGGCATGCTGGGTAAAAAAGGGCATCAGCTACCGTCCCCTGTTGTGGAACAAATCCAAAGTCACCGAACAGAAGGAACACGTACCTCAAGAAACGTATACCTTCTGTTAAACCTGTCACATGACTCAAAAGTGTACCAAGAAGGGGAGCTGTGAGAGTGACAGCCATCTTGGAGAGGTCTTGGGCAATTCATAAAAATTGGAGTGAACTACTATAGCACACCCAAAACAGTCTCTAAGAGTCATTTATAGAGCACATTAAGAGAAGAAAGGTCTTATTGGAGTAGTACATATAAAGACCATGAATCTAAAAATTAAAAATGTAAACTCGAAGATTAAAGGAGAGAGCTCCTAGCAGGTGGCCAGGTGAGAATCAAAGGCTCACGGCTATTTACTCAAGGTATAAAGAGATCATAATCACAGACTAGTCATCACATTATTCTAATGTCATAATTTTGTATACAAATAATATTGACAACGTTTGTAGTTGTGTAAAGGAGAAACTATCCAAATGCCAGACTATCTGACAAGACACAAAAAGAGAACCCAAAGGGTGACCCATACTGTTAAAACAAAAATACACATTTTTATAAAGATCATACAACATTTAATCATTCATCAGAATGATAAATTCTGAAATGACCCTCAACAAGGGATACACAGGTATGGAGGCATCTAAAGGACATTGTTTCGGAATTAAAAAAAAACTTTTTACCACAATAGAATAGACAGTTGACATAAATTATCCTAAACATGACAAAAAAATGGCAGAGGGATGGC
Source organism: Pleurodeles waltl (assembly GCF_031143425.1). NCBI lineage: Eukaryota > Metazoa > Chordata > Amphibia > Caudata > Salamandridae > Pleurodeles > Pleurodeles waltl. Next base: position 524,015,017 of record NC_090437.1, on the reverse strand, counting down.
ACATATCCAAATCTACTGTATGTAAAAAAAATTGGAATAAAGCCAAAATCGGAAAAAGAATAAGTATCTTTCAAGATGTCCTTTTTTTAAGTAGTTCTTTCAAAACATATCTTACAGTGTTCATGGGGGTTCTCTTTTGTGACTTCTCAGGTTTGGTGATGAGGATCACTGTGAGGAGATCCATTTCCTGGGGTTCTGAGGTGCTGGTGGGTGTGGTGCAAGTGCCTGTACAGGTGGGGGAGGTGCCTGGACAGGGGCTGGTGGTGCCTGTAAAGGTGGGGGAGCTTCCTGGGCAGGGAGTGGTGATGTCTGTAAAGGGGGAATGCTTCTTGGACAGGTGGTGGTGGTTTCTGCACAGTTAAGGGTGGTGCCTGGACAGGGGGGTGGTGGACAGGGGGTTGGTGCTGCCTGTACATGGGGGAGCTTCTTGGACAGAGGGTGGTGGTGCCTGTACAGATGGGGGTGGTGCCTGGATAGGGGGCGGTTGTGCCTTTATGGCAGGGAGGTACCTGGACAAGGGGGGTTGGTGTCTGTACGGGGGGTGCCTGAACAGGAGGTGGTGGTGTCTGTACAGGTGGAGGGTGTCTGGACTAGTGGTGGTGGGGCCTGTACAAGGGAGACGTGACTGTTCAGTGGGGGGCAGGTGCAAGGGGAGTATTGCCACTGAAGATTGGGGAGGGCCCTGTGCAGGTTTTGTTATCATGGGCTGGGTGTGATATGGTGCAGCTGGATGTGTTGGAGCCCCCTGTGCATTGACTGTGAAGGCTGAATTGGTATAAGTTTGAGTATGCCCTCTATCATCTTCATAGCCAATGCATGGTCTCTTGCACTCTCTTCCCTCTGTGTGGCCATATTATCATTTAACCTCTTTCCCCTGTCTTGCCAAGACTTATACACCCTCTCCAATAACTGGTTCATTATGTGCACCAATTGTGGGAGTTGGTGCATGTCCTGTAGTGAGTCTGACATGTCAGACAGTGGAGCCCCTATGGCCCAAATGCCCTACCACACATCAGACTGCTGCTGGAAGAAAACCTCCTCCCATTTTCCACCATGAACATCTGCCAACCCTCTCCACCTGGGATGGCCTTGGATGTGACCATCAGGTCGACCAACGGTAGGGTGGCAGGTTGGAGGTTGTGGGGAGGGGATATGTGCCTCGGGCTACCTGTTCCTCATCAGGGCTGGCATGTATCTCAGTTGTTAGAGAGAAGGCATGGAAGTCACCGTCAAGGTAGGAGTGTGTAGGGGAACGACCCAGATGTGTGGGCTGTGAAGAGATAATGTTTGTGTTATGGTGTGTGAGAAAAAGGGGAATTCTTTGTGGTGTAGTAGGAGGCACTATGCTGATAGTGGGCACTGGATAGGCCTCTATATCCATTCAAAACAGGGCCTTCCTCCTCCTCTACTTCTCCTCCTCCTCTAGTGTCATTCTGGCAGCTAACAAGGCAGCTTGGAAGAGGAGTAGATTCTCACCTTGGATTGCACTGGTGGATGCTCCTTTCTCCTTACTCAACTGATCGTCCTCAGCACCTGTAAGACAGAGGTTGCAGCAGGCTAAGTATTTGCCTAAGAATAACATGCAGTGCAACACAAGGATTAAGTCAAATTATCTTGGCATCAATGGCTGTTACACATTTGACCTGCTTTGTGTATACCTACACATGGCAACTCACACTGTAGCACTGAGATGTTGAATGCAGATGTACAATGTAAAACCAAACTCACCAGTTTCAACCACAGCTCTCTGTGGTATTAAGATCCCCTTTGAAAGCAACTGCTGGACCTGGCTCTTTAATGTGCAGCAGAAGATATGGTCTACGATCCAGCAGCTCGTGAAGAGAGTGAAGCAATAGTTAATGTTCTGCAAGATTTATATGTGAAAATGCACACTTCAGACACACATCACTGATTATGTTGGGGACATTTTACACACCATCTCCAGATGAAATACAAAAGTGGCCATATCTTCTTATGCCCTTCCACACGGATTTGGTTATCAATAGTCTATAACACTATATGGCCCACTTACCTGAAGGATGGATGACAGAGGATTTGACTGCTGCAGCCAGGATGTCTCCCAAAACCCTAGATGGTGTCATCTGGATCACTGTGGTAGTCCTGCCAGCAGCTCTAATGTAACATACATGCCCATGTCTAAGTGGAAAGAATAATGGTGATGATTCTACATGTACATGTCATAGGTAAATACCAATGATCTACAGATTACAGACAGGTGGCCACATGAGTGCCTCCTGACCCTTATACATGGCCCCCTGGGCAACAGCAACACTAGTCAGCTGTTATTTCATCACAGCCTCCATATCAACCAGGAATCACATTTACAAGTAAACATGTATTTGGAGGTTACTGGGAGCTATAGGGTGTAAATAACTAGAGTGTCCTGCACTGCCTACTCTTGAACACATCTTCATTTTTAGGGGGCATCATCATTCATAAGTAAGATGTAGTTTATTCAAATTTGTGAAGAAGTCTTCCACAACATGCAGAGCTGGTTCATCTTCGCACATCAGATCTTGTCAGTGCATTGCAGAGTACAAGTTTGATATACACATATATCAACCAAGATTATGGTGACAATCATTCTACTCTCCCTCCTGGCACAACATTGCCCATTGTAGACTGGGAGTTATACCATTACTGTTGTGCACTCTTTTTCTGGCCTGTGTTCTCAATGTACATGAACAACATCATGGTCTATCTTACCTGACACTGGATATGTTTATACACAGCACATATCCTGCAGTCCTGTACTCCAGGGTTTAATCATATGTGATTATGGGGGAAGAGGAGGCAAAGTGAAATAAACATTGGTCTAGGATCACACAATTTGGTCATTTCGAGAAACTGGGCAGTTCAATCTCTAGACGCATATGCTTTGCCTCCACTACACCCACGTTACCAGCCACAACCCCACTCTCCAAATACAAGCCTGCTGGAATCAGCGCACTCCTCTCCTACATCATTACTTTAAGTTTTAGGCCCTGGGATTTTGTCAGCGAGTATCCATGTCATGGACGTACAAACCACTTGTGACTACTCCTCTCCATAAGAGACTTGGGAGCATACTTATGAGCCCCTCAAGCCACTGGAGCATCATTTTTTGTGCTATTGTATCTGTGCATACTACTAAATCATATCTATGCGGTCATGCTAAGCCATTTTGCATGGCTTTGAATGTCCTCCTCGCTATGGAGTGAGGCAAGGCAGCGCAAATCACTGTGTTGCCTTATTCTGCACTTGGGTGATGTTCCATGAGTGTTGTGGGGGTTGTTCCCACACAACACTCATGAATTTTAAGATTTCCCTAGACTGAAAGAACCAGGCAAACCAGGGGATGCGCAAACACATTACACCTCCTAAGGTGAGACATAATGACTTGTAACATAATGACTTGTAACATTACTGTACTGACCTACTCCAAATCCACCTATATGAGAGCAAATATGGACACTTAAGTATGTACTGTACACATACATTTTGAATCAACCTTTCATTAGCCAACATTTTATGACGAGGTATACTGTTATGAGTCAAATGTGAGCATATGGAGATGAGTGACATCAGTTATATTAGACACATAACGCATACTACTGACATTTAATCCACAGTTTATGAGCATAAGCATTTGGTAAAGTCATTTTAGGTATACTTACCAGTGTCCAGCATCTTCCAAGTGTGTAGTGCCTGACCAGATGTCACGTCCATACATGTAGCAGAGATCACAGCAGGCTGTGTCTTTCTGGACAACGTCACATGGCCTACAATGATAGGTGTGTTTTCAGTTAACATTGTAGTTGACAGATGATACACAACATTTCTTTGTTCATTTCACAGGTCTGACACAGTTCATGGATTACATGTAGTGTATCTATGAGTTGACTGATCACAATGTAAGAGTTAGGGCCTTCTCCTGGACGTATTTATGTTCCAGTTTCTGCTGATGGTGTGGATTGATGTGCTCCATGACATTGCCTCTCTGATGGTGCAGGGACCTCTGCTCCAGTGTGTGACTGTACTCTGGACGTATGTGGCAACAAAAGGGAACGGTAATCAGACTCAAACAAGTTATTTGACTGTGTGCAACCTGTCACGTACATACACAATTGCATCTACATGCCAACAGCAGTGGTAACTGGATAAGGGTTACTATCTAATTGCCATTTACCAGTAAGTGGATGATGCAGCAGTGATAAGCCACTTTTTGGGACTGAGGAATTGGAAGTTGCAATTGCCAACAAAGATTTCTGGGACTTGTAGTGCTATGGACAAAATGAGACTCATCAGGGTCTAGCTCACCACGCAAATTGTGCATAATTGGGACAACATTCATGGTCATGTTTGTGGAGTATCACAGACATTGATAATTGAAAGTAATTGTTAGTATCATCACAGATCACCTGGCACCACAATGAGGTCATCACTCACAGGCAACCCATATAGCAGGTGGGGGGTCTATGGTGGAGAGGATGTCCCTCTCAAGTGGGATGAGTTGGAGGCAGGGTCTAGTTGGTACATCTGTAAAAGCTCTGGCCACCTCTATTCTGCTGTATTTTTCCTTCACCCTCCTCTTCTCATCCTGCCAGTTCTTTTTAATATCAGTGACTGTCTGTATCTCCTCCCCCAATACAGTAACAGCTGTGGCCAACTGCTGCCATAGGGCTTCCTTCTGTGAGAATCTGCTGCTGTAGAGGGGGAGACCCTGCAGTCTTTTGTAGTTTCTCACTATGAAATTGAGGAACATGATGGTCTCCACCTCTGTGTAGTTTTTATTTCTCCTGAGAGGTAGCATTTCTTCAGAGCAGGCAGGTGCAGTGTTGTTGTGGTAAAACCAGAGCCTTGAATGTGTGCTGCTTTTATCTGGTTTCTGGTGCAGGATTGCAGGTTGTACTGATAGTGTGCAAGTGTATGTAATTACAATGATTCTGGCCCGAGGTCGGATAATCCACCTCAAGTGAGGCTAGTTCTCCCCTAGACAGAAAGACTCTGCCAATAAATTTCAATCAGTATAAGGTGGAACTACATTTCCTTATTTTTGAACATGTATTTAACTTAATAATCATTAGAAATTCCATATTGTTTCAATACATTCTGTCAGTTTAAATCTTACTAATGACATAATATCAGTTGTATTCTTCTAACATTAACTTCAATACCGCAGGGGTTTAAACATTTTATTTAGAGTTAGTGCACACTAACACGTCTTCTCTTGTAAGCAAGCATTAGTACTTTGGTTATTATAATGCATAAACTGTCACATAAAGACGACTTCTGTGACATGAAGGACAGCAGTAAAGTTTTTGCTACATCACTGTGCCCTCAATGAAAAACCATTGTATGGTGCAGCTCAGCTGTTGGCACTAAGTCAGTGGTGTAACAAAGGCCCCCGCATCCCCCATGGTGTGGGGGGGCACCCTGAGCTCCAGGGGCCCCTCACCACAGCACCTTGGTCCAAGAGTGGATGAGTGAGTGAGGAGGGGGGTCTTTCCATATTCATTGTAGGAGGAGCCGCCAGTTCTGCTACGCAACTGCTCTACGTACCTTGGGTTCTTAGAGAACTGACAAACCCTATATATCCCTGCAATCAGAACAGTCTTGTGGATGTAATGGTATATTGCTTTTGTAAATCAGCCATTGTGAAAAAAAGTTACAGATGAAAATATAGTCACAACTGACCTTTTTTCCTACTTGTTTTCAATATTTCTTTATTTCAACAGTTGTTTTCTCCAGGAAAACCTTCAGGGACCTGCTAATATGACCCTTTGCTGAATTCAGAATTTCATCTACTTTTCATAAATGTAGAGCTTTTCTGGATCACTCATGGGTTTTACACTGGTTTCCAACACAAACTAGAAGTAGGTTGAGAGCACAAAAAAATAGGGAAAATAGGCTACTTCTTAGGAAAACTCTAAACTGTAGTCCAAATCCAGGTTTTTTGATTCAGCTGTGCATGCGCCTGAAGGCTGGGAAGATGGTTACTATAGTACATAAAACCGTTCATGGATGTCTGTTTTAGAAAAAAAAAAACGTTTTTCTAGAGCACTTTTCCCTATTTTTCTCAAAAAACTAAAAGGTTGCCATATTTTGCCTATTTTCTTTGTCCCCTCCAGGGGAATCCACAAACCCTGGGTCCCTTTAGAATCCCCAGTATGTTGGAAAAAAAGGACGCACATTTTGCATGGATTCCTTATCTGGAAAATAAGTTATGGGGCACTAAGGGCAAACTACCCCAAATATCAAAAAAGGCCTCAGCTATTGGGGAGGGGTAAGGCCCAACAGCTAAGGGGTTGAAAGGCAGCATGTGAAAGACAGTCATATTATCCGAGGTAGACTTAAAAGCATATCTTATGATAACACAATAACATGGTGCCACTGTCTAGTTTTCTTATTATAACATTCTTTTTTTTCTTCTGCAGGTTTTTTGCAGAATGATAGGGATCTTCTTTCAAGGTCAAAACTGCTTAATGTGAAAAGAAGCGTGAAGCTATTTCATTCTGTTTAATCGTATTCCTTTTTCCCTCAGTGGAAAGGAAGTTAGCTATTGCAGACAGACTGTCGTAGATGGTCGAGAGGGCGTGGTAGGTGCACAGTGTTCTAGGGTGAGCCTAACATAAATTTCCATCTCAACTGTAATTCAAATACCTGAATTGTAAACAGGCATTTAGGTAGGGAAACAGAGGATGAATGGGATGCGGGGATGGGAGTTATGGTTTATCAATGTATATTATGTAAACATATTTTATTCTTGAATTAACTGGGGATATTAGGAAATAGGTTTGGGCATAAGATCATTCCGAGGCCATACTGCAGCCATGCATGCAGTCCCCCTTAGACTGCTTATCTATTTATTTGGATAGCTGGGGAGGACCACAGTACCATAGATATAAATAAGTGCTTTGTCATGCTGTTCAATAGGACATCTTGCATGAATGGGCTTTAACACCTCTGTGTAAATGCTAATAATGTTAGGAATACTCCATCTCACCCATCTCCTTCCGGCTCCTCACCCACGCACACAAAGCCCTCCACAACAAGGGACCCAAATACCTCAACCGTCGCCTCAGTTTCTACACGCCCACCCGTCAACTTCGCTCCGCCAACCTTGCACTCGCCGCCGTCCTTCGCATCCGCCGCACCACAGCAGGTGGGAAATCCTTCTCCTACCTGGCTGCCAAGACATGGAACTCCCTCCCCGCCAACCTCAGGACCACCCAGGACCACCCTGCATTCCGGAGGCAGCTCAAAACCTGGCTCTTCGAACAGCAGTAACCCCCCCAGCGCCTTGAGACCCTCACGGGTGAGTAGCGCGCTTTATAAATGTATTTGATTTGATTTGATTTGATCTCAGATACGCACCTGCTTCCATATAGAAGAACGAAGTGAATGAAGCCCAGGGGGGAAAAACGGAATTGGGAAGCGAAGAAGTCACTGGGGGGAGGCAGGCTTCTAGTTAGTAAATAGTTAGCTGATAAACTGCATTTTTGCTGATTAACTTCTTTTGGAACAACTGTCAGCATCTCTTTCTGTAATAAAGAAAAAAGAAGAAAACGTATGCAAGTATAGCATAATAATTTTAAAAATATAGGGCCTGATTCGCAAACTGTACTTTGTGGTACATTTTGTAGTACTGCAAAATGCAATTCACAAACTACTTGAGAAGTTGTACAACTCTGCACTCCCTATATATATGTGCGCAATTCTCCGCACCTATTACAGAAACTCCAGGTGCAGAGAAATCCACACACTTAAGTATAGAGGGCGGAGTCGTCAAATACTGCACATAGTTTGTGAATACCTAAAAGTAGTAAGTTTAAACAAAAGTGTAAGTTTACCTTCATGAATCGGGCCCATAGAATTTTTCTTTTTGTGCATGTCTACTTCTATATCTATATATCTAATCAATAGATAGATAGATAGATAGATAGATAGATAGATAGATAGATAGATAGATAGATAGATAGATAGATAGATAAAACTCTGAAAGTCACTGAACGGTCACAGTTAAAGTGAAATTATTGATATAAATCCCAAAATTAGTCCATCAAAACTTCAGTTGTTAAATCACAACACGCAAACTAACATGAGTTGTTAACAGCACACCTGTCTTTTCAAAGCAGTTCTAATCGAAAAGTGAGAAAGGAGAGAGGACTCCTAGCAGAACTGTTGAAATTGAAAAAGAAAATCAAAAGCACTGACATCCATACACCCAGAAGGAACTGAGGACCTCATTTACAAGGTCTTAGCGCCACGCTGTGCCACTGGAGCATTATTTCTTTTACACTCCGTTAGCACAGTGTGTTGGCCAATATTTACAAGGCCATGCAATGCCACCTTGCGTTTCTTTGCATTGTCTTGTAAATATGGCACACCCTCACGCATAGCTCTGCATTAAAGGGGTGTTCCATGGGTGTTGCTGTGGGTGTTCCCATGCAATACCCTTGGAACCTGATGGAATCTGATGCATTCCCAGCCTTGTAAATATCAGTGGCCGTGATCTGAAAACTGAAACAATATTATACTGCATCTGATAAGAGTTTGGGAATTTCTGACTTCAAGTGACCCCATCGATGGGTGTCAAGCACCACACTTAGGGCCAGATTTACGAGGCCCTAGCGCTTCCTTGCACCAAATTAACGTCATTTTGCTTTTACGCTAATGTGGCTCAACAAGACAAAAATCATTGTGCCATATTTAAAAAGATGCGCAAAGCATGCATTACACCACTTTGCGACCCCTTGCGCCACATTATTCTTGCGTCAGGCATGATGTATGCAAGGGGGGCGTTTCAGCATTAGGAGGCCTGCAAAAATGGCGTAATGAAATCTACAAGATTTCATTGTGCCATTTTTTCATCATTTTTAATGCCTGCTCAAAGCAGGCCTAAAAAGTACGCAAAAAATCCGGAACAACACGTCAGGAACCATGCCTGCGTTCTACACACAAGCGGAATGACACTTGCCTGAACAACGCAGGCCTTTTTCTCTGCCTTAACCACGCATTTGCTGAACAACGCACATGCGTGGTTAAGGCTGAGCAAAAGGAAAATCTATTGGGAGAGGACACGGTCAGGTCAGTGGGGCTGGGGCAGGGTTGGAGATAGTTTTTATGGGCAGGACGGGGGTGAAAGGGTTGGGGTGGCTAGGTTATTTTCTTTCTTTAAGGGGCAGGGTGGGGGGTTGGTACTATGGTTTTTAGGGTGGGGGGTCGGGGTTATTTTGTTTTAAAGGGCGGGGTGGGGGGTCGGGTGATTTTGTGTTTAGGGGGTGGGGGTTGGGTTTTTAGCGGCAGGGGTAGTAGTAATTTTGTATTTTGCGCAAGGGGGGGTCGGGTTTTTAGGGGAAGGGAGGAGGTCAGGGTAATTTTGAATTGGGGGTTGGGGTAATTATGTTTTTAGGGCAGGTGGGGGGTGGGTTTTTAGAGGTTGGAATAATTTTGTATTTAGGGCAGGTGGCGGGTCGGGTTTTTAGGAGCATGGGTGGGGGTTGGGTTAATTTTGTTTTTAGGGAAGGTGGGGGGCAGGTTATTAGCGGTGGAGGTTGGGGGATCGGGGTAATTTTGTATTTAGTGCAGGTGGCGGGGTTCGGTTTTTAGGGGTGGGGTGGGGGGTTGGGGTAATTTTGTATTCATGCAGGTGGGGGGGTTGGGTGTTTTAGTGATGGGGTGAGGGTGTCAGGGTAATTTTGTTTTTAGGGGTTGGGTAGTTTTATTTGTGGGGTGGGGGTCTGTTTTAGGGCTCAGGGAGGGCGGGGGTATCTGGTAGTTTTTCAAGGTGGGGGGTTGGGGTACTTCTGTTTTTAGGGGTGGGCGTAATTTTGTTTTTAGGGGTTGGGTTGTTTTATTTCACAGGGTGGGTGGTGGGTATCGGGGTGTTTTTACGGGTGAGAGGGTCAAGGTATTACTGTTTTTAGGTTGGGGCAGTGGCATGCGACAACCACGCATGCCATTTCCACACATGCCTTTACTAGACATGCCTTTAAAATGAAAAATCGTTGTAAAGGCATGCGTGGTAAAGGCATGCGTGGGAACAACGCGGTCGTTGTTCCGACCGCGTTCTTCAGGCATGCGTGGTTGCCGCATGTGTGGTTTCATGATACAACCTTAAAAGGACGCAGCAATTGAATTCAATGGGCCTCCGTGCACTTTACTGCACTAGCATAAACATTTTTTACACTAGTGCATCAAAGCATCACAATAGTGTCAAAAACATTGACACAATTGGCCCAACAGTACCAATGGTGTCATTAGATGGCGCTGGAGGGTTGCGCAAGATATCTGGATTCTTGTAAATCTGGACCTTAATGGTTTTGACATACTTGAATTTTATAAAAAACAACAGAGGAAACACATCATATATTGTATTGTATTGAAAATGTCCCATTGTTACCTAAAATAGTTCTGGACATTTGTCTATTTCCTTTTGTTATTTAAGGAAATATATCGGCGTTTACCCCCCAAATGCAGTCTTTGCTGTTTTGATAATTATTAGAACACCAGGAGTGGATTGACCAGGGGCTGTGGAGGAGAGACTAGAGATAACAATTAACAGATTGATATAAACACCTTCAAAAATGGTCTTCGAATTAATTTCTCAACCATCACATTAATTCTATCTTCATTTCTAAAACAAGAATCAATAATCAAATGTTAAAAGCGTCGTAAACACCTTTGCTGCACACGGAATAATAGATCATTATAGCCAGTTTCAGAAGAAAACATTGATCATTTCCTCTAGATATAAAATAATAACAGGCGAGAGTCTTTGATGATTACGTTGTTCAACATGCTGAAAGAGGGTACTAAAAGTACTTGTTTATTTTCTAAGAGGAAACAGGTTCATTAGAACTGTTTCATAGACTAAGTGGCAAGTATCTGTCGTGTTGGATGGACCGTGGCTGTTATGGAGCTGGGTGTGGAGAAGGAATTACTGACCACTCGTGGATTCTAAGTATGTGTTTAATAGATATGTGATTGCGCTACAATGGCCACTGGATACAGGTCTGAAGCGGCAGGAATCCTCATTGAGAACGAATCTGTTACACCTTGGCAATATTTCTTCTGTGTGCTTTTACATTTCAAAGTATTATTTGATATGTCTTTGTAGAATGGGGCCTCGATATTTATATCCGCGTTTTAAGAAGGCGTTGAGTTTGTTCATTACTGGTTTGTAAAATTGCACATAATTCACCATTAGTGTGATAAAAATGGACTACAATTTGCTGGGACTTGCCCTTCAATGGCAGCTGACGTAAGTAAAACATGTTTTTAAATGCGTGTTGTGTGCAGGCTTGCGGGTGAGACTGTTTATGCGTGAGAGTGTATGTAAGTGTGACTTTGTGTGTATGTGTGCATGAGTGGAAGTGGAGGTTAAAGGTCGCGTGATGTCACTTCCGCTACCCCTGGCATTTCGGTGAATTGACGTCCACGCAAACACATGAGGTCAAGCTTGGAAATAAATTTGGTCTATACAGTATAGCTACTTGTGATTTTTAAGGAAGAATAATTAAGGCAAATCAGGTCCTTCGTCAGGTCGGAGTCGTCAGTACAAATTATTGCCTATGTTGTTTGTGAAATGAGGTACATTACAATTTTGCGAGAGGACGACCAGATTTAAGTATACATATGGTACCTTTAACTTATGTTGTCATGCATAACATAATGAATAAAAATTAGATGGTTGAATGCTGGAACAGCTTCTCATCCATGAGCTCCATATCCCAATCTGCTGTCTCGTATATTATTTATCTGCTGTAATTTAACTGCATAATTTCATAAAGTTTAATTCTGAAACATTGTGTGCGACATAGGTCGAAGTTGCGAGGGCCCTGCTTCTGTACCTTCCAGGCCTGTTCTGTGCTGCTGCTGATTGTTTTCTTTTCTGGAGAGGACCATGGTCACCATGCTGATAGCCCTTCCTTTAAATGACTGCTTTTATCTCACATCTGAGGATGCAAGCATTTGACTTGTTGAGACTGTCATCTCCTTAAGGTGTCAGTGTATTTGGCTGGGGCTCTTGGACAGTAGGAACATTCGGCTAGCCGTGCAATAGTCTTTGTGGAATCTATCCTCTTTTCTATTCGTTTTTTTCCTTTGTGATATCTTTTGTTGTCCATTGAACGAGGTAATAAATCGATGTAAGATGGTTGTAAACGAATAGCAATTATAGTTTGCAAGACAACTAAAAAAATACATCTTGTAGAAAGGCATGAGAGAAGTTAAACGCTATCCCAGAACCCCTATCTCCAACTACTTAAAACTATAAAAGACTCTCAAAATGTTCAAATCGCTCTTTTAGTTAAAAAAGAACCTGGAATTAACAATCGCCACGCTTTCTATACTAGGCAGCAATCCCTCAGTTGTCTACTGATTTTATAGAATTAACTGCTACTTTGACAAGTAGGAGCATGCCAGGATATGATAGGGCAGCAATGTCCCCTGCATAGCTTGGAAGACTGCATATCTGTGTGAATTTCCGATTTTTCATCATAGTGCACATGACAATCATGCTGAGTGCTGTCAGTGTATGACATGAAATCCAGAGCGGGGCTCTGTGGTCATGATGACTGTTCAAATTGCACCCTTCTATTTTGACTGAGACTTGCCATCACACCGAGATTCGAAGGGCTTGCAATGCAGGAAGCTACAATTCAATAGTGAAAGGGACTCTCCTTCTTAAAAAAGGTCTGCCAATTCTTTTCACCCAATATCTTTGCCAAACCTAAATGAGAAATGGATAGCACATGTGTGTTTACTGTGTATGTACACGGCAGAGTGCGAATGAAGAGAGAGAGAGAGAAAGAGAGAGAGAGAGAGATATTTTGTTTGTGTTTGTTTTATGACACAGGATGCAGAGAGGAATCCATTTTGGAACTCAGACATCTGGCAAAACAGGGTAAAGTCCAGGAATGTGCATTTTCATCTACCAACCGGGGGTAAATACTAGGTAAAAAAACTCCTTGTTCTAGACTACCTCCACAGAAGAATGATGGAGAATCATTCTGAGGCACCAGGATCTGATCAGTCCTTGCCAGGTTGAGAAAAAATCCTGGAACTCTTTTCCATGCTGCTAGAAGTGCTGTTTGGAGAATGTTGCTTGGAGAACAGTGCTATCACTGAGGAGAAAAAGGCACTGGTAGTAACCCTGTACAGAACATGTGCCCAGAAGGGGCAACTGCAGCCCACTTATCTGGAGAAGAAGAAGCTTTGTGCGGAGGACTAGGCTATGAGCACAAGCGCTGAGCGAGACATCAGGGAAGGATTTGTTTAGCCGGAGCTGTGATGAACCAGCTGAGGTTCTCCCATCAGATTCCCATAGAGTTCCTCAATATCCCCACCATGCAGACCTGATTTATATTGAGGGCTAAACTGGTTGAGTTGGTGGGTTTGCTGAGCCTAAGCAACTTTCTCAGAAGCTGCATGAAGAAGAATATATAACTAGCTTATCCTCTACAAAACAGAAGAACGTTGACGCGCATTTCCTCAGAACAGGAGCAGTCATGCTCATTCCCTGGTTTCATCATGGACCCTGGCACACTGAAATTAGCACCCTTTCTGCATGCACAATTGGGTTGGGTCATTTCCAGGTATGCAGTCTCTTTCAGTGGTGCATGCCAACCACCACCAGCTGAAGTGTGAAATTGAAACTGTTTGATTATCACAAAGACTTGGAAATCCCATTGTTAAAAATGGGGTCTTTGGTTGGCAGTCAGATTACCCCCTGTCCAAGCAAGGACCCTCTCTCTAGTCAAGGTAAGTCAAACACAATTCAAATTATCCTGTGCCCACCCTCTGGTAACTTGCCACCTAGCAGTCAGGCTTAACTTAGAAGGCAATGTGTAAAGTATTTGTGCAATAAAGCATGCAGTAACACAGTGAAAACACCACAAAAATACACCACGCAGGTTTAGAAAAATATAGAATATTTATCTGAGCAGACTGAGGTAAAAAATGATCAAGATTTGCTAAATACAAGTTGAAATATCCCTTTTGTAATGATAAATAGAGTCTTATAGTTCATAAAAACAACAATGGTCTCTTGCAAGCGCAAAGTACCTAATTTGCGTCTAAATTATCCGCACGGGACCGCAGAGGCGGAGGTGCTCGTAAAACGCGGAGGTGTGCATCAGTTTCTCTGGGCGCACACAGACGATGCGTCAATGCTTTTCCACGCAGTAAGGGCTTTGCGTCGATTTCCTTTGCACAGACTTGGATCCTCTTCGGGTTGTGGGGTTTTTGGACGCCCCGGGGACAATGCCAAGCATGCAGGACGAAGTCACAGGAGCTGTGTCGATCCGGTGGGTGATGCAGGGAAATTTCTGTTGCACGCCAGGCGCTGCATCGATTCCTCTTGCAGGAAGTCAGGCTGCGTCTTCTGGATCGTCGACGCGTCGATCCAATGTGCCATGCGTCGAAGTTCGGGTCGCAACGCTGGTGCTGCATCGATCTCCACTCGGGGACCCAGGCTGCATAGTTCTGGTTCAGTGTTGCAGTGATTTTCTCACCGCAGGGCAGGCTGTCAACGAGTCAGGCCCTTCACCCTCCTAGCCCAGGAAGACCCATTCAGGATGCAGATGTGTACAGGTGTGACCGAGCATCCTCTGTTTGGGATTGTATGAGTGAAATGCACAAGGGAGCTGTCAACTGACCCAGCCAGAAATGGATTGTAATGCACAGAAGGATTTAAGTGCAGAGAAGTGCTCACTTTCTAAAAGTGGCATTTCTCAAATAGTACTATTAAATACAACTTCACCAGTCAGCAGGATTTTGTATTACCATTCTGGCCATACTAAATATGACCCTATTACTCCTTTCAGATCAGAATCTAGCCACTCAAATAGTATATGAAGGTAGCCCTAATGTTTGCCTATGAAAGGAGCAGGCCTCACAGCAGTGTAAAACGAATTTAGGAGTTTTACACTACCAGGAAATATAACTACACAGGTATATGTCCTGCCTTCTACCTACATAGCACCCTGCCCTATGGGTTACCCAGGGCCTACCTTAGGGGTGACTTGTATGTATAAAAGGGGAGTTTAAGGCTTGGCAAGTACTTTTAAATGCCAAGCCGAAGTGGCAGTGAGACTGCACACACAGGCCTTCCAGTGGCAGGCCTGAGGCATGGTTAAGGGGCTACTTATGTTGGTGGCACAATCAGTGCTGCAGGCCCACTAGTAGCATTTAATCTACAGGTCCTGGACACATGTAGTGAACTTTTCTGGGGACTTACAAGTAGATTAAATAAGCCAATTGGGTATGAGCCAATGTCACCATGTCTTGAGGGAGAGAGCATATGCACTTTAGCACTGGTTAGCAGTGTTAAAGTGCTCAGTCCTAACACCAGCAAAAACAGTGTCAAAAAGTGGAGGGAGGCACGCAAAAAGTTAGGGGTGACCACCCTAAGGCTATCAGATCTAACACCCATGCTATGTAAAGTACTTGAGTAGCCAACATTTCATAGAGTAGCTGCTACTAAAGGTAGGAACTCTTCTATATGACTGGAAGTCACAAGGTGCAATGGGGCATATTTCACAGGATCTAGAAGTAGCTGTGGATAGGAAGAGTGATATTTCTAGTGGAAGTACTTAATTGGTGTACTTTGTGTTTAGCTTTGGTCTAATAGTAGACTGGCACCAGGACATCAAAGATAAAAGGTACTAATTGCCACAATTGGATCTCATGACCTGATTGCTCTGTCGCCCCCAAACCTGCTCCTGCATGAGATTCCCCTGTCGGTACTGAACATTCAACTTTAATCACTTAGAGCCAAGTCTACCACAGACCATTAGCAATCCACTAAAACTATTGAAGGAGCAACGCCAAAGATCGACCACAATTAGTTGCGCTCGTAAAGATGGCCCACTGCAGGTAGTGCATGGTGAAGCTTTAATGGTTTCAGAAGAGAGGTAGTGCTGGGAAAGCTCATGTGCACTGGTGATGCGCAATGATTGTGATAAATTTGTAAAAAGTGAAAAAAATACCGTTTTCCTCCTGTGTGTGTTAGGATGATCGGCAGTATTGCACAGAATGCGCCCAAGCGGGACTGAAATAAAACACTGAAACACCACTTCTTGGCTCAGCAGACACACATTTACGTGTGTGGCACCGTGTGTCCAGTCACCATTGCTTGTCTTCTGGCTTCTGACTTTTTCAGATGAACGAACATATTTCTGAAGAAACTGTCTGCTTTCATTGTTTTGGAGAAAAGTACATTATTACAACATATTTCATGCTTTGAATAGTTTGTGTTACTTGATCACTGTCTGCAGGACACTGTTACAGACCCATGATGATAAACATTTAGATGTAATACGATCGAATGCCAGACTATCTGTTAAGCATATATCTGCAGATTTTGCCACTGTTTTCATTTTATCCGAACAACTGCAGATGCTTTCGAAAATGCTTTCACAGCATAATTTCTGATCCATAAGTGTCCGCACTCCTCTGCCCAGTGACAGTTGGCAAACGAAGGCAATTAAATAATCCATATTGCATTTACAATAGTTACCACTGACATCATCTGTAGAGATCTGCATTGACAGGCACATGCTTTCAGATGCCGCTGCAGATTTCAAAGTGATCATTTTCCCAATACAATATTAGAATGCATTTGCCCTGGAGTAAGGAAAAATTAGTTACATTTAATAATGAGGGGCAGACTTTTCACTTAATTTCGAAAGAGTCATTCATTCCAAGCTTGTCAGAACATCTCAATTTCATCATAATGACAGGCAGCTCCATTATACGTTCATAAATAGCTCTCACTTCGTGGGTCCTCTAATGTGCAGTAAGGTGCTGTGAAGTTGTTTTGCTAGGCACATACGTTTTGTGGCTGTTGTGTATATGATAGCCTGGGTGAATTGTCTAAATCGTCCTTTTTTAATTGTGGTCATCAAGGTAAGTGAGGATTTTTTTTAACTGTTGAGGACCATCACTTTGCAACAATATTTCTTTGGCACTGTTTTGTGATGGTGAAGTTTTGGGTGGTTAGACTAATGTGCTCTGTTGTCTGTTAGGGTGACACACTCAGGCCTGGGCAAAGTTTGCGTAACTGCCTGAGCATAAACTACGTAAAATGGCCAAATTGAAGTTAAGGTACAATTTGTTACACCAAATTCCGGTCTGGCATTTTGTGTAATTTTTTGTTAAGTATGAAATTACTATGTGTGGAAGTGAATGAGAGGATGGGTTTAGCACTTTAAAATAGTGATAAATTAAACTTGTCATAAACAACAGATGCCTGCGTTATGGTCGTTCTTGTTATTTCTGTGTCCCCGTGATAGGAGTTTTACCTGGGCGAAATCTCAATTACACAATGTGACATATGGCATAATCTTGAGCAGTTTGCGTGACAAAAATTGCTGGATAATACGCAAGAGTACACTGCATAGATAAAACGTCTCCTAGGCCTAGTGGTCAACTCACTATTACACAAACCTCATAGTCTTTCTAAATTGTAAAAGTTTACAACTTAAAAAAAAACCGTAAAAACCAAAAACTGGTTGTCTTTTGCGGAAAATGTCCCCGCTGCCAGTCAGAAATCCTCAGGGTGACAGGTGAACTGTCACCACATGGCAGCTACTTCCAACCCCAGCTCTGAGATACCACAACCCAGAAAATCGTACAATGGCTTAACCTGATCTCTCCCCCACATAGCTGATAAGTCTGATATAGACAATCTGGTAGAGGAGGTGGACGAGTAAGCTGGGGGACAACCCTTCGCCTACTCTTATGGAGTGTCTCAGGCCAGAGAAAGTGGACAACATTTTTAACAGAAAGAGAAGAACTTTAACAGTACAACAGTCCAAAAAACCTATAACTTCCAACTGTGGCAAGTTTTGTACTGGAAGCGACATTTTGGTAACTACTATTCAAGTGTCAACCTCGCATGTTCCCTGCAACCACAGATTTGCACCCATCGAGCTTGTAAAAACACCTTGCTTGCTCCAGTGGTATGCCCTATTTAAAGACTAGCAAACGCAAACAGAATTCCCAGCATATTATGGCCTTGAGGTAACCTCTGGGGCAAATAACATTCAATTACAACTTCAGTCTGAGATAAGGGAGCTTAAGATAATTGTTACTAAATTAAGGGATGCCGTGATCTGCTTCAGTAAAGATAATTAGACTAATTCAGAGGGGGCCATCCAATCCCAGGATTCTCCTTTGATCCTTTTTGCCCAGGGGGTTTCACTCATAAGCAGGGCCTACTGTATGAGGTCTGTACTTATGTATTTAGGGTCTTATTCACAAGAATCTGACGCATCGCTATTGATGCGTCACATTTCATACACTGTCCTGCACTCCCCTAACAACGTCATGGTAGTGCTGTATTTACTATACAGAACTTCATGGCGCACAGTGTCCTCAGATGCATTAGCAATTTTGACACATCTGTGGTGCTAAAATGACAGATTGCTGGACTGGCATCAAAAAAGTAATGTACAGCACCAATTCACAAAAAGTCCTGTGTCAGTTTAACACCTGCTCTGAGCAGGTGTTAAAAAAGTGACGCTGTGAAGGCACAGAACGACACAGCGGTGTCTTATAGATTTGACTGTGCTAGCTTTTGCGTGTTTTCTAATGGGAGAATGCATACTTTGCGTACATTATACCTGGTGCAGGTATATTGTGGTGCAAGGATTTACTAACTGGTGCATGGTCCCATTGTGCCAGTTTGTAAATGTGGTGCACTGTGGGGGACTGCTTAACACTATTGCTGCATAAAACAAAGGAGGTAGGGGCTTGTAAATAAGCCCCCTAAACTCCCCATCACCCTTTTTGCACCATCCATCTACCCTGCTAACTCCCCCAAGAAGCAGTCTTTCATATCTGGCAGAGATTTCCATTGGGCAAATATTCTAAGAGGGGTGATACGCAAAGGTGATGGAAACAGTCAGTTGATTGACCAGGATATTGGTAACACCACTAACTTACCTTGCCCCTTGGGGAAAAATTACTGTGAGCCTCACAGGTCGCGTTCATTCATTACCAGTCTATCTGCAAACCACCTTGCTGTCCAATTGTTTCCAGTACGAGAGAGATTTCAGGATTAAAGTCCATAAACTGATCCTGAGCCAAAACATCCAGGAGAGGGCAGCATCTTTAACTAACAAAGTAATCTATTTGATCAAGAACGTGACGCATTGTTACTCTGTCATTTGTAGTAGCATAGCAAGTGTGAAGATGTACCCTCACCCTGGCAGCAACTGGGGTTATATTAAAGTCACTTTAACCAAGGCGACTACAGTGTGTGGCCTTTTGTCCTTGGTCTTAGTTCTGACCCCCGTTAGGCTCAGAGATTCAATTTAAACCTGTTCCACCTACAGATTGTAATCCAGAGGGACTAATGGGAAGAGAAGCTGCCCAGCAGCAGATACCAATCCCCAGCAGTAGTGCGCTTGATGTAGCAAATACCAAGCAATAACGTCTGCTTCTTAAAAATCAATAATCCAAAAGCTCCAAATCCGGTGTGTTAGGGCTTTGTCCAAGATAGATTTCAACCCAGACCTGGCTTCGCTGGCAAACGAGAACTGTGACCCAGAGAACACTTGCTCAATACATTTTACAGCGTTGTTAGACCCAAGTAAACATCTCACACCAAGACCTCTTGAGCACTCTGCTAACCCTGAAGGCTTCCCTCTGATTTGGGATTCAGTCCGAGGAAGGCCGCTGCAGCCCAAAAGAAGCAAGATGAACCAAAACTAGCACTTCAAGATTGTTTCTTGGAGAGTCGTTGGGTTGAAGTCAAAGTTAGTGAATAGTGTTTGAGGACATTTTATTGATGATTTTGATGTGTGTTTTCTTTTGTTGCAGGAAACATGGAGGACTCCCTGTGTATTTGGGCCTTGGTATAGAAGTTACCAAAACATGACTTGGAACTCTGTGGTTGGGTCGTGCTTTGGGTGAGTTATGCATGTGCGTGAAAACTTCACTTCAGTGAACTGTATACCCCACAGATTCCTCTACCAGACAAAATTCTACTGTTTTGCTAGCATATATTTTACCATGTTTTTTAAACTGAATGTATAGGTATGCAAGTGAGGTTGCTTGTTTTAAAAGCTGACACCATGTTTTTAGACACTATGGTTTCTTGATAGTCAATATTTTGTATTATGCACTAGAAACTTTGTCACTGGGTAAATGCGATCAGTCCCCGGTCTGCCACAGATTGTGCAGATTGAGTGGAGGGACTTGGTCTGTCTAAAGCGATGGTTTAGGAGGATGACTGCACCCCCATTTTTACCTGTAAGTCGACGGTCTAATCCTAAAAATCTGCTCTCTATCCCCTGACAGTCCCAGGGCTATTTAAGTGGCTTATGGGTGCGGACATGCAGCGGATGCGTGCAGCGGGTGTGTGCTTGCTCACCAAAGGCACTAAAGGCAAGCAAGAGTGTGTTCTCGTTCGTGCTCGAACACAGCAATTCACCAGGGCCTCTGCTTCTTTTCCATCAAAGGAGAAGATTATGTCACAAATATTGTATTCCAGTGCTGATCTGAGAAATATCGGGGAACAAGCCACTTTCTCATGTAGTACAAGTCTACTTCGTACCCTGGCCTTATCTCATTAACAAAATGGCCCCTACAACTGCAAACATTGCAGTTTTATATGTTCTCCCCATAACTTTGAAGAAATGCATAAAACGTTATGTCAGAAGGATTACTGATAATCAGTACAGCTTTATGGTCATTATGGTCTCTACTGCAACGCTTGTTTAAATCCTACATATGTTCTGGAGCTGTGGGATTTGTTGGATACTGACAAATCAGACATCTGTTTTACTACAGAAACATGGCTGCATCCAGTGGCTCTCCCTTGCAATCTGTTAGCATTTCCCTTGAAATAGAACTTAATTAGACCAGGCAGAGAATTTAAGGTAGGATGTGTTTTTGCCATTACCTCCAGCAGCATGGTAAAAATCTCATTATTGGAGTTGTTCAGGGTGGGTAGAGATGCGTATTTTCAAACTGGAGACACCCACAACGGAAACTTGGAGAGGTGCCTTAATATACCATCCTTAGGAACAAATTGATGGAATGTCTGGCGCCACATATCCTGTCAGCTGACAATTTCCTGCAGGTGGGAGATTTTAGTCATTGTGAGGAGCTTGCTATTGATCTGGATATCATTCGCCTCCTTTCAGACCTAGAGTAAAAAGGTGGTAGGCCCCACTCATATAGCAGGACACACATTCAATCTTTTATTTACTAATTCCCCCACCCTCCAAATAGACCCCTCCGCTCTGCTGATCTGGACAGACCATTTAGCTATCAAATTCTATTTCTAGTTCTGAAAGCCCTTAAGTCTCAAGGAAATAGTACGTAGGCTGATTAGACCATGGTGGAAAGTTGTGCTGTCATCATTTTCTCCAACTCCCTTTAAACGATAAGGCAAACATGATTATTGCGTTTGCAGCCTCTGATAGAGTTTTTATTCAGGCACTTCATATGGTTGCCCTGCTAAATTTAGCCAATTCAAATCAAAGACTGTTTCTTCACGATGGTTTTCAGACTCTTCCAAAGAGGAAAAAATAGAGTATATGAAACTGGAACGCAAATGGAGAATCAAAAAAACCTCCAATGATAGATCTATTTATTAAACTGCACTATGAGCCTATCCCAAGAACAATAAAGAATCAAAGAAAACTCATACTCTGGAGAGAATTAAGAGTGCCAAAAATTCAGCAAAAGGATTATATAAAATTCTGAAGGAATTAACCAATCCCACAGCCTGTACCTCACCTGTTTCAGCTTCTGGCCCTTTCAAATGATCTCACAAACTATTTTGAAGGAAAAAAAGGCCCTCATTACAACCGTGGCGATCGGTGTTAAAGCGACGGTAATACCGCCAACAGGCCAGCAGAAAAAAAATGGAATCACGACCATGGCGGAAACCGCCAACATAGACAACCACTTTAACACTCCGACTGCCACGGTGGTAGAAACAAACAGTGCGGTGGTCACCGCCAACAGACAGGCGGAGGACAAAGTACTGCCCACTGTATTCTAACACGCCTATCCGCCACCTTTTCCGGGGCGGAACCAATGCTATCAAAAGCACAGCGGAAACATTACGCAGAAGGGAAACCACTCACCTCTCGACACCCAATGAGGAACCAGGACGCCATGGAGCCTGAGTTACACGTACTGCCCATGCTGGTCTTCCTCCTGCCTTATGAGGAGCAGGACAGATACCGTCAACGACCACGGTGAGTACTGCACCTACAACACAGGGGACGGGGGAGGGAAAAGAGAGTGACACACACACGCAACATGCCATACCCCCACCTCCACCCTCACCCACAACACCATACTCACAAATACATGCATCAACATTACATTTACACCCATCACCCCCTGGAAGAACGCAAGGACCAAATGAAATGATTGTAACAAGTGTAATCATCGAAAAATCAGATAGACCAAAATTAAAATCATCAGTATATACAAATATGTACACCAACTACACAAGTCGGAAAGAGTAACAATCATTGTCCGTGAACCAGTGGTCCCAAAATGCATGGGCGAAGCCCACACAAGATACCTGACACAAAACGGAGAGAACACTGCTGGGGCATCAGATCGAAATTAAACAGGCACCTCAGGAGGAAGGGGAGGGGGGCACGTCAGCCGGATGAACGCACGACGCCACTGCTGCACGAGGGGGCTCCATGCCCACTGCAGTATCCTGGGGAGTGCAAAGCCACAGTCTCTCAAGTCTTTCCAGTGGGTGGTTTGCCCACTGCTGTATCCAGGGGAGTGCAAAGCCACAGTCTCTCAAGTCTTTCCAGTGGGTGGTTTGCCCACTGCTGTATCCTGAGGAGTGCAAAGCCACAGTCTCTCAAGTGGATAACAGTCTCCACTGGTTCTGGAGGTGTCTTGGTGTCCAGAGTGCTTCATCCTGCCAAGGACTGAGGTAGTGGATGTCTTTCTCCACTGGTTCTGGAGGGGGCTTGGTGCCCAGAGTGCTCCATCCTGCCAAGGACTGAGGTAGTGGATGTCTTTCTCCACTGGTTCTGGAGGGGACTTGGTGCACAGAGTGCTTCATCCTGCCAAGGACTGGGGTAGTGGATGCAGTTCTCCACTTGTTCTGGAGGGGGCTTGGTGCCCAGAGTGCTTCATGCTGCCAAGGACTGAGGTAGTGGATGTGCATCTCCACTGGTTCTGAAGGGGGCTTGGTGCCCAGAGTGCTTCATCCTGCCAAGGACTGGGGTAGTGGATGCAGTTCTCCACTGGTTCTGGAGGGGGCTTGGTGCCCAGAGTGCTTCATCCTGCCAAGGACTGGGGTAGTGGATGCAGTTCTCCACTGGTTCTGGAGGGGGCTTTGTGCCCAGAGTGCTCCACATGCAGTGTGGCTGGTCCCATTACCTCACATGGGTGTGTGTGCCACGAGATTGCCTAGGAACAGGTAGCATGATACGTCATGGAGGCAGAGACATACCCCACCCTGCTGCGGCTTGGCCTTCCACCTGCAGGTGCAAACAGTGATGAGAGTCATGCCTCATAGAAGCTGGGCAGGGTCCAGGAAGTCTCCTCCAGCCTTGGACGGCTGCCCACTGGGGATGGTAGCCATGTCAGCTGTGGTGCCACTGTCCGAGCACGTCGCGGGGCTGGTGGCGGTGCTTGCAGCGGTGTCTGTGGTGGAGGTGCTGGTGGTGGTGCATGTGTCAGCACCTGTTGAGGGACACAGCAGGACGTCTCCTGCAGCCTCGGATGGCTGCCCACTGGGGAAGATGCTGGGGACTTTTGCTGAGGCTGCAGACATGCAGGTGGCGGTGCTGGTGGCGGTGCAGGTGGCGGTATTCGCCGCCGTACAGGTTGGTTTAGTGGTTGACAGAAGGGGTGACTCAAGTCCCTCAGTCGGAGCCACTGTGCCCTGTCCTGACCTTCTCTTCAGCTTGTGTCCCTTCCCCACCTTTGATGGTGCTGCAGGTGTCTTGCCACTGTCCCCTTTTGTATTGGATGAGCCCTTGGTGACTGGTAGGTGAGGCTTCTCCCTCTGGGATGTGGGCACCTTCTTCACCTTGGCAGGTGGCGGAATGTTCTTGGCCTCGCTACATGGCACACTGGCAGCCCTGATGGGTGGCGCACTCGATGACCCCGCAGTTGCTGGCACCACTGTGCCTGGGGATTTGGTGGCTGAGGTGCTGGGCTGGGATCTGGAAAGCCTGGCCCTAGGGGAAGGACGGGGGAGGTGTAGTGAAGAGGTCAATGTTAGCCAGGAAAAGCTTCTTAGACACTCTGGGACGGGAAGATAGAGGGGGTTTGGGAGTGGAGGAAGAGGTAGTGGTTGTAGGAGGTGTACGTTTGCTGAATTTGGGTAAAGGTGCATGGGCCGGAGGCTGTTGTGAGGTGGATGGCTGTTGGGTGGGTGTGTGCCTGCGTTTGTGTACTTTGGGAGGAGGGGTCACAGACACACTGGTAGTGGACATTGGGGATGTGTGAAGGGCAGTGGGGGTGGTGATTGCACGTGAGCGGTGTGTGGTGATGGGTGTGCTGGTGATGGAGGTAGTGGCTGAGGATGTAGTGCATGCAGGTGTGAGTGGAGACGATACAGGGAGGGAGGAGGACGACGTGGAGGAGGGGGACACAGTGGAGGCAGTGAATGTTGCTGTGTCTGCATGGGGATGGTGCTTGTGTGAGTGCTTGTGGGAATTGTGGTGCTTATGTTTGCCATGTCCACTCTTGTGTGTTGATGAGTGTGCATGCTGGTCTGATGGTGTGCTTGGGATAGGCTGAGGTACAGGGGATTGGGTCTGGGTAGAGGAAGTTGGAGGGGGGAGGCTGGACACAGGGACAATGGCTGCCACCAGTGCTGAGGCCAGAGCCTGAAATGCTCTCTGTTGGGCCGCCTGCCCAGAATGAATGCCCTCCAGTTATGCATTTGTTTGTTGCAAATGCCTCTCAACACCCTGGATGGCATTCAAAATGGTAGGTTGCCCAACAGTGAGGGATCTCAGGAGGTCAATAGCCTCCTCACTGAGGATAGCAGGGCTGACTGGGGCAGGAGCTGAGGTGCCTGGGGCGAAGGAGATGCCCACACTCCTGGGGGAGCAGGCACGAGACACACGCTGAGGGGCTGCTGGGAGGGCGGTGCTAGTAGGAGGGGTGGCGGCTGGACCTGTTGATGTGTGGGCATAGAGGTGCCCGCCACAGCAAGGGAGCTCCCATCAGAGGAGGACTCGCTGTCTCTGGTTTATGGTCCTGTCCCCATTGTGGAGCTCCCCTCGCCCTCCGTCCCACTGGTGGCTTCAGACTCCGTTGCTTCACCATCCAGGGTCATGTGGGTTGCAGCTCCCTCCTGCTCCAGTGCCAATGCTCCTCTGCCAGATGATGCTAATGCACGCAAGAATAGGGAGACAAAACAAAAAGGGGGGGGAGACAGAAGAAACACATGTTCAGTGCATGCAACACCACTACTGTTGGTGGAAACAACACATAGGGAGCAGCCCTATGCACTAAGCCATGCACTAACAGTTCCTAGCAATTTCACATGGCCATGGGGGACGAGGCCTAGACCCAATAGCTGCACACCTGGAAGTCACAGGAGCATGACTAGGTGTAGATGGCTTTTACCAGTAGTGGGGTTGGAGTACCACAGAGCCTGCCTAACAGCGACCTAGCCTACCAAGTTCGCCCTGGCCTAGGGGAACCCACAACCCACTTTGACCACCCAGACACCTCGTAAAGCAGGCAGAGTCAGCTGAAGGAGAGTGTACTCACCCCCTTGTGGCTGCTGTGATGCCCTCAAGCACCCATCCAACTCCGGATAGGCCACCACCAGGATCCTGTACATCAGGGGGGTCATGGTGCTACGGGCACCCATTCCACTTTGGGAGGCCATCCCCAGCTGGGCCTCCGCCATCTTCTTGCTCCAGCAGCTCAGGTCCTCCCATCTTTTACGGCTGTGGGTACTCCGTCTATGGTAGACCCCCAGGGTCCAGACGTCCTAAGTGAAGTAAAAATGAATGTTTCTACCCCGTACATTTCATCTCACGCATTGCCACACACAATCCTGACTTGCTGGCCTGTCCCCCTCCCCACCCTCTTCCATCCACGACACTCCATACACTCATGTGCCATCCACCATGCTCACAGTGTACTCACCTGTTTGTCTGGAGGACGGTACAGTTGCGTGTACTGGGGGAGGACCCAATCCACCAGTTTCTCCAACTCCTCCGAAGTGAAGGCAGGGGCCCTTTCCCCAGATACTGTAGCCATCGTCGCTTCCAGACACAGGTCACAGCAGCACTCGCAGTGTAGGTCCTCTCCTGTTGAAGGTCAGGTATCAAGTGAGGGAACAGTAAGAAAATTTTGGCGACGTCCGCGGCGGTGCGTATCGTCACCACCGGCGTATATCGTCATTTGCTCCTGGGACCCATAGAGCCCAATGTTAACCAATGCTGAATTGCGCCACGGTTTTCGACCGCCCACTGCGACGGTGTACAACGCCGGCGCAGTTACCTCATTTCCCCTTGTCCCACCTTACAGGTCAAGCAGCCGCCATTTCTGGGGCCACATGGCATGGAAAAAAACTGCATCACACCTATTTAGGCCTGGAATATGGACAGATAAAGGCACATTGCAAATTTCCAATGTTTTAACAAATAACACATTGTGATACCTAAGTGTTGGATGACCCTCTGCTCGCTGTTCTCCTCCATAGGGCACATCTGCTGGGGCAGGTGATGAAATGGTGACATCCTCCGGTGTACAGACCCCTGGTGGACCTGTCGACAATGGAAGAGAGACACATCATTATCACCTACAGACTTGATTGTGCAACAGTCCTGGAACTATGTGCCCAGTTGGAGCCGGACCTGATTTCAGCTATCTGCCATCCCACAGGAATACCCCCTCTAGTGCAGGTTCTGTCTGTACTCCATTTCCTGGCCAGTGGGTCTTTTCAAACAACAGTGGCCATGGCATCAGGGATGTCCCAGCCTATGTTCTCTAACGTGTTGTCAAGAGTGTTTTCTGCCCTGCTGAAACACATGCGCAGCTACATCGTTTTTCCTCAGGTGGAGGATTTTCCCACAGTGAAAGGTGACTTTTATGCTCTGGGACATATCCCCAACATCATTGGTGCCATTGATGTTACACATGTAGCATTTGTCACCCCCACAGGAATGAACAGGTGTACAGAAACCGGAAAAGCTACCATTCACCGAATGTGCAGTGGTGTGTTTGGCAGACCAGTACATCTCCCATGTGAATGCCAAGTATCCTGGCTCTGTGCATGATGCTTACATTTTGAGGAATAGCAGCATCCCTTATGTGATGGGGCAACTCCAGAGGCACTGGGTGTGGCTAATTGGAGAGCCCAAGATCCAAATACAGTTGGCATAGGTGTCTGGGTATGGGGTTGTCCCTAAGGGTTAGTGTCTGTCTAACAGTTGTCCCTTGACATTTTCAGGTGACTCTGGTTACCCCAACCTGTCATAGCTACTGACCCCAGTAAGGAATCCCAGGACAAGGGCAGAGGAACGCTACAATGAGGTACATGGGTGAACTAGGAGGATTATAGAACGCACCTTCTGCCTCCTGAAGGCCAGATTCCGGTGCCTCCATCTTACTGGTGGCTCCCTATACTACTCACCGAAGAAGGTGTGCCAGATCATCGTGGCCTCATGTATGTTGCACAACCTGGCTTTGCGACGCCAGGTGCCTTTTCTGCAGGAGGATGGGCCAGATGGTGGTCTTGTGGCAGCTGTGGAGCCTGTGGTTAGTGAAGAAGAGGAAGCAGAAGAAGAAGATGTCGACAACTGAAACAACATCATCATGCAATACTTCCAGTGAGACACAGGTAAGAAGATGTAACTGCTTCCCACATCTCATACTATTGTTGGAGCTAGCATAAGTCTGTCATTTTCACTCAGTTTAAGGACCCGGACTTGTTACTTTGCCTTTCCACAGATCTGGGTCCCACTTTATGCCCTCTGCTATGTTTACTGCTGGCCTACAGTTGTGTAACATTGGTATGTGAACAAGTACATTGACATTGCTATATTCCAGACATATTGCAATTACACATTTGTGAAAGCACAGACTGACTCCAGATTGTTTTGTGATTCAAGTGTTACTTCTGTGCAAATAAATGGAGAGGGGTGTGAAATGGGCTGCGGTGATGGTGGAGGAATGTCCATGACAGAGTCCAGTCTATTTGTTTCACAGGTGCATTGTCCAATGTGGCATAGGAAGTGGAGCAATGGCAGTTTAAGGTGGACAGGATGTCAAAGTGGGACGAAGGGTGACATTCAGGGGGGTCTTATTTCCTGGCGGGGGTCTTGGCAATGTTCTCTGTCTTGTTCCTGGATCTCAGGGACCGTTTGCGGGATGGTTCTCCATCTGCAGGAGTGGGGTGCTGGTGGCCTGTTGTTCCTGTGGCAGTGCCTCCTGTCCACTAGCGCCGGCGGAGGTGGAGGGTTGTTCATCGTCCAAGCCAGTGTCAGGGGCCCGTTGGTGTGCCACTGTGTCCCTCCTGGTGTTGACAAGGTCTGCCAGCACCCCTGCAATGGTGACCAGGGTGGTGTTGATGGACTTCAGGTCCTCCCTGATCCCCAGGAAGTGTTCCTCCTGCAGCCGCTGGGTCTCCTGAAACTTGGCCAGTACTGTGCCCAAGGTCTCCTGGGAATGGTGGTAAGCTCCCATGATGTTGGAGAGTGGCTTGTGGAGAGTGGGTTCCCTGGGCCTGTCCTCCCCCTGTTGCACAGCAACCCTTCCAGCTTCCCTGTTATCCTGTGCCTCTGTCCCCTGAACCATGTGCCCACTGCCACTGTCCCCAGGTCCCTGATCATCCTGTGTTAGTGGGTTTGCCTGGGTTCCCAGTAGTGGTGGACACACTGCTGATTGATGTGTCCTGGGGACGGAGGGATGGGCCCGCTGGGTGGGTGCTGTGCTGGTGTTTCCTAAGGGCGGAGGCTCTGTGGTGGTTTTTGACTGTGTCAGGGGACCGACTGTCCCGAGGTTCCTGATGGGCCGGGCTGGTCATCTTGATCCAGGCGTGCAGAGCTGCTGTCATCACTGTGGGCCTCTTCTGTGGGGGGACTGGATATGTCTGGCACCTCCTGTCCGGTGACGTTGGGTGTGGGTCCTGTTGGGGTATGAATGCATAATATTAGTATCTGTGTGTGCCATCTTGTGCAATGGGTGAGTTCACCTCTACTCCTGTGCTTGTATTATTGCCGTGGCCCTTGTGTGATTGGTGATTTTGGGGCATGAGTGAGTCTCTCTACTGGACATGCTTTGGTGATGGGTGTCCATGCATTGATGTTACATGCAGGGCTTGATTTTGGGATGTGTGGGTTGTGGTAGTGGGGTATCTGTGGGGTGTTAGGGTGATGGGTGTGAGGGTGAGGGTGGGAGTATGTGATGGCATGCAGGTGGGGTTGGGGGGATATGGTAGTTAAGATTTGACTTACCAGAGTCCAGTCCTGCTACTCCTGCGAGGCCCACAGGATGCATGATCGTCAAGACTTGCTCCTCCCATGTTGTTAGTTGTGGGGGAGGAGGTGGGGGTCCACCGCCAATCCTCTATACAGCAATCTGGTGTCTGGATACCATGGAATGTACCTGCCCCCATAGGTCGTTCCACCTCTTTCTGATGTCATCCCGTGTTCTTGGATGCTGCCCCACTGCGTTGACCCTGTCGATGGTTCTCCACCATAGCTCCATCTTCCTAGCAATGGATGTCTGCTGCACCTGTGATCCGAATAGCTGTGGCTCTACCCGGATGATTTCCTTCACCATGACCCTGAGCTCCTCCTCAGAAAACCAGGGTTGTCTTTGAGGTGCCATGATGTGGTGTGGGTGATGTGTGGGGTGCTGTCTGTTGTGATGTGTGAGGGGATGTGTTGGTGTGTGTTGTTTGAGGTGCCTGGATGTTGTATAAGTGATGGTGTTGTGTGACTGTGGATGCTGGTGTTGTGTTAGCTAATCTCTCTCTCTGGCCTTCTTTCAAATTTTTGGTTGTAAGGGTTTGTGGGTGATGTGGGCGTGTGCTTTATATTGGATTGGGTCTGTGGGTATGTTGTGTGTATGTGTATCAGGTGTGTGTATTTCGAATTGTCCAATATGGTTGTGTTTTGCAAATGTGTGTGTATTTTGAGCATGGCGGTGTGTACCGCCAATAGATTACCGCGGTTGAAAGACCGCTGCGTTGATTCGTGGGTCGTGATAGTGTGGGCGTATTCCTGTTGGCGTGACAGTGTGCGTTTTGGTATCGCCAGTTCATCACTGACCTTTGGTGTGGCGGACTTGTGTGGGTGTCTGTATTGTGACGGATTCCGAGCTGTGAGTCGTTATGCCTGTAGCGGAATTCTTCAGCCGCAACGGTATGTTGGCGGTCTTCTGCACAGCAGAAAGCGGGATTTACCGCCAGGGTTGTAATGATGGCCATAGTCTGTAATTCCTTTTCTAAAGGCACTGTACAGGAAACATAAGTATTGTTTATCCACTCAGAAACTAGATGCCCAGTCCTTCTGAAAGATTTTAACCAGGTTACTCTGGAACAAGTGAAGGTGTTGATCAACAGGATTAAACTTGAACCCCCAGAGGATCCCGCCCTGACTTATATTATGGCAACTGTGACCACAGCACTTCTTCCCTCTATTATGGGCCACTTCAATCTCTCTTTGAGCATGGAAACTTTTCCATCAAAATGGAAACCAGCTCGGGTCAAACCAATTAAAAAAAAGCCCACTGCAGATCCTTTAGAGCTGGCAAATTATAGACCTATATTGCTGCTCCCTTTTCTTGGTAAAGTTATGGAAACCCTCGGTAATACTCAACACACGTATTTTTGGGAAAATCATTCTCTGTTAGACCCCTCCCAGTTAAGTTTCAAAGATTTGTATGGCCAAGAGGCTGGCAGTGCTTCCTTGGGAATTACGACTGCGGCAGAAGCGCCGCGGTCGCACCGCCGGGACCGGTGGTTTCCCACCACTTTTTTTTTTGCACAGCAGACAGTGAAAAGCGCACAGCCGCAACACCGCCGGCTCCATTTGGAGCCGGCTCCCGTGTTGTGGCCGAGATCCCCTCTGGGCCAGCGGGCGGAAACCAGGTTTCTGCCCACCGGTCCAGCGGGGATCTCCAAATAGGCCCCTTTGGGAGTGCGGCCGCATTGGCGGGCACCCGGCGGTTTCAACTTTGCGGGCGGAAGGTTGAAATGAGGGCCTATATTTAAGCACACAATGAAAAAAATGAACAAGTTACAAATTCAGTGAAATGAGAACAACAAGAAAATCCTACACAGACATAGCAAACCCGTCTCAGGGCCTCCATACCCAACTACCAAACCAAGATGCATTTGAGGGCCGTCACTTCCCAGCATCCCCACAGAAGCTATGCCATTCATTGTCTTTCCAACCTGGGCCTGGTAGATCTCCACCAGAACACAGAACTATGGTAATTTATTTCAAAAGTATTTTTACTGCTCACACTTCTTTGTCTCTGCTACGAGAAGCCCAAATGTTAGAGTTGTCAAACTGCTGCATTTGGGCATGGCTCCATGTTTCTAGTCCTCTTACTTTACAAGAAGTTCATTTATTCGACATGCAGAAGCATTTCACCTTAGTCCATCAGATTATATCACTGCACAGACAGACATTTAGTAGAAATGAACATTTTTAGAAACATTCACAGCTCGTTCCCCCAAGAACAATGCCATTAGTGGACTAAGAGGCAAGTCAATAGTCATGTAAACTCTAAACGTGGACTAGATTTTTATTATAGGCATAGCAGCATTGAAGACCATTAAACCAAATATGAGTGGTGTTGGACAGCACACATCCTGAACTCAGTATTTTAAAGTGCACTCTTTTGTAATAATAAAGGAAAAGTAGACTCTGCAAAAATAGATATGGGCCTAGGACCACAGGATTCGGAGAAGCAGGGAAGCTGGTATTGATTCTACATTGGTTTCACATTTTGAAATTTAGCCACCAAATGGGTATCTCTGTCCTTGTCTCTCTTTATCTCTCTCTCTCTCCTGTACACATCAAAGGTCATAATCTTGTTTTTCATTCTTACCACACAACAAGAAAAACTGGCATAGAGCTAGCAGACTCAGACCCCCTAGACCCAACTACCAAGTCAGGAAAGTGTTAATTTGGGCATGTCACAACCCACATGCCCTCCAGCATTGCACACAAGTTGCAAGTGGCTGAACCCCTGCTCCTAGTGAAGAGCCATAGCCCCTTAATATCTTTACACCCATCCCTATTGACATCCTTCAACTTGAGATGAAGAGTTTTACAATTTCCTGTTGTATGTTGTCTAGCCTTTGAAACATTGCACAGCAGGAACTTGTCACTGCTATCAGGCCAGGTGTTTGGTGCTGGAAACAATATCTACATTTTCAAGGGTGACATTTGCTGTGTCCAAATTGACGGTTGAAGTCTTGTATGAGGCGCTTTTGGCAATTTCCTTCTGTGAACCTGTGGGAAGGTCAGCCTAGCTGCCCCAAAGGTGTTTTGAGCCTTATGCACATATACAGACCACAATTCATAGGTTTTAGCTCTTCAAAGCATTGCATGTGTTACATTTATTTAATAGATTACATTGTAATAAGTTATCAATCGTTGCTTTTTAAGTGAGTCATTAGATTGCATGAAAATGTGTCAGTGAAGTGAAGTACACTTCATGTGATGTCATATAAGGTGTTTTACCGTGAGGAAAGGCATGAGGATGCAGAATTGAGTGCTGCCATTCACCCAGGCGACATGAATTAAGCAGTCATGGAATGGGATCTGATCTTGTGGCACTGTTGGCTCCAGAACTGCCAGAAACCAGACATTTTAAAGACTACTCCATGGGAGACTTCCAGGCTAGGCATAATATTCCAGAAAAGATGGACTTAGAACTGACCACAATGTACCAGATATAACGTTCATGGATGAACACAATATCCCAGATGCACACTTTAAAGGTAACAATAAAACAATTGCAACATGTGGAAAGGGGCTCTAGACCAGACTTCAGTCAACTGAAAAAAACACTCCAGAACTACACACAATACACAGAAAAAAACAGCAGTGGAGGACTCCATGACAAGCCACAATATATCTGAGTTAGCCTCTAATGAAAGACAATAGTATATCCTATTCTACTGTCCATTGACATATCTCAAAATCTGCCCTTTCCTGCCACATGAATGCTGAAAGTTGCTCTCTCAAGCCCTAATTTTGTCAAGCATTGACTTCGTTAATGCCTGGACAGGTGTTGCAAAATTCTGCTACCTATTTGATCTTTGGGCTCAGGGAACAAGAACATGCATCAGCCTAGAGACAGAATCTACATTCGATCTCTCTAGAAATGAGAATCTTGTTTAAATCTCTCTGCCTGGTCCACCAAACAGTTCATAAGAGAGACCCTCTGTATCTACGTGAAAAATGTCACACATATAATTAAAGGCATCCACTTTAGGCAGGTTGTCATCATAATATATTACTCTCTAGGTTCACAAGGTCCTGGCGTAGATGACAAGCTTTCAGATATTTAGGCCCTCATTACAACCCTGGCGGTCGGTGATAAAGTGGAGGTAATACCACCCTGTTCAATGTGCACGGACCACTGGCCAAAGTCCAAGGCCCCACTTGTCACCTGCAGCAACATGGAGAGAACACTGCAGGGGCATCAGTTGGAAAATAGGCAGACACCTCAGCAGGACGGGGAACAGGGAGGCACCTCAGCCGGCGGATGGAACAACACCACTGGTCCTGGAGAGGGCAACATGCCCTGTGCTTCATCCTGGGGAGTGCAAGGCCACAGTCTCTCAAGTGGACGACTTGCCCACTGCTTGGTCTTGGGGAGTGCAAGGTCACAGTATCTCAAGTGGGTGACTTGCCCACATGCTCTGGAGGGGGAAACATGCCCTGTGCTTGGTCCTGGGGAGTGCAAGGCCACGGTCTCTCAGGTGGGTGACTTGCCCACTGGCTCTGGAGGGGACATCGTGCCCTGCGCTTCTCATCCTGGTGAGGATGGGGTGAGTGGGTGTCATACCCACTGGTTTTGAAAGGGGCACTGTGCCTTGTCCTTCTGATCCTGGGGAGTGCAAGGTCACAGTTTCTCAGGTGAGTGTCATTTCCACAGGATTTGCAGCAGGCAGGCCACACAACAGCCCATGGAGGCAGGACTACAGACCATCCGCCAGCGGTGGTGCTGGTGGTTGTGGGGGTAAGCTCCAGCCCATCCTCTGCAGCCTGGGATGGCTGCTCACTGCTGGTGGTGGTGCTGCTTCTGCTGGTGGTGGGGGGAGGCTCCAGCCCATCCCCTGCAGCCTCGGATGGCTGCCCACTGCTGGTGGTGGTGGTGGTGCTGCTGCTGCTAATGGTGGGTGGGGGCTCCAGCCTATCCGCTGCAGCCTCAGACAGCTGCCCATTGCTAGTGATGGTGGTGCTGATGCTGCTGCTGGTGGTGGGGGGAGGCTCCAGCCCATCCCCTGCAGCCACATATGGCTGCAAAACCATGGTTGGTGATGGGGCTCCAACTGAGTCCCTGCACCAGGCGCCTTGCCCTTCCTGGCAGCAGCTGGGGATGGCTCCTTGCCCTTCCTGACAGCACTAGGGGCCAGCTCCTTGCCCTTCCTGGCAGCACTGGGGGCAGGCACCCTTTCCTTGAGGCTGCCTTGTGCCCTGGAACCTTTCCCACCACAAGTGGGTGTGGAGACTACTGGTCCCGTGGACTGGGTGGCTGAGGTGCTTGCCTGGGTTTTTGCCACCCTGGCCAGACGTGAAGGAGGAGGGTAGGGAAGAGGTCAATGGTGGAGAGGAAAAGCTTCTTAGGGACATTGGGGCAGGAAGAGGGAGAAGGTTTGGGAGTGAAGGAAGAGGGAGTGGTTGTAGGAGGTGTCTGTTTGCTGTGTTTGGGTGCAGGTGCATGGGCTGGATGCTGTTGTGAGATGGATGTCTGTTGGGTGTCTGAGTGCTTGCGTTTGTGTACCTTGGAAGGGGCGGATAGACACAGTGGGAGAGGACACAGGGGACATGTGCATGGCTGTTGTGGTGCTGTCTGCCAGTGAGGCGTGTGTTCTTCTAGGTGTGGTGGTGATGGCGGTAGTGGATGAGGATGTAGTGCATTCAGGTGTGAGTGTAGATGCAACTGGGAGGGAGGTGGTGGAGAAGGTTGAAGGGGAGACCGTGGAGACATTGGATGTTGGCATGTCTGCATTTGGATGGTGTTTGTGTGAGTGCCTGTGGGATGATATGTGGTCTTGTGTTTGTCTGTGCCACTCTTGTGTGTTGTTCTGGGTGCATGCTCATCTACATGTGTGCTTGGGATAGGTTGGGGTTAAGGGGAATGGGATTGGGAAGAGGAAGTTTGAGGGGGGAGGGTGGAAACAGGGACAATGACTGCTATCAGAGAGGAGGCCAGAGCCTGGATTTATCTCTGTTGGGCCGTCAAGCCAGTGTGAATGCCCTCCAGGAATGCATTTGTCTGTTGCATTCGTTCTGCCACCCCCTAGATGGCATTCACAATGGTTGACTGCCCTGCAGAGATGGATCGCAGAAGGTCAATAGCCTCCTCACTCAGGGCAGTTGGGCTGGGGCAGGGTCTGAGGTGCCTGGGGTGAAGGAGATGCCCACCCTCCTGGGTGAGCGGGAACGGGCAACTCGCTGAGGGGCTTCTGGGAGGGCGGTGCTGGTACGGGGGTGGCGGTTGTACCTGTAGCTGGGGTGGTCACTGAAGTGTCCGCCACCACCAGGGATCTTCCATCGGAGGAGGTATCTGTGTCCGAACTGTCCCCACCAGTCTCCGCCGTGGTGCTCCCCTCACCCACTGTCCCACTGGTGCCCTCAGCGTTGGTGGACTCTGCTTCCTAGGCCCTGTGGGATGCAGCTCCCTCCGTCGCCGGAGCCTCTGCTCCTCCGCCAGATGATGCTAATGCACAGGATGGCAAAACAAAAAGGGGGGGGAGAGACAAGGGATACACTGGGTCAATGGCTGCACCAACACCACCGTTGGTGTACACACCACCGTCACACACAGGGAACAGGCCGACCACTATGCAATGCACCACCAGAAATAATGCTAGCCACCAGGGCATGGGGAGGGGCTAACTGCAGCTCACCTTAGACCCACACAGCCCTGACCAGTAGTGAATGCCTACAAGCTAGGTAGCAGGATTATCACTTCAGAACTCTGCCCAACATGGGACCTACTCTGCAATGTTAGTCCTGGCCTAGGGGCACCCATTGACACAAATCCCTCATCCGGGTACCCCCTACCATGCGTAAGTTGTAATGATAGGAACTGTACTAACCCCCTTGTGGCTGCTGTGATGTCCTCAAGCGCCCATCTCCAGTTAGTCCACCGCCAGTGTGCAGGCCATCAGGGGAGTCAGGGTTCGACAGGCACCCTTCCCCGTTGGGAGGCCATCCCAGCTGGGCCTCCGTGGTCTTCCATGCCCAGCGTCTCAGGTCCTCCCACCATTTCTGATAGTAGGTGCTCCGCCTGCCATAGACCCCCAGGGTCCGCACGTCCTTGGCGATGGGACACCATTTACCCTTCTTTTGATGGGCGCTGACCTGCAGAGAAAAACACACAGGAAAAGGTATCAGTCAGACAGTCCTGCCTGTTACACTTATTGCCCACCATACCCCTTCACATCGCCAGCACACAAGCTGCACACCGCCCAGGGGACATCCACCAACCCCCCCTACACGAGGCCTTCACACACACCACTCCATGCATTCATGCCCCATGCATCGTGCCCACAGTGTACTCACCTGTTGGTCTGGAGGCGCATACAGCCGTCTGTACTGGGGTAGGACCCCATCCACCAGTTGCTCCAACTCCACCGAAGTGAAGGCAGGGGGCCTTTCCCCAGTCACACGAGCCATGGTGGGTTCCAGATACAGGTGGCAGCAGCACATGCAGTGTAGGTCCTCTCCTGTTGAAGGTCAGGTAGCAAGTGAGTGTTCAGAAAGAAAATGGCGGTCACGTCCACGGCGGTGCATACCGTCACCACCAGCGTACATCACCATAGGCCACTGTACCACATAGGGCCCAATAATAACCAATGAGGAGTTGCACGGCGGATTGCGACCGCCTACCGCAACGGTGCACAACGTCAGCAGAATTCCCTTACTTCCACCTGTCCCTCCACACAGGACAGGTGGACACCATTTCAGGGGGAGGGGAGCACAGGCCCTGGATAATAACTGCATCACAGTTTAAAATTGGACATACAAGACAAATGCCACTTATACATAAAAAATTAACATGATGCATTGTACTGCTGTGGCTACAATGTACAGTTTGTGACCGGCTCCTCACTCTTTTGCCCCATAGATTGCTACCGCTGTGGACGAATAGGAGATGGAGACATACCCCGTTGTACAGACCCCTGGTGGACTTGGCAACAATGAAGGATAGGCACATTATCCCCACCTACAGATTTGCCAGGTCCACAATCATGGAGCTGTGTGCCCAATTTGAGCCTGACCTAATATCTGCAATCCGTCACCCCACTGGGATCCCCCTTCTTGTGCAAGTCCTATCTGTGCTTAATTTCTTGGCAAGTGGTTCTTTCCAACTGACAGTGGACTTGGCAGCAGGAATGTCACACCAAATGTGCGCAATAGTGCTGACAAGAGTGTTGTCTTTAATGATTAAACACATGTGCAGCTACATTGTTTTCTCCCACGTGCAGGATTTGGCCACAGTGAAAGCTGACGTCTATGCAATGGGACATATCCCCAACATTATTGGGGCAATTGATGGTACACATTTTGCATTTGCTCCCACCCTTCGGCAAAATGAACAGGTGTTCAAAAATCGAAGGAGTTTTCACTCAATGAATGTTCAGATGGTGTGCTTGGCGGATCTGTACATCTCCCATGTCAATGCTAAGTATCCTGGGTCAGTGCATGATGCCTTTATCCTGAGGAATAGCAGCATTCCAAATGTGATGGCTCAACTACAGAGGCACAGGTTGTGGCTAATAGGTGAGCCCTGGTTCCTACCCAGTATATGTTGGTGTATGGGTGTGGTGTGGGCCATATGGGATAGTGTGCGGCTAAACAATGTCCCACTGTATTTGCAGGTGACTCTGGTTACCCAAACCTATCATGGCTAATGACTCCTGTGACGAATCCCAGGACAAAGGGCAGAAGAATGTTACAACGAGGCACATGGGCGAACAAGAAGGATTATTGAATGTACCTTTGGCCTCCTCAAGGCCAGGTTTCGGTGCCTCCATCTAACAGGTGGATCACTGTGCTACTCACCCAAGAAGGCTCTGAGACGCCATGTGCCTTTTCTGCAGGAGTGGGCTGGAGATTGCCATATGGCAGCAGTGGACCCTGTGGACAGTGAGGATGAGGATGAGGATGAGGATGAGAAGGTAGAGGATGAGGATGAGGACAACAGAACTGCAGTGATTCGACAGTACTTCCAATGACACACAGGTAAGACAGTGTTACTTCACATTTCATTGACAATTATTTGTATATCTTTGGCACCGGCATGCTGTTATTTCCCACTTCTATGCCCACTCACTGCACCGTTTGGCAACTCATTTCGCAGATGCTGGTGCCCCACTATCGCTCCTGGTGTGATCACTGCAGCCAACTACAGGTCTTTCCGATTTGAACATTACTGTACATTTGAATTGCAAAGTTTGAACATGGTTAAACTAATACATGCTTAAATAAGTTTGACATTCTCCGTACTTGTATTGTTTCAAAGGGTGTTTATTTAGGTGCTAAGAAGTAGAGGGGCAAGTGCATCGGTATGGGGTGATGATGGAGGAAAGTCCAGGGTATTTTTCCAGTCTATTTGTAGCACAGGTGCATTGTCCAAGGGGACATAGGAAGGGGAGCAATGGTAGTTCAAGGTGGACAGGGTGACAGAGTGGGACACCAGGGTGACAATCAGGAGAGTCTCATTTCCTGGCAGGGGTCTTGGAAGTAGTCTGTGGCTTCTGCCTGGATCGCAGGGAATGTTTGTGGGGTGGTTCACCTTGTGCAGGGGGAGGGGTGCTGGTGGCCTGTTGGTCCTGTGGCGGGGCCTCCTGTCCACTAGCGGAGGTGGAAGGCAGTTCAGATATCTTGCTAGTGGCAGGGGCCCACTGTTGTGAGGCTGCCTCCCTCATAATGTTGGCCATGTCCGCCAGCACCCCTGCTATGTAGACCAGGGTGGTGTTAATGGCCTGCAAGTCCTCCCTGATCCCCTGGTACTGTGCCTCCTGCAGCCGCCTGTTCTCCTGCACGTTGGCCAGGATCTGGCCCAGCGTATCCTGGGAATGTTGGTATGCTCCCAGGATCTCGGTGAGTGCCTCCTGGAGAGTCGGTTCCCTGGGCCAGTCCTTCCCCTGCTGCACAGCAGTCCTCCCAGTGTCCCTGTTGTCCTGTGTCTCTGTCCCACGAACTGTGTGCCCACTGCCACTGACCCCAGGTCCCTGATTGTCTTGGGGGTGAGGTGTGCCTGAGGGTCCCTGTAGTGGTGGACACACTGCTCATTGACATGTCCTGGGGACAGAGGTATGGGTACACAGGGTGGGTGCTGTGGTGTTGTTTCCTGAGGGGGGAGGCTCTGTGGTGGTGTGTGACTGTGGCTGGGTAACCGACTGCCCAGAGGTCCCTGATGGGCCAGGTTGGTCATCCAGATCCAGGTGACCAGAGTCGCTGTCATCACTGTGAGCCTCTTCTGTTAGGGGACTGGATAGTGCTGGCACCTCTTCGCCGCTGACATTGGCTGGGGTACTTGTGGGGATGTAAATTCAGTGTTATTGTTTCTGTGTGTGACATATTGTGCATTGGTGGCTTGCCCTCTTTGGTTGGATTTGCCCTGGCAGCTTTTTACTTGTGTAAGTTGGTATGTGGTGGGATAGCTGATTCTCTCTAGTGTGCATGCTTTGGTGATAGGTGTCCATGCAGGTCTGTGAGTGGTGTCCATGCATTGGTATGGCATGCAGGGCTTGGCATTGGGATGAGTGGGATGTGATGGTGGGGTGTGTGGGAGGTGGTGGAGTGATGGGAGTGAGGGTGAGGGTATGTGATGGCATGCAGGTAGAGAGGTGATAGTAGTATAAAGTTGACTTACCAGAGTCCAGTCATCCTGCTACTCCTGCCAGGCCCTCAGGATGCATGAATGCCAAGACTTGCTCCTCCCATGCTGTTAGTTGTCAGGGAGGAGGTGGGGATCCACTGCCAGTCCTCTGTACAGCAAGTTTGTGTCTTTTTGCAATGGAACGTACCTTCCCCCATAGGTCGTTCCACCTCTTCCTGATGTCATCCCTAGTTCTTGGGTGCTGTCCCACGGCATTGACCCTATCCACGATCCTCTGCCATAGCTTCATCTTTCTTGCAATGGATATCTGCTGCACCTGTGCTCCAAATAACTGTGGCTCTACCCTGATGATTTCCTCCACCGTGACCCTTAGCTCCTCCTCTGAGAATCAGGGGTGTCTTTGTGGTGCCATGGGTGTTATGTCAGTTGTGTGGGTGAGGGTGTTTAGGGTGATGTGTTGGGGTGTGTGATGTGGGGTGCGAGGTGGTGCATAGGTGATGGTGGTGTGTGGCTCTGGTCTTGTCTGTGGTCATGGTGTCTGTCTCATGCCAATGGTTTGTAATCAAAAAGGGTTCTGGGTAATGTGGTTGTGTGTTTTATAGTGGTGTGGGTGTGTGGTGTGTATATGGGGTCAGGTGTGTATAGTTTGAATTGTCCAATGTGGTGTTGTTTTGTATGTGTGTATGTATATTGAGCGTGGCGGTATATACCGCCAATGGTTTACCGCCATTGAATGTCCACCATGGTGATTCATGGGTCATAATGTGATGGCCGTTGTTCTGTTCGCGTAACGGTGTGGGTTATGATACCGCCACTTTATCACTGACCTTTGGTGTGGCGGACTTGTGTATGTGGATGTATTCTGTCAGATTGGTGTGTGTGTGTCAGAATATGGTGAACGGATGTCCGCCGCAGTGGCGGTATATTGGCAGCAGTCAGCGTTGCGGTAAGTGGGATTTACCTTCAATGTCATAATGAGGGCCTTTGTGTCCAAGCATTGGAAGACTTTTCCTTGTACTCTGAAGGAAAGAATAGGTCACCTCCCATTTAGGAAAGCCCTAAGGATCTAGTTTTTTTAATAATAAGAAGGCAATGTTGTGCTGTACTATTCATTAGTTATGCTCTAAAAGTTCCTTTAACGAAACATAACAAGCTGCTAGAAACATACTTCAAAACACCCCTGCAGCACTAGAAGCAGCACTTCAGATATAATGTTTAGATTTAGACATATTATTCCAAAGAGCCCCTACAAATACTAGCAATATACAAATAAGACACCAAAAAAGAATCAGGATAGTGCAGATTGGCCTTTAGAGCTGTACATCATTTTCTAGACTGGTACTTATCAGCCTGTACTTCTACCCTTCCTGTGGCACATTAACCTGGCCCCTGACATACATCCTATTGCTGTCCATTGCCACTCATCACCCTGTTCACTTGCCACAAACCTACATGATATCCCAAGATGAGGAAGCACTTAAGCCAATAATACACCTGACTTTGTATACCTTGTCAAGTAATCCCCTATGTAAAATGATGAGAAGAAAAACGAGAACAAAAGGACACCATGAGACTTTTTTTTCCATAGACATGCCACAAGAGAATTATATAAATCACACATAGAAGTAAGGATGCAGGACCCAGGAAGCAGCTACCATAACATGGCTTTGATCAGAGTTGTGGTTCACAAAGGAAAGTTTTTTGAGAATTGGGGGTGGCAGTGAGGAGGGAAAGCAAGTGTATGGTGGTATGAGTCCTGGGGTGCTCATGGCTGCAGTTGTCTTGTGAATGAAGGTGAGCAGCGGATTATGTGTTGTGATTACAGAGGATGATTGAGGCACATGAAAGTTGGGGATTAAATGGCAAATGCCAACATCTTCACCTGTCAAGAAGTAGCAGTCCATCACAGTCTGGAAATGAGCTACATTGTTAACGTCTCTGTTTGGCCTCATCTCACAGCCACTCTGACCATCATGGAAGTCTCCTAGATCCTGCTGTTTCGAAAATGGTTCTGCTTGCCCACTATTCCATGGTGGCCACTCCTAAAGTGCAACACATGCTGTGTAGCCATTGCCCAACAACACAAGAATACAGACACAACAAGCATGATTTGGAAGCTGAAGAGTTAGTTTAAGGGCTGCTAGACTATCAATAGTTCCAAAAACACTGTAAAATAATAATGCAAATTCCAGCATCCTTTGCCTGAGCCTATTTGACCATATTTGGTGCTCTGTTATATAATGGAGTTCTACCTCACTTCCTTTGATCAGTATCTTGCTTTGTTTTCGGCAGCATGCGACTTTCTGCCAGCACTGAAGACTCTAGCTTTTCAGGCCCTAATACTGCTTCATTGAAGAGGGTCATTCAGGGCAATTGTGGACAGTTTTAGTGGTTTACTTG
Source organism: Pleurodeles waltl (assembly GCF_031143425.1). Classification (NCBI taxonomy): domain Eukaryota; kingdom Metazoa; phylum Chordata; class Amphibia; order Caudata; family Salamandridae; genus Pleurodeles; species Pleurodeles waltl. Next base: position 523,972,588 of record NC_090437.1, on the reverse strand, counting down.
TTTTGGTGTTTTGGCTCTGTGTACTTCGAAACCTCAAACCTCATTCTGGCCTTGTGAGTCTTGAACATTCTACATTCCTGAAACATAGAATATAGCTTTGTAAAACTAATGTAATAGCATCACAGGTGGAGCTTGTCTGGCTTAAAGATGGCTGTGTTGTAAGCGAGCTCCCAGGACCACACGAACAAACATTAATCTTTTTACTCAACAATTATACCTAAATCAGTCTCCACCGCTTTCCAGACAGTGGATTTCTACAAGAACACCATGTCTGCCAAAATTCCCATTGAAATCGGATCATGGGACCCCGCTGTTGCATGCCGGAGCAGCCCACACAAACTGGGAGACGCATGGGTGGCTACACTCATCCGAAGCCTGGAGGTCTAGTGGATGCACTGAGGGACTTTTGCTGGGGTCCCTTGTTGCCCGGAAAGAGGGGGTCCCCGCTTCTGCTAGCAGTACACTCTGGTGAGTGGAGAGTGCACCTGGTGGCTGAGGCAGCCCAGGAGCTGGGGAGGCACCTTGCCACCTTGGCAGCTATAGCAGAAGCCCCTGGAGTCAGTAAAGGGGCTCTGCCTTCGAGACTGCATGTCCCTGGTGGGCTGAGTGCGTGAACGGAGAATCGCAACAGACTGAGGCCAGTGTGGGGTGAACCATGGCTGTGCTTGTACAGCCCACAGCAACCATCGGAGGGCAATAGACAGCCCTAGCGTCCCCATGGCTGCTCTAGAGAGCCTAGGAGGGGCAAGCTGACCCTGAGAAAATCTCACTATCAGCACAGCAGGGGCAGCAGGCCTGAGGCACTAGTGAGACTGGTGCAAGACCTGTAACACAGCAATATTGACTTGCTTTGTCTGGAGATTTGAGGGGGGGCTAACATCATGTCCTGCTGCACCTGGACCAGGGGGACCACCCAACCAGCACTGTTGTGAAGAATGTGGGGAGTGGAAACCATTGAACACAGTGCCTTCTGTGCTATATTGTGGCTGTAATAAGCAGAAATCAACAAACTGCAACTGGCCCTTTCCTGAGCTCATGCACAGATGGGGATCCTTTCCTTGGGTAGCCTGGTGTTGCCAATGTTGCAATTGGATCTGTGAGGGGCACTTATTGCTCCTGTGACCGAGCCCCCAACATACAGCAACCTTTCTAAAACATTTTCTCTCTGGCTGCAGGACTCCCCACCAGTGCCCTCCGCCCTCCTTCAGACCTTTACTACCCTTCTCTTTCCCTCTCTGGAACCATCCACAGAAGTTCTGCCAGCCCCATCTCTGCCCATGTGACCAATGGCCGCCATGAGCTAGGGAGACAAAAGCCGGGCAAAACTGCAATACAATAAGCAAAAAAAAAACTGAGCACACGATGATGGACAGAGGCACCCGAGATGGCTCTTCACACCTCCAGACTGGAGATTGTTGGGTGAGTTGTGCCAAATATTTACTACTATACAGCTGAGTCTTTGCAGTATTGATGGGAAGATTGAAGTTCTTACTTATTGAATGGACAGGATGTTGGAGTGCATTGACAAACATGCAGAGCGCCTGGACATGGTGGAGAGGAGAGTCAGGCCAGGGATGAGCCCTGTCATGACTGCAGAACATTTGAAGTGGAAATAAACACTTCTTTCCAGTATCAGCAAAACAACTTTGTTGGTGACTACAATGACTACAGCTAACAATGAATTATTGAGCTAAAACAATATTAAAGTAAGGGTTGGGGAGATTTATTTTCAGGTTTGTATTTTCTTGCTAACTATCCTGATCTTACCAGCAGAACCTAGGGCCAGATGCAGGAAACAAATAGCGAGTCGCAAACGGCAAAAATTGCCGTTTGCGACTCGCTATTCGCGTTTCCCAATGCAGAAATGCATACTGCGAGTCGGTACCGACTCGCAATATGCATTTCAGAATCGCAAATAGGAAGGGGTGTTCCCTTCCTATTTGCGATTCTGAGTGGTATACAATACCATTTGCGACCGCATATGCGGTCGCAAATGGTGTTGCAGTTACCATCCACTTCAAGTGGATGGTAACCCACTCGCAAATTGGAAGGGGTCCCCATGGGACCCCTTCCACTTTGTGAATGGACCCACAAATATTTTTTCAGGGTAGGTAGTGGTCCAAGGGACCACTACCTGCCCTGAAAAAAAACCGAAACTAAAGGTTTCGTTTTTTTTTTTTAAGTGCAGCTCGTTTTCCTTTAAGGAAAACGGGCTACACCTAAAAAAAAAAAAACTGCTTTATTTAAAGCAGTCACGAACATAGAGGTCTGCTGACGACAGCAGGCCTCCATGTTTGCGAGTGCCTAGACTCGCTATGGGGCCGCAATTAGCGACCCACCTCATGAATATTAATGAGGTGGGTCATTGCGACCCCATAGCGAGTCGCAGACGGTGTCTGAGACACCGTACTGCATACCAATTTGCGAGTTGCAAATTGCGGGTCGCAGGGACTCGCAATTTGCAAGTCGAAAATTAGCATTTTGCTACATCTGGCCCTTAGTTCCTTCAAAGAATTCTATGCCTCCCAATTCTAGGAATTGATAAAGGTTTGTAACCCAGCTGCCTCTCTATTAGACTGTTTCACTACTTAAGACTTCAAGGACATCCTAATGACCACTAATGTTGCCTTCCGAGCAAGAGCAAATATCAACGTTTTCCCATCTTTACTCACCTACCCCTCTGACCACAAGCTGGAATACACCAGGCTGATCACCAAGAAGAAGTACATTGATCCAGCAGACCCAGCAAACTACCAACTAATCTTGAATGTCTCATTCTAAGGAAAAGTATTTGAGAGAGAATGTTTCAGTAAACTAGACACTTTTCGGGAAAAAGTCAGTCCACTGTCTAAATATAAAACAGGCTTCTGCCCCAGTAGGCATTTTGAATTCCCATGTATTGCTACCAGGGACTTGATGACAACTGTCACCAGACATGGTGCAGCCTCTCTTCTACCCCTAGACAAGACTGCTTCCTGTGACCCAGTCCATCACCCTGACTTCCTACTGAAATCAAGGGATAGTGGCATTCAGGGAAACACCCTAGACTGCTTCTCTTTTAGCCTCTTCCATGGATCAAACATCATCTTACTACACTCTTTCATATCAGTTCCTTTTCACATTGACTCTTGTCTCAACCATCTTGCTGTTATTTATTCGAAGCCTAACACATCCAGCTGCTGAACCACCTTAATAACTATGGCTTAACTTGCTACAGTCACTCCAATGACAACAGAAATCCAGGACTTGAACCCTGTCACTGAGCCATTGACAAATATATACTGAGAAAGCATTTGTGGCTAAACTCATCCAAAACACAGTTTTTACCTGGGGTGATTGGAAGAATTACAAAACCACAACCATATAGTTCCAGGAATTTGGCCCTCCATCGATGACATCTACTGAATGAAAATCTTGATAGAGATGATTTTTACCATCCCTATCATATATCTCCCAAGTGCATCAAGTCACAAGAGTACCTGTTGTGAAATACAAGCTCTTCACTGCATCTTCCCACATTTAGAAGTCTCATGGAAGTTGCAGGGTACCATAACCTAGTCTTGTCCTACGAGGACTGCACAAGTTGACTTTACCTAAGTACACCCATCTTCTCATCACAAATACTTCAAAGAATACAAATGTATCAGCCATACTAAATCTACTATCATACCTATTTGACCACATCATGCTAGTCATCCAAATGCTTCACTGCTTGACAATAGCCAGATGCAACTCATTCATGGATCTCTGCATTGCTAACATTGCCACCTAGGGCAATGGCCCTTCCTTCGTTCACGAAAAAGTTCAACATTTCAAAGATACTTGCTGAATATAATTGTTCACTCTAGATTGGCAGTTATGCCAACTGTGCTGCCATAAACACACTAATACTGTGGTGGTACCTCCTTCTCTCTATAGTCATACAAAAAAGTGATAAGTGGAATGGTTGAATTAATCTCAGCCACTGGTAATTATTCAGGCCTGCATCCCAATCCACTGTTGTATTGCCCACAATGAAACCTCAGATTTGATCCAGTCATAAGAAATGTGTCTTGAACCAGCTCCAGTGGCAACAGTTCAGCCCTAACTGTCAAGTCAGGTCCTCTTTGAAATAAGGAACACAACCATCCCAAGTGGATAAGTGAGCAAGAACCCATTTAGGGCACTGCACTGAAGTACACAAAAAAAGTAATGAGTGGGATACTTGAATTACTCCCAGCCACAGGCAATTACTCAGGGTTGTATCCCAATCCATCATTGTTTTGCCCACAAAGATGACTGGAATGCAACCCAGAGTGTTTGCCATTAGCTGAGATTTATTATTCAAGAATTCTATCTAAAACATTGTTGTTGTTGCAGTTGATGACCTAGTGGTAATAGATACTAGATGTTGGTTCTGTGCTCACGTTGTCATAAGACTCAAGCCCTACTGATGAGACCCAAGCAGGGTTAACTCATCTGTAGTTGCTTGTGACCCTTTCTGGAGGCGACCTCGTTTGGCAGTTTGGGACAAATAGTTTCAAGAAGGAGCAGGGTTGGTACTGGTTTGCAGTAGACGGTCATGTTTAGAGTGGCAGGGTGGGCAAAAATGAGGGGTCCTGTGCTCACTTTGCCACAGGACTCAAGCTACACTCTACTGATGAGCCCCAAGTAGGGTGAAAATGGTCTATTCCCTTCTGGATGGGGCCTAACCTGGCAGTTTTGATTGTTCCATTTCCACAATGAACAAGGTTGGCACTGATTTGCAAAGGGAAGGCCTCTCTGTGGAATATTATGGTTGGTGAAACATGATGAACTGGAAGGAGGCCTAGAGTGATTGCCAGTGGCTGAGATTAATTCAAACATTCCATCCATCACTTTGCTGTTTTCTGTAAAAGTAGCAATATTATCCAACACCTTCTACAAAAAGACTGAATTTATTCAAATCCATCTGGCATTCAGAAGCAATGAAGCCATGTTTCATCCCAATATATCTTTCATTATCATAATCACTCAAGAAGTACAACCTATTGCCCGACATGAACAGTACACATGAGTATGAATGCAGTTATCTCTCACTCCCCTTATCTCCACAAATATGTTCAAATACATGATGGTAGAGATACGGTAAAAACAAGTATAGATCATCATGTACAACAGTAAAACACTCTCCCCATAAGCCACATTTGGAAGCCACAACCATGCAGAGAGTTCTTAACTGTTCTCTCTGTCACTCCTCCTCACTACGCTAGATTCTCAAGCTCTGTTACGTTTGACACAATCAGAGCAGCACTTTAGTGTCATCACACAGGACACCAAAGCAGTTGTGATAAAGCCATACTGTGACATGAAACCCACTGCCTGGACAATTTACATATTGAGTTCAGGTATTAAGTTCATTCTGAGAGAATGAAGATTAGGCTATGGGAAGTGTGGAATACATTTTTTTTACATAGATGCACCTTCCAACGTAGTGATGGCAGGTATTACAAAGGAAGGATTTCTGGAACTGGTTTACTGGAAATCCACAAAAAAGAACTACTACAGGAATCCTTAGCAATTGTTTCTGTTTGAGGGGTGCCATAGACTCACAAAACGTTCAGACATCGAGGAATAAAAGGGAATTTCTCTGTCCCTTTTCCAGATGGGTTTGTGCAAGAGTAATGCTTTTTACCTTGAGGAAAGTAGCACGACAGTGACCATTGGAAATAGGGATACACTTGTTGGTCTGACTGTGGTGTTGCTATTGATAGCAATATTATTAAACCTATTTTTCTGTCACATTAATCTGCATGAACCATTATTAAGATAGACCCTTAAAATATGTACTAACCATACACTGCCAAGCCAATCAAACAGCAATATACATTTGAAGGATGGAAAGCTCAGAGTGTATGAAAATGGCCGCATGATTATGAAAGACCTGCTTTGTCATACTAATGATAGCAGTAACTAAGCAAATGCTGATAATATAAAATTACATTAAATTACATATTGGCCTGCTAGATGCCATATCACGGTCTTTATTTAGAAGCTGACTGTAGTTGATATCTTTAACACTGCAGAACATCACAAATAGAAAAAGGGAACAAAGAAGAGAAAAAAGACTTTTCTTCTTGTTACGCCATCCTCTGGGAGGCATATTGATTTGATGCACACCTAAACGTTCCTGAATTGCATTAAATCTATATGTGGATGCATGAGAATGCCCATGCCCCACCCATGGAAAGCCTATTAGGTAAAAAAGTAATGTAACGAAGAGCAAGCCGCTGCATTGCATTACAATTCTTTACAAAACCACACAATGTGGCACAACTCTCCACTTGCTTGCCTTTGTGCATCCTTCTGAAGCCTTTGTGTTGACTTTGCATCACCTTGCACAATGCAAGAACAACACAAAGGCTCGGTAAATTTGGGCATAAATGTTTGCCACTGTCCTATGCTGGGTGAGGGTAAGTAGCCCAAGAGAATCTAGAACACTCACCTGGAGCACCAACTTCTGCCTGACACAAGACCAGTAGGCCCTGTGAGGATAAGTAGATTGCTTGGAGGGAGTACAGTACAGTGGGCCTCCTACCAAGAAGGGTTTTGGAGCATAGTGTGAAATTATGGTCCGTTGAGAACCGCATGCTGATCGGGCCATCTGTCAGTGTGCACTGCGCAACCCTGAATGGCAGGTGTGGACCACAGAGAGGACTGGACTGAAGCACTGATCGGGCCACAAACCCATGTTCGTGATGTGACCCCATCATGCTAGGAGGGGACCACTGCTGAGAGAAAGTTTCACCAATCTGATGCTGGGCTACCTTGAACAGAGGGCTGTTGCCTTGGAAGTGCTGAGACCAGAAGAGGGCCCTCACCTTATAGAAGCTGCTAGATGATCCCCATATGCCAGGAGGGGATCATGGAGAAGGGTAAGGACCTTCAGTCTGTGTGAACCTTGAAGACCCCCTGCACATCAGAAGGGGGTCATGAGCCAGAAATAAGGTTATTGCCCTATGACAGTGTGCAGTCGTAATCGGGTTATGACCTGCAGAGTTAGAACCAATTTTCATATACTTCAGTCCCAGAGCACCCAAGTCCACCCCCAGATATAGAGGAAGACTTTCTGCCAAATTAAAGGAGTGTGATGGACATCTGCCACTGTAGCCTTAGATATTAGAGTTCTACTCACTCCCAGGAATACATGTTCAGGGGCTCTGGGCCACCATCCCAGCAAATATAGCTGAGAGTGATTACTGGGCTGTGCGGCCTGGGGGGATGTGCTTTGATAGATGCGCTCAGGTTATGGGACAGGTAGAATTTTTCTAAAAGGCCTCATAGAACTTCTAAGCCTGGAACTCAATAGCATGGGTATTTGCACATGTGAATGGAGAATAAACATCACCTATAGACTGGGAAGTGAGGATGGAAAGCTGTTCTGGGCAATGCTAGCAGGCCTGCCTAAAGATGAGTATATGACTTTCTGTGCACTGTGTTAGTAGAAAAATACCCCTTTTAACATAAAAGGAAGTATTTGACTTTATAATCATTTATTTTGGTTGCTGGGAATATTTTGTGTTGTGAGTCTCTGCTTGCCTTACACCTACCTCCTCCTGGCCTTGGTTTTCACAACCCACTCTACCACTGCAAGTCAGGTGCTGACTGGATATTTGGCCAAGTTGCTCAGAGCCCATCAGGACATAAGAAGTAGAAAGGCCTCAACTACCACAGTTGGGCCCGGTTAGGCCCTCTGAAAGGGGTTGTGACAGGATCTATCCTGATTGGTTCAAAGTGCGGCCTTTCGGGTGCGTGGTCTGGCCACACATGGAAATGGCAATCTGATACCAGAGCTCTGGGAGGCGATTGCCCTAGACAGGGGTGGGGGAGCCCAGGGTGCTATACGGCCCTTCCATCATTGCTCCGGAGGACCTTTGGAGTACCCGGGGACGTGAACAACTTCTCTCCCGGCGCCGGGTGAAGATGTCTGCTGGATGGGGTTAGGCAGGGTCTAGTCAGAGGCCTGCAGCAGCAGCCTCGCATACCTGACCTGCAGAGCTCCTGCAGTATTTTGGGTGGGCCACAGCAATGGAGTTCTGCCGCCACCATCGCCACTGACAGTGAAGCAGGGCTAACGGGGGCCTCCACCCCTCCTTTCCTCGCCTGGAGGCCCATTTCGCCTCCCCTTGATGGCGCCTCGCATAGAGTAGCTCACCTCAGCCCGCAACTGCCCAGAGAGGACTGGATCATAACGGAGGCAAGTCCGGGGGTGTGACGCTACTACAACCTCCCCCCATTCATCCAGGAAGGTGCTCTGTGTCTCCAGGAATGCCCGAGGGGCTCATTCCTCCCTTCTCCCCCCATCCAGCTCTGACAACCGTCATTACTAGGACACACAAGCAACCCATTTGGAACACAATACGTTTGCTCTCAATGAGGGGGACCCAACACCCTTCCTGAGAGCACCTGCCACCAGCGCCCTCAACGGAGACCTAGGAGGAACACCCCCAACGGGGTTGGTCCCCCCATCAAGCCTGGAGCAGTAGACAGCGACCTGTCCTGTTGTGCCATATCTTGCCCCACCTCAGCGGGAGTAGCTCCGGTGTAGTTCTTCTACCCACCCTCTGAAGCTGAACACCTACCATCTACACTACATGGCCATTGCACCGGAGTCCTAACACTGGACCCCTGGGCTCCAAGATTATCTAGAAGTATCGCTGTCCGCCAACCCCAACTTTCTTTCCTCCCCCCATTTGCTCCCATCAGTGCTGTTCGGGGAAGGGGTGATGCTACCTTGGTCCTGACAGAGGGGATCTAAGAGGGATGGAGTCCGTTAGGTGGACATTTTCTGTGCCACTGGGATTACCAACACCCCATGATATTTATACACCCTTGCCCACCCACACTTCGCCCCCCCCTAAAGTGACGGCAGTTACACTGTGACAAGTGGGGGTCTCTGCAGAATTCCTTCCTCTTGGCCAATCACCTCTGGATACTGGACTAACTTCGAGAGCCAGGGGTGTGCCTTGGGGTCCGGATCCTGCAGTGCCAATATGGGGAAACTGTCAAAGAGATGCCCTGTGGCAAAACGATTGACAAATCATCTGGCAAATCAGAGAAACAACTTCTTTTTTCAGAAGCCCTTCTCAATACCCAACCCATGTCCTCTCCAAAGGGTCCGCAGCCAACAGATCCACCCCACGCCACTGCCACTTCACCACAGGAAGTAACAATGGATCGTATACTTCAAGAAATTACATCGATTGGACGCAGACTTGAGGGTATCCTCACTGGCCATGGAGATGAAATCCATACTATTAGAAATTGGGTCTTTGGTTGACAGTCAGGTTACCCCCTGTTCAAGCAAGGACCCTCACTCTAGTCAGGGTAAAAGAGAATCACCCTCAGCTAACCCCTGCTTACCCCCTTGGTAGCTTGGCAGAGCAGTAGGCTTAACCTCAGAGTGCTAGGCGTAAAGTATTTGTACCAACACACACAGTAACTCAATGAAAACACTACAAAATGACACAACACCGGTTTAGAAAAATAGGAAATATTTATCTAAACAAAACAAGACCAAAACAACAAAAATCCGACATACACAAGTCAAGTTATGAATTTTTAAAGATTAAACTCAAAAATAGCGCTTAGAAACAAAAATGCTTAGATGAGATGTTAACATGGCGTCGTGACGGAGTCGTTCCCAACAAGCCGACACCAGCGGCGCCGGACACAGAGTCGTGTAGACCCCCAAGTACAGTACCTTTGGTGAAGAGTGAAAACAAGCCGATGCGCGAAGTCGGGGATCGCGGCGTCTGTGCGAAACGTTGAATCCACGCACTTCGAGCGGCGACGGTCACAACGTGCTGCGGCGACTTCCACAGAGTCGCGGACTTCAGCGGGGCTGCTGCGCCGTCGGGCCTGCGAAGAGCGTCGCGTTCCAGCAAAGGTCACGCCGTCGGGTGCAGGCGGCGTTACCGGATTCAGCAGCGGCGTCGGTCCGGAGTCGTCCGAAGTCGATTTCCTTGGATTTCCACCAGCTTTCCTTTCAAGGGCCCATGGACTGGATAGGGCACCACTTGTCGGGGCAGGAGCCGCTCCAGAGACTCCAGGTGCTGGCAGAGAGAAGTCTTTGCTGTCCCTGAGACTTCAAACAACAGGAGGCAAGCTCTAACTCAAGCCCTTGGAGATTTCTTCACAAGATGGAAGGCACACAAAGTCCAGTCTTTGCCCTCTTACTCTGGCAGAAGCAGCACTGCAGGAAAGCTCCACAAAGCACAGTCACAGGCAGGGCAGCACTTCTTCCTCAGCTATCAGCTCTTCTCCAGGCAGAGGTTCCTCTTGGTTCCAGAAGTGTTTCTCAAGTCTGTAGATTTGGGTGCCCTTCTTATACCCATTTTAGTCTTTGAAGTCACCTTTCTTCAAAGGGGACTCACACCTACTTGTGAAATCCTGCCTTGCCCAGGCAAGGCCTCAGACACACAGCAGGGGGTTGGAGCCGGCATTGTCAGAGGCAGGCACAGTCCTTTCAGATGAGAGTGACCACTCCACCCCTCCCTCCTAGCAGAGATGGCTAATCAGGAATGCAGGCTACACCCGAGCCCCCTTTGTGTCACTGTCTAGTGCGAGGTGAAAAACAACCCAACTGTCAAACTGACCCAGACAGGGAATCCACAAACAAGGCAGAGTCACAGAATGGTTTAAGCAAGAAAATGCTCACTTTCTAAAAGTGGCATTTTCAAACGCACAATCTTAAAATCAACTTTACTAAAAGATGTATTTTTAAATTGTGAGTTCAGGGACCCCAAACTCCACATGTCCATCTACTCTCTACGGTAATCTACACTTTAATCATATTTAAAGGTAGCCCCCATATTATCCTATGAGAGAAACAGGCCTTGCAACAGTGGAAAACGAAATTGGCAGTATTTCACTGTCAGGACATATAAACCACATTACTATATGTCCTACCTTATCCATACACTCCACCCTGCCCTTGCGGCTACCTAGGGCCTACCTTAGGGGTGCCTTACATGTAAGAAAAGGGAAGGTTTAGGCCTGGCAAGTGGGTACACTTGCCAAGTCGAATTTACAGTGTAAAAATACACTTATAGACACTGCAGTGGCAGGTCTGAGACATGATTACAGAGCTACTTATGTGGGTGGCACAACCAGTGCTGCAGGCCCACTAGTAGCATTTGATTTACAGGCCCTGGCACCTCTAGTGCACCTTACTAGGGACTTACTAGTAAATCAAATATGCCAATCATGGATAAACCAATTACATACAATTTACACGGAGAGCATATGCACTTTAGCACTGGTTAGCAGTGGTAAAGTGCTCAGAGTTGAAAAGCCAACAGCAACAGGTCAGAAAAAAATAGGAGTCAGGAGGCAAAAAGACTGGAGATGACCCTGCATAAGCAAAAGTCCAACACGACCCCCTACCAGCCTAAAGCCAGGGGAGAACAATAAATACCTTGATGTACTTCCCTGATTGGGGCGATAGAACAAGGACCCAGGCCCACAACAGCAGGGGCATGTTCCAGTTCTACGCCTTCCTGACTCCAGTTGGATCCCTCTGTCCATACTCTCAGGGCCCACTAAGCTAACCCATGGGGAACCCTTCTCCACATCTGCAGACACCATCTGTGCAGCACCTAACTTTACTTTGCTCACAGATGTATTGCAATGGGCAGATAGTACCACCAGGGCCAACACAGTGGTGTTGCCCACTCCATCCCTGGGGTGTGACTCTCGTCCCCCCCCAGGGGCAACTCTGTCCACCAGGACAGCAAGCCACGGTGGCCCCGGACAACTGTCAGGGATGAAAGCCCGACCTCGGGCCTCTCCAACCACTGTGACTGTGGAGAGTGGGGGGCGGTAGCCCCAGGTGCCTGACACCCTTTGACCACTCTACCTCCCACCAGGTCAGGGATGTCAACCTGACCCTGGTCCTCCCCTCTGGGGCTCTGTACCCTCCATCCAGGAGCGGCACCCCCAGAGTCAAAAATTGTCAGGATGCTTGTAGAAGCAGTCCTGTACAATTCTTCCACCAGTGCAGGTCTGTTAACCTGCAACTGGTCTTCCAACCTGGGGTTTGTACCTTCAGGTTGGACCAGGGCCAGGGGTGAGGCTTCCCTCCCCCTGCCCTCTCTTCTGGGGTCCTGAACCACCCAACTAGGAGTGGCCCCCCCAGAAGACAACATGGTAGGGGCACTGTTAGCAGTAACCCCTTCCTCCAGGTCAGGGGGGACACCCTGAACCTAGTCTTCCAGTCCAGGGTCTGTACCCTCAGACTGGACCACTGCCTGGCAACCCAGGACTTCCTGGGGGGCATACCTACCCCCCTCCAGGTCAGAGTTTACCCCCTGAACCTGATCATTCAACCCAGAGTCACCACCCTGCAGTTGAACCATTGCCTGGCACACCAGGACTTCTAGGGGGGCACACTTACCCCCCTTAAGGGACACACCGTCCCCAAGGGCCACACAAGAGTCTGGCTGGCGCAGGTCTCTTGACCTCTTCCCATCTGAGAGAGTCTGGATTCCCCCCAACGCAGAAATGGTCTCACCAAGGTCATTCATGGGGGGCTCTGCTCTCAGAGCTGACTCCTGACCCTCCAGGTTCTCCACTGGGGTCCGCAACCCCCTCTCAACCCTCTGTCTGGACTTCTGCACCCCCTCACTAGGAGTGGCACTGCCAGACACTTGAACTGGTGGGACGCTGGCTACAGCTGCCCCCCCGAAGTTCTCCTGACACTGTGGGGTCTCCCCCCCAACAGATGGCCCTATGGTACAGGCTAGGCTCCCCTCCTGCTGTTCCCTCATGGAACCCTCCAGGACCTGGGACCGGATCTCGGGCACCTTGGGCCTCAACCCATCCCCATTCCCTCTCCTCTGAGACTGGACATGGGGTCCCTCACCCATCCCACTACACTGGGACCTACCTGGGACACTACAATCCTTCCCTACCTCACCTGGTTGGGAACTACCTAGACCACTCCTCTCAGGAGCACCCCCAAATGCCTCTTCAGTCTCTCTGGTACTCACCCAGAAGTCTGCCTCCATTGTAAGCTCCCTGGGGTCAGAGAACTCACACTCCACCTGGTGTTGGCATGGCTCTGGAAAATAAGGACTAGACATATGCTCTCCAGCAATTACATCACTCAGCCCCTTACATGAATTAACCAAAGTACCCTTCACCCAACCATCCAGTGACTCTGCTTTGAAAAAGCACCCCACATCACCCTCCTGAGACTGGTGAGACAGTACCTGACTGTCCCTGACACTCAACCCACACTCTTCTGGGATGTCTTCACACTCCATAACCAGGACTTCTACCTGGGGGGAACCCCTCTCCCTGTCACTCTTACCTAGAGTCAGTAGAGTGTCCCTCCCACCAGTAGGAATATGACTCCCCATGCCAGTTCCCCAATCCACCTCAGGGACCATGTGCATCACTGGAGCTACCTCATACCCCTGAACCTCCTGGTGTGTGTTAACTCCCTCCTTCAAGTAGGGCACCACATCTCTGGGCATGTGCACTTCTTCAGCAGCACTAGATATAAAATTGTTGCTGCCACCATTCCAGCTGGATTCAGCCCTCATGACTTCCAGCTCCTTCATTTTGAGCTCATAAGCCCAAATCCTCTTTTTGATCTCTAAGTCCCTCCTCCTTTCTTCCAACTCCTTCTCCCTTTGCATCCTCAACTCCTTGAACCGCCGAGCCCTCTCTGCCTGTCTGTACTGTAACTCTTCAGGAGTCAGACACTTGGGTGGCACCCTGCTACCCCTCCTGGGGACCCTCCCCCCAGGCGTAACAGGTACCTCCACTACACCACTGTGTATCCTCTGCACTTCCCCACCCACATTCTCCTCCTCTGTGTGCCCTCCAGCCTTCTTGACTGTCTCTCAGGCCCTCTGTGCCTTTTGCAGCTCCCCCTCCCTGGTGGAGCTCTCAGTGAGACAGTCAAGATCTTTAAGGAACTGTTTCAATTGAGCAACTGAGTACTCCTTCAGTTTCTCTATTTCAAACACAGCTCCAGCTGTTGTATCTCCAGATTGAGACATGATGGTCACAAGTGCAAAGTTCCAAAGGCAGAAAATAAGTTCCCAATGAAGTAAAAAGAATCCGTCAAGGGATCAGCAAGATCATGGAAGTAGAACAAAAAGGAGTCCTTTAGAGAAAAAGATCACCAAACAAGTAGTATGTGGTCACGTAGTGATCTGAACTCAAACAGTAGTGTACACTTAATTACTGTATGTCAAGTACAAATACAAGTCCAAATCCCAACCGCTGATCACCAATGTTAGAAATTGGGTCTTTGGTTGACAGTCAGGTTACCCCCTGTTCAAGCAAGGACCCTCACTCTAGTCAGGGTAAAAGAGAATCACCCTCAGCTAACCCCTGCTTACCCCATTGGTAGCTTGGCAGAGCAGTAGGCTTAACTTCAGAGTGCTAGGTGTAAAGTATTTGTACCAACACACACAGTAACTTAATGAAAACACTACAAAATGACACAACACTGGTTTAGAACAATAGGAAATATTTATCTAAACAAAACAAGACCAAAACAACAAAAATCCGACATACACAAGTCAAGTTATGAATTTTTAAAGATTAAACTCAAAAATAGCCCTTAGAAACAAAAATGCTTAGATGAGATGTTAACATGGCGTCGTGACGGAGTCGTTCCCAACAAGCCGACACCAGCGGCGCCGGACACGGAGTCGTGTAGACCCCCAAGTACAGTACCTTTGGTGAAGAGTGAAAACAAGCCGATGCGCGAAGTCGGGGATCGCGGCGTCTGTGCGAAACGTTGAATCCACGCACTTCAAGCGGCGACGGTCACGACGTGGTGTGGCGACTTCCACAGAGTCGCGGACTTCAGCGGGGCTGCTGCGCCGTCGGGCCTGCGAAGAGCGTCGCGTTCCAGCAAAGGTCACGCCGTCGGGTGCAGGCGGCGTTACCGGATTCAGCAGCGGCGTTGGTCCGGAGTCGTCCGAAGTCGATTTCCTTGGATTTCCACCAGCTTTTCTTTCAAGGGCCCATGGACTGGATAGGGCACCACTTGTCGGGCAGGAGTCTCTCCAGAGACTCCAGGTGCTGGCAGAGAGAAGTCTTTGCTGTCCCTGAGACTTCAAACAACAGGAGGCAAGCTCTAACTCAAGCCCTTGGAGATTTCTTCACAAGATGGAAGGCACACAAAGTCCAGTCTTTGCCCTCTTACTCTGGCAGAAGCAGCACTGCAGGAAAGCTCCACAAAGCACAGTCACAGGCAGGGCAGCACTTCTTCCTCAGCTATCAGCTCTTCTCCAGGCAGAGGTTCCTCTTGGTTCCAGAAGTGTTTCTCAAGTCTGTAGATTTGGGTGCCCTTCTTATACCCATTTTAGTCTTTGAAGTCACCTTTCTTCAAAGAGGACTCACACCTACTTGTGAAATCCTGCCTTGCCCAGGCAAGGCCTCAGACACACAGCAGGGGGTTGGAGCCGGCATTGTCAGAGGCAGGCACAGTCCTTTCAGATGAGAGTGACCACTCCACCCCTCCCTCCTAGCAGAGATGGCTAATCAGGAATGCAGGTTACACCCCAGCCCCCTTTGTGTCACTGTCTAGTGCGAGGTGAAAAACAACCCAACTGTCAAACTGACCCAGACAGGGAATCCACAAACAAGGCAGAGTCACAGAATGGTTTAAGCAAGAAAATGCTCACTTTCTAAAAGTGGCATTTTCAAACGCACAATCTTAAAATCAACCTTATTAAAAGATGTATTTTTAAATTGTGAGTTCAGGGACCCCTAACTCCACATGTCCATCTACTCTCCAGGGGAATCTACACTTTAATCATATTTAAAGGTAGCCCCCATATTATCCTATGAGAGAGACAGGCCTTGCAACAGTGGAAAACGAAATTGGCAGTATTTCACTGTCAGGACATATAAACCACATTACTATATGTCCTACCTTATCCATACACTGCACCCTGCCCTTGGGGCTACCTAGGGCCTACCTTAGGTGTGCCTTACATGTAAGAAAAGGGAAGGTTTAGGCCTGGCAAGTGGGTACACTTGCCAAGTCGAATTTACAGTGTAAAAATACACTTATAGACACTGCAGTGGAAGGTCTGAGACATGATTACAGAGCTACTTATGGGGGTGGCACAACCAGTGCTGCAGGCCCACTAGTAGCATTTGATTTACAGGCCCTGGCACCTCTAGTGCACCTTACTAGGGACTTACTAGTAAATCAAATATGCCAATCATGGATAAACCAATTACATACAATTTACACGGAGAGCATATGCACTTTAGCACTGGTTAGCAGTGGTAAAGTGCTCAGAGTTGAAAAGCCAACAGCAACAGGTCAGAAAAAAATAGGAGGCAGGAGGCAAAAAGACTGGGGATGACCCTGCATAAGCAAAAGTCCAACACATACGTTTGGACATTGCAAGCTTCAAGGTTAGAGTATCAGGGCTGGAACAACGAGTGGCGACGGTGGAGGATTGCCTTAACACCACCCTTGACCGTGACCAAGAACATCTGTATCCCCGCAGTAAACTCATTGATTTAGAGGACAGGGGATGCAGAGACGATATCTGTTTTTCGGGTTCCTGGAACGCAATGAGGGATCGAATATCCAGACTTTCCTGTGGTCTGCCCTCCCCACACTGATGGGCTTAACTTTTGATCCTCCCTTGGAGCTTTAGAGGGCACACAGATTGGGACCCAAGCAGCAGGATGGATCCTCCAGACCTCGCCCAATCATCGCCCGTCTCATGCGCCATGCACAGGTCCGTCAAATACTCCTTATGGTCCGATCTCACGGACCATTCCAAACAGCAGACTACGAGGTCCACATCACAGCGGACTTCTTGAAAGAGACCAATGACCGTCGAAAAGCATTCCTAGCCCTCAGGCCCCGACTGCGCCAACTGGACATGAAATTTGGACTGTTCAACCCAGCCCGGATGTGGATCACCAAAGACGGCATTTCCAAGGACTTCTACCACCCAGACGATTTATGGCTCTGTCTAGATACCATATCTCCGCTGGGGATGGACACATCCACTATAACTAGACCTTCAACAGAGATCGTTGGCACTCAGGGCACGCCACCTCCTTCAGCTACCTTGGAAATGGAACCTCACCATGATAATAATCTTTTTCTCAGAGGCAGGGATCCGGAGAGACTAACGAGGATCCATGGTGATATGGATCAATTATTGCAGGTGGTAGCACAACATACTCAACTGTCAGACAGAGACAAATCCCGCTTCCCTTTGAAACCATCTCCTGCTTCCATCTGATCCTGTCAAGATACCACAGACCATTCACTCATTGAAAGGCTTGATCGAGCTACAGAACTTTCTCCCTGATATAGGTGGACAGATGAGTACCCTGCTATGTTGAACTAACTGTTACTAATGGCATTCAGGCCCTGATGTGCTTAAATACTGGCTTGGTTTCCTAACTTGTCTGGATGCATTTATTTGGCTGTTATCTCTCTGGATTTTGGCCCTTGTGTCTTATCTTTCCTTCTCTTAATTTTTCTCTCTTCCCCTTTTAACCTATGTTTCTATCGCACGCCAGCGTGCCAGTGTTCAACTGGAATAATTGAAGGAATGGGTGTTGATTGTGGCACAACATGTGTGTGACATGGGATGAAGTGTAAGATTTTGTAACTAAGTTGCATGAGATTATACATGTGATCTAAGCCCACAATACCTTGTTTTAAAAATGTGTAGATGCATCTGTTATATTGTTTTATGTTTCAGTAGAGGTTGAACTGGACTGCGTAGGTACTTAGGGCTCCACGATTGTAACCCCAAGTCATTTTTTATCAGACCCACCCCAGTATTGGTGGACGGCTGAAGATCTGGATATATTGTGTTACTAGTTAGTTATGCCACTTACGCTACCCTCTGTCCACTTTTTCATTCTTCTAGTTGGAGCATTGGGGCCTAGTTAGAACACTTCTATAACCATGTGCTCTGTTGCATGCAACATGTTGCCTTCAGGATGTGAGGTGCAGAGTACACCTCTTTAGCCAGGCCGTATATGGTTATTGATGGGACATATGGTTATTAAGTTCATAATGCATTATCTCATTTCTAAATAACATGTTATATCTCCTGCTGTTGTTGAAACCGGGTTGGTCAGCCCCCCCCGGTTTGCGTGATCCCAGTGACAATAGTTCATGATTGTTTCTGACTGGGATTGTATCATAGGTTCCATTACCTCCCCCACCTACTCCATACCACTCGCCCTTCTATATGTCATAAGGTATGCTAAATAGGGTTTGCACCCTCCCCCCCTCTCTCTCCCGCCTCACCTTGGGACCCCCACCCGCGACCTGGGAGATCTCACAGTAACACGTCTCCTTCTTTTCTTGCTTGTATTCACCTCTGTGCCTTGGCTCGGAATCTTTATCCCTGTGTGCGCCATGCGCCGGGAGGGCGCCCTCCTTGCTGACCATGAGGACTCTGCAGGTTTAGACCCACAGCTCACAGTTCTAGCCCCTTTTAGGACCTGACCCTATCCATAACCGGTAGGTCCTCTTCCCTACCCCCTTCCCTTTATCTTTTCTCTTTTCTCGCTCTTTTCATTTCTTCCTTTTTCTCCCTCCCCCTCGTTCCTCTGTCACTTCTCTACCACTCCTCGTCTGGTCCCTGCCCCTGAGTACGACCACAGATCGCACCTTGCCTTCCCTACCCTGTCCCCCGTTTGTTTGTTTGTGTGTGTGTTAGTTTTTGTCCCTCCCCTTCTCCATATCCTCTGGCAAGAAACCTTTGAACCCTTCTCCTGTGTTTTCTGGACCCAGACAGGCCCCCTTTTGCCTTCATAAACACTTCTGGTGTTCTCTGACATGGGGACCAATTTACCATTGACGACAATATCCTGGAATGTTCATGGCCTCACGCACTATATTCGGAGAAAGAAACTCTTCTCCTATTTGCGATCCAATCATGCTGATATTGCCCTTTTGCAGTAAATGCACCTGTCATCCTTGGAATCCAAAAAATTACGTGGTGACTGGGTAAGTAAAGTGCTATATAATGGCAGCCCGCCGTCCCCATCGGTATGCTCTGGCTTTCTAAGTAGATGTGGGGTTGCGATTTTTCTTTGCTGCTCTTTGCAAATTAAGGTGCTTCAGTCATGGTTGGATCCGAACGGTCGATATGTCCTTACCAAACTCAATATTGGAGGTCGTACGCTATGTATTGGGTCCATATACGCCCCTATGGGCTCCAAACACTCCTTCTACCTGCGACTGAACCACCTTCTAACAAAGATCGGTGCCTCTCAATACCTCTTAGGTGGAGATTGGAACCTAGCCCGAGACCCAATCCTTGACAGAACAGGCAGTCAGGACATAGGTAGTAATGCGGATAGAGCATTGCGGGAGACGTTATCTCAGACCAGGGCTTGTAGATCCCTGGTGTTTCACACATTGGGTGGACTGATAGTATACTTTTCTATCGCCGGCACACAAGACACAGTCCCGCTTGGACTATTTCCTCGTCTCTCATACACTGGTCCCCATGATCAGCAACTCCCGGATGCTGGAAGCAGCAATCTCCGATCATGCACCCATCAGTTTGGTGCTAGACTTGGGTCTGGTTTCTCCCAGCCGCAAACCGTGGCGTCTATCTCTATCTCGTTATAACACACAACAAGGTAAAGATCAACTACGTGCCCACGTTTCGGCCTACGTAACCGATAATAAAAGCTTGATCTCCTCTCCTCAAGTCTACTGGGCCATGGCAGAGGCGACGATCAGAGGGCAACTTATGAGGGATGCAGCCCTTGCTAACATCCAGAGGCGCTCTCGCCAACGAGAACTAGAGTGATTAATAGCAACATATACCCGTGATTATACAATAGCGCCTTCCCCTACCACGCGTTGTCAGCTTGAGAAGGCAAAGACAAGGCTCAATGCATTATACACTTCTCAGGAGGAGTATGCTCTGTAAAGGATGAGAGATCGACACGATGAGCTGGGCGAAAAGGCAGGTCGGTTACTAACGGCCCAGTTACATCAACAACAGGCGGCGCTTGCCATCCCTGCTGTCCAGGATGCCGATGGCATACTCTCTACCCATCCTCAGGATACAGCTGACACATTCTTACACTTCTACCAAACCCTTTATACCCCCGAAACGGTGAAGGATCACGAGAGGCTAGCTGCATTTTTTGAGAATGCACAGATCCCCTGCCTTACTGAGGAAGGCAAAGGGCTGCTTGGTGGCGAGATTAGCAAAGAGGAGATCATCTGTGCAATATCTAACCTACCCTAACACAAAGCCCCGGAAGAAGATGGTTTTCCATTGGAATACTACAAGTGGACTGAGGCGGACATGGTAACCTCCCTCTATGAAGCCTTTTGAGGAGCGGAACAAATGGGGTCTTTATATCCTATTTCTATAGAGCATCCTTAGCAATCCTCCCAAAACCAGGGAACAACCCCTTACTCTGTGGCAGTCATCGCCCCATCTCCCTTCTTTATGGTGATGTTAAAGTACTGGCTAGAATCTTGGCGTCTCGTCTCAGACAAGTAATCCCGACCCTCATTCACCTCACTCAGGTAGGCTTGGTACCCTAGAGCTCCTCCAGAAACCTCTTACGTACCCTAGCGCATACGCTTTGGGCCGTCCGAAACATCACAGAGAACGCTGTTGCCCTTTTCCTTGATGCTGAGAAGACCTTCGACTGGATCGAGTGGTGGTATCTTTTTGAGAAGCTGAAATGCTTTTGCCTGGGGGAGGGGTTTATCGCTAAAGTCAAATGGTTGTACTATTCACCCATGGTGCGAGTCAACTGCAGAGGGTTCTTCTCTGCTTAGTTTCCCATCCAGCGAGGATCCCAACAGGGCTGCCCCCTGTCACTGCTGCTATTTCTCTTGGCAGTTGAACCCCTGGCAGCCACTATTCGGCAGTCGTCTACCATAGCTGGAGTACCCATTACAGGAGGCCTCTCCACACTCTACCTGTATGCGGACGAAATATTGCTCACACTTACAGACCTTTCACGTTCCCTTCCGGCAACGGTTCTAGCAGAATTTGAAACACTATCAGGATATAAAATCAATTGGGAGAAGAGCGAAGCCCTACCCCTGTCCCTAGTACCCATGAGGGCAACTCTTACAACGCTCTCGGTCTCCTGGAAACAATCACGCCTTAAATATCTGGCGATCCTCATCATCATGGGCTTAGCTCACAT
Source organism: Pleurodeles waltl (assembly GCF_031143425.1). Taxonomy (NCBI): domain Eukaryota; kingdom Metazoa; phylum Chordata; class Amphibia; order Caudata; family Salamandridae; genus Pleurodeles; species Pleurodeles waltl. The sequence continues at coordinate 523,951,411 of NC_090437.1, read as the reverse complement.
GGTACGGGATGACCTGGAAACCTTGGAAGATCAAACCAAACGTGATTTTGAAAAATGGACCCAATTAGAGCTCTCCCTGTGGGGAAGAGTGCAAGCTGTGCGGATGGTCACTATTCTACGTTATACCTGTGTGTTGGGGATGTTACCACTATTTGCCCCTATCTCCATGCTCAGGACGGTTGGCGCCTGCATACGAAAATTTGTATGGTGCTCCCTCAGACCATGGCTCTTTAAAGCTAAACTCATTGCATGGAGGGAATGTGGGGGTCTGGGATTGCCCTCTATAAAACACTACGCGTTGGCGCTGCATCTCTCACAGTTATCTTTCATGGCTCCAGATGTCTTGGTCCCTCCTCTATGGGTGAAAATGGAACAGATACTCTCGAATTTGCCACTAGGTCTGGACCTGCTATATGGCTTTGAAGCCCCCCGACCACACCCTGCCCCTCTGGTAACACAGACCTCGTTAGACTATTGGCGCTGAGCTCACCGCCTTCTGGGAGTGCATCCACAGATACACACACATGCACCGCTCTGGGACAATGCCTGTTTCTTAATAGGGGGGAGAGTGGTTGACTGGGGGGGTATGGCGGGTCAAGGGCATCATAGCCATTGATCAGCTCTTAGATGATGGGACGTTAAAATCATTCCCTGAATTGCAAGCAGAATTTGGATTCCACGATCATTATTCCTGGCAACTCTCACATTGTCTCCAGTCGCTTGAGGCTCCCCCTGTGGACCATACAACATTCTCTGATACATGACCATTTACAAACATGGGGTTCCTTTCAGGGAATGATTTCGGGACTACATAACCTCTGAAATCGGTACATGTTTTCCCTACATCTTCTCTTGTCCCTTAGAACCAGATGGCAAACCCAACTACAGACAGACTATGATATGGAGGATTAGGCTGACATGCTAGAAGCGCAAGATTGGGGGGCCGAGAGGCCAGAATGAAATTTTGCCTTTTTAAAACCTTGCATGACATGTACTAGACACCCCAGAAGCATAGAGCAGCTGGACTACTGCCCCATGTGACTTGCTGGCGATGCCCCCATCCATGCTGTAATTTATTTGACATACTGTGCGACTGCCCGACTATACAACCATACTGGGAGGCAGTAGGGGTCACTCTGAGAGGGACTCTACCCTTGCAAACCTCTCTACCGAACGCCCAGGTTCTTTTGCATGATACTAAGGATATACATGACATATCCCGTACACAACTTCACCTGTTACACAGCACTAATAGTAGCTGAACTTTGTGTTCTTCGATACTGGCGTGCTGCCGCAGCCCCCTCCCATGATGAATGGCTGTTGGAAGTGTTTCAAACTGCAGCTCACGAACGCATCATTTATACTCTACAGGACAAGATGGAGGTATTCCTACAAACATGGGCTCCCTTTCTCCGACTAGCAAATGCCTAATCTCACCCCCCACTTCCCCTATGTTCATTCTCCGTTCTCCCCTACCCACACCCTCTCTGACAGCCGTACTCAACTACTTGCTCTCCCTTCCTGCCCACCTCCCCTCCCTCTCTAGGCTTCTCGCTTGGATGCTATTTCATATTCTCTTTCCATTTCCCCTCCTTCTTCCTTTCTCCTCTCTCTTTTTGTTCCTTCTCCCTATGCCTCCCCTGGTCTTTCCTGTCTACATTTCTTTCTTATCTTCCCTTTCTTTCTTCTCTTCCATCGTACAGCATGTTCTCCCTCTCTGTTTCTCCAATATGTTACCAACCCCCAATGTGTGCAACCTTATACTTTATGCATGACTCCCCTGTCCTTTTATATTGTATTGCTACACCTGGCAATGCTATCCTCATACACAGAGCCCTGGAACTATTATGAGTGCCCCCCATTTTCCCCATTAGCAGAACGAACACACGATCCCTTGAATATGCTGTCACCGGGGGCATTAGTGCTAGGCCTAGCTTCGCACCACTGATTATGGTTCGCCTTATCACCTACCATTGCCTGGTATTTTCTACAACTGACGTGAATTAGGGACCCTATACTTATTCCTATCAATGTTCGCTTCTATCATTCGGTCCTTGTATCATTCTGACAATGAGGAATGCTCACTGTTCACGGATTGGGGACGCTGTTTCTGAGGATGGAATACTATTACTCTTATTTTTATTACTGTTCTAATTGTCGTTATTTTGCTCCTTGTTTATGCGCCTTTCGCATGTTCTGGTGCAATGTCTAATACCATGCATACCTATGTTTCCTGGTTCATGATTCTCAATAAAAATTTACAAAAATGCAAAACAAAAAAACGAAAGTGTGGCCTATCAAATTATTGAAAGAACATGCTGTTTCAGTAATGCTGGCTGGCCACTCTTTCAATCAATGAACATATGTGTTCAAATTGTAGATACTATTTATTTTACTTTTGCTAACCAGTCAAAATAGCTGTGAGTGGTCTCTAGCTTCTAAGACTATGTGGCCTCTAGCTTCTAGGACTATGTTTTGCAGTCAAAGGAAGTGCTGAGAGTCAAAAAAGCAATATCCTGTGTTCGGCCATTAAAGGAACCTTTTTGGATTTTGATTGTTTTCCAAAACAAATGCTGCTAGCAAAGGCCAAAGTGAGCTAAAATATGGGGCAGATTTTGACCTTTTCAAATCTTGTTCTAATTTAGAACCAATGGTCTCACCCCATACTTAACCAAAAGTGTGAGAAGCCCTATCACATCCTTATTGACCTGGTGATTTGCTCCTGGAATATAGCTAGCCTTGACCATCACTTAAAATCAAGTTGAAAGAGTCTAGTATCTTTCTTTGCTAAACACCATGTTATCTGCAAACAGAAAACATGACACGTTAAATCCTTCAACCTAATTTCCATATGCATTAGGTTTCCACCAGACTAAGGGCCTCATTTACAAGCCCCTTGCACCACTGCTGCATCATGTGTTTTATTCAACGCAGCAGCGGTGCCAACAGTGCACTACACTGCTCTATATTTACAAACTGATGCATTGGGCCCAATGTGTCAGTTTGTAAAGCCCTACGTGGCATTATACCTGTGCCAGTCATAATGTATACAGGGATGGTGTTCCCACAGAAAAAAAGCCACATAGAACTGACGCAAAGAAATGTACAACTTTTTACTGCATCACTCTACGACTTCACTGCATCAAAATGTTACTGCTGCTCAGACTAGGCATAAAATTGACACAGTGCTTTGTCCAATGGGACTCTCCTCACATTGTTGGAGTTTCGTCAGTTTAACTATGCAACTCCAGCAATGCTTCACTTTAGCACCAACAGATGCATCAGAATTTCTGACCCATCTGTGGAAATGTGTGCCATGGAGCTCTGTATTGTAAGTACAGCACATCCATGGCCTTGCCAGGGGATGTGCTGCAGGGGCAAGAAATCTGACACATCGATGCCAATGCAGTTGTTTCTCGTAAATGAGGCCCTGAGGATGATAGGCTGTCTGACTGGTGGCCTGTTGGTTTTAGTCCATATTAGTTTAGCATTAAATCTAAAGCAAAGCATGTACTACCGGATTTGATAGTCCAAAATGTACAAAACCAAGTGATACCACTGAATATATATTTTCAATCACCATTAATAACAAATAATGTAACGGTCTTCACTGTCCTTCATGAAATTGAGGATACTCTGCATTTTAATTCCACAAGCACAGTTGTGATGACTGGAGAGTTTAATACTACTTTACGATGTCATTATAGGAGCAAAATACCATCTGACGATCTTCCTGACTCATCTTTTAATCTTCCTCTATCAGTAATTGCTGACTGGTGGGTAAACAAGCAACCACAAAATCAATGTATATAAATGACCATTTAAACTAGGATTTAAAATACTGAAAAGTAGGTTTGCTTCTGACCAGCCTACAATTACCTCATTGAAAAGTACATTTTCGACCCTTTCCCTTTGCAAGAACTCTTGGATCCTTTCAAAGGGAGAAAGTGGCCATGATCCACAACAAATCATATTATATTTAAACCACAAGACTTGATAAACTGTAACCTTCGTATAAAAGGCTCCCTAACTTCTGCAAATCTGAAAACCATCAGGTAGAATGGCACGTTCCATGCTAAAATCCAACAACTAGGAAAGTAGAAAATGATGGCTGAAAAACTTAAAGGGGGTCCAATGATGTTCATACCTCACAAGTCAACCGCCTTAAAGACTGGAGATTAGTCCAACCCACCGAGAAGCAGCCCATATGCAACTGAAATTCAGCAATTAAAACCAATATTTCTAAACCTTTTTGATCACTAATTATTACTGGTCTCGGGTCCTGCAGAGCTGCAAACAACTACTTCACATCATATGATAAGTGAAATCAGTGATACCCGGTTTCCAATAAAGATATGAAAATCGCACTAAATGAAACAAAAACACTGATTAAGTGGCCTCAACCATCAAAAGCTGCTAGTCCAAATGGGATCCCCTTTGATATACTAAAAGCAGAACCTAGTCTTTAGACTATAATATTACAAAATCTGTTTTCGATGACCCTTCAAAAAAGCGGAGTTCTGATTTCATGGATGGGTACAATAGTACACTCAATTCACAAAAAAGAAGCAAAGGAGGATCCAAATAATTACTGTCTTGTTGCCCTCCTCGACTACGAAACGTTTTGCCAAATTCTTATTAAACCATCTCCATGCATTGCATAAACAACTGCTGTTAAACGTATGCTACATTGACTACTCGGAACGTTTCGATAAAGTGAACCGAAAAAACTCTGGGATAAACTAACAAAATGGTAAAAAAGTAAAAATGTTTCCTATACTTTTTGATGTCTCTAAATGACAACATGTGGCAAACCCGCTGGTGGATTTCTATCACCAAAGATAAACACTGCAAGTGCCCTGTAACAGAGATGTATCTTGGCCCCTGTGCTTTTTCCATTATACATAACGGATCACTCATCCTATTTAGATTGTCCCGAAGGTCCAGCTCTTGAGCTTGGAGGTAAATATATCAGGTATCTCTCCTATGTGGATGACATTTTCTAATTCCAGCTGGTATGCAAATTCGACCATTGAACCTACACAAATGTAATCGACTGAGAGATCTCCAAATTCACTGTGATAAGATCAAAATCATGTAATTTGGCAAAGCCAAAACTCAAATAAGGCTAAAACTCAGTGGCAATGTTATAGACGAAGTGAAAGATTATAACTATTTGGGTCTAATAACAAATATCTAACCTGGCCAGAGAACTTTTCCAACAAAAAAAAAATGGTCCCAACTTACCACTCAATCACTAAAGAAAATTTCTAAAATTTACAGTGGTCAGGCAATTCACCAGTACATCAATGTAATTAGAAGCAAACTCAGCCCATGTCTCTACTCTGCTTTTCTTGCCTTCCTGGGCCGGACAGTTAACAAGGTGAATGAACTCTACATAAAAGAAATAAGGTTTGTGGTAAATTTTCTTTCTTTCACCCACATAACAAAATTTAACTGGAGCTCACTTTAAGAAAATGATTGGTCAGACAAAATTTAAAGTATGTGTGTGATTGCATTTCTGTCAAGGAAGATTCCTTAAAATATTTAATCTATAAAGACTTGTAAGCTATAGAAGGATCAATGACAGCATTGAGCCCTGGGGCAGCTGATGATGTCATACATGAGAATAATCTGCCTCTGCTGCCAGATCTCTCCAGCCTGTCCCGCCCAGTTTGTAGGACTCTAATAAGACAGGCCCTGAGGAGGAACTACAGACAGATTGAAATGAGTACCTTACAGCCATATACCCACGCCAACTGTTCTATGGACACATATTTGATTATAAATTAAGAATATTTGAAACCTAGATTAGCCGCTTCCTGCAAACACAAAGGGGGTCATTCTGACCCTGGCGGCCGGTGACCGCCAGGGTCACCGACCACGGGAGCACCGCCAACAGGCTGGCGGTGCTCCCGATGGCATTCTGACCGCGGCGGTTCAGCCGCGGTCAGAAAGGGTAAACCGGCGGTCTCCCGCCGGTTTACCGCTGCCCCATTGAATCCTCCATGGCGGCGGAGCGCGCTCCGCCGCCATGGGGATTCAGACACCCCCTACCGCCATCCTGTTCATGGCGGGAATCCCGCCATGAACAGGATGGTGGTAGGGGGTGCCGCGGGGCCCCTGGGAGCCCCTGCAGTGCCCATGCCAATGGCATGGGCACTGCAGGGGCCCCCGTAAGAGGGCCCCGCAAAGTATTTCAGTGTCTGCTTTGCAGACACTGAAATACGCGACGGGTGCAACTGTACCCGTCGCACCTTCCCACTCCGCCGGCTCCATTCGGAGCCGGCATCCTAGTGGGAAGGTTGATTTGCCCTGGGCTGGCGGGCGGCCTTTTGGCGGCCGCCCGCCAGCCAAGGGCAAATCTCAGAATCACTGCAGCGGTCTTTCGACCGCGGTACGGTGTTCTGACGGGGTTACTTTGGCGGGCGGCCTCCGCCGCCCGCCAAAGTAAGAATCACCCCCAAAGTATTTTCTGATTTGTCAATTTGAAAGCACCTGAAACTCCCAATGCTTGCCGTCAAAGTCGTGTTGGCTTTGAGGCTACAGGAATGAGTCCATAAAACATATTATTAATCTATTTCCTCCACTATTAGACTTACAAGAAAATACTTAAAGTCTGGTTTTATCAAACCCAACTGTAGAAAAGTCCAAGAAGGCACTATGTACTGCCTTTCATCCAAAGACAACCAGTTCATCAAGAAGCTGACACAGTTCTTGGACCTTACTTACCGTTGTCTCCTGAAATAATATCTCCTGAAGCATGTCACTCTTGGAGCCCCTCATTTTTCACTATCATTTTAAGTTGTTTATGAAAGGCATCCTCTGTGTTTTAATCAATATTTTGATTATTGTAATTAATACTTGACTATTTCCCTGCAATAAAATGTATTTAATTCATTCAAAACGCAGATTTGAATCAAGTCATGTTAGACAGCTCTAAAAAATCGTTCCGTAATAAAGTGAAGCTGTTGTATTATGAAAAAGAAACATTTAAGTTTTGCACAGTATGCTTCAGTTTAACTACACAGAATGCTTTAGTTTAATTGTAATATCCTTTTGATTTGCCCCCATGAGCTTGTGTCTGAATTTCAATTACAAGAGAAAGGGTCCATGGCACTGTCCTGGAACACTTATCAGCATGCTATTTGGTAGCTCCTCTACGTTTTTTGCACTCACACTCATTCCTTCTTATGTTCAAAGTAATGCCTAGAAGCATGTGAGTTTTAATCTCATCCACTTTTTTATATAGGCAAACTCAACTCAAAGGCACTCGAGTGTGATGGAGCAGATATGTTAATTAAATAAATTGCTAATGATTAATGTGTGTTTATTAATGAGAAAAATGTGTAGAGAAATGTATATTAGAAAATAACATGTATAATCAAAAATGTGCCCACGGGGAGTGGTCACCATGTTTATTAACAGATGCTAAATAATGAAAAGATCTATATAAACGTATTAAAGCTCATAATTACATGTATAACCTATGTTTTATGTTAATTCATTAGTCGGACTAAAGGCCTGGTTTCGATGGGCTCTGCTTGCTCATAATGTGGAGACTTTGAAAAGCTTTGCGAGGACTGGTAACTGGAAGAAAGGACCTTGAACTGTTCAGAGTTCAGACGGCTCTGCTAGAACGTTCTGCAATGTACCAGCGGACAGGAGATGATGAAGACAATTTGATCAAATTATGTGTAGTGTAGGCTAAATGTACTTTTCCAGGACTTGAACAATAGAGGCACTGACTAAAGACTGTGTATGCAACAATTTTGTTACCTGAAAAGCCGGATGATGTTCTCATTACAAGAAGGACCAATCAAATTTATGGGGCCTGAAGCCTATGCAGAAATAAAGATTTGGTAAATAAAAACTATAGGTTTGAGTCATAACTTCCGACAAGACTGACCAATTAGCAATTAGTGGGACGGACTGGGAGACCCTAATAGAAAGTCATGACAAGGGGAGCAAAATCAGAACTGCGAGGAGAAAGTTGATCACGTCAGGAGATGCTGTCCGATGTACTGATAATTAGGCTTATACTCTGTGAGCCTGATACGTAGCTGACCACTGATGACCTGGGGATGAAGACTGACATGTTGCTGATTCATCCTGGATATGTAGCTATGAAAATGTGACTGACTAAAATGTTGTGCCATTTCTTCTAGATACCAACTGTGCTGTTTTTATAGAAGTTCTCTCTTACCTAGATTTTTTTCCAAATTAATGTTTTATCAAAATTGTTTTCGCATGAAGGCCCACATGCTGATGCTAATCTTGGTTAGCTAGGCTGCCAGGGGGAGACGTTGATGGTGACAAATGACTGATGCATTTTATTGCAGAATTACTCCATTAATGCTGATAATCACTGACTTATGATTTGCATTGTTGCTTATGATTTATTGGTGAGAAATGTTTTCCTAATGAATTAATAAAGGTTGATTAATAAAGGCAAGATTAGCATTTGATTAGAATTGTAATCAATAGGGAATAGAAATGATTAACCTTTTCCATGAGTGATGGTTATTTCTGACCAATATGGTTTTCTTTCTGGTTCTCTAAGTGGTCAATATTAATCTATTGATGTTGATTATTGGTTCAGTAATCACTGCATGATTAGGATACTCCATGTGATTCAAAATGTTCATCGACCTATACGCATCCCTTGTAAATTTACTTACTAAGGATAAGGCGCGCTAGCAGTTTTTGGTAGCAGCTTGATGGCTAGTTTCCTTGGAGAACTAGTTATGTGGTGATTATTGGTTATGGTACTAGTTTAAGTTAGGATTAGTTGTTTGTATTTTATGAGATTTGAATTTTATTTTTCTGAAATGGCAATTGTAGCAAAAATGATGTCCCCTTAAGCCCAGAAATGACTTTCCCAGATCCTGGATCCTGTTAGTAAAGTTGGGAATGTTCTCGGCGTCTTTTGAGATAGTGTGAGAGTGGTAGGTCGCGCTTAAACAGGCTTAAGCAAATTGCAGGTGAATTGGGGGGTATGTAAGGTATAGTAGGGAGTCTCAGAGCTCCAATTGAGGTTAGTAGGAGTGTGCTTACTCCCGAGTATGAGAGTAGGGAAGTCGTCGAACTTCACATGTGTGTGAGGCTTTGTGCTCAAAAAATTTCCACATGGTTGTTGGTGATGTACGGACCCTGCGTGGTCTAAGACTCCGAAGTATATTGACAAGTGTAGGAGACACTTGGTTATATGTTGTAATCTGCCTGGTTTAGTAGGTTGATCGGGCGTGGTCAACAAGTCGGTGTACAGGGATTGGCAGCTCAGCAATTAATTGAATGGTTAGACAGTCTAAACACTCCTCAGAATGCATCCAAGGATGAGGATCAGATAAATCGTGTTAGACTGAACGTAGAAGCCACTGAGTTAGTCGAGGGAACAATATGTGTGAAAGGATTGGAATCTTACACAGAAGAAGAGCTGAGGTACTTATGCCCAAAGATTACAAGAGAAGTGAGTAAAATACATCAGAGGCTAGCAGAGTTAGCAGAAAAGCATGACATTGACATTGAGAAGACAAAAGATTTGAAACACAGCTACAGATTAGATTTTGAAACAAAGGATTTCGAACACATGAGATCAGCAGGAATGGAAGCACATTTGAGAGAACTGTTGCAGTGTGTCCAGATTTGGGGAGCATTAGAGAAGTGGGAATGTAGATGGACAAAGAAAAAAGATAAACGAAAGTGGGATTCCCAAGAAGGGGCGGAAGATGGTGACAAAGGGGAATCAGTCAAGATGCTCCCAATGAGAGAAATTCCAGGACGGCAGTTTGTTCATGTCCCGTGGCACAGGAGTGACATATTGTCATTTACAAACGATTATCCAAAATTGAGAGAGACAGAGAAATTTGTGAAACTTTCCAAATGTTTGTGGGAAGACTTGAACATGCTATTGGAAATAGTGGTACCAGCAGACTTGTGGTTTGAGTGAAAGAGGGCTGTAGACCGGCCAACAAGTGAACCGGAAAGGGATAAGGTAACAGGTGTGCCTTCACCCGAGGTAATGAAAAGTTAATATAAGGTGATTGAGTTTCTGAAGACAAGGATTTCTCCCAAAAACATTGATTGGCAACAGATTGATAGAATGGTCCAAGAGTCTAAAGAATCAATACATATTTACTATGAGAGGTTGTTAAGAGCGTTCAAAGAGTACAGTGGCAAGGAAGCAATCAAGCCGAAAGACATGTTGCATTTTGTGTTCAGATTTGTCGAAGGTCTAAGACCAGAGGTGGGACTGATGATTAAGAATCATTTGATTTGCTGGCAAGGCAAACCAATTGATGAGGTGTTGCAATATGCAAAATACTGTAGTGACGCGATTGAGTTGAAACAAAAGAAATTGAAAGACGATGGTGATGCAAATTAAAACAGCCCAAACAGGAGCGCACGGAGCTTTGGTACCGCCTATGCTGCCGCAACAGAGAGCTGTTATGTTCCAACCTCAAGTGAGGGGTAGAGGGTGTGGAATGGACATGATGCGTGATCCGGACTTAGGAACTGTGGTTGTTCAGAATGACAAGCAAGGTATGAAAAGGATGTTACAGTGTAATTTGTGTGGAAATGTGGGACACTGGAAGTGGGAGTGTTCGTTGATGGTGTAGGATAGTGTGGTTCAGCAAGGTGACATCAGTACATTTCAAACTATGAAAGTCCCAAAAATGAAGGGATTTGTTCCTAATGCTCAGAATCGAGGACAGAATTTCCTACCAGTGCAGCAAATGCAGGTGCTGCGTGCACAATTTGCTCCATTACCGCCAGTACAGCAGCAGGTTCCCATGGTACCTAGACAGCAAATGCAGATACCTCAAGCCCTGATGGAACAGCAACAGGTGATACTTACTCAGCAGGTCACAGGTCAAACACAAGATAATAGTAATAACACAGTCCACCAGTTCCCATTTTACAGTGAGGATGAAATAAATGAAGAATGGATGAGTGATAGTTCGGATGAAGGAGCTGTATGCTTGCTGCATCCCTATTAGTAGATCAGAGAGGGCCTTTTGTGAAGGGAAAAGTGATGGGTTACAGGGTCTCATTCTTGGTTGATACAGGAGCTATGCGCTCTACAATAAGAAGCATAGAAGTCCCAAATTTACCTCTTTCAGGCAGGGCAGTTCAAGCTGTGGGAGTGGAAAACAGACAGTTGACAAATCCAATCACGGAACCGGTGCAGGTTGAAATTGGAAATTATTTGGGAATGCATAGATTTGTGGTGAGTGACTCGAGTCCCGTATCCTTACTGGGTAGAGACTTATTGTGCAAAACCAAATGTTCCATCAACTGTTCAGACACGGGGATAGAAGTCCAGACAACTAATGATGAAGAAGAGCAGGTATCTGCAATGATAGTTAACAATGCTTATGAAGCATACCCATTGATTGAATTTTTCCCAATGTTTACTGTTAAAGAATTGCATGCAGATTTACAGGGAACTGTGAAGGAGGAAGTCTGGGATTTGACAGGAAGGGAAGTAGGTCTGATTAAGGGAGTGGAGCCGATTAAAACCACTTTGAAGCCAAATGCAGTATTCCTGCAGCTTCCATAGTATAACATGCCACAGGATGTTTTGATGAAAGTTGCACAAATAATCAGAGACTTTTTAAAAGAAGGAGTTTTGAAAGAAATGCTAAGCAGCCCATGTAATTCACCGATAATGGGTTTGAAAAAGCCATGTGGGAAGGTACGAGTAGTACAGGATTTGCGGAAAGTGAATGACATGGTGGTTAAATGCTTTCCAATTGTGCCCAATCCAGCAGTGATACTGTTTCAGATTCCTTGCGATGCAGAGTGGTTAACAGTGGTAGATCTGTCACAAGCTTTCTTTTCTGTGCCTCTTCATGGGGATAGTTAGTTTCTTTTTAGTTTCAAATTCCTAGACAGAGTCTACAGCTGGTGCAGGCTTCCACAAGGGTATACGGAGTCACCATCACTGTTTAATCAGATCCTGAAAAAGAATCTGGAGTAGCTGGAATTGCCATGCCAATCAACTCTTGTATAGTACATTGATGATTTGCTAATTGCATCCAGAACAAGGAACGAGTGTAAGCATGACTCAATTGCCCTGTTGAATCATTTGGGAGAGTTTGGACATAAAGTCTCGCCTGTGAAATTACAGTATTGTCAGAAGTCAGTGAAATATTTAGGACATCAGATTGAGGTAGGGGATTGAGAAGAATTTCCAGAGAGAGGATTACTATGATCCTGCAGAGAAATCCCCCGACTTCACAGAGGGATGTCAGAATGTTTCTGGGAATGGTGGGGTACTGTAGACAGTGGATTCCAAATTTTGCTGAAATTGCCAAACCCTTACAGCAGTTGACACATAAGGGAATTACAAATCCTATTACCCTAGATGAGGACCAGATGAAAGCTTTCACAGAATTGAGAGAGAGTTTGTGCAGAGCTCCAGAGTTGGGAATTCCTGATTACACAAAGCCTTTCACATTGTTTTGTCATGAACGTGATGCTTGTTCTTTGTCTGTCTTGGCACAGGTCCATGGAGGTGCTTATCACCCAGTAGCTTATTTTTCAGCCACCTTGGACACAGTTGCAGCAACTTTACCAGTTTGTCTGCACGCAGTAGCCGCAGTTGATCAAAGTCTTTCCCAATGTAAGGGGGTAGTCATGGGATACCCTTTGATGGTAATGGTACCACATTCTGTTGAGATTTTATTGACAAGGACGAAAACACAATATTTGACGGGAGCCAGACTGACAAGGTATGAGACAAGCATATTGGGTGCTCCAAATGTAACATTGAAAAGATGTACAGTGCTGAATCCAGCAACATTACTTCCAAGTGATACTGTTGAAATTGAAAAAGAGGAAGATATTGAACATGATAACTGAACTGTGTACAAAACCGAGGCCTGATATTAGAGACACGCGTTTAGAGGAGAATTACCAAATTGTTTTTGTTGATGGTTTGTGTCTCAGAGCTGGAACAGGCACACTGAGAGCAGGATATGCTGTGTGCACAATTACAGGCACATTAGAAGCTTCATGGCTTCCAGGTGTGTATTCTGCACCAGTGGCAGAACTAGTAACTCTTACTAGTGCTTGCTATGTCGCTGCAAGGTTAAGAGTCACAATTTACACTGATAGTCAATATGGATTTGGAATAGTTCATGATTTTGGCCAATTGTGGTCGCAGCAAGGTTTTATGACCTCAACTGGATCTCCAGTGAGAAATGGCGACCGAATAAAAGAGTTGTTCTACGCAATTCAGTTACCTGAAGAAATTGCAGTGGTGAAATGCAGTGCACACCAAAAGACACAGGATAAAATTTCTTTGGAAAATGGATATGCAGATCAAATCGCAAGGTTTTGTACATTGAACTGTAGATCGTTTAAGGATAAGTGGGAACTAATGCCTGAAGAAGTAACAAATTGTGCAAGTTTTGCTTTGAAAATAATTGACACTTTAGAAGAATTGAAAATGTTGCAGGAAAATGCAGACAAGGAAGAGAAAAGGCTTTGGTTGAAGTTTAAGTGTGTTCAAAGACCAGATGAGATTTGGGTTTCTGAGGAGGGCCAGATGGTATTGCCAAACAGTTTATTGACTCAGATGGCCAGGTACTATCACAGCCAAGCACATATTGGAAGAGATGCCATGGTTAGATTGTTCAAAGTTGACTGGTTTAATCCAACATTTAGACAAGCAGCAGAGGCAGTATGTCATAGATGCTTAATTTGTCAGCAACTAAATGTGGGGAAAGGGATAGTGGTGAATTTGAGCCACATTGGAAGAGCAGGAGGACCATTCAGCAAAAAGCAGTTGGATTTCATTGAGGTGCCTGCATGTGGAGGACTGAAGTATGTGTTGGTGATTGGGTGTGTGTTCAGCCATTGGATTGAAGCATACCTCACACGTAGGAATGATAGTCTCACAGTTGCAAAGTTGTTGCTTAGAGAGTTAATACCCCAGTTCGGATTCCCAATCTCTTTAGAATCAGATAGGGGAACACACTTCAATAACAAAGTGATCAAACTCTTATGTGCAGCATTAAACATTGAGCAGAAACTGCATTGCAGTTGTCGTCCAGAAGCATCAGGACTTGAAGAGCAAATGACTGGTACGATGAAATCAAGAATTTCCAAAAAGTGTGCCGCAACAAATCTGAAATGGCCAGACCCATTACCTTTGGTGTTGATGTCAATGCAAAATATACCTGACAGAAAGACAGGACTGTCACCCCATGAGATTCTCATGGGCAGAGCAATGAGACTGCCAGCAATTCCAGAAAATGCTCTTCTCAATATTACAGATGATATGGTGTTGGATTACTGCAAAGGTCTGGCTGTTGTGGTTCGATCTTTCTCTCAGCAGGTGCAGGCCGTTACCCTGCCACCCATCCATGACCCAGGTCACAATCTAAGAGCTGGAGATTGGGTCGTCATCAAAAGGCATGTTCGAAAGACTTGCCTAGAGCTGCGTTGGAAGGGCCCATACCAGGTGGTGCTGACAACTACGACAGCTGTGAAGTGTGCTGGACTACCTAACTGGATACATGCGAGCCATACCAAGAGAGTGGTGAGTCCACAAGATCATGAAGAAGTGCTGTTGAGAGCACCAACAGCAGCAACACACTTCCTGAGCCAGATCTAGAGCAAGTTCAGCCTGAAGTTGACCCAGAGCTAGTGGAAGATGAGTCAATTACTCTAGTAAGAGATGAAGGTGCAGGAGTAAAATAAGGGGAGCAAGAGTCTAACCCCACGGAAACGACTGGAAAACCAAGCACAAGAGGGGTTCTCCCAGAAGTAGACGACGCTGAAGCACAAGCAGGCCAAGTGTCAGACCAAGAGGGGGAAAGAGTTGAGACGGATCAAAGCCAAGGTGATCCGACTCCTCCTGAACCTGTTGCAGGTCCATCAAGAGAAAACACCACAGATAGCGGGAAAGAGAAGAGTCCAATCTTAAAGAGATTGCTGACAGAAGGAGCAAGGAAAGGAGACAATTGGCCTGAATCGCAAATAGGCAAGAAGAAGGAATTGGTAATAAACGAACCAAGAGCGTAAGAAGTAGACACTACAAGAAAAGATGAAGTAAGTGAAGGAGAACTAGCAGGAGAACAAAGGTTGAAAAAAAAGAGAGCAGCAAGTCCAAGATACGTAGGTGCTGAGTGGGCATATGCAGCAACAAGTGAATAGCAAACCAAGTTCATGTCCTTTTGCTTTGACAGAGAAGTTCCGAGTCAGTACTTTGATGCAACCTGAAAGGAATCAATAGACTAAGTTGTTGAGCTAATCTGAAGGAAAATTTAAAAAGAGACTGATGAAATAAACCTGGAAGAGACATTGATAACCTGATATGACATTTGAAATCTGGATGTGACAAGCTGCTAAACGATTTTTACAAATGGAGAAAAGGGTTCCTGTGAATGAAACTGAATTGTGAGAACGAAGCACATTTTTGATTTTTCAATTTCAATTTTTTCCTTTGTTGCACTTTATCTAAGAATTATTTCTGCTTCCTGATTCTTTACAGATCATGGCTGAATTAAATAATAGCATTAGAAATATTAGATATTATAGATATTTGAGTGTTGGAGTGGTAATTATGTGTGGAATAATGTTGGGAATAATGATTGTTGGTATGTCTGTTCATGAGATGAAAGGAGTTGCTATTGCTCCTGTTCATGAGACTACTACACTAACAGCTTTAGAGAGGTTTAAGATGGATGAAAAATAGTTGCATGATTATACTAATGCACAAGGAGAGCTTTCTTCTAATGTTTTCTATTGGTTGTTGAGAGAGTATGTGGAGACGATGGATGCAAAGAATTGTCTTGTGTGTACGCAAATTCCTTCCTCAGTGGAAGAAGGGGTTATGTACCATAGTCTGCCCCTAACATATGGCATAACTTGTAGTTTGCTATTAACCAGATTCTATAATCAAGAATATATCCAGTATTTTAACTCCAATCACGACCCAGTGTTTTCTTTTGTACCCATCATTAGATATTTGAGCAAGATAGCTAAGGAGCATGATATAGTATTAGTTAGAGGATTCTTTGAGCCAACACTCACTGTTGGAACTGCTTATGCTCACAGTAATAATCTGACCTGCTTACTAACTCCATTGGAAAAGAGCTTTATAGAGCATACTGATGATAGAAGAAAGGCATAAAAAGAGAAATTAGAAAAAGGGCTGGAGAAAATAACCTATAAAAATGACTGTGCTTACACTGCTATTAAAACACAAGGGAGATTAGCTTTAGATGCATTACACGTGGGGAAGCTTTGTATATATAGTCCAAAATCACACACTGACACTTTATTTGTGGGAACGAGTGAATGTAGGCATGTGTTTTTGTTTCAGAGTAAATTGACTCTTTACCCTGTGATTCCTGGGATTTATTACATTTGTGGACTTAATGCTTACTACCGTCTTCCTAGAGTAAGGTATGGGACATGCTACTTAGGAATAGTTTTCCCTAAGATTTATCAGATAGATGATTTAAAGAAAATACCAAAAGTGACTGAATAACATCATGTGCGACAGAGGAGGGAAACCACTTCTGCAATTGTGGGAGATATTTTTTGGGGCATACTTCCTTCTGTAAGAGTTATTTTGAACGCAAACAAGATATAAAAATTGTCTACTATTGTGGATAATATGCTGACAAACTTTACAGGGGCAATTCTCCTGTTAAATACTGAATTAGCTGTGGATAGAGCTATGACGCTTCAAAATAGGCTTGCTTTAGACATAATTTTAGCAAAAGACGTCAGAGTCTGTAAAATCATTAATGCTAGGCATTGTTTCTTATTCATACCTGAAAACGATAAAGAGATAAAAAACTTACATACTAATTTAACTAATTCAAGCAAGGATTTGAAAGAATTGAAGAATCCGAGGGTTTGGGAAAAGGTTGGAAATGGATTTGCCTCTGTGGAAAATTGGATTAGTCAAATTTGGAATGGGGTATTATGGAAGATTGTCCAGGGAATATTAATTGTGATTGTTTCCATATTAGGATTATGAGGTAAATGCAAATTATGGCAAAGGGTAAAATTAAGGAGGGTTAAAAATGATCAGAGGAAGGAAGAACCACCTAGGAGACAAATGTATAGGGAAAATTCAAGAAGATGGCAAAATACAGCTGAGACAAGTTTGTAAAATGTTGACAAGATAAGTGTGATAACACATTTAGGGCCTGATTCTAACTTTGGAGGACGGTGTTAAACCGTCCCAAAAGTGGCGGATATACCACCTACCGTATTACGAGTCCATTATATCCTATGGAACTCGTACTACGGTAGGTGGTATATCCGCCACTTTTGGGACGGTTTAACACCGTCCTCCAAAGTTAGAATCAGGCCCTATATATGCAACAATTTTGTTACCTGAAGAGCCGAATGATGTTCCCATCACAAGAAGGACCAATCAAATTTATGGGGCCGAAGTCTATGCAGAAATAGAGATTTGGTAAATAAAAACTATAGGTTAGAGTCATAACTTCTGACAAGACTGACCAATTAGCAATTAGTGGGATGAACTGGGAGACCCTAATAAAAATTCATGACAAGGGGACCGAAATCAGAACTGCGAGGAGAAAGTTGATGACATCAGGAGATGCTGTCCAAAGGACTGATAATTGGGCTTATACTCTGTGAGCCTGATACGTAGCTGACCACTGATGACCTGGGGACGAAGACTGACTTGTTGCTGATCCATCCTGATATGTAGCTATGAAAATGTGACTGACTAAAAGTTTGTGCCTTTTTTTCTGGGTACCAACTGTGCTGTTTTTATAGAAGTTCTCTCTTAGTTAGATTTTTTTCTCCAAATAAATGTTTTATCTAAATCGTTTTCGCATGAAGACCCACATGATGATGCTAATCTTGGTTAGCTAGGCTGATAGGGGAGATGTTGACGGTGACAAATGACTGACAAATTGTATTGTTGAATGACTTCATTAATGCTGATAATCACTGATTTATGATTTGAATTGTTGCTTATGATTTATTCGTGAGAAATGTTTTCTTAATGAATTAATAAAGGTTGAATAATAAAGGCAAGATTAACATTTGATTAGAATTGTAATCAATAGGGAATAAAAATTATTAACCTTTTCCATGAGTGATGGTTATTTCTGACTAATATGGTTTTCTTTTTTTTTCTTTAAGTGGTTGATATTAATCTATTGATGTTGATTATTGGTTCAGTAATCACTACATGATTAGGATACTCCATGCGATTCAAAAGGTTCATCGATCTATATGTGTCACTGCAGGAAAGTACCATCTTGCCTGGCATGTGACCCCCATTTTTACCAGTATGTATGTTTGTTTTTGCCTGTGTCACTGGGATCCTGCTAGCCAAGACCCCAGTGCTCATAAAGTGCGCCCTGTATGTGTTCCCTGTGTGATGCCTAACTGTATCACTGAGGCTCTGCTAACCAGAACCTCAGTGTTTATTCTCTCTCTGCTTTTAAAATTGTCACTGCAGGCTAGTGACTAATTTTACCAATTTTTATTGGCACACTGGAACAACCTCATAATTGCCTAGTACATGGTACCTAGGACCCAGGGTATTGGGGTTCCAGGAGATCCCTATGGGCTGCAGCATTTCTTTTTCCACCCATAGGTCGCTCAGACAATTCTTACACAGGACTGCCACTGCAGCCTGAGTGAAATAATGTCCATGTTATTTCACAACCATTTTACACTGCACTTAAGTAACTTATAAGTCACCTATATGTCTAACCCTCACTTAGTGAAGGTTAGGTGCAAAGTTACTTAGTGTGAGGGCACCCTGACACTAGCCAAGGTGCCCCAACATCGTTCAGGGCAAATTCCACTGAATTTGTGAGTGCGGGGACACCATTACACGCCTGAACTCACAATGGTAACTCCGAACATGGCCATGTAACATGTCTAGGATCATGGAATTGTCACCCAAATACCATTCTGGCATTGGAGGTACAATTCCATGCATCCCCGGGGCTCCAGCATAGAGCCTGCGTACTGCCAAACTAACGCTCTGGGGTTCTCTCTGCAGCTTCCGCTGCTGCCAATCCTCAGACAGGTTTCTGCCTCCCTGGGGCGTGGGCAGCCCAGTCCCAGGAAGGCAGAACAAAGGATTTCCTCTGAGAGAGGGTGTTATACCCTCTCCCTTTGGAAATAGGAGTTAAGGGCCTAAAAGGAGACGCCTCTCCTGGCCTCTGGAAATGCGTTGAAGGGCACAGATGGTGCCCTCCTTGCAGAAACCAGTCTACACCGGTTCAGGGATCCCCCAGCCCTGCTCTGGCGTGAAACTGGACAAAGGAAAGGGGGGTGACCACTCCCCTTACCTGCATTTCCCCAGGGGAGGGGCCCAGAGCTCCTCCAGTGTGTCCCAGACCTCTGCCATCTTGAATGCAGAGGTGTGAGGGCACAATGGAAACCTCTGAGTGGCCAGTTCCAGCAGGTGATGTCAGAGACCCCTCCTGATAGGTGCTTACCTCTCTCTGTAGCCAATCCTCCTCTGAGGGCTATTTAGGGTCTCTCATGTGGGTTTCTCATCAGATAACGAATGCAAGAGCTCACCAGAATTCCTCTGCACTTCTCTCTTTGACTTCTGCCAAGGATCCACCATTGACTGCTCCAGGACACCTGCCAAACCGCAACAAAATTGCAAGAAGACTACCAGCAACATTGTAGCTCCTCATCCTGCTGGCTTTCTCGACTGTTTCCTGGTGTTGCATGCTCTGAGGGCTGTCTGCTTTCACCCTGCACTGGAAGCCAAGAAGAAATCTCCTGTGGGTAGACTGAATCTTCCCCCTGCCAACGCAGGCACCAAATGTCTGCATCACTGGTCCTCTGGGTCCCCTCTCATCTTGACGAGCGTGGTCCCTGGAATAGAGGAGCTGGGTTTAAGTGTCCCCGACAGTCCAGTGGCCCTTCTGTCCAAATTTGGTGGAGGTAAGTCCTTGCCTCCCCACGCCAGACAGTAATCCTTTGTGCTGAATGAACTGCAGCTGCTAGGGCTTCTGTGCACTTTTGTAAGAGTTCCTTTGTGCAAAGCATAGCCCAGGTCCCCAGCACACGGTCCTGCATTGCCCAACTCGCTGAGTTGGACTCTGACTTCGTGGGATCCTCTTTTGTTGTGCTGAGATGACCGCCGTGCTCATATCTTCAGAATGCCTGTTCAGGTGCTTCCACGGGTGCTGCTTGCTTCTGCATGGGCTCACTCTATTGCTGAACACCCCCTCTGTCTCCTCCTCCAAGGGGCAACCTCCTGGTCCTTCCTGGGCCCCGGCAGCAACCAAAATCCTCAACTGCAACGCTTGAAGCTAGCAAGGCTTGTTTGCAGTTTTTCTGTGTGAAAACAACTCTGCTTCCTCCAAAACGCCATGGGACATCTTCTTACTAAAGGAGAGGTTCCTGGCACCTTCTGTTGTTGCAGAATCTTTGGCTTCTTCCACCTGGAGGCAGCCCTTTTGCACCTTCATCCGCGGTTTAGTGGGCTCTAGCCCCCCATGGACACTTGTGTGACTCTTGGACTTGGTCCCCTTCCTTTACAGGTCCTCAGGTCCAGGAATCTGTCTTTAGTGCTTTGCAGTCAGTTGTTGTCTTTGCAGAATCCCCTATCTCGACTTTACTGTCTTTCTAGGGTAGTAGGGTAACTTTATTCCTACTTTTCAGGGTCTTGGGGTGGGGTATCTTGGACACCCTTAGTGTTTTCTTACATTCCCAGCGACCCTCTACACACTACACTAGGCCTGGGGTCCATTCGTGGTTCGCATTCCACTTTTGGAGTATATGGTTTGTTTTGCCCCTAGGCCTATTGTCTCCTAGTACATTCTATTGTGTTCTACAGTGTTTGCACTACTTTTCTAACTGTTTACTTACCTGATTTTGGTTTGTGTGTATATTTTGTGTATATTACTTACCTCCTAAGGGAGTATATCCTCTGAGATACTTTTGGCATATTGTCACTAACATAAAGTACCTTTATTTTTAGTAACTCTGAGTATTGTGTTTCTTATGATATAGTGCTAAGTGATATAAATGGTATAGTAGGAGCTTTGCATGTCTCCTAGTTCAGCCTAAGCTGCTCTGCTATAGCTCCCTCTATCAGCCTAAGCTGCTAGAACACCTCTAATCTACTAATAAGGGATAACTGGAACTGGCACAAGGTGTAAGTACCACAAGGTACCCACTATAAGCCAGGCCAGCCTCCTACATTGGTGGTACAGCGGAGGGATAAGTATTTGTAACTGCTTTACCACTTTGTCATTGGTGCTTTTCATAAGAAAAACATATACCAAATACTTCAGAATATACACAGTAAACTGAACAGTTTAACTTTCCTACTCTAAAACTTTCAAAAAAGTTTCTGAAAACTTTTTAAAGTTTTCAAAAGTTTGAAAACGTTTTTTCTGTTCTTTCAAAAGTTCTAAAAACATTTTTCTCTCTCTGTCCTAAACCTTTTCTGTCATGTCTGCCGTAGAGCTTACTCCCACAGTTGTCCAGGCAACATATGGGAATCTAAACTTTAAAAGTTTGAGGGGTCTCTGCATTGAAAGAGGTTTAGCAATTGGTAAGAATCCTACAAAAGATCGTCTCCTTAGCGTCCTCCTAGAAAATGACCCGAACCAGTCTGGCCCATCCCAGGATCAGGAGGTAGAGGAGAGGGGTACCCAGTCAGACTCAGATGAGTCCCCTGAGGTTGCTGGGGAGGGGCTTCCAAGGACATGTCAGCTAACAGGACACCTAGTGACACTGGTAGTGGGGGCGGGGGTCTCACACATTAGTAGGGCACCCATCACTCCTAAAGGCCAGGTTACTAGAGTCCAGTCAGTTAGGGACAGGTCCAACTCTGCCAATTCCCACATTACTTCTGTGTCTCACAATTCCCAAGCCTCCCACCCTGAGGATAACTTAATGGAAAGGGAACTCAGAAAGCTGAGGTTGGAAGAGGCCAGGCTGAAGCTTAAACAGCAGTAGCTGGGCTTAGACAGGGAATATCTGGATGTGGAAAGGGAAATGCAGAGGTTGGGGTTAGTTCCCCATGGTGCCAGCAGCAGTGTTTTTGATAATAATCCTGTTAGAGAGCAAGATTCCAGAAACCTGCAAAAGATAGTCCCCCTTACAAGGAGGGGGATGACATTAACAAGTGGTTTGCTGCACTTGAGAGGGCCTGTATGTCACAGTGGGTCCCTCAAAGGCAGTGGGCTGCTATCTTGTGGCTATCTTTCACTGGTAAGGGTAGGGATAGGCTCCTTACTGTCAGAGAAAGTGATGCTAATAACTACAAAGTTTTGAAGGACGCACTCTTGGATGGATTTGGCTTAACCACTGAACAACACAGGATTAAGATCAGAGACACCAGAAAAGAGTCCTCTCAAGACTGGACAGATTTTGTAGACTGTCCATTGAAGGCCTTAGAATTGGTTACATGGCAGTAAGGTGATTGACTATGAAAGCCTGTATAATCTAATCCTGAGAGAGCATATTTTGAGCAATTTTGTGTCTGATTTGTTGCACCAGTACTTGGTAGACTCAGATCTGACCTTTCCCAAAGAATTGGGAAAGATGGCAGACAAATGGGTCAGAACAAGAGTGAACAGAAAAGTTCATACATGGGATGACAAGGATGGCAAGAAGAAGGATGGTAAATCTTCTGACAAGGGTGGGGACAAAGATAAAAAACATTCTGAGTCTTCATTAGGCCCACAAAAATCCTCTGGGGGTGGTGAGTCCAAATCCTCTTCTCACAATCAGAAAAAGCCATGGTGTTATATGTAAAGTAAAAGGCCATTGGGCCCAAAGAAAAACCAAAGAAAAACACCAAGGCTCCCACTACCACAACCCCAACTGCAACCTCTAGTGCCCCTAGTTATAACAGTGGTGGTGGGATAGCCAATCCAAGGGTGTAGCTGGGCTCCCTATTGGCAGTGCAGTTGGAGTTGGTCTTGTTAGGGAGACCACATAGGCTGTTTTAGTCTCTGATGGTGGCATTGACTTTGCCACCTTGGTTGCTTGTCCCCTTAATATGGGTAAGTACAAGCAGCTACCCCTAATTAATGGTGTTGAGGTTGAGGCCTACAGGGACACAGGAGCCAGTGTAACTATGGTTCTAGAGAAACTGGTTCACCCCGATCAACACCTACTTGGTCAGCAGTACCAAGTGACTGATGCTCACAATAACACACTTAGCCTCCCCATGGCTGTTGTGAATCTCACCTTGGGGGTGGTGAGGGAGTTACTGGTCCAAAGAAAGTTGTAGGAGCCACTGAATTACCTGTAGATTGCTTACTAGGCAATGATTTGGAGACATTGGCTTGGGCTGAAGTACAGTTGGAAGCTCATAGAGCAATGCTGGGCATTCCTGGGCTTATTTTTGTTTTAACAAGGGCTCAGGCCAAGAAGCAAAAAGGACAGGGAAACATGGATCCTGGAACCATGGACCACGTGCTCCCAAAACCTAGAGGTAGGAAGGGTAAATCGTTGCCCACTATCTCTCTCTCAACAGAAGATTCCCCTTTTGAGGAAGAGGAATCCTCTCCCTGTGCAGAACCTACTCCAGATGAGCTGGCAGCAGCACTACTGAGCTTTTGGTTGCAGGGTGGCCTGCTAGGGAAGAGCTGTGTGTGGCAGCAGACTTGTGTAGGGGGCTGCCCTGGCTTGTAGTGGGTACCAAAGGTACTTATACCTTGTGCCTGGTCCAATTATCCCTTATTAGTGTAGAAGAGGTGTTTCTAGCAGCTTAGACTGATAGAAGGTAGCTTAGGCTGAACTAGGAGACATGCAAAGCTCCTACTATACCACTTATATTATATGCACAATATCATAAGAAAACACAATACACAGAGTTTCTAAACGTAAGGTACTTTATTTTTATGATAATATGCCAAAAGTATCTCAGTGAGTACCCTCAGTAAGAAGGTAAGTAATATACACAAGTCATAATTACACAAACCAACATTTGCTAAGTAAGAGCAAGAAAAGTAATGCAAACAGTGTAGAATTACAATAGGTTGCAATAGGCAATAATAGGTATAGGGGCCACACAACCCACACAAACCATATACTCCAAAAGTGGAATGCGAACCACGAATGGGCCCCAGACGTATGTGAGCTTGTACAGGGTCGCTGGGACTGTAAGAAAACAGAGAGGGTTAGAAAAATACCCCAACCCAAGACCCTGAAAAGTAGGAGTAAAGTACACCTACTACCTCCAGAGAGCACAATAGTCGTGATAGGGAAATTCAGCAGGAAGAACAAACACCAGCAGCGCACTAACAATGAATTTCCGGACCTGAGTACCTGTAAGACAAGGGGGCCAAGTCCAATAGTCACAACAGTGTCCGGGGGGGCAGGAGCCCAGGAAACCCCGGATTAAGGTGCAAGGAAGCTGCCTCCGGTTGGAAGAAGCTTAGAGTTCTGTAAGAAAGAATAGGACTGGGAACTTCTCCTTTGGAAAACGGATGTCCCATGTCGCGATAAAGCTTGCAGAGGTGTTCCCATGCAGAAATACCGCAAACAAGCCTTGCTAGCTGCAATGGTTGCATTAGAGGTTTTTGGATGCTGCTGAGGACCAGAAAGGACCAGGCTGTCGCCTTTTGGAGGAGGAGACAGAGGGGGTGCTCAGCAACTCAGAGAGCCCTCACAGAAGCAGGCAGCACCGCATAAGTACCCCAACAGGCACTTAGAAGAAGAGTGAACCAGAGTCCACGCAAAGTTACAAAAGGGGGTCCCATGACGTCGGAGGACAACTCAGAGGGTTGTGCACTGCAGGACGGAGTGCTGGGGACCCAGGCTAGGACGTGCTTGAAGGAAATCCTGGAAGAGTGCACAGGAGCCAGCGCCGCTGCAAATCACACGGTACACAGCTTTGCAGTCTAGCGTGGGAAGGCAAGGACTTACCTCCACCAAGCTTGGACTGAAGAGTCACTGGACTGTGGGAGTCACTTGGACAGAGTTGTTGTGTTCCAGAGACCGCACTAATCAGAATGAGAGGGGACCCAGAGGATCAGTGATGCAGTCTTTTGGTGCCTGCATTAGCAGGGGGAAGATTCCGTCGACCCACAAGAGATTTCTTCGGAGCTTATGGTGCAGGGTGCAGGGTGAAGGCAGGCTACCCCCCAGAACGTGCACCACCTGGAAACAGTTGAGAAAGCCAGCAGGATTAGGCGCTACAATGTTGCTGGAAGTCATCTTGCTACTTTGTTGCGGTTTTGCAGGCGTCCTGGAGCAGTCAGCGGTCGATCCTTGGTAGAAGGTGAAGAGGGAGATGCAAAAGAACTCTGGTGAGCTGTTGCATTCGTTATCTGAGGAATTCCCCAAAGCAGAGACCCTAAATAGCCAGAAAAGGAGGTTTGGCTACCAGGTTAGGAGGATTGGCTACCAAGAGAGGTAAGAGCCTATCAGAAGGAGCCTCTGACGTCACCTTCTGGCACTGGCCACTCAGAGCAGTCCAGTGTGCCCCCAACACCTCTGTTTCCAATATGGCAGAGGTCTGGGACACACTGGAGGAGCTCTGGGCACCTCCCCTGGGAGGTACTGGTCAGGGGAGTGGTCACTCCCCTTTTCTTTGTCCAGTTTCACGCCAGAGCAGGGCTGGGGGATCCCTGAACCGGTGTAGACTGGCTTATGCAGAGATGGGCACCATCTGTGCCCATCAAAGCATTTCCAGAGGCTGGGGGATGCTAGTCCTCCCCAGCCCTTCATAGACATGTTACATGGCCATGTTCGGAATTACCATTGTGACGCTATACATAGGTAGTGACCTATGTATAGTGCACGCGTGTAATGGTGTCCTCGCACTCACAAAGTCCGGGGAATTTGCCCTGAATGATGTGGGAGCACCTTGGCTTGTGCAAAGTAAGTTTGCACCCAACCTTCACTAGGTGAAGGTTAGACATATAGATGACTTATAAGTTACTTATGTGCAGTTGTAAATGTCTTTGAAATAACGTGGACGTTATTTCACGCAGGGTGCAGCGGCAGGCCTGTGTAAGAATTGTCAGAGCCCCCATGGGTGGCAAAAGAATTGCTGCAGCCCATAGGGATCTCCTGGAACCCCGTTACCCTGGGTACCTCAGTACCATATACAAGGGAATTATATGGGTGTACCAGTATCCCAATGTCAATTGATAATTTAGTCACTAGCCTGTTAGTGACAAATTTGGAAAGCAGAAAGAGCATAACCCTTGAGGTTCTGGTTAGCAGAGCCTCAGTGAGACAGTTAGGCATCACACAGGGAACACATACAGGGCACATACTATGAGCACTGGGGCCCTGCCTGGCAGGGTCCCAGTGACACATGGACTAAAACAACATACATACAGTGAAATATGGGGGTGACATGCCAGACAAGATGGTACTTTCCTACACAACCCCCCCAAACGAAGGACAATAAGACTAGCCATGACCTGATGAGTCTTCATTGTCTAAGTGGAAATATCTGGAGAGTCCATCTGCATTGGAGTGGGAACTCCCAAGTCTATGTTCCACTGTATAGTCCATTCCCTGTAGAGATATGGACCACCTCAACAATATTGGGTTTTCACCTTTCATTTGTTTTAGCCAAAGTAGAGGTTTGTGGTCTGTCTGAACAATAAAGTGAGTGCCAAACAGGTATGGCCTCAACTTTTTCAGTGCCCAGACCACAGCAAAGGCCTCCCTTTCTATGGCAGACCAACGCTTTTCTCTAGGGGTCAACCTTCTGCTGATAAAAGCAACTGGTTGATCCTGGCCCTCAGAATTCAGTTGTGATAAGACTGCCCCTACCCCTAATTCAGATGCATCAGTTTGAACAATTAATTTCTTGGAGTAACATGGGCTTTTTAGGACAGATGCAGAGCACTTGGTCTGTTTGAGCTCCTCAAAAGCTTTCTGACAGTTAGCTGTCCATAATACCTTTTTAGGCATTTTCTTACTTGTGAGATCATTAAAAGGGGCTGCTATGGAGCCAGAGTTTTTAATGAATCTCCTGTAAATACCCTGTGAGGCCTAAAAAGGCTCTCACCTGGGTCTGAGCTGAAGGGGGAACCCAATCCATGATTGTCTGGATTTTCCCCTGCAGTGGTGCAATCTGTTCTCCACCTACCAGGTGTCCCAGGTAAACCACCTTACCCTGCCCTATCTGGCACTTTGAGGCCTTGATAGTGAGGCCTGCCTTTTGCAGGGCCTCCAAAACTTTCCAAAGGTGGACCAGGTGCTCATCCCAGGTGGAGCTAAAGACAGCAATATCATCAAGATATGCTGCACTGAAAGCCTCCAACCCTTGCAGGACTGTGTTCACCAACCTCTGAAAAGTGGCAGGGGCATTTTCCAAACCAAAGGGCATCACTGTAAATTGGTAGTGCCCTCCTACAGTTGGGTGAAAATGCAGTCTTAGGTTTAGCATCTTCTGCCAATTTGATCTGCCAATATCCTGCAGTCAAATAAAAAATGCTAAGATACTTGGCAGATGCCAGTGTATCAATGAACTCATCTGCCCTGGGTACAAGGGTGAGCATCAGTTTTTGTTACCTGATTGAGACCTCTGTAGTCTACACAAAACCTCATCTCCCTCTTTCCATCTTTGGTGTGAGGTTTTGGTACAAGCACCACTGGGCTAGCCCATGGGCTTTATGAAGGTTCAATCACTCCCAGATCCAACAT
Organism: Pleurodeles waltl; assembly: GCF_031143425.1. Lineage (NCBI taxonomy): Eukaryota > Metazoa > Chordata > Amphibia > Caudata > Salamandridae > Pleurodeles > Pleurodeles waltl. The sequence continues at coordinate 523,923,793 of NC_090437.1, read as the reverse complement.
TTTCTGCACCTATTTTTTAATGTAGTCCCTGACATGGACAGGCTGCTTATAAATCTGACTTTTGACAGGCAAGCTGTCTCCAGTATCAATTGTGTGTTTACACCAGGATGTTGTAACTGGCACATTTGAAAAGAGGTCAGAAAATTGTCCAAGGAGATTGATGCAGTTGTCTTTCTGTTCTGCAGTCAGACAATCTGCCAAAACTACTCCCTCCACTAAGGCATCTGCTTCAGTGGTGGAGAAGAGATCAGGGAGACGGTCACTCTCTTCTTCCTGTCCCTCATCTGTTGCCATGAGCAGGGTGAGATCAGCCCTGTCATGGTAGGGTTTCAGGCGGTTGACATAAATCACCCTAAGGGGACTCCTGGCAGTGCCCAGGTCTACCAAATAGGTAACCTCACCCTTTTTCTCAACAATTAGATGGGGTCCACTCCATTTGTCCTGGAGTGCTCTTGGGGTGACAGGCTCCAATACCCATACCTTCCATCCTGGTTGGTACTGGATCAGAACAGCCTTCTGGTCATGCCATTGCTTTTGCAGCTCCTGGCTGGCCTGAAGGTTTTTACTGGCCTTTTTCATGTATTCTGGATCTTAGACCAAGTACATAGTCCACTATGTCCTGTTTAGGAGCTTTTAAAGGTTGATCCCAACCCTCCTTCACAAGAGTGAGTGGACCTCTTACAGGGTACCCAAAGAGGAGTTCAAAGGGGCTGAAGCCCACTCCTTTCTGGGGTACCTCCCTATAAGCAAAAAGGAGGCAAGGTAACAGGACATCCCATCTCCTTCTGAGTTTTTCAGGGAGTCCCATTATCATACCTTTGATAGTTTTATTAAACCTCTCTACCAGTCAATTAGTCTGTGGATGGTAAGGAGTGGTGAACATGTAGATAACACCACACTCCTTCCACATTGCTTTCAAGCATGCAGACATGAAGTTGCTAACCCTGTCTGAAACTACCTCTTTAGGAAAACCCACCCTGGAAAATATTCCCAGGAGGGCCTTTGCCTTTGCAGGAGCTGTAGTGGTCCTTAAAGAAATTGCTTCAGGATATATTGTGGCATGGTCCACAACCACCAAGATAAACCTATTGCCTGAAGCAGTAGGAGGGTCAAGGGGGCCAACTGTGTCAACCCCTACCCTTTCAAAGGGCACCCCAACCACTGGAAGTGAGATTAGAGGGGCCTTTGGAGAGCCACCAGTCTTGCCACTGGCTTGGCAGGTCACACAAGACTTGTAAAAATCTTTATTGTCCTCTGACATCCTAGGCCAGTGAAACAAGGGGACAAGTCTTTCCCATGTTTTGATCTCACCCAAATGCCCAGCCAAAGGAATGTCATGTGCAAGAGTAAGGAGGAACTGTCTGTACTGCAGGGGAATGACCAATCTCCTGGCTGCTCCAGGTTTTGGGTCCCTTGCCTCTGTGTACAAGTAGTTGTTCTCCCAGTAAACTCTATGGCTGTCACTGACATCCCCATTTTGCTGTTTGACAGCTTGCTGTCTGAGACCCTCTAATGTGGGACAGGTTTGCTGTGCCACACTCAGCTCTTCCCTGGCAGGCCCCCCTCCACCCAAAAGCTCAGCAGTCTCTGCTGCCAGCTCATCTGGTGAAGGTTCTGCACAGGGAGGAAATTATTCTTCCTCAGAAGGAGAATGATCTGTAGAGGGAGGGATAGTGGGTAGGGATTTACCCTTGTTACCCCTAGTTTTAGGGAGCACTTGCTCCATTGTTCCAGGATCCAAGTTACCCTGTCCTTTTTGCTTTTTGGCCTGAGCCCTGGTTAAAGCAAAAATATGCCAAGGAATGCCCAGCATTGCTGCATGAGCCTCAACTCCACTTCTGCCCAAGCTGATGTCTCTAAATCATTCCCTAGTAGACAGTCTACAGGTAAATCTGAGGCAACCACAACTTTCTTTGGACCAGTAATCCCCCCCAGTTGAGATTCACAACAGCCGTAGGGTGGCTAAGATTGTTGTTATGGGCGTCTGTCACCTGGAACTGCTGACCAAGTAGGTGTTGTTCAGGGTGGACCAGTTTCTCTATCACCATAGTAACACTGGCTCCTGTGTCCCGGTAGGCCTGAACCTCAACACCATTGATTAGGGGAAGTTGCTTTTACTTATCCATATTAAGGGGACAAGCAACTAAGGTGGCCAAATCAATGGCACCGTCAGAGACTAAAACAGCCTCTGTGGTCTTCCTAACAAGACCAACCCCAACTACATTGTCAATAGTGAGCCCATCTACACCCTTGGATTGGCTATTTGTAGGTTTCCCACCACCACTGCTATTACTAGGGGCACTAGAATTTGCAGCAGGGGTTGTGGTAGAGGGAGGTTTGGTGATTTTCTTTGGACAACTGGAATCAGTTGCACAATGGCCTTTGACTTTACACAAATAACACCAAGGCTTTGTAGGTTGATTATTGGAAGAGGATTTGGACCCACCACCCCCACCAGACGATTTTTGTGGGCCTGATGAAGACTCAGGCCCGTATTTATACTCCGTTTGCGCCGAATTAGCGTCGTTTTTTTCGACGCAAATTCGGCGCAAAACTAACGCCATATTTATACTTTGGCGTTAGATGCGTCTAGCGCCAAAGTATGGGCAAATAGCGTCATTTTTTTGCGTGAACGCCTTCCTTGCGTTAATGAGATGCAAGGAAGGCGTTCCCGTCTAAAAAAATGACGGCGACGCAAATGCGTCGTATTTATACTCCCGGGCAAAAGTCACGCCCGGGAGGTGGCGGGTCAAAAAAACCCGCATTTGCGCCACTATTTAACGCCTGGGTCAGGGTAGGCGTTAAGGGGCCTGTGGGCTCAAAATGAGCCCACAGGTGCCCTCCCCTGCCCCCAGGGACCCCCCCTGCCACCCCTGCCCACCCCAGGAGGACACCCAAGGATGGAGGGACCCACCCCAGGGACATTCAGGTAAGTTCAGGTAAGTATAATTTTTTATATTTTTTAATTTTTTTTGGGTGGCATAGGGGGGCCTTATTTGTGCCCCCCTACATGCCACTATGCCCAATGACCATGCCCAGGGGACATAAGTCCCCTGGGCATGGCCATTGGGCAAGGGGGCATGACTCCTGTCTTTACTAAGACAGGAGTCATTTAAATGGCGTCTGGGCGTCGAAAATAATGGCGCAAATCGGGTTGAGGCGATTTTTTTGCCTCAACCTGACTTGCCCCATTTTAAGACGCCCTAACGCCATTTTCCCCCTACGCCGGCGCTGCCTGGTCTACGTGGTTTTTTTCCACGCACACCAGGCAGCGCCGGTCTGCTAGCGCCGGCTAACGCCATTCCATAAATACGGCGCCCGCATGGCGCTTCAGAATGGCGTTAGACGGCGCTAAATTTTTTGACGCTAAACTGCGTTAGCGCAGTTTAGCGTCAAAAAGTATAAATATGGGCCTCAGTATTTTTACCTTTGTCCCCACCCTTGTCAGAAGACTTACCATCCTTCTTCTAGCCATCCTTGTCACCCCCTGTATGAACATTTCTGTTCACCCTTGTTCTGACCCCACTTGTCTGCCTTCTTTCCTAATTCTTGGGGAGAGGTAATATCCGAGTCCACTAGGTATTGGTGCAACAAGTCAGACACACATTTATTCAGAATATGCTTTCTCAGAATAAGATTATACAGGCTTTCATGGTCAGATTCCTTACTGCCATGGAACCACCCTTCCAAGGCCTTCACTGAACAGTCCACAAAATCTGTCCAGTCTTGAGACTACTCTTTTCTGGTGTCTCTGAACTTAATCGTATATTGTTCAATGGTTAAGCCAAATCCATCCAAAAGTGCATCCTTCAATGCTGTGTAGTTGTTAGCTTCACTTTTTCTAACAGTAAGGAGCCTATCCCTACCCTTTCCAGTGAAAGATAGCCACAAAATAGCAGCCCACTGCCTTTGAGAGACCAACTGTACCATACAGGCCCTCTCTCTCAAGTGCAGCAAACCACTTGTTGATGTCATCCCCCTCCTTGTAAGAGGGGACTATCTTGTGCAGATTCCTGGAATCATGCTCTCTAACAGGATTACTATCAGGAATACTGCTGCTGCTACCATGGGGTCCTAACCCCAACCTCTTTCTTTCCTTCTCAATGTCTAGGGATTCCCTATCTACGGCCAGCTGTTGCTGTTTAAGCTTCAGTCTGGTCTCTTCAACCCTCAACTTTTTTAGTTCCCTTTCTAACAAGTTATCCTCAGGGTGGGTGTGTCAGGAATGCTTTGACACAGATGACAAATTGGAATCTTCAGAGGGGGATCTGTCCCTATCTGTCTGGACCCTCGTAACTTGGCCTCTAGGAATAAAGGATGCCCTACTGTGATGGGACCCTCCATTGCTACCAACATCACTATGTGTCCTGCTAGGGGGGCGACCCTTGTCAGAACCCTCCCCAGCTTCCTCAAGGGGTTCCTCGGAGTCAGACTGGGAAGCTTCTATTAACCTCTCATTGGATGGACCCGACTGGTTCTGGTCATTCACCATAAGCATGTTATACAGAAACTCTTTTGTAGGGTTCTTTCCTATAACTAAACCTCTATCTAAGCAGAGACTCGTTCAGCTCTTGTAATTCAAAATGTCATAAGTAGCATTGACAGTTTTGGGAGCAGAATCTACCACAGACATGATAGCAAAAGGTTTAGAGATAGTGAAAAGAAAGAAAAAGTTTCAGAACTTTTTAAAGCACAGAGAAAAAACTTTTTCTAACTTTTAGAAAACTTTTAGACGTTTTAAGAAACTTTTCAGAACTTTGTAAAACTTTTTTAGAGAAGAAAAGCAAACTTTTTTGGTTAAGTGTACATACACCGAAGTGTTTGGTATATGATTCTCTTATGAAAAGTACAGAATGACAAAGTGGTAAGTAGTTACAAGTACTTATCCCACCACCGCACCACCAATGTAGGAGGCTGGCCTGGCTTATTGTGGGTACCAAAGGTACTTACACCTTGTGCCAGGTCCAGTTATCCGTTATTAGTGTAGAAGAGGTGTTTCTAGCAGCTTAGACTGATAGAAGGTAGCTATGGCAAAGCAGCTTAGGTTGAACTAGGAGACATGCAAAGCTCCTACTATACCATTTATATGCAAAATATCATAAGAAAACACAATACACAGAGTTACTAAAAATAAAGGTACTTTATTTTTATGACAATATGCCAAAAGTATCTCAGTGAGTACCCTCAGTAAGAAGGTAAGTACTATATACAAGTTAGATGTACAAAAACCAAAATTAGGTAAGTAAGAGCAAGAAAAGTAATGCAAACAGTGTAGAATTACAATAGGTTGAAATATGCAAGCATATGTAGAGGGGCAACATAAACCATATACTCCAAAAGTGGGATGTGAACCACAAATGGACCCCAGACCTATGTGAGCTTGTAGAGGGTCGCTGGGACTGTAAGAAAACAGTGAGGGTTAGAAAAATACCTCACCCCAAGACCCTGAATAGTAGGAGTCAAGTACACCTACTATCCCCAGAGAGCACAATAGTTGTGATAGGGGAATTCTGCAGGAAGAACAAACATCAGCAGTGCACTGACAACAGATTTCCGGACCTGAGTACCTGTAAGACAAGGGGACCAAGTCCAATAGTCGAAACAGTGTCCAAGGGGGGCAGGAGCCCAGGAAACCCGGATGAAGGTGCAAGGAAGCTGCCTCTGGTTGGAAGAAGCTTAGAGTTCTGCAAGAAAGAAGAGGACTAGGAACGTTTCCTTTGGAAGACGGATGTCCCACGTTGCGATGAAGCTTGCAGACATGTTCCCATGCAGAAATACCATAAACAAGCCTTGCTAGCTGCAATGGTTGCGGTATAGGTTTTTGGGTGCTGCTGAGGACCAGGGAGGACCAGGATGTCACCTTTTGGAGGAGGAGACAGAGGGGGCGCTCAGCAACTCAGAGAGCCCTCCCAGAAGCAGGCAGCACCCGCAAACATACCCCAACAGGCACTTAGAAGAAGAGTAAACTGGAGTCCACTTGAAGTTACAAAAGGGGGTTCCATGATGTTGGAGGACAACTCAGAGGGTTGTGCACTGCAGGATGGAGTGCTAGGGACCCAGGCTAGGCTGTGCATGAAGGAAATCCTGGAAGAGTGCACAGGAGCTGGAGCAGCTGCAAATCACGTGGTGCACATCTTTGCAGTCTAGCGTGGGAAGGCAAGGACTTACCTCCACCAAACTTGGACTGAAGAGTCACTGGACTGTGGGAGTCACTTGGACAGAGTTGCTGTGTTCCAGGGACCTCGCTCGTCAGGATGAGAGGGGACCCAGAGGACCAGTGATGCAGTCTTTTGGTGTCTGCGTTGGCAGGGGGAAGAATCTGTCACCCACAGGAGATTTCTTTGGAGCTTCTGGTGCAGGGTGAAGGCAGGCTACCCCCAGAGCATGCACCACCTGGAAACAGTCGAGAAAAGCAACATGATTAGGCGCTACAATGTTGCTGGTAGTCGTCTTGGTACTTTGTTGCGGTTTTGCAGGCGTCCTGGAGCAGTTAGTGGTCGCTCCTTGGTAGAAGGTGAAGAGGGAGATGCAGAGGAACTCTGGTAAGCTCTTGCATTCGATATCTGAAGAATTCCCCAAAGCAGAGACCCTAAATAGCCAGAAAAGGAGGTTTGGCTACCAAGTTAGGAGGATTGGCTATCAAGAGAGGTAAGAGCCTATCAGAGGGGGTCTCTGACATCACCTGCTGACACTGGCCACTCAGAGCAGTCCAGTGTGCCCCCAACACCTCTGTTTCCAAGATGGCAGAGGTCTGGGACACACTGGAGAAGCCCTGGGCACCTCCCCTGGGAGGTACTGGTCAGGGGAATGGTCACTCCCCTTTCCTTTGTCCAGTTTCACACCAGAGCAGGGCTGGGGGATCCCTGAACTGGTGTAGACTGGCTTATGTGGAGATGGGCACCATCTGTGCCCATCAAAGCATTTCCAGAGGCTGGGGGAGGCTACTCCTCCCCAGCCCTTCACACCTATTTCCAAAGGGAGAGGGTGTAGCACCCTCTCTCAGAGGCAATCCTTTGTTATGCCTTCCTGGTCCAGGGCTGCCTGGACTCCAGGAGGGCAGAAACCTGTCTGAGGGTTTGGCAGCAGCTGCAGTGGAGACCCCGGAAAGGCAGTTGGGCAGTACCCGGGTTCTGTGCTAGAGACCCAGAGGATCATGGAATTGTCACCCCAATACCAAAATGGTATTGGGGTGACAATTCCATGATCTTAGACATGTTACATGGCCATGTTCGGAGTTACCATTGTGACGCTATACATGGGTAGTTACCTATGTATAGTGCACGTGTGTAATGGTGTCCCTGCACTCACAAAGTCCAGGGAATTTGCCCTGAATGATGTGGGGGCACCTTGGCTAGTGCCAGGGTGCCCACACACTAAGTAACTTTGCACCCAACCTTCACTAGGTGAACGTTAGACATATAGGTGACTTATAAGTTACTTATGTGCAGTGGTAAATGGCTGTGAAATAACATGGACGTTATTTCACACAGGCTGCAGTGGCAGGCCTGTGTAAGAATTGTCAGAGCTCCCTATGGGTGGCAAAAGAATTGCTGCAGCCCATAGGGATCTCCTGGAACCCCAATACCCTGGGTACCTCAGTACCATATGCAAGGGAATTATATGGGTGTACCAGTATGCCAATGTGAATTGGTAAATTTAGTCACTAGCCTGTAAGTGACAAATTTGGAAAGCAGAGAGAACATAACCACTGAGGTTCTGGATAGCAGAGCCTCAGTGAGACAATTAGGCATCACACAGGGAACACATACAGGGCACATACCATGAGCCCTGGGGCCCTTCCTGGCAGGGTCCCAGTGACACATGGACTAAAACAACATACATTCATTGAAATATGGGGGTAACATGCCAGGCAAGATGGTACTTTCGTACAACTTGTCCCACACTAGAGGGTTTGAGACAGCAAGCTGTCAAACAGCAGAATGGGGATGTCAGTGATAGCCATAAGGTGTATTGGGAAGACAACCTCCTGTATACTGAGTCAAGGGACCCTAAACCTGGAGCTGCCAGGAGATTGGTCATCCATTTGCAATATATAGAGTTTCTTCTTACCTTGGCACATGACATTCCTTTGGCTGGGTATTTGTCCAAAAGTAAAACTTGGGACAGGCTTGTTCCTCTGTTTCTCTGGCCTCATGTCAGAGGACACTAAAGAGTTTTGTCGTTCTTGTGTGACCTGCCAAGCCAGTGGCAAGAAAGGTGGCACCCCAAAGGCCCCCTTAATTCCACTTCCTGTGTTTGGGGTGCCCTTTGAAAGGGTAGGGGTTGACATAGTTGTCCGCCTTAACCCTCCAACAGCTTCAGGCAATAGGTTTATCTTTGTGGTAGTGGACCATGCTACTAGGTACCCTGAAGCAATCCCCTTAGTGACCACTACAGCTCCTGCAGTAGCAAAGGCCCTCCTGGGAAACTTTTCCAGAGTGGGCTTCCCTAAGGAAGTGGTGTCAGACAGAGGTAGTAACTCCATGTCTGCATACCTCAAAGCAATGTGGAAGGAGTGTGGTGTAACATACAAGTTCACTACTCCTTATCATCCACAAACAAATGGTCTGGTTGAGAGGTTTAATAAAACTCTCAAAGGTATGATAATGGAACTCCCTGAAAAACTCAGATGGAGATGGGATGTCCTGTTACCTTGCCTCCTTTTTGCTTACAGGGAGGTACCCCAGAAAGGAGTGGGCTTTAGCCCCTTTGAACTCCTCTTTGGGCACCCTGTGAGAGTTCCCCTTGCACTTGTTAAGGAGGTTTGGGCACAACCTTTAAAAACTCCTAAACAGGAGATTGTCGATTATGTACTGGGCCTAAGATCAAGAATGGCTGAGTACATGAAAAAGTCCAGTAAAAACCTTCCGGCCATCCAGGAGCTGCAAATGCAATGGCATGACCAGAAGGCTGTCCTGACCCAGTACCACCCAGGACAGAAGGTGTGGTTATTGGAGCCTGTGGCCCCAAGAACACTCCAGGACAAATGGAGTGGACCCCATCTAATTGTAGATGAAAAGGGTGAGGTTACCTACTTGGTAGACCTGGGCACTGCCAGGAGTCCCCTTAGGGTGCTCCATGTCAACCGCCTAAAATCCTACTATGACAGGGCTGATCTCACCCTGCTCATGGCAACTGATGACAGGAAGAAGAAAGTGACCCTCTCCCTGATCTCTTCTCCACCACTGAAGATGATGGCTTAGTGGAGGGAGTAGTACTTGCAGCTTGTCTTACTGCTGAGCAGAAAGATAACTGTGTAAATCTTTTAAGTCAGTTTTCTGAACTCTTCTCACTGATACTAGGTACCACTACTTGGTGTGAGCATACAATCAATACTGGAGACAGTTTACCTGTCAAAAGTAAGATTTATAGGCAGCCTGACCATGTCAGGGACTGCAATAAACATGAAGTTCAGAAAATGTTAGACTTAGGAGTGATTGAGCCTTCAGAAAGCCCATGGGCTAGCCTATTGGTGCTGGTTCCAAAACCTCACAGTAAAAATGAAAAAAGAGAGATGAGGTTTTGTGTTGACTATAGAGGGCTCAACCAAGTAACCAAGACAGATGCTCACCCTATACCCAGGGCAGATGAGTTGCTAGATACACTGGCTTCTGCCAAGTATCTAAGCACTTTTGATTTAACTGCAGGGTATTGGCAGATTAAGTTATCAGAAGATGCAAAACCTAAAACTGCATTCTCAACCATTGGAGGGCACTATCAATTCACTGTGATACCCATATAATTCCCTTGTATATGGTACTGAGGTACCCAGGGTATTGGGATTCCAGGAGATCCCTATGGGCTGCAGCAATTCTTTTGCCACCCATGGGGAGCTCTGACAATTCTTACACAGGCCTGCCACTGCAGCCTGCGTGAAATAACGTCCACGTATTTCACAGCCATTTACCACTGCACATAAGTAACTTAGAAGTCACCTATATGTCTAACCCTCACTTAGTGAAGGTTAGGTGCAAAGTTCCTTAGTGTGAGGGCACCCTGGCACTAGCCAAGGTGCCCCCACATCGTTCAGGGCAAATTCCCCAGACTTTGTGAGTGCGGGGATACAATTACACATGTGAACTACATATAGGTCAATACCTATATATAGCGTCACAATGGTAACTTTTAACATGTCCATGTAACATGTCTAGGATCATGGAATTGTCACCCCAATACCATTCTGATATTGGGGGGACAATTCCATGCATCCCGGTGCTCCAGCATACAGCGTGGGTACTGCCAAACTAACTCTCTGGAGTTTTCTCTGCAGCTACCACTGCTGCCAACCCTCAGACAGGTTTCTGCCCCCTGGGGCCTGGACAGCCCAGTCCCAGGAAGGCAGAACAAAGGATTTCCTCTGAGAGAGGGTGTTACACCCTCTCCCTTTGGAAATAGGTGTTAAGGGCCTGATAGGAGAAGTCTCTCCTGGCCTCTGGAAATGCTTTGAAGTGCACAGATGGTGTGCTCCTTGCATAAGCCAGTATACACCGGTTCAGGGATCCCCCCAGCCCTGCTCTGGCGTGAAACTGGACAAAGGAAAGGGGAGTGACCACTCCCCTTACCAGCACCTCCCCAGGTGAGGTGCCCAGGGCTCCTCCAGTGTGTCCAGACCTCTGCCATCTTGAATGCAGAGGTGTGAGGGCACAATGGAGACCTCTGAGTGGCCAGTGCCAGCAGGTGACATCAGAGACCCCTTCTGGTAGGTGTTTACCTCTCTCTGTAGCCAATCCTCCTCTGATGGCTATTTAGGGTCTCCCCTGTGGGTTTCTCATCAGATAACGAATGCAAGAGGTCACCAGAGTTCCTCTGCACTCCTCTCTTTGACTTCTGCCAAGGATGGACCGCTGACTGCTCCAGGACGCCTGCAAAACCTCAACAAAGTAGCAAGAAGACTACCAGCAACATTGTTGAGCCTCATCCTCAATCAATCAATCCCAAAAATTTGTAATGCGCGCTACTCACCAGTGAGGGTCTAAAAGCCGCTGGGGGAGGGGAATCAAGGGGGGGTGTCAGGGAGGGTTACTGATCGAACAACCATGTCTTGAGGTTCTTTCTGAAAACCAGGAGGTCTTTGGTTTTGCGAAGGTCGGTGGGGAGGGAGTACCAGGTTTTGGGGGCGAGGTAGGAGAAAGACCTGCCTCCTGTGGTGGATGCGGGGGACTGTGGCTAGGGCGAGGTCGGCTGATCGGAGGTTGCGTGTGGGAGTGTGGAAGTTAACTCTTTCGTTGAGGTAGGTTGGGCCGGTGTTGTGGAGGGATTTGTGTGCGTGGATGAGGATCTTGAATGTGATTCTCTTGTCTATGGGGATCCAGTGAAGGGATTTGAGGTGTGGTGAGATTCGTTAGTGGCGGGGGAGGCCCAGGACGAGGCGTGCGGCTGTGTTCTGGATTCTCTAGAGTTTGCGTTTGAGTTTGAGTGTGGTGCCGGCGTAGAGGGCGTTATCGTACTCCAGTCTGCTGGCTTTCTCAACTGTTTCCTGGTGATGCATGCTCTGAGGGCTGTCTGCCTTCACCCTGCACTGGAAGCCAAGAAGAAATCTCCCGTGGGTCAACAGAATCTTCCCCCTGCCAATGCAGGCACCAAACTTCTGCATCACCGGCCCTCTGGGTCCCCTCACATTTTGATGAGCATGGTCCCTGGAACACAGGAGCTGGGTCCAAGTGTCCCCGACAGTCCAGTGGCTCTTCGGTCCTAATTTGGTGGAGGTAAGTCCTTGCCTCCCCACACCAGACAGTAATCCTGTGTACTGCGTGAACTGCAGCTGATAGGGCTTCTGTGCACTTTTGCAAGACTTCCTTCGTGCACAGCATAGCCCAGGTCCCCAGCACTCCGTCCTGCATTGCCCAACTCTCCCAGTTGGACTCCGACTTCGTGGGACCCTCTTTTGTTGTGCTGAGACGACCGCCGTGCTCATATCTTCAGAATGCCTGTTCAGGTGCTTCTGTGGGTGCTGCCTGCTTCTGCATGGGCTCTCTCTCTTGCGGAGCGCCCCCTCTGTCTCCTCCTCCAAGGGGAGACCTCCTGGTCCTTCCTGGGCCCTGGCAGCACCTACAATCCTCAACCAAAACTCTTGCAGTGAGCAAGGCTTGTTTGCGGTCTTTCTGCGTGGAAACAACTCTGCATCCTCCAGCACGCCGTGGGACTTCTTCATACCAAAGGAAAAGTTCCTGGCACCTTCCGTTGTTGCAGAATCTTTGGCCTCTTCCACCCGGAGGCAGCCCTTTTGCACCTTCATCCGCGGTTTAGTGGGCTCTAGCCCCCCCTGGACACTTGCGTGACTCTTGGACTTGGTCCCCTTCCTTTACAGGTCCTCAGGTCCTGGAATCCGTCTTCAGTGCTTTTCAGTCAGTTGTTGTCTTTGCCGAATCCCCTATCTCGAATTTACTGTCTATCTGGGGCAGTAGGGTAACTTTACTCCTACTTTTCAGGGTCTTGGGGTGGGGTATCTTGGACACCCTTAGTGTTTTCTTACACTCCCAGCGACCCTCTACACACTACACTAGGCCTGGGGTCCTTTTGTGGTTCGCATTCCACTTTTGGAGTATATGGTTTATGTTGCCCTTAGGCCTATTGTCTCCTATTGCATTCTATTGTGTTCTACAGTGTTTGCACTACTTTTCTAACTGTTTACTTACCTGATTTTGGTTTGTGTGTATATTTTGCATATATTACTTACCTCCTAAGGGAGTACATACTCTGAGATACTTTTGGCATATTGTCACTAAAATAAAGTACCTTTACTTTTGGTAACTCTGAGCATTGTGTTTTCTTATGATATAGTGCTAAGTGATATAAGTGGTATAGAAGGAGCTTTGCATGTCTCCTAGTTCAGCCTAAGCTGCTCTGCTATAGCTACCTCTATCAGCCTAAGCTGCTAGAACACCTCTAATATACTAATAAGGGATAACTGGACCTGTCACAAGGTGTAAGTACCACAAGGTACCCACTATAAACCAGGCCAGCCTCCTACAGTCCCCTTGTAAGTTTACTTACTAAGGACCAGGCGCGCTAGCAAGTGCTTCGCATAGGCCCAAGTGACTTTACAGAAGGCCACATTCATATTTTTAGGCACCGGAAGATGAAGTGATTTGCCCAGAATCACAGGATGTTGAGCCGAGGCAGAGACTGGAACCCGGTCTTCAGTTTCAAAGTCATCAGCTCTGGTCGTAACACCACAAAGGAAGTTTCAACTGATTGTTTTCTTCTTGTGCAACAATCATTATACAGTTTGCTTTAATTTAACTGTACTATCCTACTTCGGATTTGCCACATGAACTTGCTGCTTAAATTTCAGTTGACACAGAGTATGTGGCTCCATCATGGATCACTTATCACTGTATGATTTGGTCGCTCCTGCAGGTTTCTACATTACTCATGAATTTGATATACTTCAGGCCTGACCTGCCGAACTTTGTTTGGGGATGCAAAATTTATCACAATTGATAATTAAGTGCAAGGAAATCACAGCTGACAATTCGTTTTTCAGTAGCTGGGTATAGATCACATTGCAAGTATCCTGGAAGTCGATTTCAGAAAGAGTGTCTAGTTCCAGTTTGATCCTGGCAAAAAATTGTAATTAGTCTTCCTGAAAAAGACCAGGACAACACACTCAAATACATAATAGCACTGACGAAGCCAACGGGTCTGGCTTGCATTTCATTAATGATACCCAATGCTAAAAAGGAATGTATGCCTGGAATACACAAAGTGGGCACTGGGGCATCATTATACCATTCACATGATATTTTGAAATAGAAAATGACAATGCAGTGATAAGATTTTCACATCACCAATGCAACAACGTACAGCCAATGGCAGAGTGTAACCTTCAGTGCCATGCCTTGGCCCTGTATTGATCTCACGAGCACTCGCAACACGTAGCCAGACAATGAAAAAGCAGTCTCTGCAGTCCATGCATTCACTCGGCAAATAAGCAGTTGTGACAGAGAGCCCAGATGAAACATACAAGGACCAATGTTTAACTCCCCTTTCTGTCTATCTGTAGATCCCCTCAGGCCCCTACCAGTAAGCACTACGTGCCGTAATCAAGGGTGATCCCAGCCACACACCTCATCGCTTTTTTAAGTTACCTTTAAATACCCCAAAGAGGCAGCGGTGAATGGTGGCCCCCAGCACACAGTTTCAGGACATCCCCTGGTGCACTGTCCGAGTCATTTCCACATCTAGCATCTCTTTCATAGGTTGCTAAGGCCTCTCTCATTCTATAGGGGTGGAAGCAGGCTGCAACCACAGTCCCTGCCAAAGTAATCCTCACAGGTTCCCGAGGTCAGCTCTGCACCCCCTCAAACGATGCCTAATTGGCGCAAAAAATGCTCCAGCTCCCAGTTATCCCTCACTTTGCTTGTCCCACTAGGGAATTTCAAAAAGCTGTCCATGATTCTAATATGGTGGAGTCACGTAGGTAAAGTCGTTTCATAATCCGTGGGGGGCCATATCCCATGACCATGCCATTGAAGTCTGCTTTTCACTTTATGGACTCGTGGAATGGAACCAGTATGGCCTATCCAGCCCCTTCTGCAGCAGCCAATTGCTCAAGGGTTCAAAAGCAGACCGAAATCTCCTCCGTGATTCCCAAAGCAACTTCTATAATCCAGTCCTTGGTATGCTTGGGTGAAGCATGTCACTTGCTTCATTGAATGACCGGTGTTTGAGAATTCTGCCATCTCCAGGACTGTGTACTGGGAATGTGTTTATTAGTTTTGTACTTCAACATTAGGCATTCTTCTGCATCCATGCATGCATGTGTGTGTCATTTCTATAACATGAAGTCAACGGGTGACAGGGGTGGTAGCTAGGCTATAGGTGGCTAATGCATTGTGATGTAGTTTCCTTTAAAGAGGCGAGTCTTCACTTATCTCCTAAAATGGAGCAGCCTTGAGATTTTCCTGATGGTTCCGGATGACGCTCCAGATCTGGCTTATTCTCCTCTGTTGTCTAGGAATGCAGTAACATCGGGGAACACAACTATTATACAAGGATATGAATTGAAAGTAAAAGTAGCAGAAACATTATTCTTCCCTAAGGATTATTGCAAAAAGCTTTACAGAAGAAGACCTACCTTTATTTTTGTGTCCATTCTTATAGAAGATGCCAAGATTCCTTCGTCGGGGTTTTCTGACATGAAGGTAACGTGCTATAATTTAGAGCTATTAATATGCAAGTGTCCCTCTACTATTATGTCTTAAAGTATATATAATTGAGCGCTACGAATATGGATACGCATGCCACAATTATGCTTTAATGCAAAATTTCGTATCATTTTTCATTTCACAGAATATCTCACAGTGATTATTATTGGCTTTGTTTCCTCCTAGGTATATGCCTAAAGTGCTTTGTTTTCATGTTTTCATCAATTAGTTAAAAAAATGTCTGCATTGCAAACTGCACTGCAGATGGAAAGGCTGAGAACAAACACAAGTAAAGAAATGGTCGCATACTTCTTATCGTATTAATGTTGCTCTACACAGGTGCCCTCTAGTGGTCAAAGTTGACCAGTGCATTCAGTTGTCAAGCAAGGAAGGAAATAAAATATCTTACAAAACAGATGGAAGAGACAGTGACAGTGTATTCGACACCAAACTTTAAAAAAAGAGTGCGTTTATATTGTCTGGCGGCAATCATTCTGAATTCAGGACCGTGATACTGAAGCGTCTATGTGCAGATTAGAGCAACACTTTCAATAATCCATCAAAGCTTTCAGTTGAGATGATTTACTAAGCAGCCCAAATTGAAATAAACTCCTCTTTATATTAATTAAATATACATTCTAACCAGTATATTCTCCCCGTAAGAGTGCTATAAAATATTAACGGAAGATGTTGTCAAGTGAACTATGATGCAATATTTCACCTGGTTGATGACCTTGATACCATCCACATAACATACATTGTCGGCTGCTGCCATTGCAAAGTAAGCTTGTGAGGAACATGACTACCTCATTTTACACCATTTGAAAGCTGTTAATAAGAAAATTAATGTCGTCAATTACTTTATAAATAAAATATAATAAGGGAACACAGCTGTTTAACACATTTACATTACCATTAAGAGGCATTTTATTTGCGACATCAAAACTCTGTCGTGTAGCATTTGAACTGAATATCAAGGGGCACATTTACTAAGATTGTTCGTTGTTTATCATCATAAAAGTGATGCAAATCAACGCAAAATCTTTTTGACCAATTTACTTTCCACCGCAAAACATGGTTTGTGCTGGAAATTCACTTGAAAGCAACAAGTGCTTAGTGCTGCTTTGCTTTACTTAGCACCAAGGGGGCATCAGAGTGGTTAATTTGTAAATAAAAACGTGTCAGTGCTCAAACCTTGCCTCTGAAACACGCAGCTGCTGCATTTAAATGTGCCAGCACAGAATAGTGAAGCAGTGTAATCCTAAACCCATTTTGGGCCTCTTTAATCCATTTATAGCCTCTCCTTGAACCTTCAGTGCTGTCTTGCAGCTTTCTGCTTTCTCCCATTGTGACGCTTTTCCTTTTTCCGTCTTGATTTCCTCCACCTTTCCTATATGTGTCTTTTGTTCACACTAATTGACTGATGAAGAAAAATAAGTGCCAGCCCTCAAAAATGAGTGCCGATGCCCTCCACTGGTAACCACCAGCTCAAATCTCAAATTAAGCACTGAAGCACTACATTGGTGATGCATGTGCGTTCCCATGCAACCCCATTTGGTTTTGACACAAAACTCTATCTACTTAAAAAAATAGACAGGATTTTGTGTAAAAAAAATAATACCCATTTTAAATAGAAGCCATCAAGGAGAAATGCTTTTATTTCTCCTTTCTTTTTGGACTTTGCATGTGTGCTGCTCTGTAGAGTACACATATAAGATGGGAAATGTTTTAATGTTTAAGCATAGTATTTTGTACTGGAAGGGTATCCTCAATATGTACCAGGGTGCAAAAGTGTGTGCATGGCATTTAGGTGCCTGATTGTGCTCCAGTGCTAGGGAGAGGGGAGTGCCATATCTCTGTATCTATGGCACTCTCCTGCTATCTCCTCACACAGTGTAGCACTGCATTTGTTCCTCCTGTGCTCCATGAGAATTTGATAAATATACTCCCAAATGTGTGTCCCCCCCCGAGTAACACCCAGGCGTAAAAAATATAGGGAGTAACTTGAGCCTTTGTTTTTCTACCATTTGCACATACAATTACCCCTTTTTTACTTTATTTACTGGTGGTAACAAGGCAAAACTTTTCCACGGTTGATGCGCTGTTTGTACACGATGATAGTGCTTACATGGACTCAAAAACGTTTGTGCCAGTTTTGCACTTGCATAAAGGTTTAAATGCCTCAACAGAGGGTGTGAGGGGGACCATTGGAGTGATCCATGCTCCTTTACTGAATCAACAGGTACAAATGGTGCATCTCCCAGGCCAGCCCAGACTTAACTGACCTGGAACAGACATACATCACCAACCATAATATCATGGTCCAACATGGAGCCCAGATGTGTCCTAATCATTCTCTTGCAGGTACAACACATATCCCCCTTTGGTTACATTAACATATAGAAAGAAAAGAAAATCATAAAAAAGAAAGAAAACTTACATAGAGAAATAAACTAATAATGTAAAAAAATCTGTGATACAACAGTTAGACCTCTTTTACCACATTGAATCTTGCAACCTGGCAGGTGCCCTTCTTATTCTATCAGCAGTCACCCTCGTCAGTTATCCATTTCTTTTCATCACAACACCTTCACCCTGTGTACTATATGCATCACACCTGCCCATTCAATCACCTCCAACTTTTCACCTTATTATACATTATCAACATTACTCCACTGCATCCTTACTCACAATCCCTTCTGCAAACACAGCCTTCCTGCGCACCAGCCCTCAGGAAAATTGCCACAATTCTTTTGTTCCATCTTTCATCATCTTCCTATTCCACCCAATTCTCTCCTTGCCACCTACCCTGTGAATGGTGCCTTGGAATTTGACAAAATTAGTCTTACACAACTAGATCTCACCTTCACCCAATCTCCACCTTCTACCTACAGTTTAGTTTACCTCCCACCAAACTTCTCTGTTTCATCTTTCACGTTTTCCTTTAACATATCCTTCAACTAGAAAAAGGTCTAGTGCCAGCCTCCCTTCACCTCCTCATTACAGACATAGCCCAATGGTATGTCCCATGCCACGTCTTTCAACTGCAGATTATAAAGCAACGTTCTCAAATGCTCTGTTCCAAATTCACCCAAATATGTCTTCATTTCATCATAACACATCTGCGTACCTTCGTCAGTGACCAACCACTTGGAACTCCTTCTCTCAAAAATACCTTCTTTAACACTTTTATGGCATTGGCAGTGGTTATTGTATTTAGCCATTGCAGTTCCACCCCTTATTGAAGCAACACAGATACAAACAACGTGTTTCTCAAACCAGCCGATATTATACTAAACTGACCACTTATTTATATAATCCAAAACAAAAACCAGATGGTTCCCTTATATTTTTCTGTGGGAATAACACATACTTTGTCAACTGGGAATAAAATCTGAATGTCCAGGAAATAATCATATACAATTAATACAAATAGAAAGGATTGCGCCCTCTTTTAATACTAGGAAGTGGGACATATGTGGGCTGATTCACAAAGGCATGTAGGTGTAGGTAAAGGAGTGTTTATGTAGGCTCCCTTCCCATACTAACAAATGCTTTTGTAACTCAGCCTTTATGCCATTAACAGTTCTCTTTCAAGTGAAGGCTCCATGTTCCCATGCATAGTTCAGATGGTCGAGCATCACTCCATTACACAATCCAAATACAGAGAGTAACAGTCTATTGAAGAGCGCCTGTGTCTAATATCAGGTTCATACTCAGAATGGGATCTCACCTACCAATCTCTTTGGTGTGCCTGAGACACCAGGGGCCTGAATCACAAAGGTAAACTTAGGCTTTTGATCTAAACTTAGATGAAAAGTCTAAGTTTACGACTTTGGGAATTCACAAAAGGCATTTACGAGTCCTACGTATACGTCCACACTCAGGCCAGAGCTCCCCCCGAGTGCGGACATAAAGATAGTATTTCTAGATGCCCTTTGTGAATTCCCAAAGTCCTAAACTTAGACTTTTGGTTTAAGTTTAGAACAAAAGTATAAGTTTACTTTTGTGAATCGGGCCCCAACACTTTTAGGCTGACACAAAAAGAGATGTTTTACACTGCACCTACTCTTGCGGGGGACCACGTAAGACCATCCTAGTTCTGAGACAGGCAACCCAGAGGAGAGGTTGTGGCCCAACAGCTAGAGCTGTCGACCTTAGTGCCGGAGAACCAGGTTTGAGTTTCTGCATCAGCTCAACATCCTGTGATTCTGTGAAATCACATAGGGGCACATTTATCATTACTGACGCAATGCTGAATTGCACAGCATTGCATTACAAATTTCTGTGCTGTGTTGCGGCATTTCGCTGCTCAAATTGATGCACTGCATTTAAGGGATGGCGCTCCATGGCACAATGACCACATATGTGTCATGAATTTCAATACAGCGGTTTGGAGAATGGTGCAAAGTGCCTCAACACAAATACTACCTATGAGATGCAGATTGATTTGCATGTTGTAAAGCACCTATATGTGCACAAAATCAGCATTTCATCACGTAGGAGTTCTTTGATTCATGGGAGCGCTTGGAAAAGCAATGCAGTCCACACAACAATACTCCTGTATGCCAGAAGGGTAACAACTCTAACCCAGTAGAGTTGCTATCATCCCTGGGCAAAAGAAAGGGGAAGTCCAAACTTAGGGCCAGATGTAGCAAAAATCCAATTTGCGAGTTGCAAATTGCGAGTCCTTCCGACTCGCAATTTGCAACGCGCAAATTGGTATTCAGAACGGTGTCTCAGACACCGTCTGCGAGTCGCTATAGGGTCGCAAAGACCCACCTCATTAATATTAATGAGGTGGGTCGCAAATTGCGGCCCCATAGCGACTAAGGGCACTCGCAAACATGGAGGCCTGCTGTAGTCAGCAGACCTCCATGTTCGTGACTGCTTTTAAATAAAGCAGTTTTTTTTTTTTAAGTGTAGCCCGTTTTCCTTAAAGGAAAACGAGCTGCACTTAAAAAAAAATCCGAAACCTTTAGTTTTGGTATTTTTTCAGGGCAGGTAGTGGTCCCTTGGACCACTACCTGCCCTGAAAAAATAATTTGTGGTCCATTCACAAAGGGGAAGGGGTCCCATTGGGACCCTTTCCAATTTGCGAGTGGGTTACCATCCACTTCAAGTGGATGGTAACTGCGACACCATTTGCGACCGCATATGAGGTCGCAAATGGTATTGCATACCACTGCGAATTGCAAATAGGAAGGGAACACCCCTTCCTATTTGCGGATTCGGAAATGCATTTTGCGAGTCGGTCCCGACTCGCAAAATGCATTTCTGCATAGGAAACACGCATTTGCGAGTCGCAAATGGCAAATTTTGCCGTTTGCGAGTCGCAAAGTGTTTCCTGCATCTGGCCCCAAATGAGAAGGAGGAGAACCAGATGCTAATAAGTGAAATGACAAAAAATAAACATCTCTTATTTGTCACCTCATAATTGCCATTTGCATGGAAGGATGCCATTTGGCAATCAATAGTGTAGAAGATGAACTGTGATGCACAAACAAAAAGGACCATCATACAGTGCAAGAAGAGGTGGCAGAACTAAAAATGCAGAAGCAAAGAAAAAATGTCTAAGAACCTTAAGACAGCCCTGAGAACAGGAGGAGGTTCTGATGTCCAAGAGAGGTTGGATCTTTTAGAGGAGCGGGTGGTATCCCTCATTGTTGGCAGCTGGAGTGGAGGGTCATGGCAGTTCTGAAGTAGAATACCTTGAATGACAGTAACCAAGACAGGAGGGGGCACCTTGCTTGCCCTGTGTATACTGATAAATGTTGAGTTATGCAACACAGGGCTATAATAGCAGACATATGTTACTCTGCCCCAGAGAGGCCTCACATATGTTGTGACTGAGTGCATACAAACATTAAAGCATTTGCACATACAGTTTTTCATATGTGGCAAACCAGGGAATCTGTAAACATTCTACACCTACCCAGGGGAGGGTATATGGGATACATATGGACAACATTTGTTGTTGTTAGCTTTTTCTAAGTGAACTGCATCATGTGGCACACTTATCAAGAAGTAAATGCCAATGATGATGGATGTTGCCCAAGCAGGTGTGACTTCCTTTGCAATTACAAACCAACCAACAACACAGAACCCCCTTCCTTGCACAATGGTGCAAGAGTGTCTGCATTAGTGCTAGGCAGCAGTTTGTGTACCAGCACAGGCAGGGAGCAGCAATCTGCAGTACAATGTCATATCCAACACTTACCTGCCCTCTCCCTTTAACACAGAGTTCTACAGGAAGGCAACTATGGGCCTCATTATGAGTATGGCGGCTAGTGTGCCGCCGCGGTGGAGTTGGCGGACGTACCGCCGTGGGGCCAGCTGTGAAGACCACCATATCACAAGTACTGGGAAGGCACCTGCAGAACACAGCCAAGTTATCATTCGGCCCACTACAGGGGAAGGGCTGGCGCACCATGTGGCATCCATCTTCAGACCAGCGGTCAGGCAGTATCCCACAACCATATTTCAAGGTAGCACACTGCCTGGATTTCCAAGGCTGAACCACCACCACCAAAAGCCTTGTGGAAACTAACGATATAAAAGGGAACACCTACCTTCTGGAACACAGGCACGTCCGTAGGGGCCATGGCATGCAAATTGCAACTCCTCCCAATCTACCTGGTCATGCAACTCCCGGACCAGCAACGGAGACCAAAACACCAACCGTTAGTACACCAGCCTAGCAAACACTGGAGGGAACAACGCTAGTACACACACATAACACACACACGACATGGAACGTAACACCCACAGACACATGCAAACAAACACCTGTACCAACACACACACACACACACATACATGCCAATACCCACTACCTCCACACATACATGTGGAAGGAAAGCCTGGACAAAGTAGGTACCATCACCACCAATGGTGTTGTGGCACAGATATATTAGAAAAATCAAAACTATTTACACACAGGTCCAAGGGACAGTCCAAAACTCCACAGTGCCTCAGGCACACTGGGCACTAGCTGATGCCCCAATTTGACTCTTGACTGCAAAGTGCAGGCATCCACAGAGCAGGGGCATCAATGGGCAGTGCAGGTACCTAAGGGGTGAGGTGGTGGGGGTGGGGGGGTCTTGGTCTTGGAGGGGTGTCCATTGGTCTGGCCTTGGAGGGGGGTCCTTAGGATTGGACTTGGATGAGGGGTCCTTGGGCTTGCCATTGGAGGGGGGATTTAGTCGGGGGTTGGGCTTGGCCCTGGAAGTGGAGGAAGTGGGCTTGGCCTTGGAAGTGGAGAGAAGGGGCTTGGGCTGGGGTTTGGCAGGAGGAGCAATGGACTTGACAGGGGCTGAAGTGGCAGGTGGTGGAGGGGCATGGCCAGGGGCAGTAGCAGACTGGGAGGAGGAAGGCAGCGGCATTGGAAAGGTAGCAGGGGACTTGGGGAGAACAGGGAGGAAACGTTTCTTGGGACATGAGGGAGGTAAAGGGAGGGATGTTTGGGAGTGGAGGAAGTGGGTATGGTTGTGAGGTGTGTACGTGGAGGTGTCTTGGGTACAGGTACATGGGTGCGATGATATGTGTGTGCTGGGGACTGTTGGGTGGGTGAGTGCAGGAGTTAAGATGTAATGGGAGGAGATGGAGAGGAGATGCAGGGAGATGGCAGGGGGATGTGTAAGTGCATGTTGGGGCAGTGTCTGCAGGTAGGGTGGATGTGCTGCATGTGAGGGTTTTGACAGTTGTGGTGTTTGCGCCAGTGGTGTAAGGGGTGCATGAATGTGGGTCAGAGAATGTGGTGACGGTGGCAGCGAGGGTACATGTGGAAGGATCAGTAACCAATGTGGTGCGGATTGCAGGTGTGAGTGGTGTGCTGACTGTGAGGGGGGACGTAGTGGGGGAGTTGGTGAAGGGTGTGGGTGCTGTCATGTCTGCATGTGTCGGTTGAGTGTGTGCTTGGCGGTGGTGGCGTCTGTGGTGCTTATGTCTGTCCTTGTGTACTGTGTCTGCTGTTGTGGATGCATGTGGGTCAGGAGATGTGCCCTGGGTGGGTGAAGGGAGTGGGATGTGGGTATGGGAACAGGTAACTGGAGGGAGGACAGAAGTAGAAGGGACACTGGCTGCCATCAAGGAGGAGGCCAGAGCCTGAAACGATCTCTGTAGGCTAGATAAGGCACTGGGAATTCCTTCCAGAAACACATTGCACTGTTGCATCTGGGATTCCAGTACCCGGATGGCATTCACAATAGATGTCTGCCCCATAGAGATGGACTTCAGGAGGTCAATATCCTCCTCATTGAGGGCAGCACGGCAAAGGAGATTTCCACCCTCTTGGGTGAGTGGGCACAGGCAACTGGGTGGGGAGCTACAGTGAGGGCAGTGCTGGTAAGGGGGGAGGTGGGCAAGGATGGTGTTGGGATGGCCACAGACGGGTCCACCACTGCCAGGGAGCATCCATAAGGGGAGGAATTAGAAGATGTAATTGTCGATCTGGTCTCTTCTGTGGCACTCCCCTAGCCCTCCATCCCACTGCTCCCCTCAGCTCTACTGGTGTGAGCTTCCTGGGTCCCATGGGCTGCAGCTTCACCACTCGCCGATGCCCCTTCTCCTTCATCAGATGATGGTGATGCACACAAAGACAGAGGAGGACAGGGAGGGAGGGAGAGAGAGACAGGGTGCAATCGGTCAATGCCAACACAACAGTGACACAGGGTAGAACATCAGCAATTGATGCCATGCCATGATACACTATGCCCACCCCTGAACATCCTACAACTTGGGAACACCATGGTGGAAACCGCAGAAATGCACAAGTAAACCGCTGATGGTCTGACTGATGCAAACATGTATATGAGGAGTGTCATACCCGACACATCTGTCCAGTACCTGCCCACTACCCATGGCCGTTGAGACAGGCATGTAAAGGACTGCACACCCAACAGGATTCTGCACTGCTAGTTGGCAGGCCTTCTTGTCTATTGTCAAGTAGCACTGTCACC
Organism: Pleurodeles waltl; assembly: GCF_031143425.1. Taxonomy (NCBI): domain Eukaryota; kingdom Metazoa; phylum Chordata; class Amphibia; order Caudata; family Salamandridae; genus Pleurodeles; species Pleurodeles waltl. The sequence continues at coordinate 523,899,684 of NC_090437.1, read as the reverse complement.
ACTTGGTGCAGCCACCCCACTACACATGCAGTGCCTGCTAGCTGAATGAGGTCCTGGATCCACTCCTGGGACAGTGGTTGGCCAGGACCAATCACAATGTCCGGACAACCTAGGTCTAATCATCCTGTTGCCATGAGCTGGCAAGCACATCTAGCTAGTGGGTGGCCACCCAGTTTCATATTTGGAGGAGTCTGCCCTGCTACCACTGACTGCATGGCTTTGCCTACTGCTGTGATGCCAATCCTGCCCAGATGGACACACCCATAGTGGACATCATTGTACCTAGCATACACGCTACAGCCACCCAATGATGCCCACACAGAGCCACCATGCCAATTGAAGTTGCAAGTGAAATCGCCCATCCACCTCAGGGTAGGCCACCACCAATATGTGGACCATTAGGGGGGTCAGGGTCGGATGGGCATCCCTCCCTCATTGGGAGGATGTCGCCAGCTGGTCCTCCACGGTTTTCCAGGCCCAGCATCTCAGGCCCTCCCACCGCTTTCTGCAGTGGGTGCTCCGCCGGGCATGTTTGGTGATGGCACGCCAAATCCTCTTCTTATTATGGGCGCTGACTTGCATGGGTGACACAGTCAGAAGGACACAGTCATGTAGAGTAGCATCCCTGGGACAGCAGTGGACAGCACACATCACATTTTCACACCCACACGTCGTTGCCCAACCTAGCCTGAGGCCCCTCACCCATGTCCATGCCCCATACACATTGCCACCTAACAAGGCCCCCATACCCTGCAGACAAATCACATACAGGAAAATGAAATTGGGGTTACCTACTGCTCTGGTGCCCCATACAACTGTCCACACATGGGCAGGACCCCGTCCACGAGCCGCTCCAACTCATCCTGGGTGAAGACTTGGGCCCTGTGTCTGCAAGACATGGCATCTTGGCTACCAGAGTCAGAACACAGCAGCACACGCAGGAGAGATCTTCAGTGCATGAGGTTCAGGAGTCAAGTGAGCATGAGCACATGAAATGGCGGTCACGGCCACTGAATACATCACTGTCACTGCCGGCGGCGATCACCATTGGCTCCTGCCTCCCATAGGCAACTGTGTTAACCAATGGTGAGTTGTTCAGTGGTCGCGACTGCCTATCGCCATGAAATGTTACGCCGGCGGGATGATCTCACTTGAACCTGTCCCATGCATGCATACTGGCGGCTGCCATTTGACATGTCCAATGTGTAATGTTTGTGAAAGATAGAGTGTCATGGGTGACATTGTCGCGTAGGCTCTCATTATCCTAATGAGACTACTGGATTTCGTGCAGCAAGATCGTTCCCAGCGTGGGCGACCCACGGTGAAGGACCCTTGTCACCCTAAATCCGGGTTTTGCTCCGGCTAACTAGCAGTGCCTCATCTCTCCCAAAGGGAAGAGACAATTGGGCAGCCGAGCGCATGACATCTTTAGTACTTCACAGGGAAGTCGTGGTCACTCAGGTCACAACCGGTTCTCTCATACACAGTATGGTCTCATATAGAAATGACAAAGGCAGTTTAAGTTTTAAAGATTGGTTTAATAAAATGACTGCATTTTAGATAGCAAAGCGTGAGCTCTAATAACCAGAACTCTACAACACAGTAGGATTGAAATAGTAACAATGAGAGTGAAGCACAAGAATAAGGCTATCATAGTGCAACTAGATTATGTTCTCTCTAAGTTATATTCTGAGCACAGCATGTGAAGCTCTAAGCCTACCTTTCAGGTTCCTCCCTGGAGGACATCTACCCTCATACCTGAGCAAAGGCCTGTAATCTGCATCAGCATCTGCAACGGGGCAGCCAGCCTCTAGTTGTAGGTTCCTGGTCGGAATCTCCCTCTGATGTGTATTAGGACAAGAAAGTGTTTTTATAACTAACACGCAGATGTTTTAAGAAAATGTCCCTACGCAAGGATGTGTATTTTCTACGAATACTAGAGACTAAGGCCCATATTTATACTTTTTTAGTGCCGCATTTGCGTCGTTTTTTGACGCAAAATCAGCGCAAACTTACAAAATAGCATTGTATTTTGTAAGTTTGTGCTGATTTTGTGAAAAAAAATTACGCAAATGCGGCGCTAAAAAAGTATAAGTATGGGCCTAAAAATTCTACCACGTTTACCGGCAATGTACCAGACTGTAGCCTTGACTGAAGCACAGGGCGATCAAAAATGCATTGTTTGAGAACACAGTGCTAAACTATGCTAAACAGTGTGATAGGAGGAAATAAAAACAAGACTGTAAAACAGGTTATTGTAAAATAACAGTGCGAGGCTGAATAAAATGTATCTAGGGCAAAGTGCACGGTGGCCTAGTATGTTAAACTAACGTGCATGAAGCTATATTAAAAATAGTTACACTACACCCTCCCCTTGTCAGTAGAAAGGGGTTTAAGCCGAAGCTAAAATGCCCTAAGCTAAAATATAATTAAAATCCTATTCAATTTTAACAAGTTAAGAGGACACACAAGCATAGTAATTTGCAATTTAAGAATGAACTTGCGGCCAAATGCCGAATTCAAAGGATAATGTCAATTTAGAATAAGTCCAAATCAAGCATTGGTCATGGAAAGCAGGAAATTCTCCACCTCGGCAGATGACAAAACCTGAATATCCACACCAAAGACTATCCAGGAGCTGGTGTGTTCCAGAGCCCCAGTGTCAACCAAGGCGGCATCCTGTGCAGTGCCTACGAACGAGTTAATATCAACATCCTCCAGGAAGGGTATCTCGTAATCAGCTTCTCTAAGCAAACGCAGCCGCAGAGCGCATGTCTAGTAATGAACCCTCATCGAGAACATCAACAGATCAGCATCAACCACTGGGGGGCGTTGGTGTGAGAGACAAACGTCCAGTGCATGTTCAAACGAGCACCAACAGCACCGAACCACGGGCTGCACACAATCCAAAACCGGTCTGAATGACAGAGACCAGACACTCCAAATGTTCCAGGAGTGTTGCTCCAAAGTGCTACATCATGCGTTAACGACACAGCTGCGCTGATGGGAGTGCCCACATTCGTCCTTGTTGCCGCGGGACAGCCATTGCGGAAAAACAACAGCAACAGCAAAATGCCGGCTAATAAAGCCAAAGGTATCGGAAATCCCCCAAAAATGCTTCAGAAAATTGAATGAATAGCCGAAGGTATTAAACCGAATATGGAAGAAAAGGTGTGAACGAAACCAATACCAACAGCTTTGAAAAAATGTGCTAATCCAGCCGTGCTGGACGCATTAAATATATGTCCCACGAGTTCACCAAAGTGTCTCGGAAAGTTCGTATTTAACAGGTACTGTATTTCCGCTGATGACCTTGCCACCTGAAGTGCGTAGGTCTCGCATGCAGATGTAAGGGCCACATGCCTCTGAAACAATAAAGCCTTCAGTCTACTTAACTTGTCAAAATTCACCTTGGAAGTAGCAATGTGAGGCCAAATATCTGCTACCTCCCTAATTCTAGTGGGGGAAACAACACGTTCCCACAGCATGTAACGACCTTAGTGACCGAAACAACGTAAACTATTTCGGCTCACATGCCACAAAAGTCTTCACTATTGAGGAGGATGTAGCTGCCGTTTGAAAGCACCTGGAACATGCGTCTAATCAAGGGGACCGGAACTCCCTTCAGATAGCAAGCCAAGTTCGCAACCGAGGCATTACACGCCCCATGCAAAGACAGCTGCTTGCAAATCATCGAATGGATGACTGCAGTCTCACATTTACTACAGCTAAGAAAGACCTCTTTCATGCCATTGAGGCATTTGTACGAGAAGGGAAGCTCCCACACCTCATGGATGTAACTATCTCCCAACTTTTCATATCTGCCTACCGGAACATGTTTCAAACAAGAGGTGAATTGTAATGTAGAAATAGGCAGATTAATAACCCCATGTATCATCCACTCTGCTGAGGGAACCTCGGCCACAGTAAAAGGCAGTTTTTCTAACTTTTCAATGTTGAGTATGACATAAGTCGCCTCTTTCTTAGCCATTAGTTGTTGTTGTCGCGTCAAATTAAAGGAAAAAAATATTTCCCTGGCACTGTTGTGCTGCCACGAAACGTGACCAGCCTTTAATGTCTGAAGCGTCCAACCCAACTGCATAATGGACCTGGTCTGACTCTGTCCATGATATAAAGAAAGAAGACATAGCAGATCGTATAATATCTATAGCAGAAGTAACAATGTTGTTAATTGTATATATTTGGTCGGACAAGGTGTGAATTCCATTATCCACAACAGCTAATGCCTTTTTTATATTTTCCTGATCTATCTGCCTTAGCCGGGCTGCAGCCTCTTGTTGAGAAAGTTTCCATATTTCATTGTATACTTCATACAAGAAACGCTTCCTACGTGGTATCTTCGGGCCTGACAAAAAATCTTGTAAATCAGTGTTATTAGACAGGAGAGTGAGATGTGTCTTAACTGCATCTAGCGAGGATGATTTTAGCCATTGCTGGCACAATTTTCCTACACTATATGTTGTGATTATTTCAGCCTGTTCTGGTGATATATAGCGAGGGTCTGACCGACTCGTTCGGAAACCCCCCGAGGAGGTGACAAAATGTTGATGACGCCCGTTGGTATCTATTGGCCACAATAACCACCCGCCTGGACGTGTCAGTGAAGTGTTAAATGCACCATTCTGGACCCAATCACTAAGCTCACTAAAAGTTGCATTTGTGTACTTTTGCCAGTTATAAAATTTTGCAGGGGCAGGTATACTGGGCGTGTTTAATTGTCTGATCATAGCTAAGCCTAAGCAGCTGGTCTGTTGCACTGTTTTGTTTAAAAAAACAATTTGAACGGGAATGAGACATGCTCTAAACAATGTTTCTCTACCCCTGTTTGCCAATTTTTTATTCCCCAAACACTTTTCAAATCAACATTTTGTGACCAGTATTCAGAACCTTCAATTGATAACTGTTAGACTTTTCATCCTTGGCGTGGTCTCCCTTAACTTTTTGCCTCTGTTCCCTAGGTTATTGATGTGTGCTGGACACTGATTTTGCTGTTTTTATTACTCTGGGCACTTTACCACTGCTAACCAGTGCTAAAGTGCAAGTGCTCCTGTTTAAAATGTGTATGTAATTGGTTTTCCATGATTGGCATATTTGTTTTACTGTTAAGTCCCTAGTAAAGTGCACTAGAGGTGCCCAGGGCCTGTAAATCAAATGTTACTAGTGGGCCTGCAGCACTGGTTGTGCCACCCACACAAGTAACCCTGTAATCATGTCTCAGACCTGTCACTGCAGTGTCTGTGTGTGTATTTTTACACTGTAAATTCAACTTGGCAAGTGTACCCACTTGCCAGGCCTAAACCTTCCCTTTTCTTACATGTAAGGCACCCCTAAGGTAGGCCCTAGGTAGCCCCAAGGGCAGGGTGCAGTGTATGGATAAGGTAGGGCATATAGTAATGTGGTTTATATGTCCTGACAGTGAAATACTGCCTACTTCGTTTTTCACTGTTGCAAGGTCTGTCTCTCTCATAGGATAATATGGGGGCTACCTTTAAAAATGATTAAAGTGTAGATTCCCCTAGAGAGTAGATGGACATGTGGAGTTTGGGGTCCCTGAACTCACAATTTAAAAATACATCTTTTAGTAAAGTTGATTTTAAGATTGTGTGGTTGAAAATGCCACTTTTAGAAAGTGAGCATTTTCTTGCTTAAACCATTCTGTGACTCTGCCTTGTTTGTGGATTCCCTGTCTGGGTCAGTTTGACAGTTGGGTTGTTTTTCACCTCACACTAGACAGTGACACAAAGGGAGCTGGGGTGTAACCTGCATTTCCTGATTAGCCATCTCTGCTAGGAAGGAAGGGTGGAGTCGTCACTCTCATCTGAAAGGACTGTGCCTGCCTCTGACAATGCAGACTCCAACCCCCTGGTGTGTGTCTGAGGCCTTGCCTGGGCAAGGCAGGATTTCACAAGTAGGTGTGAGTCCCCTTTGAAGAAAGGTGACTTCAAAGACTAAAATGGGTATAAGAAGGGCACCCAAATCTACAGACTTTAGAAACACTTCTGGAACCAAGAGGAACCTCTGCTTGGAGAAGAGCTGAACAGCTGAGGAAGAAGGGCTGCCCTGCCTGTGACTGTGCTTTGTGGAGCTTTCCTGCAGTGCTGCTTCTGCCAGAGTAAGAGGGCAAAGACTGGACTTTGTGTGCCTTCCATCTTGTGAAGAAATCTCAAGAGCTTGAGTTAGAGCTTGCCTCCTGTTGTTTGAAGTCTCAGGGACAGCAAAGACTTCTCTCTTCCAGCACCTGGAGTCTCTGGAGAGACTCCTGCCCTGACAAGTGGCACCCTATCCAGTCCCTGGGCCCTTGAAAGGAAAGCTAGTGGAAATCCAAGGAAATCGACTTCGGACGACTCCGGACCGACGCCGCTGCTGAATCCGGTGACGCCGCCTACACCCGACGCCGTGACCTTCGCTGGAACGCAACGCTCTTCGCAGGCCCGATGCCGCAGCAGCCCCGCTGAAGTCCGCGACTCTGTGGAAGTCGCCGCACCATGTCGTGACCAACGTCTTTTGAAGTGCACGGATTCAACGTTTCGCACAGACGCCGTGATCCCTGAATTCGCGCATCGGCTTGTTTTCACTCTTCACCAAAGGTACTGTACTTGGGGGTCTACACGACTCCGTGTCCGGCGCCGCTGTTGTCGGCTTGTTGGGAACGACTCCATCACGACGCCGTGTTAACATCTCATCGAAGCATTTTTGTTTCTAAACGATATTTTTTAGTTTAATCTTTAAAAATTCATAACTTGACTTGTGTATGTCGGATTTTTGTCGTTTTGGTCTTGTTTTGTTTAGATAAATATTTCCTATTTTTCTAAAATGTTGTGTCATTTTGTAGTGTTTTCATTAAGTTACTGTGTGTGTTGGTACAAATACGTCACAGCTAGTACTCTGAAGTTAAGCCTACTGCTCTGCCAAGCTACCAAGGGGGTAAGCAGGGGTTAGCTGAGGGTGATTCTCTTTTACCCTGACTAGAGTGAGGGCCCTTGCTTGAACAGGGTGTAACCTGACTGTCAACCAAAGACCCCATTTCTAACAATAACCGGGAAAAAAAGGAGTCTGAATATATAAATTTCGTGTTGGTCAACATTTGTTTATCCCTAGTCGGAGTTATCTTAAAATAATATGACTCAGCATTCTTTTGATAATGCCCAGAAAAATACGTAAATTTATCAAAATAAGTTTTTGGACTCCCTTGCGGGGGAGTGGGGCAATGTTCCCAATGCGTATAGGCAAATATCGTTTTTGGACTGCTTGCTTTATGTATGAAATGGCGCCCATAATAATTATAGCAAAACATGTCACCATAATTGTCTTTAAACTGGTAAACATCCTCATTTTCATAGACAGTATAATATTGAAATTCTGTCATCATTGAGTCAACTGTCTTTACATCCCAATCATCAGATACAATGCCTGGTATTACTATATCATTCATAGATAACTTTAGCAAATACGGTATTTGTATTATTTCAGTGGGACCGTATATATCAAACTATACTTTATCCCACACAATCCCATCTGGAATTGGCACTGCAGAAATATTCACAAAGGACAAGTCTCTTCGAACCTTATGTGATGAAAAATGTGGTTTCAACACCTCCTCCACCTGTTCAACCGCTGATCTCTCAGGAAGAAAATGACCATGTATTAACAGAAAAAAGGTAATGACAAACCCAATCCAAAGAAAAAATGCTAGCATAATCAATAATATTCACAGGGAAAAACAAAATAAGTATCTTTGAGCCAACGTATCAGCTTACGTGGACCTGACAGGTCAGCAGTCGAAGAGGCAAACGAGTCCGATAGACCAGCGTTGTTGTCGGCAAAGTAACCAGAGGCAGTTCGTGCAAAAGGCGTTGCCCTAGTCAATGGAGGAGTTGGTGTTTCCCGTGGTGGTCCACTGTAGACAGCACCATCCGTCACGTTTGTAGTCATGGTGACTTGATCAAATGTTTCTAAGTTGGTCATTGTTAGTGGAACTAATGCGAGATCATCATCCACCCTCCCCAAGCTCGGAGAGTCAACAGTGTTGGTATAGACAACTTGAAGAGGAACTTCTTCTCCAGTAGTGAGAGGGATTCGGGAACTACTGGACGTTCCTCCTGGTCGGCTGTGTAGAATCGGCCACATGTTGAAACTTGACATTGTCAATAGAAACAAAGCGATTTTCTTTGGCACCTGGCAACGGGGGTAGAATAACAGTTCTGGTTCTGTGTATCCCCAACACAGGGACTGGTGCACGATAAGAAGGGCCAAATTATTTTTTCACTGCAACCTTTTCATGCACAAGATCCCCAACCCTGGGAATCCAGCCGGTAGGTGTTACTGGCACATCCTTAATTCCTGTGGAGGCAGCACTTTTAGGAGAGTTATCTTCACGGAGCTGCTGTAATTCCTGTAAAACAGTGACACGATCATTTATGTCTAAAGGTGTCTCTGCCGCCTCCACACCAGGACCATCACGATCTGGAACAAACATTTGTGTTCCGAACATGCACTCATATGAAGTACGACCCCCCAGGGACCTTCGAGGCAGGTTATTTAGTGCTCTCTGAACTCCATACAGGTGGTTTAGCCAACTACGATCCGTACCTAAGACCCTGGCTGTTAAGGATTGCTTTAAATCACGGTTTAATCGCTCCACAACAGAATTTCCCTCGGGATGAAACGGAGACGAGTACTGGAGCTGGACCCCCAGTGAAGCCATGGTGTCCCTGAATGCCCTTGAGGCAAAAACAGGGCCCTGGTCCGAATGGAATGCCACAACTGCATATGTACCGACAAAGACTTGCAAATCTTTAATAACAGTCCGAGCGTCAGCCGAGCATTGTGGCCACATCCACACAAATCTGGAGCAAGAATCTACAGTGACTAGTATATATTTGTATGCACTATCCGGTGTTAGTGGACCGCAATGATCCAAGTACACACATTGTAATGGTCTGTTTGATATTAAGAGGGGTGTCTGCGGCGGGAGCTTAGCTGTTGAAACTTTAATTTGTTGACAGATGTCGCAACAAAGGATATACTGCTTAGTCTCTTTATAGAGACCAGGCCACCAATAACGGGCCTGCAATAGCGAAATTGTAGCTGCCACGCCAGCATGTGCAGATGCCACTCCCTCATGCGCTGCTTTAATCAATTGTGGCCTTACAACTTTATTGGGGATGTCGCGTACGCCTACGCTTGGAATTTTAACTTCAGCGTTTAGCATACTTCCCATGAAGTATTGGTATTTATTAGGAAATCCTTTAGGACAAGGCGTGCCATCAACCGTAGCTTTTATGGCAACCATAATGTCTGTGTCTGGTTTGGAACTCAAACGAGTCACTGCAGCTACAGTGGCAACTGCCACTGCCGACTTTGCGGCTTTCATCAGCCAAGGTATTTCCAGCAATGTGTATTCCAACACGCTGGTGCCCAAGTGTATGCACAACATGGACTTTGGGTAGCATCTCTTTCAGGTCTGCTACCTTCCCCCCACAGTAGTCTGTGTTTTATGGTGTTGCCTTTCAAATCTCTGAACCCATTCAAGCGCCAGTAATGCAGGTATTCATTGAAGGACTGGACGCAATAATACGAATCACAAACAATCAGTGTGAACTGTGTTGGATCTGTATGTTCTAGTACCATTAATAGAGCTTTTAGCTCAGCCACTTGTGCTGTACAATCCCCTAAGGTCTGTGTATAGGTATGTTGGGGACAGAATTTCTCCCCCTCCATATAGCCAATCACAACCGCACATGCAGCAGAATATTGATGTTTTGCTCCAATCGCTGGTTGCGCGGAGATATCGGTGTACATGACTACCTGATATTGATCAATAGGCAACGTGCCAGCGGGAACTGGATATTCAACTTCATATTGTAGAAATTCCTGAGTTTGTAACTTTGGGTCAAAAATGTCATCTACATCAGTGGCTGTTAAAGACGTAGCCCATTGTATCTATCGTGGGTGAAGGGCTTTTGCGTTTGGAATGCTAGCTTTTGTAACAGCCTCAAGGGCCGGAATAGGAGAAACAACTATAATGCGTTTCCCCTGGGCAAGAGGTCTCTCTTTAATAACAGCCATCTGTACAGCAGTGAGAATTTTCTCTGTGGGTGCAAATCGTTGTTCAGCAGCGGAATACAAGTGTGACTTGTATGCAATCGGGACTTTCTCACCTTCATTAAATGTGACATAAGTAAACCCAAAGGCCCCAGCTATCACCCTGATGACCAAATGTGTCTTATTGTCCAGTGTGTGTATAGTGTATTAGCAATTACAGTGGCAAAATCCTCTTTCAAATGTAATGTCAACATACCTAAGTCACACAGCTCTAGTCCATGAGGAAACAAAGCAGATGTCACACAGTGGGATCCACATCTGTGAAATCGTAAGGGACAGTGACAGCTCAGTGACCATACACTGGGTGAAAATGACAGACAGTAGAGAGGTAGTAGATGTAAACCAGATGTAGCAGGCAGTATTGTCTTCTTACCTGTGTCTCACTGGAAGTATTGCAGGATCACAATTTTCCTGTTGTCGATGTCCTCTTCTTCTGCTTCCTCGTCTTCACTGTCCACAGGGTCCACAGCTGCCACAACACCTCCATCTGGACCATCCTCTGGCAGAAAAGGCACCTGTCGTCTCAAAGCCAAGTTGTGAAGCATACAGCAGGCCACGATGATCTGGCATACCTTCTTTGGTGAGTAGAATAGGGAACCACCTGTCATATGGAGGCACCGGAACCTGGCCTTCAGAAGGCCGAAGGTCCGCACTATAATCCTCCTAGTTTGCCCATGGGCCTCACTGTAGCGTTCCTCTGCTTTTGTCCTGAGATTCCTCACTGTAGTCAGTAGCCATGACAGGTTGGGTTAACCAGAGTCACCTGCAAATGGCAAGGTACAACTGTTAGTCACACACTAACTCATAGGGACATCCACAGACCCAGACAACGATTCCCACTGTATTGGGTCCATGTCTGTAGGAGGCTGGACTGGCTTGTAGTGGGTACCAAGGGGTACTTACACCTTGCACCAGGCCCAGGTATCCCTTATTAGTGTAGAGGGGTATCTAGCAGTTTAGGCTGATAGAAAAGGTAGCTTAGCAGAGCAGCTTAGGCTGAACTAGGAGACGAGTGAAGCTCCTACAGTACCACTAGTGTCATAGGCACAATATCATAAGAAAACACAATACACAGATATACTAAAAATAAAGGTACTTTATTTTTATGACAATATGCCAAAAGTATCTCAGTGAGTACCCTCAGTATGAGGATAGCAAATATACACAAGATATATGTACACAATACCAAAATATGCAGTAATAGCAATAGAAAACAGTGCAAACAATGTATAGTGACAATAGAATGCAATGGGGGCACATAGGGATAGGGGCAATGCAAACCATATACTCTAGAAGTGGAATGCGAACTACGAATGGACCCCAAACCTATGTGACCTTGTAGAGGGTCGCTGGGACTGTAAGAAAACAGTGAGGGTTAGAAAAATAGCCCACCCCAAGACCCTGAAAAGTGGGTGCAAAGTGCACCTAAGTTCCCCAAAGAGCACAGACGTCGTGATAGGGGAATTCTGCAAGGAAGACCAACACCAGCAATGCAACAACGATGGATTTCCTGACGAGAGTACCAGTGGAACAAGGGGACCAAGTCCAAGAGTCACAATTAAGTCGGGAGTGGGCAGATGCCCAGGAAATGCCAGCTGTGGGTGCAAAGAAGCTGCCACCGGATGATAGAAGCTGTGGATTCTGCAAGAACGACAAGGGCTAGAAACTTCCCCTTTGGAGGATAGATGTCCCACGTTGAGAAGAGTCGTGCAGAGGTGTTTCCGTGCAAAATGACCGCAAACAAGCCTTGCTAGCTGCAAGGGTTGCAGTTAGGGTTTTTGGATGCTGCTGTGGCCCAGGAGGGACCAGGATGTTGCCAATTGCGTGAGGAGACAGAGGGGGCATCCAGCAAGACAAGGAGACCACTCAGAAGCAAGCAGCACCCGCAGAAGTGCCGGAACAGGCACTACAAAGTGGAGTGAACCGGAGCTCACCCGAAGTCACAAAGGAGGGTCCCAAGACGACGGAGGACAACTCAGGAGATCGTGCACTGCAGGTTAGAGTGCCGGGGACCCAGGCTTGGCTGTGCACAAAGGAAATCCTGGAAGAGTGCACAGGAGCCAGAGTAGCTGCAAAACACGCGGTTCCCAGCAATGCAGTCTAGCGTGGGGAGGCAAGGACTTACCTCCACCAAACTTGGACTGAAGAGTCACTGGGCTGTGAGAGTCACTTGGACAGAGTTGCTGAGTTCAAGGGACCTCGCTCGTTGTGCTGAGAGGAGACCCAGAGGACTGGTGATGCAGTTCTTTGGTGCCTGCGGTTGCAGGGGGAAGATTCCGTCGACCCACTGGAGATTTCTTCGGAGCTTCTAGTACCGAGAGGAGGCAGACTACCCCCAGAGCATGCACCACCAGGAATACAGTCGAGAAGGCGGCAGGATCAGCGTTACAAGGTCGCACTAGTCGTCTTTGCTACTTTGTTGCAGTTTTGCAGGCTTCCAGCGCGGTCAGCTGTCGATTCCTTGGCAGAAGGTGAAGAGAGAGATGCAGAGGAACTCTGATGAGCTCTTGCATTAGTTATCTAAGGAATTCCCCAAAGCAGAGACCCTAAATAGCCAGAAAAGGAGGTTTGGCTACTTAGGAGAGAGGATAGGCTAGCAACACCTGAAGGAGCCTATCAGAAGGAGTCTCTGACGTCACCTGCTGGCACTGGCCACTCAGAGCAGTCCAGTGTGTCAGCAGCACCTCTGTTTCCAAGATGGCAGAGGTCTGGAGCACACTGGAGGAGCTCTGGGCACCTCCCAGGGGAGGTGCAGGTCAGGGGAGTGGTCACTCCACTTTCCTTTGTCCAGTTTCACGCCAGAGCAGGGCTGAGGGATCCCTGAACCGGTGTAGACTGGCTTATGCAGAGATGGGCACCATCTGTGCCCATCAAAGCATTTCCAGAGGCTGGGGGAGGCTACTCCTCCCCAGCTCTGACACCTTTTTCCAAAGGGAGAGGGTGTAACACCCTCTCTCTGAGGAAGTCCTTTATTCTGCCTTCCTGGGCCAGGCCTGGCTGGAACCCAGGAGGGCAGAAACCTGTCTGAGGGGTTGGCAGCAGCAGCAGCTGCAGTGAAACCCCGGGAAAGGTAGTTTGGCAGTACCCGGGTCTGAGCTAGAGACTCGGGGGATCATGGAATTGTCTCCCCAATGCCAGAATGGCATAGGGTGACAATTCCATGATCCTAGACATGTTACATGGCCATGTTCGGAGTTACCATTGTGACGCTATACATATGTTGTGACATATGTATAGTGCACGCGTGTAATGGTGTCCCCGCACTCACAAAGTCCGGGGAATTTGCCCTGAACAATGTGGGAGCACTTTGGCTAGTGCCAGGGTGCCCACACACTAAGTAACTTAGCACCCAACCTTTACCAGGTAAAGGTTAGACATATAGGTGACTTATAAGTTACTTAAGTGCAGTGGTAAATGGCTGTGAAATAACGTGGACGTTATTTCACTCAGGCTGCACTGGCAGGCCTGTGTCAGAATTGTCAGATCTCCCTATGGGTGGCACAAGAAATGCTGCAGCCCATAGGGATCTCCTGGAACCCCAATACCCTGGGTACCTCAGTACCATATACTAGGGAATTATAAGGGTGTTCCAGTATGCCAATGTAAATTGGTGAAATTGGTCACTAGCCTGTTAGTGACAATTTGGAAAGAAATGAGAGAGCATAACCACTGAGGTTCTGGATAGCAGAGCCTCAGTGAGACAGTTAGTCATAACACAGGTAACACATACTGGGCACACTTATGAGCACTGGGGCCCTGGCTGGCAGGGTCCCAGTGACACATACAACTAAAACAACATATATACAGTGAAATATGGGGGTAACATGCCAGGCAAGATGGTACTTTCCTACAATGTCCTCACCTAATAGCCAGACCCGGTGCCTATGGAGTTGCCCCATCACATAAGGGATGCTGCTATTCTGCAGGATGTAAGCGTCATGCACTGAGCCAGGGAATTGTGCATTAACATGGAAGATGTACTGGTCTGCCAAACACACCATTTCACATTCATGGAATGGTAACTCTTCCGGTTTCTGTAGCCCTGTTCACTCCTGTGGGGGGAACCAAGGCCACATGTGTCCCATCAATGGCACCTATGATGTTGGGGAAATGTCCCAGGGCATAGAAATCACCTTTCACTGTAGGCAAATCCTCCACCTGAGGGAAAACGATGTAGCTCCGCATGTGTTTCAGCAGGGCAGACAACACTCTGGACAACACGTTGGAAAACATAGGCTTGGACATCCCTGATGCTATGGCCCCTGTTGTTTGAAAATACCCACTTGCTAGGAAATGGAGTACAGAGAGCACCTGCACTTGAGGGGGGATTCCTGTGGGATGGCGGATAGCTGACATCAGGTCTGGCTCCAACTGGGCACACAGTTCCTGGATTGTGGCATGATCAAGCCTGTAGGTGATGATCACATGTCGCTCCTCCATTGTCGACAGGTCCACCAGTGGTCTGTACACCAGAGGATGCCGCCATCTCCTCACATACCCCAGCAGACGGTGCCTATGGAGGAGAACAGCGAGCAGAGAGTCAACCAACTCTGAGGTACGTAAACACAGCTTACTCTGAAAATATTAGCAAATCGAAATAGGCCTATATGAGTGTTTAGGCAAGGCCTAGATATGTGTGACGCAGTCCAAAATAATGCCATGTGGGCCCCTGAAATGGCAGCTGCCTGACCTGTAAAGTGGGACGGGGATATGAGGTAACTGCGCTGGCGTTGTACACCGTTGCGGTAGGCGGTCGAAGACCGCGGCGCAATCCTGCATTGGCTAACATTGGACCCTGGGGGTCCCAGGAGCCAATGACGATGTACGCCGGCGGTGACGGTAGGCACCACCGCATGTGTGACTGCCATTTTCTATCTGTTCAATCACTTGATATCTGATCTTCGACAGGAGAAGGCCTACACTGCAAGTGCTGCTGTGACCTCAGTCTGGAAGAGACAATGGCTTGTGTGTCTGGGGAAAGGGTCCCTGCCTTCAGCATGGAGGAGCTGGAGAAACTCGTGGATGGGGTCCTCCCCCTTCCACAAGTACACGCTACTCTACGGTCCTCCACACAAACAGGTAATTACACTGTGAGTATGCTGTATGGGCAATGTCTGTGTGGAGTGGGGTGGATGAAAGATAGGGGGGGTGAGAATGAGGCGTGCATGAAACAACGGTGAGTGCATGTGCGTCATGGCAAGGGTAGGGATGCGGGCCAATGACTGTGACGGTGCAGTTGGTAATTACTACTCTTTTTCCCCTGTACAATTCCTATAGGTCAGCACCCACCAGAAGAAGGACGTCTGGCGTGCCATTGCCAAGGAAGTCCGGACCCTGGGGGTCTACCACAGACGGAGCACCCACTGCTGGAAAAGATGGGAGGACATTCGCCGCTGGAGCAAGAAGACGGCGGAGGCCCAGCTGGGGATGGCCTCCCAACGTGGGAGGGGTGCCCGTTGCACCATGACCCCCCTGATGTTCAGGATGCTGGCAGTGGCATACCCAGAGTTGGATGGGCGCTTGAGGGCATCACAGCAGACACAGGGGGTGAGTACACTCTCATTCTGCTGATTCAGAGCGCATTGTAGGTGTCGGGGTGGGGGAGGTGGGCTGTGGGTTCCCCTAGGCCAGGGCGAGTTTAGTAGGCAAGGACCCTTCTTGAGGCAGGCCCTGTGGCACCCCACCCCACCTGTGTACAGTGCCAACTACACCTAGTCAGGCTCTTGTGACATCCACATGTGCAGAAATCGGGCATAGCCTTGTAACCCATGTCCCTGGGATTGAATAGTGGACTCCAAGTGCGTGGCGTAGTGCTTTGGGCTTCTGTGTCTGTTGTGTCCACCTATGGTACCGGTATTGCATGCACTCAACATGTCTTTCTTCTGTCTCTCCCCCCCTTTATGTGGGCTCCCTGTTCTTGTGTGCATTAGCATCATCAGGCGGAGGAGGAGCAGTGGCACCGGAGCAGGATGGAGCTGCATCCCACATGGCCCTGGAGGGCGACACTACATAGTCTGAATTCACCAGTGGGACGGAGGGCAAGGGGAGCTCCACGGTGGGGACAGGAGCTGACACCAGCGATACGGACTCCTCCTCTGATGGAGCTCCCTTGTGGTGGTGGGCCCATCTGTGCCCCCAGCATCTACAGGTACAGCCGCCACCCCCCCTACTAGCACCGCCCTCCCAGCAGCCCCTCAGCGTTTGCCCCGTGCCCGCTCACCCAGGAGGGTGGCCATCACCTTTGCCCCAGGCACCGCAGCACCTGCCCCAGTCACCCCTGCTGCCCTCAGTGAGGAGGCCATTGACCTCCTCAGGTCCCTCACTGTTGGGTAGTCTACCATTTTGAATGCCATCCAGGGTGTAGAGAGGGAGGTGCAACAAACCAATGCATACCTGGAGGGCATTCACTCTGGTCAGGCAGCCCTTCAGCGAGCTTTTCAGAATCTGGCCTCAGCACTGATGGCAGCCATTGTCCCTGTCTCTAGCCTCCCCACTCCAACTTCCTCCACCCAGACCCACACCCCTGTACCTCAGCCTATCCCAAGCACACCATCAGACCAGCATGCACACACCTCAACACACAAGGGAAGCTCTGGCAAACATAAGCACCACACATCCAACAGGCACTCACACAAGCATCACACACACGCAAACACCCGAACATCCACTGCCTCCACTGTGTCCGCCTCCTCCTCGTCTCCCTCCTCCCTCCCTGTCTCGTCTCCACTCACACCTGCATGCACTACATCCTCAGCCACTACGTCCATCACCAGCACACCAACCACCACACCCTGCTCACGTGCAGTCACCACCCCCACTACCATTCACACGTCGCCTGGTGTCCTCCCCCAGTGTGTCTGTGAGGCCACCTCCCAAGGTACACAAACAAAGCCACACACCCACCCAACAGCCATCCACCTCACGACAGCCTCCAGCCCATGCACCTTCACCCAAAGTCAGCAAACGTACCCCTCCTACAACCTCTACCTCTTCCTCCACTTCCAAACCCCCTCCAGCTACCATTCCCAGTGTTCCTAAGAAACTTTTCCTCACCAACCTTGACCTCTTTTCCTCACCTCCCCCACCCCTTCAGTCTCTTAGGGCCCGACTCTCCAGGTCTCAACCTAGCACCTCAGCCACAACATCTGCAGGACCAGTGGTGCCAGTAGTCACCGGATTCTGGAGTCCACCAGGCAGCAGGGCAGCCAGTGTGGCAAGGAGCCAGAGCACGGACAGTCCCCCACCTGTCAAGCATAAAAAGTTGGCCAGTGCCCAGCGGGAGAGGGGAAAGAAATCAGCCACCAAAGCCCACCCCAGGGGTACAGTTGGGATTGTGGAGACAGCTGCGACACCATCCAAGGTGGGGAAGGGGCACAGTAAAACCGGCAAGTCTGGGAAGATCAGCACGGCGGACAAGACCGCCAGCAGCCCTGCTGCCCAGGACAAGACCGCCACCAGCAGCCCCGCTGCCCAGGACAAGACCGTCACCACCAGCCCCGCTGCCCAGAACAAGAACCCCACCAGCAGCCCCGCTGCCCAGGACAAGACCGCCAGCAGCAGCCCCGCTGCTAGGATAAGACCGCCAGCAGCCCCGCTGCCCAGGACAAGACTGCCACCAGCAGCCCCGCTGCCCATGACAAGACCACCACCAGCAGCCCCGCTGCCCAGGACAAGACCGCCAGCAGCCCTGCTGCCCAGGATAAGACTGCCAGCAGCCCCGCTACCCAGGACAAAACCGCCAGCAGCAGCCCCGCTGCCCAGGACCCCGCCACCAGAAGCCCCGCTGCCCAGGACCCAGCCGCCAGCAGCCCCACTGCCCAGGACAAGACCGCCAGCAGCCACGCTGCCCAGGACCCCGCCGCCAGCAGCCCCACTGCCCAGGACAAGACCGCCTGCACCACCGCAGGACAGTGAGCGCCAATGATTACAACGCTACTGAGGCCACCACGGGCAGGATGAAGCACTCTGGGTACAAAGCCCCCTCCAGAACCAGTGGAGACTGTTATCCACTTGAGAGACTGTGGCTTTGCACTCCCCAGGATTGGACAGTGGGCAACCCCCCCGACTGTAGAGACTTGAGAGACTGTGGCTTTGCACTCCCAAGGATTGAACAATGGGCAACCCACCCACTGTAGAGACTTTAGAGACTGTGGCTTTGCACACCCCAGGATTGAACAGTGGGCAACCCACCGACTCTAGAGACTTGAGAGACTGTGGCTTTGCACTCCCCGGGATTGAACAGTGGCCATGGAGCCCCCTAGTGGATCTGGCATCGTGCACTCATCCGGCTGAGGTGCCCCCCCTCCCTTCCACCTGAGGTGCCTGTTTTATTTCTATCTGATGCCCCAGCAGTGTTCTCTCCGTCTTGTTCGGGTATTAAGTGTGGGCCTCGCCCATGCCTTTTGGGCCCAGTGGTCAACGGACTATGATGGTGGAATTCCTTGGACTTGTGTTCTTGGTGTACATAATTTTTTATAGTGTAAATGTATATATATGTAAATATTTTTGATTACTGTAATTGAATATATCAATTATTCGACTCATTTCCTTTTGTCCTTGCATTCTTCCAGGGGGGGTTGAGGGGTGTAACCGTAATGTATCATGCTGTATTAGTATGTGTGTTGTCGTGGGTGAGGGTGGGGGTTGGGGTTTTGCGAGTTGCGTGTGTGTGTCACTGTTTTTTCCCTCCCCCCTCCCCTGTGTCGTAGATGCAGTACTCACCGTGGTCTTCGCCGCCGGCGTTCGTGCTCCTGGTAGAGGAGCAGGAAGATAAAGGTTGGGAGTATCTGAAGTTCCGGTTCCATGGCGTCCTGGTTCCTCGTGGGGTGTGTAGAGGTGAGTGTTTTCCCTTCCAAGTCCTGTTTCTGCCGTGTTTTTGTTCACGGGGAATCCGCCCCAGAAAAGGTGGCGGATTGGACTGTTGTAATTCTGTGGGTGGTACATTGTCCTCCGCCGGTCTGTTGGCGGTTACCGCCGGGGTGTTTGTTTGTACCGCTGTGACGGTCTGAGTGTTAAAGTGGCTGTCTATGTTGGCGGTTTCCGACACAGTCGTAATTCCAGTTTTTTTACCGCCGGCCTGTTGACGGTTTTACCGCCGCTTTAACACCGACTGCCAGGGTTGTAATGACCACCCAAGTGTGCCCAATCAAACAGAGTATAATGCTAGCTAGACCCTCTTTCCCACTGGGTGGGAGGGGCAGGCCACCTTGCATGGGAATGTCAGTTTGTTCTCTGGAAAGCCAGGTTAAGAGGAGAGACTCAGCAGACAGGGCAGCAAGGTGGCTGAACACCCGAGACCAAAGGCAGGCTAGCCCAGGCCCATGACCTGGCAGTGCCCGGTTGAGAACCACGTGACCACCCTGGGGCCCCCTGAACCTGAACTGGCAGGGCAAGCGTCCCCCCAGCCCAGTGGACTCCCAGCCCCTTCCTGATTCAGCAGGTTGGAGGAGAGGAGTGCCCACCCCAGGGCCTGGCGGGGCCTGGTCAGGGCTCATGAACTCAGACATGCAGGGGAGGCCTACCTGGGCCCCACTGGACCCCATCCTGGGCACCTTGCCACACGATGGGCTGGAGGACGAAGCCCAGGATGAGGGTTCCCACCCGACACCTGGCCTGGGGCCCACATGGGGTCCCTGAGCATGACCTGGCACGGGAAGCCTCCCCCGGTCAGCCTGGTGATCTGGACACACCATAGGAACGCACAGAGAACAACCAGATGCCCTGGGGTCTCAGAACGACCAGATGGCTGGGTTCAGAGGACAGTCCCCTGGTCGCATTGTGCCTTAACATAAGGAGACTGCACACACCCCTACAGGGGACTCTGCAGTTCTCTAAGCCCCAGCTGGGCCTCAGGCATGGGACTGCAAGGGGTCCCCAACTGACCTCGGTCTCAGGGCTCTGAGGCCACTTTACACACCAGCAAAGCTCTCCCAGGGCCTGCGGGACACCGTTCCAGGCTATTTGCCACCCAGCGGGGCAGAGGACAAAGTCCAGGCAAGGGATTAACACCCTAGGGCCTGCCACAGCCTTTGCCTTGGGCCCAGAGCTCAGCTGGAGCCCCTAAACCCAAACCAGTAGAGGAAGCCTCCCTTGGCCCAGTGTACACCAACGCCCTCAGGGTATGGCAAGTTGGAGAGAAAGGAGTGTCCATCCCACGCTCTGGGACGTCAGTTTGCTCTGTGGGAAGCCAGGTTTGAAGGAGAGGCTCTCTGAACACAGCCACACAGGGGAGGCCTCCCTGGACCCCATCCCAGGTGCCTTGCCACACAACATGCCGGAGGACGAAGCCTAGGATGGGGGCTCCCACCCCGGGGACGGCCAGTGTCCTGGCCCAGGGCCCAGCTTGGGCCCCTGAACTCAAACAGGAAGGGGAAGACAACCCAGGTCCTGTGGACTCTCAGGCCCTGGCCGCTCAGGGTATAGCAGGCTGGAGGAAGGGAGTGCCTGTCCCAAAGCCTGGCAGGGGCCCAGGACCCGGTCAGGGCTCTCTGATCACAGCAAATCTCAAATTTAACAAAAATAAATCACATTATTCTCACATTTCTGTCTGGGATCACCAGGCTAGCACACATTTCCTAACACCCAGCATTCCCCATCGGTCTTCCAAGTAAAGTGATACCTCACTTGGGTGTGCGGGCCAAGTGCCTGCAAAAAGGAAAGGCCAAAAAACATGTAGTGGTTGAGGCGATATCACAGCGAGTTTATAAGTGCAATTTTAAAAATGTTTTTAGGCTGACACTCCTTTGGGCACCCACACAAACGAGATAGTTTTCCGGGATCCACCATTGTTTTTAGACCCATATCTATTGCTAACTGGAAGAAGGTTGAAAGCACAAAAAATAGAAAAAATTGGGTATGTCCCAGTAAAATGCCCAAACTGTGTTGAAAAATGTGTTTTTCTGATTCTAGTTTGCCTGTTCCTGAAAGCTGGGAAGATGGTGGTTTTGGCACTGCAAACCTTTCGTTGATGCCATTTGGAGGGAAATAACCAGATACTTTCTTCTGCAGCATATTGTTCTAATTTTTCCCCCAAACTCCAAATGTTTGCTGTATTTTGGCTCATTTCTCAGGCCCCATCAGGGGAATCCACAAACTCCGGGTACCTTTAGAATCTCCAGGATGTTGGAAAAAGAGGACACAAATTTGGCATGGATAGCTTATGTGGACAAAACGTTACGGGGGCTTAAGTGCAAACTATCCCAAAAAGCCAAAAAAAGTCTTGGCACAGGAGGGGGAAAAGGCCTGGCAGCGAATGGGTTAAGTGCACAATATCTAGCAACTTGATCAGTATTACCCATGGTGGTGAAATAGTTTGCTTTCCGATGCACAGGACACTTCACAACTGGAACTTTCTCAGGTAATTGTAAAGCTTCTAACAATTCATCAATCATGTCCCCATTTCTTACAGGGGAGCTAGAAGAGGTCATGAAACCTGTCTGGAACCACAACTGCTCAGAGTCGTCTACAACACCAAATCCATATTGGCTGTCTGTAAAAACTGTAATTTCAAGCTGTGACGAAATACAGCATGCTCTTTCAAAAGCAACCAATTCAGCCACTTGTGCAGAAAATATTCCTTGAAGCCATGAAGCTTCAAGTACACCAGAGATGGTGCACTCAGCATAACCAGCTCTCAAGGTTCCCACATTATCTCTTAAACAGGAACTGTAGGAAGCTGGCTCTGTATGTCCCCTATCAAAATGAGCGGTCGGTGTTAAAGCAGCGGTAATACCGCCAACAGGCAGGCAGAAAAAAAATGGAATCACGTCCATGGCGGAAATCGCCAACATAGACAGCCACTTTAACACGCCGACCACCATGGCGGTAGAAATAAACACTGTGGCGGTAACCGCCAACAGACAGGCGGAACACTTTGTTCCACCCACTGTATTACAACACACCTATCAGCCACCTTTTCCGGGGCGGTACAAATGCTATCAAAAGCACGGCGGAAACAGGACTTGGAATGGAAACCACTCACCTCTCAACACCCAAAGAGGAACCAGGACGCCATGGAACCCGAACTACAGGTCCTGCCCATGCTGGATATCAGGGGCAGGAAAGACGCCCGCAACGACCACGGTGAGTACTGCACCTAGCACACAGGGGAGAAGGGAGGGAAAAGAGAGCGACACACACATGCAACACGCAACACCCCCACCCACAACAACATACACACAAATACATGCAGCAACATTACATATACACCCGTCGCCCCCTGGAAGAATGCAAGGACAAAATGAAATGATTGTTACAAGTGTAATCTATTAAATATCATACAGGACAAATTCAAAAATTTGTATATACAAATATGTACACCAACTGCACAAGTCCGGATATAAATTAAATCATTGTCCGTAGATCAGTGTCCCAAAATGCATGGGCGAAGCCCACACAAGATACCTGACTCGAAACAGAGAGAACACTGCAGGGGCATCAGATGGAAAATAAACTGGCACCTCGGGGGGCACCTAAGCCGGATGAACGGATGATGCCACTGCTCCACAAGGGAGCTCCATGCCCACTGCTGTATCCTGGGGAGTGCATAGCCAAAGTCTCTCAAGTCTTTCCAGCGGGTGGTTTGCCCACTGTTGTATCCTGAGGAGTGCAAAGCCACAGTCTCTCAAGTCTTTCCAGTGGGTGGTTTGTCCAGTGCTGTATCCTGGGGAGTACAAAGCCACAGTCTCTCAAGTGGATAACAGTCTCCACTGGTTCTGGAGGGGGCATTGTGTCGAGAGTGTTTCATCCTGCCAAGGACTGAGGTGGGGGATGTGAATCTCCACTGGTTCTGGAGGGGGCATTGTTCCCAGAGTGCTTCATCCTGCCAAGGTCTGAGATAGTGAATGTGAATCTCCACTGGTTCTGGAGGGGGCTTTGCGCCCAGAGTGCTTACTGCCAAGGACGATGGTAGTGTATGTGAATCCCCACTGGTTCTGGAGGGGGCATTGTGCCCAGAGTGCTTCATCCTGCCAGGGACTGAGGTAGTGGATGTGAATCTCCACTGGTTCTGGGGTGGGGTTTGTGCCCAGAGTGCTTCATCCTGCCAGGGACTGAGGTAGTGGATGTGAATCTCCACTGGTTCTGGAGGGGGCTTTGTGCCCAGAGTGCTTTACATGCAGTGTGACAGGTCCCATTCCCTCACCTGGGTGTGTGTGCCACGAGATTGCCTGGGAACAGGTAGCATGATACTGCATGGAGGACATCGGGACATCAGGACATCAGGTTTCTAATGCTGGTCCATGAGGAGAACCCGGAGGTCACTCAGAGGCTGCAGGCGAGGTCTAGGAGGGTGTCTCGGGCACATCACCAGTCGGACAGGAAGGAGTGCCAAGGCTGAATGTAGCTGCACAGGTGTCGGTTTCTCCAAGGCCTGAGGGCTGCGGGTGCAGTGTGTCTTTAGGCGTCAGATATCTTTGTCCGGAGCATCGCGGTCAGGGTGGTCCTCAGGATTCCCTCTGCAGGGGTTGTTGTGGAAGGGTAGAGAGGTCAACCCAGGGTGGGCACTTGCTTGCAATCGCCTGGGAACCCTCTCTTGCTGGGTGGACCACCTGGACACGGGCCATGGACGTCGGGTGCACAGGGGTCATGACTTAGCACCAGGAGTGAGGTGGGAGTCCTTGATTGTTGTTTTTTTTCAGACAGAGCCGCTGACCTCCAGAGTAGCATGATACTGCATGGAGGCAGAGACACACTCCATCCGGCTGCGAGTTCGCCAGCCACCTGCAGGTACAAACAGTGCTGGCAGTCATGCCTCATGTACGCTGAGCAGGGTCTAGGACGTCTCCTGCAGCCTCCGACGGCTGCCCACTGGGGATGATTGCCATGTCAGCTGTGGTGGCACTGTGTGAGCATGTTGCAGGGCTGGTGTTGGAGCTTGCGGCGGTGTCTGTGACGGAGGTGCTGGCAGTGGTGCATGTGTCTGCACCTGTTGAGGGACACAGCAGGACATCTCCTGAAGCCTCAGATGGCTGCCCACTGGGGATAATGCTGGGGACTGTTCTGAGGCAGCAGATGTGCAGGTGGCGGTGCTGGTGGCGGTGCAGGTGGCGGTGTCCACCGGCGTACAGGTTTATGTGGTTGACAGAAGGGGTGACTCTGATCCCTCATTCGGAGCCACCGTGCCCTGTCCTGACCTGCTGTTTGGCTTGTGTCCATTCCTCACCTTTGATGTCGCTGCTGGTGCCTTGCCACTGTCCCCTTTTGGCTTGGAGGAGCCCTTGCTTGCTGGTAGGTGTGGCTTCTCCCTCCGGCATGTGGGCACCTTCTTCATCTTGGCAGGTGGAGGAATGGCCTGCTCCTTGGCCTCGCTAGGTGGCACACTGGCAGCAGCGCTGATGTATGGCGACCGCGATGAGACCGGAGTTGCTGTGACCACTGTGCTTGAGGATTTGGTGGCTGAGGTGCTGGGCTGGGACCTGGACAGCCTAGCCCTAGGGGAAGGACAAGGGGTGAGGTGTGGGGAAGAGGTCAAAGTTTGCGAAGAAGAGTTTCTTAGACACACTAGGACGGGAAGATGGAGGGGGTTTGGGAGTGGAGGAAGAGGTAGTAGTTGTAGGAGGTGTACGTTTGCTGAATTTGGGTGAAGGTGCATGGGCCAGAGGCTGCTGTGAGGTGGATGGCTGTTGGGTGGGTGTGTGCCTGCGTTTGTGTACTTTGGGAGGTGGGCTCACAGACACACTGGGAGAGGACACAGGGGATGTGTGAATGGTAGTGGGGGTGATGATTGCACGAGCAGTGTGTGGTGATGGGCATGCTGGTGATGGGGGTAGTGGCTGAGGATGTAGTGCATGCAGGTGTGAGTGGAGACGAAACAGAGAGGAAGAGGGGGACACAGTGGAGGCAGTGGATGTTGGTGTTTCTGCATGGGGATGGTGCCTGTGTGAGTGCCTGTGGGATGTGTGGTGCTTATGTTTGCCATGTCCACACTTGAGTGTTGATGAGTGTGCATCCTGGTCTGAAGGTGTGCTTGGGGAAGGCTGAGGTACAGGGGATTGGGTCTGGGTGGAGGAAGCTAGAGGGAGGAGTCTGGACACAGGGACAATGGCTGCCATCAGTGCTGAGGCCAGAGCCTGAAATGCTCTCTGTTGGGCCGCCTGGCCAGAATGAATGCTCTCCAGGTATGCATTTGTTTACTGCAAATGCCTCTCAACACCCTGGATGGCATTCAAAATAGTAGATTGCCCAACAGTGAGGCATCTCAGGAGGTCAATAGCCTCTTCACTGAGGGC
This sequence comes from Pleurodeles waltl, assembly GCF_031143425.1. Taxonomy (NCBI): domain Eukaryota; kingdom Metazoa; phylum Chordata; class Amphibia; order Caudata; family Salamandridae; genus Pleurodeles; species Pleurodeles waltl. The sequence goes on along the minus strand of NC_090437.1, from coordinate 523,874,332 downwards.
AGCAGGGCTGACTGGGGCAGGGCCTGAGGTGCCTGGAGCGAAGGAGATGCCCACCCTCCTGGGTGAGCGGGCACGGGAAACACGCTGAGGGGCTGCTGGGAGGGCGGTGCTGGTAGGGCGGGTGGTGGCTGTACCTGTTGATGTGGTGGGCACAGAGGTGCCCGCAACCGCAAGGGAGCTCCCAACAGAGGAGGAGTCACTGTCGCTGGTGTATGCTCCTGCCCCGTCATGGAGCTCCCCTCGCCCTCCGTCCCACTGGTGTCTTCAGACTCCGTTACTTTACCCTCCGGGGCCATGTGGGTTGGAGCACCCTCATGCTCCAGTGTCACTGCTAATTGATGCAGATGATGCTAATTCATGCAAGAACAGGGTGACAAAACAAAAAGGGGGGAAGACAGAAGAGACACGTGGTCAATGAATGCAACACCACTACCGTTGGCGGACACAACACACAGGGAGCAGCTCTACCCACTAAGCCATACAGGGGAAAAGCACATGCCCAAGGGGGACTCTGTCTAGACCCATTTCATGCACAGCTGGAACCCATGGAGCCTGACTAGGTGTGGAGGGCAAATACCACCTTTGGGGTTGAAGTGGGAATGAGCCTGCAAATCAATGGATGTACTTTTGCCCGTCTGCCCTGGCCTAGGGGAACCCACAGTCTACCACTCCCACCCAGACACCTCGTCAAGCGCGCAGAGTCAGCTGAATGAGAGTGTACTCACCCCCTTGTGGCTGCTGTGATGCCCTCAAGTGGCCATCCAACTCCAGATATGCCACCGCCAGGATCCGGTACATCAGGGGGGTCATGGTGCGACAGGCACCCTTCCACATTGGGAGGCCATCCAAAGCTGGGCCTCCGCCATCTTCTTGCTCCAGCGGCGCAGGTCCTCCCATCTTTTCAGACAGTGGGTGCTCCGTCTTTGGTAGATCCCCAGGGTCCGCACTCCCTTGGCAATGGCACGCCAAATACCCTTCTTCTGGTGGGCATTGACCTAGAGGAAAAGTGAAGTTAGAATGGATGTTACACTCCCGTATAGTTCTTCCCACACATTGCCCACAAACCTCCCACCCTGGCCCAGACATACATACACACACCGTCCTCACATGCTGGCCTGTCTCCCACCCTCCCTCTTCCATCCACGACACTCCATACAATCATGTGCCATCCACCATGCTCACAGTGTACTCACCTGTTTGTCTGGAGGACTGTACAGTTGCGTGTACTGGGGGAGTAACCCATCCACCAGTTTCTCCAACTCCTCCGAAGTGAAGGCAGGGGCCCTTTCCCCAGACACTGTAGCCATTGTCGCTTCCAGACACAGGTCACAGCAGCACTTGCAGTGTAGGTCCTCTACTGTTGAAGGTCAGGTATCAAGTGAGGGAACTGATAGAAAATGGCTGTCACGTCCACGGCGGTGCATACCGTCACCACCGGCATACATCGTCATTGGCTCCTGGAACCCATAGGGCCCAATAATAACCAATGCTGAATTGCGCCGCGGTCTTCGACCACCTACCGCAACGGTTTACAATGCCAACGCAGTTACCTCATTTTCCCTTGTCCTACCTTACAGGTCAGGCAGCCGCTATTTCAGGGGGCCACATGGCAGACCAAACGACTACATCACACCTATTTAGGCCAGAAATACAGACAGACAAAGGCACATAGAGAACATTTAACGTTTTTGCTAAACAGCCTTGTGATACCTAAGTGGTGTATGGCCCTCTGCTCACTGTTCTCCTCCATAGGGCATGTTGCTGGGGCAGGTGATGAGATTGCGGCATCCTCTCCGGTGCACAGACTCCTGGTGGACCTGTCGACAATGGAAGACAGACACATCATTATCACTTACAGACTTGATCGTGCAACAATCCAGGAACTGTGTGCCCAGTTGGAGCCTGACCTGATATCCGCCATCCCACAGGAATCCCCCCTCTAGTGCAGGTCCTGTCTGTACTCCATTTCCTGGCCAGTGGGTCTTTTCAAACAACAGTAGCCAAGGCATCGGGGATGTCCCAGCCAATATTCTCTAACGTGTTGTCCAGAGTGTTGTCTGCCCTGCTAAAACACATGCGCAGCTACATCGTTTTCCCTCAAGTGGAGGATTTGCCCACAGGGAAAGGTGACTTCTATGCCCTGGGACATATCCCCAATATCATTGGTGCCATTAATGGTACACATGTGGCATTTGTCCCCCGCAGGAAAGAACAGGTGTACAGAAACCGGAAAAGCTACCATTCAATGAATGTGCAGATGGTGTGTTTGGCAGACCAGTACATCTCCCATGTGAATGCCAAGTATCCTGGCTCAGTGCATGACGCTTACATTTAGAGAAATAGCAGCATCCCTTATGTGATGGGGCAACTCCAGAGGCACTGTGTGCGGCTAATAGGTGAGCCCAAGTTCCCCACACAGTTTAAATAGGTGTCTGGGTATGGAAGAGTCCCTAAGGGTTGGTGTGTGTCTAACAGTTGTCCCTCGATATTTGAAGGTGACTCTGGTTACCCCAACCTGTCATGGCTACTGACACCAGTGAGGAATCCCAGGACAAGGGCAGAGGAATGCTACAAGGAGGCACATGAGTGAACAAGGAGGATAATAGAGAGCACCTTCGGCCTCCTGAAGGCCAGATTCAGGTGCCTCCATCTGACAGGTGGCTTCCTATACTACTCACCGAAGAAGGTGTGCCAGATCATCGTGGACTGCTGTATGTTGCACAACCTGGCTTTGCGACAGCAGGTGCCTTTTCTGCAGGAGGATGGGCCTGATGCTGGTCTTGTGGCAGCTGTGGGGCCTGTGGACAGTGAAGAAGAGAAGGCAGAAGAAGAAGATGTGGACAACTGAAACAACATCATCATGCAATACTTCCAGTGAGACACAGGTAAGATGGAACTGCTTCCCACATCTCATACTATTGTAGGACCTAGCATAAGGCTGCCTTTTTACCTCTGTGTATGGACCCTCACTTGTCACTTTGGCTTTCCATTTCATAGATCTGGGACCCAATTTGTGCCCTCTGCTGTATTTATTCCTGGCCTACTGCTGTGTGACATTGGTATGTGAACAAGTACATTGACATTGCTATATTCCAGAAATTTTGCAATTACACATTTGTGAAAGCACAGACGGACTCCAGATTTTTGGGTGATTCAAGGTTTTTTTTTTGTGCTAATAAGTGGAGGGAGGTGTGAAATGGGCTGGGGTAATGGTGGAGGAATGTCCATGGCAGAGTCCAGTCTCTTGGTCTCACAGGTGCATTGTCCAATGGGGCATAGGAAGGGGAGCAATGGCAGTTTAAGGTGGACAGGGTGACAAAGTGGGACAGAAGGGTGACATTCAGGAGGGTCGTATTTCCTGGTGGGGGTCTTGGCAATGTTCTCTGTCTTGTTCCTGGATCTCAGGGACCATTTGTAGGGTGGTTCTCCTTCTGCAGGGGGTGGGGTGCTGGTGGCCTGTTGGTCCTGTGGCAGTGCGTCCTGTCCACTAGCGCCGGCGGCGGTGGAGGGCTGTTCTTTGTCCAGGCTAGTGTCAGGGGCCCGTTGGTATGACACTGTGTCCCTCATGGTGTTGACAAGGTCTGCCAGTACCCCTGCAATGGTGACAAGGGTGGTGTTAATAAACTTCAGGTCAGCCCTGATCCCCAAATACTGTTCCTCCTTCAGCCGCTGGGTCTCCTGAAACTTGGCCAGTACCGTGCCCATGGTCTCCTGGGAATGGTGGTAAGCTCCCATGATGTTAGAGAGGGCCTCGTGGAGTGTTGGTTCCCTGGGCCTGTCCTTCCCCTGTCGCACAGCAGTCCTCCCAGCTTCCCTGTTATCCTGTGCTTCTGTCCCCTGAACCGTGTGCCCACTGCCACTGATCCCAGATCCCTGATTGTCTTGTGGTGGTGGGTTTGCCACTGCTGCTTGACGTGTCCTGGGGACAGAGGGATGGGCCCGCTGGGTGGGTGCTGTGGCGGTGTTTCCTGAGGGGGGAGATTCCGTGGTGGTTTGGGACTGTGTCAGGGGAACCGACTGTCCCGAGGTCCCTGATGGGCCGGGCTGGTCATCTTGATCCAGGCGTGTAGAGCTGCTGTCATCACAGTGGGCCTCTTCTGTGGGGGGACTGGATATGTCTGGCACCTCCTGTCCAGTGATGTTGGGTAGGGGTCCTGTTGGGGTGTAAATGCATAGTTTTAGTATATGTGTGTGCCATCTTGTGCATTGGGTGAGCTACCTTCTACTCCTGTGCTTGCATCATTGTGTTTGCCCTTTTCTGATAGTTGGTTTGGGTCTGTGTGGGTATCTGTACTGGACATGCTTTGGTGACGGTGTCCATGCATAGGTGTTACATGCAGGGCCTTGGTATTGAGATGTGTGGTTTGTGATAGTGGGACATATGTGAGATGATGGAGCGATGGGAGTGAGGGTAAGGGTGGGGGTATGTGACTGCATGCAGGTGAGGTGTGGTGGACATGGTAGTAAAGATTTGACTTACCAGAGTCCAGTCCTCCTGCTACTCCTGTGAGTCCCTCAGGATGCAGTATTGCCAAGACTTGCTCCTCCCATGTTGTGAGTTGTGGGGGAGGAGGTGGTGGTCCACCGCCAGTCCTCTGTACAGCAATCTAGTGTCTTGAAACCACGTAAAGCTCCTTCCCCGTAGGTCGTTCCACCTCTTCCTGATGCCATCCCATGTTCCTGGATGCTGTCCCACTGTGTTGACCCTGTTGACGATTCTCTGCCATAGCTCCATCTTCCTCGCAATGGAGGTGTGCTCCACCTATTATCCAAAAAGCTGTGGCCCTACCCTGATGATTTACTCCACCATGACCATTAGCTCCTCCTCAGAAAACCTGGGGAGTCTTTGAGGTCCCATGATGTGGTGTGGGTGATGTGTGAGGTGCTGTCTTTTCTGTTATGTGGGGGAAAGTGTTGGTGTGTGTTGTTTGAGGTGTGTGGATGTTGTATAAGTGATGGTATTGTGTGTCTGTGGATGCTGATGTTGTGTTTGCTAATCTCTCTCTCTGGCCTTCTTCCAAATTTTATGTTGTAAGGTTTTGTGGGTAATGTGGGTGTGAGTCTTATAGTGGTGTGAGTGTGTGGTGTGTGTATGTGTATCAGGTGTGTGTATTTCGAATTGTCCAATGTGGTTGTGTTTTGTAAATGTGTATGTATTTTGAGCACGGTGGTGTGTACCGCCAATGGATTACCGCAGTTGAAAGACCGCTGCGTTGTTTCGTGGGTCGTGATAGTGTGGCCGTATTCTTGTTGGCGTGACAGTGTAGGTTTTGGTATTGCCAGTTTATCATTGACCTTTGGTGTGGTGGACTTGTGTGGGTGTCTGTATTGTGGCGGATTCCGAGATGTGGGTCGTATTACCTGTAGCGGAATTCTGCCGCCGCAATGGTATGTTTGCAGTCTTCGGCACGGCGGAAAGCGGGATTTACCGCCAGGGTTTTAATGAGGGCCATAGTGTGCACAGAGTACAGGGGTTCCCCACAGGCTTAACAGAGGCTCAAGTAAATAATACTTATGCTCTCTGTTGCGAGTTACTCAGGGAGGTCCCTAGCACCACCACAAAGGCCTCTTCCTTAGGTCTGAGAATCTCACAAATTAGACAAACTTGTGTGAGTTTATTCCGAATAGGTATTTATTCCTGTTTGTGTGTTTGTTTTTCCCTTTCTTTCTTTTTTTTTTGCACTCCTTAATAGCTGTCTTTTAGTATTCCTTTTTTATGTTGTTATATAAGTCTCCATCTTCCTTCTGTCGCTTCTTTGTGGGTCTTTTTTTTCTTTCATTGTTCTCCCTCTTGTCTCTTTTACATGGATCTCATAGTCGGGTCACTGCCAACAAGAGCGTGAGCACAAAACAGAAAATAGAGCAAAAAAAAGGTAAGTCTGTTATTCTGGGGTAGGTATATTTTATGGTCTCTATAATGGGGAAGGTAAGTGAGGGTCGAGTGCAAACGTGATCACTCCACGAAAATTCACTTTAGTTTGTGCTTAAAGTGTAATTGTGAAGGTGCTTAAAAAAAAAAATCATGCTCCCTTTAAGAGACTTAATATATCTGACAGCTGTCCCTTCTTTCTTTTGCAGTAGAGCCTCTTCCTCCTCCTCTATTCTTGTTCCTCGCTTCCTTCTCCCTCTTTTAAATAGCGTGGTTGCAGTGCCCCGAATATGGGAACCTACTTGTGCTAGCCACGTCCCTCCTGGGATGTGGCAGGCTGCAAGGTCTGAAACTGGGGGCTTGTCAATGTCGTCAGCGCTTTGCTCTCCCTCGATGTCCTTGTTATGCCGTTGTTCCGCCTCCTTGTAATTTTGGTCCAATTCCCTTCTTCTGCGGCCTGTGTCTCCTCCTTTCTCCAGTTGTTCGGGCTCCTCTGGAGTCTTCTCCAGGTGTTCGGGCTCCTCCAGGGTCTTCTCCGCTTCCTCCCCGTCTTCCAGGTATGCGCACGCCTTCTCTTTTCTTCCCGATATTTCTTTTTCTGGGTTCGTGTTGGAGACATGCTGATGTCGGCACGTCATTCCCTCTATCGTGCCCCTGAGGCATGATCTTATCGGCCCGAACCACCATGGGTCCTGGCAGGGCCGATCAACCTGTAAAACTCTCTTTTGTGGTAGTGTGGTCAAGCAGTTAGACTTATCAAAGGGTAGTGCAAAGCATTTGTTGTTCACACACAGACAATAGTGGAAGCACACACTCAAAGACTTAACTCAAGACCAATGTTTTTTAAATATGGCAAAAATATATTTTCCTAATTTACTTTTATAACCACATTATTCAAGTTGTAGGTAAGAACCTTAAAAGTTTCTTATTTCACACAGGTGTCAACAGTACTTTGAAATAGGCAAGTAATACAGTTTTTGCATTATTGGCAATAATCTGTTTTAAAAATGCACACTGCAATTTTCAGAAACAGTTCCTGGGGGGGAGAAATATTAGATTGTAAGTACAACACTTAAAGTTTCAGTCTCTAGGTTTTAGGAAGTCTACTGTTTGGGGTTCAAGTTAACCCCAAACACCCACCACCAGCAACAAGGGACTGGCTGAGCGCAGAGGTCAAATTTGAGCAAATTTAACATCAGCTCCTATGGAGACAGGGGGTACCCGTAATCAGGCCTGCCTGCAGGTAAGTACCTGCGGCCAGAGGGCCGACCAGGGGAGTTTGAAGGAGCACTGGAGGGGCCACAAGGAGGAACAAACAGACACCCTCAGCACCACAAGGGCGGCCAGTTGCAGGGTGCAAACAGGACATCAGGTTTCTAATGCTGGTCCATGAGGAGACCCCGGGGGTCACTCAGAGGCTGCAGGCGAGGTCTAGGAGGGTGTCTCGGGCACATCATCAGTCGGACAGGAAGGAGTGCCACGGCTGAATGTAGCTGCACAGGTGTCGGTTTCTCCAAGGCCTGAGGGCTGCGGGTGCAGTGTGTCTTTAGGCGTCAGATATCTTTGTCCGGAGCATCGTGGTCAGGGTGGTCCTCAGGATTCCCTCTGCAGGGGTTGTTGTGGAAGGGTAGAGAGGTCAACCCAGGGTGGGCACTTGCTTGCAATCGCCTGGGGACCCTCTCTTGCTGGGTGGACCACCTGGACACGGGCCATGGACGTCGGGTGCACAGGGGTCATGACTTAGCACCAGGAGTGAGGTGGGAGTCCTTGATTGTTGTTTTTTTTCAGACAGAGCCGCTGTCCTCCAGAGTTCTTGGTCCTTTTGGGTGCAGGGCAGTCCTCTGGAGTTGGGCAGAGGTCACTGGTCCCACTGGACACGTGACTGGTCTGTTGCAGGTTCATTGAAGCAGGAGGCAGGCCAGTAGGGCGGGGCCAAAGCAGTTGTCAACTTCCTTCTTCTCTGCTGGGGGTTTCAGTTAAGCAGTCCTTCTTCTTCTTGTAGGTTGCCAGGAATCTGGTGATCTGGGTTCAGGGAGGCCCTTAAATCCTATGTTTAGATGTTTTAGGGGTCAGAGGGCAGTAGCCAATGGCTACTGTCCCTGAGGGTGGCTACACCCTACTTGTGCCCACTCCCTTTGGGGAGGGGGGCACAAACCTAATCCTCTTGGTCCCTATCCTCCAAATCAAGATGGAGAAATCTGCAGGGAGTGGGTCACCTCAGCTCTAGACACCTTAGGGGGGTCCTTGCTGGGGTTGTTCACTCTTTCCTGTTTTTCCTAATTTTCCCTCCTGACTTGCCGCCAAAATTGGGGCTTTGTGTGGGGGGGGCTGCAATCTTGACTAACTGGAGTGCTCTGGGGCACTGTAATCTGAAGCTTGAGCCTTTGAAGCTCACCACCAGGTGTTACAGTCCCTGTATGGGGAGGTCTAAAGCACCTCCACCCAGGACAGGATTTGTTTCTGACCACTGAGTGCACAAAGGCACTCACCCCTTGTGGTCAGAAACTTGTCTGACGTGGCAGGCTGGCACAAACCGGTCAGTCCTACACTAGCAGTTTTGCCAAGATACAGGGGAAATCTCTAAGATGCCCTCTGTGTGCATTTTTCAATAAATCCCACACTGGCATCAGTGTGGGTTTATTGTGCTGAGAAGTTTGATACCAAACATCCCAGTATTCAGTGAAGCCATTATGGAGCTTTGGAGTTCGTAATGATTAACTCCCAGACCATATACTCAATGTGGCTACACTGCACTTACAATGACTAAGAATGGACTTAGACTCACATGTGGTATAGTTCACCCTGCCTTAGTGCTGTAAGGCCTGCTAGAGCGGTGACTTACCTATGCCACAGGCAGTGATTTGTGGGCATGGCACCCTGAGAGGGGTGCCATGTCGACTTTGTCTTTTTATCCTCACCAGCACACACAAGCTGCAAGGCAGTGTGTATGTGCTTGGTGAGGGCCCCCCTAGGGTGGCATAATACATGCTACAGCCCTTAGAGACCTTCCCTTTCCTCAGGGCCCTTGGTATCATGGGTACCTTTTGCAAAGGACTTAACTGTGTGCCAGCGTTGTGCCAATTGTTGAAACAAAGGTACAGTTTTGGGGAAGGAACACTGGCACAGGGGCATGGTTCCTGGGTCCAAGTCCACTTTCAATCAAAGTTGGCATCAACACTAGGCAAAAAGTGGGGGGTAACTATGCCAACAGTGGCACTTTCCTAAAGAAACCATCAACAAAAACTATTTGATCATTTTTCTCTAATGGAGTATTCTGAATATCATGTCTGGCATAGGTGCACAGTTCAGTAACATCCAGGCAGTCATGTTCCACTTCATTTACATTTTCAGAATCAGCAGTGTCTATAGGTAGCAAGGTAGCAATATTAAGTATTCACACCTTCTCAGGGTGACATTAGTGAGTCAACTGAGCATTTGTCAGATATTGTGTCTTGGTCCTGGTAAGCAAGACCTCAACTGAGTGAGGGACCAGAACAGTTAAACGATGTCCCATTACATTGTTCTTACTTTGGGCAAGACTAACACCAACTACAGCCACCTGGTTCTGGCAGCCTGGTAAAGCGGCAGCAACCAGATGCAATGTAGCTGAAAAATATGCTACAGGCCAATTTACGGCACCATGTGCCTGCGTCAGGACGGAAAGAGCACAACAATCACATTCATGACAAAACAGTGAAAATGGTTTAGTGTGGTCAAGCATTCCCAGAACTGGTGCTCTGCACAGACTCTTTCTCAGCTCAGTAAAAGCTTTCATACAAGCTTCATCAAAGGGCACAGGATCAGTTATGTCTTTGTGGGTCAATCTCTGCAAAGGCTTGGAAATAATAGAAAAATTGGGAGTTCATTGGTGACAGTAACCCACCATTCCTAAAAACATCCTGACATCTCTTTGAGTGGCAGGAGTGTTCATTTGCAATATAGCTGTAACACTCTCTCTGGACACTTTCCTTGCATCTTTCTTTATTTGTTGTCCTAAGTACATCACCTTTTTCTGTTACCACTGTCATTTTGTTGGAGACACCTTGCCCCTAATAACGACTTCGCCAGACAGAAAAGGTCGTCCGCTGAAGTCCAGCAGTCAGGTTACCGCCAGTGCGGTCCCCTTCCCGTGGCCCCTATTATGAGTTGCCGGTGGCAATGTTGCGGTGCATAGGGTGCACCAGCACCCATCATGCTTTTCACTGTTGTGCTGTGAAAAGTGTGATGGGGCTGGCCATGGGGGCCAATGCACTGCCCATGCCAAGCGCCTGGGCAGTGGAGAGGCCACCATGGGGCCCCCTTCTTGTCATCTCCACCAGTGTTTTTTTACATGGTGGTGCAACTGCCAGGTAAAAGCTGACGGAGAAGGGACTCGTAATCCCCAGGGCAGCGCTACCCTGGTGGATTAGAACCGCCAGCCCCTCCAGTGGAGGAGAAGTGGCGGTGCTGGCGGTCCAACCAAGGCACATTGGCTGTGCTCTGACTGCCACCACAGCACTGGTGGTCTTAAAACCACCAGGGTTGTAATGAGGCCCTTTATGTCCATTTTCACCCAGATGATTAAAAAAAGCAATAGTATCTTGCTTGCATGCTTCTCGTGTTTTTGAAGAAACCATTAAGTCATCAATGTACTGAACCAATGTAGATTGGAAAGGTGTTCCCAAATATTCTAAATTCGTTTTCAACACTTGACTAAATATTGATGGGGATTCTGAAAAGTCTTGTGGATTTCTGCACCAGGAATACACATGACTGAAGAATTTTAAACAAAAGAGAAACTTGCTATCCTCATGTAGAGGCACTGAGAAAACTGCCAGTGACGTGTCCACTACTGTGAACCAGTCTGCGTCACATGGAATTTGGAATAAATTCACTGTTGGATTTGGTACCATTGCACAACATTTGACCACTATTTCATTAGTTTTTCTCAAATCTTGAACTATGCAAAATTTACCACTAGGTTTTTGACAACCCATAATAGGTGAGTTACATGGACTGCTTAGCACGTCTTTCAAAAACCCTTGCTCAACAGAATCTGCAATTAAAGGAGTAACTCCTTCAATTACATGTGGTGCCGCTTAATACAGGGGAGTTTTGGGGAAAACTGCCTTAGGTTTGACGGTGACTTTGACTGGTTCCACTCCTTTAATTAGACATATATCCTTTTGAGAAAAATCCCACACTTTTAGAATTACTGTATCATGTAGGTCACTTGGCAGGTACACTCCTGTAAATGCAGGAAAAAGAGTAATCAATGGGGATTCTTAATTCATTATATTACAGTCTATTGGTATGTTTGATTCCAAATCATCACTATTTGTTTGAATGGGAATTTCATTATTTTTGCAAGTAATCGAACATCTTGATTTGCACAACAAATCTCTCCCCAGTAGGCATACTGGACATGAGTCACAGATTACGAATTGGTGCATGCCTTCAAAAGTACCAATTTTAACAGGAATCGATTCAGTAATCAGATTTGTCAGGTGTTAATTTGCTACTCCTACAACATTTACTGTTCTCCCAGAAAGTGGCACATTGAGAACTTCTGCTGTTCTGACAGTAGAGTGTGTAGCTCCTGTGTCAACCAAGAATGAAACTTCATGACCCATAGCTGTTCCATTTACATGGGATCCACTCTAATTCACCTCTAATGAAGCTGCTAACACACATTCTTCTTCATCCAAACTCTCACTCATAATGTCATCACTCAATTCATTCTCACTGTGTAATGGGTACTGTGTGATCAGTGGTTGACTACTTTGGTTTAACTTTTGACCCATGTTCTGCTGAGGAACCACTACCTGCTGCTTTGCCATTAGAGCTTGAGGTATTTGCATTTGGTGCTGTTGTGGCATCAGTTGCATCTGCTGTTGCATTTGTTTTTGTGGTACCTCAAAATGTGGATCCTGCTGTTGGGGGATTTGCATTTGTAGAATCTGCATTTGTTTATTCATAGTCTGAACATTTACATTAGGATTTCGATTTGTTGGTCGTCTCAAATTTGGAAAATGATTATGTTCATTCATCAGTACAGCACCTCCCTGCACCATCAAACTTCATTCCCACTTCCAATGTCCAAGACCCACGCATGCGTGACAAGGCAGCATCTTCTTTATTGTCTGCATATCACCTGGGTTAACATCAGTATTACTATTCAAATCAAGGTTATTTCCATTTCCACCACTGCCACGTCCTCTTCCTCTTGCCTGTCCCTGTCCCTGAAACACTTGAATGTTTCCCTGTTGTTGTGGAATTCCCTGCGTCCCTGATTGTGCTGCTCTAATCCGCATCACCATCGCCTATTCTTTCAATCTTTTCTGCTTCATGTCAATTTCATTACTGCAATATTTAGCAAACTGCAATACTTCATCAACCGGTTTTGCTTGCCAGCAAATCAAAGGACTCTTAAGAATTTAACCCATGTCAGGTCTTAACGTCTGCACAAACGTGCACATGAGATGAATCATGTCTTTGGATTCAATTGTCTCTGTGTCACTTTAATGCTTGAATGCCTGCAACAACCTTTCATAATATGCATGTATTGACTCTTTTGCTTCCTGTGGTGTCCTATCAATGCTCTGCCAATCAATATCCTTAGGAGACATTCTCATTTTTTTTAAATCAGTCACTTTGTACTAGATTTTCATTACTTCAGGAGATGGTGCACCTGTAACTGGATCTTGTGGAAGCTCTCTTGTCAGCCAGTCAACCTTCCATATGCTTTCAATCCATAAATCAGACGGGCCCATTATTTCTTAAAGAGTATTTAAATCCTCCCACAAACATTTTGCAAGTTTCACAAACCTGTCTGTTGATAAGATTCCACTGGTTTCTCTCTCAATCTCAGGTAATCATTTGTGAATAACAAAATATCACTCCTTCTCTAAGGGACATGGACATAATTCCCTCTGGGAATTTTTCTTATTGGTAATATTTTTACTGGACTATCAGTCTGCTGAGTGTCAGTAGAGGTCGAAGTCGCAGACTCTCTTTTCTTGTGCGTTCTTTTCTTTACCCATCTGACTTCCCATGTATCTAATGCTCCCCATGCTTGAATATTTTGGATTAATTCTCTAATAAGAATTTTCATTGTAGGTGATCTAATGTTTGCAATTTCTTTTGAATCAAATTCTGATCTGTAACTCCTCTTTAATGGTTTTGATTTCTCAATATTCACTTTATATTTTTATCTTTGTGACATCTTTACACAAGAAACATAACTCATCTTCATTATATGAAGCAATTCTTTTTAATGTGAGTGTTCCCTCAAACATTTCATTTAATTCTACTTTTTATCTTGCCAGATTCAGTGTTCTTTCTCCTCCTGCAACTGTTTTCATTGCTGATACTCCACTCACTTTCTCCAACCATTCTGTTAATTGCTGAGTTGTCAAGCCATATAAAGAAACATTATTATTCACACTAGGCATACATTGTGCAGTATTGCAATGAAAACCCATTACTTTTTCAGGTGACATTAGAACCGGATTTGGAGACACTACATTTTCGTGAAATCCCAAGACACGTTATGCCTATAAGCGGAACAGTCTTCTCAAAAGTCTGATTTATTGGAGGCATAATTCCCACAGTAGCATTGAGTTTCTTTATTTCTGCATTTGAGTTAAAATGAAAACATCGTAGCATTGACAGAGTTAGAAATCTGCATATTTCTCTCATTATTTCCCTGAGCATACAAAAGAACAACTTGACCAACTGTGACGGGAACTGTTAATGCTTCTGGACTTGAAGAAGTATTTTGATTTCTCGAGTAAATCATTCCAGACCTCTGACCTGAAAATACTGAGAAACTCGATTGCGATATTGTTAATAGAGTATACATTGTCATTGTCTGAGCCTGACTAACAACTTGTACAGGAGTTATTGAATTAGGTGTATATTCCACCTGGACCATCATTGGTTTCTGAATAACCTGTGGTGCCACCAGTACTGTAATACTCGGCGCAGAACTAACAAAGGAACTGTAGAATATATTACAGGCTGAGCTACAGTTTGAATTACAGGAGTTTGAGTTACTATAATAGCAGGAACATTAGTTGTGACCTGAACTTGACTCTCTGTTACCACAACTTGAGGTGCACTTGGACTAACATTAGCACCTTGATTTGCCTCTTCTGCTGCATATGGCGGATGACAATTTCTCAATAACTGTTAGAAATTCATCATCATCTGAGTCACTATCATAAGTCAGTGATTTTCTAGCCTCATCTGACCTTGACTCAGTTATTTCAGTATTCTTTTCTTTGTCTTCGGTCTGACACTGTCTACTTCCTCTTGTGAAATTGCAGGAAACATTCTAATAACTTGTAAGGTTTCTGTTCTCCAAAACTTCTGCTCACTATCCCATTTAGCTTCTAGCAAGGTTTTCTCCGCTTTTTCGCATTTGTCTCTCAAATTTAAATTTTTCTTGGTGTCTGGCTACTAGCTCCCAAACAGCTAAGGCTTCAAATTGTCCTCGTCTTGAACGGGGCTTTAATTCATCCAGTACTGTTCTTAAATTCTCATATTAAAACTTCCATGAGTAGGAAAAGCTAAGCTCCCTTTCTTCTCTGTTATTTTGCAACACTGTTTTAACCAAATTCATGCTGATGGACCTTTCCCTTCAATTACTATGTATGTAGGTGTAACTTCTGGCAGGGAAATGTCTCCTATTCTTACTGGAATTATAGCATCTCCTCTTATTGCACATTTTAATGCTTTGAAAAATGTCATTTTTACCTTCAATAGGGCTGAATACTACAAATAAATGTTTTAAAAAGAAGACTTATTTAATTTCCAAAGTCCTTTTCACTTGCTATTCTCAACCAATAGCTGTTGACGGTTGTTCACCAATCCTGTCAATCCATGCATGGCTCCTTTCATCAACTGACTAATCTCACAGCGGACCCAGTAATGTTGAACTCACTCACACAGCGACTGACAAAGCCTTGGGGCTTGTCCTTTAAAATCGATACGCACAGAAAACTATCTGGAAAATATTGCGAGCACTAAAAAAATCAACAAAAAACAACTTGTATGCTTACTACAAGTAGGACTCAATCACTTCGGAAGCCTTACTGAAATTTTGACTCTGTCCTTTCGCTCAAACAGCTACTCATTCAGCTGTGACTTTCTCTCCTGCACAAGTAAAATTCGACCTGCAAATGTTACCCTTGAATAATATGTGTTAAAGCAGCGGTAATACCGCCAACAGGCAGGCAGAAAAAAAATGGAATCACGTCCATGGCGGAAATCGCCAACATAGACAGCCACTTTAACACGCCGACCGCCATGGCGGTAGAAATAAACACCGTGGCGGTAACCGCCAACAGACAGGCGGAACACTTTGTTCCACCCACTGTATAACAACACACCTATCAGCCACCTTTTCCGGGGCGGTACAAATGCTATCAAAAGCACGGCGGAAACAGGACTTGGAATGGAAACCACTCACCTCTCAACACCCAAAGAGGAACCAGGACGCCATGGAACCCGAACTACAGGTCCTGCCCATGCTGGATATCAGGGGCAGGAAAGACGCCCGCAACGACCACGGTGAGTACTGCACCTAGCACACAGGGGAGAAGGGAGGGAAAAGAGAGCGACACACACATGCAACACGCAACACCCCCACCCACAACAACATACACACAAATACATGCAGCAACATTACATATACACCCGTCGCCCCCTGGAAGAATGCAAGGACAAAATGAAATGATTGTTACAAGTGTAATCTATTAAATATCATACAGGACAAATTCAAAAATTTGTATATACAAATATGTACACCAACTGCACAAGTCCGGATATAAATTAAATCATTGTCCGTAGATCAGTGTCCCAAAATGCATGGGCGAAGCCCACACAAGATACCTGACTCGAAACAGAGAGAACACTGCAGGGGCATCAGATGGAAAATAAACTGGCACCTCGGGGGGCACCTAAGCCGGATGAACGGATGATGCCACTGCTCCACAAGGGAGCTCCATGCCCACTGCTGTATCCTGGGGAGTGCATAGCCAAAGTCTCTCAAGTCTTTCCAGCGGGTGGTTTGCCCACTGTTGTATCCTGGGGAGTGCAAAGCCACAGTCTCTCAAGTCTTTCCAGTGGGTGGTTTGTCCAGTGCTGTATCCTGGGGAGTACAAAGCCACAGTCTCTCAAGTGGATAACAGTCTCCACTGGTTCTGGAGGGGGCATTGTGTCGAGAGTGTTTCATCCTGCCAAGGACTGAGGTAGGGGATGTGAATCTCCACTGGTTCTGGAGGGGGCATTGTTCCCAGAGTGCTTCATCCTGCCAAGGTCTGAGATAGTGAATGTGAATCTCCACTGGTTCTGGAGGGGGCTTTGCGCCCAGAGTGCTTACTGCCAAGGACGATGGTAGTGTATGTGAATCCCCACTGGTTCTGGAGGGGGCATTGTGCCCAGAGTGCTTCATCCTGCCAGGGACTGAGGTAGTGGATGTGAATCTCCACTGGTTCTGGGGTGGGGTTTGTGCCCAGAGTGCTTCATCCTGCCAGGGACTGAGGTAGTGGATGTGAATCTCCACTGGTTCTGGAGGGGGCTTTGTGCCCAGAGTGCTTTACATGCAGTGTGACAGGTCCCATTCCCTCACCTGGGTGTGTGTGCCACGAGATTGCCTGGGAACAGGTAGCATGATACTGCATGGAGGACATCGGGACATCAGGACATCAGGTTTCTAATGCTGGTCCATGAGGAGAACCCGGAGGTCACTCAGAGGCTGCAGGCGAGGTCTAGGAGGGTGTCTCGGGCACATCACCAGTCGGACAGGAAGGAGTGCCAAGGCTGAATGTAGCTGCACAGGTGTCGGTTTCTCCAAGGCCTGAGGGCTGCGGGTGCAGTGTGTCTTTAGGCGTCAGATATCTTTGTCCGGAGCATCGCGGTCAGGGTGGTCCTCAGGATTCCCTCTGCAGGGGTTGTTGTGGAAGGGTAGAGAGGTCAACCCAGGGTGGGCACTTGCTTGCAATCGCCTGGGAACCCTCTCTTGCTGGGTGGACCACCTGGACACGGGCCATGGACGTCGGGTGCACAGGGGTCATGACTTAGCACCAGGAGTGAGGTGGGAGTCCTTGATTGTTGTTTTTTTTCAGACAGAGCCGCTGTCCTCCAGAGTAGCATGATACTGCATGGAGGCAGAGACACACTCCATCCGGCTGCGAGTTCGCCAGCCACCTGCAGGTACAAACAGTGCTGGCAGTCATGCCTCATGTACGCTGAGCAGGGTCTAGGACGTCTCCTGCAGCCTCCGACGGCTGCCCACTGGGGATGATTGCCATGTCAGCTGTGGTGGCACTGTGTGAGCATGTTGCAGGGCTGGTGTTGGAGCTTGCGGCGGTGTCTGTGATGGAGGTGCTGGCAGTGGTGCATGTGTCTGCACCTGTTGAGGGACACAGCAGGACATCTCCTGAAGCCTCAGATGGCTGCCCACTGGGGATAATGCTGGGGACTGTTCTGAGGCAGCAGATGTGCAGGTGGCGGTGCTGGTGGCGGTGCAGGTGGCGGTGTCCACCGGCGTACAGGTTTATGTGGTTGACAGAAGGGGTGACTCTGATCCCTCATTCGGAGCCACCGTGCCCTGTCCTGACCTGCTGTTTGGCTTGTGTCCATTCCTCACCTTTGATGTCGCTGCTGGTGCCTTGCCACTGTCCCCTTTTGGCTTGGAGGAGCCCTTGCTTGCTGGTAGGTGTGGCTTCTCCCTCCGGCATGTGGGCACCTTCTTCATCTTGGCAGGTGGAGGAATGGCCTGCTCCTTGGCCTCGCTAGGTGGCACACTGGCAGCAGCGCTGATGTATGGCGACCGCGATGAGACCGGAGTTGCTGTGACCACTGTGCTTGAGGATTTGGTGGCTGAGGTGCTGGGCTGGGACCTGGACAGCCTAGCCCTAGGGGAAGGACAAGGGGTGAGGTGTGGGGAAGAGGTCAAAGTTTGCGAAGAAGAGTTTCTTAGACACACTAGGACGGGAAGATGGAGGGGGTTTGGGAGTGGAGGAAGAGGTAGTAGTTGTAGGAGGTGTACGTTTGCTGAATTTGGGTGAAGGTGCATGGGCCAGAGGCTGCTGTGAGGTGGATGGCTGTTGGGTGGGTGTGTGCCTGCGTTTGTGTACTTTGGGAGGTGGGCTCACAGACACACTGGGAGAGGACACAGGGGATGTGTGAATGGTAGTGGGAGTGATGATTGCACGAGCAGTGTGTGGTGATGGGCATGCTGGTGATGGAGGTAGTGGCTGAGGATGTAGTGCATGCAGGTGTGAGTGGAGACGAAACAGAGAGGAAGAGGGGGACACAGTGGAGGCAGTGGATGTTGGTGTTTCTGCATGGGGATGGTGCCTGTGTGAGTGCCTGTGGGATGTGTGGTGCTTATGTTTGCCATGTCCACACTTGAGTGTTGATGAGTGTGCATCCTGGTCTGAAGGTGTGCTTGGGGAAGGCTGAGGTACAGGGGATTGGGTCTGGGTGGAGGAAGCTAGAGGGAGGAGGCTGGACACAGGGACAATGGCTGCCATCAGTGCTGAGGCCAGAGCCTGAAATGCTCTCTGTTGGGCCGCCTGGCCAGAATGAATGCTCTCCAGGTATGCATTGGTTTACTGCAAATGCCTCTCAACACCCTGGATGGCATTCAAAATAGTAGATTGCCCAACAGTGAGGCATCTCAGGAGGTCAATAGCCTCTTCACTGAGGGCAGCAGGGCTGACTGGGGCAGGGCCTGAGGTGCCTGGAGCGAAGGAGATGCCCACCCTCCTGGGTGAGCGGGCACGGGAAACACGCTGAGGGGCTGCTGGGAGGGCGGTGCTGGTAGGGCGGGTGGTGGCTGTACCTGTTGATGTGGTGGGCACAGAGGTGCCCGCAACCGCAAGGGAGCTCCCAACAGAGGAGGAGTCACTGTCGCTGGTGTATGCTCCTGCCCCGTCATGGAGCTCCCCTCGCCCTCCGTCCCACTGGTGTCTTCAGACTCCGTTACTTTACCCTCCGGGGCCATGTGGGTTGGAGCACCCTCATGCTCCAGTGTCACTGCTAATTGATGCAGATGATGCTAATTCATGCAAGAACAGGGTGACAAAACAAAAAGGGGGGAAGACAGAAGAGACACGTGGTCAATGAATGCAACACCACTACCGTTGGCGGACACAACACACAGGGAGCAGCTCTACCCACTAAGCCATACAGGGGAAAAGCACATGCCCAAGGGGGACTCTGTCTAGACCCATTTCATGCACAGCTGGAACCCATGGAGCCTGACTAGGTGTGGAGGGCAAATACCACCTTTGGGGTTGAAGTGGGAATGAGCCTGCAAATCAATGGATGTACTTTTGCCCGTCTGCCCTGGCCTAGGGGAACCCACAGTCTACCACTCCCACCCAGACACCTCGTCAAGCGCGCAGAGTCAGCTGAATGAGAGTGTACTCACCCCCTTGTGGCTGCTGTGATGCCCTCAAGTGGCCATCCAACTCCAGATATGCCACCGCCAGGATCCGGTACATCAGGGGGGTCATGGTGCGACAGGCACCCTTCCACATTGGGAGGCCATCCAAAGCTGGGCCTCCGCCATCTTCTTGCTCCAGCGGCGCAGGTCCTCCCATCTTTTCAGACAGTGGGTGCTCCGTCTTTGGTAGATCCCCAGGGTCCGCACTCCCTTGGCAATGGCACGCCAAATACCCTTCTTCTGGTGGGCATTGACCTAGAGGAAAAGTGAAGTTAGAATGGATGTTACACTCCCGTATAGTTCTTCCCACACATTGCCCACAAACCTCCCACCCTGGCCCAGACATACATACACACACCGTCCTCACATGCTGGCCTGTCTCCCACCCTCCCTCTTCCATCCACGACACTCCATACAATCATGTGCCATCCACCATGCTCACAGTGTACTCACCTGTTTGTCTGGAGGACTGTACAGTTGCGTGTACTGGGGGAGTAACCCATCCACCAGTTTCTCCAACTCCTCCGAAGTGAAGGCAGGGGCCCTTTCCCCAGACACTGTAGCCATTGTCGCTTCCAGACACAGGTCACAGCAGCACTTGCAGTGTAGGTCCTCTACTGTTGAAGGTCAGGTATCAAGTGAGGGAACTGATAGAAAATGGCTGTCACGTCCACGGCGGTGCATACCGTCACCACCGGCATACATCGTCATTGGCTCCTGGAACCCATAGGGCCCAATAATAACCAATGCTGAATTGCGCCGCGGTCTTCGACCACCTACCGCAACGGTTTACAATGCCAACGCAGTTACCTCATTTTCCCTTGTCCTACCTTACAGGTCAGGCAGCCGCTATTTCAGGGGGCCACATGGCAGACCAAACGACTACATCACACCTATTTAGGCCAGAAATACAGACAGACAAAGGCACATAGAGAACATTTAACGTTTTTGCTAAACAGCCTTGTGATACCTAAGTGGTGTATGGCCCTCTGCTCACTGTTCTCCTCCATAGGGCATGTTGCTGGGGCAGGTGATGAGATTGCGGCATCCTCTCCGGTGCACAGACTCCTGGTGGACCTGTCGACAATGGAAGACAGACACATCATTATCACTTACAGACTTGATCGTGCAACAATCCAGGAACTGTGTGCCCAGTTGGAGCCTGACCTGATATCCGCCATCCCACAGGAATCCCCCCTCTAGTGCAGGTCCTGTCTGTACTCCATTTCCTGGCCAGTGGGTCTTTTCAAACAACAGTAGCCAAGGCATCGGGGATGTCCCAGCCAATATTCTCTAACGTGTTGTCCAGAGTGTTGTCTGCCCTGCTAAAACACATGCGCAGCTACATCGTTTTCCCTCAAGTGGAGGATTTGCCCACAGGGAAAGGTGACTTCTATGCCCTGGGACATATCCCCAATATCATTGGTGCCATTAATGGTACACATGTGGCATTTGTCCCCCGCAGGAAAGAACAGGTGTACAGAAACCGGAAAAGCTACCATTCAATGAATGTGCAGATGGTGTGTTTGGCAGACCAGTACATCTCCCATGTGAATGCCAAGTATCCTGGCTCAGTGCATGACGCTTACATTTAGAGAAATAGCAGCATCCCTTATGTGATGGGGCAACTCCAGAGGCACTGTGTGCGGCTAATAGGTGAGCCCAAGTTCCCCACACAGTTTAAATAGGTGTCTGGGTATGGAAGAGTTCCTAAGGGTTGGTGTGTGTCTAACAGTTGTCCCTCGATATTTGAAGGTGACTCTGGTTACCCCAACCTGTCATGGCTACTGACACCAGTGAGGAATCCCAGGACAAGGGCAGAGGAATGCTACAAGGAGGCACATGAGTGAACAAGGAGGATAATAGAGAGCACCTTCGGCCTCCTGAAGGCCAGATTCAGGTGCCTCCATCTGACAGGTGGCTTCCTATACTACTCACCGAAGAAGGTGTGCCAGATCATCGTGGACTGCTGTATGTTGCACAACCTGGCTTTGCGACAGCAGGTGCCTTTTCTGCAGGAGGATGGGCCTGATGCTGGTCTTGTGGCAGCTGTGGGGCCTGTGGACAGTGAAGAAGAGAAGGCAGAAGAAGAAGATGTGGACAACTGAAACAACATCATCATGCAATACTTCCAGTGAGACACAGGTAAGATGGAACTGCTTCCCACATCTCATACTATTGTAGGACCTAGCATAAGGCTGCCTTTTTACCTCTGTGTATGGACCCTCACTTGTCACTTTGGCTTTCCATTTCATAGATCTGGGACCCAATTTGTGCCCTCTGCTGTATTTATTCCTGGCCTACTGCTGTGTGACATTGGTATGTGAACAAGTACATTGACATTGCTATATTCCAGAAATTTTGCAATTACACATTTGTGAAAGCACAGACGGACTCCAGATTTTTGGGTGATTCAAGGTTTTTTTTTTGTGCTAATAAGTGGAGGGAGGTGTGAAATGGGCTGGGGTAATGGTGGAGGAATGTCCATGGCAGAGTCCAGTCTCTTGGTCTCACAGGTGCATTGTCCAATGGGGCATAGGAAGGGGAGCAATGGCAGTTTAAGGTGGACAGGGTGACAAAGTGGGACAGAAGGGTGACATTCAGGAGGGTCGTATTTCCTGGTGGGGGTCTTGGCAATGTTCTCTGTCTTGTTCCTGGATCTCAGGGACCATTTGTAGGGTGGTTCTCCTTCTGCAGGGGGTGGGGTGCTGGTGGCCTGTTGGTCCTGTGGCAGTGCGTCCTGTCCACTAGCGCCGGCGGCGGTGGAGGGCTGTTCTTTGTCCAGGCTAGTGTCAGGGGCCCGTTGGTATGACACTGTGTCCCTCATGGTGTTGACAAGGTCTGCCAGTACCCCTGCAATGGTGACAAGGGTGGTGTTAATAAACTTCAGGTCAGCCCTGATCCCCAAATACTGTTCCTCCTTCAGCCGCTGGGTCTCCTGAAACTTGGCCAGTACCGTGCCCATGGTCTCCTGGGAATGGTGGTAAGCTCCCATGATGTTAGAGAGGGCCTCGTGGAGTGTTGGTTCCCTGGGCCTGTCCTTCCCCTGTCGCACAGCAGTCCTCCCAGCTTCCCTGTTATCCTGTGCTTCTGTCCCCTGAACCGTGTGCCCACTGCCACTGATCCCAGATCCCTGATTGTCTTGTGGTGGTGGGTTTGCCACTGCTGCTTGACGTGTCCTGGGGACAGAGGGATGGGCCCGCTGGGTGGGTGCTGTGGCGGTGTTTCCTGAGGGGGGAGATTCCGTGGTGGTTTGGGACTGTGTCAGGGGAACCGACTGTCCCGAGGTCCCTGATGGGCCGGGCTGGTCATCTTGATCCAGGCGTGTAGAGCTGCTGTCATCACAGTGGGCCTCTTCTGTGGGGGGACTGGATATGTCTGGCACCTCCTGTCCAGTGATGTTGGGTAGGGGTCCTGTTGGGGTGTAAATGCATAGTTTTAGTATATGTGTGTGCCATCTTGTGCATTGGGTGAGCTACCTTCTACTCCTGTGCTTGCATCATTGTGTTTGCCCTTTTCTGATAGTTGGTTTGGGTCTGTGTGGGTATCTGTACTGGACATGCTTTGGTGACGGTGTCCATGCATAGGTGTTACATGCAGGGCCTTGGTATTGAGATGTGTGGTTTGTGATAGTGGGACATATGTGAGATGATGGAGCGATGGGAGTGAGGGTAAGGGTGGGGGTATGTGACTGCATGCAGGTGAGGTGTGGTGGACATGGTAGTAAAGATTTGACTTACCAGAGTCCAGTCCTCCTGCTACTCCTGTGAGGCCCTCAGGATGCAGTATTGCCAAGACTTGCTCCTCCCATGTTGTGAGTTGTGGGGGAGGAGGTGGTGGTCCACCGCCAGTCCTCTGTACAGCAATCTAGTGTCTTGAAACCACGTAAAGCTCCTTCCCCGTAGGTCGTTCCACCTCTTCCTGATGCCATCCCATGTTCCTGGATGCTGTCCCACTGTGTTGACCCTGTTGACGATTCTCTGCCATAGCTCCATCTTCCTCGCAATGGAGGTGTGCTCCACCTATTATCCAAAAAGCTGTTGCCCTACCCGGATGATTTACTCCACCATGACCATTAGCTCCTCCTCAGAAAACCTGGGGAGTCTTTGAGGTCCCATGATGTGGTGTGGGTGATGTGTGAGGTGCTGTCTGTTCTGTTATGTGGGGGGAAGTGTTGGTGTGTGTTGTTTGAGGTGTGTGGATGTTGTATAAGTGATGGTATTGTGTGTCTGTGGATGCTGATGTTGTGTTTGCTAATCTCTCTCTCTGGCCTTCTTCCAAATTTTATGTTGTAAGGTTTTGTGGGTAATGTGGGTGTGAGTCTTATAGTGGTGTGAGTGTGTGGTGTGTGTATGTGTATCAGGTGTGTGTATTTCGAATTGTCCAATGTGGTTGTGTTTTGTAAATGTGTATGTATTTTGAGCACGGTGGTGTGTACCGCCAATGGATTACCGCAGTTGAAAGACCGCTGCGTTGTTTCGTGGGTCGTGATAGTGTGGCCGTATTCTTGTTGGCGTGACAGTGTAGGTTTTGGTATTGCCAGTTTATCATTGACCTTTGGTGTGGTGGACTTGTGTGGGTGTCTGTATTGTGGCGGATTCCGAGATGTGGGTCGTATTACCTGTAGCGGAATTCTGCCGCCGCAATGGTATGTTTGCAGTCTTCGGCACGGCGGAAAGCGGGATTTACCGCCAGGGTTTTAATGAGGGCCATAGTGTGCACAGAGTACAGGGGTTCCCCACAGGCTTAACAGAGGCTCAAGTAAATAATACTTATGCTCTCTGTTGCGAGTTACTCAGGGAGGTCCCTAGCACCACCACGAAGGCCTCTTCCTTAGGTCTGAGAATCTCACAAATTAGACAAACTTGTGTGAGTTTATTCCGAATAGGTATTTATTCCTGTTTGTGTGTTTGTTTTTCCCTTTCTTTCTTTTTTTTTTGCACTCCTTAATAGCTGTCTTTTAGTATTCCTTTTTTATGTTGTTATATAAGTCTCCATCTTCCTTCTGTCGCTTCTTTGTGGGTCTTTTTTTTCTTTCATTGTTCTCCCTCTTGTCTCTTTTACATGGATCTCATAGTCGGGTCACTGCCAACAAGAGCGTGAGCACAAAACAGAAAATAGAGCAAAAAAAAGGTAAGTCTGTTATTCTGGGGTAGGTATATTTTATGGTCTCTATAATGGGGAAGGTAAGTGAGGGTCGAGTGCAAACGTGATCACTCCACGAAAATTCACTTTAGTTTGTGCTTAAAGTGTAATTGTGAAGGTGCTTAAAAAAAAAAATCATGCTCCCTTTAAGAGACTTAATATATCTGACAGCTGTCCCTTCTTTCTTTTGCAGTAGAGCCTCTTCCTCCTCCTCTATTCTTGTTCCTCGCTTCCTTCTCCCTCTTTTAAATAGCGTAGTTGCAGTGCCCCGAATATGGGCACCTACTTGTGCTAGCCACGTCCCTCCTGGGATGTGGCAGGCTGCAAGGTCTGAAACTGGGGGCTTGTCAATGTCGTCAGCGCTTTGCTCTCCCTCGATGTCCTTGTTATGCCGTTGTTCCGCCTCCTTGTAATTTTGGTCCAATTCCCTTCTTCTGCGGCCTGTGTCTCCTCCTTTCTCCAGTTGTTCGGGCTCCTCTGGAGTCTTCTCCAGGTGTTCGGGCTCCTCCAGGGTCTTCTCCGCTTCCTCCCCGTCTTCCAGGTATGCGCACGCCTTCTCTTTTCTTCCCGATATTTCTTTTTCTGGGTTCGTGTTGGAGACATGCTGATGTCGGTACGTCATTCCCTCTATCGTGCCCCTGAGGCATGATCTTATCGGCCCGAACCACCATGGGTCCTGGCAGGGCCGATCAACCTGTAAAACTCTCTTTTGTGGTAGTGTGGTCAAGCAGTTAGACTTATCAAAGGGTAGTGCAAAGCATTTGTTGTTCACACACAGACAATAGTGGAAGCACACACTCAAAGACTTAACTCAAGACCAATGTTTTTTAAATATGGCAAAAATATATTTTCCTAATTTACTTTTATAACCACATTATTCAAGTTGTAGGTAAGAACCTTAAAAGTTTCTTATTTCACACAGGTGTCAACAGTACTTTGAAATAGGCAAGTAATACAGTTTTTGCATTATTGGCAATAATCTGTTTTAAAAATGCACACTGCAATTTTCAGAAACAGTTCCTGGGGGGGAGAAATATTAGATTGTAAGTACAACACTTAAAGTTTCAGTCTCTAGGTTTTAGGAAGTCTACTGTTTGGGGTTCAAGTTAACCCCAAACACCCACCACCAGCAACAAGGGACTGGCTGAGCGCAGAGGTCAAATTTGAGCAAATTTAACATCAGCTCCTATGGAGACAGGGGGTACCCGTAATCAGGCCTGCCTGCAGGTAAGTACCTGCGGCCAGAGGGCCGACCAGGGGAGTTTGAAGGAGCACTGGAGGGGCCACAAGGAGGAACAAACAGACACCCTCAGCACCACAAGGGCGGCCAGTTGCAGGGTGCAAACAGGACATCAGGTTTCTAATGCTGGTCCATGAGGAGACCCCGGGGGTCACTCAGAGGCTGCAGGCGAGGTCTAGGAGGGTGTCTCGGGCACATCATCAGTCGGACAGGAAGGAGTGCCACGGCTGAATGTAGCTGCACAGGTGTCGGTTTCTCCAAGGCCTGAGGGCTGCGGGTGCAGTGTGTCTTTAGGCGTCAGATATCTTTGTCCGGAGCATCTCGGTCAGGGTGGTCCTCAGGATTCCCTCTGCAGGGGTTGTTGTGGAAGGGTAGAGAGGTCAACCCAGGGTGGGCACTTGCTTGCAATCGCCTGGGGACCCTCTCATGCTGGGTGGACCACCTGGACACGGGCCATGGACGTCGGGTGCACAGGGGTCATGACTTAGCACCAGGAGTGAGGTGGGAGTCCTTGATTGTTGTTTTTTTTCAGACAGAGCCGCTGTCCTCCAGAGTTCTTGGTCCTTTTGGGTGCAGGGCAGTCCTCTGGAGTTGGGCAGAGGCCACTGGTCCCACTGGACACGTGACTGGTCTGTTGCAGGTTCATTGAAGCAGGAGGCAGGCCAGTAGGGCGGGGCCAAAGCAGTTGTCAACTTCCTTCTTCTCTGCTGGGGGTTTCAGTTAAGCAGTCCTTCTTCTTCTTGTAGGTTGCCAGGAATCTGGTGATCTGGGTTCAGGGAGGCCCTTAAATCCTATGTTTAGATGTTTTAGGGGTCAGAGGGCAGTAGCCAATGGCTACTGTCCCTGAGGGTGGCTACACCCTACTTGTGCCCACTCCCTTTGGGGAGGGGGGCACAAACCTAATCCTCTTGGTCCCTATCCTCCAAATCAAGATGGAGAAATCTGCAGGGAGTGGGTCACCTCAGCTCTAGACACCTTAGGGGGGTCCTGGCTGGGGTGGTCACTCTTTCCTGTTTTCCCTAATTGTCCCGCCAGACTTGCCGCCAAAATTGGGGCTTTGTGTGGGGGGGGGCTGCAATCTTGACTAACTGGAGTGCTCTGGGGCACTGTAATCTGAAGCTTGAGCCTTTGAAGCTCACCACCAGGTGTTACAGTCCCTGTATGGGGAGGTCTAAAGCACCTCCACCCAGGACAGGATTTGTTTCTGACCACTGAGTGCACAAAGGCACTCACCCCTTGTGGTCAGAAACTTGTCTGACGTGGCAGGCTGGCACAAACCGGTCAGTCCTACACTAGCAGTTTTGCCAAGATACAGGGGAAATCTCTAAGATGCCCTCTGTGTGCATTTTTCAATAAATCCCACACTGGCATCAGTGTGGGTTTATTGTGCTGAGAAGTTTGATACCAAACATCCCAGTATTCAGTGAAGCCATTATGGAGCTTTGGAGTTCGTAATGATTAACTCCCAGACCATATACTCAATGTGGCTACACTGCACTTACAATGACTAAGAATGGACTTAGACTCACATGTGGTATAGTTCACCCTGCCTTAGTGCTGTAAGGCCTGCTAGAGCGGTGACTTACCTATGCCACAGGCAGTGATTTGTGGGCATGGCACCCTGAGAGGGGTGCCATGTCGACTTTGTCTTTTTATCCTCACCAGCACACACAAGCTGCAAGGCAGTGTGTATGTGCTTGGTGAGGGCCCCCCTAGGGTGGCATAATACATGCTACAGCCCTTAGAGACCTTCCCTTGCCTCAGGGCCCTTGGTATCATGGGTACCTTTTGCAAAGGACTTAACTGTGTGCCAGCGTTGTGCCAATTGTTGAAACAAAGGTACAGTTTTGGGGAAGGAACACTGGCACAGGGGCATGGTTCCTGGGTCCAAGTCCACTTTCAATCAAAGTTGGCATCAACACTAGGCAAAAAGTGGGGGGTAACTATGCCAACAGTGGCACTTTCCTAAAGAAACCATCAACAAAAACTATTTGATCATTTTTCTCTAATGGAGTATTCTGAATATCATGTCTGGCATAGGTGCACAGTTCAGTAACATCCAGGCAGTCATGTTCCACTTCATTTACATTTTCAGAATCAGCAGTGTCTATAGGTAGCAAGGTAGCAATATTAAGTATTCACACCTTCTCAGGGTGACATTAGTGAGTCAACTGAGCATTTGTCAGATATTGTGTCTTGGTCCTGGTAAGCAAGACCTCAACTGAGTGAGGGACCAGAACAGTTAAACGATGTCCCATTACATTGTTCTTACTTTGGGCAAGACTAACACCAACTACAGCCACCTGGTTCTGGCAGCCTGGTAAAGCGGCAGCAACCAGATGCAATGTAGCTGAAAAATATGCTACAGGCCAATTTACGGCACCATGTGCCTGCGTCAGGACGGAAAGAGCACAACAATCACATTCATGACAAAACAGTGAAAATGGTTTAGTGTGGTCAAGCATTCCCAGAACTGGTGCTCTGCACAGACTCTTTCTCAGCTCAGTAAAAGCTTTCATACAAGCTTCATCAAAGGGCACAGGATCAGTTATGTCTTTGTGGGTCAATCTCTGCAAAGGCTTGGAAATAATAGAAAAATTGGGAGTTCATTGGTGACAGTAACCCACCATTCCTAAAAACATCCTGACATCTCTTTGAGTGGCAGGAGTGTTCATTTGCAATATAGCTGTAACACTCTCTCTGGACACTTTCCTTGCATCTTTCTTTATTTGTTGTCCTAAGTACATCACCTTTTTCTGTTACCACTGTCATTTTGTTGGAGACACCTTGCCCCTAATAACGACTTCGCCAGACAGAAAAGGTCGTCCGCTGAAGTCCAGCAGTCAGGTTACCGCCAGTGCGGTCCCCTTCCCGTGGCCCCTATTATGAGTTGCCGGTGGCAATGTTGCGGTGCATAGGGTGCACCAGCACCCATCATGCTTTTCACTGTTGTGCTGTGAAAAGTGTGATGGGGCTGGCCATGGGGGCCAATGCACTGCCCATGCCAAGCGCCTGGGCAGTGGAGAGGCCACCATGGGGCCCCCTTCTTGTCATCTCCACCAGTGTTTTTTTACATGGTGGTGCAACTGCCAGGTAAAAGCTGACGGAGAAGGGACTCGTAATCCCCAGGGCAGCGCTACCCTGGTGGATTAGAACCGCCAGCCCCTCCAGTGGAGGAGAAGTGGCGGTGCTGGCGGTCCAACCAAGGCACATTGGCTGTGCTCTGACTGCCACCACAGCACTGGTGGTCTTAAAACCACCAGGGTTGTAATGAGGCCCTTTATGTCCATTTTCACCCAGATGATTAAAAAAAGCAATAGTATCTTGCTTGCATGCTTCTCGTGTTTTTGAAGAAACCATTAAGTCATCAATGTACTGAACCAATGTAGATTGGAAAGGTGTTCCCAAATATTCTAAATTCGTTTTCAACACTTGACTAAATATTGATGGGGATTCTGAAAAGTCTTGTGGATTTCTGCACCAGGAATACACATGACTGAAGAATTTTAAACAAAAGAGAAACTTGCTATCCTCATGTAGAGGCACTGAGAAAACTGCCAGTGACGTGTCCACTACTGTGAACCAGTCTGCGTCACATGGAATTTGGAATAAATTCACTGTTGGATTTGGTACCATTGCACAACATTTGACCACTATTTCATTAGTTTTTCTCAAATCTTGAACTATGCAAAATTTACCACTAGGTTTTTGACAACCCATAATAGGTGAGTTACATGGACTGCTTAGCACGTCTTTCAAAAACCCTTGCTCAACAGAATCTGCAATTAAAGGAGTAACTCCTTCAATTACATGTGGTGCCGCTTAATACAGGGGAGTTTTGGGGAAAACTGCCTTAGGTTTGACGGTGACTTTGACTGGTTCCACTCCTTTAATTAGACATATATCCTTTTGAGAAAAATCCCACACTTTTAGAATTACTGTATCATGTAGGTCACTTGGCAGGTACACTCCTGTAAATGCAGGAAAAAGAGTAATCAATGGGGATTCTTAATTCATTATATTACAGTCTATTGGTATGTTTGATTCCAAATCATCACTATTTGTTTGAATGGGAATTTCATTATTTTTGCAAGTAATCGAACATCTTGATTTGCACAACAAATCTCTCCCCAGTAGGCATACTGGACATGAGTCACAGATTACGAATTGGTGCATGCCTTCAAAAGTACCAATTTTAACAGGAATCGATTCAGTAATCAGATTTGTCAGGTGTTAATTTGCTACT
Source organism: Pleurodeles waltl (assembly GCF_031143425.1). NCBI lineage: Eukaryota > Metazoa > Chordata > Amphibia > Caudata > Salamandridae > Pleurodeles > Pleurodeles waltl. The sequence continues at coordinate 523,844,391 of NC_090437.1, read as the reverse complement.
CCTACAACATTTACTGTTCTCCCAGAAAGTGGCACATTGAGAACTTCTGCTGTTCTGACAGTAGAGTGTGTAGCTCCTGTGTCAACCAAGAATGAAACTTCATGACCCATAGCTGTTCCATTTACATGGGATCCACTCTAATTCACCTCTAATGAAGCTGCTAACACACATTCTTCTTCATCCAAACTCTCACTCATAATGTCATCACTCAATTCATTCTCACTGTGTAATGGGTACTGTGTGATCAGTGGTTGACTACTTTGGTTTAACTTTTGACCCATGTTCTGCTGAGGAACCACTACCTGCTGCTTTGCCATTAGAGCTTGAGGTATTTGCATTTGGTGCTGTTGTGGCATCAGTTGCATCTGCTGTTGCATTTGTTTTTGTGGTACCTCAAAATGTGGATCCTGCTGTTGGGGGATTTGCATTTGTAGAATCTGCATTTGTTTATTCATAGTCTGAACATTTACATTAGGATTTCGATTTGTTGGTCGTCTCAAATTTGGAAAATGATTATGTTCATTCATCAGTACAGCACCTCCCTGCACCATCAAACTTCATTCCCACTTCCAATGTCCAAGACCCACGCATGCGTGACAAGGCAGCATCTTCTTTATTGTCTGCATATCACCTGGGTTAACATCAGTATTACTATTCAAATCAAGGTTATTTCCATTTCCACCACTGCCACGTCCTCTTCCTCTTGCCTGTCCCTGTCCCTGAAACACTTGAATGTTTCCCTGTTGTTGTGGAATTCCCTGCGTCCCTGATTGTGCTGCTCTAATCCGCATCACCATCGCCTATTCTTTCAATCTTTTCTGCTTCATGTCAATTTCATTACTGCAATATTTAGCAAACTGCAATACTTCATCAACCGGTTTTGCTTGCCAGCAAATCAAAGGACTCTTAAGAATTTAACCCATGTCAGGTCTTAACGTCTGCACAAACGTGCACATGAGATGAATCATGTCTTTGGATTCAATTGTCTCTGTGTCACTTTAATGCTTGAATGCCTGCAACAACCTTTCATAATATGCATGTATTGACTCTTTTGCTTCCTGTGGTGTCCTATCAATGCTCTGCCAATCAATATCCTTAGGAGACATTCTCATTTTTTTTAAATCAGTCACTTTGTACTAGATTTTCATTACTTCAGGAGATGGTGCACCTGTAACTGGATCTTGTGGAAGCTCTCTTGTCAGCCAGTCAACCTTCCATATGCTTTCAATCCATAAATCAGACGGGCCCATTATTTCTTAAAGAGTATTTAAATCCTCCCACAAACATTTTGCAAGTTTCACAAACCTGTCTGTTGATAAGATTCCACTGGTTTCTCTCTCAATCTCAGGTAATCATTTGTGAATAACAAAATATCACTCCTTCTCTAAGGGACATGGACATAATTCCCTCTGGGAATTTTTCTTATTGGTAATATTTTTACTGGACTATCAGTCTGCTGAGTGTCAGTAGAGGTCGAAGTCGCAGACTCTCTTTTCTTGTGCGTTCTTTTCTTTACCCATCTGACTTCCCATGTATCTAATGCTCCCCATGCTTGAATATTTTGGATTAATTCTCTAATAAGAATTTTCATTGTAGGTGATCTAATGTTTGCAATTTCTTTTGAATCAAATTCTGATCTGTAACTCCTCTTTAATGGTTTTGATTTCTCAATATTCACTTTATATTTTTATCTTTGTGACATCTTTACACAAGAAACATAACTCATCTTCATTATATGAAGCAATTCTTTTTAATGTGAGTGTTCCCTCAAACATTTCATTTAATTCTACTTTTTATCTTGCCAGATTCAGTGTTCTTTCTCCTCCTGCAACTGTTTTCATTGCTGATACTCCACTCACTTTCTCCAACCATTCTGTTAATTGCTGAGTTGTCAAGCCATATAAAGAAACATTATTATTCACACTAGGCATACATTGTGCAGTATTGCAATGAAAACCCATTACTTTTTCAGGTGACATTAGAACCGGATTTGGAGACACTACATTTTCGTGAAATCCCAAGACACGTTATGCCTATAAGCGGAACAGTCTTCTCAAAAGTCTGATTTATTGGAGGCATAATTCCCACAGTAGCATTGAGTTTCTTTATTTCTGCATTTGAGTTAAAATGAAAACATCGTAGCATTGACAGAGTTAGAAATCTGCATATTTCTCTCATTATTTCCCTGAGCATACAAAAGAACAACTTGACCAACTGTGACGGGAACTGTTAATGCTTCTGGACTTGAAGAAGTATTTTGATTTCTCGAGTAAATCATTCCAGACCTCTGACCTGAAAATACTGAGAAACTCGATTGCGATATTGTTAATAGAGTATACATTGTCATTGTCTGAGCCTGACTAACAACTTGTACAGGAGTTATTGAATTAGGTGTATATTCCACCTGGACCATCATTGGTTTCTGAATAACCTGTGGTGCCACCAGTACTGTAATACTCGGCGCAGAACTAACAAAGGAACTGTAGAATATATTACAGGCTGAGCTACAGTTAGATTTACAGGAGTTTGAGTTACTATAATAGCAGGAACATTAGTTGTGACCTGAACTTGACTCTCTGTTACCACAACTTGAGGTGCACTTGGACTAACATTAGCACCTTGATTTGCCTCTTCTGCTGCATATGGCGGATGACAATTTCTCAATAACTGTTAGAAATTCATCATCATCTGAGTCACTATCATAAGTCAGTGATTTTCTAGCCTCATCTGACCTTGACTCAGTTATTTCAGTATTCTTTTCTTTGTCTTCGGTCTGACACTGTCTACTTCCTCTTGTGAAATTGCAGGAAACATTCTAATAACTTGTAAGGTTTCTGTTCTCCAAAACTTCTGCTCACTATCCCATTTAGCTTCTAGCAAGGTTTTCTCCGCTTTTTCGCATTTGTCTCTCAAATTTAAATTTTTCTTGGTGTCTGGCTACTAGCTCCCAAACAGCTAAGGCTTCAAATTGTCCTCGTCTTGAACGGGGCTTTAATTCATCCAGTACTGTTCTTAAATTCTCATATTAAAACTTCCATGAGTAGGAAAAGCTAAGCTCCCTTTCTTCTCTGTTATTTTGCAACACTGTTTTAACCAAATTCATGCTGATGGACCTTTCCCTTCAATTACTATGTATGTAGGTGTAACTTCTGGCAGGGAAATGTCTCCTATTCTTACTGGAATTATAGCATCTCCTCTTATTGCACATTTTAATGCTTTGAAAAATGTCATTTTTACCTTCAATAGGGCTGAATACTACAAATAAATGTTTTAAAAAGAAGACTTATTTAATTTCCAAAGTCCTTTTCACTTGCTATTCTCAACCAATAGCTGTTGACGGTTGTTCACCAATCCCGTCAATCCATGCATGGCTCCTTTCATCAACTGACTAATCTCACAGCGGACCCAGTAATGTTGAACTCACTCACACAGCGACTGACAAAGCCTTGGGGCTTGTCCTTTAAAATCGATACGCACAGAAAACTATCTGGAAAATATTGCGAGCACTAAAAAAATCAACAAAAAACAACTTGTATGCTTACTACAAGTAGGACTCAATCACTTCGGAAGCCTTACTGAAATTTTGACTCTGTCCTTTCGCTCAAACAGCTACTCATTCAGCTGTGACTTTCTCTCCTGCACAAGTAAAATTCGACCTGCAAATGTTACCCTTGAATAATATGTGTTAAAGCAGCGGTAATACCGCCAACAGGCAGGCAGAAAAAAAATGGAATCACGTCCATGGCGGAAATCGCCAACATAGACAGCCACTTTAACACGCCGACCGCCATGGCGGTAGAAATAAACACCGTGGCGGTAACCGCCAACAGACAGGCGGAACACTTTGTTCCACCCACTGTATTACAACACACCTATCAGCCACCTTTTCCGGGGCGGTACAAATGCTATCAAAAGCACGGCGGAAACAGGACTTGGAATGGAAACCACTCACCTCTCAACACCCAAAGAGGAACCAGGACGCCATGGAACCCGAACTACAGGTCCTGCCCATGCTGGATATCAGGGGCAGGAAAGACGCCCGCAACGACCACGGTGAGTACTGCACCTAGCACACAGGGGAGAAGGGAGGGAAAAGAGAGCGACACACACATGCAACACGCAACACCCCCACCCACAACAACATACACACAAATACATGCAGCAACATTACATATACACCCGTCGCCCCCTGGAAGAATGCAAGGACAAAATGAAATGATTGTTACAAGTGTAATCTATTAAATATCATACAGGACAAATTAAAAAATTTGTATATACAAATATGTACACCAACTGCACAAGTCCGGATATAAATTAAATCATTGTCCGTAGATCAGTGTCCCAAAATGCATGGGCGAAGCCCACACAAGATACCTGACTCGAAACAGAGAGAACACTGCTGGGGCATCAGATGGAAAATAAACTGGCACCTCGGGGGCACCTAAGCCGGATGAACGGATGATGCCACTGCTCCACAAGGGAGCTCCATGCCCACTGCTGTATCCTGGGGAGTGCATAGCCAAAGTCTCTCAAGTCTTTCCAGCGGGTGGTTTGCCCACTGTTGTATCCTGGGGAGTGCAAAGCCACAGTCTCTCAAGTCTTTCCAGTGGGTGGTTTGTCCAGTGCTGTATCCTGGGGAGTACAAAGCCACAGTCTCTCAAGTGGATAACAGTCTCCACTGGTTCTGGAGGGGGCATTGTGTCGAGAGTGTTTCATCCTGCCAAGGACTGAGGTAGGGGATGTGAATCTCCACTGGTTCTGGAGGGGGCATTGTTCCCAGAGTGCTTCATCCTGCCAAGGTCTGAGATAGTGAATGTGAATCTCCACTGGTTCTGGAGGGGGCTTTGCGCCCAGAGTGCTTACTGCCAAGGACGATGGTAGTGTATGTGAATCCCCACTGGTTCTGGAGGGGGCATTGTGCCCAGAGTGCTTCATCCTGCCAGGGACTGAGGTAGTGGATGTGAATCTCCACTGGTTCTGGGGTGGGGTTTGTGCCCAGAGTGCTTCATCCTGCCAGGGACTGAGGTAGTGGATGTGAATCTCCACTGGTTCTGGAGGGGGCTTTGTGCCCAGAGTGCTTTACATGCAGTGTGACAGGTCCCATTCCCTCACCTGGGTGTGTGTGCCACGAGATTGCCTGGGAACAGGTAGCATGATACTGCATGGAGGACATCGGGACATCAGGACATCAGGTTTCTAATGCTGGTCCATGAGGAGAACCCGGAGGTCACTCAGAGGCTGCAGGCGAGGTCTAGGAGGGTGTCTCGGGCACATCACCAGTCGGACAGGAAGGAGTGCCAAGGCTGAATGTAGCTGCACAGGTGTCGGTTTCTCCAAGGCCTGAGGGCTGCGGGTGCAGTGTGTCTTTAGGCGTCAGATATCTTTGTCCGGAGCATCGCGGTCAGGGTGGTCCTCAGGATTCCCTCTGCAGGGGTTGTTGTGGAAGGGTAGAGAGGTCAACCCAGGGTGGGCACTTGCTTGCAATCGCCTGGGAACCCTCTCTTGCTGGGTGGACCACCTGGACACGGGCCATGGACGTCGGGTGCACAGGGGTCATGACTTAGCACCAGGAGTGAGGTGGGAGTCCTTGATTGTTGTTTTTTTTCAGACAGAGCCGCTGACCTCCAGAGTAGCATGATACTGCATGGAGGCAGAGACACACTCCATCCGGCTGCGAGTTCGCCAGCCACCTGCAGGTACAAACAGTGCTGGCAGTCATGCCTCATGTACGCTGAGCAGGGTCTAGGACGTCTCCTGCAGCCTCCGACGGCTGCCCACTGGGGATGATTGCCATGTCAGCTGTGGTGGCACTGTGTGAGCATGTTGCAGGGCTGGTGTTGGAGCTTGCGGCGGTGTCTGTGACGGAGGTGCTGGCAGTGGTGCATGTGTCTGCACCTGTTGAGGGACACAGCAGGACATCTCCTGAAGCCTCAGATGGCTGCCCACTGGGGATAATGCTGGGGACTGTTCTGAGGCAGCAGATGTGCAGGTGGCGGTGCTGGTGGCGGTGCAGGTGGCGGTGTCCACCGGCGTACAGGTTTATGTGGTTGACAGAAGGGGTGACTCTGATCCCTCATTCGGAGCCACCGTGCCCTGTCCTGACCTGCTGTTTGGCTTGTGTCCATTCCTCACCTTTGATGTCGCTGCTGGTGCCTTGCCACTGTCCCCTTTTGGCTTGGAGGAGCCCTTGCTTGCTGGTAGGTGTGGCTTCTCCCTCCGGCATGTGGGCACCTTCTTCATCTTGGCAGGTGGAGGAATGGCCTGCTCCTTGGCCTCGCTAGGTGGCACACTGGCAGCAGCGCTGATGTATGGCGACCGCGATGAGACCGGAGTTGCTGTGACCACTGTGCTTGAGGATTTGGTGGCTGAGGTGCTGGGCTGGGACCTGGACAGCCTAGCCCTAGGGGAAGGACAAGGGGTGAGGTGTGGGGAAGAGGTCAAAGTTTGCGAAGAAGAGTTTCTTAGACACACTAGGACGGGAAGATGGAGGGGGTTTGGGAGTGGAGGAAGAGGTAGTAGTTGTAGGAGGTGTACGTTTGCTGAATTTGGGTGAAGGTGCATGGGCCAGAGGCTGCTGTGAGGTGGATGGCTGTTGGGTGGGTGTGTGCCTGCGTTTGTGTACTTTGGGAGGTGGGCTCACAGACACACTGGGAGAGGACACAGGGGATGTGTGAATGGTAGTGGGGGTGATGATTGCACGAGCAGTGTGTGGTGATGGGCATGCTGGTGATGGAGGTAGTGGCTGAGGATGTAGTGCATGCAGGTGTGAGTGGAGACGAAACAGAGAGGAAGAGGGGGACACAGTGGAGGCAGTGGATGTTGGTGTTTCTGCATGGGGATGGTGCCTGTGTGAGTGCCTGTGGGATGTGTGGTGCTTATGTTTGCCATGTCCACACTTGAGTGTTGATGAGTGTGCATCCTGGTCTGAAGGTGTGCTTGGGGAAGGCTGAGGTACAGGGGATTGGGTCTGGGTGGAGGAAGCTAGAGGGAGGAGGCTGGACACAGGGACAATGGCTGCCATCAGTGCTGAGGCCAGAGCCTGAAATGCTCTCTGTTGGGCCGCCTGGCCAGAATGAATGCTCTCCAGGTATGCATTTGTTTACTGCAAATGCCTCTCAACACCCTGGATGGCATTCAAAATAGTAGATTGCCCAACAGTGAGGCATCTCAGGAGGTCAATAGCCTCTTCACTGAGGGCAGCAGGGCTGACTGGGGCAGGGCCTGAGGTGCCTGGAGCGAAGGAGATGCCCACCCTCCTGGGTGAGCGGGCACGGGAAACACGCTGAGGGGCTGCTGGGAGGGCGGTGCTGGTAGGGCGGGTGGTGGCTGTACCTGTTGATGTGGTGGGCACAGAGGTGTCCGCAACCGCAAGGGAGCTCCCAACAGAGGAGGAGTCACTGTCGCTGGTGTATGCTCCTGCCCCGTCATGGAGCTCCCCTCGCCCTCCGTCCCACTGGTGTCTTCAGACTCCGTTACTTTACCCTCCGGGGCCATGTGGGTTGGAGCACCCTCATGCTCCAGTGTCACTGCTAATTGATGCAGATGATGCTAATTCATGCAAGAACAGGGTGACAAAACAAAAAGGGGGGAAGACAGAAGAGACACGTGGTCAATGAATGCAACACCACTACCGTTGGCGGACACAACACACAGGGAGCAGCTCTACCCACTAAGCCATACAGGGGAAAAGCACATGCCCAAGGGGGACTCTGTCTAGACCCATTTCATGCACAGCTGGAACCCATGGAGCCTGACTAGGTGTGGAGGGCAAATACCACCTTTGGGGTTGAAGTGGGAATGAGCCTGCAAATCAATGGATGTACTTTTGCCCGTCTGCCCTGGCCTAGGGGAACCCACAGTCTACCACTCCCACCCAGACACCTCGTCAAGCGCGCAGAGTCAGCTGAATGAGAGTGTACTCACCCCCTTGTGGCTGCTGTGATGCCCTCAAGTGGCCATCCAACTCCAGATATGCCACCGCCAGGATCCGGTACATCAGGGGGGTCATGGTGCGACAGGCACCCTTCCACATTGGGAGGCCATCCAAAGCTGGGCCTCTGCCATCTTCTTGCTCCAGCGGCGCAGGTCCTCCCATCTTTTCAGACAGTGGGTGCTCCGTCTTTGGTAGATCCCCAGGGTCCGCACTCCCTTGGCAATGGCACGCCAAATACCCTTCTTCTGGTGGGCATTGACCTAGAGGAAAAGTGAAGTTAGAATGGATGTTACACTCCCGTATAGTTCTTCCCACACATTGCCCACAAACCTCCCACCCTGGCCCAGACATACATACACACACCGTCCTCACATGCTGGCCTGTCTCCCACCCTCCCTCTTCCATCCACGACACTCCATACAATCATGTGCCATCCACCATGCTCACAGTGTACTCACCTGTTTGTCTGGAGGACTGTACAGTTACGTGTACTGGTGGAGTAACCCATCCACCAGTTTCTCCATCTCCTCCGAAGTGAAGGCAGGGGCCCTTTCCCCAGACACTGTAGCCATTGTCGCTTCCAGACACAGGTCACAGCAGCACTTGCAGTGTAGGTCCTCTACTGTTGAAGGTCAGGTATCAAGTGAGGGAACTGATAGAAAATGGCTGTCACGTCCATGGCGGTGCATACCGTCACCACCGGCATACATCGTCATTGGCTCCTGGAACCCATAGGGCCCAATAATAACCAATGCTGAATTGCGCCGCGGTCTTCGACCACCTACCGCAACGGTTTACAATGCCAACGCAGTTACCTCATTTTCCCTTGTCCTACCTTACAGGTCAGGCAGCCGCTATTTCAGGGGGCCACATGGCAGACCAAACGACTACATCACACCTATTTAGGCCAGAAATACAGACAGACAAAGGCACATAGAGAACATTTAACGTTTTTGCTAAACAGCCTTGTGATACCTAAGTGGTGTATGGCCCTCTGCTCACTGTTCTCCTCCATAGGGCATGTTGCTGGGGCAGGTGATGAGATTGCGGCATCCTCTCCGGTGCACAGACTCCTGGTGGACCTGTCGACAATGGAAGACAGACACATCATTATCACTTACAGACTTGATCGTGCAACAATCCAGGAACTGTGTGCCCAGTTGGAGCCTGACCTGATATCCGCCATCCCACAGGAATCCCCCCTCTAGTGCAGGTCCTGTCTGTACTCCATTTCCTGGCCAGTGGGTCTTTTCAAACAACAGTAGCCAAGGCATCGGGGATGTCCCAGCCAATATTCTCTAACGTGTTGTCCAGAGTGTTGTCTGCCCTGCTAAAACACATGCGCAGCTACATCGTTTTCCCTCAAGTGGAGGATTTGCCCACAGGGAAAGGTGACTTCTATGCCCTGGGACATATCCCCAATATCATTGGTGCCATTAATGGTACACATGTGGCATTTGTCCCCCGCAGGAAAGAACAGGTGTACAGAAACCGGAAAAGCTACCATTCAATGAATGTGCAGATGGTGTGTTTGGCAGACCAGTACATCTCCCATGTGAATGCCAAGTATCCTGGCTCAGTGCATGACGCTTACATTTAGAGAAATAGCAGCATCCCTTATGTGATGGGGCAACTCCAGAGGCACTGTGTGCGGCTAATAGGTGAGCCCAAGTTCCCCACACAGTTTAAATAGGTGTCTGGGTATGGAAGAGTCCCTAAGGGTTGGTGTGTGTCTAACAGTTGTCCCTCGATATTTGAAGGTGACTCTGGTTACCCCAACCTGTCATGGCTACTGACACCAGTGAGGAATCCCAGGACAAGGGCAGAGGAATGCTACAAGGAGGCACATGAGTGAACAAGGAGGATAATAGAGAGCACCTTCGGCCTCCTGAAAGCCAGATTCAGGTGCCTCCATCTGACAGGTGGCTTCCTATACTACTCACCGAAGAAGGTGTGCCAGATCATCGTGGACTGCTGTATGTTGCACAACCTGGTTTTGCGACAGCAGGTGCCTTTTCTGCAGGAGGATGGGCCTGATGCTGGTCTTGTGGCAGCTGTGGGGCCTGTGGACAGTGAAGAAGAGAAGGCAGAAGAAGAAGATGTGGACAACTGAAACAACATCATCATGCAATACTTCCAGTGAGACACAGGTAAGATGGAACTGCTTCCCACATCTCATACTATTGTAGGACCTAGCATAAGGCTGCCTTTTTACCTCTGTGTATGGACCCTCACTTGTCACTTTGGCTTTCCATTTCATAGATCTGGGACCCAATTTGTGCCCTCTGCTGTATTTATTCCTGGCCTACTGCTGTGTGACATTGGTATGTGAACAAGTACATTGACATTGCTATATTCCAGAAATTTTGCAATTACACATTTGTGAAAGCACAGACGGACTCCAGATTTTTGGGTGATTCAAGGTTTTTTTTTTGTGCTAATAAGTGGAGGGAGGTGTGAAATGGGCTGGGGTAATGGTGGAGGAATGTCCATGGCAGAGTCCAGTCTCTTGGTCTCACAGGTGCATTGTCCAATGGGGCATAGGAAGGGGAGCAATGGCAGTTTAAGGTGGACAGGGTGACAAAGTGGGACAGAAGGGTGACATTCAGGAGGGTCGTATTTCCTGGTGGGGGTCTTGGCAATGTTCTCTGTCTTGTTCCTGGATCTCAGGGACCATTTGTAGGGTGGTTCTCCTTCTGCAGGGGGTGGGGTGCTGGTGGCCTGTTGGTCCTGTGGCAGTGCGTCCTGTCCACTAGCGCCGGCGGCGGTGGAGGGCTGTTCTTTGTCCAGGCTAGTGTCAGGGGCCCGTTGGTATGACACTGTGTCCCTCATGGTGTTGACAAGGTCTGCCAGTACCCCTGCAATGGTGACAAGGGTGGTGTTAATAAACTTCAGGTCAGCCCTGATCCCCAAATACTGTTCCTCCTTCAGCCGCTGGGTCTCCTGAAACTTGGCCAGTACCGTGCCCATGGTCTCCTGGGAATGGTGGTAAGCTCCCATGATGTTGGAGAGGGCCTCGTGGAGTGTTGGTTCCCTGGGCCTGTCCTTCCCCTGTCGCACAGCAGTCCTCCCAGCTTCCCTGTTATCCTGTGCTTCTGTCCCCTGAACCGTGTGCCCACTGCCACTGATCCCAGATCCCTGATTGTCTTGTGGTGGTGGGTTTGCCACTGCTGCTTGACGTGTCCTGGGGACAGAGGGATGGGCCCGCTGGGTGGGTGCTGTGGCGGTGTTTCCTGAGGGGGGAGATTCCGTGGTGGTTTGGGACTGTGTCAGGGGAACCGACTGTCCCGAGGTCCCTGATGGGCCGGGCTGGTCATCTTGATCCAGGCGTGTAGAGCTGCTGTCATCACAGTGGGCCTCTTCTGTGGGGGGACTGGATATGTCTGGCACCTCCTGTCCAGTGATGTTGGGTAGGGGTTGTAGGAAGTTGGCTCTGTATGTGCTATTTCAAAGAAAGGAATAGCATGCACAGAGTCCAAGGGTTCCCCTTAGAGGTAGAATAGTGGTAAAAATAGATAATACTAATGCTCTATTTTGTGGTAGTGTGGTCGAGCAGTAGGCTTATCCAAGGAGTAGTGTTAAGCATTTGTTGTACATACACATAGACAATAAATGAGGTACACACACTCAGAGACAAATCCAGCCAATAGGTTTTGTATAGAAAAATATATTTTCTTAGTTTATTTTAAGAACCACAGGTTCAAATTTAACATGTAATATCTTGTTTGAAAGGTATTGCAGGTAAGTACATTAGGAACTTTGAATCATTTCAATTGCATGTATACTTTTCAAGTTATTGACAAATAGCTACTTTAAAAGTGGACACTTAGTGCAATTTTCACAGTTCCTGGGGGAGGTAAGTTTTTGTTAGTTTTACCAGGTAAGTAAGACACTTACAGGGTTCAGTTCTTGGTCCAAGGTAGCCCACCGTTGGGGGTTCAGAGCAACCCCAAAGTCACCACACCAGCAGCTCAGGGCCGGTCAGGTGCAGAGTTCAAAGCGGTGCCCAAAAACGCATAGGCTAGAATGGAGAGAAGGGGGTGCCCCGGTTCCGGTCTGCTTGCAGGTAAGTACCCGCGTCTTCGGAGGGCAGACCAGGGGGGTTTTGTAGGGCACCGGGGGGGACACAAGCCCACACAGAAATTTCACCCTCAGCGGCGCGGGGGCGGCCGGGTGCAGTGTAGAAACTAGCGTCGGGTTCGCAATGTTAGTCAATGAGAGATCACGGGATCTCTTCAGCGCTGCAGGCAGGCAAGGGGGGGGTTCCTCGGGGAAACCTCCACCTGGGCAAGGGAGAGGGACTCCTGGGGGTCACTTCTCCAGTGAAAGTTCAGTCCTTCAGGTCCTGGGGGCTGCGGGTGCAGGGTCTGTTCCAGGCGTCGGGACTTAGGTTTCAGAGAGTCGCGGTCAGGGGAAGCCTCGGGATTCCCTCTGCAGGCGGCGCTGTGGGGGCTCAGGGGGGACAGGTTTTGGTACTCACAGTCGTAGAGTAGTCCGGGGGTCCTCCCTGAGGTGTTGGTTCTCCACCAGCCGAGTCGGGGTCGCCGGGTGCAGTGTTGCAAGTCTCACGCTTCTTGCGGGGAGATTGCAGGGTTCTTTAAAGCTGATCCTTTGGATAAAGTTGCAGTCTTTTTGGAGCAGGTCCGCTGTCCTCGGGAGTTTCTTGTCTTTTCGAAGCAGGGGCAGTCCTCAGAGGATGTCGAGGTCACTGGTCCCTTTGGAAGGCGTCGCTGGAGCAGGATCTTTGGAAGGCAGGAGACAGGCCGGTGAGTTTCTGGAGCCAAGGCAGTTGTCGTCTTCTGGTCTTCCTCTGCAGGGGTTTTCAGCTGGGCAGTCCTTCTTCTTGTAGTTTGCAGGAATCTAATTTTCTAGGGTTCAGGGTAGCCCTTAAATACTAAATTTAAGGGCGTGTTTAGGTCTGGGGGGTTAGTAGCCAATGGCTACTAGCCCTGAGGGTGGGTACACCCTCTTTGTGCCTCCTCCCAAGGGGAGGGGGTCACAATCCTAACCCTATTGGGGGAATCCTCCATCTGCAAGATGGAGGATTTCTAAAAGTTAGAGTCACCTCAGCTCAGGACACCTTAGGGGCTGTCCTGACTGGCCAGTGACTCCTCCTTGTTATTCTCATTATTTTCTCTGGCCTTGCCGCCAAAAGTGGGGGCCGGGCCGGAGGGGGCGGGCAACTCCACTAGCTGGAGTGTCCTGCGGTGCTGTGACAAAGGGGTGAGCCTTTGAGGCTCACCGCCAGGTGTTACAGCTCCTGCCTGGGGGAGGTGTTAGCATCTCCACCCAGTGCAGGCTTTGTTACTGGCCTCAGAGTGACAAAGGCACTCTCCCCATGGGGCCAGCAACATGTCTCTAGTGTGGCAGGCTGCTGGAACTAGTCAGCCTACACAGATAGTCGGTTAAGTTTCAGGGGGCACCTCTAAGGTGCCCTCTGGGGTGTATTTTGCAATAAAATGTACACTGGCATCAGTGTGCATTTATTGTGCTGAGAAGTTTGATACCAAACTTCCCAGTTTTCAGTGTAGCCATTATGGTGCTGTGGAGTTCGTGTTTGACAAACTCTCAGACCATATACTCTTATGGCTACCCTGCACTTACAATGTCTAAGGTTTTGTTTAGACACTGTAGGGGTACCATGCTCATGCACTGGTACCCTCACCTATGGTATAGTGCACCCTGCCTTAGGGCTGTAAGGCCTGCTAGAGGGGTGTCTTACCTATACTGCATAGGCAGTGAGAGGCTGGCATGGCACCCTGAGGGGAGTGCCATGTCGACTTACTCGTTTTGTCCTCACTAGCACACACAAGCTGGCAAGCAGTGTGTCTGTGCTGAGTGAGAGGTCTCCAGGGTGGCATAAGACATGCTGCAGCCCTTAGAGACCTTCCTTGGCATCAGGGCCCTTGGTACTAGAAGTACCAGTTACAATGGACTTATCTGGATGCCAGGGTCTGCCAATTGTGGATACAAAAGTACAGTTTAGGGAAAGAACACTGGTGCTGGGGCCTGGTTAGCAGGCCTCAGCACACTTTCAATTGTAAACATAGCATCAGCAAAGGCAAAAAGTCAGGGGGCAACCATGCCAATGAGGCATTTCCTTACACAACCCCCCCCCCAAACGAAAGAGGATGAGACTAACCTTTCCCAAGAGAGTCTTCATTTTCTAAGTGGAAGAACCTGGAAAGGCCATCTGCATTGGCATGGGCAGTCCCAGGTCTGTGTTCCACTATAAAGTCCATTCCCTGTAGGGAGATGGACCACCTCAACAGTTTAGGGTTTTCACCTTTCATTTGCATCAGCCATTTGAGAGGTCTGTGGTCAGTTTGAACTAGGAAGTGAGTCCCAAAGAGGTATGGTCTCAGCTTCTTCAGGGACCAAACCACAGCAAAGGCCTCCCTCTCAATGGCACTCCAACGCTGCTCCCTGGGGAGTAACCTCCTGCTAATGAAAGCAACAGGCTGGTCAAGGCCATCATCATTTGTTTGGGACAAAACTGCCCCTATCCCATGTTCAGAGGCATCAGTCTGCACAATGAACTGCTTAGAATAATCTGGAGCTTTTAGAACTGGTGCTGAGCACATTGCTTGTTTCAGGGTGTCAAAGGCCTGTTGGCATTCCACAGTCCAGTTCACTTTCTTGGGCATTTTCTTGGAGGTGAGTTCAGTGAGGGCTGTCACAATGGATCCATATCCCTTCACAAACCTCCTATAATACCCAGTCAAGCCAAGGAATGCCCTGACTTGAGTCTGGGTTTTTGGAGCTACCCAGTCCAGAATAGTCTGGATCTTGGGTTGGAGTGGCTGAACTTGGCCTCCACCTACAAGGTGTCCCAAGTAAACCACAGTTCCCTGCCCTATCTGGCATTTGGATGCCTTGATAGAGAGGCCTGCAGATTGCAGAGCCTTCAAAACCTTCTTCAGGTGGACCAGGTGATCCTGCCAGGTGGAGCTAAAGACAGCAATATCATCAAGATAAGCTGTGCTAAAGGACTCCAAGCCAGCAAGGACTTGATTCACCAACCTTTGGAAGGTGGCAGGGGCATTCTTTAAACCAAAGGGCATAACAGTAAACTGATAATGCCCATCAGGTGTGGAGAATGCTGTTTTCTCTTTTGCTCCAGGTGCCATTTTTATTTGCCAGTACCCTGCTGTCAAGTCAAAGGTACTTAAGAATTGGGCAGCACCTAATTTATCTATGAGCTCATCAGCTCTAGGAATTGGATGAGCATCTGTCTTGGTGACAGAATTGAGCCCTCTGTAATCCACACAAAACCTCATCTCTTTCTTTCCATCTTTGGTGTGAGGTTTGGGGACTAAGACCACTGGGCTAGCCCAGGGGCTGTCAGAGCGCTCAATTACTCCCAATTCCAGCATCTTGTGGACTTCCACCTTGATGCTTTCCTTAACATGGTCAGACTGTCTAAAGATTTTGTTTTTGACAGGCATGCTGTCTCCTGTGTCCACATCATGGGTACACAGGGGTGTCTGACCAGGGGTTAAGGAGAAGAGTTCAGGAAACTGTTGTAGGACTCTCCTACAATCAGCTTGCTGTTGGCTAGAGAGGGTGTCTGAGTAGATCACTCCATCTACTGAGCCATCTTTTGGGTCTGATGACAGAAGATCAGGGAGAGGTTCACTCTCTGCCTCCTGATCCTCATCTGTTACCATCAACAGATTTACATCAGCCCTGTCATGGAAGAGCTTAAGGCGGTTCACATGGATCACCCTCTTGGGGCTCCTGCTTGTGCCCAGGTCCACCAGGTAGGTGACCTGACTCTTCCTTTCTAGCACTGGGTAAGGGCCACTCCATTTGTCCTGGAGTGCCCTGGGAGCCACAGGCTCCAGAACCCAGACTTTCTGTCCTGGTTGGAACTCAACCAGTGCAGCCTTTTGGTCATACCAAAACTTCTGGAGCTGTTGGCTGGCCTCAAGGTTTTTGGTTGCCTTTTCCATGTACTCTGCCATTCTAGAGCGAAGGCCAAGTACATAGTCCACTATGTCTTGTTTAGGCTCATGAAGAGGTCTCTCCCAGCCTTCTTTAACAAGAGCAAGTGGTCCCCTTACAGGATGACCAAACAGAAGTTCAAAGGGTGAGAATCCTACTCCCTTCTGTGGCACCTCTCTGTAAGCGAAAAGCAGACATGGCAAGAGGACATCCCATCTCCTTTTGAGCTTTTCTGGGAGCCCCATGATCATGCCTTTTAATGTCTTGTTGAATCTCTCAACTAAGCCATTAGTTTGTGGATGGTATGGTGTAGTGAATTTGTAAGTCACTCCACACTCATTCCACATGTGTTTTAGGTATGCTGACATGAAGTTGGTACCTCTGTCATACACCACCTCCTTAGGGAAACCCACTCTGGTAAAGATACCAATGAGGGCCTTGGCTACTGCAGGGGCAGTAGTCGACCTAAGGGGAATAGCTTCAGGATACCTGGTAGCATGATCCACTACTACCAGGATATACATATTTCCTGAGGCTGTGGGAGGTTCTAGTGGACCAACTATGTCCACACCCACTCTTTCAAAGGGAACCCCCACCACTGGAAGTGGAATGAGGGGGGCCTTTGGATGCCCACCTGTCTTACCACTGGCTTGACAGGTGGGGCAGGAGAGGCAAAACTCCTTAACCATGTTGGACATATTGGGCCAGTAGAAGTGGTTGACTAGCCTCTCCCACGTCTTGGTTTGTCCCAAATGTCCAGCAAGGGGAATGTCATGGGCCAATGTTAGGATGAACTCTCTGAACAGTTGAGGCACTACCACTCTCCTAGTGGCACCAGGTTTGGGGTCTCTGGCCTCAGTGTACAGGAGTCCATCTTCCCAATAGACCCTATGTGTTCCATTTTTCTTGCCCTTGGACTCTTCAGCAGCTTGCTGCCTAAGGCCTTCAAGAGAGGGACAGGTTTCTTGTCCCTTACACAGCTCCTCCCTTGAGGGTCCCCCTGGGCCTAAGAGCTCAACCTGATAAGGTTCAAGCTCCAAAGGCTCAGTTCCCTCAGAGGGCAGAACTTCTTCCTGAGAAGAGAGGTTCCCTTTCTTTTGCTGTGTTGCAGTTGGTTTCCCAACTGACCTTCCTTTCCTCTTGGTAGGCTGGGCCATTCTTCCAGACTCCAGCTCTACTTGTTCACCCTGTGCCTTGCACTGTGCTCTTGTTTTCACACACACCAGTTCAGGGATACCCAGCATTGCTGCATGGGTTTTTAGTTCTACCTCAGCCCATGCTGAGGACTCCAGGTCATTTCCAAGCAGACAGTCCACTGGGATATTTGAGGAGACCACCACCTGTTTCAGGCCATTGACCCCTCCCCATTCTAAAGTAACCATTGCCATGGGATGTACTTTTCTCTGATTGTCAGCGTTGGTGACTGTGTAAGTTTTTCCAGTCAGGTATTGGCCAGGGGAAACCAGTTTCTCTGACACCATGGTGACACTGGCACCTGTATCCCTCAGGCCCTCTATTCTAGTCCCATTAATTAAGAGTTGCTGTCTGTATTTTTGCATGTTAGGCGGCCAGACAGCTAGTGTGGCTAAATCCACCCCACCCTCAGAAACTAGAGTAGCTTCAGTGTGGACCCTGATTTGCTCTGGGCACACTGTTGATCCCACTTGGAGACTAGCCATACCAGTGTTACCTGGATGGGAGTTTGGAGTGGAACCTTTCTTGGGACAGGCCTTGTCTCCAGTTTGGTGTCCATGCTGTTTACAGCTATGACACCAGGCCTTTTTGGGATCAAAGTTTTTACCCTTGTACCCATTGTTTTGTGAAGAGGCTCTGGGCCCACCCTCCTGTGCAGGTTTTTGGGGGCCTGTAGAAGACTCTTTACTATTTTTAGTTTTGGTTGTCTCATCACCCTTCCCCTGGGGAGTCTTTGTGACCCCTTTCTTTTGGTCACCCCCTGTTGAAGTCTTGGACACCCTTGTCTTGACCCAATGGTCCGCCTTCTTTCCCAATTCTTGGGGAGAAATTGGTCCTAGGTCTACCAGATGCTGATGCAGTTTATCATTGAAACAATTACTCAATAGGTGTTCTTTCACAAATAAATTGTACAGCCCATCATAATTACTTACACCACTGCCTTGAATCCAACCATCTAGTGTTTTCACTGAGTAGTCTACAAAGTCAACCCAGGTCTGGCTCGAGGATTTTTGAGCCCCCCTGAATCTAATCCTATACTCCTCAGTGGAGAATCCAAAGCCCTCAATCAGGGTACCCTTCATGAGGTCATAAGATTCTGCATCTTGTCCAGAGAGTGTGAGGAGTCTATCCCTACACTTTCCTGTGAACATTTCCCAAAGGAGAGCACCCCAGTGAGATCTGTTCACTTTTCTGGTTACACAAGCCCTCTCAAAAGCTGTGAACCATTTGGTGATGTCATCACCATCTTCATATTTAGTTACAATCCCTTTAGGGATTTTCAACATGTCAGGAGAATCTCTGACCCTATTTATGTTGCTGCCACCATTGATGGGTCCTAGGCCCATCTCTTGTCTTTCCCTCTCTATGGCTAGGATCTGTCTTTCCAAAGCCAATCTTTTGGCCATCCTGGCTAACTGGATGTCCTCTTCACTGGGGTTATCCTCAGTGATTTCAGAGGTGTTGGTCTCTCCTGTGAGGGAACCAGCATCTCTGACTATTATTTTTGGAGTCAGGGTTTGAGGGACCCTGTTCTCCCTAGATAGGACTGGTAGGGGGGAATTTTCCTCCAAGTCACTATCTTCTTCCTCTGAGTTGCCACCCTCAGAGGGGTTGGCCTTTTCAAACTCTGCCAAAAGCTCCTGGAGCTGTATTTTGGTAGGTTTGGGGCCCATTGTTATTTTCTTTATTTTACAGAGTGACCTTAGCTCCCTCATCTTAAGATGGAGGTAAGGTGTGGTGTCGAGTTCCACCACAGTCACATCTGTGCTAGACATTTTGCTTCTAAAAGTTGGAATACTTTTTAAGAATCTACAACTGGTTCTAGAATCTAATTCAAACTTTTACAAACTTTTAAACTCTAAAAGAAATGCTAAACAGGATCTAAAACAAGGCCCTAGCAGGTCTTTTAAGAATTTAGAAAACTTTTCAAATTGCAAAAATCAATATCTAATGACAATTTTGGAATTTGTCGTGTGATCAGGTATTGGCTGAGTAGTCCAGCAAATGCAAAGTCTTGTACCCCACCGCTGATCCACCAATGTAGGAAGTTGGCTCTGTATGTGCTATTTCAAAGTAAGGAATAGCATGCACAGAGTCCAAGGGTTCCCCTTAGAGGTAGAATAGTGGTAAAAATAGATAATACTAATGCTCTATTTTGTGGTAGTGTGGTCGAGCAGTAGGCTTATCCAAGGAGTAGTGTTAAGCATTTGTTGTACATACACATAGACAATAAATAAGGTACACACACTCAGAGACAAATCCAGCCAATAGGTTTTGTATAGAAAAATATCTTTTCTTAGTTTATTTTAAGAACCACAGGTTCAAATTTAACATGTAATATCTTGTTTGAAAGGTATTGCAGGTAAGTACATTAGGAACTTTGAATCATTTCAATTGCATGTATACTTTTCAAGTTATTGACAAATAGCTACTTTAAAAGTGGACACAGTGCAATTTTCACAGTTCCTGGGGGAGGTAAGTTTTTGTTAGTTTTACCAGGTAAGTAAGACACTTACAGGGTTCAGTTCTTGGTCCAAGGTAGCCCACCGTTGGGGGTTCAGAGCAACCCCAAAGTCACCACACCAGCAGCTCAGGGCCGGTCAGGTGCAGAGTTCAAAGCGGTGCCCAAAAACGCATAGGCTAGAATGGAGAGAAGGGGGTGCCCCGGTTCCGGTCTGCTTGCAGGTAAGTACCCGCGTCTTCGGAGGGCAGACCAGGGGGGTTTTGTAGGGCACCGGGGGACACACAAGCCCACACAGAAATTTCACCCTCAGCGGCGCGGGGGCGGCCGGGAGCAGTGTAGAAACAAGCGTCGGGTTCGCAATGTTAGTCAATGAGAGATCACGGGATCTCTTCAGCGCTGCAGGCAGGCAAGGGGGGGGTTCCTCGGGGAAACCTCCACCTGGGCAAGGGAGAGGGACTCCTGGGGGTCACTTCTCCAGTGAAAGTTCAGTCCTTCAGGTCCTGGGGGCTGCGGGTGCAGGGTCTGTTCCAGGCGTCGGGACTTAGGTTTCAGAGAGTCGCGGTCAGGGGAAGCCTCGGGATTCCCTCTGCAGGCGGCGCTGTGGGGGCTCAGGGGGGACAGGTTTTGGTACTCACAGTCGTAGAGTAGTCCGGGGGTCCTCCCTGAGGTGTTGGTTCTCCACCAGCCGAGTCGGGGTCGCCGGGTGCAGTGTTGCAAGTCTCACGCTTCTTGCGGGGAGATTGCAGGGTTCTTTAAAGCTGCTCCTTTGGATAAAGTTGCAGTCTTTTTGGAGCAGGTCCGCTGTCCTCGGGAGTTGCTTGTCTTTTCGAAGCAGGGGCAGTCCTCAGAGGATGTCGAGGTCACTGGTCCCTTTGGAAGGCGTCGCTGGAGCAGGATCTTTGGAAGGCAGGAGACAGGCCAGTGAGTTTCTAGAGCCAAGGCAGTTGTCGTCTTCTGGTCTTCCTCTGCAGGGGTTTTCAGCTGGGCAGTCCTTCTTCTTGTAGTTTGCAGGAATCTAATTTTCTAGGGTTCAGGGTAGCCCTTAAATACTAAATTTAAGGGCGTGTTTAGGTCTGGGGGGTTAGTAGCCAATGGCTACTAGCCCTGAGGGTGGGTACACCCTCTTTGTGCCTCCTCCCAAGGGGAGGGGGTCACAATCCTAACCCTATTGGGGGAATCCTCCATCTGCAAGATGGAGGATTTCTAAAAGTTAGAGTCACCTCAGCTCAGGACACCTTAGGGGCTGTCCTGACTGGCCAGTGACTCCTCCTTGTTATTCTCATTATTTTCTCCGGCCTTGCCGCCAAAAGTGGGGGCCGGGCCGGAGGGGGCGGGCAACTCCACTAGCTGGAGTGTCCTGCGGTGCTGTGACAAAGGGGTGAGCCTTTGAGGCTCACCGCCAGGTGTTACAGCTCCTGCCTGGGGGAGGTGTTAGCATCTCCACCCAGTGCAGGCTTTGTTACTGGCCTCAGAGTGACAAAGGCACTCTCCCCATGGGGCCAGCAACATGTCTCTAGTGTGGCAGGCTGCTGGAACTAGTCAGCCTACACAGATAGTCGGTTAAGTTTCAGGGGGCACCTCTAAGGTGCCCTCTGGGGTGTATTTTGCAATAAAATGTACACTGGCATCAGTGTGCATTTATTGTGCTGAGAAGTTTGATACCAAACTTCCCAGTTTTCAGTGTAGCCATTATGGTGCTGTGGAGTTCGTGTTTGACAAACTCTCAGACCATATACTCTTATGGCTACCCTGCACTTACAATGTCTAAGGTTTTGTTTAGACACTGTAGGGGTACCATGCTCATGCACTGGTACCCTCACCTATGGTATAGTGCACCCTGCTTTAGGGCTGTAAGGCCTGCTAGAGGGGTGTCTTACCTATACTGCATAGGCAGTGAGAGGCTGGCATGGCACCCTGAGGGGAGTGCCATGTCGACTTACTCGTTTTGTCCTCACTAGCACACACAAGCTGGCAAGCAGTGTGTCTGTGCTGAGTGAGAGGTCTCCAGGGTGGCATAAGACATGCTGCAGCCCTTAGAGACCTTCCTTGGCATCAGGGCCCTTGGTACTAGAAGTACCAGTTACAAGGGACTTATCTGGATGCCAGGGTCTGCCAATTGTGGATACAAAAGTACAGTTTAGGGAAAGAACACTGGTGCTGGGGCCTGGTTAGCAGGCCTCAGCACACTTTCAATTGTAAACATAGCATCAGCAAAGGCAAAAAGTCAGGGGGCAACCATGCCAAGGAGGCATTTCCTTACAGGGGTCCTGTTGGGGTGTAAATGCATAGTTTTAGTATATGTGTGTGCCATCTTGTGCATTGGGTGAGCTACCTTCTACTCCTGTGCTTGCATCATTGTGTTTGCCCTTTTCTGATAGTTGGTTTGGGTCTGTGTGGGTATCTGTACTGGACATGCTTTGGTGACGGTGTCCATGCATAGGTGTTACATGCAGGGCCTTGGTATTGAGATGTGTGGTTTGTGATAGTGGGACATATGTGAGATGATGGAGCGATGGGAGTGAGGGTAAGGGTGGGGGTATGTGACTGCATGCAGGTGAGGTGTGGTGGACATGGTAGTAAAGATTTGACTTACCAGAGTCCAGTCCTCCTGCTACTCCTGTGAGGCCCTCAGGATGCAGTATTGCCAAGACTTGCTCCTCCCATGTTGTGAGTTGTGGGGGAGGAGGTGGTGGTCCACCGCCAGTCCTCTGTACAGCAATCTAGTGTCTTGAAACCACGTAAAGCTCCTTCCCCGTAGGTCGTTCCACCTCTTCCTGATGCCATCCCATGTTCCTGGATGCTGTCCCACTGTGTTGACCCTGTTGACGATTCTCTGCCATAGCTCCATCTTCCTCGCAATGGAGGTGTGCTCCACCTATTATCCAAAAAGCTGTGGCCCTACCCGGATGATTTACTCCACCATGACCATTAGCTCCTCCTCAGAAAACCTGGGGAGTCTTTGAGGTCCCATGATGTGGTGTGGGTGATGTGTGAGGTGCTGTCTGTTCTGTTATGTGGGGGGAAGTGTTGGTGTGTGTTGTTTGAGGTGTGTGGATGTTGTATAAGTGATGGTATTGTGTGTCTGTGGATGCTGATGTTGTGTTTGCTAATCTCTCTCTCTGGCCTTCTTCCAAATTTTATGTTGTAAGGTTTTGTGGGTAATGTGGGTGTGAGTCTTATAGTGGTGTGAGTGTGTGGTGTGTGTATGTGTATCAGGTGTGTGTATTTCGAATTGTCCAATGTGGTTGTGTTTTGTAAATGTGTATGTATTTTGAGCACGGTGGTGTGTACCGCCAATGGATTACCGCAGTTGAAAGACCGCTGCGTTGTTTCGTGGGTCGTGATAGTGTGGCCGTATTCTTGTTGGCGTGACAGTGTAGGTTTTGGTATTGCCAGTTTATCATTGACCTTTGGTGTGGTGGACTTGTGTGGGTGTCTGTATTGTGGCGGATTCCGAGATGTGGGTCGTATTACCTGTAGCGGAATTCTGCCGCCGCAATGGTATGTTTGCAGTCTTTGGCACGGCGGAAAGCGGGATTTACCGCCAGGGTTTTAATGAGGGCCATAGTGTGCACAGAGTACAGGGGTTCCCCACAGGCTTAACAGAGGCTCAAGTAAATAATACTTATGCTCTTTGTTGCGAGTTACTCAGGGAGGTCCCTAGCACCACCACGAAGGCCTCTTCCTTAGGTCTGAGAATCTCACAAATTAGACAAACTTGTGTGAGTTTATTCCGAATAGGTATTTATTCCTGTTTGTGTGTTTGTTTTTCCCTTTCTTTCTTTTTTTTTTGCACTCCTTAATAGCTGTCTTTTAGTATTCCTTTTTTATGTTGTTATATAAGTCTCCATCTTCCTTCTGTCGCTTCTTTGTGGGTCTTTTTTTTCTTTCATTGTTCTCCCTCTTGTCTCTTTTACATGGATCTCATAGTCGGGTCACTGCCAACAAGAGCGTGAGCACAAAACAGAAAATAGAGCAAAAAAAAGGTAAGTCTGTTATTCTGGGGTAGGTATATTTTATGGTCTCTATAATGGGGAAGGTAAGTGAGGGTCGAGTGCAAACGTGATCACTCCACGAAAATTCACTTTAGTTTGTGCTTAAAGTGTAATTGTGAAGGTGCTTAAAAAAAAAAATCATGCTCCCTTTAAGAGACTTAATATATCTGACAGCTGTCCCTTCTTTCTTTTGCAGTAGAGCCTCTTCCTCCTCCTCTATTCTTGTTCCTCGCTTCCTTCTCCCTCTTTTAAATAGCGTAGTTGCAGTGCCCCGAATATGGGCACCTACTTGTGCTAGCCACGTCCCTCCTGGGATGTGGCAGGCTGCAAGGTCTGAAACTGGGGGCTTGTCAATGTCGTCAGCGCTTTGCTCTCCCTCGATGTCCTTGTTATGCCGTTGTTCCGCCTCCTTGTAATTTTGGTCCAATTCCCTTCTTCTGCGGCCTGTGTCTCCTCCTTTCTCCAGTTGTTCGGGCTCCTCTGGAGTCTTCTCCAGGTGTTCGGGCTCCTCCAGGGTCTTCTCCGCTTCCTCCCCGTCTTCCAGGTATGCGCACGCCTTCTCTTTTCTTCCCGATATTTCTTTTTCTGGGTTCGTGTTGGAGACATGCTGATGTCGGCACGTCATTCCCTCTATCGTGCCCCTGAGGCATGATCTTATCGGCCCGAACCACCATGGGTCCTGGCAGGGCCGATCAACCTGTAAAACTCTCTTTTGTGGTAGTGTGGTCAAGCAGTTAGACTTATCAAAGGGTAGTGCAAAGCATTTGTTGTTCACACACAGACAATAGTGGAAGCACACACTCAAAGACTTAACTCAAGACCAATGTTTTTTAAATATGGCAAAAATATATTTTCCTAATTTACTTTTATAACCACATTATTCAAGTTGTAGGTAAGAACCTTAAAAGTTTCTTATTTCACACAGGTGTCAACAGTACTTTGAAATAGGCAAGTAATACAGTTTTTGCATTATTGGCAATAATCTGTTTTAAAAATGCACACTGCAATTTTCAGAAACAGTTCCTGGGGGGGAGAAATATTAGATTGTAAGTACAACACTTAAAGTTTCAGTCTCTAGGTTTTAGGAAGTCTACTGTTTGGGGTTCAAGTTAACCCCAAACACCCACCACCAGCAACAAGGGACTGGCTGAGCGCAGAGGTCAAATTTGAGCAAATTTAACATCAGCTCCTATGGAGACAGGGGGTACCCGTAATCAGGCCTGCCTGCAGGTAAGTACCTGCGGCCAGAGGGCCGACCAGGGGAGTTTGAAGGAGCACTGGAGGGGCCACAAGGAGGAACAAACAGACACCCTCAGCACCACAAGGGCGGCCAGTTGCAGGGTGCAAACAGGACATCAGGTTTCTAATGCTGGTCCATGAGGAGACCCCGGGGGTCACTCAGAGGCTGCAGGCGAGGTCTAGGAGGGTGTCTCGGGCACATCATCAGTCGGACAGGAAGGAGTGCCACGGCTGAATGTAGCTGCACAGGTGTCGGTTTCTCCAAGGCCTGAGGGCTGCGGGTGCAGTGTGTCTTTAGGCGTCAGATATCTTTGTCCGGAGCATCGCGGTCAGGGTGGTCCTCAGGATTCCCTCTGCAGGGGTTGTTGTGGAAGGGTAGAGAGGTCAACCCAGGGTGGGCACTTGCTTGCAATCGCCTGGGGACCCTCTCTTGCTGGGTGGACCTCCTGGACACGGGCCATGGACGTCGGGTGCACAGGGGTCATGACTTAGCACCAGGAGTGAGGTGGG
This sequence comes from Pleurodeles waltl, assembly GCF_031143425.1. Classification (NCBI taxonomy): domain Eukaryota; kingdom Metazoa; phylum Chordata; class Amphibia; order Caudata; family Salamandridae; genus Pleurodeles; species Pleurodeles waltl. Next base: position 523,819,109 of record NC_090437.1, on the reverse strand, counting down.
AGTCCTTGATTGTTGTTTTTTTTCAGACAGAGCCCCGTCCTCCAGAGTTCTTGGTCCTTTTGGGTGCAGGGCAGTCCTCTGGAGTTGGGCAGAGGTCACTGGTCCCACTGGACACGTGACTGGTCTGTTGCAGGTTCATTGAAGCAGGAGGCAGGCCAGTAGGGCGGGGCCAAAGCAGTTGTCAACTTCCTTCTTCTCTGCTGGGGGTTTCAGTTAAGCAGTCCTTCTTCTTCTTGTAGGTTGCCAGGAATCTGGTGATCTGGGTTCAGGGAGGCCCTTAAATCCTATGTTTAGATGTTTTAGGGGTCAGAGGGCAGTAGCCAATGGCTACTGTCCCTGAGGGTGGCTACACCCTACTTGTGCCCACTCCCTTTGGGGAGGGGGGCACAAACCTAATCCTCTTGGTCCCTATCCTCCAAATCAAGATGGAGAAATCTGCAGGGAGTGGGTCACCTCAGCTCTAGACACCTTAGGGGGGTCCTGGCTGGGGTGGTCACTCTTTCCTGTTTTCCCTAATTGTCCCGCCAGACTTGCCGCCAAAATTGGGGCTTTGTGTGGGGGGGGCTGCAATCTTGACTAACTGGAGTGCTCTGGGGCACTGTAATCTGAAGCTTGAGCCTTTGAAGCTCACCACCAGGTGTTACAGTCCCTGTATGGGGAGGTCTAAAGCACCTCCACCCAGGACAGGATTTGTTTCTGACCACTGAGTGCACAAAGGCACTCACCCCTTGTGGTCAGAAACTTGTCTGACGTGGCAGGCTGGCACAAACCGGTCAGTCCTACACTAGCAGTTTTGCCAAGATACAGGGGAAATCTCTAAGATGCCCTCTGTGTGCATTTTTCAATAAATCCCACACTGGCATCAGTGTGGGTTTATTGTGCTGAGAAGTTTGATACCAAACATCCCAGTATTCAGTGAAGCCATTATGGAGCTTTGGAGTTCGTAATGATTAACTCCCAGACCATATACTCAATGTGGCTACACTGCACTTACAATGACTAAGAATGGACTTAGACTCACATGTGGTATAGTTCACCCTGCCTTAGTGCTGTAAGGCCTGCTAGAGCGGTGACTTACCTATGCCACAGGCAGTGATTTGTGGGCATGGCACCCTGAGAGGGGTGCCATGTCGACTTTGTCTTTTTATCCTCACCAGCACACACAAGCTGCAAGGCAGTGTGTATGTGCTTGGTGAGGGCCCCCCTAGGGTGGCATAATACATGCTACAGCCCTTAGAGACCTTCCCTTGCCTCAGGGCCCTTGGTATCATGGGTACCTTTTGCAAAGGACTTAACTGTGTGCCAGCGTTGTGCCAATTGTTGAAACAAAGGTACAGTTTTGGGGAAGGAACACTGGCACAGGGGCATGGTTCCTGGGTCCAAGTCCACTTTCAATCAAAGTTGGCATCAACACTAGGCAAAAAGTGGGGGGTAACTATGCCAACAGTGGCACTTTCCTAAAGAAACCATCAACAAAAACTATTTGATCATTTTTCTCTAATGGAGTATTCTGAATATCATGTCTGGCATAGGTGCACAGTTCAGTAACATCCAGGCAGTCATGTTCCACTTCATTTACATTTTCAGAATCAGCAGTGTCTATAGGTAGCAAGGTAGCAATATTAAGTATTCACACCTTCTCAGGGTGACATTAGTGAGTCAACTGAGCATTTGTCAGATATTGTGTCTTGGTCCTGGTAAGCAAGACCTCAACTGAGTGAGGGACCAGAACAGTTAAACGATGTCCCATTACATTGTTCTTACTTTGGGCAAGACTAACACCAACTACAGCCACCTGGTTCTGGCAGCCTGGTAAAGCGGCAGCAACCAGATGCAATGTAGCTGAAAAATATGCTACAGGCCAATTTACGGCACCATGTGCCTGCGTCAGGACGGAAAGAGCACAACAATCACATTCATGACAAAACAGTGAAAATGGTTTAGTGTGGTCAAGCATTCCCAGAACTGGTGCTCTGCACAGACTCTTTCTCAGCTCAGTAAAAGCTTTCATACAAGCTTCATCAAAGGGCACAGGATCAGTTATGTCTTTGTGGGTCAATCTCTGCAAAGGCTTGGAAATAATAGAAAAATTGGGAGTTCATTGGTGACAGTAACCCACCATTCCTAAAAACATCCTGACATCTCTTTGAGTGGCAGGAGTGTTCATTTGCAATATAGCTGTAACACTCTCTCTGGACACTTTCCTTGCATCTTTCTTTATTTGTTGTCCTAAGTACATCACCTTTTTCTGTTACCACTGTCATTTTGTTGGAGACACCTTGCCCCTAATAACGACTTCGCCAGACAGAAAAGGTCGTCCGCTGAAGTCCAGCAGTCAGGTTACCGCCAGTGCGGTCCCCTTCCCGTGGCCCCTATTATGAGTTGCCGGTGGCAATGTTGCGGTGCATAGGGTGCACCAGCACCCATCATGCTTTTCACTGTTGTGCTGTGAAAAGTGTGATGGGGCTGGCCATGGGGGCCAATGCACTGCCCATGCCAAGCGCCTGGGCAGTGGAGAGGCCACCATGGGGCCCCCTTCTTGTCATCTCCACCAGTGTTTTTTTACATGGTGGTGCAACTGCCAGGTAAAAGCTGACGGAGAAGGGACTCGTAATCCCCAGGGCAGCGCTACCCTGGTGGATTAGAACCGCCAGCCCCTCCAGTGGAGGAGAAGTGGCGGTGCTGGCGGTCCAACCAAGGCACATTGGCTGTGCTCTGACTGCCACCACAGCACTGGTGGTCTTAAAACCACCAGGGTTGTAATGAGGCCCTTTATGTCCATTTTCACCCAGATGATTAAAAAAAGCAATAGTATCTTGCTTGCATGCTTCTCGTGTTTTTGAAGAAACCATTAAGTCATCAATGTACTGAACCAATGTAGATTGGAAAGGTGTTCCCAAATATTCTAAATTCGTTTTCAACACTTGACTAAATATTGATGGGGATTCTGAAAAGTCTTGTGGATTTCTGCACCAGGAATACACATGACTGAAGAATTTTAAACAAAAGAGAAACTTGCTATCCTCATGTAGAGGCACTGAGAAAACTGCCAGTGACGTGTCCACTACTGTGAACCAGTCTGCGTCACATGGAATTTGGAATAAATTCACTGTTGGATTTGGTACCATTGCACAACATTTGACCACTATTTCATTAGTTTTTCTCAAATCTTGAACTATGCAAAATTTACCACTAGGTTTTTGACAACCCATAATAGGTGAGTTACATGGACTGCTTAGCACGTCTTTCAAAAACCCTTGCTCAACAGAATCTGCAATTAAAGGAGTAACTCCTTCAATTACATGTGGTGCCGCTTAATACAGGGGAGTTTTGGGGAAAACTGCCTTAGGTTTGACGGTGACTTTGACTGGTTCCACTCCTTTAATTAGACATATATCCTTTTGAGAAAAATCCCACACTTTTAGAATTACTGTATCATGTAGGTCACTTGGCAGGTACACTCCTGTAAATGCAGGAAAAAGAGTAATCAATGGGGATTCTTAATTCATTATATTACAGTCTATTGGTATGTTTGATTCCAAATCATCACTATTTGTTTGAATGGGAATTTCATTATTTTTGCAAGTAATCGAACATCTTGATTTGCACAACAAATCTCTCCCCAGTAGGCATACTGGACATGAGTCACAGATTACGAATTGGTGCATGCCTTCAAAAGTACCAATTTTAACAGGAATCGATTCAGTAATCAGATTTGTCAGGTGTTAATTTGCTACTCCTACAACATTTACTGTTCTCCCAGAAAGTGGCACATTGAGAACTTCTGCTGTTCTGACAGTAGAGTGTGTAGCTCCTGTGTCAACCAAGAATGAAACTTCATGACCCATAGCTGTTCCATTTACATGGGATCCACTCTAATTCACCTCTAATGAAGCTGCTAACACACATTCTTCTTCATCCAAACTCTCACTCATAATGTCATCACTCAATTCATTCTCACTGTGTAATGGGTACTGTGTGATCAGTGGTTGACTACTTTGGTTTAACTTTTGACCCATGTTCTGCTGAGGAACCACTACCTGCTGCTTTGCCATTAGAGCTTGAGGTATTTGCATTTGGTGCTGTTGTGGCATCAGTTGCATCTGCTGTTGCATTTGTTTTTGTGGTACCTCAAAATGTGGATCCTGCTGTTGGGGGATTTGCATTTGTAGAATCTGCATTTGTTTATTCATAGTCTGAACATTTACATTAGGATTTCGATTTGTTGGTCGTCTCAAATTTGGAAAATGATTATGTTCATTCATCAGTACAGCACCTCCCTGCACCATCAAACTTCATTCCCACTTCCAATGTCCAAGACCCACGCATGCGTGACAAGGCAGCATCTTCTTTATTGTCTGCATATCACCTGGGTTAACATCAGTATTACTATTCAAATCAAGGTTATTTCCATTTCCACCACTGCCACGTCCTCTTCCTCTTGCCTGTCCCTGTCCCTGAAACACTTGAATGTTTCCCTGTTGTTGTGGAATTCCCTGCGTCCCTGATTGTGCTGCTCTAATCCGCATCACCATCGCCTATTCTTTCAATCTTTTCTGCTTCATGTCAATTTCATTACTGCAATATTTAGCAAACTGCAATACTTCATCAACCGGTTTTGCTTGCCAGCAAATCAAAGGACTCTTAAGAATTTAACCCATGTCAGGTCTTAACGTCTGCACAAACGTGCACATGAGATGAATCATGTCTTTGGATTCAATTGTCTCTGTGTCACTTTAATGCTTGAATGCCTGCAACAACCTTTCATAATATGCATGTATTGACTCTTTTGCTTCCTGTGGTGTCCTATCAATGCTCTGCCAATCAATATCCTTAGGAGACATTCTCATTTTTTTTAAATCAGTCACTTTGTACTAGATTTTCATTACTTCAGGAGATGGTGCACCTGTAACTGGATCTTGTGGAAGCTCTCTTGTCAGCCAGTCAACCTTCCATATGCTTTCAATCCATAAATCAGACGGGCCCATTATTTCTTAAAGAGTATTTAAATCCTCCCACAAACATTTTGCAAGTTTCACAAACCTGTCTGTTGATAAGATTCCACTGGTTTCTCTCTCAATCTCAGGTAATCATTTGTGAATAACAAAATATCACTCCTTCTCTAAGGGACATGGACATAATTCCCTCTGGGAATTTTTCTTATTGGTAATATTTTTACTGGACTATCAGTCTGCTGAGTGTCAGTAGAGGTCGAAGTCGCAGACTCTCTTTTCTTGTGCGTTCTTTTCTTTACCCATCTGACTTCCCATGTATCTAATGCTCCCCATGCTTGAATATTTTGGATTAATTCTCTAATAAGAATTTTCATTGTAGGTGATCTAATGTTTGCAATTTCTTTTGAATCAAATTCTGATCTGTAACTCCTCTTTAATGGTTTTGATTTCTCAATATTCACTTTATATTTTTATCTTTGTGACATCTTTACACAAGAAACATAACTCATCTTCATTATATGAAGCAATTCTTTTTAATGTGAGTGTTCCCTCAAACATTTCATTTAATTCTACTTTTTATCTTGCCAGATTCAGTGTTCTTTCTCCTCCTGCAACTGTTTTCATTGCTGATACTCCACTCACTTTCTCCAACCATTCTGTTAATTGCTGAGTTGTCAAGCCATATAAAGAAACATTATTATTCACACTAGGCATACATTGTGCAGTATTGCAATGAAAACCCATTACTTTTTCAGGTGACATTAGAACCGGATTTGGAGACACTACATTTTCGTGAAATCCCAAGACACGTTATGCCTATAAGCGGAACAGTCTTCTCAAAAGTCTGATTTATTGGAGGCATAATTCCCACAGTAGCATTGAGTTTCTTTATTTCTGCATTTGAGTTAAAATGAAAACATCGTAGCATTGACTGAGTTAGAAATCTGCATATTTCTCTCATTATTTCCCTGAGCATACAAAAGAACAACTTGACCAACTGTGACGGGAACTGTTAATGCTTCTGGACTTGAAGAAGTATTTTGATTTCTCGAGTAAATCATTCCAGACCTCTGACCTGAAAATACTGAGAAACTCGATTGCGATATTGTTAATAGAGTATACATTGTCATTGTCTGAGCCTGACTAACAACTTGTACAGGAGTTATTGAATTAGGTGTATATTCCACCTGGACCATCATTGGTTTCTGAATAACCTGTGGTGCCACCAGTACTGTAATACTCGGCGCAGAACTAACAAAGGAACTGTAGAATATATTACAGGCTGAGCTACAGTTTGAATTACAGGAGTTTGAGTTACTATAATAGCAGGAACATTAGTTGTGACCTGAACTTGACTCTCTGTTACCACAACTTGAGGTGCACTTGGACTAACATTAGCACCTTGATTTGCCTCTTCTGCTGCATATGGCGGATGACAATTTCTCAATAACTGTTAGAAATTCATCATCATCTGAGTCACTATCATAAGTCAGTGATTTTCTAGCCTCATCTGACCTTGACTCAGTTATTTCAGTATTCTTTTCTTTGTCTTCGGTCTGACACTGTCTACTTCCTCTTGTGAAATTGCAGGAAACATTCTAATAACTTGTAAGGTTTCTGTTCTCCAAAACTTCTGCTCACTATCCCATTTAGCTTCTAGCAAGGTTTTCTCCGCTTTTTCGCATTTATCTCTCAAATTTAAATTTTTCTTGGTGTCTGGCTACTAGCTCCCAAACAGCTAAGGCTTCAAATTGTCCTCGTCTTGAACGGGGCTTTAATTCATCCAGTACTGTTCTTAAATTCTCATATTAAAACTTCCATGAGTAGGAAAAGCTAAGCTCCCTTTCTTCTCTGTTATTTTGCAACACTGTTTTAACCAAATTCATGCTGATGGACCTTTCCCTTCAATTACTATGTATGTAGGTGTAACTTCTGGCAGGGAAATGTCTCCTATTCTTACTGGAATTATAGCATCTCCTCTTATTGCACATTTTAATGCTTTGAAAAATGTCATTTTTACCTTCAATAGGGCTGAATACTACAAATAAATGTTTTAAAAAGAAGACTTATTTAATTTCCAAAGTCCTTTTCACTTGCTATTCTCAACCAATAGCTGTTGACGGTTGTTCACCAATCCCGTCAATCCATGCATGGCTCCTTTCATCAACTGACTAATCTCACAGCGGACCCAGTAATGTTGAACTCACTCACACAGCGACTGACAAAGCCTTGGGGCTTGTCCTTTAAAATCGATACACACAGAAAACTATCTGGAAAATATTGCGAGCACTAAAAAAATCAACAAAAAACAACTTGTATGCTTACTACAAGTAGGACTCAATCACTTCGGAAGCCTTACTGAAATTTTGACTCTGTCCTTTCGCTCAAACAGCTACTCATTCAGCTGTGACTTTCTCTCCTGCACAAGTAAAATTCGACCTGCAAATGTTACCCTTGAATAATATCAGATCCTTCTTGTGCACTCTGGAATCACCTAGTATCTGCCAAACTAGCACTCAATTAGCACACACACTAGGAATACAACCATACCATCTGCAGACAAGTAAACAACAACAACCAAACAAGTGTCTCCTGCACTTGTACAATACTCTGGAGTATTAGACCACGCAGGGTCAGTTACAACAACGACCACGCGGGCCATTTTTTTAGCACAAAGCACCACATTCACTAGAAGCTCTGCGACTTCCCTACTCTCACACTTTGGAGTACGCAAACTACCTAATCAGCTACGTTGGAGTACGCAAGATCCCTACTTCTCTCATACTTCACAATTCATCTGCGATTTGCCAAATTATTGCAAGCGCAAACCCTACTTCAAACTCATACAAACACTGGAACACTGGGTATGTACCAATCTAAACAAGCATTGTCAAAACCAAATCCCCAAAAATCAGGTTATTAAACAAGCTTTGGCAAAACCAAATCTCTCAAAACCAGGATAATCTCTCTGCTATTGAGACAAAACCATCCCCGTCTACCAGATTCTGTGGGCATGTGACCCACTAATATTAGGCTAAGGTGACACGTAATAGGGCAGTGTTAGAAATGGGGACTTTGGTTGACAGTCACTTTACCCCCTGTTCAAGCAAGGACCCTCACTCTAGTCAGGGTAAAAGAGAATCACCCTTAGCTAACCCCTGCTTACCCCCTTGGTAGCTTGGCAGAGCAGTAGGCTTAACTTCAAAGTGCTAGGTGTAAAGTATTTGTACCAACACACACAGTAACTTAATGAAAACACTACAAAATGACACAACACCAGTTTAGAAAAATAGGAAATATTTATCTAAACAAAACAAGACCAAAACGACAAAAATCCACAATACACAATTCAAGTTTTCAATAAACAATGCAAAAAGAGTCTTTAAGTAGTTTTAAACACACACTAGCGCTGCTAGCGTGAAAATGTAGCTGGCGAGTGTGCGTCAAAAAGGGCTTGCGAGACGTTGATTCCACTCACGAGCTGGACTGTGCGTAGTTTCTCCTTTCGCCGGGTCGGGGCACGTCGTTTCTTCTCCCCGCAGGAGAGCGATGCGTCAATCCGGTCAGCACTCTCGGGTCAGGGCAGGCCTTGCGTTGTTTTTCCATGCACAGCGGTACTTGATTCGGAAATCCAGCCGCACGATGATCCGAAAACCTTGCAGCGTGGGTTGTGATCTCCCAGCCTTCATCAGCGATGCTACGCGTCATTTCTCCTGCTCCGTGCGTCGATTCTTCGGTCGCATTTCCTGCGAGCATCGTTTCTCAGCTGCGGAGCCGGGGGTGCGTTGTTTCTTCAGCCGCAGATCAGAGATGCGTCAATGTTTGCCCCTCACGGCGCTCTGTGCGTGAATTTCCTTGTCTTTATGGTGCCAGCTTCTCCTTTCAGGGTCCCAGGAGCTGGATGGGCACTACAGGGCAGAGTAGGAGTCTCTCCAGAGACTCCAGGTGCTGGCAGAGAAAAGTCTTTGCTGTCCCTGAGACTTCAAACAACAGGAGGCAAGCTCTAAATCAAGCCCTTGGAGATTTCTTCACAAGATGGAAGGCACACAAAGTCTAGTCTTTGCCCTGTTACTCGGCAGAAGCAGCAACTGCAGGATAGCTCCACAAAGCATAGTCACAGGCAGGGCAGCACTTCTCCTCAGCTCTTCAGCTCTTCTCCAGGCAGAGGTTCCTCTTGATGTCTAGAAGTGTTCTAAAACCTGTGGTTTTGGGTGCCCTTCTTATACCCAATTTCTCCTTTGAAGTAGGTCTGCTTCAAAGTAAAGTCTCTTTTGAATGTGAAATCCTGCCTTGCCCAGGCCAGGCCCCAGACACTCACCAGGGGGTCGGAGACTGCATTGTGTGAGGACAGACGCAGCCCTTTTAGGTGTAAGTGACCACTCCTCTCCTTCCTCCTAGCACAGATGGCTCATCAGGAAACGCAGACTACACCCCAGCTCCCTTTGTGTCACTGTCTAGTGTGAGGTGCAACCAGCCCAACTGTCAAACTGACACAGACAGGGAATCCGCAAACAGGCAGAGTAACAGAAATGGTATAAGCAAGAAAATGCTCACTTTTTAAAAGTGGCATTTTCAAACGCACAATCTTAAAATAAACTTTACTAAAAGATGTATTTTTGAATTGTGAGCTCAGAGACCCCAAACTCCACATGTCCATCCGCTCCCAAAGGGAATCTACACTGTAATCAGATTTAAAGGTAGCCCCCAGGTTAACCTATGAGAGGGACAGGCCTTGCAACAGTGAAAAACGAATTTAGCAATATTTCACTGTCAGGAAATATAAAACACATTACTACCTTAACCATACACTGCACCCTGCCCTTGAGGCTACCTAAGGCCTACCTTAGGGGTGTCTTACATGTACGAAAAGGGAAGGTTTAGGCCTGGCAAGGGGGTACACTTGCCAAGTCGAATTTATAGTTAAAACTGCACATACAGACACTGCAGTGGCAGGTCTGAGACATGATTACAGAGCTACTCATGTGGGTGGCACAACCAGTCCTGCAGGCCCACTAGTAGCATTTGCTTTACCTGCCCTGGCACCTCTAGTGCACTTTACTAGGGACTTACTAGTAAACCAAATATGCCAATCATGGATAAGCCAATTACATACACATTTTGTAAAGGAACACTTGCACTTTAGCACTGGTTAGCAGTGGTAAAGTTCCCAGAGTAACAAAAACAGCAAAATCAGAGTCCAGCACACATCAACAACCTGGGGAACAAAGGCAAAAAGTTAAGGAAGACCACGCCAAGGATGAAAAGTCTAGCAGGCAGTGACATCTATCAACCTCAGAGGTTGACTCAAATCTTTTGATTCGGACAGGAGTAATAAGATCATCAAATCAAACAATGAGAATCAATAGCCAGAACCAACAACAATTTTCAATGAGGAGCCAGTAAGTTATATGCACCATGACCTATGTGGTCATGAATCGCCACACCAAATTAGTCAATCATAAAAATGTATTGGCCTATATTAATAATGCTAAGGTCACATAAATGATGCACAAAACCAAATGATAGCAATACAGAAACAACACAGGCTTTCCAAAGGGTCTGAAGAATCTCAGTCCTATAAGAGAAATTACTAATCAACACTCCAAAAGAATGAAACAGAATAACAACAGATATATCTGAGCAATAGCAGCAGTTTTCATTAGTTGTGCAATTGAATCAATTATAATCAATTAATACATGCTTAATTTAATTGTTAGGTTAGACATCCTAACTACCAAGTTCTAATTTGAAAAACATCTGTGGGGCTGAGCTTTGTCACAAGGAAAAATTAAAAATAAGATAAAATTAATTTTGAAAACATCTAACTATGACGCTAACAAAAATATGCGGTTGGTTGTCTAAGGGGAAGATCTCAAAGGAAAAGCAAATGCACATTTGTAATACCTCTCCTAAATGAGACAGCAGCCAGCAGAGTCTTCATTGGCAGACCACAGGAGCAACAGGTCATCAGCAGTCAGCATCAGGAACATGAAAGGGGACCGCAGTTCAGTAATGTTGGGCCTAATGTATCTGAATTGTTTAACTTATCAGTAGGTAAGCAATAACTGAATAGCAGAACTTAACTGGAAAGAAACTAAACAGAATCTGACTCTGAATGGAACTGAACATACATCATCTGAAACTTGCTAAATAAAAGTCCAAGAAATAACTAGCCAAGCTTCTATTGGAAAACAACTATGAGGTGTTATAGTGCTGAGCTTCAGTTGTATCTTTCTTCATTCCTTCTCTAAGATAGGCTCATGTTGAAGCTCCTCTCTGGTTGGCAGTTTCCGTAGAATTATAACATTGTTAAAACAACACAGAACACGACATTGAGCTAGCGGAAACTAAGGCTTACTGTTAAAACTTGCAATATTTAGCACAATGAAGTACACCACAAACAGAACTGAGAAAGAAGTAGCTTTCCACTGTAAACTTTTAAAAGGATGTCTAGTAAACGTTTTTGCAAAAGCATTTAAATAAAGTCAGCATAACATTTCACCATGGTGCTTCTGGAAAAATACTGAAACTCAGGCCTTTTTACTAATGTTAATGCATGAAAAATAAAACATGTCTAATAATAATTTCACATCATTAGTTTTGCTCATGAATATTAATCATCTTTTGTCAGTACATATAGTTATAATTCCTCCAAATACATTTTCACAGACATTTATTATTTCACATAGAAATCGTGGTGGCGGACACCATACCACCCACATTTTAAACATGCAAGTTTTTATTTATTTACCCACGTTTCCCTATTTAGGCTTTTTATTACACGTTTATCACGTTTTAGTTACTCATATTTTATTAGTAATGTTTGCTCTCTAACATCTGTTTATAATTGTTTTGTATCCTTAGAAGATTGAGCGGGCAGTGATAGTAGCTTATGACTTATGAGAGACTTCAGGACTCTCTTATTATGGCTGAAGTACTGAGGCCTGTTAGAGCAAGTAGTTGGGTCTGACTCACCGGGCATCTAATAATGGTTAAGGAAGCATGCTACAGCGAATGTTTGTGTCCAGCTTAAGGGACCTCTAGTAACAGCTTAAGGTATGCTCATGTTTGACTAAAGGGACCTTTAATAAGGGTTAAAGTAATGTTCTATTACTTATTGGTAATCTTCATTACTACTGGTCCTGTTGTCCTTGTCCCATTCATTACTATGAGGAGATAACTATCTCCATGACAGAAAAAGGAACATGAGGAATGCTGGGACATCCCCTCCCCCAACCCTCCCTCAGGTAGTACATAAACTCTACTCACCCAGCATTCCTCCTGCACTACCAAGCCCCCAACAGAAGGCCCGCCATATAGGAGGGAGGGGTGTGATGAATGGGACCAGGAAAACAGATTACCAGTAAGCAATATAACATTAACCCCAGGTCCCTCTAGTCTTCGTCCCATTGATCACTATGTGGGGAATAGCAAAGCAGGCAAAACCGGCCTTCTGAGAACCGGACAGAATCAACAGGAAACCACAAGAAGGGAAACAAGACATGCAATACAGTAACTTAAAACAAGTAGAAAGGGAGAAAAACAGAACCCACACAGGAATACCCGGCCAAGGAAGATGCATAGCAAAAACAAGGAAGGAAGCGACAATGCCAAAGAAAAGGAGGGGAGGAAGCCTAGCGAATAGTGTGGCAGAACACAAGAATGGCAACACACCCAGCTGCATCCTAGGCGACCACAACCACCTCACAGAAAACTGCTCTAGACCCCTGCCAGAGGGGGACCACGAAACACACAAAAAAAGCCCAGTACAAGAAAACTGCCCGAGAGACAGCCACAAACAGGAACCCTGACTACTGAAAAAACCCTATGGGCATGAGCCAACCACAATCGCAAAGCCCAGGTCAATCCACAAAGGAAGAGGCCGGCCAGATACATCTGTGCCTGAGAACCCAAGGCCGGGAAAGAACGTGTCGCAAGCAATGAAACTGGGAAGCCACAGGAAGAAAGGAAGAGGCAAAACACAAAAGCACCCCAACCCCTGAAAAAGACAAGAAGGGCACCCTGGCCCTATGAACACACAGGCCCTATCTACGAGAGGGCCAACAAGAAAAACAACTACAAGAAAAAAAGAGGAACAACAGCCCTCCCCAGCAACACAAAGGAGCCAAACCCAAAGGCCCACAGAAGCACCTCCACTCTCAGAAAAGGGGGCAAAAAAGGGAAAACAGGTCGGGACACAGGAGGAAACAGAGACAAATCTGGAGAATCAACACCTCCAGGAAAGTCCCCCAAAAAGACAGGAAAGGCGAACTCGCAGCCCTGTGCAAGCAAAACGGGCAACCCTAACGCCACAAAAAAAAAGTCCCCCAAAATAGAGGGATGCTGCACAGAGAACAATCCAACAGAAAGACCCCCACAGGCACCACCAAAACCCACAGAAACAGACCCCTGGCAAATGGAAGGGAGAACACAGCCGGTGACCAAAGCAGTGCACAGCGACTTCCAGAACCCCCTCACCCAAACCACGAATAAACTGACAGCATCTGCAGCACCAGGGCGGAAGGAAACAGACGAGAATGGGGAAAAAACAAGGACCACCAACAGGCAACCCCTAGACCACTGAGAACCACCCAAGGCTCTTACCGGAAGCAAGGCAGGTACTGAGCAACAACACTACTAGAGTAAAGAAGAACAACAAACACCAGGGAGAAGGAAGTACCCATCAGAGGGCATTCCTCTGACAACTCCTAGCCACTACACCACCGAGAGAGAGAGGACCAGGAAATTAACATCCCCTGTACGTGAGAAGCAAATCACCATAGAGGGGAAACGCCCCCCCCCCCCACCAGAAACACGATGAACCATCCCAGACAGCAATCAAGAGATGGCCCAGCTGAAAGGATCAGCGGGCCTAACAGGAGACAGCCTCATTGGAGGCCCCCCAAACAAAGGAACAGACCACCGAAGTGGGAAGCAATGGCCCAGAAGCAAGGGAACCCCAGCAACAGAAAAGGGCAAACATCCACCAGAAGACTATTCTGGGTCCTGGAGATATCAGGAACAGCAGGATGAAAAGTCCAGAGCAAGGACCCTACAAGAGACAGAAGGACCCACAGGGGACGAAGATGGGAGTACCAACAGCTGAAAAAAACTGCTGCAGCAACAGGACCCCAGCAAAAAAAGCCCACAGCCCGAGCCCGAAAACGAGGCACCAACCCTGAGAGGGCAACCATGCGAAAAGCTCACCCCAACAAAAGACAGAACTGGAAAAAATGTACGAACAAGCACCATGCCCAAACGCCACTCATAAACCGAAGGGGTCACCGAAGGACCACACGAGTCAGGCCACGAATGAGCCAACTGGCAAAAGAAGGCCACAAGAGACACTCCTAAAGAAGAAGGAGAACCACCATGGGAGCCACCACCACCCTCAAACATGCATGGCAGCGAGCAGAGACTGAAATAGGGACACCCAAAATATGCACCATGCCACCAAACCCACATGGAAGAGCCCTACAGTAGCAGGAGAAGAAAAATGGGGAAGACACCCATCCGACTACAGAAGGGAAGAACACCCTGCGGAAGGGCCATCAACGACCCAGGAAGGACGGGAAGGGAGCAGGATGCAACACAGATGAGAAGGAAGTCAACAGAACCCACACACCTGAAAGACCAGATCCAGAGGGGGGGACAACCGAAGACGTTCCCCCCAAACCAGCACTCGACCCCAGTGGGCACGCGGGTGACCATACATTACCACTGTGTACAGGACATGGACCAAGCGCACACACCAAGCGCAGCCTTGAAGAAGACATGGAGGAGAAACACCACAGACAAAAGTCCATCACCCCCAGAGAGAAGACCCAGAAGGATGTCCCATCCGACTGTCCACACCAGAGATGGCCAGAAGCAAAAACCTAAATGGGAGCACACCACTCTTACAGAGCACACCCCATCAGGAGAAAGGCTGGGTGTACAAAAGGTAAGAAGAAATGCTGCAAAAGAGACAAATGTAAAAAAAAAAAACACACAGGGAAGAACCCCAACTGACAGCAGAAGAGACTGGTACAAAGACCAACAGGCCACAGGTGAATCCCAAAGAGACAGAGGGAAACCAACAGCCCCAGTCAGGCACAAGTCGTGCTCCATTACCGCACCAACCAGGGCTGACCCCCTGAAACTGCTGAGAGCAGACCACTGGAAATGCCATCTGGGAGACAAAGGTGAAGGTTGCAAAAGGACCAAAAGGCACGGAAGAGCCCCAGGCCACCACCACAAAAATAGGGAACAAGAAAGACTGAACCAAAAACAGAACAATTCCAACTCAGAGTGAAAGTCTGGGATGGAGCTCACCCTGTCCCAGAGTAGGAAAAACAGGCTGCTGAAATATGTGGAAAAGAACCCGCACCTCACTGTGTGAGATATAGTGGCACATACAGCACACCCTGGGAGAACACCAAAACAGGAGGAAGAAGAGCAGACCTGGGCTGAAGAGAACTCCTACCCTACAGAGTGAGGGTGCGAGAGTCTGAACAGGCCAGAGCAGCAGCACAGTAAAGACTGCAATAAAAACAAAAAGCAATAAATGTCAGTGCTACACTCACCTGAGAGTGAAAGACCGTGGCCTGCAAGGAACCAGAGGGGGGTGCTACAAACAGGCAAGGAATGGAGCCCCCACCATGCCATGTGAGGCCTGAGAATTGGACCACCAGCCATGGAACAGCCAAAAGACAAGGAAAGCGGAACCCTGCCACACCAGCCACCAACAGAGTAACAGGAAGAGAAGCCGGTGTCCCCAGAACCAGAAAGCATGACACCAAAACATATATACGCTGGAAAGGAAAAGTGGGCAACACAACAGACACTCCAGGAACAGAGAGCATGAGGGCCTGAGACTGTAACTGCCCCACCACAGGCAGCCATCCAAAGAAATGCACCAAGAAAGGGCGAGTCTTCATGGCACCAGGCACAGCAAACCGTAATGGCACCATTACCCAGAACAGGCACACCTGCAGGACGAGGGGAAGTGCACGCCCATCATGGACCAACCTCCCACCCCATAGAGGGGAAGCCAACATCGGGGAACACCCTGCCTGGGGCAAGCAGGGGAGGATGGGGGTGGTCACCCAGTCACCAGTGGTTACCAGCCATCACCACGGGAGGGAGACAGCCGGACCAGGGCCCCATAGAGCATACCCACTACATGGTACTCAACCAGGGTCCCCGTACCAGAGGAACAGCAAAAAGCCAGCAGCCAAGGCAAAACGTGCGTCTCCAATACATGCCTGGCAACAGCTGTGTCCACAGTGGAAGTCAGGCAAGCTCCTCGCTTCTGGCTTCCCCCGCATGGCTCCCTGCGGACCAGCTGGCAGGGAGATGTGCAAATGCCAGGCAGCCTCGGCACACCAGCAACCAGGGCCTGCCCAGCGGCCTCTGCGAGGCAAACTGCAGTGCTACTCCAGCAAGCCCGTCAGACTGGAAGGTAGCGGACCTGGAACAGCCAGTCGTCCAAGCCCAGCAGGGTCGACACCCTCATGTCCTCGTCCCATCGGAAGAAAGAAAAAAGAAAAGGTGGAATGCTGGGTGAGTTGAGCTTATGTACTACCTGAGGGAGGCAGTGGGGAGGGGATGTCCCAGCATTCCTCATGTTCTTTTTTCTGTCATGGAGATAGTTATCTCCACATAGTGATGAATGGGACGAGGTCTAGAGGGACCTGCGGGTAATGAAGTTTATATTGGGCAAGTGCAGATTGCAGCTTTTCAAGGTTATGCAAATACATGTTTTAAAAATCATGACAACTATTGTGTTTACCAATCCTTAAAAGTTGCATGCACCCAAAAAGATCTTCATTTGCCTTTTCAATTGGCTGTCATGTCTAGGATCATAGAACTTGTAATTCTTCAAGTGTAATTTGTTGATTGTGTTCCTCTTCTACTTGTATTTCACCTTCCCAGAAGGAACTTTGCATGTCCTCTCAGCAGATGGGGTCCGTGCCCCAGCTACTTTTGTTGTGCCCCTCCCCCATCTCCCTCTGGGGCCCCACCACCATAGTGATTGAATCCTACCTCTGCCAGCCAGCAACACAGGCAAAAAAATCGACATCAACACACACATTGCTGACTAAACATCTTTCACTGCAAAGCAGTGACTGTGTTTGAGGCAATACACGAGCCTACATATTTGCTTAGATTTTTCGATCCATCCTTCTGTCCGTCCATCCATCCATCTATTAATCGAGATACATTTATGTAAAATAGATTTACCCATACATAATCGCACGCGCATTCACTATTGCCCGTTATAGCAAGGACCAATAGTTGTATCTCTTGCCCGCTGTGCCTCCTCACCCACTTAAAAATCACTTTTAGTGCCACCGTTCTGTTCTGCACACTGCCGGCGCCCACTGGTCTTCCTAGCGTAGCACTCTGCAGCCCCTTGGGACCTAGAAATCCATAAATAATCACGTGGAAAAAGCATCTGTGACGCTGCGAGCGAAAATTACTTAATAGGCGCAGCACTGCAATAACTAGCTTGTTCTGTGCTTTTCCTGCATTTTAAAACAACCTTTGCTCATTACTCACTAAAATGGCTGAAAGCAGTACTTAGGTGCAATCAAAAAGCACAAAAATAGAAACGGTAAGTCAAAATCCCATCTTCGGTGATAAAAACTGGAGAGAGGAGAGAGCGAGAGAAGGGAGCAGACTTTCTGCACACCCCACGGAGATCTGATCCCTGTGTATACCATCTAGAAATGTCAAAACGTAACACTAAGGTAGATCAAATCTAGCCGCACTCGCTGAACAAGGCCATTTCCATTTCCATTCAGGATTGAAACAATAAACATTTCAGGGCGAGTTAGCTGCTTCTAGGATTTTATACATGGGCTGTATCTTGGATTCAACTTTCCTTTTACAAAGTCAGGAGGTTTCCATGTTTTCTTAAAAACTTACACCATCCATGAAAAATTGAAAGCTCACGAGGCTATGAATGCACTCTATTCAGGCCAGCCAGTTAGCTTTCATAGCATAAACAGAGGCACCGTGCCCGTCACTGTTTTGATTACTTCTTGAAGCAGCTCAGGTCTACTTTTGGAAATATATGGAAGGGGCACTGCTAGAAAGAACACAATGATACTGTGGTTTGCGGGTGTTTCTTGAAATGCTCGTTGCAAAATTTTCAATTGGAAATGAAGCCTTTGCTGTGAACCGCCAAAGAGGCATAACTTAGGTTTATAGCAATAAATACTTGATGAGGCAGCAAGATAAAATGTGCACTTCGAGTTAAGTAAATTAAATTTAGTCACAGCATATTGAGATCAAATACCTTGTAAAGTAAATTAATGACAGGAAGCTCATGAACTTGCCACACTGGTAATCTCAGACAAGGTAATATAAAATGTGTTAGCCAGAAGTATTGCTGTTGCAGCAAAATGAAAAATAGCCATTTCCTGACGCTGGCTGTTGCCCTCTGGAGAGAACAGGACCCTATGGAATTTTTGTTTTTCTAATAATGATGAACCGTCCCACAAGTAATAGGGAACATTCTAACTGGCCTCTTTAATAAACAGATAAAGGTAAATCCCAGTCATTTTATAGTCTACAATAGGAACAGACTGTGTATGAATATGTCTGAACAACTATGGCAAAGATTGCTCAGAGTGCACCAGTGTGTGTTCAGTTTTGTGCAAAGACTACCAATTATATTAATTGCACTAGTGCTGTTGGAATTGTGTAGCAGCAACGAGGCAGACCAAAATGTGCATCATGACATTTTTGCAAAGGTCAAATGATTCAGATGTCATTTTTGTACATCTCAAGAGGTGAACATGGCTATGAAAAATTGTTCCAGTGGGTGTAAACCATGTAAAACAAACTGTTACTGCAAAATCGCACTGACTCCAATGCAAAGCTTGTGGTCGGGCCCAGTTTTTAGAGAAAGGCAGAATTTAGATGCCAGTTTCTGTTCTTGCTGCACAGGGTATTTCGGTATCAGTCTTTTTGCACCACTTAAATGGTCCCCTCTCACCCATAAATTGGTCTTCCCCAAAAAATAGCTTTCTACCTCAGATTACCAACATATAGTTTGTGAGCAGCCTCTCTAATTCTGCATAAGTGTTCAAAAAATGGTAAATTGTGCCTACAAATTATGCCTGTTGTATTCTATGAATTCTGTTAAATACTAGTGTCTTGTATGGCAAGGCTTTCGTGTGATATTTTTATTTCACCGAACGTTTCCAACTTTGTATATGTGTTGTACTGGAAGAATACCCTGCGGTGCAAAGATGTGTGCATGGCTCCAGACATCCTGTTTTAGGGCCAGCTCGGGGGATGCCAGCAGCAGCCACATGTCTCTGTAGATGTGGCTCGGCTCTCTGCTTCACCCCTTGTGCAATACAACCCAGCAACCTTAGATGCTTTGGTTGCTACGATGCGTTAGCTTTTTTATTAAATCTGCCCCTGTTTTGAAATTGTTATTTCTCTTTTTTGTATCAAAATATGTTTCCGCATCGTGACAGACCTTTCTAACTTGTCATCACACACACTCACAAGCATTTCTTTTTTAATCAACCTAAAAATAGGCAGTGCCTTTATGCAAGTAATCACCGCGTTGGACCTTTTCAATAAAGGTCCTTGAATTGTTGCAGTTTCAAAGAAATAAGACATAGTGTACTCAGTACACTCTGTCATTAAAAAGCATGGAAGGGAGCTATATTCTTTGCTCTCTTCTATTCAAGTGTACACCAGTGTAAATAACATCTAGTCTCTGTTTATAATAACATATTAGTGTGAAGTGACAGAGAAATTAGATTGGACAGCTCTGATTCATTCCACATGACCTGTTGCAAACAAAAGGTTATATTCAAGCCTACAGGAAAGGTATTGCCGACTGCAGCACTCAGAGAAAAAGCCCCAGCAAAAAACACATGCGAAATACCAGCCTTGAGGACAAAGCACCTCTGTACTGAAAGAAAGCAGGCTTCACTCCCAGCTAGTGATTACTTAACCAGTTCATTCCTCGGTAAGGTCTACCCTATTAATCCGTCCATTAGTGGGAAAAGCATCATGAAAAACTTTAAACAAACCGTTTGCTTTATGTAATTAATTATTTACGTGTTTTTTCAGTTGTTTTACTTTTATACTGATCCATATACAGATTTTTTTTATATAATAATAGACGATGAATACGTTTAGGTGACATCCATTGGAAAGTCTTTTTTTTCCTCTCTGGCTATATTAAACAACACTAGTTTAATTAAGATCAATAAATCACAGCACTGGCAAACTGCTTAGAACAGCAAATTATTAGCTTTCTTAATTTATTGAGTCCTATTTTATGGTTTTCCTACTTTGGGTTGTGCCATATTAAATAATATCGCAACTATGCCATTATTTGATCATAGACCACAAAGAACCTTTCAAAGACCGATCAAACATACATTTTCAGATCTGTGAATAATGAGGGCAAGAACATTGCATCGATTTTTTCCCTTGACCAGCATTCTGTATCCTCTGCACATTTTTTGAGAAGAGAACGCCTTACCGCCCTTTCTTGGACCTGGCGAGGCAAGGGCAACATAGAACAACTCGGCCAGTCAGATAAACTTGACTTATATTTATCTTCAAAACCTGGAGATTTGATTCCCGAGAGAAGAATTTTTGAAAAGTGAAACACATTTTGTCAGTGCTAAAATTAACTAGGGCACTTCTAAAAATTGTGAACAGGTACAGTGACGTATGCTTTACTAAAAAGAAAAGTTATGGTTTTTTTAGTTAACTTTACATTGCACATGATCATGACTTTGTATGAGCCAGAAGCTTAGATATAAATCTTGTCTTTCACCGGTTGCCTACATCACTCTTGCTGGGTATTGGCGATGGAGCAAAACATTGCCTGCTCCAAATAGTGGCCAGGAATTATTTGGCAGTTTGAATCCAGTAGTCATTTTCGCTGAAAAAATGATGCTAGTCGGGTGGGGCTTTGCACCAAAAAATTATGTTAGGCAGGTTAGAGTAAAAAAAATGACTCCAACCTGCCTAGAGTCATTTTCTGATGCAAAACCATCCATATTATATGACTCCTGTCTTAGAAAAGACAGGAGTCATGCCCACCACCTGAGTGGCAAGCACAGGGGACCAGGGTCCCCTGGGCATGGCCATTGCACCCAGTTCAGGGCCCTCTATGGCACTTTAAAATATGGAATGCAATTTTTACCTGTACTTACCTGGGATGGGGTCCCCCAACCTCCGCAGTCCCTCTGGTGTGGGTGGGTGTCCCTGGGGCCTGGGAAGGGCACCTGTGGGCGTGTTCCACCATGGGAATAGGCCCACAGGTCCCCTAACACCTGCCCTCATCCAGGCGTTAAAATATGGGTCAAAGCAAGCTTTGCCCCATTTTTTGACCCCTCCTCCCTCCCGTGCACCATTTCTGCACAGGAGTATAAATATGGCATTAAGACTATAGAGTCATTTTTTGTACAGGAACGCCTACCTTGCATCTCATTAAGGCAAGGTAGGTTTCCACTTCCAAAAAATGACTTTAACTCCATAAATTTGGTGCTAGATGGGTCTAGCACCAAAGTATAAATATGGAGTTAGTTTTGCACCGAATTAGAGTAAAAAAATGACGCTAATTCAGTGCAAACAGAGTATAAATATTCCCCAAAGTGCTGCAGGACACAAAAAGCAGGTATAAACACGCTGTGCACACCCCTGACGCTTTTATTAGCATGGCACAAGGCAAGCACCTAGACCTATTATCATTAAGAAATCTAGGCAGGTAAGTCATAGAGGTGTCAACTGTGTTTGAGAATGTACAGGATGTTGTCTTCCTCAGTTTGGCTAAGTGTGTCTTCTGCACAGGTCAGTACACTCAACAAGATAGAATAGCTTTTATTTTTCTTGTGCCAGGAGACAAAATATTTGCGCTCTAGAAACTGTCACACCACTTGTCCATTTAGCTTAGCTTTTTATCGAAATTCACCATGCAGATCAGTGCTATTGGAAACATTGTAAAGCTTTTGTGTGCTTTTGTGAGCACTTTCTCTTTTTTGGTCAACTCCTAATTTTTCACATTTCCAGCAGTGTGGCAACCCTGAAAATAAAATGGATTGATTTATCACAGCCCTGATTCGCAAGTCATGCTCCCTTTTGATTTCAACATGGTATTGGACACTTCCAACACTTTACGAATGTCTCACTCTCTTGAGTGCATAGGTCAAATGGGTCGGCATCCTGTCTGGCTTCTTACGCCTGATATGTATTGCTGATCACAGAGAGAGCAAAAGCCATACTCTTCAAGTTTCATCAGAATAATTGAGAGCCCTTTATTAAGAACCTTCTATCATGCAT
This sequence comes from Pleurodeles waltl, assembly GCF_031143425.1. Taxonomy (NCBI): domain Eukaryota; kingdom Metazoa; phylum Chordata; class Amphibia; order Caudata; family Salamandridae; genus Pleurodeles; species Pleurodeles waltl. Next base: position 523,796,844 of record NC_090437.1, on the reverse strand, counting down.
TGTCCCAGGAACATTTGTTAGCTTATAGATTTTAAATCCTCGTTGTTGTATTCAAGTGAGAGTGTTTTGCAATGAATGAAGAATGGTGCCAATTTTTATCTCTTACAATGTTTTTAATGTTATCAAAATATTTCAATGTTAGAGCCATCACACATATATACGTGTTCCAATCTTTTCATTTGAAATGCCACCAATAAGTTATTAAAATAAACATGTATTTAACCTTTAGAGGTTACCTGCCAAGTGGATCATCCTACCACTATGCTCAATGTGCTGAGTGACACAGCACAGAGGCAGGTCATGCTTTTTGAACCTCGACTCACACATGCACATGTGGATAATAGGTAGTCTTTTCAACCTCTGAGTTTTAAACTATGGGGGCTCTGTTAAGCAGAAGGAAGTGAACTAAGCTGCAGATTCAGATCCTTATTCATTAGATGACAGCGAGTCACTTGAGAATGGATAAATATCTCATAGTTCAAGCTAAGGACAGCACCAATGCAACCTTCTTTGTTAACAGAAAAGGGGAGACCATATTTGTCTTTCCTAATGATGAGTACCAATGCCAAAGTTAAAACAAGGCATGGCCAGAGCAGAGATGAACATCATAGAAGCCCACAGACAACATTATAAAATAATCCAGGAAGCCACGAAGACCCAAAAACACAAGAGAATATGTGCTCATCTTGACCTCAGTTGAAGAGCAAAGAAAACCAGAAGAGGTGTTATAAAAGGAAGAGAGTTATTTTCTTGTTCAAAGAAAATAATTGATAACAAGCAGTTGAAATGCAATGGGTCTCCGTTTTGCTCGAGTTAGAGCTATTGGTGTTGTAAATTCCTAACTGGACTTTTCTTGCCACATAAATTGAAAGTGAAAAGTAAAACAGTTGACATAAGCAAGCCGATTCAAAGTGGCATTACTGCCATGAGCATGAGCGGGAAGGAGTGACACAAAAGGAAAAAGAAGTTTGCAGCAGTCAAACGTATTGGCAAAAGTACAATAATCCATATAACAGGGTCGATGGCCAAGGCAGTAATAAAACTGCCCCAAGGAGGGACAAACGTAAAACATTTGCCAATGATAACAAAGGATTTTTGAAAGGCAAGCCCATAAACAAGTGATAGTGATGGGCATGCGGTGGGCATGGTTAAAAGGCCACAGATAGATTACAACAGGTCAGAGCGCTTGTGCTCGACCTAAAAAGGAATGTAATCAGCTCATTAGTTTAAACAGGAAATACATAGGGAGAAGTGAGCATTTATCACTTGATGTGAAGTCCTGGTTACTCTTGCCTGCCATTGTAATAATGTGTGTACCTTGTTATGCACATGTATGTCCTGCAGTAGCAAGTAACACTGCAGAGCATGCTGCTCTCATTAACAAAATTTGTTGTCACACCAACTTGACTAGGGCAGCATAAGCCGCAAACGGAGAGTGAAGGATGAGTTTTGCTACAAAATCTTCAGCATGTCCTGAAAGATTAGAGAAGCAATTGCTGAGTGAGATGCACCCACAGATTTACTGTAAGAGTAAGCTGTGATGATCAAGGCTAACAGAAAAAGCTGATGCAGTAATGTCACTACCAGACCTGCAGAGAAAATGTTGCTACATAAGACGAACCAGTCATCATTGCAGCAGCAGTGGCATGATTCAAATCAGTAGTCAAGGTAGTGGATAAGGAAAGATCTGTAGGGGCAGATGTTGTTGCAAGACAGGATGCAGGTAAAAGTCCTCAAGGCACTGAAGATAAAGAAGAGAGGGGAATGACATACACGTTTAAGCTATCACATTGCTGCACTATTAAAAAAAATATTGCAGGGCTCAGGTGAGTGTAATGAGGGGATACATCTTTAGTGAAGCATCACAAAACATCTGCAGTTACTTCCTATGTCACATTGAGAATGCATTAATGGTAGAGAACAGTTGTCGTTAGAAACTCTCTTTGTAATGTGGTATTTAACAAGAAGCTAAGCTAAGCCAGGCAAATTGGTCAGCTTTGCATCTTCTTTAGTCATTGCGCTTTAGGGGAAGAACTTCTCTAGACACTCTTGTTTTTTTGGGAAATGGCCACTTTATTTTGAAGCAGACAGAGGACACAATATCGGTAGGCCCTTCAGCAGAGCTGCACATACTGAATACCCCAAAACAATATTCTAATAATAAACTCTAAAACACACCTATCCTTTATAATTACCCACTCCTTATGGGTGAAAAACGTCCATCTTTTATGCCAAACACTTTCAACATGTTCTTGTGTTAACTTCCTTTTTCCTATTCCTTATTCCTGAATTCTCATTGACTTGCTTTCCGGCTCACCTGCGCTAGGCTCGAACATACCTCCTTGTTAGAAATGGGGTCTCTAGTTGGCAGAGGTATATACCTTTGTCCAAGTAGGGACCACAATCCTAATCAGGGTAAGTCACACACAATCCAAATTATCCTGTGCCCACCCTCTGGTAGCTTGGCACTGAGCAATCAGGCTTAACTTAGAAGGCAATGTGTAAAGTATTTCTGCAAGAAATCATGCAATAACACTATGAAAACACCACAAAAATACACCACACAGGTTTAGAAAAATATAAGATATTTATCTAGTTAAATTAAGGTCAAAACAATAGAGTCAATAAGTACAAGTTAAAATATCACTTCTGCAAGATTAAAAAGAGTCTTAGATCTTAAAAATCAACAGTTGTCTCTTGTTTGCACAAAGTACCTGGTTTGTGTCAAAATTACATGCACGGAGACCGCAGAGGAGGAGCTGCATTGAAAAATAAGATGTGCATCAGATTTCCCGAAGTGGCACAGATGATGGGTTGTTTTTTTCCCATGCTGCAAGGGGCTTTGCATCGATTTCTGGCATGCAGTCTTGGGTCCTCACTGCGATGCCCGGTCCTTTTGTTGCCCAGGGAAGATGAGTGGAAATCCTGGGCGTGTGGACGAAGTCACGGTCATTGCGTTGATCCGGTAGGTGTTGCGTCAAATTTTCTGTCGCACAGCAGGCGCTACATCAATTCTTCACTCAGGAAGGCAGGCTGCGTCGTTCCGGCTCAGCTGTACGTCGATCCATTAGGACTGTGCGTTGAATTTCTGGTCGCAATGCAGGTGCTGCATTAATGTTCACTCGGGAAGTCAGGCTGCATCATTCCAGTTTGGTTGTGCATCGATTTTCTTGTTGCAAGGCAGGCTGTGTGTCATTTCTGGCAGGCTGAGGGTCGATTTTCGGTGCACTAGGAATTTCCTTGAAGAGATTAAGGCCCATATTTATACTTTTTTAGTGCTGTCTTTACACCGCTTTTTGACACAAAAACGGCGCAAACTTACAAAAAACATTCCGGCGCAAACTTACAAAATATGATTGTATTTTGTGAGTTTGTGCCCTTTTTGCTTCAAAAAGCGGCGCAAATACGTGGATGTTTCCTGCCTACACTAACTTTGGTGGCCCTGCTGGGGTGGGAATCCATCCCCTAGCCTTCCCTGAGTGCAAGGGTGGGCCTCAGAGAGGCTAAAGGCACTGGACATTCCCAGCAGCATGGGACATGCAAAGCTGCATATGGGGCTGTTTCCTCCCCACACTGAATTCCGTAGCCCTGCTGGGGTGGGACTTCATCCCCCAGTCTTCCCTGAGTGCAAGGAGGGGCCTCACAGATGCGTAAGTTGTCAGACATTCCTTCAGCATAGGACACATATTGGATGCACCCGGGCGTGCGCCCAGGTGAAGACCAGGCCAAGAGCAGGCCCGTCTGTGGCTGTCCACGGCTGGATGAAAGTGGGCCGAGCCAAACCTCTTAAGTTTACTTATGCATACACAGGTAAATGCACCCTCCTAGATCTCATTCAGTACGGGCAAACACAAAGTTGTTGGATGCTCTACACCACCACATAAACCCACAAGCATTGATACTATGCAATAGAGAGCAATAGGGGTTGTAACTAAAAAATAGCCCTAACTGAGCGCACACTATCTTTGGGGAATGGGAGTAGCCTTGGAGGAACAGTCAATGGCATTGGTACTTCCATAGCCCAAACACGTAGCACAATGCAGGAAGTATCTGTAAGGGACATTGTGGAGAAAATGACCCCTGCAGTACAACCATCAAGCACGGTGCTGCAACTGAAAAACTTAATTCCAGCACTTTTCCAGCTCTTCTAAGTATTAACAGTCCCAACTCATCCCCTGAACCAGTTGTTAAATGCAGAAGGACAACCAACCTGCTCCCCGTGTGAAATCTCGGTTAAGCCAGATATCTGACGGAAAGGGGCTGAGCCCAACCTCGTAGGAAACATTCATTTTGGGGAGATTTATAATGAATTCTCAGCGATTTTGGAAGGATAACTTTTAGTAAATTTCATACTGGAAAGTAAATATTTAAAAGCACATTTTGTACTGGTTTGCATCACTTTTTTTAATGCAAACCCAGCTAAAAATTTTAGTAAATCATCACCTTCGCTCCAAACCTACGCTTAGGTCACCTATCTTTCCCCAGGAATTTCTCAAAATGCCAAAAACATGTCTGTCTGCCAGCCTACTGCCGTCCTCATGTGCAAATGCAGTTGCTGGTCCCTGTAGACACCTCTTTAACCTGTCAAACATCCCTGGCATCACCTGCATTCCATTTCCACTGCAATGTGTACATAAATCCCTTCCTCCAATACATCTCCCCACTTCATTCTCTCATAAACCGTTGTTCCTGCAATGTCCGACATACTCTATGCTCCAAAAATATAATAGAAAAAACAGCACAATATTGGAGCCATTTTTGTGTGGATGTGCATGCAGATGTCATCTGACTCACTGCTTGCATCCAATAATCTGCCATTATTTCCCCTTTCCCATCACCGATAATACCCTTTTCTATAGGCAATCATGAGGTATTTACTATAAAGAAAAGTACAACTACTCGTTTCCATGAAAAAGTCTCCGATAACAGTCTTCTTTCCACTAATGACATAACATCATTTATCACGTGAACGTTTCCTGCCATTCTGCTGTGCCACTCCTGCTCTTAGCTCACGATTGATGAATTCCTATCACATTTGTCCATATAAATCTCTTGACAATATGGCCAGCAAACCTCCTGCCAGTTGTAGTTCACTCTTCTCCCCTGTATCCACACCCCTTCTTGTAGTGATGAGCCTGAGAGGTCTGTTTCTGCTGCCAATCGATAGAATCTCAGCCACTGAAAATAAAATAAAATGTTAACATGGAACATCATGATCCTCTGTAAACATCTATACCACAAGCTCTAGTAACAACCTCCGGTACCCAGCGGTGATTAGCTGACAATGTTTTAATCGCTCTCACCAAAACCTTGTTGTCTATCACAAATGCCACCTTCCTGTTCATCAGTTACCGAAGCCATGGTCTCCATGCCACAACTCCTGAAAAAAAAATGCAAACTGGCAATGCTGTGGTAACAGCTAGGTAGCTATTGTTTAGCGTGCCATCTTCCTCTCCAGATAAGGCCTACCCTCCTGCTACCAATTCATCTGAAAATTGTCATGAGCCCTAGTGACAGAGCCTAATGGCAGCCACATTAGTCACAACTGTTGTAGCGGCAGAGGAACCAATCCACGTCAGCATGTCAGTTGTCCTTTGCCCGGAAAGGTAACTCATTCAGTGCCATTGGCACCCACTTCAAAATCATACTTGCCATTTTAGTTCCATCCAGTGTCAATGATACTTCAAAATCCGAAGCCACCTGTTCCGAAGTTCTTGTCAGGAGTTCTTTATGTCTCCCTGTCCACCCCACTAATAGGACGTCTTTGAGGTAGTCCAGTGCTTGCTTGTACCTCCATAACCTCTTTATCACCAATTCCAAGCTTGTACTGAAGGTCTTAGGCACTACAAATGACGCAGAGCAGTACACTGTCATTACCTTGTTAATCCAGAACTCCCCTTCATATTTGATTTCTAATGGAGGAATGTATTGTGGCTGCACCATCAAAGGGTTGGAATAACTAGTAGTTACAGTAGTTGAAGTTTGGCCATACCAGTCGTCAACAGTGTGGCCTCGCTATACACCTCATATCCAGCAACCATTCTGACACTCACTGACACCACAATAAAACCAGTTGGGAGAGACGACCACATCCATTCAAGGGTATTGTATTCGGCAGGGCACGTTTTCTTCAAACTCCTCATTGCAAACACTACCAATTGATCTTAATATGTTGAATGAACTCCTATCTGAACTGACACTTGAATAAAGCCAGTTCATGCTACAGAAAATACTTCTTATTGCCTTATATGTAGATTGTTTGTGTTCTTGAGGACATTCTCTTGTATACCAGGTTTATGGTTTTACAACCTACTTAATTAAAGTATAGTAAAACATGTGAAGTAAAGATGACAACCTAAGCAGAGTCATGTTGAGATATGAACAAAGTGGGCAGTTGACCACGGTTCCCAACCTCATAACTGCTCCATAGTAATCAGGACTGTCAGAAGACTCTCTCTTTCTGTTTCTCTTTCACACACCTGCCTCATTCTGCATCTTAACCTCTCACCCTCTATCTGCCTACCCCTGAGTCATGACTTATCCTACCTCACCACTGTCTACCCTTCTACCTTCTATCTCTACTTCATCTACCTCTTGCTCTCTCCTCTCTCTCTCAATAACTTATTCACCCCTTTTTACTACTCTATTTGCTCCTGTCTGCCTCCCTCTAACATACTCTTACATTCCTATGTTTGTTTTTGCATTTCTACATATCTTCTTTAAACTTCGCCTTTCACTACTACATCTTTATCTGCCTCTCTATCTTCATATCTCCCTCCTTACCCATCCCTTTTCACTACCTTACTTCTCTCTAACTACCCCTGTTGCTTCTGTATCACTCACTTTCTATCACTTAGCTCACCTCTTACTTTCTCACTTCTTATGCCCTTCCTCTCTCTCTTCTGTCCTCCACATCACTATGTAGCTGACCTTATTCCTTTATCGCCAATCTCTTTACCCTACCTGTCTACTTCACCTCTCTTTCAATAATGCTTGCTCTACCCCACCTCTCCCTACATGTTTCTCATGAACTCTCCTCTCGCCCTGCCACTAGGTGCACCTACGTCTATCTCTACACCACTCTACCTATTCCCTCATTCACTCTCTCTAACTCACCCATTTCTCTGCAGCTCGCTGCTATGTTTCCACCTAATCTAACCATATTCATCTTTCACCTATTTTACCTTTCTCTCTCAACCTCTCTTTACTTCAACTATTTTGCTCTTTCAATTTCTGTAAACTTCATTTATGCCACTATTTCATTCTTCAACCCCGCTTTCCCCTTTCACCACTCTCTAACTCACATCTCATTCCTCATTTCTTACCTTATCTCATCTCGTTTACTACTTATCTCTTTCCACATCTCTCTCTCACTACTTAGCTCTCGATTTAGATTACCACTCATTTGCACCTCTGCCTTTTCATCTTCCCTCTCTCTTTTTCTCCCTTTCCCCTCCACGTCACATCTCACTACCAGACGTCTTTCTTGCTACCTTTTGGTCTTTTTTTCTTTATTGTTAACCCCTCATCCTCTAACATCTTTTTTGTAATTTCTCTCTCAATTTACCCTCTTTACTTCCCATGTCAAGCTCTCCTTTAATTTATAAATCTTTCTACCTCATCTCTCTGTCTCTATCTCACTCCTTACCTTACCAATACCTCTAATTCATCCTCACACTCTACTTTTGTGATCAATAGTGACTCTCCATCTCAACTGTATCTCACCACTTCAAATCTTTTCACCCTGCACCTCACCTCTCTTTCTCGGATTGTTCTTTACTCCTAAAATATCACATCTGCTTACCATTAACTCTCTCTACTTGTGCCTCTACATCAGTTCTCTCCGTACCTCACTCCTAGGTTTACCAAACTCCTCCCCCTCCTTCCACATTACTTATTCCTACCTTTCTTTAGTCATCTAACTGACTCTAAGACATTAGCTATCAGACTGCCTCTCTTTCGCTCCACATCTCTTTGTCACGACTCACGTGCTGCTTGCGCCTGGAAACCGCAGATCTTGTGGCGTGGGTCTTGAAGGTTCGGCTTTGGCCCAGAAAGGGGCGACTCTTTCTAGTAGCCACGGTGCTGTAGGCAATGGAACCGCCAAGAACAGACCGTGCCCTTTAGAAATAGTGCCAGAGGGGAAAAACCCCAAAAGGGGAAAAAACCTCCAAACCGTGGATTCCTGAAACAAGAACAAAAAACCAGGAATCAAAAAGAAACAAAAATGCAGGTAAACACGAGTTTGACAAGATTCAGAACCGGAGGCTAAGAATCAGGAGCGAAGACACAATCAGAGCAGATAGTGTTGCAGCGCAAGGAAAGGGAGAAAACAGCGCCCTTATATACCAAGAAACAGGAAATGACCAAACAGGAAGTAAAGACGCCATCTTAGATAGGGAAGAAGTACATAGGACAGAATAGAACAGAAACCATAGAAAATAGGGAACAAGGAATGCTGGGAAGAAAAAGGTAATATGGGAAGGGGGGAAAGACATAAAGAAAGGACAAGAAAAATGCCTCAGAAAGCAAAGAAGAAAAAGAAGAGGTAAGGAGGGGTTAGAGGGAAACAGGGACACAACAGAAGGCAGAGTGAGGCCCCAAGTAAAATCTGGTGCCTCGCGCGGTACACAGCAGGCTCGGGGCGCGCCGCGTCCTGGGGACGCGCTGCGCGGCGCGAGCCGAATGTTCGGCTCGCGCCGCGTGGTGCGGCGCGACACTCTTCCTCTTTCTACATCACTGGATCCCTGACTATGTCACCTTTCTAGCTTTACTTTTCGCCTCTTAATGCCACATCTATCTCTCTAACTCATCTCTACTCTCTTTTACAGGTATTTGACCTCTCTCATTATACAGTTCTCACTAACTGCATGTCCTTAGCCTGGCTCTTGCTTTCTCCCATTTTCATTAGCCAACAGAGTTCACTGTATATCTATGAAAATGTAGACAAATAAAGAGGATAGGAGAGACAAGACAGAGGAAGAGAAATTCATCAGATATTACCCAATGGAGTAGTGAAAATCCTCTGAGCAGAACTTTGACTTTCATTGTTGCAGCAAGAATGCGAGTTGAAAAGGGGAGCTTATTTATGATTACCAATATCCAGCAATTACACTGCAATTGCAAACGACATGCACATATATCTTAGTTTGCTATTATGCACTAGTCTACTAAAAATTCTAAAAGTCTGCCTTTCCATGTCTTTCTTGGAGTCAAGGGAACAAGCTGCTTGGCCACTTATTTTTGCCAGAGAGTACTATGGAATGGCTTCATCATTGCTACTTCAAGCTTTCTTTGGTACTCTTTGGCTGGTGGACAGCAGGCCACTTAGGTTTCTGGCTGTTTTTGTTTGACACTGTTTCTGTAGGTATATCTTATAAATCAATATTGCTTGACATTAGAGGGCATCACGTTAGCTGAAAATATGTAATACCATTAAAGTTACTCCAAACAAAGGGCAAAAAATCCTGAAGGTAGCTCTGATTGATGTGGGTCTCCCAACTTGGGAGATCCATCCACTATTGCAGGGTAGATAGGGAGCAGGTGGTTATGCATCCTCAGGCATGCGTAGGCAAGGGCATCGTCCTTCTGGGGTGAAAAGGATTTTACAGCCAGCTGGCAGAGCATGGGCCCCTCCTTCAAAAGGGGTGGCACGGAGTAAAGTTGGCCTCTTTGTTCTTGCCTCATGTTGCAGCCTCATCACGCACCACCAGACTCCCAAGACGCCTGCATCAGACACCAGGGGAAGTTGCTGCCAGCCATTCATTTCTGCCCTCCAGTAGCCACACGGGCAGAGTGCTTGTTTCTCGCAAGACCCAGGACCTTTTTAGCTTTAGGTGGTGGCTCTGGAGGGCGCAGAAAGGTCACAGAAACAGTAAAATGAACAGTAGAAATGAAACAGTAGAATGTTTATGGGTGAAAGGAGGGACATGGGGGCATTTGTGCCAACAAAAAAGTATTGCAGGAAGCAGGCTGTAAGTAGTGAAGGTGGTTATGGTTCACAGACTACACCAGATGTTGTCTCAGTGGGTGAGGTAAGGAAGGAAGGAGGACAGCATGGTTCAGCTACAGTGACAGTGCCTACTGCAAATAATAGCATTTGACAAATTGGCAGTAGCTACATGGCAATTGGGGTAATGCCAGCAACTAGCGCGGGCTGCTTGATGGCTAACTTAGCTACTGTGTTGCCATGGTTATCAAAAATTGGGATATCTTCACTGCTTATAGGGGGCGCGTAGAGGGGTTGCTGAGAGTGATAATGTTGAAACGGCCAGGACGGTGGTGGCGTATTTGGACACCTCAGGTTGGCAATATGGACAAGGTAAGCAAACTGGAGTAGTTGGCACACCTGCAGCAGTAGTAACTAAGGTAGCACAGATTCCAGCAGTTGCCAGTACCATAACATTCTGCAGCACACATAGAAAGAAGAAAATACCTATCTTGATTGTTTTTGTGCAGGAAGGTTTTCCTTTCTGCACAAAAAGAATCATCCCCACAATGCAGGCGTACTTGCATCATGGTGTTACGTGGGCACTACACAGCAACTTGATCACCAGTGCAGGAGGAGAGGACAGATCTACACCCTATCTTGTCAAAATGGCACATTCCTGCCCTTCCCTGGTGGCCCAGGGAGGCGCAGCAAGATACTATTTGTGCTGGACTGCGTCACCTGGACTTCTAAATGTGGCACTAAGCCTTTTGTCTTCCTAATGGTGCAGTTTTCCCATTGTCATGGTTGAATTTTTTCCACCAACACCATACTTACAACCCTGGCCTTTGCCTTAATTTGCTAAAGGAGGCTCTATGGCCAAATGACAAGTTCCAGTAATTGTAAAGCAAAAGTCAATCACAAACTTTGTTTATTCACCAACTGTTCCTCCGACCCCAATGCAAAGATGGTCCAGAAGGTCCTGTTCCCTGCTGACAACGCTTGCCCAGTGATGTTTTAATTGCCATTCAGTCCACCTCACCTCAAATATACAGGTCATGTGGGAGAGGACCTTCCCCCACCGCAGCTTACTTGCTTCTGTCCTGTAACCCTGCGTGACTCACCCACCCACGGCCACCATATTGGGCAGAAAATGGAGCACCAGCCATAAAAATCCTCCTATCTCCTCAGCGCTGGGGTGATGTGCTCTTTCCCTTCCCGACATATTCCAACACACCCTCCATACACACAACCCAAAACAAAATGTTACCCTAACAAACCCCAAATATACTAAATAACTATCCTATCCCAGAGACAGATACCCAACAATACAATGACATCACAATATTAAAGTCTAAAGGACAGGGCAATACAGAGGTCAAGGACAAAAAGACACAACAGCACACAGCATAAAATCACACCTCAAACAACATTCTCTCACACAGGTCTCCAAAACACCTCCTCTCACAAAGACAGACAAAAAGCATGTGACTGTAAGAGAAAGTGAAAGTAATTTTGCATTGGTGACAGTAAGAGAAAGTGAAAGTAGTTTAGCAGTTCCCAGTGTGCCTGGTAGAACTATTACCTCGTTTTCTGTGATGATGCATCATGTTTTTTGAGAATGTGTCATTTTTTTCACGCAAACCAATTTCTGTTGCCACATGTCAAGAGGACATTAGACAGTCTCAACGCATTGCATGGTTTGCGTCATTTTTGGTAGACGCTATGCAAAACAATTTGACGCATATTGAAAATGCGTTGATTTGTTTGATGCAACACATGTAAATTTTGCTAGAATGTAAGGTGTAATAGGAACATATTTTTTTCTAAACATTCATGTGCAGTTTTGTGTTACTAGTAGATATGTCAAATCAACAACTTGCTCTCTTTCCATGTGTCTAAGGTATGTCTTGTGAGTGCACATGTGTGATGGTACATGTCTTACTTGGAACAGACATTACCTACTTCTGATTTCATAAGAGTCATGCCAATGTTAGCTGCATAAGGTGGCCTTATGTGGATCATATGTGAAACATATTAAAGTATTTGCACAGATTTGTACCTATGTTTTGTCATCTAATTTTACATTAGAATGGCACTAAACAGGGTCTCAAACTGCATCATTTATGATTAAAGTGGCTCCAAGCTTGCAGAGTCCCACACTGTAAACTCATTGTGACACCTCATCCCTGTGCAAAGTATGATTTGGGCTAGATGGCCATTCCTCCGCAGGGATACCAAATGGACATAGCATTGTTAAAGTAACTAGCTGTCTTTGCAACTTCATTTTCCACATTTTGTAATGGATGGGCACTGCAGGCATAAGAATGATACTACTGCTATTGACTATGGTTTGTCCTCATCTTTCATAGGCTAGTGAAACAGTTTTGAGTGTCAGTCCAGCAAAGTGTCACAACCGCGTTTGTTGTATTTGTTAAATCTGTGCTAAAAATGCCATGGAGTAGTTTATTTGGAATACTGTGCTACCATGCTGTGGTTTGGAGGTTGATGGGCAATCCAATGACAGTTAGACATCATAAACAATGCATTCAGTGTGTGGTGACCTTAGACCATTGATTACTTTACTTCAAGGGTTTGCATGCACTCACCATAGAATGTGGCCCATACAACAACATGTAGGACTGGACACATGTCTGACAAAATGTGCTTGATCACAATGTACAGACAGCAAGCTGTTGCGCAAGGGGTGGTGTTGTTTGAATTATATAGTCTCATCAAGTGTGGTGATCAAAACGTCTAGCCACTTCCATGGCTGGAGCAATACTATTTTACACCTACCTGTCTTCCCATGTCTACAACATCTTTTGTGTAAGTGTCTGTAGGTGGACGTACATGCATTTTTGGGATCTGACTACACAGATAGGACATTTACACTGATAATGTAGCCACACAGCTTAGGATAGATATCCCATGTGTTCAACTGGTTAACTCACTTGATACCCTTTGTAATTTTTTATGCTGGAATGCAGTTGACTTTACCTAGATTGTGGCCACCTAACCCTCTACTATGACAGTGCATTAGTGTGTTAATCTACTGTGTGTCCAAAGGAGGAGACATCAGCCAGTCATGCAAGATGGATAACATACAGTTCCCCTTGCAGGAAAGTGTGGTGATGTATAGGAGAGACATGTGTCATGGATGTCTTAGTCATGGCATGCATGTGCTTGGTTTGTGTCCTTTATATGTGATGTCTTCCGCTGCTTACTGCAGTGGTATGTCTGGTTATAACAGTGCTACAATCTACGTGATCCATACACAACTGATAATGCTCCTTCTGAACAAAATATTTGCTAATATGAGTGACACTCATACTTGATTTTGCTGGCCAAACACATAGGTGGACTTGCAGACAGTGTGACTGGGATATCAAGTAGCCTACACAATATGTGTAGTTTTGTTTATGGTCTTATATATATATAATGTTGTAGTGTTGATTGTTACATTGGTATCGTGTAGCCATTCTCACCTTTTGAAACCTGATGGCGTATTTTAAGCCTCAATTGCCAAATGGCTGGCAGTGTTTCGACAAGTGGTATTAAGCACTCATCTTCCTTAATGAATGTCACTGTATATTTTCCATGTGATGTTTGGCAATGACACTAAAGTTTGCCACAGGAAAAACAATGTTAACTGTTGATGATCCATTGTATGCAGGATGGCAGGCTGACATCTACACATCTCTTGACTCCTGCCACAGCAACATGTTGTCTGTAAGTCCACTTTCACAAAGTGACTGTGCCAGTTTACTACAGGAGTGTCTCACCTCTCCTTCTATAAGAGTTTGTTTCACATGAGCACTTACACACAGCTGCTGTGCACATCTTTTGTGAGATGCACAATGAGTGTGAATGAATGGTATGTGTACTCCTGAAAGCTATGGTACACATATGCATTTGTACATAGGTCTTTGTCCAGATTGACACATGGATTTTGTCAAGGGAATGAGGGATGCAATAACATTTTCAGACATACATGGGAGATGACTAGTTATTTGTGTGGGACAGGCCTAGACATACTGGGGATTTGTCCTACGTATATTATAGACATTTTGTTATGCATGTGTGTGTCACTGATGGATATGTTATGAATTTTCACATGTAATTGGGAACTGAAATAATTGTGTTGTCACATTGCTGACATTGACCAACTGTTGTGGGCAATGACTGCTCTTGTCCTACCTGGAGGTGACATCTGGATAACATTCATCACATGGAGTACCATTGTGACTCCTAACATATTTCAAGGCAATAGACCTGTGTAACATAACTGTTTCATTGCAACATGTATGTGAAACTGGCATAGCAAACATGACACACACAAAATTCATTCACATTGCTATGTGTTTCAAAATTAGGTGAGGTCCCACTAAGTAAGTACAGTTTGTTTCGCAGAATCAGCTAATCTTGAAACGTGTAACATTCATCAAAAAGGCTGAAATCAATGTCAATGTTGCTCCAAATCCAGTTTTAATAATGGAGAGGTAAAACAACTCGCAGTAGAGATGTAGACAATCATAAGTCCAGAAAAGGGCATGAACACTAGGCCAGCCAACACGTGTTTCGCCCCACAGGCGTGTAGGCCAGGGCTTTCTCAAGGCTGGGAAAGAAAAAAAGATGTCATAAAGCAAGAGAATATAGTATGGTATAGTGTAGTTGTATTAAGAAGGGTGAAAAAAAGGGTGAAAAAAACCAAGAAATACCGAAAGGTCCCAGGAGATCCCAAATGGTAGGAACCCAAAAGTCCGTGAGCAAAGTCATGCAGTCCAAAGACATAATTCATGAATACAAAAAAAGACAAACAAGACCTGTGCCGAATGATACGTAGGCAAACAATAGAATGAAAAATATACAGAGACTAGTGGATAAATATTAGTTGTTGGTGACTGTTACAGGTGTCCTTAAGAATAAAAAGAAGTGACCAAAAGGCAGTTGTAAAGTTACCGGAACTGACTTATTGTAAGGGAGAGCATGCGATTTAAGTAAGGAAGTTTAACGTTACGCTGAAAGATAGTGATGTGATTGGAAGCAATAAATGTGGCTGAACATAAGAGGGAAACAACATACCATTCTTAGTAAATTATGTTCTGGTAGCAAAAACAGTCAATAGTTTAAGCACTAGTTCAACAAATAACCTGAAATATAAGTATATACATGTAACACCATATAACTGTGTGATTGAGTTAAGCAAAAGTAGACAAACATAGAAAAGTATTTTAAACGAGAACATGCTAAGTGATAGTGCCTAATGTTGAGGAACTATATGGAAAGTAGTATCAATTCACATAGGAGATACAACAACTTTAGAAATGCAATCTTGGCTCAGTTAGAAAAATGACAATTAAGTTCAAGCCAAGAGCCGGTCGGTATAGGTGGGTATTTGTAAAGTTATCAGGGGAGAGTGTGTGAGAATTAATCACATTCACATTGCCTGAAAACTACTAGAGAACGACCCTCACCCGTTGTGAATCAGTAGAATAATTCACTTATGAAAGTCGCTGTCCGTCGCCAAGGAAAGTTTTTCTAACTATGTATATGTATACCTCCATAAAACATAGTGACGGTTTGGAAGCTGTAAGAAGATGTCTTTCCACGAAGTCCGTGAAGTATTTGGAACGTAACTCGATGATTATGGAAATGTTGCAATTCTGTTTAGAAAACAACTATTTTCTCTTTGATGGTAAGTTCTATCTGCAACTTCAAGGGACTGCGATGGGGGCAAAATTTGCACCACCATATGCCTGTATATTGATGGGTGCTGTAGACATTTTTGGGCTATGGAATGATCTAACTGAACATCTCTCTCAACATATAATTTTTGGGGACGTTACATTGACGACATTTTGTTAATTTGGCAAGGCCAGAGGGACCTTCTTAACCAATTCTTGCAGACATTAGTTCCCAATAGATGGGGTATTGACATCACTTACCAAATATCAAACTCATCAGTAGAATACTTGGACCTTCTGATTTTCATTAAAGACGATAAGTTACAGACAAAGTTCTTCTGGAAAACAACAGCAGCAAACTCAATTTTTCACACTTCCAGTTGTCATCCTCCCAGTACCATCCGGAATATTCCCCAAGGTGAATGCAAGAGATCTAGATTGAATTGTTCCACTACACAAGACTATGACAACATCTCTACCCAAATGACTGAGATACTCACTGCTCGGGGGTATAATCGTCAATCACTTAACACCATAAAGGACAAACTGCGCGATATGGACCGCAATATGATACTTAACAAATCTCAAACAACCAATACGAAGTCTGTCATTCGGTTTATTACTGAGTTTCACAATGGCCACCACCTTATTTGGAAACATCTGCGTAAACATTGGTATCTTCTACAAAACAATCCTTCCATCAATCAACATATAACTAACTTCCCACAAATAGGCTTCACACGGGCGCCTAATCTAAGAGACAAAGGGGCATATTTATACTCTGTTTGTGCCGGAATTGCGTTGTTTTTTTTTACGCAAATCCGACGCAAAACTAACTCCATATTTATACTTTGGCGTTAGACCCGTCTAGCGCCAAAGATCTTGGAGTTTGCGTCATTTTTTAGCGTGGACACCTACCTTGCGTTAATGATATGCAAGGTAGGCGTTCCCGTCTAAAAAATGACTCCGAGGCATGTGCGCCATATTTACACTCCCGGGCAAAAATGACGCCCGGGAGTGGGCGGGTCAAAAAAAATGACGTCCAGCCGTTTTAGCGTCATTTTTTAACGCCTGGTCAGGGCAGGCGTTAAGGGACCTGTGGGCTCGGAAGGAGCCCAGAGGTGCCCTCCCATGCCCCCAGGGACACCCCCTGCCACCCTTGCCCACCCCAGGAGGACACCCAAGGATGGAGGGACCCATCCCAGGGAACTTAAGGAAAGTTCAGGTAAGTATTTTTTTTTTTGTGGCATAGGGGGGCCTGATTTGTGCTCCCCTACATGCCACTATGCCCAATGACCATGCCCAGGGGACAGAAGTCCCCTGGGCATGGCCATTGGGCAAGGGGGCATGACTCCTGTCTTTGCTAAGACAGGAGTCATTTCAATGGGGGTTGGGAGTAAAAAAAAATGGCGCTAATCGGGTTGAGGCGAAAATTTTGCCTCAGCCTGACTTGCCCCATTTTTTGGCGCCCAAGCTCCATTTTCCCCTACGCCGGCGCTGCCTGGTGTAAGTCATTTTTTTTTACGCACACCAGGCAGCTCCGCCGGCTAACGTCATTCCATAAATACGACGCCCGCATGGTGCTTTGGAATGGCGTTAGCCGGCGTTTTTATTTTTTTGACGCACAACTGCGTTGGCGCAGTTGTGCGCCAAAAAGTATAAATACGGCCCAAACTTTGCTCATCTTTCTTCCAAAACACGTCACCAACTACATTTTTACCTCCTAAGCCTAAGGGCTTTTACACCTGTAGCAAATGTTCAATCTGCAAGTGGGGCCTCTCCAAAACTACAACAATCACCATTAATGATCAATGTTTCTCTATCAATGACTTCATTAACTGTGAAAGTTCAAATGTAATCTACATAATATGGTGTCCATGCCACCAAGCCTATATAGGCAGTACCATCCGTCCACTCAAAATAAGGATTCAAGAACATTACCGCAATATTCAAAAACTGGACACGAAGGCACCACTTGTTGAACACTTCATAGAATCTCATCCTCATGAACGTACTTTTACATTCTGTGGCCTCCGACGTATTAGACCAACCCCTCGAGGAGGCAACACTCCATTACGTTTGCGCAAGGAGGAAAGCAGACTTATAATTCAATATGACACAGTTAACAATGGACTTAACAAAGACTATGAGTGGCACTATTGGTGAATGTAAAATAGAGTCACTTTGTATCTGTGTCATTTGGAGACTTTTGCATTGATGTACAAAAAGTATTCTATTCTATTCCGACCGGCTCTTGGCTTTAACTTAATCGTCATTTTTCTATCTGAGCCAAGATTGCATTTCTAAACTTGTTGTATCGCCTATGTGAATTGATACTACTTTCCATATAGTTCCTCAACATTAGGCACTATCACTTAGCATGTTCTGGTTTAAAATACTTTTCTATGTTTGTCAACTTTTGCTTAACTCAATCACACAGTTATATGGTGTTACATGTATATACTTATATTTCAGGTTATTTGTTGAACTAGTGCTTAAACTATTGACTGTTTTTGCTACCAGAACATAATTTACTAAGAATGGTATGTTGTTTCCCTCTTATGTTCAGCCACATTTATTGCTTCCAATCACATCACTATCAATTCAGCGTAACGTTAAACTTCCTTACTTAAATCGCATGCTCTCCCTTACAATAAGTCAGTTCCAGTAACTTTACAACTGCCTTTTGGTCACTTCTTTTTATTCTTAAGGACACCTGTAACAGTCACCAACAACTAATATTTATCCACTAGTCTCTGTATATTTTTCATTCTATTATTTGCCTACCTATCATTCGGCACAGGTCTTGTTTGTCTTTTTTTGGATTCATGAATTATGTCTTTGGACTGCATGACTTTGCTCACGGACTTTTGGGTTCCTACTAATTGGGATCTCCTGGGACCTTTCGGTATTTCTTGGGTTTTTTCACCCTTTTTTTCACCCTTCTTAATACAACTACACTATAACATACTATATTCTCTTGCTTTATGACAACTTTTTTTCTTTCCCAGCCTTGAGAAAGCCCTGGCCTACGCGCCTGTGGGGCAAAACACGTGTTGGCTCGCCTAGTGTTCATGCACTTTTCTGGACTTATGATTGTCTACATCTCTACTGTGAGTTGTTTTACCTCTCCATAATTAAAACTGGATTTGGAGCAACATTGACATTGATTTCAGCCTTTTTGATGAATGTTACACGTTTTTAGATTAGATGATTCTGCGAAACAAACTGTACTTACTTAGTGGGACCTCACCTAATTTTGAATCACATTTTCCCTATGGAGGACTAGGGTCCAATGTCCTCTGGTGAACAGCTCCCACGCCATGCATTATTAAAAGGCAGTCCCATACAGGGAGATTGTGGTTTTTGGACCCCTCTTTCTTTTCCCTGGAGCAACATTGCTATGTGTGTAGTTGAACGGTTTTCCTGCGTGTGTTCCTACTTCTTTTCCCACTGTTTTGGCATAGTCTCACTTTCCAAAGTGTGTATGAATTGCTTTTGCATTCGACAGATATTCTGAGATACTTGTGTGATTAAGTGATTTATTAACAAGTAGGTTGGGAATACAATCAGGAGAAGAAATTATCCACAATGTGTGCATGCCTGCCTGCCCCAGCACTGGTATGAGGGCCATCTTCATCTTGAGGTGGGTCATCATTGTCCTCATCCTCCACCCTGGGGTCCTCCACCTGTTCCTCCCAGGGGACATTAGTCCGCACACATATGTTGTGCAAAATTGCACAAACAACAATCATCTTTCACATTAGTGAAGGTGAGTACAGCAGCCTCGCACCTGACACAGCAAGACATCGTAATCTTGCTTTCAGCATGCCAAATGTTCGCTCAACTATGTTCCTGGTGTTGACATATGCCACATTGTAGGCCCTCTGACCATCACTCTGTCGATTTACATATGGGGTCATCACCCAGGGCTGGATGGCATAACCTTTCTCAGCTGCAAAGGAAGAGGAGAGACAGTGTCAGAAGTGCCCTTGTGTTTTGAACAGGCTGTCATTGCTTAGTGTGTCTTTGTGACATAGAGATACAAACTTGCTTATGCCGTTGTGTGAATCACTATTTCCAAACTTAATTGAAGTTGTATGTGATAGTGCACCTTCTTTTCATGGATAGAGGCTTAGGGGCTTGGTGACAGTGTGAATTGTGTGTCATGACAGATTACCCATGTGGGGTGCGTGTGATGTTTCTGTTACTTCCAAATGTGTCCAGTAACATGCGACCTGCCAATGAGCCATGCTGTGTGACTTTACTCCTAGTTTGTGTTATGTGTGCCATGGAACAGATGTTGTGCCCCGTGTGCTGCAAGCCCTCCCCCGTGACATTGAACACCTCCTTTGCCCACAGAGCTGTTATCCATACTGTATGTCAGATATGCATGTGTATGTGTAGACATCATTCAAAGTGTGTTACAGTGGGTTATGATCTATTGCGATGTCTGCAACTGCTTACAAGGTCCTGTGTTGTAGTGTAGGGCAGGAAATGCATTGATGCGCCACCCAGCACCACCATGACAGACCAGCGATGCACCATAACCACCTGATACAGAAAAAACATTGTCTGCCCATGGTGCACAGATGCATGTGTTGTGGCTGTGATTGATTATGTGTTGGGAGCTGGTCCTTTCTGCACATGATCAAGCAATACTGGATATTTATTCTTTCTATGTGTGCTGCAGACTGCATCTGACATTGGAAGATGGTATTACTTTAGTGACATCGGGAAATTATGTTGGTTGCACCATGGTAATGCCACCCATAGGGTTGTGTGGACATTTTGTCATGCAGTATATGGTTGCCAGTTCTCCATAAATGTGAGGCTGTGCAAAAATATGATTGCAATGGGTGTTTTACCCATTGTACACATCTTCCACACTAAGGGCCACATTGTTGAGACATTGTGCATTTCTCCCAATGCACCTGTTTTAATGCTTACTCTGTGCCCCTCCAAACAACACCAGGTGTTGGGCAGTATTATCTAACTGGCACTACATGTATGTCAATGCCAAACACAGAGTCCATTTCTTTGACGCAGTTATGGTGCTTCAGCTAGACTTGTTCAAATAATTATCTATATGCTAGTGCAGGTAAGCTCAGGGAGAGACATGGATTTTGGTTAGGACTTTATTTTTACGCCTGCACTGAACAGGCATTTGTACTAAGGGTAAACAATACACAGTGAGATGTAGTGATTTTCCCTGTGTCAATTTGTTCTGTCATCCTTGCATGGGAATGCCACCCTTGCATTCACTATACCAGATGCAGGCAAGATATGGCGCAATAGTTTGCTAAGTGGCACAATGCATGCATATTGCAACTCTGTTACATGCGCAGGTGTGTGGGCACCTTATCGCCACCTTGGCATCCTAGACATGGCACTAATGTGGCAGTAAGACAGCACCAGGGGTATTACAAAATGACCCTAAGTCCTGTGTGAGAAGGTGTGTCATTTACAGGAGAGCTTCAATCCAAAAAAGATGGCTTGAAGCTGCCTTGTAAATGCAGAGTGAGCATTGCACCACCAGAGCATCAGTACAAGTGATGCTCTAGTGGAGCAAGGGTCTTTTACATAGGGCCTGAAGTGTGGGTGATGTCCATTGGATGTGTGGAATGATGCATGTTGCATATGTGTTGATGAGCAGAAATGTATGAGTGACAATCAATGAGTGCAGAGTGTAAAATGTGCATTGTTTGTCCCATGTGTTTTATGTGTTGAATGTGTTGTGAGTGTCTGCTGGCCTACCTACAAGCAGGCCATTTCTATATAGTTCATCCTGGAAACGTTGATTGATGATTAAGCGTCTGAAGAGGAAGGCATCATTAACGCTGCCAGGATATTTTGCTAGGACATTTGTAGAGAGGCTCTGATGGGCCACAATGGCCTACACGTTTATTGAATGGGTATGCTTCCTGTGGCAGTACAGGTTTTCCATAGCAGCAGGAGGGACAAGTTGCAAATGTGTGCAGTCCATGGAACCCAAGACGTGAGGAAACCCAGCGGTGGCGTAGAACTCTTCTTTGATCTCCTGCTGGAGTTGTTGGGTGTTGGGGAAGAGGTTATGGTGGGGAGTTAGGCTGATGATGACATACAGTACAGTAGGCAGGAAGTGTGAAAAGGAGGACTGGGATATTCCACACATTCATGCTGACGTCGTTGAGAAGGACCTAGAGATCAGCATGTGCAGCACAGCCAGGAGCTTTGTGAGGGGTCGAATATTGGTTAGCCTTCCTGCTGTTGCCATAATGGTGGGTGCAATTTCTTGGAGCAGCCGGATAATTGACTCCTGCTTCAACGGGTAATATCTAATGATGTTTTCTTCTCGGACCCGAATAATTGTTGCCCTCTCCTCCTGTGCTTGCTTTCTGGTTAATGTGGTGGTGATGTGAGTGATGCGGTGATGCTGGTGGTGCCTGGCGTCATTTCTGGCATAGTCTGTGGGTTCCAAGTTGGAGCAGCAGCAATTACATGGTTTCCTGTGGGTTGCTAGAGTGTTTCTGAGTGTTCTCCTTATAAAACTGTGCCTCTGCGTCATTTTAATGCCTGGTCTGACCAGGCACTAAAATGTTGACACTAATGTGGGCTAGCATCATTTTTCCTTTGCACAACTTTTTTTTGTGAGGCTTGTAAATATGACACTAGAAAGCTATTTTAAGAGGGAACATCTACCTTGCATATCTTTATTGGTAAATGACACAAGGTGAGGCGGCACTCTGGAAAAATGATGCAAGCCTTGTATATGTGGTGCTAGACATGGCTAGCGCCACTTTGTAACTACGGTGCTCAGTTTGCGTCGCATTTGCATAAAAAAATTGCACAAATGTGGTGCAAACTCCTTGTAAATCTGGGCCTAAGTTTTAGTTTGCCAAAGTCCTCAGTCTGGCTCTCGCTTTGGTGGGGTAAGAACCTGAAGAGTACAGCCCCCATTCCTATAAGACTGGGGCAGCTACCACGGTGGGAGGCATAGGACTGGGAAGACAATCGGTCCAAAGGATAGGGAAATGGAAATCCAATCCCAATAAGCGGTATGTGAGATTGAAAATGTTGTGATGATCTGACATTAATACTTTGCTTATCCTTTTTCAGTACTCTCCTATCAACAAAGGTGGAAGACATTTTAAAGGAGTGGGATAGCTCCTACTGACTTATCAACACAGAAGCAAGGAAGGAAGTGCTGGTGTTAGGTCATTCTTATGTGAAGCATGCCAAGGTCTGGTATGCAGTTGGTGACTAAGCAAAATGTCCGAAATTGACAGATTTTGTCTAACCTTCTGCGAGCAAGGAGGTCTAAGCAAAATGTCCGAAATGGCCAGATTTTGTCTAACCTTCTGCGGGCAAGGAGGTCTGCACATAGTTGATCTGAGATCTTCAATGGACAGATAATTGCCATGGAGGCTTCCGCCCCCAGAGGTGGTAAATGTTGCATTTAGGAGGCAATGACTTGACTACCCAAGGGCACAAGACCTTATTTGAATAAATAGTCTCAGAGGTGGGTTGGCTCTCAAGGATCTTCCCAGGAGCCACATAGCATGGTCACACATAGTTCTGAGAATGAACTCAAGAGGTGGTAAGTCTATAAAGGCCCTCAATGGGTAAGCAAAATGTCTAAACAAGAAAGAGGCTAAACTATTGAAAACAGCCAGTTTGTCTTCAGTACCTCATGGTTGCATAAAAGACATGACAAGACACCATTGTCACGGAAGAAGAAACATGGACAGACTTGTTACTGCTGCGGCTTAGAATACCTGAACACTGGCACCTGTCTAGCCATGGGGCACAAATGTCGGAAATGCAACCAGGGCAACCACTGTGCAAGCGTCTGCTCGGTTGGACACATCAAGGCGAAGAGAGGATGACTTGCCCACCCACGTGTGGCCACAAGTCGACACGCACAGCACGTAGTAGTTCACAGTCAGAGCTCTTCCACTGACTCAGATGCTGCTAGTGCATGTGATGCCAATGAGCATCAATACCTTATGTTGGATCAGTCAAAATGGGGAGCACCCTGTCATCCATTCCAGCATTTGTGACCCCAAGGCATCATAGTAAATGCAGTCATTAGCATGAATTTGAATAGAGTTTTGAAAGTTTTTCACCATAAGTTGGTGCGGCGAGTGCCGTATCTTCGGACACGTGTTTTTGGCTATTTGGCCGTCATCAGCGAAGAGCAACGTGTAGCTGGCGGGGTTGCTTGAAATGCCGCCTTGAAAGTATTCACAGGTTTAAGTACCACTCAAGAAGGCGCACAGGTGCTTCACCAGAGCTCGTCAGATCAGAGGCTCACGGGAGCCTTAATTACAACAGTCAAAATGGGGAGCACCCTGTCTTCCATTCCAGCATTTGTGACCCCAAGGCATCATGGTAAATGCAGTCATTAGCACGAATTTGAATAGAGTTTTGAAAGTTTCTCACCATAAGTTGGTGCGGCGAGTGCCGTATCTTCGGACGTGTTTCTGGCTATTTGGCCGTCAACAGCAAAGAGCAACGTGTAGCTGGCGGGGTTGCTTGAAATGCCGCCTTGAAAGTATTCACAGGTTTAAGTACCACTCAAGAAGGCGCACAGGTGCTTCACCCGAGCTCGTCATCTCAGAGGCTCACGGGAGCCTTAATTACAACAGTCAAAATAGGGAGCACTCTGTCTTCCATTCCAGCATTTGTGACCCCAAGGCATCATGGTAAATGCAGTCATTAGCACGAATTTGAATAGAGTTTGGAAAGTTTTTCACCTTAAGTTGGAGCGGCGAGTGCCGTATCTTCGGACACGTGTTTCTGGCTATTTGGCCGTCATCAGCGAAGAGCAACGTGTAGCTGGCGGGGTTGCTTGAAATGCCGCCTTGAAAGTATTCACAGGTTTAAGTACCACTCAAGAAGGCGCACGGGTGCTTCACCCGAGCTCGTCAGCTCAGAGGCTCACGGGAGCCTTAATTACAACAGACAAAATGGGGAGCACCCTGTCTTCCATTCCAGCATTTGTGACCCCAAGGCATCATGGTAAATGCAGTCATTAGCACAAATTTGAATAGAGTTTTGAAAGTTTTTCACCATAAGTTGGTGCGGCGAGTGCCGAATCTTCGGACACGTGTTTCTGGCTATTTGGCCATCATCAGCGAAGAGCAACGTGCAGCTGGCGGGGTTGCTTGAAATGCTGCCTTGAAAGTATTCACAGGTTTAAGTACCACTCAAGAAGGCGCACAGGTGCTTCACCCGAGCTCGTCAGCTCAGAGGCTCATGGGAGCCTTAATTACAACAGTCAAAATGGGGAGCACCCTGTCTTCCATTCCAGCATTTGTGACCCCAAGGCATCATGGGAAATGCAGTCATTAGCACTAATTTGTATAGAGTTTTGAAAGTTTTTCACCATAAATTGGTGCGGCGAGTGCCGTATCTTCGGACACGTGTTTCTGGCTATTTGGCTGTCATTAGCGAAGAGCAACGTGTAGCTGGTGGGGTTGCTTGAAATGCCGCCTTGAAAGTATTCACAGGTTTAAGTACCACTCAAGAAGGTGCACAGGTGCTTCACCCGAGCTCGTCAGCTCAGAGTCTCATGGGAGCCTTAATTACAAAAGTCAAAATGGGGAGCACTCTGTCTTCCATTCCAGCATTTGTGACCCCAAGGCATCATGGTAAATGCAGTCATTAGCACGAATTTTAATAGAGTTTGGAAAGTTTTTCACCTTAAGTTGGTGCGGCGAGTGCCGAATCTTCGGACACGTGTTTCTGGCTATTTGGCCGTCATCAGCGAAGAGCAACGTGCAGCTGGTGGGGTTGCTTGAAATGCCGCCTTGAAAGTATTCACAGGTTTAAGTACCACTCAAGAAGGCGCACAGGTGCTTCACCCGAGCTCGTCAGCTCAGAGGCTCATGGGAGCCTTAATTACAACAGTCAAAATGGGGAGCACCCTGTCTTCCATTCCAGCATTTGTGACCCCAAGGCATCATGGGAAATGCAGTCATTAGCACAAATTTGTATAGAGTTTTGAAAGTTTTTCACCATAAGTTGGTGCGGCGAGTGCCGTATCTTCGGACACGTGTTTCTGGCTATTTGGCCGTCATCAGCGAAGAGCAACGTGTAGCTGGCGGGGTTGCTTGAAATGCCGCCTTGAAAGTATTCACAGGTTTAAGTACCACTCAAGAAGGCGCACAGGTGCTTCACCCGAGCTCGTCAGCTCAGAGTCTCACGGGAGCCTTAATTACAACAGTCAAAATGGGGAGCACCCTGTCTTCCATTCCAGCATTTGTGACCCCAAGGCATCATGGTAAATGCAGTCATTAGCACGAATTTGAATAGAGTTTGGAAAGTTTTTCACCATAAGTTGGTGCGGCGAGTGCCGTATCTTCGGACACGTGTTTCTGGCTATTTGGCCGTCATCAGCGAAGAGCAACGTGTAGCTGGCGGGGTTGCTTGAAATGCCGCGTTGAAAGTGTTCACAGGTTTAAGTACCACTCAAGAAGGCGCACAGGTGCTTCACCCGAGCTTGTCAGCTCCGAGGCTCACGGGAGCCTTAATTACAATAGTCAAAATGGGGAGCACCCTGTATTCCATTCCAGCATTTGTGACCCCAAGGCATCATGGTAAATGCAGTCATTAGCACGAATTTGAATAGAGTTTTGAAAGTTTTTCACCATAAGTCGGTGCGGCGAGTGCTGTATCTTCAGACACGTGTTTCTGGCTATTTGGCCGTCATCAGCGAAGAGCAACGTGTAGCTGGCGGGGTTGCTTGAAATGCCGCCTTGAAAGTATTCACAGGTTTAAGTATCACTCAAGAAGGCGCACAGGTGCTTCACCCGAGCTCGTCAGCTCAGAGGCTCACGGGAGCCTTAATTACAACAGTCAAAATGGGGAGCACCCTGTCTTTCATTCCAGCATTTGTGACCCCAAGGCATCATGGTAAATGCAGTCATTAGCACGAATTTGAATAGAGTTTCTAAAGTTTTTCACCATAAGTTGGTGCGGCGAGTGCTGTATCTTCGGACACGTGTTTCTGGCTATTTGGCCGTCATCAGCGAAGAGCAACGTGTAGCTGGCGGGGATGCTTGAAATGCTGCCTTGAAAGTATTCACAGGTTTAAGTACCAATCAAGAAGGCGCACAGGTGATTCACCCGAGCTCGTCAGCTCAGAGGCTCACGGGAGCCTTAATTACAACAGTCAAAATGGGGAGCACCCTGTCTCCATTCCAGCATTTGTGACCCCAAGGCATCATGGTAAATGCAGTCATTAGCACGAATTTGAATAGAGTTTTGAAAGTTTTTCACCATAAGTTGGTGCGGCGAGTGCGGTATCTTCGGAAACGTGTTTCTGGCTATTTGGCCGTCATCAGCGAAGAGCAACGTGTAGCTGGCGGGGTTGCTTGAAATGCCGCCTTGAAAGTATTCACAGGTTTAAGTACCACTCAAGAAGGCGCACAGGTGATTCACCCGAGCTCGTCAGCTCCGAGGCTCACGGGAGCCTTAATTACAACAGTCAAAATGGGGAGCACCCTGTCTTCCATTCCAGCATTTGTGACCCCAAGGCATCATGGTAAATGCAGTCATTAGCACGAATTTGAATAGAGTTTTGAAAGTTTTTCACCATAAGTTGGTGCGGCGAGTGCTGTATCTTCGGACACGTATTTCTGGCTATTTGGCCGTCATCAGCGAAGAGCAACGTGTAGCTGGCGGGGTTGCTTGAAATGCCGCCTTGAAAGTATTCACAGGTTTAAGTACCACTCAAGAAGGCGCACAGGTGCTTCACCCGAGCTTGTCAGCTCAGAGGCTCACAGGAGCCTTAATTACAACAGTCAAAATGGGGAGCACCCTGTCTTCCATTCCAGCATTTGTGACCCCAAGGCATCATGGTAAATGCAGTCATTCGCACAAATTTGAATAGAGTTTTGAAAGTTTTTCACCATAAGTTGGTGCGGCGAGTGCTGTATCTTCGGACACGTGTTTCTGGCTATTTGGCCGTCATCAGCGAAGAGCAACGTGTAGCTGGTGGGGTTGCTTGAAATGCCGCCATGAAAGTATTCACAGGTTTAAGTACCACTCAAGAAGGCACACAGGTGCTTCACCCGAGCTCGTCAGCTCAGAGGCTCACAGGAGCCTTAATTACAACAGTCAAAATGGGGAGCACCCTGTCTTCCATTCCAGCATTTGTGACCCCAAGGCATCATGGTAAATGCAGTCATTAGCACGAATTTGAATAAAGTTTTGAAAGTTTTTCACCATAAGTTGGTGCGGCGAGTGCCGTATCTTCAGACACGTGTTTCTGGCTATTTGGCCGTCATCAGCGAAGAGCAACGTGTAGCTGGTGGGGTTGCTTGATATGCCGCCTTGAAAGTATTCACAGGTTTAAGTACCACTCAAGAAGGCGCACAGGTGCTTCACCCGAGCTCGTCAGCTCAGAGGCTCACGGGAGCCTTAATTACAACAGTCAAAATGGGGAGCACCCTGTCTTCCATTCCAGCATTTGGGACCCCAAGGCATCATGGTAAATGCAGTCATTAGCACAAATTTGAATAGAGTTTTGAAAGTTTTTCACCATAAGTTGGTGCGGCGAGTGCCGTATCTTCGGACACGTGTTTCTGGCTATTTGGCCGTCATCAGCGAAGAGCAACGTGTAGCTGGCGGGGTTGCTTGAAATGCCGCCTTGAAAGTATTCACAGGTTTAAGTACCACTCAAGAAGGCGCACAGGTGCTTCACCCGAGCTCGTCAGCTCAGAGGCTCACGGGAGCCTTAATTACAACAGTCAAAATGGGGAGCACCCTGTCTTCCATTCCAGCATTTGTGACCCCAAGGCATCATGGTACATGCAGTCATTAGCACAAATTTGAATAGAGTTTTGAAAGTTTTTCACCATAAGTTGGTGCGGCGAGTGCCGTATCTTCAGACACGTGTTTCTGGCTATTTGGCCGTCATCAGCGAAGAGCAACGTGTAGCTGGTGGGGTTGCTTGATATGCCGCCTTGAAAGTATTCATAGGTTTAAGTACCACTCAAGAAGGCGCACAGGTGCTTAACCCGAGCTCGTCAGCTCAGAGGCTCACGGGAGCCTTAATTACAACAGTCAAAATGGGGAGCACCCTGTCTTCCATTCCAGCATTTGTGACCCCAAGGCATCATGGTAAATTCAGTCATTATCACAAATTTTAATAGAGTTTTGAAAGTTTTTCACCATAAGTTGGTGCGGTGAGTGCCGTATCTTCGGACACGTGTTTCTGGCTATTTGGCCGTCATCAGTGAAGAGCAACGTGTAGCTGGCGGGGTTGCTTGAAATGCCGCCTTGAAAGTATTCACAGGTTTAAGTACCACTCAAGAAGGCGCACAGATGCTTCACCCGAGCTCGTCAGCTCAGAGGCTCACGGGAGCCTTAATTACAACAGTCAAAATGGGGAGCACCCTGTCTTCCATTCCAGCATTTGTGACCCCAAGGCATCATGGTAAATGCAGTCATTAGTACGAATTTGAATAGAGTTTTGAAAGTTTTTCACCATAAGTTGGTGCAGTGAGTGCCGTATCTTCGGAAACGTGTTTCTGGCTATTTGGCCGTCATCAGCGAAGAGCAACGTGTAGCTGGCGGGGTTGCTTGAAATGCCGCCTTGAAAGTATTCACAGGTTTAAGTACCACTCAAGAAGGCGCACAGGTGATTCACCCAAACTCGTCAGCTCAGAGGCTCACGGGAGCCTTAATTACAACAGTCAAAATGGGGAGCACCCTGTCTTCCATTTCAGCATTTGTGACCCCAAGGCATCATGGTAAATGCAGTCATTAGCACGAATTTGAATAGAGTTTTGAAAGTTTTTCACCATAAGTTGGTGCGGCGAGTGCTGTATCTTCGGAAACGTGTTTCTGGCTATTTGGCCGTCATCAGCGAAGAGCAACATGTAGCTGGCGTGGTTGCTTGAAATGCCGCCTTGAAAGTATTCACAGGTTTAAGTACCACTCAAGAAGGTGCACAGGTGATTCACCCGAGCTCATCAGCTCAGAGGCTCACGGGAGCCTTAATTACAACAGTCAAAATGGGGAGCACCCTGTCTTCCATTCCAGCATTTGTGACCCCAAGGCATCATGGTAAATGCAGTCATTAGCACAAATTTGAATAGAGTTTTGAAAGTTTTTCACCATAAGTTGGTGCGGCGAGTGCCGTTTCTTCGGACACGTATTTCTGGCTATTTGGCCGTCATCAGCGAAGAGCAACGTGTAGCTGGCGGAGTTGCTTGAAATGCCGCCATGAAAGTATTCACAGGTTTAAGTACCACTCAAGAAGGCACACAGGTGCTTCACCCGAGCTCGTCAGCTCAGAGGCTCACGGGAGCCTTAATTACAACAGTCAAAATGGGGAGCACCCTGTCT
This sequence comes from Pleurodeles waltl, assembly GCF_031143425.1. Classification (NCBI taxonomy): domain Eukaryota; kingdom Metazoa; phylum Chordata; class Amphibia; order Caudata; family Salamandridae; genus Pleurodeles; species Pleurodeles waltl. Next base: position 523,766,889 of record NC_090437.1, on the reverse strand, counting down.
TCCATTTCAGCATTTGTGACCCCAAGGCATCATTGTAAATGCAGTCATTAGCACGAATTTGAATAGAGTTTTGAAAGTTTTTCACCATAAGTTGGTGCGGCGAGTGCTGTATCTTCGGACACGTGTTTCTGGATATTTGGCCGTCATCAGCGAAGAGCAACGTGTAGCTGGCGGGGTTGCTTGAAATGCTGCCTTGAAAGTATTCACAGGTTTAAGTACCACTCAAGAAGGCGCACAGGTGATTCACCCGAGCTCGTCAGCTCAGAGGCTCACGGGAGCCTTAATTACAACAGTCAAAATGGGAGCACCCTGTCTTCCATTCCAGCATTTGTGACCCCAAGGCATCATGGTAAATGCAGTCATTAGCACAAATTTGAATAGAGTTTTGAAAGTTTTTCACCATAAGTTGGTGCGGCGAGTGCCGTATCTTCGGACACGTGTTTCTGGCTATTTGGCCGTCATCAGCGAAGAGCAACGTGTAGCTGGCGGGGTTGCTTGAAATGCCGCCATGAAAGTATTCACAGGTTTAAGTACCACTCAAGAAGGCGCACAGGTGATTCACCGAGCTCGTCAGCTCAGAGGCTCACGGGAGCCTTAATTACAACAGTCAAAATGGGGAGCACCCTGTCTTCCATTCCAGCATTTGTGACCCCAAGGCATCATGGTAAATGCAGTCATTAGCACGAATTTGAATAGAGTTTTGAAAGTTTTTCACCATAAGTTGGTGCGGCGAGTGCCGTTTCTTCGGACACGTATTTCTGGCTATTTGGCCGTCATCAGCGAAGAGCAACGTGTAGCTGGCGGAGTTGCTTGAAATGCCGCCTTGAAAGTATTCACAGGTTTAAGTACCACTCAAGAAGGCGCACAGGTGCTTCACCCGAGCTCGTCAGCTCAGAGGCTCACAGGAGCCTTAATTACAACAGTCAAAATGGGAGCACCCTGTCTTCCATTCCAGCATTTGTGACCCCAAGGCATCATGGTAAATGCAGTCATTAGCACAAATTTGAATAGAGTTTTGAAAGTTTTTCACCATAAGTTGGTGCGGCGAGTGCCGTATCTTCGGACACGTGTTTCTGGCTATTTGGCCGTCATCAGCGAAGAGCAACGTGTAGCTGGCGGGGTTGCTTGAAATGCCGCCTTGAAAGTATTCACAGGTTTAAGTACCACTCAAGAAGGTGCACAGGTGATTCACCCGAGCTCGTCAGCTCAGAGGCTCACGGGAGCCTTAATTACAACAGTCAAAATGGGGAGCACCCTGTCTTCCATACCAGCATTTGTGACCCCAAGGCATCATGGTAAATGCAGTCATTAGCACGAATTTGAATAGAGTTTTGAAAGTTTTTCACCATAAGTTGGTGCGGCGAGTGCCGTATCTTCAGACACGTGTTTCTGGCTATTTGGCCGTCATCAGCGAAGAGCAACGTGTAGCTGGTGGGGTTGCTTGATATGCCGCCTTGAAAGTATTCACAGGTTTAAGTACCACTCAAGAAGGCGCACAGGTGCTTCACCCGAGCTCGTCAGCTCAGAGGCTCACGGGAGCCTTAATTACAACAGTCAAAATGGGGAGCACCCTGTCTTCCATTCCAGCATTTGTGACCCCAAGGCATCATGGTAAATGCAGTCATTAGCACAAATTTGAATAGAGTTTTGAAAGTTTTTCACCATAAGTTGGTGCGGCGAGTGCCGTATCTTCGGACACGTGTTTCTGGCTATTTGGCCGTCATCAGCGAAGAGCAACGTGTAGCTGGCGGGGTTGCTTGAAATGCCGCCTTGAAAGTATTCACAGGTTTAAGTACCACTCAAGAAGGCGCACAGGTGCTTCACCCGAGCTCGTCAGCTCAGAGGCTCACGGGAGCCTTAATTACAACAGTCAAAATGGGGAGCACCCTGTCTTCCATTCCAGCATTTGTGACCCCAAGGCATCATGGTAATGCAGTCATTAGCACAAATTTGAATAGAGTTTTGAAAGTTTTTCACCATATGTTGGTGCGGCGAGTGCCGTATCTTCGGACACGTGTTTCTGGCTATTTGGCCATCATCAGCGAAGAGCAACGTGTAGCTGGCGGGGTTGCTTGAAATGCCGCCTTGAAAGTATTCACAGGTTTAAGTACCACTCAAGAAGGTGCACAGGTGCTTCACCCGAGCTTGTCAGCTCAGAGGCTCACGGGAGCCTTAATTACAACAGTCAAAATGGGGAGCACCCTGTCTTCCATTCCAGCATTTGTGACCCCAAGGCATCATGGTAAATGCAGTCATTAGCACGAATTTGAATAGAGTTTTGAAATTTTTTTCACCATAAGTTGGTGCGGCGAGTGCTGTATCTTTGGACACATGTTTCTGGCTATTTGGTCGTCATCAGCTAAGAGCAACGTGTAGCTGGCGGGGTTGCTTGAAATGCCGCCTTGAAAGTATTCACAGGTTTAAGTACCACTCAAGAAGGCGCACAGCTGCTTCACCCGAGCTCGTCAGCTCAGAGGCTCACGGGAGCCTTAATTACAACAGTCAAAATGGGGAGCACCCTGTCTTCCATTCTAGCATTTGTGACCCCAAGGCATCATGGTAAATGCAGTCATTAGCACGAATTTGAATAGAGTTCTGAAAGTTTTTCTCCATAAGTTGGTGCGGCGAGTGCCGTTTCTTCGGACACGTGTTTCTGGCTATTTGGCCGTCATCAGCGAAGAGCAACGTGTAGCTGGCGGGGTTGCTTGAAATGCCGCCTTGAAAGTATTCACAGGTTTAAGTACCACTCAAGAAGGTGCACAGGTGCTTCACCCGAGCTTGTCAGCTCAGAGGCTCACGGGAGCCTTAATTACAACAGTCAAAATGGGGAGCACCCTGTCTTCCATTCCAGCATTTGTGACCCCAAGGCATCATGGTAAATGCAGTCATTAGCACAAATTTGAATAGAGTTTTGAAAGTTTTTCACCATAAGTTGGTGCGGCGAGTGCCATATCTTCGGACACGTGTTTCTGGCTATTTGGCTGTCATCAGCGAGGAGCAATATGTAACTGGCGGGGTTGCTTGAAATGCCGCCTTGAAAGTATTCACAGGTTTAAGTACCACTCAAGAAGGTGCACAGGTGCTTCACCCGAGCTCGTCAGCTCAGAGGCTCACGGGAGCCTTAATTACAACAGTCAAAATGGGGAGCACCCTGTCTTCCATTCCAGCATTTGTGACCCCAAGGCATCATGGTAAATGCAGTTATTAGCACAAATTTGAATAGAGTTTTGAAAGTTTTTCACCATAAGTTGGTGCGGATAGTGCCGTATCTTCGGACACGTGTTTCTGGCTATTTGGTCGTCATCAGCTAAGAGCAACGTGTAGCTGGCGGGGTTGCTTGAAATGCCGCCTTGAAAGTATTCACAGGTTTAAGTACCACTCAAGAAGGCGCACAGCTGCTTCACCCGAGCTCGTCAGCTCAGAGGCTCACAGGAGCCTTAATTACAACAGTCAAAATGGGGAGCACCCTGTCTTCCATTCTAGCATTTGTGACCCCAAGGCATCATGGTAAATGCAGTCATTAGCACGAATTTGAATAGAGTTCTGAAAGTTTTTCTCCATAAGTTGGTGCGGCGAGTGCTGTATCTTCGGACACGTGTTTCTGGCTATTTGGCCGTCATCAGCGAAGAGCAACGTGTAGCTGGCGGGGTTGCTTGAAATGCCGCCTTGAAAGTATTCACAGGTTTAAGTACCACTCAAGAAGGCGCACAGGTGCTTCACCCGAGCTCGTCAGCTCAGAGGCTCACGGGAGCCTTAATTACAACATTCAAAATGGGGAGCACCCTGTCTTCCATTCCAGCATTTGTGACCCCAAGGCATCATGGTAAATGCAGTCATTAGCACACATGTCGCGTGGGCTCTCATTATCCTAAATGAGACTACTGGATTTCTAGGCAGCAGGATCGATCACGGTTTGGGGGACTGAGTCGGACCCACGTGTAAGGAACTCTGTCACCCTAAATCCGGTTTTTGCTCCGGCTAACTAGCAGTGCCTCATTTCTCCCACGGGGAAGAGATGATTGGGCAGCTGAGCGCATGTCATCTTTGGAACTTCTCAGGGAAGTCGTGGTCACTCAGATCCAAACCAACTTTCTCATTTACAGTATGATCTCATATACAAATGACAAAGACAGTATATGTTTTATATAATGTTTTAATAAAACGACTGTCTTTTAGATAATAAGTCGTGAGCCGCTATAACCAGAACCATACAACACAGTAGGTTTGAAATAGTCACCAGGAGAGTAAAACATAAGAACAAAGCTATCATCGTGTCTATTAGTTTCTACTCTCCCTCTGCTTGATCTATTTCAAGCACAGCATGTTAAGCTTCTAACTTGCCTTTCTGAATCACCGGGGAGACATCAGCCCTCATACCTGAGCAAAGGCCTGTGATCTTGGTTCAGCATCTGCAACGAGGCAGTCAGCGTCTAGTTGTGGTTCCCTGGTTGGAATCTCCCTCTTAAAAATATTTTTTGCTGGAGTGTGAGGCAGTGTGCTCCCTTTTTTTGCACCTTATGTTGGATGCCCCAGAACAATAATGCACATCTGAACATGTCCAACTAGTCGACAAACAACAAATAAATGAGACTGCGAAGGTAGAACTTCAGATAGGAAATCACACAACACAATTTGTAATCGACAGGGGAGCCACCTGCAACATCATCTGCATGTCTCAGTATGAGAAAATGAAGCCCAAGCCTCCACTGTCGCCATCCACTATTGATGTGTTCATGTGGGGTGCGAAACAACCGATAGTAAACATGGGGAAATTCATGGAGACATTCACGTACAATGACATGTCTGAGCATGAAGAGGTGCATTTCCGACGGGGAGACATTCCAGCACTGTGTCTGCTCAGCAACATCACAGCACTAATGATGGGCCTTCTAGCCATGACATACCACAGTGCTGAACTTCACCACATCTTGAGGGTATACTATGTGCTCCTCAAAGGGATTGGAAAGCTGAAAGACTTGCAAGTCACCCTGCACATCAACGAAGCAGTCAAACCAGTGGCTCAAAACCACTGCAGAGTTCCTGTACATCTCCAACCGCAGGTAGTAGTAGAACTAAGGAGTGTTCTAGTAGAGGACATTATCAAGCCCACAGAAGGACCAACACCATGGGTGTCCCCCATCATGGCCGTGCTGGAAAAAAACATGCAGAAAATATGAATGTGTTAATGTGCTGTTGCTGAACACAGCTATCAAAAGAGTACGGCACCATAGCCCTCATCTAAATGACATGATCACCTGCCTCACTGGAGCCTATGTGTTCTCCAAGGTAGACATATTTAAGGGATACCATCAACTGTAACTAGTCCTGCTACATCACCTCATTCTCCACCCACCTAGTACTATTTCGCTACAAGCAATTAAGCTTCCGGGTGTTGTCAGCAGCAGAAATATTTCTAGAGATGGTTAGACAGGTGATTAGGTTTGTAAAAAACTGTCTGAACTACAGCACTGTTTTCCTGGTATTTGGTTGCATGAATAAAGACCACGACTCACGACTGCAGGAAGTATGCAAGCAACTCTAGATGGCTGACCTGACACTGAACGAGGACAAATGCGTGCTAGAAAAAAGAGAACTCATTTTCTTCGAACACATCTTCTCCTAGAAAGGGATGCGACCAGAACCAGCAAGGTAGAAACACTATGCAAAAAAAGAACTCCAGTGGACATAGGAGCAGTGATGTTGTTTCTAGCTCTAGCGAGTTATGGTGCTAGATACATCAAAGACTTTGCAACTGTTAGCACCCCAGTTCATAAACTGACCAAACAACCATTTCTTTGGACCTTGGAAAGTGACAAGGCATTTGAAAACATCCGACATGCTGTCACAGCCATAGACCACCTCGCTTATTTTGATGCATTGTTGTGCGCAGAGCTCACCACAGACCCCAACCCAGTCAGGTTAGGAGCCATTCTTGCCCAACATAGGCCTGGAAGAGACTCATCCTGACATATTGTTGCATATGTAAGCAGGAGTTTGTCAGGTGTAGAAAGCGCATTCTCTCTGCCGGAGAAAGAAAGCCCAGTGGTAGTATGGGCAAGTGAACATTACCATATGTTCCCATATTGGAAACCGTTCACCATCATGACAGACCACCAGGCATTGCTCATAATATACGGCAACCCCAATGCAAAAATACCACAGTGTATAAAAATGGGGGGAATACGCCTAATGGACTATGACTTCAAAATAGTGCACAAGCCATGGAAAGAACACAATCCTGCCAACTACATGTTGCTGCCCCCGGCAACAGAGACATAAGCCATAGCAGAGGAATATCTGAATTTTGTGCTGAGACAGAATACACCTGCCCCAGTCACGATGGAGAAACTGGCTCAGGAGACAATGACGGATGTTATGTTACAAGCAGTCAAAACACTAATGCAACAACAGAGGTGGAGACATGTGACCACCAACAGTCCAGTGGGCGAAGGGGTCAAGAAAAAGGAACTACTAGCATTCAAACAAGTACAGGAGGAGTTGTTGGAAGTGAAGCAAGGGATACTCCTCCATGGCACCAGAATAACAATATTGATGACAATTTGACAGCAGACAGTCAGCCTTGCACATGAGTCCCACTGAGGCATGGTGGCAACCACAAAAATGCAGTATGCTTCTCGGGACCTGCCATCTGGTAGAAGACATGATTTTGAACTGCCACCTCTGTCAGATAACAGGAAGACCATCCAAGCCAGAGCAACTAGGCATGCCTGACCTTCCTGAGGCTGTATGGACAACATGGCCTCAGACTTCTACGGGTCAATGGGCACTGTCAACAACTTACTGGTCGTCATCAATGAATACTCCTGCTTCCCAATAGTGCATCCAGTGTCATCACCATCAGCCACTGCCACTCTACCTTCTCTAGACGACATCTTTGCAGCTTAGGGCGCTCCTCTGGCACTAAAGACAGACAATGGACCTCCTTTTTCAGGCAAAGAATTTCACAAATTCATGGCATATCTGGGAGTAAATCGTGGGAAAATAACACTGCTGTGACAGCAAGCCAGTGGTGTGGTGGAAAGGCTCATGGGTAACATAAAGAAGGCTGTCCAACGAGCAAAGCTGGCACAAATTTCTGTAAGAAAAGCGCTGTGCCAAGTACTTTGGAACTACCGCAAAACCCTACCTATTTTCACGGGGAGGTGCCCATCAGAACTGGTACTGGGAAGAGTAAGTATGACTCGTCTGCCCCAACTGGAAACTAAGGCACCATCAGAACACAGCGACATTGTCCCACATGACTAATAGGAAAATGAAACGACACGCTGACACTCGGTGTCATGCCACAGTGTCTGGACTACAGCTCGAAGATCTAGTCCTTGTGCACCAAAAGCAGATGCAGAAATCAGACAGCCTCTTCTCGAGCCAGCCACTGAGGATAACAAACATCAAAGGGCCTATGATCACAGCAGAGACAGGGTCCTACTCTGTCACCAGAAACAGGTCTCACTTCAAATAGTTCAGGGAGTTGGATGAAGAGGAAGGAGAGTCATGGCATAGTGCCGGACAGAAGCCTCCAAACACAGACACTGGAGTGCCAATGGAAATGGTCCCACCAACCTGGGATGACCCCTCTACGCTGAAAACGTAAGAGAAGAAAAAGGCCATGAAAAGGAGCGATCACGCCCATGAGAGCGAGCAGGAAGCCCAAAAGTCTGATTGAAGAATTATGATGACTGCAATAACTTCATATATCTCTCTCTCTCTCTCTCTCTCTCTCTTTCTCTATCTCTTTCTCTTTCTCTCCATCCATACATATTGGTTACATGGGAAGAACATAAAACATACGAGGTATCAGCAACAAAGGCAAATGTGGGGAATGTGGATATTTTGTTAACAAATCTGGGGATATGCCGGAATGACGGATGCAAGCAGGAGTGGGCACTAGGACCACACACACTGCCCACAGACTGGATGGAGGGGACTGGCCACCAGACACCACTTCCGGTTAGGGGAAGGAATTTGCACCGGTCATTCCATTAAAGAGAAGGCCATATCTACAGAGATATGGCCCTTTTCTTCCATCTCCCTAGCACCAGTGCAGAATGTTGCTGCCGAGCACCATGCACACAGTGGCGCCGTAGTACAGTGTGTCAGTCTAACATAGGTTTTGTACTGTAAGGTTTGCCTTCCAGTACAAAATATTATGCCCAGACAACTTTTACAACTTTTATGACTTCATATATATGCTGTACAGTACAGCCCACAGAGTCGGAAGAGAAAGGAGAAATCAAAGTATTTCTCCTTTTAACACCTGATTCCACGTAATATTAATTTTGATGCAAATCTTGCCTTAAATTTCTGCTAGATAAGCTTTTGTATCAAAAACCATGGATAATTGCATGGGAATTCCCATGTACTACCAGTGGAATGCCCCCTTGATGTTAAGTGATGCAAAGTAGTGCTTTGCGCTGCTTTGTGTTACTTTTAGGCTACTTAACTACACAATACAATTTTTGTGTTGGAAAGTAAGTAACAAACAAAATTTAGTCCTGGTCACCATGTAAAATATTTGTAAATCTGGCCCTTCATAAGCATTTTGGGGCTTGCAAGATAGACCTTTATTCTGGGACGCTATTTGTAATTCATTATTGATGGCTTAGATTATTTTATCCTGACTCCCATTTACACTGATCACTCCTATTTTATCGTGGTTAAAGTTCAACTGACCCTGTTGGACGCTAATTACTATCTAATTAATACATTCTGGCCCGGAACAGTATCATGAACGTGTGTGTTTGCTCACGATACAGTTGTGCACCTTTTTTTGTGACTGCAAAGTCTAAAGTACATTTAGGCCCGTATTTATACTTTTTGACGCTAAACTGCGCTAACGCAGTTTAGCGTCAAAAAATTTTGCGCCGGCTAACGTCATTCTGAAGCGCCATGCGGGCGCCGTATTTATTGAATGGCGTTAGCTGGCGCAAGCAGACCGGCGCTGCCTGGTGTGCGTGGAAAAAAAACACGTACACCAGGCAGCGCCGGCGTTGGGAAAAATGGCGTTAGGGCGTCTTAAAATGGCGCAAGTCAGGTTGACGCTAAAAAATCGTCTTAACCCGATTTGCGCCATTTTAAACGACGCCCAGACGCCATTTACATGACTCCTGTCTTAGTAAAGACAGGAGTCATGCCCCCTTGCCCAATGGCCATGCCCAGGGGACTTGTGTCCCCTGGGCATGGTCATTGGGCATTGTGGCATGTAGGGGGGCACAAATCAGGCCCCCCTATGCCAAAAAAAAAAAAAAAAAAAATGTTTTATACTTACCTCAACTTACCTGAATGGCCCTGGGGTGGGTCCCTCCATCCTTGGGTGTCCTCCTGGGGTGGGCAAGGGTGGCAGGGGGGGTCCCTGGGGGCATGGGAGGGCACCTGTGGGCCCACAGGCCCCTTAACGCCTACCCTGACCCAGGCGTTAAAAAGTGGTGCAAATGCGGGGTTTTTTGACCCGACCACTCCCGGGTGTGATTTTTGCCCGGGAGTATAAATACGACGCATTTGCGTCGCCGTCATTTTTTTAGACGGGAACGCCTTCCTTGCATCTCATTAACACAAGGAAGGCGTTCACGCAAAAAAATGACGCTATTTGCCCATACTTTGGCGCTAGACGCGTCTAACGCCAAAGTATAAATATGGTGTTAGTTTTGCGCCGAATTTGCGTCGAAAAAAACGACGCTAATTCGGCGCAAACGGAGTATAAATATGCCCCTTAATGCAGAACGTTTCCCAATTCGTGCATAAGCTGTAGACAGCACATCTCGGAAACATTAAGTAGGGTGCGCTTCTCTCTACTAATGACCTGTGCTCTCTGCAATTCATGAACTCGAGAAAATTCTGAGTTACATTTATTAACTTTAGACAGTGCAGCTGTGTAAATAGAGGTGGACAGATGTGCCCTAAACAACCCCACTTGTTCTGACAGACCTTTGGTCTTTCTTGCACCTTTCAATAAATCCTAAACCTAAATTATTAGTCCAGAGCAACAGAAAAAGAGCGGAGCCAAAGACTGTATTAATGTGTGTACTGCACAGAGTTAAAATTGTGCTGCCTCAAGTCTCCGTAAAACAAAGTTGTAGCTGAAAGATTTGGGGGCATATTTATACTCTGTTTGCGCCGAATGTGCGTCAAAGATTTTGACGTACATTCGGCGCAAACCTTGCCCCATATTTATGACGCCTCACCCCGCGGATGTCAAAAAAACCTCAGTGTGCGTAATTGTTTGGATGCGGGAAACCGCCTTGCAATAATGACATGCAAGGTCTGTGTTCCCGTCCAAAAAATGACTTTAAAGCCTGTGCACCTTAGTTATATTCCTGCGTCATTTTGACACACAGGAGGGGGCGGGCCTTAAAAAATGGTGCACAGCCTGATGTGCGCCGTTTTTTAATGCCTGGGTGAGGGCAGGCATTAAGAGACCTGTGGGCTCACTTCTATGGTCTCAGACCATAGAAGCAGTCCAGAAGTGCCCTTCCCTGCCCCCAGGGACACCCCCTGCCACCCTCGCCCACCCCAAGAGGACACCCATGGATGGGGCACAGGTAAGTTGAGGAAAGTGTTATTTTTTTCTTAAAGTGGCATAGGGGGGCCTAGTTTGGGCCCCCTACATGCCACTGTGCCCAATGGCCATGTCCAGGACAGAAGTCCCCTGGGCATGGCCATTGGGCAAAGGGGCATGACTCCTGTCTTTGCTAAGACAGGAGTTATTTCAATGGGGGTTGTGCGTCCAAAAATGGCGCAAACCCGGTTTGAGCCATGATTTTTTACTCAAACCTGACTCGCATAATTTTTTGATGCACAACCCCCATTTTCCCCTACGCCGGCGCTGCCTGGTTTTAGTCTTTTTTTTTTACTCTGACCAGCCCGCATCACTGGCTAATGTCAGTGTAGGAGGCTGGACTGGCTTGTATTGAGTACCAAGGGGTACTTACACCTTGCACCAGGCCCAGGTATCCCTTATTAGTGTAGAGGGGTGTCTAGCAGCTTAGGCTGATAGAAAAGGTAGCTTAGCAGAGCAGCTTAGGCTGAACTAGGAGACGAGTGAAGCTCCTACAGTACCACTAGTGTCACTTGCACAATATCATAAGAAAACACAATACACAGATATACTAAAAATAAAGGTACTTTATTTTTATGACAATATGCCAAAAGTATCTCAGTAAGTACCCTCAGTATGAGGATAGCAAATATACACAAAATATATGTACAAAATACCAAAATATGCAGTAATAGCAATAGAAAAAAGTGCAAACAATGTATTGTCACAATAGAATGCAATAGGGGCACATAGGGATAGGGGCAACACAAACCATATACTCTAGAAGTGGAATGCGAACCACGAATGGACCCCAAACCTATGTGACCTTGTAGAGGGTCGCTGGGACTGTAAGAAAACAGTGAGGGTTAGAAAAATATCCCACCCCAAGACCCTGAAAAGTGGGTGCAAAGTGCACCTAAGTTCCCCAAAGAGCACAGAAGTCGTGATAGGGGAATTCTGCAGGAAAGACCAACACCAGCAATGCAACAACGATGGATTTCCAGACAAGAGTACCTGTGGAACAAGGGTACCAAGTCCAAAAGTCACAATCAAGTCGGGAGTGGGCAGATGCCCAGGAAATGCCAGCTGTGGATGCAAAGAAGCTGCCACCAGATGGTAGAAGGTGAGGATTCTGCATGAACGACAAGGGCTAGAAACTTCCCCTTTGGAGGATGGATGTCCCACATCGTGAAGAGTCGTGCAGAAGTGTTTTCCCGCAGAAAGACTACAAACAAGCCTTGCTAGCTGCAAGGGTTACAGTTAGGGTTTTTGGATGCTGCTGTGGCCCAGGAGGGACCAGGATGTCACCAATTGCGTGAGGGGACAGAGGGGGCGTCCAGCAAGAGAAGGAGCCCACTCAGAAGCAAGAAGCACCCGCAGAAGTGCCAGAACAGGCATTACGAAGTGGAGTGAACCAGAGCTCACCCGAAGTCACAAAAGAGGGTCCCACGACACCGGAGGACAACTCAGGAGGTCGTGCACTGCAGGTTAGAGTGCTGGGGACCCAGGCTTGGCTGTGCACAAAGGAAATCCTGGAAGAGTGCACAGGAGCCGGAGTAGCTGCAAAACACGCGGTTCCCAGCAATGCAGTCTAGCGTGGGGAGGCAAGGACTTACCTCCACCAAACTTGGACTGAAGAGTCACTGGACTGTGGGAGTCACTTGGACAGAGTTGCTAAGTTCAAGAGACCTCGCTCGTTGTGCTGAGAGGAGACCCAGAGGACCGGTGAAGCAGTTCTTTGGTGCCTGCGGTTGCAGGGGGAAGATTCCGTCGACCCACGGGAGATTTCTTCGGAGCTTCTAGTGCAGAGAGGAGGCAGACTACCCCCACAGCATGCACCACCAGGAAAACAGTCGAGAAGGCGGCAGGATCAGTGTTACAAGGTCGCAGTAGTCGTCTTTGCTACTTTGTTGCAGTGTTGCAGGCTTCCAGCGCGGTCAGCAGTCGATTCTTTGGCAGAAGGTGAAGAGAGAGATGCAGAGGAACTCTGATGAGCTCTTGCATTGGTTATCTAAGGAATTCCCCAAAGCAGAGACCCTAAATAGCCAGAAAAGGAGGTTTGGCTACTTAGGAGAGAGGATAGGCTAGCAACACCTGAAGGAGCCTATCAGAAGGAGTCTCTGACGTCACCTGCTGGCCCTGGCCACTCAGAGCAGTCCAGTGTGCCAGCAGCACCTCTGTTTCCAAGATGGCAGAGGTCTGGAGCACACTGGAGGAGCTCTGGGCACCTCCCAGGGGAGGTGCAGGTCAGGGGAGTGGTCACTCCCCTTTCCTTTGTCCAGTTTTGCGCCAGAGCAGGGCTGAGGGATCCCTGAACCAGTGTAGACTGGCTTATGCAGAGATGGGCACCATATGTGCCCATCAAAGCATTTCCAGAGGCTGGGGGAGGCTACTCCTCCCCAGCCCTGACACCTTATTCCAAAGGGAGAGGGTGTAACACCCTCTCTCTGAGGAAGTCCTTTGTTCTGCCTTCCTGGGCCAAGCCTGGCTGGACCCCAGGAGGGCAGAAACCTGTCTGAGGGGTTGGCAGCAGCAGCAGCTGCAGTGAAACCCCGGGAAAGGCAGTTTGGCAGTACCCGGGTCTGTGCTAGAGACCCAGGGAATCATGGGATTGTCTCCCTAATACCAGGATGGCATTGATGGGGCAATTCCATGATCTTAGACATGTTACATTGCCATATTCGGAGTTACCATTGTGAAGCTATACATAGGTAGTGACCTAAGTATAGTGCACGCGTGTAATGGTGTCCCCGCACTCACAAAGTCCGGGGAATTGGCCCTGAACAATGTGGGGGCACCTTGGCTAGTGCCAGGGTGCCCACACACTAAGTAACTTAGCACCCAACCTTTACCAGGTAAAGGTTAGACATATAGGTGACTTATAAGTTACTTAAGTGCAGTGTAAAATGGCTGTGAAATAACGTGGATGTTATTTCACTCAGGCTGCAGTCGCAGGCCTGTGTAAGAATTGTCAGAGCTCCCTATGGGTGGAAAAAGAAATGCTGCAGCCCATAGGGATCTCCTGGAACCCCAATACCCTGGGTACCTCAGTACCATATACTAGGGAATTATAAGGGTTTTCCAGTATGCCAATGTAAATTGGTAAAATTGGTCACTAGCCTGTTAGTGACAATTTGGAAAGAATTGAGAGAGCATAACCACTGAGGTTCTGATTAGCAGAGCCTCAGTGAGACAGTTAGTCATAACACAGGTAACAGCTGGCAGGGTCCCAGTGACACATACAACTAAAACAACATATATACAGTGAAATATGGGGGTAACATGCCAGGCAAGGTGGTACTTTCCTACAGTCAGTCCTTAAATGAGGCGCCCGCATGGTGCGTAGGAATGACGTTAGCCGGCGGTAAAGTTTTTGACGCAAACCATCGCTGGCACTGGTTTGCGTCAAAAAGTATAAATATGGGTCTTGATTTTGTCATATAATGCATGATTATTTTTGTTCTACTTACCTTCATAAAAAGAAATGAATCTGGTCAATCTACTTCTTCTACCTAGGCTCTCATTACGAGTTTGCCAAAATAGGCAGATCCACACATATTTTGCAGTTTTGATTCAGATTTTATGGTAGGCAGAGAATGTGTGTTATAATCACTATTCTTTTGTCTTCATGTAATGTACCTGCCCAACCATTCTTTTTGTTTCCTTTCCTGTTAACCCCTTCTCCCTTCTTGAACCATTCTCAAAATGTAGAATGCTGAAGCGTAGAGGATAGCTCACCTCAGTTGAGAGATTGAAGCCAGCATAAACGCTTGGAGACAGCATAAGTAGGCTATACACTTACCTACTTTATTTGTGTCAATACTTCAATGTGCCTGTCACTGAAAAATACTGATTGGCCTGTACTCTCTCACTGCTGAACCAAGCTGTAACCTTGCAGAGTCTCAAAGAGCGCAATTCCTGGAGTATGTCTGGTGCAACCAAGTGCACCAAGTACACTACTACTTCCTCTCTGGCATCAGATAACCTGCCTTCCCCGTGGCTCAGGGGGTAACAAGGGTTGCATGGGAGGTAGTACCAGAGGAGGTGTGAGTGCAAAAGGGTCTTGGGGGTGTAGAGGGTGGGATAGATGAATCGTGGGATAAGGTAGGGGCATCTTAAGGATTTTTGGGTCCCCAGGCCAAACATAACTTGGGGCTCCATGCTTGGAACAACTCTGAATTTATTATCGATTTTCAGCTCATCTAAGTCCTCAGCAACTATGGTCTGAGAATTGGCAATCCTCTTTTTTGCCCCCAATCCTTCAGGGGGGCCATTTAATGCAAAACCTGAAACTATTTATGAGATATTGGAGACCTGAGGGCCCCTTTTCATATAATGTAGAAGGGCCACCATTTTTCGTTATGCCGTAACCTGGGACTGTCCTGAAAACTGAATGATGGGGCCCCTAGAATTGTTGGGGACCTGGCCAGAGCCCACTTTGCCCATACCTTAAAATGTCTCTGGGAGAAGGAGGCAAGAGGTATAGTAGACTGGGGCGTGAGGACAAGAGAGAAGCCACAGGCAGCAGTGGTGGGTGACAGAGGAGACAGAGGGCAGAAGAGGTAGTGAGGCCAAGGATGAGAGAGGAGTGACAATGTGCAGTGGAGGGTTGGGATAAGAGCAGTGGCGGCCAGTAATTTTAATGAGGGAGCGGGTGGGCATCACATTCACACTCATTCATTCACACACACACGCACATCCATTCACAATACTCATCACCATTCAAACATACACGCACGCACAAAAATTCATTTAAAAACACACACACACTTACCTTCTGCTCGGAGGTCCCAGGGGGGTTGGGACTGCTGCCATCCCTCAGCAGTCCCAACTTCATCACAGAGTGGGATGGGATCAGTGAGACTGCTGACCCCACCCCACTCTGTGACGAAGTGTCACTGATTGACACTCGCCCTGGGCACTTCAGGGCTTAAACCTGAAGCGCCCAGGTCAAAGTCAATGGGTGATTCTTCCCATCGTCACCAGGGAAAGGCCTCGAAGCATAGGAGCTGTGACCTCTTCAACCCAGCAAAGTTCAGCTCAGACAGTGATGAGTCTGCTCAACTTGCACATGTCCCACTCCTGGCTGCCTGAGCTGAACATGAAGAGTGTCTGTCAGGCTGACCTTTGCTCAGCCTGACAGGCACTCTTCATGAGGAGCAAAAGGTGGGGGGCATGGCCCCTCCGCCCTAAAGGACAGGCCTTGCTGTGGCTGGATAAGAGTAAGGTCCAAGAGCCTGCACAGTCTGCAGGAGGCACACAGAAACATGTGAGCTGGACCAGAGGATAATTGCGCAGGAGAGGATTCTGTGCATGTACAAGAGGAAGTTAACACCTCTGTTGCCGGCTAGCCTGTTGGTCACCCTCCTTTTACTCACTCAGAGCAGCACAGAGTTAATAAAGAAAGGATCAGACTCTTGTTTTAAAAAAAGAATCAACTTTTTCCAGGCACTTTGGCAATAATCACAGGATTTTTATTATAATAGTGCCCATTTTGCAATTTTTTTTGTAAATCGCATAATCGGGATATTCTGCAGGTTCTGAAGAGGGATCGGTAATTACCGTCTGATCAATATCATTACCACATTTTATAAATACCGCCTTTTCCATGTTTTCAAAAGATAATGGGGTGTGACAAGCGAAAACTACGATGGTGTGCTAATTATCACACAAATCGTTTTTCTGACACCAGTGTGCTAACTTTTCTACCTGATCATTATTGAGCTACATACAAAATGTTGCATGACATTAGGGCCCATATTTATACTTTTTTAGCGCCGCATTTGCTGCATTTTTTTTATGCAAAAGCGGCGCAAACGTACAAAATACAATTTTATTTTGTACGTTTGCGCCGCTTTTGCGCCAAAAATGACGCAAATACAGCGCAAAAAAAGTATAAACATGGGCCTATATTTGAACATACAGCCAGTGCTTTAAGTGGACAAGTGATGTCGAACTCAGTACCTGCACTTCTTTAATTCGAATGGGAGAGAGTACCTGTACGTTTCAGCACTGCTACGATACATTTAAATTGAGCACTGGCACTGCTTAGGAGCAAACACGTACTCTATAGTGAGCTCTCGCACTTTCATATTTCAATTTAAAACACTGATCACAACATTTGAATAATGTCAAGCAGCACTGAGGTCTAAAGTCACGTGTGTTTCTGGACAATTGAACGCCGTCATGTGAACAGCGAAGGAAGATCATTTCAGTGCCTTCTTTGGCACTGGCATTATCTTAGGGCTAAGCGTAAATCATTGTGCAAACGCTCCCCCCTACTACCTCCGCCCCCCACCCCCGGGGCACCAACCAACATTTACCGGATCAAATCCACAATGCCAAAACTTAAAAATGCAGATATGGGGCATACAAGTTTGGCAGGAATGTAGTTTTCACATATTTCATTTTAATTTACCACCAAATAGATATCGAGTAAAACATTTATCTAATTAGTGGTACAATCTAGGTCCTCGTTGTGCTTGTCATTTTTCTACGGTCTGTATGAAAGAAGTTACACATGTACCAGTGAGAGACTCTTTCTGGATAACCAGGCTGTACGCTTCAAATTACTGGATGCATTTTAAAATTTAAGACGTTTGGGACTGAGGGGACATTCGTTTCAGGTGGATTTTGTGTCCAATCTGGACCGAGAACAAATCAGAAATAAGAGTGTATTGCTTTTCCATTGACTGTAAACGCATGTGAAAGCACCGTTACTTTTGTAGCACACTACTGCCACCAATGGGGCCTCGAAGTATCTGCAACCCTTCGTCTGTATCACGTAATGCTTTTTTTTGCAGTTTTATAATAGCGCGAATTCGAACCGACGGTATTGGTGCGCTTGCCATGAACACCAGGTACATCGTACAATGTCACGATCATTTTATGTCTTTTTTTTTTCTTAGGTATGGAGAGATTAAGGGCCGGGCTCAAGAAAAGGGGTGCTACAATACATATAGCGCCACCTTTCTTGTGCCATATGTGCATATGTGCCCCCCACCTCCACCATGTGTGCGCCTATTTAAAATACGGCACACCATAGCGGAGGGTAAGGGTCAATAGTGTTGCAGGGTAAGGGGCAATAGCGTCAGAATTTCTGACGCTATTGATGTACTGTTCAGGGTTAGTGCCAACATTTTTGTGCTAACACTGAACAGTACATAGGAGCCCTTTGAAAACAATGGCATGCCCCCTTATAACGCCTGCTATGAGCAGGCTTTAAAAATGCAGAAAAACATGACGCAAATAAATCTTTTAGATCTTTTTGCGCCTTATGTTTGCCCCCCCAAAGGGAAATGCTCCCACTTGCATACATTAAGCCTGACGCAGACTTAATGTGGCCCAAAGGATTACAAAGTGGTGCATTGCATCCATTGCGCCATTTTGTAAATCTGGCGCTGCGATGTTGGCCTTGTTGGGCCACATTAGCGTAAAAAAAATGATGCTAATGTCGCACAAGGAGGCGCTAGGGGGTCCTAAATCTGTCCCTGTTTTGACCAGAGCCAGAGGATGCTGACTACACCTAGACTGGTTCGCCTATTCCAAAGTCGGCAGCTCCTGCCCTTACACCACTCCTTCTTGTGTTCCTCTCTAGACTGACTTTTTTTCTTAAAACCAGTAACTTAAAGAGCTTTACCACATGTGAGCAAGGGTATTTCAAGATACACTGTTGTTTTAGCATTGCGGACACGGTTCATTTACATGTTGGTAAGTAATCAAGAAGAAAAATTGCATATGAATTGTGCCTCTCTAAGTCGGTACTTATTATAACGCTTGTCGAACACAAACCGTAAACGCGTAAAAATGATCTTTCATATTGTGGGTTAATGCTTATGCCTGTTTTTATAAACATTTGAATGACCGAAAGCAGAATATTTCACAACAATTATGATAGGAGATGCACAAGAAGAACATTTTGTTTAGGACACATTTATGAAGTGCTGGGCTGCGCAAAATGTTTGCAGACATATCAGCTCAGAAAAGCAGACCATGTCTCTGTTCTAAATATCGACCTCTCATTTACAAGCCCACAAATAGCACCCCATTTTTTAGTTAGGATGAAATTCTGATACAGCCTATTATCTGCGTCACAAGCCAAATTTGGAGTCTGAGTTCAGCGGGAATACCTACAGCTTCAGATTTCCCAACATTTGTAAATCGTAGGAAAAAATCTGGCAAAATGTAAATATGGGCATATTTACATAAATGTGGCAAACATTTTGTAACACAATTTTAGCAACTTTGTTAAATATTTGTATACTCAATGGAAGACCAAATCTACTGTTTATACCACATACCCCCGACTGTATCGCACATTCAGGAATTACTGCAGGATTTACACAGTGTACACTCACAAACTTGCAGTTTAATGGAGGTCATCTAAAGTATGTATGGTGCCCCACCTAGAAAAAAACACTATCCTGTCATTAACTATAAACTTGCGCTTCTAGAAATTATGCTATACCTAAAGATTTTCTCCATTTAGGCACTGATTATGAGTTATGCGTACTGGTAATTAGAGCATGCAGGGGTAAAATTAACTGATCGCCAGATAGAAAAACTCGTGGTATTTTGCACATGTGCTAAATTCAGCATGTCTGTAGTCCATATGATATATTTAACACACGTGCTACATAACACATGCGAAAAATAACGTATGTGGTTAGTAACATTCATTTACAAGAAAGAGAACTCATTAAAACAAGTGGAAATTACCAATTTAAAATACCACCAATCAAAAGCAGGTGGTAAAAGTTCCTGGAAGTGTAGGGAATGAAAGAAAAGCTGAAAAACAATGGCAAAATTGAAAGACTAACACAATATTCGAAAAAACACAGTACATGCACAGTTTGAGCTAAAAATAATACAATATCACACACCTGCACAACATGTCAGACCTGCATCAACAGCCAGGGACAGGTGAAGCTCTCACATGTTGACTGTAGCAGCTCACACTTCCATTCTACTGTCCACCAAAATCAGTGCAGCACTGTTTGGCCCCTATATCAGGCTATGCCAGATCTATGTTCTGCTACAACAAACCATGCATCATGAGAATGGAAACTAGACCACCAAACAATTACCTCAAATGTTGACCTTAAATGGTGCAACAACACAGGATAAGAGCCTTGATTGACAGATTAAGGCTGGGACCCATAAACACGAGGATACACAGGCTCAATATGGAAACCATCAAAACATACTTGCACCATTACAGATTCCCTGGAGCCCAACAAAGGGATCCACTGCCATCATCTCTTTTTGAAAATACTAGAAGCACTACAATTTATTGCAACAAGCACCATACCATAGACAGCAGGATTGGTGTATTGCATTTCTCAATTAACCTTTAGTAAGATACTCTGCTAAGTGATGAATGCTTTGCAGAGAGTGAGTGAGCAACATATAGAGTTCCCCATGAACTCCTACACAGCTAATGCCATAAAAGCAAACATCTGTACTACAGCAGAATTTCCTGATATCGTAGGTTCAATTGGCTACATTCATGTACACATTGTGACCTCAGGTAGACAGGAAGAAGTGTGCCGAAACTGTAAAATGAAGCACAATATGTATGTGCAAATGCTGTGTGATGTGGATTTGTGTAGACTAAACTTGTGTGCTAGCTGCTCTCTACGAAACCACAATGTTATGATATAGACAACGAGCAACATTAGTCATATAGTGGCAACACATCACCCTTCAGGTAATGGCCAGACAAATGAACCCTCCATCATCAAGATTACAATGCACTATGATTGTTGTAGCCTGATCTTTTTATACATATCAGCACTTCTATCTGAGAATTGTTAGCCCCTATGTCATATACATGGATCATTGCAAATATGTACCACAAATTACTTTGGCCACTCTTAACAACAATGGTGATAAGCAGTCACGTCAACATTTTAACACATGTACTTCCATTAAGACTCTCATGACTTAACTTGGATTTCTCTGACCTCAAAATCTTCTTTCATGTACTTTACTCCAACCATTTTGAGGATGCCCATAACTGGTTCTTCCCACAGCTTGAGGTAGAGCTGAGGTGTAGAACTATCACCAGTTGCCATGCTTTAGTGCTTGGCCACTACCTTAAGTACCTAGAATCTTAAGTTTTAGAACCTGTTTTTAGTGTTCCCAACTTCACGTGGATATGTCGATTCAGTACTGATTTTCACAATATGTGGCTATGATGATTCAGTATTTATTTTGGCCACTATTGCCTTGAAAAAGCATGTTCTCTTGGTTTTGGTTACATATTCACCATAAGATGGCACATTAGACAGTCATGATTTCTTATCACCTCTTTGTCCAGGACCTCTGCTCAGGATCCTTAAACTTGCACTTTTTTTCCCTGCCTGGGTCTATGATGGAAAATTATAGCAAGTTTCTACTTGTGATGTGTGAGTGGTATTAGAGGATGGCAGTGGATTCTGTTTGTTTTGTTTCAAGTTGCTTTGTCCATACAAATCGAATGTCTGCACACTTCTTCACAGGAAGAAGTTATTGGTGTACTTCTGGGGTGTCCTAAGTTCATGTTGAGTGTTGCTCAGTCTCTTTCTGTGCTCTGGGGGTTAATTTCCACACTCCAGGAATTTCAAATGTCTGAAAATGCCCACGTCCTGGTGTTTTGTGGTTGTGCTATTCATCAGATGAGGTATTTAACAGATGAGCTATATTACACATTCGGTATTTACCATGTGCCCTAAATAGAACATATTATGTATTTAATAAATGCTAAATAACGATACTACGGTACACAGTAAAACTCATTATCAGTGTTATTTAACAAGTGTTAATGACGAAATCCCATGGTATTTAACTTATTTGCCAGTTTGGTGAAATTTAATACCAAACTTGTAATCAGGGCTTCAGAAATCTGCTGTTCTGTCGGGTTCCCTCATCATCTATGTGCCTCTGCTCGAACATGATAGTGCATGGAATTCTGCTATGTCACTTGGAGTGTTGGTCTAACAAGTACGTCATTTTGAACCTGAGACTGAGCAGGGAAGCACCACCTGATAGTAGGTTATCCTATTGGAGTAACCCATAACTGAACCTGATGTTTCCTCTACACATTATGTTGGATATCTGGAGTTCATAATGGCTACTGCACTCAAATAACTTTGCTACTGGTGATGAGAATAATGAACCCATGAGTGAAGAGGAAGCATAAACATGTGGCTGCCATGCCAGTGTCTTAATCATCGGGCAGACTCATGGTAAAGCAGCAGTCAAGTGACAGAGAAAGAATACAATTTCATCTGCACTATGTGAATAAGCTTTTTATCATCGCGTGAGATCGGAAGTGACAGAGTGAAAAGGACTGTATGTCATAATATTATTAACAGACATATCATCTGCCATAAACATTGCATCCTAAGTATACTTTATAAAAAATATACTTACTAATTATTAATTCTAAAGGGCAATTGCTATAAGCAATATTAGACACTGAATTAATGTCTGTCAGTATTCTGACACATATTCTGGCACCACACAGAAAAAGTAGCTAATTCTGTTCACCAGTGCTATATCCCAATACAGGATCACCGGCTAGAGGAGACTGAGGTCCTATGTGTTCTTTGCAGTGGTTGGTAGCACTGAGACTGAGGAGTCATTCATAGGGTGGCAGGTAGAAGCATCTGCCAAAAACAGCCAATGCCGACCCTGCCAACTAGAGGTTACTGTGCCTCATTTAGCTGTAGAGGAACTACGGAGCTTTCAGGGAGTGAGCCATAGCTGGCTCCTCACCAGTAAAACCTTTGGACAAAAAGATGATATGACTCTCACCTGCCATGTGACAGTGATGGTTGCCCCACCCTGTTTAGGACTGGACAGGCAATGGTTACTGGATTTCCCTGCTAAAGACCACAATACAAAACATGACAGTGGAAGGCATGGCAATCCAAGGCAGTAAAATCAATCTAGAGGCCTTATGTGCATGGAAACACATTCTACTGCTAGGAGCAATGTTTCAGAAAAACAAAAACGTATGATGAGCGTTGTCAATCACACATGGGTCAGCATTGGCTTGCCTTGCAGTTCTGCCTCTGTGCAACTTGTACACTAGCGACTGCAGTACAATTTTAGAGATCCCAGCAGGCAGGAGGGGATTTCAACTGCTACACCAACAGTTGCACTAAAGGCAGAGAGATCCCATCAAGCAAGCATAAATTTCACCCTCCACTGACCTGGCGCTCTGGCATGTCACCCACTGGAGTATTTTGACCCTGTACCTAGCCTTTTACATGCAGCAAAGTGCAGTAGTATGCACAGAGTTTCAGTATTTGATGTACTTTCAAACCTGTTCTTGGGCCATCCTACTAAATCTCATCTTACACTTCCTCCAAAATGCCTGGACTCAGAACGTCTCTTTATGGACATAGAAGGATGTTAAGTGTGCCTTAATCGAGCCTATTCGGTTATCTTCAGATAAATGTTCCCATTCCATTCCCTCTGTCATTCTCACTACGCACTTTGATCTAAAGTCTGGGTAAATCTAAGTGTATTCAAAGTGCTTGGAAAGTTTCTGAATGCTTGGCACTCTAGGGTGAGATGAACTGCCAGTAGTTGGGAGCTACATGGCAAACAGAGCAACAAATGATACTGGCACATTGCACTAGCTGAATGCCATGTTTGGCACTGTGTCCTTTAAGGCAAATAGTAAATTATATCTTGACCCAAATTCAGGATGTTCTTGATTGTTGCTTTTATTGCTTCTGATAAAAAATGTAAACGAACCAATTAAAGCAATCCATACACAATTGTTTATTATCAGGTCCTTTGATGGATCAAAAGCATTTCAGAACAAATCCTTCATCAGTGGAGGTATGCTGATACAAAATCTCTGCCTTAAAAAAAGACACCAACTAAAAGCACCAGCTAAAATTCTTCTAGCACATTGGTGTTGCATAGCTTAAACAACTAACCAACAACAGAGAAGGGAGAGGGCATCTTTTGAGATCCATCCACTGCCTTCTCTACCATAAATGCTGAAGAAAAAAAGGTGAGACAGAATCTATTGGTTATGAAGAGGCACCAGGGCTCCCTTTGCCGAATTGGAGATCCATTGGATTATGTTATTTAAAATAATGCAGAATCCTCACCCACAACTATGGTATATTTCACCTTGGGGTGGCTGTCCCCACCACCCAGTTTTTTGCTGATGTGTGATATGGATTCCTTGCAATCAGAAATTCTTAGCACAGTATTAAAAAGCACCTTATATGGAACTTTATTGTGTAGGGAATTCTTCCTTTCATGCGCGGTCATCGCAGATTGTTGTTGCCTTTCGCTGGACCCTGTATTTTTACTAGCTATCGAACTCTATGCACCTTACCTCTGCAAACCTATAGTAAAGTGCCTGTTCTCTCCCTATTATAATGGTCGAATTGCTATATTTCACTGGCGAATAAATGTCAAGCACTATTCTGAGCATTCCCATGGGTGTGAATTGAAGTCCGATTTGTTAGGTTCCAACTCCCCCACTGCTACTAAACTTCCTAGTACTTTTAGATATTCAGAAGAAACTCAAACCCTGTAAGGGAAAGGGGAATGAGATGAGAGAGAGACTGCTCTGGTTGCCTCTGCACCTTGCTTCGTTCTCTTCGGAAAGTTGCCTGCTATTCAGAAGAATGGTTGTGTTGTCTCCCAAGTGCTTCTGTGAAGGGAAATTATCATAGTTATTACCAGGTGTAATGTTCACCTAATCTGCCTCCCTCCTCCCTGTGAAGTGTAAGTGTACCTTAGTACTCCCTCCTTCCTGTGTGCACTACTTGTTGGCGCCACAAGTAGGGACTGAAGATGATACCTTAAAAGACAATGATAGATGGTTACAAAGGTACCTTAAGTTGCATTAACAAATGTTCTTCATTTATTTGGGAAATATTAACATACCACAAAACTCTGGAGGAGCAACTGCTGTATCATCATTGAGCAAGCACCTTCTTGATTCCTAAGGAGCTTAGTTATCAATTGGATTTTACCAAGATTGAGTTTACACTTTAAAGTGTAACACTTAAATAAACCTTCAACAACAGATTAAAAACAACTGTGTAGTAATAGTAATACATTGCATAACCTCCTTTTTACATTACATAGAAAGTTACATGTTGGTATACATCAATCTACTTAACATTCAATGTCTCTTGTTAGTATATTTCAGTCACTATGCTTTCATGTACGCTCAAAGTCACTTGAACAGTTAGTCCACTCATCCTCCTTAGTAATACTCTCTTCTTTGTTTTTAGCAGGGAGTTCTGGGAAGTATATGCAGATACCAAAGTAAATTTTACTTATAAGCCAAGTACATGTGAGTAGCTAGGGAGCTACTGCCTTAACACTGTGCTGTAGTGAGTATTGACTTCTTTCTTTTTGGGTTTCTCTTCTGTGATCAAAGAATCTGGAAACTGAAGCCACAAAACAGTGAGAAGATCTTCACCTGGTAAGAGTCCTGAATGACAAGCAGCTCCCGATGATACAGGCATGGCTTAAGTAGCCAACCGCACCCAAGATATCCATGGGATCTCACGGGACATCATAGCCTCACAGGATTTTCCTTTTTAAAGATTTGTCTGGGTTTTTCACCATGTGATTGATTTTTCTGTCTAGAGAAAAGATGAACAGCCTCCTCTAATCCTCACTGGGTGTTTCTGTAAGTGGCCCATTACTAGAAATCAGTACCCCCTTCTTTGGCATCAGTCAACAGGGCCAAGGTGCTTTGAGCAGTGGCATCAGGGTCTAAGGCAGTGGAGTTTGTTGACAGTGCATCATGAACCGTGCAAGACTGGTAATAAGTGCTTAGTATATGGGATGAATGTACCCATGTCCTGAAAGTTAAGTGCCTCTAGAGGATAGCAGTATCTATTGTGCCATCCACTACAGTGATAATGGAAACATGGCTTCCTGACACCCTGTGTAGCCTGACTCTGATTGCGGCAATGGAGCAACTACAATTAGACCTGTCAAAATAATGACATACCAAAAGCTCCTTTTTAAATATTAATAGGTAGACCCATGTAAGCCTTGTAGCCCACAAAATCAGGGTAAATGGTATTGAAAAATGGATATGTAGAAATTTTATGTTAACATGTCCTGACAGAGACTAGCCCCCAAGAGCTATTTTTTACTTTGTCAGGCCTAACTGTCCTATGTAGAATTAGAGTATAGATTAAAATCCTAATACTCTATTCCTGAAATAGAACTAACTTGAAAAATAATTAAACAACTATTACTAATAGTCGTTAAAGCCACAATTTACTGATGAAGTCAGATTTTTAATAAATAATAAGGTAAAGTTACCTTTAGAAATTTACTTTTTCCCTGCCCAAGTTCCTGGAGGCTAATTTGCATTTACTGTCCAACTTCTTCCAACCAATGATTAGCATTTGAATAGGTGTGAAAAAGGTGTAAAATGCCTCCCAGGAGCAATCAGTATGCTGACCTGCATGGGCAGAGATGACTTCTCTAAATCTCAGAGACTATGCAGAGTGGGGGCATGAGCATCCTTTCCCATCCTTCTGCAGTGACAAATCATGCTTGACAGGTCTGCTGACCCAAATGTAACAGCCAGGGCACACCTGAAAGCTAGAGAACACAATGCCAAGACAATCCCTGTGTATGCACTGTCTGGTTGCTGGAGGACATGCTGATGCAAGGGCGAAAGCTGGATGGGCAATGATGAAGCATGACAGCTGGGCGGTGTGCAAGGACATCCCATTCTTTTTAAGCAAATACCCATTGCGTCCCAACGGTGGTGGGCCAGGATATATTATCCCCCTGTAGTAGAGTAATCTCTCATAAGGCCAGGTAGCTCTGTAAATAATTAGGGCTTGTGTTACAAGAAAATGTTTGTTCTTGTGTATTTGTAGTACATGAAACACACAAAAGGTGATGGGAGGCTGCTTGCAATAAGTATAACCACTGGAAATAGCTTGGGGTAGCAGTTCAACCCGTCATTCCTTTAATCACCATGCTGCCTCCATTTGTAATGGTATATTCTTATAAGTGCTTATTAAGTGCATGTACACTGACGTTTCTTGAAGCTAGCATACCCATTAATAACTGAAAAGTCGCTAGGTACATAAGAGGGAAAGGTTTTTAATTGTTCATCTAAAACACAATAAGGATGATGGTACATGAAGGTGCAATGGCAGCGTGTCTCGGATTTGTACAGCAGCCACTGAAAAAATATGGTCTGCATACTTTACAATTCTGGTTCTTGGAAACTTTCACAGACAAAATATTAAACCTATGATTACAGGAAGATTTATAGCTTTAAAATCTGATGCCAATTAGGTCAGAATACTTTTGATGAAAGGTACAATGAACTATGCTAATTCAGTTGATCCAGACTAGGAGAAGTGTGTTGGTGTCAAGATAGGGAGCACACACCTGGTGATTTTTCTGGAGAGAGTGAGAAATGTGCGTGGGTGCTAGTCTCAACCCACACTCCTCTATCACCTTGGTCCTGCCAAGTGGTAGTACACTGTGGCGAGTACCAGCATAACAGGGAGAGTGGATTAAGAGGAGAAATAGACAGACTGAGTACTCACAGCCTGTCCCTCAGGTCAGTGTGGTGTCCTCAGCCTATGTTGTGTGTTGTTAGACAGTTTCGCATTAGGATACTGTAAAATAAAGCCACCTATCACTTTGAGCTCATCCAACAGTCTATGCATTTCCTGATTACTGAACATTTTGTGGTTGTGCCCTCCACCTGCATACCTAGCTACCCTCTGTTTCTTGCTTATCAAACTGCTTGTCTGTGTCTTGTCTGTGATGTTTATCTGAGAAAAGAGTACTTTGCATAAGTACCTAGGTTTGTTGTAAAATTAGAATTCTATCTTCTTTTTTCTAAACACTTAAAAACGGAGTCTTTCTCCTTTATTGTCATTAAGGTTTTCCTCTATTGTTAAATAAACCAAATGCTATTATTTATGTGTCACAAGTTACACTTACTTCTTAATGCTTTCAACAAAAGTTTTTGGAATAACTCTTCCAAAAAAGTGTCCTTTTATTCTTAGAACACTTTAAAGCCAAGTTTAATTCCTCACATCAGGATTTTCTGACATAGTACATGATGCTTTTGCATAATTCACAACACTGTTTTAGTTTACATGCTTTCAGTGTTTTACAATGACCTGAAAAGTTTTGAAGTAACCATTTCCTTTTTTATCTTGTGGTTACTCTTCACATTCACGCAGACCATTGGGTAAGCATCCAAGGGCCAGATGCCTTTATGCGCTCATGGAAGGTCAGATTCACAGAATTGGGCCATTTCTGATGTCCAAATGGCCTTTTGGTATGTATCAACCGCAAGTTGCAATTCAATAACACGTTACAGTTTGCGTTGGTGACTGTTGTATACTGTATTATAAATCACAATATTTAGTGGAGTGTTGTAAGGTGTGAAGCTCAATGCACGATGACATAATGCAGAGCCTTTATGAGTTCAATTGGGAATACTGGAGAGGAAGATTATAGGAACAGTTGGAAAATGGGATTAAGAGAGGGGGAGAGGCTAAACAGCTTGTTTTTACCATGCTAGGTTATGTGCAATAAACACACCTAAAAGTAATCCATGTGTGAGGTTTCTCTACAAAAATAATTGGCAACTAGCTTGGCCTGGCAATGATGGAAGGTGCAGTGGTGCTATCACTATCCTCATTTGAAGAGAAGACGAGCAGCACCGCGACCAGTCCCGAGAAAAGTGTGTATTTGTAAGGCAGCTGATACCGATGGATGGAGCTGAGTGGGAGGTGACACACACATGAAGCGGATGAAAAACGAATGAGGAGAAGCAGTTGGGAGTAGAGAGTCAAACATTGAGCTGACATTCCTGAACAAGGTCAATTGGGCAAGCTGAAAGCGTTCCGCAGCCAGGGCACCAAGGCAGTCAGAGAAACTGAAGAGGCTGACAGGAATGGAAAACCAGACGCTGCACCGACATTCCTTAACAAGGTCAGTCCAGCAGGCTGAAAGAGTTGCGCAACCAGGGCACAAAGGCAATCAGGTAAGCTGAAGGCATCGTGCACTCTGGACTATCTGAAATCGGAAGATGAAGAACAACTAGCTGGAACTGGAACTGGAAGGGCTAAGCATAAGGTGCCATGCAATCATTTCAACTGGTCATCAGTCAATTTCTTCTGGATACAGCAAGCGCAGCACAGCCATCTTGTGCTGGGCAACAATAGAGAGTAGTGACACTTTTTTTTTCCATTATGTTTAATTGGGCACAAGGCTAATCTACAGAGACAGTCAAATAATATTGACAAGTACTGGGTAGCCATTTTAAAAGGGAGCTACAATAACTGGAAACAAGCATTTACAAACACAACCTATTGTCTTCAGGTTTTGTTTTTTAAATTAAGTAGTAAACAATATTGCCTCAACCTGAATATTGCGCAAAACTTATTCCTGGATGAATAAAGTGTGTATAGCTTGTGGATTTGTGCAAAAGAATAACTCTACTGAGAAATGAGTAAGCATATTCTAAAAGCATGATTATTGACATTAAGAAATCTTTTTATGGCGTCCTCTAATGTACCTTTCTTCACCCAAGCATCTATTGCAGCATCTGGAGAACCTCTAATCAAATGAGAGAAAGGGCATGAATATTTCTCAAACTATATCTCCACTTTTGAAGATGAAGTATGTCCCGCCTAAAAAAGAAGAAAATACCTCTCCATTAGACAAAAAATCTACAATAGAATAAACAAGAATCCCGGGGGAGACATTTTTCTAATGAATTAGAGCATTTGGGAGCATATTTCAAACTCAAAGAATGTGTGGGTATAGACAGATACAAAATATCTCATAAAAAGACAGGGGAAAGAGGAGTCCATGAAAGATTTTGTTGCTTTTTTTAAATATTTGGCATTGACATGTTGATTTGGTGACCTGCATGATCAACTAGTTTGTGACCAGATCGTCATGCATGTGGCAAATTCAATTATACAGTAAAATCTATGGGCAAAAGAAGAAGCTCCTTTGCAAGAGGTGATTGGCGTAGTCAAGAGAGCAGAACTAACGGGAAGTGTGCAAAAGCTATAATTTGAGAACAAAAAAGAGAAAGCTGAGAAGGATATAGAAACAGTGGCCAAAGTAAAAGCTAATACTAGGAAACCAGTGGCTCAAAGACAATATAAGAAAAATCAAGAGGTGACAAGGAAGTTCTTGAGTAATAAGAAGAAACCAGTATACGAACAACAGGAGGGAAGATGTTACAGGTGTGGCAACAGTGGTCACTTTGCCAATAATAAAGGATGTCCTGCATGCAAACAAAAATGTTCTAGTTGCAATTTTGTGCGACATTTCTTCAAAGTATGTAGGAGGAGGAAAGACAATGTGGTACAAGTCTTGGAAGAAGTGGTGGAAACTGACCTTTCTGTGAAATAGATTTTGGGAGAATTAAATTACAAATTGTGGCTTACTCTGGGCCGTCCTATACCATTCTAAGTAGAAATGTATGGATTAAAAAATGTGTACCTTCATTAGGAGAAAGCCTAAAAGCACCTAATATTTCTCCTAAAGGTTTTACAGGAGCGGATAAAGAAAAGGTGGGATTTAGAAAATGAATTTTTAGATTTAAGAACAGAGGAGCAGAATGCAAATTGTATTTATCAAAAGAGGGCCCATCATTATTGGGGTGGAAAAATATTGAGGGTCTTGGGATGATTTTAGAACTGAACAGTGAGGACCTGTTATGATTGTGCAATCAGGGTGTGAGTTTGAGTCATCAATTGAAAATACAGCTTCAAATGTATTCTTGGGTGTGATTGGGAAACTTGATGGATTCCAACACAGAATCATATTGAAGGAAGATTATGTGCCTTTCATCCACAAAGGAAGGAATAACAAAATTGGAGTAAGAGAAGAAGCTTTTAAAGAATTAGATAAACTACAGGCTGCAGGAATAATCAAACCAATCAAATCATCTGATTGGATGGCACCATTGGTAGTTGCAAAGAGATCCAATGGAAAACTAAGATTATGCGTAGATCTGAGGGATATAAACAAAAATATTTTATTTGACAGTTGCCTCTACCAAGGGTCAGCAAAATGTTATCCATGACTAAAGGTGTCAAGCGGTTCAGCAGTATAGACTTAACAACAGCCTATCATCAGGTTCAGCTACACCCATATAGCAGAGAGTTGTCCACTTTTGAAATACCATTTAGATGCTTCCAATTTTTAAGAGTACCATTTGGTCTGGCATCAGTGGCACCCATGTTTCTAAGGATGATGTGCACATTATTTATTGGATTAAAGATGGTCATGTTCTTCCAGAACTCCAGTTCTTGTCACGGGGAAGACTAGGGAAGAACATGACCAAAGACAAACAGGTCTTACAGATCTTGGATGGCGAAGGTCTTATGGATGAATGTAAGCTTGCAAACTAGAGAGGCACATATCTTCGTAATGAGGTGAGTAGAGAAGCTATAAAACCAAAAACCTAATCTGTGAAAGCCATCAGGAACTCTCCGTCACCCAAGCAAAGTGGTGAAGTGAGGGCATTCTTAGGCCTTGCTGAATACTATTCTAAGTTCATCAGAAATTTCTCGAGGAAAACATAACCTATAAGGCAACTCTTAAAGGGTAGTGTAAGGTTTGAATGGTCAAAAGAATGTGAGGCAGTGTTCAAAGATTTGAAGGAGGATAATTGAGGAGCCCTGTCCTTACAAGCAATTGATGCAAATTTAAAAAGCATGATTTTAACAGATGCTAGTGGTAAGGAAATGGAAGCAGTATTGATGCAGATTGATTCTTATAGTAGAGAAGTGATAATTATATTTGCATCCCGAGCGTTGTCTCTCACTGAGGGAAAATACTCAGTCATAGATCGTATTCTGTCATAGAATGTGAGGCACTTGTGTATATGTTGTGTATGGAGTCTTGATCATTTTAGGCAGTATGTGTTGGGTAACTGTGTTGTATTATGAAGTGATAATACACCCTTCACATAATTCTTAACCATGAGAGATATAGTTAATGCATCTTCGGGATTAGCATGGTTTTCAATGAGGTTGTTAGGATTTAATTATACATTCAAATGTATTCCTAGGATAAAAAAACTAAAAAAAACAGTACAGCTGATTTCCTGAGTTGTTTCCCTTTACCTTTGAAGGAAGTATCACTGAATGAACAGGAAGAATGTTGTATGGAAGATGTACATAAAGAAATTGAGGGTATTAAAAAAGAAGAATGGAAGAGTGTGCAGAATAATGATCCTCTTTTGAAAGAAATGGAAACGTGGAGGATTGAAGGGTGGCCCGAACAGAAAGTTCTGAGTAAAGAAGCATGTACTTTTGGGAACTAAGGCATGACCATTTCTTCTTACAAGGAAAGATATCAAGATGTGGCAGATTGACACCACTCAGTGATCTCAGGGACAAATTACCTAAAATGTGTCATAAGGGCCATTTAGGAACTGTTAAGACAAAATTGTGGATGAAACACTTGCTCTGGTGGCCAGGCATGGACAAATACACTGAAGTAGTAGTGGGAGAATGTGTCTCATGCAATAAAGCTAATAAGACCAAGATCACCATTAGACCTCCATTACATCCCATAAGTGCACAGAACATGACTTGGGAGAAAATGGGTACGGACATCATGGGTCCCATAAAAGGAAATAATACACAGAAATGTATTGTGGTTGTAATTGATCACTTCTTGAAAGGGCAAGAAGTAGGAATTACTTCCAGGACTGAATCAGAAAGGATAGTAAAATTCCTCAATAAGGTCTTATTAAGAGAAGGTTTGCCAAAAACAATTCTCAGTAACAATGGGCCACAGTTGATATCTGATGCATTCAATCATTTTGTAAAAAGAATGAAATCATACACACAACTACTTCTATGTATTACCCCGTTGGAAATGGGGTGGTTGAAAGATTCATAATGGTGATAAAAGGAACTATACAACGAGCCATGAATGCTGGAGCAGATTGGGAGAAGTTATATGTATTTTATGGGCATATATTATCACGTCTTATAACAAGACAGGACATAGGCCCTCATTACGACTTTGGCGGTCTTTTTCCAAGACCGCCAAAGCTACAGGCGCAAGAAGACCGTCAGTGCTGGTGGTCTTCCACCCACCATATCACGGGTACTGCTGGATTTCTGCCACAATTTAGGCATAAATCCAGCAGTAGTCGTGCTGGAGGTGCTGTGGAGGTTCCACCACCGGCCCGCCCCCCAGGAAGATCTCCACCAGATGTATTATGTGCAATATTGTGGCCTGGCCGTGTTCTGCTGGCGGGGCGCTGCCAGAGGTGGAAGAGCCCCTTCCCGTTCCCTGCCGGACGACCTCCTCCCCAACCAGGTAAGTTGATCATCCGACAGGGGAGGGGTTGGCAGGGTAGGGGGTGTTGTGTGTGCATGTGAGAGTGTGTGTTGTCTGCATGTGTGCATGATTGTGTGTATTTGTGTGTGAATGCGAATATGACTGTTGTGGTGAATGTGTGTTTGCGTGTGAGTATGCATGGTTGAATGCGTGTATGAGTGCTGAGGTGTATGCGAGTATGGATGCGTGTGAGTTAATGCGTGTATGTAAGTGTAGGTGAATGAGTGTATATGTGGTACGTGTGGATGTCTGTGTGTGTGTATGCATGTATGTGGGGAGGAGGGAGATGTGTCTGGAGGGTGAAGGAGGGGTTTAGTGCTTGCTGAGCAGGGATTGGGGGAGTCATCTACCAGTGACAGGGAAGAAATTCCCTGTCACCAGTAGTCTTTCTGCCATGGTTTTTGTGGCGCTGCTACCGCTGCGGAAACCCTGGTGAAAAGGCAGCTCCTAATACCACTGGCGGTCTTCTGTGGACTGTCAAAGATGCACATCTCCAGCCCAGCGTCTCTGACCACCATAGCGGTATGATCGGAGATGGGCCAACCCTCCACACTCATAATGTGGAGGTAATCACTGCCAGTCTGTTGGCGGTGAAGCCGCCACCTTTGCCCTGGAGGTCAGGAG
Source organism: Pleurodeles waltl (assembly GCF_031143425.1). Classification (NCBI taxonomy): domain Eukaryota; kingdom Metazoa; phylum Chordata; class Amphibia; order Caudata; family Salamandridae; genus Pleurodeles; species Pleurodeles waltl. Next base: position 523,733,357 of record NC_090437.1, on the reverse strand, counting down.
ACTGCCAGGGTCATAATGACCCCCATAGTCTTTTTGACCTTATGAGAGGAAAGGTGGCAATTTCAAAAGATAATTTAGGATGGGTGACAGAATCAAGGAGGGTAGACTGTTCACCTGCTGTGGCGAGAAACAGACAGATCAAAACTCAAAATACATACAAAAAGTATTGAGGTTATTGGAATTGCTGTAAATAATAACTGTGTTAGTAGAAGATTCTGTGAGAGTGAAGATGCCAGGAGTAATTGTTAAATGAGAGAATACATTTACAGAGCCCTTAAAGGTGGAAAAAGTATTTTGTAATTCACTCCTACTGAGTGATGGGAAGTTCTGGCATATGAGTCACATCTCTGTATGTAAGTGGACAGAATGTGAATGCATGATGCTTACAGCATCAAGCTATTGCTACTTGTCACAGGAACACTTTGAGATAGAAGTAGAAGATTCTTTGGTACTGGGTGATGAACATGCATTCTCTTACATGTCCCTTCCTCTACTTCCACTTTTTTTAACCTGTGGAGACAAGAACAAAATATTCAACTTAGTGTTTGTGTACATGGAGAATGGAGAGGAACGTTTAGAAGATTTGGTAGAAGTATAAACAAACCACTTCGGCTCAGTGATTATCTTTGTGAGTAGTGAATATAACATTCCTCACCTGTTTCACATCAACTGGTTTGCAATTTTACTTTCACAAATGTATCAATAATTTATGTTTCTGTAGTGTAGTATCAGCAGCATATATATCAGTAATATTAGCATGGTTTAGTTATTTTCCACAGATATTTGGAAATGCATCTATTTTAAGTGTTTAGTACGGTTAAATTATCTACATATAAGGTGGGGGTGTTGTATATTGTATTATGAATAACAATATTTAGTAGAGTATTATGAGGTGTGAGGTTTGAAGTATGACAACATGACACAGAGCCTTTATGAGGTCAATTAGGAATGTTGGAAAGGAAGCTTGTTTTTACCATGCTTGGTTTTGTAAAATAAACACACTTTAAAGTAATCCATGTGTGCTGTTTCACTACAGTGACCATAAACTATTTTGTTTTTTTCGGAACGGTTGTGTTTAGAATGTCTCTTTCAAATAAAAAAAGTTGGAAAGATATGTATTAATGCTTTGTGCCTGAAATCTAGTTCACAACATTAATACTTTCCGAACAACAAAAAACAAAGTGGTAATCCATTCGCGACCAGGAAGGGGTCCTTTGGGGGACCTTTGTGAATGGATTAGGTATTCTTTTAAGAGTACGCAGTGGTTCCAATCTTAAAAGAGATTATTTACGCCATTCACTTTTTTTAAACACATCCTGTGTTTCCTTTAAAAGTACCATTCCTGTGATGGCTGTGATTTAAGGTGGGTCGCAATTTGTTACCTACCTCTTTAACCCCTTAAGTGCTGCCATAGGCCAATAACTCAGAGGCTGCACTCCCTCCCCAGTGCATTTGTTGATTACTGTTGACACTGAGGAAGGTTAGAAAGGCCCTGCTGGTGCTTTGACAAAAGGGTTTCTTGTTTTTTTTCCTGCAGCTCGGGCTGCTCTGTTAGAGCTTCCAAAACAGTTTGAGTGTTTCTTTTTTATATTTAATGAAGATCAGCACACAGGGTACGCTGACATCATTACTCCTGAATGAGAAAGTAAAAAGAGCTGATTTTACTAGTACTGAATCAATGCTAGGGGCCATATCTTAGCTCCCCAGACACTGATTCTCTCAGGAGAGGTATTGTTGGAAAGGGGAGAATCTCCTCTTTCTAATGGTACCTTAGTCCAGTGGATCCCTACTTGGGGATCACCTCAGAAGAGCGATTCCCAAGCAGAGATCCACCCACTAGTCACCAGGGATAGGGGGAGTCCCCTCTAAGGCAAGGGCTTGTGCTTTCTAAACCCCCCTCAAAATTGTCAGTCATTCTGCCCCCCTGAGGGAGAGATGAAGGTACCTATCCACTAGACACTAGGGATTCTTTTTAATAAACATACAGGGATGAGGTTGCTCACCAGGACATGGCCCTGGCCCAAACCTTAATGCTTATGGCAACAGTCTTTCTGCTCCCCCAGGACAGGAGATGTTAGTGATTACCCCCAATCTGTGCCCATGGTGGTGGGGGAAGAAAGCCCATGAGACACCACTGATTTTTTCTTTTTATAAAGATATAGGAGTGGGGCTGCCCCCACACCAAGGGGCCTTTTTATATCCCGTTTGTGCCGAATTTGCATCATTTGTTTACTCAAATTTGGCACAAAACGAACTCCATTTTTATATTTTGATGTTAGACCCATCTAACATCATAATATTGGAGTTTGCACCATTTTTTAGATGCGTGAACCAACCTTGCGGCAATGAAATGTAAGATAGGTGTTCCCATCTAAAAAATTGTGCTAACCCTATAGCCTCATATTTAGCGCCTGTGCTAAAATGATGCCCAGGTGGGAGGATGGGCTTATTTAATGCCTGGGTCAGACCAGGCATTAGGGGACCTGTGGACCCATTTCCATTGTTAAACACCATGGAATGGGTCCATAGGTGCCCTCCTCAAGTGCCAGGAACACCTCCACCCACACCACAGGGACAATGTAGTTTGGGGGACCCCATCCCAGGTACGTATAGATATGTTTTTTTTTTTAATTAAAGTGCCATCGGGGGCCCGACTTGGGGCCCCCTACATGGCACAGGGTGCAATGGACATGCCCAGGGGACACTGGTCCCCTGTGCTGGCCATTGGGGTGGTGGGCATGACTCCTATCTTTTCTAAGACAGGAGTCATGTGGTATGGATGGTTTTGTATCAGAAAATGACGCTAGGCTGGTTAGAGGCATTTTTTTGCCTGTAACCAGCCTAACGTCATTTTTTGGTGCAAAACCCACTTCTCCAATACCGCCACCCCACCCGTCTAATGTCATTTTTGTTTTACACTCAACCACCCTTTGCACCGGCTTGTGCCATTCCATAATTATAGCGCCCGGCTGACGCTCAGGAATGGCACAAGCCGGTGCTAAACTTTTTGACGCGAAACTGTGTTAGTGCAGTTTTGCATCAAAAAACATAACTATGCCCCTTAGTTTTAAAACATGTACATGATTTTCCAGTTTCCCTAGGTGCTCGCTAAGTTAGGTCCCAAAATCCACAGCCTGCAATAAAACAAAAAGGTCAGTTTTGAGTCGAAAAATACACTGTATCCATGTTGTGTTTTAGGCCAATTCCTGTCATGGGTACTAGGTCTAACCACACAAGTGAGGCACAATTTTTATTTGGAGACCTGGAGGAATGTTGGGGAGCAGGAAATATGTGGTTCTAGGCCGATTCCAGAACTTTCCATCACAGAAATGTGAGGAAAATGTGTTTTCCTAGTCAAAGGTAGAGGTTTGCAAGGGATTCTGGTTATAAAACTGATGAGAGTCATGCAAGTCACCATAGATTTCCCTGGGTGTCTAGTTTAAAAAAGGTATAGGTTTGCCAAGTTTCCCTAGGTGCCAGCTGAGCTATGGCCCAAAATCCACAGCTACCCACATTGGGAAAAAGGTTGGTTTTCACTGGAAAAATGTTATCTGCCCCTGTTGTGTTTTAGGCCGTATCCTGTCACAAGCACTAGGCCTATCCCCATAAGTGAGGTACCATTGTTATCAAAAGTGATGTGTGAGCGTATACTAGTAGAACGTTTGTGATTACCAATTGGATTTTGCTTCATTTGTGCCTTCCAAATGTAAGCCAGTGTGTAAGAAAGAAGACATTTTGAAAGGTAAACCATGAGTCATATGATACTAAGGGTACTAACAAATTCAGATATGTACAAATAACCACTTCTTCTAAACTGGCCCTTTCAGAATTACATAGGTTTCCTTGATACCCTTTTTTCGTTCCACATATTTCACCATATTAATTGGTCTACACAGGGTACACAATGAAAAATCTTTGTATTGTGCAGCTCAGTTATTGACTCTGGGCACCCATGATTCTTGGAAACCTACTAACTCTATATATCCCCCACAATCAGAAGCTTCCACCGGATGTTTTGGTATGTTGATTTTGTAAATCCGCTATTTTGGCAAAAAGTTGGAGATGAAAACGTGTCACAAATGGCCATTTTTTTCCTACTCATTTTTTGTATTTCTTTCATTCAACAGTTAGTGTTTTTTTGTGAAAACCTCGAAGGATCTACAGATAAGACTTATTGCTGAATTTAGAATTGTGTCTACTTTTCAGAAATCTATAACTTTCCTGGATCATCTATTGATTTCACACCACTTTCCACCAGAAAATGAAAGTAAGAGCACAAAGATAGGACAAATGCCCTACCTCTTTGAAAAATGCCAAAACTGTTAAAAGGGTGTTTTATTAACTCAGCACTGCATGTTCCTAAAAGCCGGAAGATAGTGACTTTAGCACAGCAAACCATTCATTGATGGCATTTTAGGAACAAATCTGACACTTTTATCCAAGCACTTTTTTCCTATGTTCCGAAAAACCTGAAAATTTAGCTATATTTTGCCTATTTTTTGGCCCCTTGTAGGGAAATCTTGAAACCCTGGGTACATTTACAATCCCCAGGATGTTGGGAACAAAGAATGCAAATTTGTCATGGATACCTTACATGGAAAAAATGGTATAGAGCCCTAAGCGCGACCTACCCCATATAGCCAAAAAGGGCTCAGCATTAGGCCCAGCAGTTAAGTGGTTAATATTAATGAGGTAGGTCAAATAAAAAAAATACATTTTCTGAACTGACCTATTTCTACATATGTTGCGTGATAAAATAGCAGACTGGTAGCAAAATTACTGGTTGCAAATTTGTGACTCACATATTGCAACCAGGGCTTGGAAAATATAGAACTAGAATCTTAGGTGCCTGCGCCTTACCTTTCGTTAAGTTGTTTACATTTGTTGTTTACTTTTAATTTGCTTTAAGAGTCAAACAGATTTACCCGGGAGCACTACGTGATGCCTGCGACAGGCATAATGTATGCAAAGGGGGCGTTCCCCCGTTAGGGGAGGCCAAAAATGTCTCAAAGAAATCTGATGGATTTCTTTGCGTCATTTATTTTGGCACTTTTAACGCCTGCTCAGAGCAGGCGCTAAGAAGAGGCACACCATTATTTACAATGGGCCTCAATGGGCTTTGCAGGATTTGCATCAACATTTTTTACGCTAATCCTGCAAAGCACCTGCAAAGCGCCAAACTAGCATCCAAAATTATGATGCTAGTGCCCTGACTACCACCATGGTGCGCCATATATTAAATACAACACAAACATGGTGGCATTAGAGGGGCTATAAGGGGTGCTAGAAAAGTGGCGCTGTACGTAGTGGCGCCACTTTTCATAAATCTGCCCCTTAGTTTTCAACACCACCCCCTATCCTCTTTTGAAGTCAGACTGCGTATTGTATTAGCTGGAGACTTCAGTGATGCCTATGAGCCTCTGGACTGTATGGATACAGTTATGGAGACTGAAGACGAAGTCAGGAGCATGCAAATCTTCAATGCCAATCCAATAAAATCTTCGACTTCAGCATCTATTGAACTAGCTTCCATTACCTTCTCACATGCTTTTCATGCCTGCAATGGGCCTTCAAAATCCAACGCAAACAGGCCTTATGCATTCTCTAGAGGGAAATAAAATAGTAAAATAAATTGCATCATTTTGGGTGTTGAATTATGGCACAATTTGTTTATTTTAAGGTTATACCCAGAACAGATTGCTATCATAATGTTCTTCACCAAACGGCAATTGGAAATAATATATCTGACTCCCTATCTGTCCACGAACTCTCTAATTCATGTACCACTCGGGAATAACAGAAAATCAGTCAAATGGCGCAGACTAGCATTTAATGCCCACTCTTACGCTAATCTACAGTTAGTTTTACACTACTTTAGCCCTAATGCAGATAATCATATGTAATATATCCCTATCACTCAATTACACTGTTCTGTTTTCAAGCATTGCTTTCCTTGTAGCTATGTCCACTCCATGATGCAGGGCCAGCTTTAGGGTGGTGCAGCCGGCGTGGCAGCACTTGGCGCTGACCTGGGGTGGGGCACTGATCTCAGGGAGGGATGATGTCTTTAGCAATAACATGATTTAAAAGCACCTGATGTAGAGCTCCCTGTGCGTCCAGCTATCAGACAGCAATAGAAATGTTAAGATATCACTTGTGATTAGTGTTCTTGCTAGAGAGAAGGATCCGAGTTTTGTCTAGTGGCAGTCTTGACTCCCCATAATGTAGCGCAGAGGGTTAATATACCTGTTGTGAAGAACAGATCTGTATTTTATGTGGATACCTGAGTGGATTAGTAAAGTCAGCCTTTACTAATGCTTTAACACAAATAAAATGTAGGTGAGAGAAGGGCTATAGAGAAATGAGGGGCACTTTTGCTGCGAGGCAGTGAAGGAATCTGAGGAGGAAATAAAGGGGGCAACAAAGATAGTCGCACCGGGAACCACCAGCGCTTGAAGCATAAGTGAGTGCCAGAAGGCAAAATCCTCTCCCTTTCTGATTACAGGCTTTGAAACATGTAATATGGAGAAATCAGAGAGGAAAGATCTAAATATAAACGTTCCACGGATACATGCAGACGGAACTGTAACAATGCAAATTGGATGGGCGTTCTAGAAGCATCCAAAAGATGGGATAATACAGCCATTTGGCATATTGTAGCATATCGCAGTCTTTACTATTGAAAATCCTTTATAAAAAAGGTATTGGAAATCCTTGTATAAAGGTAGTAAAACCACTCAGTTTACTAGTAGCTAAGTCCTCCATGATGCACTAGTGAATGTCTGAAGGCAAATCCCTCTCTCTTTACAGCCACTAAAACACCTAGGGGCATATTTAAGAGGCCCTAGTGCCACCGGAGCATCACTTTCCGTGACGCTCCGGTGGCGCTAAGCACTGCTCCTTATTTACAAGGAGGTGTAACACCACCTTTTTGTGGTGTGACACCTCCTTGTAAATATGGGCTCCTCCAATGCAGTTTTCTATGTCAGAGGGGCGTGCAATGGGTGTTGAGGTGGGCGTTCCACTGCAACACCCATTGCTTTTGACTCTGCCTAAGATTTACGAGTTGTTATAAACCTGAGGCAGTGCCAGAAACTAACACCACTTCAGGGGTGGAATTAGCATGGCAAAACAAGGGGGAATGCTTTTATTCTTCATTGTTTTTTGCTTTTTCTATGTGTGCTACATTATGGATGATTGTTTACGTGCAGGAAGCGGCACCTTTCTGCACGTAAATAATCATTCAAATGATGCTTTGGTACTTCTCTGTGTGCTTCATTTTGCACATTTTGCAGCACACATAGAAGTGCCAAATCACCACTAAAGATTGTTTATGTGCAGGAGGGGACACCTTCCTGCACATAAAGAATCTATCCTCTCAACGCAGACATCCTTGCAATGTGGGAGAAGGATGCCTGCATTGGCGCTAGGTAGCTTAATTTAGCGCCAGCACAGGGATAAACGCAGGGGTGAGCTATATTCCTCTAAATACGGTGCACCTCTGCATTTCTAAAGTGGCACAGAGCTATTTTTGGCGCAGCACAGCACTGCGCCAATTTAACATAAATCTGGGCCTTAATATGCACGAAACCAGAAAAAAAAGATCTAAATCTAAACATACCATGGATACATGCAGACATAACTGGAACAATGAGAATTGGATGGAGCGGCCTCGAAGCATCCAAAAGAAGGGACAATACAGGCTTTTAGCAAATTGTGGCACATGCCAGTCTTACTAGTAATGGAAAAATTTAGCATTTTATACAGCTCTGTATTTGGGTTAAACATTTTGACCATTTATATTCCAAATTTTAACCTGCATACACATCCACATTCTATTGATACTCAACTCAGATCATCTATTTGTCCTGCTGCCTCTGATGGACCCTTCTTTCCCAAGAGAACCACCATTAACGAAACTGAGGCCCTGCAATCTAGGAAAAGCCCCAGCACCCGGTAACATACTGGAGCACGTATATCACTCTGAAGTTACTGGATGGAGTCCCTATACAGTATAAACCTTTTGTCTAACCGAATCATGTCAGGTAACAGCGTGCCTGACTCATGGCGCGGCACAGAAATAGTTAATATCCTCAACAAGGGATTCTTTCATGGAACTACAAATCAATAAGTATGATCGACAACTTCCAAAAGGTTTTTTGTAGAGACAAATATTACACAGACTTCAGCGGTGGATGGATGAGATTCAGGTACTCTCTCTGTTGCAAGCAGGCTTTAGAGCAAAAACCACCAGGGTAGATTAAATATTTAATTATGCTATAATAGCGTGGACATATCTAAAGTTGAATAAAGATCATCTGTCGACCTGAGTGCTCCCTTTGACCTCAGGCCAACGGATGTACTGCCTTACATATTAAACATCCCTCTAAGGCTACATGATCAAAACTATGCCCAAGTGCGCTGGGACAATCTGGTAGAGTTCACAGATAGAATGCCGATAGAAAGGGGGGTTCTACTATCCTATGATTAAGCCTCCAATTTTTTATCCACATATATTCACGATGTCATCAATTTCCAAGGTTAGTGTGTTCATGAATTAGAAACTATACTGACTACAGTTCTCCATTTTGCTGCCTATACTCACCTTATCTCACAAACTCCGGTAGTTTTACAGAATGTATGGAATACATACATTGACGTTTTTGATTCCCAGGATTTGGAGATTAATGCACAAAAACTAAATGTATGGTTGTTAACCAGCATAGTTCTTTTAGGGCAGCTTCATGATGAGAGGGCTCGCCTGCACAAACCTGACACATTTGATTTTCCTGGAATTAGAGTTGACAACTCACATAAACGGCAATCTTGAATACCGAAGGGTGGTATAGTAATGCTTCATAGGTCATCTGCATGGTGAAATTGACAAAGCCATCTCTCCCATGTCAGTCTCGCCGGCAATTGAGATTTTGCCAAGCTAAAGATCAAACTGAATCATGATATGGAGCAGAAATCGGGGTAATGGGCAATGTCAACGATCTGACAAAAGGATAACCATTTGTTAAGGCCGCTATTTAATTTGCCCCAAAGTACCTCACTGTACCACTCTTTTATGACAACGACCTTAAAAGGAAGGGGGACTTAGCTATTGTAAGACCCCCCTCACCCTACGGATTAGACTGTGGTCAATCCCCTGAGTTGATCTCATATAGAAACAGTCTTCCCTGTTGATGTCATATAAATCACAGGTGTTGGGTTTGGGAAAGAACTGGCACGATTTATGATCAATTAATAGGGCCACTAGAAACACTATTAAAGCTGCCTACTGAAACTATGTCCTAGAATAGCAGCACAGAACTGTAAAATAGAATAGCTTTACAGACACGCTCTTGGTCCGCAAGCATGTTCCCTTTTTTGAACCCTATATGGATGAGATATATTCACCTCAAGCCAGAACTCTGTACATAAGATTTAGACACAGTAACGTATTCACAAGTCGCTTCATGTGAAAGTGGGCGTCCAGTCACGAAAAACAGTATTTGCAACACATGTAACGACACAATTGAGAATGAGAGAGCGCAGTTTATATAATCTATATTAACATGAAATGTTTATGAACTAATGTATAATAATGCCGCATAGAAACTGTATTAACCTGTTTTGTTAAAACGTGCACTTGAAATGTGACCACGGGGAGTGGCCGCCAATGTATACGGGGACTAATGAAAATGACTAATATTTATCAAATATAGGGGGTTATTACAACTTTGGAGGAGGTGTTAATCCGTCCCAATAGTGACGGTAAAGTGACGGATATACCACCAGCCGCTTTACGAGTCCATTATATCCTATGGAACTCGTAATACGGCTGGTGGTATGTCTGTCACTTTTGGGACGGATTAACACCTCCTCCAAAGTTGTAATAACCCCCATTGTGTCTAAATAGTTTTACACTAATTATTAATGAGTATGTTCTTAAAGTTTTTGTTAATAAATCTCGTAGGCCTTAGTTAGCATAAGTCGAGGCCTAGCTGCCTGGATCTCTTAATAGATGTTTTTTCTAAACGTACAGTGTGCTGACTCGTAAAAGGACATGAACTCTTGTTTTTCCTTCAAACTAGAAGCTGAATGTAACCATAGTAGATCCATTCTCATGAAATTCATATTGCCTGTAGAAATGTTTTAGTCAAAATGCAACAGTGTAGATTAGTATAATGCAAAAGTTCGCTCAAACCGGTACGGACAATGGAGCTACTGACCGAAGATGTGCAAAGAACTTACAGAAGGATGAAAACATACCGGACGTGCTACCTCTGAAGACATCAATCATATGGACCAATAAACTATCCGGGAACTAGTGTGGGGTGAAAGATTAATGACATAGGGGGTCATTCTGACCCTGGCGGTAAATACAGCCAGGGCGGAGGTTGGCGGTAGCACCGCCAACAGGCTGGCGGTGCTCCGCCGGGCATTCTGACCGCGGCGGTACAGCCGCGGACAGAAGCGGAAAGCCGGCGGTGTACCGCCGACTTTCCGCTGCCCATGGGAATCCGCCATGGCGGCGCAGCTTGCTGCGCCGCCATGGGGATTCTGACACCCCATACCGCCATCCTGTTCCTGGCGGTTCGCCCGCCAGGAACAGGATGGCGGAATGGGGTGCCGTGGGGCCCCTGGGGGCCCCTGCAGTGCCCATGCCAATGGCATGGGCACTGCAGGGGCCCCCGTAAGAGGGCCCCACAAAGAATTTCAGTGTCTGCTTTGCAGACACTGAAATTCGCGACGGGTGCAACTGTACCCGTCGCACCTTCCCACTCCGCCGGCTCCATTCTGAGCCGGCGTCCTCGTGGGAAGGGTGTTTCCCGCTGGGCTGGCGGGCGGACTTTCGCCGGTCGCCCGCCAGCCCAGTGGGAAACCCAGAATGACCGCCGCGGACTTTTGACCGCGGTACGGTCTTCTGGCGGTTCCCGCTTGGCGGGCGGCTACTGCCGCCCGCCAAGCTTAGAATCAGGGCCATAATCTGTTTTTTAATTGGCTAAAGATAGTGGGGTGCAATAATCGTCCAATCAAGTTTTAGGGGAATGTACAGCGAAAAGGGGATAAAAACCCCTGTCACCAGTAAGTGAATTAGAATTAGGGAGCAGGAGACCAGGGGAGATTGGTTAGGGAAATGCTATTGAATTTATCCAGAAACAATGTCACTCTGTTTGGTGACTTAATTGGTTTTTACTCAAACCATCCTCTTCCTTAAATTGCCCATTTCACACTTTGCCTCCTTATGAGGGAAGTGCCCCTTTTGCCCCAGAGCTGAGTTTTGACTGATGGCGAAGCAACTGTTGTCCTGAAGACGAAGACTGAATCTGAGTGCTGACCCAAACCTTGGAGGGTAACTATGACAATGAACTTATGATTTGTCTGTTTGCTTTTCCTTTCTAGGTACCAACTGCTTACCTTTGACAGAGACCATAGCTAGATATTTTCCAAATTGGTGTTCCAAATTGTTTTGCATGAAGCCCAACATGCTAATGCTAATTAGTGGTTAGGAAAGAGGTTCACTAAACTGGCGCAAATAGACAAACAACTGAATCTAGGCTTTGTTGAACTGATGCGTTAATGACACTCTGCTATAGTTGATCTATGTTCACGCTGTGTTTTGTTCTGATCTTCGTGATTCTTGCCTTAATGAAATCTTATCAGAGTTGCCATATTGTGACTATGCTATTTTGTTTCTTGGTTTTGAGATTAACACACCTGCTCTTAGAATTGTAATCAATAGGGAATAAACCTCCTAAAATTCTACTAAACTGGTGTGGTTATTCATGACTACAAGGTCATGGTGGTGTCTTGAATTGATTAAATGACTTTGACTAAGGTGAAATGCATTGTGGTAATAAATATTGGTGACATTATTGACGTATTGATTGACATATTGATTAGCTATCTCGTCTTAAGGTGTCTCTCAACTGGGTCAAAAGATTCATTGACCTAAAACGAGTCCTAATATGAAATAATTTATCATAAAGAGACGCGTTAGCAGTTCTGGTAGCAGAGGACGGTTTAGGCCCTTTGGGGCCCTAGGACGGAGAATTATTGTTTAAATTGTTTTTCGGAGATAATGCAAATTGGAGATATGATGTGTTTCTAAATTCCCCATGACTTTCCTGGGATCTCGGAGCCTGCCTAAGTGAGTTGGGAATGTTCTCTGCGTTTTAGCTTGTGTGGTATAGAATTTGCGCTTGCTCAGATTATGCATTTTGCAGGTGTTTTGTGAGGATTATGGGGGTCATTATGTGGAGTCCGTACCGCCAACAGGCTGGCGGTATGGAGACCCGTATTACGACCGCGGCGGTAGCGCCGCGGTCGCACCGCCGGGGCCGGCGGTTTCCTGCCGTTTTAGCCCCGGCGGTTATAATCCGCCAGGGCAGCGCTGCAAGCAGCGCTGCCCTGGGGATTATGACTCCCCTACCGCCAGCCTGTTTCTGGCGGTTTGCACTGCCAGGAAGAGGCTGGTGGTAAGGGGAGTCCTGGGGCCCCTGCACTGGCCATGCCACAGGCATGGGCAGTGCAGGGGCCCCCTAACAGGGCCCGTGCAGCTTTTCACTGTCTGCATAGCAGACTGTGAAAAGCGCGACGGGTGCTACTGCACCCATCGCACGGCCGCATCACCGTCAGCTCCATTAGGAGCCAGCTCCTATGTTGCGGCCGCATCCCCACGGCGGTTCCCGCCACCCGCCAAGCTTGTAATGACCCCCTATGTGTGTTTCAGCCAGGTAATGTTGTTTTAGTAGGAGTGGGCGTGCTCCGCAGTATGAGAGTAGGGAAGTTGGCGTACTTCATGTGAATGTGGCGCTTTGTGCTCAATTATTTTTCCACGTGGTTGGTTGTTAATGTACAGACCCGTCGTGGTCTAAGACTCCGGAGTATATTGACAAGTGGAGGAGACACTTGGGTTTATGTTGTAATTTGCGCGGTTTAATTAGGTCAATCGGGCGTGGTTAACAAGTCGAGTTTGAGTTAAGTGTATGAGTGAAACCTTCGATGAAGATTTGGCAAGTTCTAAAGTGCACTAGAACAAACCATTGACAAGTCGAGAGTAGGGTTTGCGGGTCGAATTCTGCTTTCGTATGCGGGGACTGAGAAGGAGAGAGTAGTGGCCGAGGCTTCAAGTGAAATCTCTGTAAAGTTCTAAAGCGATTGTGTATCCTTCCTGTAGTAAACCGGCAAATTTGAGTTGTTGTTAAAGGTGCTCGCAATAATTTTGCATTAGTTTGGTGTGAATCCAGTGTAAGGAGGACAAGCCGCAAGACTTTGTCAGCTGCAGTGTGTGAGTGTGACGTCAACAGTGACGCGCTGGGATAGGTCAGTTACCGAGAGGGGTCGTGCACGGATTGGCCATCCGTGAGAGGCAATAGGTTGAGAAAGGTGGGTGAAGAGTGTCCTGGGAATTAAAGTCACTTCCTCATCAAATATAAAACAAAAGAAAAGACGCAAAGATTAATTTTATTAAGGTTTTTAGGAGCGCTCTGAAAGGAGATGCATACATTATGGCGAGTGAAGGGTGAGCCTACACCGCCTGAGGGTACTCCAGCTTATATAGTAATGGAGGAAAAGGGAGTCGCGCCTTGCTTATGGATGAAAGAGTGGCACAAATTAACAGAGAAGGAGGGATGTTTAGCGTTTCCGGAACACGGAACGTTCAATACGAGGGTTTTAGAAAATTTGAGGTGGATGTTAAGTGTACAAAAGCCACCTCCAAGGCCAGCTCAGTATGAGGCATTAGTAGTCTGGGATTTAATGGCTATTAAACAAAGACAGCAGAAATTTGAGAGAAGAATGAGGAGGGCAGAGAAGACTTTAGCTGAGGCTAGATGGGACAATGAGAGCAAAATGTGGAGAAGGGGAATAGTTGACGGACTCAAATTGTTTCCAGCAATAGCACAAGAAGACGAGACACAGGGAAAGAAAGCCACCTGTAAGACAGATAAGAGTTCTAGCAAACCAAAAGAGACTAAGAGGTCTTGGATAGAGGAAGATGACTCGGATGATGAGGAGTTTCTTAATCAGTTGTTGCATGATCGCCCGCCACCTTACGCAGTAGACGACAATGCCCGAGCACTAGTGCGGATCTTGGGAACCAGACACAGGATAAGGGAGTTACAGATACAGTACAGACTAGTGATACGATTTAGACACAAAGTGGTGTCAGTGTACCCATTGTACTAGACATGCAGATACAGTTGCAACCTCCACCGCAGATACAGAGAATTTATCCAGACGTCCCAGTACTAGAGACTACTATGAATCTAATGGTGCTGCCTGATCCGATATATACAAAATCAAGGTTAGTGCAGATTGAGCCAACTCCGCAATTGCTGCCCCAGTAACAGCAACAGCAGATCCTGGGTTATAATCCAGCAGCAGGATCTCCGATAGTACCTGCACCAGCCACAGGGAGCCAAGCATTGGGAGCTACTGCTCCGCTGGGTTGCGACCAGGTCAGACACCAGCTGCCATGTCGCTACCTATCACAGTCGGTCACCCGGCACCATTGTATGCACAGGATAAGCCTGGCACATGCGATCACGGAATGAGGACCCCAGAAGTAACAGAGGAGGGTTCACAGGAACCCCCCAGCCCATTTTACCAAGAGAACAAGCAGCTGAAGGACTCAGATCTTTGTTAGACCTCAGTCCGATTGGAGCTCCTCTAGAGGCAATGAGACAAGCAGGGTTGAGCGTGCTGGCCCCACGGGCAATGAGTGCAGAGACATCACAGTCACCATTGATGCAGTCAGGAAACATTTTGTTGCAAGGTTTCTCGGTGCAACAATTGAATGAGTGGTTAGAAAGGACCTATGCTTCACAAAATACTGCAGTAACTGTGGAAAAGCCAGAAAGGGAAGAATACCTGAATTTTGTGAGACTGGGAGTAGAAGCTGCGGAATTAGTGGAAGGGACAATGGCGGTGAACAGGTTAGAGTCATACACAGAAGCAGAATTGAGATATCAGTGCCCCAAAATCCCTAAAGAAGTAGGTAAGGTACACCAGAGGTTGGGGAAGCTGGCAGACAAATATAATATAGATATTGAGAATACTAAACATTTGAAAAGAAGCTACAGATTAGACTTTGACTCCAAGGATTTTGAGCATATGAGATCTGCTGGAATGAAAGCGCATCTTAAAGAAATACTGCACAGTGTGCAAATCTGGGGAGCTTTAGGGAAATGGGAAGGCAGATGGGCAAAGAAGAGAGATAAGGAGAAAAGCGACAGTCCGGGATCAAGTCAAGCTAAAGCTTCACCAGACACGGGATCAGTAAAAATGCTACCAATGAGAGAAACAGCTGGAGGGGTCTTAATTCACGTACCGTGGACTAGGGAAGACATTTTGTCATTTACAAAGGATTATCCTAGGTTGAGAGAGAAACCGATAGAGTGGTATCAGCAGACAGACAGGTTTGTGAAGCTTGCGAAGTGTCTCTGGGAGGGCTTGAATACCTTGTTTGAGATCATTGTTCCACCTGATTTATGGCTTGAGTGCAAGAGAGGTGTGGGCTGGCCGACACAGGAACCGGCAAGGGATAAGGTGACTGGAGCACCATCTGAGGAAGTGATGAAGTAGTATCTTAAAGTAATTAAGTTTTTGAAGCAGAAAGTGTCGCCGAAAGTGACTGATTGGTAGAAAATCGACCAGACCTCACAGGAGGTCAAAGAGTCAATCCATGCTTACTATGAGAGGTTGTTGAAAGTGTTTAAGCATTACAGTGGCACTGAGACTATTGAGCCAAAAGACATGAACCACCTTGTGTTTAGATTTGTTGAAGGACTGAGACCAGAGGTAAGCCAGATGATTAAGAATCATTTGATCTGCTGGCAAGCGAAACCGATTGATGAGGTGTTGCAGTATGCAAAATACTGTAGTGACGAGATTGAACTGAAGTAGAGAAAATTGAAGGAGAAAGTGATGGTGATGCAGATTAAGGCAGTGCAGGCAGGTATACAGGGAAATGGAATCCAACAGATGGTACAGCAGCAACCGCAAGGGAATGGCATGTTTCAGACACAGCCGAGAGGTCGAGGTTTTGTGAATCGCGGTCCAGACTTGAATACGGTTGTGGTTCAAAATGATGCGCAGGGGATGAAAAAGATGTCACCATGTCACGCATGCGGGGGCGTGGGGCATTGGAAGCAGGAATGCCCAAATGTGGTGCATGATGGTGTCGTTCAACAAAGCACTGATGTCGGTACATTTCAAAATATGAGGGGTCCAAAACAGAGAGGTCAAAACCAGAACCTCCAAAATAACTTGGTTCAGATGCAGGGGCTACAGCCTATGCAGCAAATACAAATGCCACGTGTTCAACCAGCACAAATGCAGCAGGTACAACAGCAGGTTCCCATGGTACCTAGACAGCAAATGCAATTACCATTAGCTCCAATGGGACAGCAACAGGTGATGCTTCCTCAGCAGGTCACAGGCCAAATGATGAGTCAAAATAACACAGTGCAGCAGTTCCCATTGCGGGGAGAAGATGGAATGAATGATGAATAGTCGGATGACAGTTCAGACAGTGAGGAGTGCAGGCTTGCAGCGTCCCTAGAAGTAGATCAGAGAGGACCCTATGTAGAGGGGAAGGTGATGGGTCACAAGGTCTCATTCTTGGTTGACACAGGAGCTACACGCTCTACAGTCAGAAGTGCAGATGTTCCGAAATTGCCACTATCAGGGCGTACCATAAGAGTGGTAGGAGTAGCAAACCAGTACCTGACAAATCCGATTACTGACCCAGTTCAAGTTGAGATTGGCAATTTTCAGGGACTGCATACGTTTGTAGTGTGTGACTCAAGTCCCGTATCCCTACTGGGAAGAGACTTACTGTGCAAGACAAAATGTTCGATTACCTGTTCTAATGAAGGAATTGAAGTGCAAACAAACAGTGATGATGAGGGAGATGATGGGCAGTTTTCAGAATCAGAAACAGAGACCACAAATGAAGACTACCCTCTGATAACCTGGTTCCCGATGCTTACAGTAACTGATTTGCCAGCTGAGCTGCAAGGAACCATGACAGAGAAAGTGTGGGACCTTTCAGGAAAGGAGGTGGGACTGATAAAAGGAGTAGCACCAGTTAAAGTACAAGTAAAGCCAAATGCAGTGTTCCCACAGGTGCCACAGTACCACATGGCACAAGATGTTCTCATCCAGGTATCGCAGATAATTGCAGACTTTATAAAGCAAGTAGTTTTGAAGGAGGTATTAAGCAGCCCATGTAATTCACCAATAATGGGTCTGAAAAAGCCTTTTTGGAAGGTTCGAATTGTGCAGGATTTGAGGAAAATAAATGAGATTGTGGTAAAATGTTGCCCCATAGTACTGAATCCAGCAGTAATCATGTTCCAGGTTCTGTGTGATGCAGAGTGGTTCAGAGTGGTGGACCTGTCACAAGCGTTCTTTTCGGTGCCTCTTCATGAGGACAGCCAATTTGTATTCAGTTTCAAATTCTTGGACAAGGTGTACAGTTGGTGCAGAATTCCTCAAGGATTTTCTGAGTCACCTTCCATCTTCAATCAGATATTGAAGAAGGACTTGGAGTCGCTAGAACTGCCTTTCAGTTCGACCTTTGTGCAGTACATTGATGATTTGCTGATTGCGTCCAGAACAAAAGATGACTGTAGGTATGACACAATTGCCTTATTGAACCATTTGGGAAAGAACGGACATAAAGTGTCCCCAAAGAAGCTGCAGTACTGTCAGAAAGAGGTAAAATACTTAAGGCACTTGATTGAGAAAGGGTCCAGGAAAATATCAAAAGAGAGGGTGACGGCCATACTACAGATGAATCCCCCGACAACAAAGAGAGATGTCAGAATGTTTTTGGGAATGGTGGGCTACTGTTGCCAGTGGATATCCAACTTTTCGATTATCTCTAAACCATTGCTAAAACTGACAGGCAAGGAAACTAAGGATGACCCGTATACCATAATTCTGTCAGAAGAAGAGCTTGAGTCATTCATGAAATTGAGAGAGTGCATGTGTAGGGCACCAGCCTTAGGTATGCCTGATTACACAAAGCCTTTTCTACTGTTTTGTCATGAACGTGATGCTTGTTCTTTGTCTGTCTTAACGCAGGTCCATGAGGTGCAAACCGCCCTGTAGCATAGTTTTCAGCTACTCTGGACCCAGTCGCAGCAGCCTTACCGGGTTGTTTGCTCGCAGTTGCAGCAGTTGGTCAGAGCCTCACACACTGTGAAGGCATAGTGATGGGACATCCCCTAACAATAATGGTTCCACATTCAGTTGAAATCCTGTTGACCCGAACTAAAACTCAGCACATGACAAATGCCCGACTTACCCGATATGAGACAATTATTTTAGGGTCACCTAATGTCTCCTTGAAACGAAGTACTGTGTTGAACCCAGCAACTCTACTTCCTGTTGAAAACACTGAGATTAGCAATACAGAGGAAGTGGAGCACGACTGTCGTGAGCTAACAGAACTATGTACCAAACCCAGACCTGACATTAAAGATATGCAGTTAGAAGAAAATGACTGCATTATGTTTGTTGATGGATCCTGTTTGAGAGACTCAGTCGGAATACTGAGAGCCGGCTATGCTGTATATACAATCACTGGTATTATAGAAGCCTCCTGCATTCCGCACAAGTGGCTGAATTAATTGCCCTTACTAAGGCATGCCACGCAGCTGAAAATCTGAAAGTCACTATCTACACGGACAACAGGTACGGGTTCGGAATTGTACATGATTTTGGCCAATTTTGGTCACAGAGGGGTTAATGACCTCTTCTGGCTCACCAGTGAAAAATGGCAAACAGATTATGGATTTGTTGCATGCGATTCAGTTACCTCTTGAAATTGCCGTGGTGAAATGCAGTGCTCATGTTAAGTCACAAGACTTTGGGCCAATGGAAAACGGCTATGCAGATCAAGTCGCTAGGTTTTGCGCATTGAACTGTATATCGTTCAAGGATCAGTGGGAATTGTTACCGCAAACTGAAAATGAAACGTGCTTAAATTTTGCATTAAGAGTTGTTGACACATTAGATGAGCTAAAATCACTGCAGGGCCGTGCTAGCAGAGAAGAAAAACGCTCCTGGCAGAGAATGCAATGTGTACAAAGAGCTGACGACTTGTACGTGTCAGAGGAGGGGAAACTGGTTTTGCCAAACAGTCTTTTGTCACAATTTGCAAGGCTTTATCATGGACAGGCACACCTTGGGAGAGACGCAATGATCAGATTGTTCAAAATTGATTGGTTTAATCCAAAATTCAGACAAGCCGCAGAAGTTACCTGTCACAGGTGCATCATCTGTCAACAGATGAATGCAGGAAAAGGGACTGTGGTGACTTTGAGCCACATAGGGAGAGCTGGAGGTCCGTTTAGCAAGATGCAAATGGATTTCATTGAGATGCCCGTGTGTGGAGTCTTGAGGTATGTGTTGGTAATTGTGTGTGTTTTCATTTACTGGATTGAAGCTTACCCTACACGTAGGAATGACAGTCTCACAGTAGCAAAGCTGTTGCTTAGAGAGCTAATACCAAGGTTCGGATTTCCGGTCTTTTTAGAATCAGATCGTGGCAGACACTTCGACAATGAGGTGATAAAGCTCTTGTGTGCTGCATTAGACATTGAGCAGAAGCTGCATTGTAGCTATCGCCTTGAAGCATCAGGACTAGTGGAACAGATGAATGGCACCTTAAAGTCGAGAATGGCAAAAATGTTCACAGCTACCAATATGAAATGGCCAGATGCATTGCCTTTAGTGCTGATGTCAATGAGAAACACACCTGATAAGAAGACAGGACTATCCCCCATGAAATACTCATGGGCAGAGCTATGAGGTTACCCGCAGTACCTGCAAATGCTCTTGTGAATATCACGGATGATGTGGTGTTGGACTACTGCAAGGGTTTGGCTGACGTCGTTTGCACTTTTTCCCACCAGGTGGAGGCCAATACATTGCCACCAATCAGTGATCCAGGTCACACTCTACAAGCCGGTGACTGGGTGGTTGTTAAGAAGCACGTGAGGAAGTTGTGTTTGGAGCCGCGCTGGAAGGGGCCATATCAAGTAATACTGACAACAACCACTGCTGTGAAATGTGCATGCGTACCAAACTGGATACATGCCAGTCACACAAAGAAAGTGACATGTCCAACTGATGAGGAACTTGAAGTGCCAGAAACAGCAACTACAGAAAAGGAAGTCTCAGGGCCGGAGAGTATTCAAAGGGGAACTGAGACTGCAGAGGAGCCGACTGAGGACGGCCTTGTCCCTCAAACAGTAAACGAGTTCGAGGGAGATGACGGTGAGCCTATCTCAGTAGAGGCAGCAGGAGAACCTGAACAAGGAGAGGTTTTCCCAGAAGTAGACGGATATGGGTTAGAGCTTGAACCCGTTACAGACCCAGAAGACGAGGGGGAGAGAGCAGAAGGAGATCAAAACAATAGAGATACCTTTTGAGCCAAAAAGTCCATTAAGAGAAAACACCATAGCACAAGAGGAGGGCGCTGTTCAGCGTCCTGAAAGGCCAAGCAGGAAGAAAACACATAAGGTGATAACTGGCCAAAGAAGCAAGCTGCAAGAGAAAAGGTCGTCCCTTGTGAGACAATAGAGAAAGAAGTCGATACAACCAGAAGGGAGGATCTTAGTGAAGGAGAATTGCAGAGTGAACGCAGACTAAAAAGGAAAAGAGTCGCAAACAGAAGTTACGCAGGTCCTGAATGGGCGTATGCAACGACATCTGAATGGCAACAAGAACTCTTAGCGTTTTGCTTTGAGCGAGAAGTACCAGGCCAAAACTATGGTACCTGAATTCAAATAAAGAAAGAGACTGTGCTAAAAAAAATAATAATAATAATAATTGAAATTGAAATTGAAAGCTAAAAGGCTGAGAAAAGAGACTGAAAAATTACTGGATGTGACACTGATAACCTGAATTGACTTTGAAAACCGATTATGACAAGCTGCTAACCTGATTTGGCAAAAGGGTCCTGGGGTGAGTGAAGAACTGTAAATACACGCAGAGAGAGAGAAAGAGAGACTTTTGCATTAAGAAAAAAAAAGAGAGCTTTAAATCGTCCTCAAGTTAATTATTTGTTTTGAGTTATTCTGCTATCTGATTCTTTACAGATCATGGCTTACACTAGAGGTAGTAGCAAAAAGGGTAAAGTGTGTGGTTGGTTAAGTATTATATTAGGTATTGTGTGTGCAATAATAATTGTGGGTGTGATTGTGGGAATGCCATGGTTGGATAAGAAAGTGACTAATAATGCTTCAAAACCTGAGACTGCTACACTAACACCATGGGAGAAGTTCGAGTAGGATGCTAAATACTTGCATGAGGGAACTAATTCAAAGGGGGAACTCTCTACTAATGTCTTCTATTGCTTGCTGAATGAGTATGTTGATACTATGGATGCGAGGAACTGTTATGTGTGCACAAAGATTCCTTCACCAGTACAAGAAGGGGTAACTTATCATAGCCTGCCACTAACCTACGGGATAAGCTGTAGTTTGCTACCAACAAGATTCTATGACCAGGACCATGTGCAATATTTTTATTCTAATTTGGATGTAGTCTTTTCCTTTGTGCCTGTGATTGAGTTTCTGAACAAGCTAGCTAAAGAGCACAGTATAAAATAAGTTAGAGGTTTCTTTGAGCCAACACTAACCTTTGGCACAGCTTATGCACATCGCAATAATTTGACCTGCCTACTAACACCTGTGGAGAAAAGCTTTTTAGATCACACTGATGATAGACTCAAAGCACTAAAAGAAAGATTAGAAAAAGGGCTAGAGAAACGCACATATGCAAATGATTATGCTTACACCGCAATAAAGGCGCAGGGCAAATTAGCTATAGATGCATTACATGTAGGAAGGCTTTGTATATACAGGCCGAAATCTGATCATGACACTTTATTTGTAGGAACGAGTGAATGCAGGCATGTGTTTTTGTTCCAGAGTAAATGGACATTCATGTTAAATGGACAGGATCCAGCGATCCCTGGGATCTGTTCCATCTGTGGACTTAATGCTTATTACCGTCTCCCTAAGGGATGGTATAGGACATGTTATTTGGGGATGGTTTGCCCAAAGATTTACCAGATTGATGGCTTAAAGCAAATACCTAAAATGTCGGAATTACAACATGCTAGGCAAAAGAGAGAGACAGCGGCTGCTGTTGTTGGTGACATATTTGGAGCCATAATTCCTTCAGTAGGGGTTATCTTCAACTCCATAAAGATTCGAAAGTTGTCTACAATTGTGGATAACATGCTGACAAATTTTACAGGGGCTATACTCCTGATGGATACTGAACTTGCTGCGGAAAGAGCTATGACTCTTCAAAATCGGCTTGCTTTAGACATTCTTTTAGCAAAGAGCGGTGGGGTCATAAGATGCTTAACGAGCGTCATTGCTGCTCGTTCATTCCTGGTAACAGTAAAAAGATTAGAGGTATGCTTACTAACCTAACTAGAGATAGTGCAGATTTGAAGGAGTTGAAGGAACCTGGAGTTTGGGAGAAAGTTGGAAAGGGAATTGTCAGAGTAGGAAGTTGGTTTAGCAATATTTGGAATGGGCTTCTTGCAAAAATATTAGGGGGTCTATTAATTGTCTTGATCTGTTTGTTAAGCTTATGGGGAGCATGCAAAATTAATGAAAGAATTAGAAGAAATTGGACGAAAAGAAATAAAAAAATGAAGAAAACGAAAGGGAGAAAATGTTTAATGAAATTTGGGAAAGTTCACATAAAGGCAAGATGTCGAAATGCGCATTATGCGCAAAGTGAAAAATTAAAAGTGAAAGGTTGAAAGGGAAAGGTTGGTGTGATGACGAACGTCATCAGAGGAGGGCCTGAGAGAGCGTAGCTTATATAATCTATATTAACATGGAATGTTTATGAACTAATGTATAATAATGCCGCATAGAAACTGTATTAACCTGTTTTGTTAAAACGTGCACTTGAAATGTGACCACGGGGAGTGGCCGCCAATGTATACGGGGACTAATGAAAATGACTAATATTTATGAAATATTGGGCCTCATTCTGAGGCCGGCGGGCGGCGGTTGCCGCCCGCCTGGCGGGAACCGCCATATGGCCGCTCCGCGGTCAAAAGACCGCGGAGGCCATTCTGGCTTTCCCGCTGGGCTGGCGGGCGACCGCCAGAAGGCCGCCCGCCAGCCCAGCGGGAAACCCCTTCCCACGAGGAAGCCGGCTCCGAATGGAGCCGGCGGATTGGGAAGGTGCGACGGGTGCAGTTGCACCCGTCGCGAATTTCAGTGTCTGCTAAGCAGACACTGAAATTCTTTGTGGGGCCCTCTTAGGGGGGCCCCTGCAGTGCCCATGCCACTGGCATGGGCACTGCAGGGGCCCCCAGGGGCCCCACGACACCCCATACCGCCATCCTGTTCCTGGCGGGCGAACCGCCAGGAACAGGATGGCGGTATGGGGTGTCGGAATCCCCATGGTGGCGCAGCAAGCTGCGCCGCCATGGAGGATTCCTGAGGGCAGCGGAAAACCGGCGGGAGACCGCCGGTTTTCCCTTTCTGACCGCGGCCAAACCGCCGCGGTCAGAATGCCCTTGAGAGCACCGCCAGCCTGTTGGCGGTGCTCTCGTGGTCGTTGATTGACCGCCAGGGTCAGAATGACCCCCATTGTGTCTAAATAGTTTTGCACTAATTATTAATGAGTATGTTATTAAAGTTTTTGTTAACAAATCTCGTAGGACTAAGTTAGCATAAATCGAGGCCTAGCTACCTGGATCTTTTATTAGATGTGTTTTCTAAACGTACAGTGTGCTGACTCGCAAAAGGACATGAACTCTTGTTTTTCCTTCAAACTAGAAGCTGAATGTAACCATAGTAGACCCGTTCTCATGTAATTCATATTGCCTGTAGAAATGTTTTAGTCAAAATGCAACAGTGTAGATTAGTATAATGTACAAGGTCGCTCAAACCGGTACGGAAAATGGAGCTACTGACCGAAGATGTGCAAAGAAATTACAGAAGGATGAGATCATACCTGTCGTGCTACCTGTGAAGACGTCAATCATATGGACTAATAAACTATCTGGGAACTAGTGTGGGGTGAAAGATTAATGACATAATCTGTTTTTTAATTGGCTAAAGATAGTGGGGTGCAATAATCGTCCAATCAAGTTTTAGGGGAATGTACAACGAAAAGGGGATAAAAACCCCTGTCACAAGGAAGTGAATTAGAATTAGGAACAGGAGACCGGGGGAGATTGGTTAGGGAAATGCTATTGACTTTATCCAGAAACATTGTCACTCTGTTTGGTGACTTAATTGGTTTTCACTAAAACCATCCTCTTCCTTAAATTGCCCATTTCACACTTTGCCTCCTTATGAGGGAAGTGCCCCTTTTGCCCCAGAGCTAAGTTTTGACTGATGGCGAAGCAACTGATGTCCTGAAGACGAAGACTGAATCTGAGTGCTGACCCAAACCTTGGAGGGTAACTATGACAATGAACTTGTGATTTGTCTGTTTGCTTTTCCTTTCTAGGTACCAACTGCTTACCTTTGACAGAGACCATAGCTAGATGTTTTCCAAATTGGTGTTCTAAATTGTTTTGCATGAAGCCCAAAATGCTAATGCTAATTAGTAGTTAGGAAAGGAGTTCACTAAACTGGCGCAAATAGACAAACAACTGAATCTAGGCTTTGTTGAACTGATGCGTTAATGACACTCTGCTAAAGTTGATCTATGTTCACGTTGTGTTATGTTCTGATGTTTGTGATTCTTGCCTTAATGAAATCTTATCAGAGTTGCCCTATTGTGTCTATGCTATTTTGTTTCTTGGTTTTGAGATTAACACACCTGCTCTTAGAATGGTAATCAATAGGGAATAAACCTCATATAATTCTACTAAACTGGTGTGGCTATTCATGACTGCAAGGTCATGGTGGTGTATTGAACAGATTAAATGATTTTGACTAAGGTGAAATGCATTGTGATAATAAATATTTGTGACATTATTGACGTATTGATTGACATATTGATTAGCTATCTCGTCCTAAGGTGTCTCTCAACTGGGTCAAAAGATTCATTGACCTAAAACGAGTCCTAATATGAAATAATTTATCATAAAGGGACGCGTTAGCAAGAACATAGACCATGTTTTATTTTTCTGCCAGATGTACAAATTAGCAAGAAAGAAATGCCTAAGACCGCTGTATTTGAGTATGGATTTTAAACATCACCGGATTGCATCATGGGTTTTTAAATCGGATGCAAGTTCAATTATCATATTTGGCCTGAACTTATTTCTATATGCTGTGTGGTTTACCAAGAAGCGGCAGGGGCCTTTACTCTGAACTAATCTAATCACTGAGTTCTCTGTATATTGTTTTTTCTCGGCTGATTTTGCACACAATTGCTCAGAAGATATTGTATTTCCCTCTTTCCTTTCTTAAGATTTATTTTCTGGCTGATTGAATATACTTATGGCCCCGGTGGATATTGTAAGAGTCTTTTATTATGAATTATTGGCATTTTACTGCACTGATTTTACCTATTGTTTAGTCGGGGTATGATGCGGACGCACCATTGGGGCGCCAAAGCCGTGCCTAAGGCAAGGCCGTCTGCGCCCCTCCGCGCCTGTCCGCACCCGACCAGGACCAAGGGCCCGGAATTTTGCCGATCCCAGGCAGTATACAGGTACCCAACTTCTGAACCCCAGGCCTAACTCCTGCAGTAGGAAAGAGGAGATGACTCTTCTTCCATTCCTCCTCAGGGCAAGTTGGAGATGTCAAGCTTGCACTTGGACTCTTGATCATGCACACTATAATGCCAGGGTGACGCATCCCTGTGGGACTGGGTTACATAATACATTGGAGTATGCCAGCATTAACACAGAGGGCTCTATTATATGTGGTCTGAGTAACGCACAGGATTGCCTATTGCTAACAGAGACCTGGGCAGGAGCAGACTCAGACCCCAACTTTGTATCTGCCCTACCCTTGGGATATGGTATCACAAGAATGGACAGACAGGAGAAAAGAAGTGGAGGGGTGGCAATAGTATTCAAAAACTCACTGAATTGTAGCCTTGTTCTATTATTAGATAACTTAGATGTTTGTGAAGGTGCACATTTTAAGATTAAAGCCGGAAATTTATCAATAATTGAAGAGCTATTGTTATATATCACCCTCCTGGACCTAAGAAGCCATTCCTGGATATCTGGGCCCAAATTATTGAACCCCTAACCTTGCTGGATCTGAGTATAATTCTCGGAGACTTCAACTTCCAATTCAAAGATAGAGAGGATAAAGATACCTTCATTCTTCTAGACCTTATGACATTTTTAGGATGGTCCCAGGTGGTCAGCTCTCCCACCCATCTAGCAGGTCATACCCCTGAAGGCATCTTTACTACAACTAACATTCTCTCTATTGGGGAATGCACTCAAGTAGATTTGACGGATCACAGTTTGGTCTCATTTGATCTAATTCAGAGGGCTCAAAACAAAGCTCCACGCTCTTATGCCATTACCTATGGGAAATGGGATCAGATAAAGAGTGAAGAAATCTCTGCTATCTTAGGGGTTACTCAGAGGCGGCCTCTTGAAAGCACTGGCTCCCAAGTTGCTGATTTTAATACCTGGATTAAGGATGCCATTGACTCTGTGGCCCCTCTGAGGGTAGATTACCGCACAAAGGGGACAAGATCATCAGCCCCTTGGTTTTCCCCTGAATTGAAGACTCTCCAAAGGGACTGCAGAAGGCAGGAAAGGAAATGGAAACCTTATCCTGTCTGAAAGCATTAAGCTGAGGGAACTAAGAAATCAATACATATCAGCCATTAAACAAGCTAAGACCAATTATTACTCTAAGAAATTTAGAAATGCTGGGAACTACCCTCAATAATTGTTTAAGACGGTTAAGGCCCTTTCCACTCCCTCAGTATCTCAAGGATTAGATAATTTGCAATCTTTCTGTGACAGGATAGCTAGTTTTTTTTAAAGATAAGATCACCCAAATTCTCTCTGTTTTTCAGGACTCTCAATTACCTGTGAGAGATCATGACTCCTGCTTTAACGCAGGCCTGATGGAGGTTCCCATGATGGAGAATTTTGCACCATTAACTTCTGAACAAATTAAGGACCTTCTATTCAAGATTCCCGCTGAACCTTACCACTCTAGGGTGCTGCAGCTAGTCTGCGACTCGGTGTTAGCTCCCCTGGAGAAGCAGTATGCAGAAGTCCTAGAACTGGGTGTGTATCCCTCGGAATGGAAAGAAACAATAATAGTTCCCATTAAAAAAATACCCGGGGGGGTGACCCAGAAGACCTTAAGAATTTGCGCTGAATTGCTCTTTTACCTACACCAGCAAACATTTTAGAGAAACACTTAAATCAAGAGCTTACCTCTTACCTGACAACTCATGAATGCCTGGATAGATCCCAACACGGTTTCCTGAAACATCACAGTACGGACAAGGCACTGTTTGCGACTACTGACGCAATCAGGAAACAGATAGATTCAGGTGGTGGTGCAATCCTAATCTTGCTGGATCTGTGGGCCACTTTTGAGATCATCTTGCCCCTCGTATTAACTGATCGATTTTCCCAGTTTGGACGGAGAGGATCAGCTTTGAACATACTTACATCTTTTTTCCAGGACAGATCACTATTAGTTAAATGCGGGGACTTTAGTTCGACCCCATTTCAGCTCCCCTGTGGAGTTACACAGGGGTCCTCTTTAAGCCCGACCCTGTTTAATCTGTATGTCGCACCATTGGCTGACTTGGTGTGCTCCTTTGGATTTCAGGTGTCCTCCTATGCTGACGACACCCGAATTATTGTCTCCTTTCAAGATAAGACTTTGGACATAGCAAAAAGATTTCAGTCTTGTATGACATAAGTAAAAAACTGGATGGATCTAAATTGGCTTAAGATGAATGGTGACACAACCGAGGTCATTATGTCTGGGGCCAATTCATCTAAATGGGATTCACACTGGTGGCCAGAGTTGTGTGGGAAATTAACAGTCCCCTCCGCCGCAGTCAAAAACCTTGGGATTGTCTGTGACTCTGCCTTAACCTTCGACACCCAGGTTAATAAAATCACAAATTCATGCATTTGGATTATTAAGATACTTAAGAAAAATCTTCCTTTCATACGTGGGGGACCTTAGAGTAACGGTAGTTCTGGCCATGATCATATCGAGGCTGGAGTACTGTAATGCCCTGTATCTTAACATCAATCAAGCATCTCTAAATAAGCTACAACATATTCACAATCAAAGTGCGCGCCTGGTACTGGGTCTAGACAAGTTTGCGTCCACCAAAGAGAGTTTGAATTAACTCCACTGGCTACCAATCAGGAAACGTATTATCTTCAAAACATTGTGTCTCGCTCACAAGGACTTCTATTTACATAGCCCTCATTCCCTTCTTCCATCTATTAGGTAGAACACGCTTGGTTGCCCCCTCAGCTAATCTCAGGTTAGCTTGCCCTCCCAGGACAAAGAAAGTGAAATGGGGGGCTAGAGCTTTTTCAGCAGCCGCTGTTAGATTATGGAATTCCCTCCCTTTTAAAATTAGAAATACCCCCATTCTTCTGTTTTTCCACAAATTAGTCAAAACTTATCTATTTTAATATTAATGGGGAGCTGCAGTAGATATCTCGTTTTGCCTTCTTAGCGCTTTGATACCTCTGGTCGCAATGCGCTGGATCAAATACACTATACATACATACATACATTCTCTTGCTCAAATTTGCATATATGTGGACACAAATTATTGTGCTCATTTTTAAATGTTGATTTGTAGTTAAGTTTTATTGGGTTTACCCCTGATATAAATATTAAAGAAGAAAACTCTGTTTTTAATGCTTGCTATTTTTCTTTCTTGCACCTACTTTCCCATCACGAGTAGTCTATGATGCTGCCACTGTGCAGAGAAAACCATGGGCCCATATTTATACTTTTTTAGTGCTGCATTTGCGCCGCTTTTTGATGCAAAAACGGCGCAAACTTGCAAAATACAATTGTATTTTGCAAGTTTGTGCCGCTTTTGCGTCAAAAAATGATGCTAATACGGCACTAAAAAAGTATAAATATGGGCCCAGGTGTTTCTTTTTAAAGACATTCTTTGCAAGGAGCTCATACTCCTCTAGAGAGGACAGCACAGCAGACAGCAGTTTCAGTGTGGTTCAAATAGGATACCCACATCCTAGTTTGCTGCTAATCCTCATAAGACGTAGAAGTTCATTGGTGTGCCTATGATTACCAAACCAGAGGGCTGATTTATAATTAGGAAGTTGACCCATCTTCTGTCAGGGCATCAGAGTAAATTACTCCTTCTCCCTGAAAAATTTGCCCATTACCAAATTTTGAAATGTCCATCAGCTCAGCTGACACTTCAAGTATTAACTGGACCCGCAGTCAAAGTGGTCCCTGCCAATGCATAACTTTGCCAGACAGCTCTACGAAATATGACAAAGCCATCTGAAAAAATTACAATTTATGTAATAATAAGAAAGAAAATCATAAAGAGTGATTTTCTTTTTGAAAATTTAATACAATGCTCCCCTTGCATAGGACTTTCCCCCCATGGGGGGGTGTCATTGAGCACTTTTCACTGACTCTTGCTTCCAGGTTTTTCCAGGCAGTGACGGGCGTTGAAAAACTGAACTTCTACATGTCCATCCATCTAAATAAGGTAGGTGGACATACAGCCAAATATCGGATGGATCTTTCTCCGTCAGGCTTTCAGGAAAGTTTGACTACAGATGAGACAAAGTTGTAACCGCCATTGTCAAACTTTGGTCAACCCAAATCAAATTCAGGAGGGTGGGCCATTATGTTGGATGGGTGGGGGACTCCATTGCAGTTTCCTCTCCACCAACATTTAAATCAGGACCCAAGTCTTCAAGCATGACAATACAAGTAGCAAGTCCCCCCCCAACATAACTTTGATCTTCCCCATAGACAGGCCCACAATCCAGCACTGAGAGGCCTGGGATCCTAAAGGTGCATGCTCACAAGACCCTCCCCACTGGTTTGAGCGTGTCTGGGTGTTTTAGGTGGAACTGACACATGATTTGTGGTGCACGTATGTGGCTGACAAGTTTCTAGTTTCTATATTTGGAGCCATACTCTTTCCAGTCACTTAGGTAGTGTAATTTATACCTAAATATGTTTGAGTCTAAAGTGGCCTTGCTGAGAATTCCAGTCCTGGGGGAATCCAAGATGTGGTGACTTGTGGGGCTCTGACCAGGTTCTGTTACCCAGAATCCTCTGCAAACCTCAAAATTTGGCCCAAAAAACACTTTTTCCTCATATTTCGCCAATAGTAAGTTCTGGAATCTGACAGGAGCCACAAATTTCCTTCCACCCAGTGTTCCCCCAAGTCTCCTGATAAAAATGGTACCTCACTTTTGTGGGTAGGCCTAGCGCCCACGAAAGGAAATGGCCCAAAACACAACGTGGACACATCACATTTTTTCACAGAAAACAGAGGTGTTTTTTACAAAGTGCCTACCTGTGGATTTTGGCCTCTATCTCAGCAAACCAGCGCATTTTTGAAAACTAGACACCTAGGGGAATCCAAGATGGGGTGACTTGTGGGGCTCTGACCAGGTTCTGTTACCCAGAATCCTTTGCAAACCTCAAATCAAAATTTGGTCAAAAAATCACTTTTCCTCACATTTTGGCGACAGAAAGTTCTGGAATCTGACAGGAGCCACAAATTTCCTTCCACCCAGCGTTCCCCCAAGTCTCCCGATAAAATGGTACCTCACTTGTGCTGGTGGGCCAGGTGCCTGCAACAGAAAAAGGCCAAAAACTTGTAGAGATTGAGGTGATAGCACAGCGAGTTGATAAGCACATATTTTTCCTTTATACATCTTTTAGGCTGACTCTGCTTTGGGGTCCCATGCAAGTGAGGTATCATTTTACTTGGGGGACTGAGGGGAACGCTGGCTGGTAGGAAATGTGTGCAGCAGCGATGATCCTACAATGAAAAGTGAGGAAAATATGATTTTTTAATGCAAATTATGAGGTTTGCTGAGGAGTCTGGGTAAGAAAATGTTGGGGGATCCAGGCAAGACACAACTCCTTGGACTCCTGGGGGTGTCTATTTTTAAAACATGTCTGGGTTTGGTAGGTTTCCCGGGACCAAAACCATAGGTGCCACCCCCCCCAAACACAGGTAGTTTTACAATAGATCATTGTGGTGTGTCCACATACTTGTGTGATGTTCCAGACACTAAAATTGTGAAAAGAAACACATTTAGGTTATGTTAAAAAGATCCCTCACCCACCAACCAAGTTGGCGGCATGCTTCATCATTGGGGTCCCACCCGAGGCACATAGCGTGTCACAGGTGTGCTGCGGCGCCTGATTACAGCGGAGCAGGTTTTATCATTTTTACCACACGTACTGGTTGGATTTGGCACGAGGGTGAGTGATGGTTCAGTGGATCAAATTTTATTAACAAGAGATTTCACTAAAATGAAATGCACTGTTAGTAACTGAAATGCGAAATAACAGAACCAATGACTCACAGCTCGTGAGCTGTAAAGCCACGGCAAGGCACCAACCACTTTACAGTCCATTCACACACCTTTCATACATAACATGCACAAGACCATTCACGCCGCCAGCCACGGGCCCAGCACATTACAACACTTGCATCGACAGACAGCGCCACTCAAGGGCCCATCACTTACATACGCCCACATGCCTGATACAGCAATCACACCAGCTGATGGGAGTGTGTGGACTGGTGTTTGGCTGGCTGTGTGTTGCAGTAGCCAACAGCAAGTCAATATGTACACTATGTACACCCTCAGCCAAGCCCCACTCCACACACAATGGCATCACTTTTTTTTTTAAATAAAGAAACCACTAACTAATTAGAAATAATTACAAAACTACAAACACAAAAGCTCTAACTAAGTACATGACAGAAATGCTAACCATGAAACTGAACACAAGAAAATACAAAACAGACATGAGTTTACACTCATGGTTGTTCCCAGTAATTCTTCTGGGTGTGGTAATTCTTAAAACAACCACCCACACACAGCCCAGGCTTTGAAGGACAATCTGGGCAGTACATTCAAGTCTCCCTCTGGATAGCTCTTCGAAAACACACTCTACATTTCTTAGCTGGAAAGTCTTTTTTTTGGGTGTGGGGGGAATGTGCTCAGAAAAGTGGCGATCTTTCAATCTAGCCACATCCTCCACCACTGCTTCACTAGGAACTCTGGCCTGTTCCACCAAAATAAGGCTCTCTAGCACTGACTCCTGAAAATTCACAAATGTCATCTTTGACTCTGGAGACCTATCCTTAAACACAATAAAAGCATTAAAAGTTGCTAAGTGGAAGAGGTGAATTGCTAACTTCTTATACCAAACATAAGACTTACTAATAGCAGTATAAGGTTCCAACCTTTGATCAACTCTATCTACACCTCCCATGTGCTTATTATAATCTAAAATGCACACAGGTTTGTCCACTTCAGCAACCTGGCCCCAAACAGTCACGGGGGAAGTACTCTCATCATGGATGGTACTTAGCATGTAGACATCCCTCCTGTCTAAAAACTTCAAAGCTAGCAGCTCATCATTCCGCAAGGCACTGCACTGTCCCCTCTGAAGTTTTTTACAGACAAGCTCCCTTGGATAGCCTTTCCGCTTCAAACGAATGGTGCCATAAGCAACAGTGTCCACTCTAAACAATTCCTTGAACAACTGCACTCCACTGTTAAAGTTATCTACATACAAATGGTGACCTTTGTGGAACAGTCGTCTACCAAGTTCCCACACAATTTTCTCAGTAACTCCAAAAGTGGGAGGACAACCAGGGGGGTCAATACTGGAATCCGTACCAGTGTAAACACAGAAATTATACACATATCCTGTACTACTTTCAGACAGCATATACAATTTAATTCCACATCGTGCCATCTTGCTAGGAATCTACTGCCTAAAAACCAAACGACCCTTGAAAAGGAACAAAGACTCGTCCACAGCTATTTCTTTGCCTGGAACATAGACCTCTGAAAACCGATCTACAAAATGATCAAGGACAGGCCTAATCTTAAAAAGACAGTCAGAATCAGGGTGATCTTGTGGCAAGGCTAAAGCATTGTCAATAAAATGCAGCATCCTAAGAAGAAGCAAATACCGATTACGACTCATTGTTGCAGGAAATATAGCTGTTGCCATCAAGGGACTAGTAGACCAATAAGAAGCTAGTGACGGCTTCCTTATCAACCCCATCAAAAGAGTCAAACCTGAAAACCTTTTCATCTCCTCCAAATTTGTGGGAATCCACTGGGCAGCTCTAGAGTGCAGCCTAAGTCTAGCAGCGTTGTCCCTCAAATACTGCTCCACATACAAATTAGTCTGCTCAACAATCTCTTCCAAAAACATATCATCCACAAATAACTCAAAGAAATTGACAGGCAAAAAGTTCTCTGTGTTGACTCTACACCCCGGGGAGACCAGTAAAGGCAGGCAACTCTAGCTGGTCCATGTTTGGGACAACCCAGAGTTCAGGTCTTCTAACGGGAAATCTTTCAGCCCCAGGTTGCTGCACTAATGGCACATCAGTGTCCTCCTCTGAAACAGGCCCTTCATCTGCACTGAGTGTGGCTTCCTCATCAGAAGATTCCTCTCCAACAGAAACTTCACTGCCAGAATCTCTCACTTCCTCTTCTGCCTCAGATGCAGAGTCTATCTCATAATCATGATCAGACAATGACTCAAAAAGCATACCAACCACCTGCTGAGCGGTCATCCTGCGGCTAGCCATGATCTTTCCTATGGAAATTAACTGGACAAATGCACCACCAACAACCAGCACTGTGTAAGATAAGTAATAAAGTGTAGCTTTATTAGTAAGAGTTATAAACTCAAAAACTATACCGCTCACTTGCCTGAAAAAGCTTGAATCACCAGCAACTACTCTGCATAGAAACAGCAATTACCAATGATATCCCACTAAAAAGAAAGAAAGAAAAGCAAATTAGAAATAAGACAACACAAATATCATTGTGCACAAATCTAAGGACAATTTCACATAAACCTGCATTTAGTACACCACCTACAAACATGTCATTCATGCATGGCAAGAATACTCCTTTAGAGTAAATTGTTTTTACTTACCTAAAACATGCAACTATGCAAACCGCAGGTCAACCACTGCCAAAACCGCAAGGAGCCACAGCAAAGAAAGCAAAAGCTATGAACTAGAACAAAAAGGAGGAAAGAAATTATCACAAATGCAAATACTTCGTCAGTTGACAAACAACCCACCATCAAGCATTTAGAAATTGGTGCCTAAGTGGATTCTGCCATAGGGGCAGATGGGCCTACTAAATAATAGGCCTATCTGCCCCAAGGAGGACAGAAAATAGTAGTGTGTTCCCAGGGGGAGCGACACTTGCCCAAAGGCCACCCCCAAACAAAAAAAAAACACACACACACACTATCCTTGGTGCCTACGTGGCTTGGCCTAAAACAAAATAGGCCCATCTGCCCCCAAGGGGGCAGAAATGGCCAACAGTTCAATGCCCCCCTCAGGGGGGTGCCCCTTGCCCAAGGGGATGCCCCCCACATAAATAAACATATAAAAAAAATCCCTGGCATTCTAGTGGTTTCTGCCACTTTGGGGGCAGATGATCCTAAAAATAATAGGACGATCTGTCCCAAAAGAGGGCAGAAATGGCCTTGGTACACGTGCCCCCAAAGGGGGGGCGACCCTTGCCCATTGGGTTGCCCCCTCTCCTTTAACACACACAAGCTATCCCTGGTGTCTAAGTGGCTTCTGCCCCCTTGGGGGCAGATGGACCTAAAACAAATAGGCCCATCTGCCCCCAAGGGGGGCAGAAATGGCCAACAGTTCAATGCCCCCGTTGGGGGGGCACCCCTTGCCCAAGCGCCCCCCGAACAAAAATAAACTTATTAAAAAATCCCTGGCGTTCCAGTGGTTTCTGCCCCCCAAGGGCAACAACAAACATGCCCCCAAATGGGAGTGACCCTTACCCAAGGGGCCGCTCCCCAACGCAAAACATTGGAAATATAAAAAAAAAAAATGCCTGGCGTCTAGTGGATTCTGCCCCCAAATCAGCCTAAAAATAATAGGCCGATCTGCCCCCAAGGGGGGCAGAAATGGCCACAAGAAACATGCCCCCAAATGGGAGCGACCCTTGCCCAAGGGGCTGCTCCCCAACGCAAAACATTGCAAACATCCCCAAAAAAAAGAATCCCTGGCATCTAGTGGATTCTGCCCCCCTCGGGGGCAGATCAGCCTAAAGATATTAGGCTGATTGGGGGCAGAAATGGCCACAAGAAATGTGCCCCAAAATGGGAGCGACCCTTGCCCAAGGAGCCGCTCCCCCACACAAAAATAGCAGAAATAAACAAAAAAGAGAAAATCCCTGGCGTCAAGTGGGCATTCCTGCTGCCCGATCGCAATGCGATCGGGCAGCAGGAATGCTCAAAGAGACCAGTGCCTCTTTGTCCCAAACCCCCCACCCGCCGGAGGAGAAACTCACCTGTTTCTCCGTACTCGCACTGGAAGCAAATGGCTTCCAGTGCGACCAGCAGTGTGTAATGATGTCAGCGCGTGATCAAGCGCTGATGTCATTATGTGGGGTGGGAGTGGGGGGCGGGGGTGGAAGGGGAAGGTCTTCAGGCTCCGGGCCGAGGACATAATGGTTACGTCCTCGGCACAGGAGCACTGTGCCGCAGGACGTAACCACTACGTCTGCAGCACAGAAGGGGCTAAATACCTTACTTTTCAATAAACTGCCTGAGTAGTAAAGGACTGGGCAGGGAAGTGCGGTTTCATGCCCGCAAACTATGTAAACTTATCATAAAATTGGCTTACACCCAATTGGCATATTTAATTTACTGGTAGTTCCTTGTAAAGTAGAACTACATGTACCAAGGGCCTGTAAATTAAATGCTACAAGTGGGCATGCTGCACTTATTGTGCCACCCACTTAAGGAGACATTTTAAACATATCTCAGGTCTGCCATTGCAGGCTGTGTGTGAAGTTTTAAACTGCCATTTGAACCTGGCAAAACAAACTATTGCCAGGCCTAAACCTGTCTTTTAAATACATAAAGGTCAACCCTTAAGTAGGCGCTACACATAAACAGCCCACAGAGCAGGGTGCGATGTATTTAAAACTCTGAACATGTTTGTTAAAGTTTTACCTTCCTGGTAGTGAAAAACTCTCATATTTGTTTTTCACTATTGCATGGCCTACCTCTCCAACATTGAGTCTTATTACATTTAATACTTGATAATGTTTTGTAGGGAGCAGGTGGGAATCTCATGTTTGGTGTCTGAGGAATTGTAAGTTTGAACCCTCTTTAACCGTAAAGATTGAATTAAGTCACAATTCTGAAAATTCTATGTTTGGAAGGCATTTTCTTGTCCTAACCATTTGGTGCCTGCATCCTCTAGCCGAGGTCACGTGACTATGTGTAGTTGGCAGTTTATCATTGTGTATTCCTCCCAGACAGTATGTTATGTTATGTTATATTGATTTGTATAGTGTACTAATCACCTAAGAGGATATCCAAGTGCTTGGTTTGTTTTGTGTTCCCCAAGTTGCTTATACAAAGAACCAAGTCTTCAGCGGCTTGCAGAATTCAAGATGTGAGGAGGAGGCTCTAATGTGTAGAGGGAGGTCATTCGAATGTCTTGGGTGTGATGTAGGAGAATGAGTGACCTCTGGTTTTGCTGTTGGAGATGCAGAGAATTTGTGCAAGTGAGAGTGAGGCAGAGCATAGGTGCTGGGAGGTAGGTGAAAGTGTATGTGGCTGTTTATGTGTTCTAGTCCTGGTATGTGTATGGCTTTGTATGTGAGTGTGAAAAGTTTGAATTGGCTGTGCTTGTAAATAGGATGCCAGTGAAGCTTCTTGAGGTGTGGTGTGATGTGAGTGCCGCATAGGAGGTCGAATAAGTGTCTTGCAACAGTGTTCTGGATGGTCTGAAGTCTTTGTGGGAGTTGTTTAGAGATTCTGGCATAGAGAGTGTTGCAGTAATCCAGCCTGCTGGTGATGAATACTTGCATAACAGTCCATCTGGTGTTCTGAGGCAAATGTTTGGAGATTTTTCACAACATGCATAGGATGTGGAAGCAGGAGGTGCAAACTGCGTTGTCTTGAGCTGTTATGTTGAGCTTGTTGTCTAGGAAGATCTCTAGATTTCTTGTGTGGTCTGTGGGTGTTGGTACTAGCTCCGATGGCCACCAGGTGAAGTCCCAACACAATAGGGGGGTCTGGGGGTTGGCAGGATGCGAAATCCTAACTTATTGGGGTGGCCAAGCTGTCCCTTCCCACAGTTGTACTTCAAAGGGACGGATTCAGAACACTCACAGAGGACCTTAGGCTAGCCTTTTATGCCGCAGATAGACTGGGACCAAGGCAGGGAGGCAGGAAAATACAGACACCTCTGCAGGGGTAAAGCTCAAAAAGTTTTTTCCTCTTCAAAGGGGGCATTGGGTATACAAATAGTACCCTCTGACCCACTCTTCAGTACATCTTTGGACCTGTGGAAGGACTGTTGTGCTGCCATGCTGTGAGAATGACTTCTACTCCCCTAGCCTGTTGCTTGAGTGAAAAGGACTGGGCCTGCATCTTGAACTAGGACCACCAGAATGACTTAAACTGTGAGACGTGTGGCCTCCTGATCAGAGCCTCAGGGACAGAACAAGCTCCAAACTACAATGCTGATGATACGTGGAACCAGGCTTTGATTCAACTCATATTCTGTGCAACTGCCCTGTCAACTTCAGTTTAAGGTCCCAGATAGGTAATACTCTTGGCTGTGACCTAGAAGCACCCCTTCCACTCTCACACCCCTTGATCATGCTGCATGACACGTGCGATATACACAATCTCAAAGACCACAAACTGAGGCTAGTGACAACTTTACTCAACTTAGCCAAGCTCTCTGTTTTTCATCTCTGGTGCTCGCCTCACATAACAACACACGAAAAGTGGCTGACAGAAATGTTTAAAGTTGCGGTCTATGAACAACTTATCTACCATCTCCAAGACAAGGCAGAGCTCTCTGACACCATATGGTCCCCCTTCCTAGAACATGGTAGAGATGTCTGACAACATTTTCCCCTCCCCTTACTTAGCAAATTCACACAGACCATCTCTCAGCCAGATTGTCTCCTACTGCCCAACTCTTGCACCTTCCCCTCACACCATTCCCACCCGGTCCCTGCCTTCACCCAGTGAAGAACAGTAAAGTAGGCCGGGCACTCCATACCCCCTCTCCTGTGTACGTACCCTCCCCCTTCTCCAACTCAATATGGTTCCACTCCCCCTTCAATTCACCCCTTCACTTCCCCACAACCTGGGCCATCTATCAAAGCCTTTCGGACTCTATTGTCTAGGGACTGCCTTGCATCATATATCACTGTTCGCATTGGTGCCTATGATCTGTTTCCTAACTGGTGTACTTGTCCAATTGTTGTGAATGATGAGATACCTTTGTTATGTTTCCTACTATGGGTTGAGTGGTCGGATGAGATGAGATGGGTTAAAAATCTTTTCTTTGGTTATGTTTTGTTAAGCTATGTACTGATTTACTATGCGTTGTTACTGCACTTGCTGAGAAGATGCCCAAACTGTAACCACCTTTGCTTCTGTATGACTGTAATGCTGGTCTTAAATATGCAATAAAAACATTAGCACAAATAAAAAAATAAAAAAAATTAAAAAGAAAAGGCTCCAACCACTTTGAACTCTGCTCCTAGACTCTACCTCTGTAAGTCTTGCCCCCAAAGCAGTGCCATCCTAGACCTGAACACTTGGAAGTGGGCCTGAAGGTGCTCTGCCAGCCCAGCTTTTGTCCTAGCTGTATCAGAACTGCTGCTGCATGAGTCATCCCCGACAAAGGATCTTGCAGCTCCTCAGAACTGCTGCTGGATGATACTTCCTCGATGCAGGTTCTCACATCACAGCCCTTCAGCTCTTGGGAACTGCTGCTGTGCAACACATCCCCAATGCAGAACCTTGCATTGCAGCTGTGCAGCTCCTTTGAATCACCTCTGTAAAAAGCATCCTCAATGCAGGACCTCGCACTCCACACTCTGCAATGCATCCTCGATGCAAGATGTTGCAACACTCTGAAACCAGGATTTGAAGGTACTTTGTTTAGTGGGCCTAACTTGGTCCCAGGATCCGGTGTGCTCTCAATTACGGCCGGCCTCAACTTGTGACTTTGTCCTGGTCTGGTGCTTTGTGCTTTTAAGCACTATCTTTACCTCAGCTTTCAAAATTACATATCTCTGGTTCTACAAAATTAGATTTTTTTGTCATTTTGATGACAAATAGTTTATTAAAATGTATTCAATTTTGCTCTATTTTTGTAAATTGATGTAGGATTTGTGTAGTGTTTTCACTTTATTATTGTTTGTGTGCTGCAAAAATACTTTACACATTGAGTCTAAGGCTGACTGCTTTTGTGCCAAGCTACCAGAGTGTTAAGCACAGGTTAATTTAGTGATGTTTTGCGGTTCACCCTAAAAGCAATTGTGCCTGTTGTTTGAGAATGAAATTTGTATGAAATTTGGGCTCATTGGTTGTAAATCAATTCAGCAGTTGAACGACCTATTAGGAGATAAGGTGGTAGCCTTAATCTTATCAAATACATCTGTGTAGTCCTCATATTGTCCTCATATTGTGAAGAGATATCTCTAAAGGGTGATTGGGTGATTGACTAACTGCATATGTTTTGTGTATAGGCCTAGCGCCCACGAAAGGAAATGGCCCAAAACACAACTTGGACACATCACATTTTTTCACAGAAAACAGAGGTGTTTTTTACAAAGTGCCTACCTGTGGATTTTGGCCTCTATCTCAGCAAACCAGCGCATTTTTGAAAACTAGACACCTAGGGGAATCCAAGATGGGGTGACTTGTGGGGCTCTGACCAGGTTCTGTTACCCAGAATCCTATGCAAACCTCAAATCAAAATTTGGTCAAAAATCACTTTTCCTCACATTTTGGCGACAGAAAGTTCTGGAATCTGACAGGAGCCACAAATTTCCTTCCACCCAGCGTTCCCCCAAGTCTCCCGATAAAATGGTACCTCACTTGTGCTGGTGGGCCAGGTGCCTGCAACAGAAAAAGGCCAAAAACTTGTAGAGATTGAGGTGATAGCACAGCGAGTTGATAAGCACATATTTTTCCTTTATACATCTTTTAGGCTGACTCTGCTTTGGGGTCCCATGCAAGTGAGGTATCATTTTACTTGGGGGACTGAGGGGAACGCTGGCTGGTAGGAAATTTGTGCAGCAGCGATGATCCTACAATGAAAAGTGAGGAAAATATGATTTTTTAATGCAAATTATGAGGTTTGCTGAGGAGTCTGGGTAAGAAAATGTTGGGGGATCCAGGCAAGACACAACTCCTTGGACTCCTGGGGGTGTCTATTTTTAAAACATGTCTGGGTTTGGTAGGTTTCCCGGGACCAAAACCATAGGTGCCACCCCCCCCAAACACAGGTAGTTTTACAATAGATCATTGTGGTGTGTCCACATACTTGTGTGATGTTCCAGACACTAAAATTGTGAAAAGAAACAGACTTAGGTTATGTTAAAAAGACCCCTCACCCACCAACCAAGTTGGCGGCATGCTTCATCATTGGGGTCCCACCCGAGGCACCTAGCGTGTCACAGGTGTGCTGCGGCGCCTGATTACAGCGGAGCAGGTTTTATCATTTTTACCACACGTACTGGTTGGATTTGGCACGAGGGTGAGTGATGGTTCAGTGGATCAAATTTTATTAACAAGAGATTTCACTAAAATGAAATGCACTGTTAGTAACTGAAATGCGAAATAACAGAACCAATGACTCACAGCTCGTGAGCTGTAAAGCCACGGCAAGGCACCAACCACTTTACAGTCCATTCACACACCTTTCATACATAACATGCACAAGACCATTCACGCCGCCAGCCACGGGCCCAGCACATTACAACACTTGCATCGACAGACAGCGCCACTCAAGGGCCCATCACTTACATACGCCCACATGCCTGATACAGCAATCACACCAGCTGATGGGAGTGTGTGGACTGGTGTTTGGCTGGCTGTGTGTTGCAGTAGCCAACAGCAAGTCAATATGTACACTATGTACACCCTCAGCCAAGCCCCACTCCACACACAATGGCATCACTTTTTTTTTTAAATAAAGAAACCACTAACTAATTAGAAATAATTACAAAACTACAAACACAAAAGCTCTAACTAAGTACATGACAGAAATGCTAACCATGAAACTGAACACAAGAAAATACAAAACAGACATGAGTTTACACTCATGGTTGTTCCCAGTAATTCTTCTGGGTGTGGTAATTCTTAAAACAACCACCCACACACAGCCCAGGCTTTGAAGGACAATCTGGGCAGTACATTCAAGTCTCCCTCTGGATAGCTCTTCGAAAACACACTCTACATTTCTTAGCTGGAAAGTCTTTTTTTTGGGTGTGGGGGGAATGTGCTCAGAAAAGTGGCGATCTTTCAATCTAGCCACATCCTCCACCACTGCTTCACTAGGAACTCTGGCCTGTTCCACCAAAATAAGGCTCTCTAGCACTGACTCCTGAAATTTCACAAATGTCATCTTTGACTCTGGAGACCTATCCTTAAACACAATAAAAGCATTAAAAGTTGCTAAGTGGAAGAGGTGAATTGCTAACTTCTTATACCAAACATAAGACTTACTAATAGCAGTATAAGGTTCCAACCTTTGATCAACTCTATCTACACCTCCCATGTGCTTATTATATTCTAAAATGCACACAGGTTTGTCCACTTCAGCAACCTGGCCCCAAACAGTCACGGGGGAAGTACTCTCATCATGGATGGTACTTAGCATGTAGACATCCCTCCTGTCTAAAAACTTCAAAGCTAGCAGCTCATCATTCCGCAAGGCACTGCACTGTCCCCTCTGAAGTTTTTTACAGACAAGCTCCCTTGGATAGCCTTTCCGGTTACAACGAATGGTGCCATAAGCAACAGTGTCCACTCTAAACAATTCCTTGAACAACTGCACTCCACTGTTAAAGTTATCTACATACAAATGGTGACCTTTGTGGAACAGTCGTCTACCAAGTTCCCACACAATTTTCTCAGTAACTCCAAAAGTGGGAGGACAACCAGGGGGGTCAATACTGGAATCCGTACCAGTGTAAACACAGAAATTATACACATATACTGTACTACTTTCAGACAGCATATAAAATGTAATTCCATATCGTGCCCTCTTGCTAGGAATCTACTGCCTAAAAAACAAACGACCCTTGAAAAGGAACAAAGACTCGTCCACAGCTATTTCTTTGCCTGGAACATAGACCTCTGAAAACCGATCTACAAAATGATCAAGGACAGGCCTAATCTTAAAAAGACAGTCAGAATCAGGGTGATCTTGTGGCAAGGCTAAAGCATTGTCAATAAAATGCAGCATCCTAAGAAGAAGCAAATACCGATTACGACTCATTGTTGCAGGAAATATAGCTGTTGCCATCAAGGGACTAGTAGACCAATAAGAAGCTAGTGACGGCTTCCTTATCAACCCCATCAAAAGAGTCAAACCTGAAAACCTTTTCATCTCCTCCAAATTTGTGGGAATCCACTGGGCAGCTCTAGAGTGCAGCGTAAGTCTAGCAGCGTTGTCCCTCAAATACTGCTCCACATACAAATTAGTCTGCTCAACAATCTCTTCCAAAAACATATCATCCACAAATAACTCAAAGAAATTGACAGGCAAAAAGTTCTCTGTGTTGACTCCACACCCCGGGGAGACCAGTAAAGGCAGGCAACTCTAGCTGGTCCATGTTTGGGACAACCCAGAGTTCAGGTCTTCTAACGGGAAATCTTTCAGCCCCAGGTTGCTGCACTAATGGCACATCAGTGTCCTCCTCTGAAACAGGCCCTTCATCTGCACTGAGTGTGGCTTCCTCATCAGAAGATTCCTCTCCAACAGAAACTTCACTGCCAGAATCTCTCACTTCCTCCTCTGCCTCAGATGCAGAGTCTATCTCATAATCATGATCAGACAATGACTCAAAAAGCATACCAACCACCTGCTGAGCGGTCATCCTGCGGCTAGCCATGATCTTTCCTATGAAAATTAACTGGACAAATACACCACCAACAACCAGCACTGTGTAAGATAAGTAATAAAGTGTAGCTTTATTAGTAAGAGTTATAAACTCAAAAACTATACCGCTCACTTGCCTGAAAAAGCTTGAATCACCAGCAACTACTCTGCATAGAAACAGCAATTACCAATGATATCCCACTAAAAAGAAAGAAAGAAAAGCAAATTAGAAATAAGACAACACAAATATCATTGTGCACAAATCTAAGGACAATTTCACATAAACCTGCATTTAGTACACCAC
This sequence comes from Pleurodeles waltl, assembly GCF_031143425.1. NCBI lineage: Eukaryota > Metazoa > Chordata > Amphibia > Caudata > Salamandridae > Pleurodeles > Pleurodeles waltl. Next base: position 523,689,958 of record NC_090437.1, on the reverse strand, counting down.
CTACAAACATGTCATTCATGCATGGCAAGATTACTCCTTTAGAGTAAATTGTTTTTACTTACCTAAAACATGCAACTATGCAAACCGCAGGTCAACCACTGCCAAAACCGCAAGGAGCCACAGCAAAGAAAGCAAAAGCTATGAACTAGAACAAAAAGGAGGAAAGAAATTATCACAAATGCAAATACTTCGTCAGTTGACAAACAACCCACCATCAAGCATTTAGAAATTGGTGCCTAAGTGGATTCTGCCATAGGGGCAGATGGGCCTACTAAATAATAGGCCTATCTGCCCCAAGGAGGACAGAAAATAGTAGTGTGTTCCCAGGGGGAGCGACACTTGCCCAAAGGCCACCCCCAAACAAAAAAAAAACACACACACACACTATCCTTGGTGCCTACGTGGCTTGGCCTAAAACAAAATAGGCCCATCTGCCCCCAAGGGGGCAGAAATGGCCAACAGTTCAATGCCCCCCTCAGGGGGGTGCCCCTTGCCCAAGGGGATGCCCCCCACATAAATAAACATATTTAAAAAATCCCTGGCATTCTAGTGGTTTCTGCCACTTTGGGGGCAGATGATCCTAAAAATAATAGGACGATCTGTCCCAAAAGAGGGCAGAAATGGCCTTGGTACACGTGCCCCCAAAGGGGGGGCGACCCTTGCCCATGGGGTTGCCCCCTCTCCTTTAACACACACAAGCTATCCCTGGTGTCTAAGTGGCTTCTGCCCCCTTGGGGGCAGATGGACCTAAAACAAATAGGCCCATCTGCCCCCAAGGGGGGCAGAAATGGCCAACAGTTCAATGCCCCCGTTGGGGGGGCACCCCTTGCCCAAGCGCCCCCCGAACAAAAATAAACTTATTAAAAAATCCCTGGCGTTCCAGTGGTTTCTGCCCCCCAAGGGCAACAACAAACATGCCCCCAAATGGGAGTGACCCTTACCCAAGGGGCCGCTCCCCAATGCAAAACATTGGAAATATAAAAATAAAAAATGCCTGGCGTCTAGTGGATTCTGCCCCCAAATCAGCCTAAAAATAATAGGCCGATCTGAAATGGCCACAAGAAACATGCCCCCAAATGGGAGCGACCCTTGCCCAAGGGGCTGCTCCCCAACGCAAAACATTGCAAACATCCCCAAAAAAAAGAATCCCTGGCATCTAGTGGATTCTGCCCCCCTCAGGGGCAGATCAGCCTAAAGATATTAGGCTGATTGGGGGCAGAAATGGCCACAAGAAACGTGCCCCCAAATGGGAGCGACCCTTGCCCAAGGAGCCGCTCCCCCACACAAAAATAGCAGAAATAAACAAAAAAGAGAAAATCCCTGGCGTCAAGTGGGCATTCCCGCTGCCCGATCACAATGCGATCGGGCAGCAGGAATGCTCAAAGAGACCAGTGCCTCTTTGTCCCAAACCCCCCACCCGACGGAGGAGAAACTCACCTGTTTCTCCGTACTCGCACTGGAAGCAAATGGCTTCCAGTGCGACCAGCAGTGTGTAATGATGTCAGCGCGTGATCAAGCGCTGATGTCATTATGTGGGGTGGGAGTGGGGGGCGGGGGTGGAAGGGGAAGGTCTTCAGGCTCCGGGCCGAGGACATAATGGTTACGTCCTCGGCACAGGAGCACTGTGCCGCAGGACGTAACCACTACGTCTGCAGCACAGAAGGGGCTAAATACCTTACTTTTCAATAAACTGCCTGAGTAGTAAAGGACTGGGCAGGGAAGTGCGGTTTCATGCCCGCAAACTATGTAAACTTATCATAAAATTGGCTTACACCCAATTGGCATATTTAATTTACTGGTAGTTCCTTGTAAAGTAGAACTACATGTACCAAGGGCCTGTAAATTAAATGCTACTAGTGGGCATGCTGCACTTATTGTGCCACCCACTTAAGGAGACATTTTAAACATATCTCAGGTCTGCCATTGCAGGCTGTGTGTGAAGTTTTAAACTGCCATTTGAACCTGGCAAAACAAACTATTGCCAGGCCTAAACCTGTCTTTTAAATACATAAAGGTCAACCCTTAAGTAGGCGCTACACATAAACAGCCCACAGAGCAGGGTGCGATGTATTTAAAACTCTGAACATGTTTGTTAAAGTTTTACCTTCCTGGTAGTGAAAAACTCTCATATTTGTTTTTCACTATTGCATGGCCTACCTCTCCAACATTGAGTCTTATTACATTTAATACTTGATAATGTTTTGTAGGGAGCAGGTAGGAATCTCATGTTTGGTGTCTGAGGAATTGTAAGTTTAAACCCTCTTTAACCGTAAAGATTGAATTAAGTCACAATTCTGAAAATTCTATGTTTGGAAGGCATTTTCTTGTCCTAACCATTTGGTGCCTGCATCCTCTAGCCGAGGTCACGTGACTATGTGTAGTTGGCAGTTTATCATTGTGTATTCCTCCCAGACAGTATGTTATGTTATGTTATATTGATTTGTATAGTGCACTAATCACCTAAGAGGATATCCAAGTGCTTGGTTTGTTTTGTGTTCCCCAAGTTGCTTATACAAAGAACCAAGTCTTCAGCGGCTTGCAGAATTCAAGATGTGAGGAGGAGGCTCTAATGTGTAGAGGGAGGTCATTCGAATGTCTTGGGTGTGATGTAGGAGAATGAGTGACCTCTGGTTTTGCTGTTGGAGATGCAGAGAATTTGTGCAAGTGAGAGTGAGGCAGAGCATAGGTGCTGGGAGGTAGGTGAAAGTGTATGTGGCTGTTTATGTGTTCTAGTCCTGGTATGTGTATGGCTTTGTATGTGAGTGTGAAAAGTTTGAATTGGCTGTGCTTGTAAATGGGATGCCAGTGAAGCTTCTTGAGGTGTGGTGTGATGTGAGTGCCTCATAGGAGGTCGAATAAGTGTCTTGCAACAGTGTTCTGGATGGTCTGAAGTCTTTGTGGGAGTTGTTTAGAGATTCTGGCATAGAGAGTGTTGCAGTAATCCAGCCTGCTGGTGATGAATACTTGCATAACAGTCCATCTGGTGTTCTGAGGCAAACATTTGGAGATTTTTCACAACATGCATAGGATGTGGAAGCAGGAGGTGCAAACTGCGTTGTCTTGAGCTGTTATGTTGAGCTTGTTGTCTAGGAAGATCTCTAGATTTCTTGTGTGGTCTGTGGGTGTTGGTACTAGCTCCGATGGCCACCAGGTGAAGTCCCAACACAATAGGGGTCTGGGGGTTGGCAGGATGCGAAATCCTGACTTATTGGGGTGGCCAAGCTGTCCCTTCCCACAGTTGTACTTCAAAGGGACGGATTCAGAACACTCACAGAGGACCTTAGGCTAGCCTTTTATGCCGCAGATAGACTGGGACCAAGGCAGGGAGGCAGGAAAATACAGACACCTCTGCAGGGGGAAAGCTCAAGAAGTTTTTTCCACTTCAAAGGGGGCATTGGGTATACAAATAGTACCCTCTGACCCACTCTTCAGTACATCTTTGGACCTGTGGAAGGACTGTTGTGCTGCCATGCTGTGAGAATGACTTCTACTCCCCTAGCCTGTTGCTTGAGTGAAAAGGACTGGGCCTGCATCTTGAACTAGGACCACCAGAATGACTTAAACTGTGAGATGTGTGGCCTCCTGATCAGAGCCTCAGGGACAGAACAAGCTCCAAACTACAATGCTGATGATACGTGGAACCAGGCTTTGATTCAACTCATATTCTGTGCAACTGCCCTGTCAACTTCAGGTCCCAGATAGGTAATACTCTTGGCTGTGACCTAGAAGCACCCCTTCCACTCTCACACCCCTTGATCATGCTGCATGACACGTGCGATATACACAATCTCAAAGACCACAAACTGAGGCTAGTGACAACTTTACTCAACTTAGCCAAGCTCTCTGTTTTTCATCTCTGGTGCTCGCCTCACATAACAACACACGAAAAGTGGCTGACAGAAATGTTTAAAGTTGCGGTCTATGAACAACTTATCTACCATGTCCAAGACAAGGCAGAGCTCTCTGACACCATATGGTCCCCCTTCCTAGAACATGGTAGAGATGTCTGACAACATTTTCCCCTCCCCTTACTTAGCAAATTCACACAGACCATCTCTCAGCCAGATGGTCTCCTACTGCCCAACTCTTGCACCTTCCCCTCACACCATTCCCACCCGGTCCCTGCCTTCACCCAGTGAAGAACAGTAAAGTAGGCCGGGCACTCCATACCCCCTCTCCTGTGTACGTACCCTCCCCCTTCTCCAACTCAATATGGTTCCACTCCCCCTTCAATTCACCCCTTCACTTCCCCACAACCTGGGCCATCTATCAAAGCCTTTCGGACTCTATTGTCTAGGGACTGCCTTGCATCATATATCACTGTTCGCATTGGTGCCTATGATCTGTTTCCTAACTGGTGTACTTGTCCAATTGTTGTGAATGATGAGATACCTTTGTTATGTTTCCTACTATGGGTTGAGTGGTCGGATGAGATGAGATGGGTTAAAAATCTTTTCTTTGGTTATGTTTTGTTAAGCTATGTACTGATTTACTATGCGTTGTTACTGCACTTGCTGAGAAGATGCCCAAACTGTAACCACCTTTGCTTCTGTATGACTGTAATGCTGGTCTTAAATATACAATAAAAACATTAGCACAAATAAAAAAAAAAAAATAAAAAAAAAAAGAAAAGGCTCCAACCACTTTGAACTCTGCTCCTAGACTCTACCTCTGTAAGTCTTGCCCCCAAAGCAGTGCCATCCTAGACCTGAACACTTGGAAGTGGGCCTGAAGGTGCTCTGCCAGCCCAGCTTTTGTCCTAGCTGTATCAGAACTGCTGCTGCATGAGTCATCCCCGACAAAGGATCTTGCAGCTCCTCAGAACTGCTGCTGGATGATACATCCTCGATGCAGGTTCTCACATCACAGCCCCTCAGCTCTTGGGAACTGCTGCTGTGCAACACATCCCCAATGCAGAACCTTGCATTGCAGCTGTGCAGCTCCTTTGAATCACCTCTGTAAAAAGCATCCTCAATGCAGGACCTCGCACTCCACACTCTGCAATGCATCTTCGATGCAAGATGTTGCAACACTCTGAAACCAGGATTTGAAGGTTCTTTGTTTAGTGGGCCTAACTTGGTCCCAGGATCCGGTGTGCTCTCAATTACGGTCGGCCTCAACTTGTGACTTTGTCCTGGTCTGGTGCTTTGTGCTTTTAAGCACTATCTTTACCTCAGCTTTCAAAATTACATATCTCTGGTTCTACAAAATTTGATTTTTTTGTCATTTTGATGACAAATAGTTTATTAAAATGTATTCAATTTTGCTCTATTTTTGTAAATTGATGTAGGATTTGTGTAGTGTTTTCACTTTATTATTGTTTGTGTGCTGCAAAAATACTTTACACATTGAGTCTAAGGCTGACTGCTTTTGTGCCAAGCTACCAGAGTGTTAAGCACAGGTTAATTTAGTGATGTTTTGCGGTTCACCCTAAAAGCAATTGTGCCTGTTGTTTCAGAAGGGCAACTTAATTTCTCACACAGTGGTAATAGATACCTATTCTTTATTGCCACCTTATTTAGTGCTTAATAATTGATGCATATTCTTAGTTTGCATCACATTCAAGGTATGAAGAAGAAAGGTAAAGAGACTGGAGATTTTGAAGAACTGATAAACAAATTTCAGGCCATTCATCCAGGTGTTCCTAATGATACAATGTTTCTTCTCTGGAAGGCATTCTGTTGTATGAAATTTGGGCTCATTGGTTGTAAATCAATTCAGCAGTTGAACGACCTATTAGGAGATAAGGTGGTAGCCTTAATCTTATCAAATACATCTGTGTAGTCCTCATATTGTCCTCATATTGTGAAGAGATATCTCTAAAGGGTGATTGGGTGATTGACTAACTGCATATGGAAGTGTATGTCCTTTATCTTGGATGTTGTTTCAAACTGCAGAATTGACATATTTGGAATCTAACATTACAGAATTTCTAATTTATTCTGGAATTGTGTTTTTCTAACCAAGGTTTTCCTGCATCTGCTTAGTAGTGTAGGTGTTAAGTAGGTATTCTTTGTGAGCATTTAGCATGGTAAGTCTTAGTTTACATGTGTTTTTTATTAATTTGATCAGATGTCAGTTCATTGGCATCTATTGAAGTGACTTAGGGGCATATTTATACTCTGTTTGCGCCGGAATTGCGTCATTTTTTTTGACGCAATTCCGACGCAAAACTAACTCCATATTTATACTTTGGCGTTAGACGCGTCTAGCGCCAAAGTCCATGGAGTTTGCGTAATTTTTTTGCGTGGACACCTACTTTGCGTTAATGATATGCAAGGTAGACGTTCCCGTCTAAAAAATTGACTCCGAGGCATGTGCGCTGTATTTACACTCCCGGGCAAAATTCACGCCCGGGAGTGGGCGGGTCAAAAAAATGACGTACGGCCGCTTTTGCGCCGTTTTTTAGCGCCTGGTCAGGGCAGGCGTTAAGGGACCTGTGGGCTCGGAAGGAGCCCAGAGGTGCCCTCCCATGCCCCCAGGGACCCCCCTGTCACCATTGCCCACCCCAGGAGGACGCCTAAGGATGGAGGGACCCATCCCAGGGACATTAAGGTAAGTTCAGGTAAGTGTTTTTTTAAATATTTTTTTGTGGCATAGGGGGGCCTGATTTGTGCCCCCCTACATGCCACTATGCCCAATGACCATGCCCAGGGGACAGAAGTCCCCTGGGCATGGCCATTGGGCAAGGGGGCATGACTCCTGTCTTTGCTAAGACAGGAGTCATTTGTATGGGGGTTGGGAGTCGAAAAAAATGGCGCAAATCGGGTTGAGGCGAAAAATTTGCCTCAGCCTGACTTGCCCCATTTTTTGGCACCCAAGCTCCATATCCCCCTACGCCGGCGCTGCCTGGTGTACCTCATTTTTTTTCACACACACCAGGCAGCGCCGGCGGCTAACGCCGGCTAACGTCATTGAATAAATACGGCGCCCGCATGGCGCTTCAGAATGGCGTTAGCCGGCGCTAATTTTTTTGACGCAAAACTGCGTTAGCGCAGTTTTGCGTCAAAAAGTATAAATATGGCCCTTAGTCTTCATGTTCTTTTTCTTCCATCAGTAAATCAAAACTATGGGCATATGTTAAGTCCATGAAATCACCAGTGGGCTGAGAGTCTAAGAAAAGTTTGTGACAGTATAATGATTCCTGTGGATAAAGTCAAGTTAACTGGTATTCAAAAATTTGTTCAGGAATTTACTCATGTTATGTTATGTTAAACTAAATAGAATTTGTACAGCGTGTGTCACCAAAGGTTCCATGGCTCTATGGGAGCTTATCCAGAAAAGATAATTAGCATTAATGCTAAGCTTGTCTGAAAAGCCAAGTGTTTGGATTCTTCCTGAACAATCCAAGATAAGTTTGCTGCATAGAGTTAGTGGTAGAGAATTCCAAATAGACAGAGTTTGTACTGAAAAACTTTCAGCCCATACTTTCCTTCTTAAATCGTTTGATTAGGCCTGCGCATAGAATTCTGCTTCGCCAGTGAAATTTGCAGAATTTGAGACTTTGTGGTACGTGAAGCAGTGCAAAGTTCCAGAATTCCGAAATTTGTTGTACAGTGGAGTTCGATAATGTGCACAAGATTTGGTTTTTGTGCTCTCCCGTGAGCACCACAATACTCTCAGGCCACTAGCAAGCACACATGAGCCTTTGTGTTCGCTTGCGCTATTTCTGGCCACGTACACATGACTTCATGTTTACCCATTCTGCTTCCGGACGCAATGGTGGCCAAAACTGTCCAGCTCGCAAGAGCGAATGCAGCGGGAGTAGATTTTCCACTCAAGATACTTCCAAACCAAGTCCAAAAAATGTTTGGAGTAGAATTTCTTCTCCAATGGATCTTTCAAGTTGTTTTTTTAGTGTGAGAAGCCTTTTTTTTCAAACAGGAAGGACGTGCCCCAGAGACTCCAATTTCCTGTATCTATCCAGTAGGCTCCTCCTAGTACTTTGTCCATCTCCTGGTCACTTTTCACTTAGATTTCGAGGTGTAAGGATTAATCTCTTTGTCTTGTGGATATACAATTGGATTTAAGGACTTTGCTTTGTGATATCACACAAGTAAGTTCCAAAACCGTTGTATAAGGGTGTTGTTTGGTTGCTTGGGCATGTACCAGTATTTCTTTGCACTTTAATCTGATTTAAAAAATGTATAGTGGTGGGTGGCCTGGAATTTTTAAGCATGGGCCTAGTTAATATTTATCTTGCACTTCATTGATTTTTCATTTTGGTAAAGGAAAATTGTTGCACAGCTCAATGCCTTTTTAGCATGTTTGTAACATTTGCAATATTATTTTACTATGTGGAATAGATTTCCAAAGGGTTATCTAACCAGTAGACCCAGTACTAGTAGCCATCAATGCATGAAATAAATGTTTCAGTGGTATAAGTTTTTACAACTTCATTTAAGGCAGGGATGTCACTGGATTAGATAAAACGTTTTTGCTATTGTTTGTGTTTAATTTTTTTCAAAAAAGGGTATATGTCGTGGGGTAATATTTGATGGCATAGGAGGATGTGTACTGTTATTGTGAACTTTTTGTAGCTCAATTAATTTTCATGTTTTGCATTGCTGAATTAATGTTAGTGTTTTCTTCAGTGTTACCAACATGCCTTCTTATGGGCATTTTGTGTGTGTGTGTGTGTGTTTGTGTCATCATCCATCATCTGTCTTTGGTCTCCGTGCCGAGTGGCCAGGGGCCATTGTGTGTAGTCTATGTCCATAGGCTTGCATGTGTTCTTTGTTCTCCATGCTTTTTTATTTGCAGTTGTTGTTTGACCATGTAGCTGGCGGACATATTGTACACCCAGCAAGTGTGTCTTTGGCATAGGCTTGCATGGGTTTGTCTTTGTTCCCCATGCCCCTTTACTCCTTGTTGTTTTTGGTTGACCATGTGGCTGGCGGCCTATTTGTCTATCCAGCAGTGTCCCTTTGCCATAGACTTGCATATGTTCTTTGTTTGCCATGCCTCCTTGCTGTTGTTTTACCACGTGGCTGGCAGCCATTTGGTGCATTCAGCCAGTTTGTCTTTATGATAGACTTGTATGGGTTCTTCTCTGTTCCCCATGCCTTCTTGCTCCGTGTTGTTGCTGTTTGACCATGTAGCTGACAGCCATTTTGCCCATCCAGCCAGTGTCCCTTTGCCATAGGCTTGCATGTATTCTTTGTATGCCATGACTCCTTGCTCCTTGTTGTTATTTTACCATGTGGCTAGCAGCCATTTTGTGCATCCAGCCAGTGCATCTTTGCCATAGGCTTACATGGGTTCTTCATTTTTCTCCACACCTCCTTGCCCCTTCTTCTGTTTTACCATGTGTCTGGCAGCCATTTTGTGCATCCAACCAGAGTGTCCTTGCAATAGGCTTGCATGGGTTCTTTGTTTTCCTTGCTCTTTGTTGTTGTTTGACCATGTGGCTGGCAGCCATTTGGTGCATCCATCCAGCATCCCTTTCCATAGAGTTACATGCATTCTTTGTTCCCCATGACTCCTTGCTTCTCATGGTTGCTGTTTGACCATGTAGCCAGCAGCCATTTTATGCATCCAGTGATAGGTTTATATGTGTTTTGGTTCCCCAAGCCTCCTTGCTCCTTGTGGTTGCTGTTTGACAGTGTGGTTGGTGGCCATTTTGTGCATCCAGCCAGTGTGTCTTTTCCATAGGGTTGCATAGAAACATAGGCAATTATTGATCATTTGTTTATTTTAAGTTTATATTTCACTTTTTATTTAAAATGTATGTTTTATCTTTTTTTATTTTTTTTTATTTTTGCTTTTTATTTATTCTTTATTTAGAATTTTTAAATATTTTTAATTTCTTATTTTTCTTTTCTTTTTTATTTTAGTTTGTTAAAGAAAAATGCAACTTTCTAATTTTTCTTTTTTTAATTACATTTTATTTAATTTAGCATTTTGCCTTGATCCATCCACCCATCCATCTATCCATCAAAGGTGAACAGCCATGTTGCAGCATTCGGTTTCCTTAGGTGCCAATAGCTCCCGGACACCCGGCTGCAGAGCACTACAGACACATCATCAGCATAATTAATTTTTTTATTGAATATTCCATTTCCCCTGGACTACCTTGCTGCCACAGGTTTTTAAAGAATTATTCCATTTAGACATGCACCTCTCTCTGACTTCCACAGGTGTTGCCTTTAAAACATTTGGATATAAAGCGAGAGCTACATCTGCATGTTGTGCCTCCTTATTTGAAAATACCATTTATATTGTGGTAGTGTGGTTTGACTTCACAATGTTTTATTAAACATTTAAATTGGTATTTATTACATAAGCAACCAACCACACTGATATTGCATTTGTCTGTACTATTTCAACCTGCAACAATGCCGCATACATGTTTTTCTTGCTAGTTTGCCTTTAGGTGCACAAGAGAAGAGCTGTCACATTACCTGCAGTGCTACCAAAGAGAAGGCCTTTACAGTTAGTCCTCCAGTCTCTTCCACTTGTGCAGCTTAGTGCCACTGCCAACTGAGAGCCTTAAAATGGCCCCAAAGAACGTTGCTCCAAAGAAAGTGGTCAGTGAAAATAACGGCTTTCCACCAGTGGTGTGCTGACGGGGGAAGAACCTGGGAGCAGCACTCTCACATCTACAGCACCACCCCAACATAAGCCTAGGACCATGTCTGTCAGAGAAGCAGCCACTGCAATCATAGTGATGCCAATGAGCAGTGACATTGAATTGTGTTTGCTCCTTTCGCAAAGTAGCAACCAATTGTTTTGGGAAACAGAGCAAAGTGGGCAACAGCCTCAGCCAGCAATAGTGACCTCCCTAAAGATGGAGCAGCACAGAAGGTTGAGCTTCCTTCTGAGCAAGAACCTCCTCTTTTAGAATCAGTGGCTCCCAGATCTCCAGCAAGAAAGAGGATGGGTACTACTCCACCATCTTTTCCAAGCACCACTTCTGATGATGATAAGGATATGAAGTGTACCCCAGCAGAGTCTGGGAGACACCAGGAGAGGAAATGGAAAAGAAAAGTTCCAGAAAGCCTTAGAATCATGGAAGGGGATGATGGACAGGAGGATGATGACGATGAGCCAGTCATTGTGGAAGCTGGCACAGAGGAGTCCGGCATTACTATCCAAGCTGCTCTGAGGGATGGGGGACAGGCAGCACCACCAACTCCCATATTTATAAGGCCCCAGCAGAGATCTGCACCAGCCCATACCTCAGACAAAGTATGCACTGCAGAGAGGCAATCAACACACCCTCCTACCTCCAGTTCTTCTTCAGGCATTGGCAGAGGCCCACAAAGAAAGTACCATTCCCCAGTTTGGGATTTTGTTTACAATTAGAAAACAGGAAGAGAACATTGTGAAATGCTCCTTTTTCCACACAAGTATTCATCAAGGTAAGCCAGGTTCACATTATGGTATGGGAGGCCAGATGACCCATATGAAAAAACATCGCATAGTTTGGTGCTGAGCGTGGTGGAGGAGGTGAAGGTGAGGAGAGCCAGGAAACATCAGCTACAACTGGTCAAATCACGGTGGAAGGTGAGGAAGAAGAGGGTGACATCCACATGCAAAGCAGCCCAACCCCTAGCAGTGCACCAGAATCACCCGCCTCGGTAGCCTCACAATGGCACAGGAAGACTCAGAGTCAGATATAGATACCAAAACATACAGTGACTGCACCACAATGCACATTGAGTCTACCACCACCTGCATCACAAAAGTTGCCTCTGTCAGTGGCCCCACAAAAGAAGAAAATCCAGGCTTTTATTACATGCATGTTTAGCTTGAGGGGCCCTAAGACTACATCCACCCAATGGCATGTTTGTACAATGAGAAGCTGGCAAAAATGTTAGAGCTAGACCTCTTCCCTTTTTCTTTTGTGTAAGGATTGGGATTCTTAGAGTTTGTGGCACTCATCTGCCCCTAATGGAAGGTTCCAATTCAGATCTATTTTGCCAGAGTTGCTGTTACACGATGTGCTGCAAATCGTTGGACAACCTTTGCAGCAGAGTGCTGTCCATACTATCCACCTAGCGGCAGACATGTGGACAAGTTGTCAGGCTACTGATTAGATATACATTATTGCACTCTGGATCGCTTTTCTGGGGACAAAGAGAAAGCTATCTACAGGTCTTGACTCTGAAGAAATTCTTAAGAGCGTTCAATGGCATACAACATTAGCTATGTTCATCATGAAGAAATAACAAACAGCTGCAAACGTATTGAACAAATTTAATAGCAGGGTGTCTGAATGGCTGCCACCCAGAGGTCTCTGAATTGGATTTCACAGTGGCTATTTCTGGGTCTTGTGTTTGATGCAGTGCATCAACCTGGTTGTGCAAGACTTTCTAAAAAAAGAAGACATAGGGCCCGATTCACAAAGGTAAACTTAGACGTTCAGTCTAAACTTAAACCAAACGTTTAGATTTATGAATTTTGGGAATTCCCAAAGGGCATTTATGAGTAGTACCTTTACATCTGCACTTCAGGTGAATCTCTGCTCCAAGTGCAGGCATAAAGATACTACTGTGAATTCCCAAAGTCGTAAACTTACACTTTTGATCTAAGTTTAGACCAAACGTCTAAGTTTACCCTTGTGAATCGGGCCCGTAGTCAGCAACATATTCACAACCTTCAAATGAATCCAAACTAATTTCAGCATTCTTTTAATGCCAGGAAGTAGTTGCAGATTATTCAGCTTTCAACAGAATACAGTTAAAGCTCTGATACAGGAGGTGCCAACATGTTCGAACTCTACCTATTATATGTTGCAACGTCTGTTTGAGAAGTACAGACAGATCAACGACTGTGTCATTATAAGAGGAGGGGATACAATTGGGAAAGCTATGACGATCAAGGCAGACAAATTAAGCATAGTAGAATGCCTGAAAAAGATGCTGCTCTTGTTTGAGGTTTTCACACAAGAAGTTAACAAGGAGGACAGTACAATGGGCAGAGCTATCCAATTGTTGCATCTGCTACAGGAGCAGCTAAGCTAAGCTAAGGAGTGCAAACACTTGTTTAAAATTAAGTAGTGGGTGGCACAGTAGCACTACATTGCTGGTCACTTAGGGTCATTGGAATTTGTGATTATGATTAGGAGAGTCACAGGCCCAATTTTATTTTTTACCAGCACATGCCTCACATGTAAAGCATTGACTGCCTGGCAGAAAAAAATAAGGCAGAATAACACTAGATTAAAAAAACAGTGATGTGACTTTTTTCATCCAAAGGCTTTTCTAGTAATTAAACAGAAACTTTGAGTGGAAAAATAAAAATAAATTACTTCTCATTTGCAAGTAAGACATTATGCAGTATGGAGTATAAGTTATTGTGCTGCTAAATTAATGGAGGCATACTAGCCATTGCTTCTTCTACTTTGCTACTGTCTGCAGCTGGGGCAGCTGTAGTTGACAATTATCTGTCTTCAATTTCAATGGCCCTGTTCCTCTTGTAAATTCCTTTCATTTTCTAACCTGACTCCAAAGAGGCAGATGAATAATAAATAAGATACTATGTCACACACATCACATATAAAATGTGGATACTATTATCCTGTCTACCGCAAGTAGACGGTGAAGAAAATGAAGCACTGCACTACAGGGAAAAGAATGAGTTATATAGATTGTATTTGTCACGTTTGTCACATAGTATCCCTTATGCCAAACTCGAAACCAGGCAGTGACGGTCAGACCAACATTTTTAGCATACATTATGCAAGCTTTTGCTGTGTTGCAGGTAGAAGAGGCCATAACTCTACCACTGCTGTAGCTGGCAAAGTGGGAGGTTCACGATCACGAGTCACAACGATGCCCATGTAGCTAGTGAGTATAATAGTAATTGTCAATAAGCAAGCAATGTGACTTACCAACACCCGTCCTTGCCGCCGCTTTTCTCCCACCAACTGACACTCTTCCTACAGCAGCACTTGAGCCAGCGGCACTGGTGGTCGGTGTGGCTGGGAAAAAACATTATACATTTTTTAAATATCAGATATGCCTCACCTTAATTTTTTTAATTAAAAAATACAATCCCAATACATCACTACAGTCCAGTAAGCACTGCAGTATCTTCTATCAATAATATCATTCTGGGCATTTTGTTGGGTCACAATGTTAGAAAAGCTAGGTAGTCAAGCCAAACAAAAACTATTTGTAATTTGGGGTGGAGCTATAGCCTACGATTAAGATGACTCTGAATCATTGAAGAGCAATGAAGGGGTGGAATAATAATGGTCAAAGAAAGACATATGGAGTTGGTTGGCAAATGCACGGGATCTCATATATTCCTGCCATGTCATGTCATGAGAACTGCTGGTATACTGCTGGTATACTGCTGGTATACTGTATAAATGAATTACACAGCACATTACCCCATGACTGTGGTCACTTTCTTGTTAACTATGAAAGCATGAGCAAGAAAAAGAAAGCCTTCTCAACAAACATACATGGTAAATATTATTTTTAATACTAGCTTACTTGGGCCTGCAGTCTTCACAATAGACAGCAGAGTACCAAAGATATGTTCTCAGTCTTACAGTATCATAAAACGTAGAGCAGAGAGGGACGATTACCAACAAAGCAGAAGAACTCTACAGACTAGTACAGACCAGAAAAGGTGAGCTATTAAAAAAAAAAAAAAATAAAGGGAAAAAAGATAATGCTGGGATAACAGGAATTAAACCAATTTCGGATAGGGGAGTTGGAAATAAAGTAGGATAATGGTGGGACGAGGTAAAAAAAAAAGGGAAATAATAATAATAAATAATAGGACTTACTGGGATGAGCACAGCCATCAGCATTGACACTGGTGGTCCTCCTTCCCAGGTCCTGCCTGACCAGCCTCTGTGCTGCTCATCTTCTTACCCTTGGGTGTTGATGCAAGAAATAAATAAGATTAAAAAATAGATTAGTGGTACAGTTAATTTCTACAAAATTATAAGTGTGAGCAGCATGCTATTTGGAAAAAAGTTAGCATGTTGAACACAAGCACAACAAATAATGTAGATAATCCTCACTGATCCCTGGAATCTCGACAACTCACAGGTTGAGTAGGTCCTGCTCCCGGTCGAGGATATCGGCCCAGTAGTGTCTCAGCTGCTGGGTGGTGCACTGGGCCTGGCTGGTGAGCTGCAAACACCTGCGCACCCTCCCCAAAGCAGTTGATGCTCCTTGTAGGGGTACCAGCTGCCAGGCCTACCATGCTGCCAGCATGGAAGGGAGATAGCGCTGTACTTGAATAAACAGTGCTGTCACCTCCACCTGACAAAAGATGGGCTTGGGCGGCACCCGTTGGTTACATTGTGCCTGTACTAGGCATAATATATGTAAAGGGGGCATTTCCCTGTTTGGGGGGCTGAAAAATGGTACAAGGAAATCTACGAAATTTCCTAGCGTCATTTTGTACGGCACTTTTAACGCCTCATCAGAGCAGGCATTAAAAGGGGGCTTCCATTATTTATAACTGGGCCCCTATGTCCTCTGCAGGAGTTGCATCAATATTTTGGCACTACTCCTGCAGAGTACATCAATAACATCATGAAAAATGACGCTATTGCCCCCTACTCTCCGCCATGGTGCGCCATATCTTAAATATGGGGCACACCTGGTAGCAATAGTGAGGCTCTAAGGGGTGCTGGGAATGTGGCGCTGCACTTTCCATAAATCTCCCCCTTGGTGTTTATTTTTCTTTCTCTGACGTCCAGTTGAGAGAATTTATGTGACAATCCTGTTGAACACCCATGTAACACAGAAGGGATATTCTTTTCTTCTGGCATACAGCAAAAAATGAACTGTGCTAATATTTCACAACAAATCAGAATTAATACAAATGAAGTACATTTTATTTGTAATTCTGAAGTGAGGAGGAAATAAGTACTTGAATATGATCAAAACAAATCAATACAGTAGGTGATGACATTTGCACACATTATGGTTTATGTGCAGTATAACAATCCTTCGGTGCAAATGTAATGGTCATTTTGATTTAATTGCATTTAAATAATGGCAGTGCACTATGGCACCATGCGTACTCCACACTCCACCACTTGACTCAATCTAACACAATCAACCCCACCCCAGTTCAATCTGCTCCACTCCACCCCAATCTTCTGCACTTCACTCAAATCTACCTCACTCTGCTCCTATCTACCCCATTCTACCCCATGCAATTCCAATCCACTCCAATCTACCGCACTCCAATCTTCTCCTATCCACCCCACTGAAACGTACCTCAATCCAACCCACTTGACTCCAATTTAACTGAACCCACGCTAATGTACCACATTCCAATATACTCCACTCCACTCCAATCTATCCTTCTCCAATTTACACCACTCCACTCCAAAGTTCACTGAAATCTATCCAACTTCTCTCCACTCTGTTCTACCCATCTGTACTCCAACCTACCTCACTCCCCCACAATCTACCCCTCTCCAATCTTCTACAATCTACCCCACTCCAAGATGCCCTACTCCAATCTACCACATTCCATTCCACTCCACCCAAATCTACCCTAGTCCATTTCACTCCATTCTACCCCATTACAATCAACTACACTCCTCTCAAATCTACCCCACTCCACTCCAATATAGCCCACTCCACCCCAATCGAGCCCACCCCAATCCAGCCCACTCCAATCTACCCCACTCTACCTCAAGCTACCCTAGTCCAATCTACCCCTCCCCAATCTACCTAATCCCAATCTACCCCTAGCTACTCCACTCCAATCTTCCCCACTCCAATCTACCCCATTCCATTCCAATATAACCTACTTGATCCTGTCAATCTACCCCACTGTACCCCACCCAATCTACCCCATTAGACATTCCAGTCTACCCCACTCCACTCCACTCCACTCTTCCCCATCTATCTCCCTCACACCTCACTCCAATCTATCAACTTCCACTCTCTCCACTCCTCTCCACAATACCCTACTCCACTCTACTCTGATCTACCCCACTCCAATCTACCCAATCTACCACACTCTAATCAACCCCAATCTACCACACTCAGTTCCATTCTACCCAATCTGCTACACTCCACTTCACACAATCAACCACATGACACTCAAATATAACCACTTCAGACCAATCTAACCAACTCCAACCCAGTCCATCAAGCTTCAATCCACCCTATTCTACTCCACCCAAAAATATCCAACTCCAATCTACCCTATCCAATCCACCCAGCTCCAATCTACCCTGCTCCAATCTACCCCACTCCACTCCAATATAACCCAATCTACCCCACTCTCTACCCCACTCCAAATTATCCCACTCATATCAATCTCACTCTAATCTCCCCCACTTCACACCAGTGTACCCCATTTCACTCCAATCTACCCCACCATAATCTACTTAAATGATCCCATTCCAATCTACCCCACTCCACCCAAATCTAACCGACTCCACCTTGATCTACCCCACTCCAATCTACACTTCTCCACTCCAATCAACCCCACTCCACTTCAATCTATCCCAATCCAATCTACCCCACTCCACTCCAATCTACCCCAATCCACTGCACTCTACTCTTCCCCAATCTACCCCATTCTGCTCTAATCTACCTCAAGATATCTCACTCCACTCTGCCACACTCTGATCTACCCCACTTCATTGTACCCCACTGTTAAGATGACTGCTCAGTGACGCAGGTTCAGTCAAAAAATATTTTAATCAGTTAATAGCAGTTGGTAAAGCACAACACATCCCCCTTACCCACACAAATACAATATAGGAACTTAGAACAAAACAAAAGATAACAAGAAATGAAAATAGTGACAAAAATACCAAAATACAGTATTGCAGAGATATTACACATCTTAAGACTCATAGGGCCAGATGTAGCAACTTGGCAATTTGCGACTTGCAAATTGCAAGTCCCTGCGACTCGCAATTTGCAAGTCGCAAATTGCTATGCAGTACGGTGTCTCAGACACCGACTGCGACTCGCAATGGGGTCGCAATGACCCACCTCATCAATATTCATGAGGTGGGTCGCAAATTGCGGCCCCATTGCGAGTATAGGCACTCGCTAACATGGAGGCCTGCTGACGTCAGCAGACCTCCATGTTCGTGACTGCTGTTTAAATAAAGCAGTTTTTTTTTTTTAAGTGTAGCCCGTTTTCCTTAAAGGAAAACGAGCTGCACTTTAAAAAAAAACGAAACCTTTAGTTTCGGTCTTTTTTCAGGGCAGGGAGTGGTCCCTTGGGGACCCCTTCCAATTTGCGAGTGGGTTACCATCCACTTGAAGTGGATGGTAACTGCGACTCCATTTGCGACCGCGTACGCGGTCGCAAATGGAATTGCATCCCACTGCGAGTCGCAAATAGGAAGGGAACACCCCTTCCTATTTGCGAGTCGGAAATGCATTTTGCGAGTCGGAGCCGACTCGCAAAATGCATTTCTGAATGGCAAAGTGGCTTTTGCGCCTCGCAAACGGCGATTTTCGCCGTTTGCGAGGCGCAAACACTTTGCTACATCTGGCCCTTAATCCTTTAACCATCATGGCTTGCAACGAACTCTAGAGTTTCTCTCCATCTTAGTTGAAACCTCAGACAAGTTGGACCGATGCACAGATATATTAGATTCATCAGGAATTGGAAAGTCATTGAATCCATTGTGTAAATAAGATCCAGATGAGTCCAGACGGTGAGATCCAGATGGGTTTCTCCATTTCACAATCCTGGACATGCTCCACACATCATTATTGTCCAATATCACCACATTGCGCCTTACTTCTTTGATGCAGAAAGGACCCATGAATCCTGATCTCCCTTTCTTTCCAAATCCAGGTTTCTTCACCAATACCATTTCACCCACA
This sequence comes from Pleurodeles waltl, assembly GCF_031143425.1. Lineage (NCBI taxonomy): Eukaryota > Metazoa > Chordata > Amphibia > Caudata > Salamandridae > Pleurodeles > Pleurodeles waltl. The sequence goes on along the minus strand of NC_090437.1, from coordinate 523,671,167 downwards.
GCCCATCTAACCTCAGAGGCATTATGTTTGGAATCACATCTACCTTTGTATTTTTGCTGATAAAATTTCCTAAGTCCAAGTCCCTTGTTCATCTTCTCACTCAGCAGTTCTGACTGCAGCAACATTCCACTCATCCAGGCTGGATTCATTTTAGTACAACCCACTCTGCCTCTCAAATATACAAAAGGAGAAATTGAAGTGACAACATTGGGAGTATAGCGATGCACCCACGACATCTCTCTCAGCAGGTAAGACAATGGTGTCCTAGTTCAAACAGCCTCTTGAACACAGTATTTCACCATCCTGCTCATCCTCTCAGCAAGACCATTAGCCTGAGGTAAATACAGAGCCATTCTCAGGTGCACCACAGCAAATGACTTCAGAAAATCCTGCATTTCCTGAGAAATCAGTTGCACTCCATTATCAGTCACCAATTGGCTAGGTATACCCTCACAAGAGAACTCCTCTTTAAGAAACTCAATCAAAGTCTTAGTGTCCAACGTACCCATACTTTTCATTACTACCCACTTTGAAGTATAATCTACCAGAAGTATTACATAACATTCATTGGCAGGTAATAAATGGAATGGGCCCATGAAGTCAAGCCCCAGCTTCGTCTAAGTTTTTCCGGTACATCAATGGGGGAAAGGGGAGTCTTAACCACAGACTTGCACTTATCACTGTGTGCACAGGATACACAGTCCTTCACCACAGCCTGGACATTCCGATCTAAACCTGGCCACCAGTACACTTCTCTCAACCTAGATTTAGCCAAATCCCTGCCCATGTGGCCCTCATGAGCTAAGTTGATGATTTTATTCCTCACACCCAATGGTGAAATAGTCTTATTTCCTCTAAATAACTCCTCTTTATTACAACAAAGTTCATCTCGCACATTCCAGAACCCCTTCAAGAAATCAGGAATATCTTTAAAATCTGGCCACCCCTTCACAATAAATTCTGCAAGTACCTTCCTGTGAAGATCTTCCTCCCTTGCACACTTCCATTCATCTTCAGATATGGCCACTTCTCTCACCCAACTGATCACTCCAACAGTATCCTCCCCTTCATCTTCACCATCAATAGGAGCACGTGACAAGAAGACTGCTACACTATTTCTTGTACCAGGTATATAGTCTACTTGGAAATTGTACTCCATCAGGCCCACAACCCACCTTTTTATTCTGGGTGTTAAATCTTCATTCTTCTTTGAGGAAAAAAGTTGATAAGAGGCCTATGGTCTGTCCTTACTACAAAGTGTAAACCCCATAAGTAAAACTTGAAATGCTTGACTGCCAAAAAGCATGCAAGAGCCTCCCTCTCAATGACTGAATAATTCTGCTCTGCATCTTTAAGAGAACGGGAAGCAAAAGCAATTACCTTCTCTTCCTCCTTCACCTTCTGGGTCAAAACATCCCCTAATCCATCAATACTTGCATCTGTCTACAGTATGGTTTTAGCAAACACATCAAAATGTCCTAAAGTGGGCATCTTGCCAATACTGTCTTTCGTAAAGTCAAAAGCAATCTTATATTCATCAGTCCAATTGAATTCTGTACCCTTCTTCAAGAGGGACCTCAAAAATTTAACCATACTTGAAAGATTCACAATAAATTTGGAGTAATACTCTGCCAGGCCTAGGAATGATCTAACACCATCCTTATCCTTTGGTTCAGGTGCCTGGATAATGGAGTCAACCAACTCCAATTTGGGTTTAATGCCTTCACTTGAAATGGTATGACCCAAATAAGTCACAGCTGTAACTCTTAATTTGCACTTTTCCATCTTTACAGTCAACCCTGACGAAGACAACTTTTTCAGTACTTCCCTTAAAATCCTGTCATGGTCACTTAATGCCTTCCCATGCACCAAGATATCATCCTGGAAGAATAAAATGCCAGAGACACCTTCCAGAACTTTCTTCATTATACGTTGGAAATAAGCGGCAGCCGAAGCCAGCCCAAATGGCATTCTTAAGAACTGATATGCTCCCAACAGCTTCACAAAAGACGTTAAGTGCCTGGAATCAGGATGGAGAACAATTTGGTGGTAGGCTGACAATAGATCAAGAGCACTGAAAATTTTTGAACCTCCCAGCCCAGATAGTTCCTCCGAAATGTTTGGTAAGGGTTGACGATCTACCCATATGTGTTTATTGAGATCTCTGAGGTCCACACACACACAAATCTGTTTCCCACCCTCCTTAGGTGCCAGAACTATTGGGGCCAACCACTCAGAAGACTCAATCTCTTCAATTACCCCCAAATCTAATAATCTTCTAAGCTCCCTTCTGAGGGGTTCCAACATCAATTTAGGGACTTTCCTTACCTTGTGTATGGAAGGAATTTCACTATTCTTGAGGATTATCTTGTCTTGTGTTCAAAACCATTAAGACATCCTAGTTCATCATTGAACACTGTGGGAAACTCCTGAAGAATATCAAGATTCGCACTCCGATCACTCACAACCATGACCTGACATATAAAGTTGGGATCCAGGTGATCCTCATGTCCCGCTGATGTCGCCAACCCAATAAATTATCCCCTCGCTTTGCCACATAAACCTTCCCTACAGTCATTCTGTCTTGAAATTGAATTGTCATCACTCTCTAAACTATTACTTTAATTTTAGTGCCACCATAACTTACTGGATTGATGTCAGGCTTTTCCAAAGGACCACACTCATCACCAAATATAATTTGTCATAGTGTAGGGAGATCCTGAATCTGCTAGCACCTTAAAAACCTGGTCGTCCATCCTGACAGCACATTCAGGCATAACAATCGGACCCTCATCTACAGACAGCTCCGACATTGCCCACAAAACAACTATCATCTGACTTCACACAGAACACCATTTTGCTCATACTGTCTGCAATAGAATCCACACTCAATTGTTTGTCACCCTTGCAAACTCTTGCATAATGACCCCTTTTCCCACATTTTCTACATGCAGAATTCTTAGCATAGCAGGTTGGACTATTAGCAGTATGTCCTGGGTTACCACCACGGTAACATCGCATTTCCTTATTTTCCTTCCCTCTCTCCCTTACAGAGGCAGATGATTTATTCTCAAGGCTCACTTTCTACACTTCATCACGATCATGAGTCACTTTTATGGTGTCGGTCTCAGAGACAGTGTGTGCTTCAGGAACATTCATCTCCTTGATCAAGTTACTAGTACTTTCCATTCCTTCCTCTAACAGTTTTTCCTGAACACGTCTGCTGTTGGTACAACGTACAAGTTGATCTCTGATGAGGGAGTCAGTAAGGTCACCAAAATCACATGTTCGTGCCAATGTTCGCAGGGAAGCAACAAAATTCCCCACGCTTTCAGTTTTCCTTTGGACTCTTGCAAAAAAATCATGTCTTTCTAAAACTACATTTAGCTGGGATTCAAAATGCTTTGCCACCATTTTAACTGACATCTCATAAACATCTCTGGGTTCACCTTCTGCTCCCCAATTGTCAATGTCTCTAAACTGACATAAATGTCATAAATGTTTATGCCTTCCACCCCTAAATTGTGCAAAAGCACACCTTGCTTCCTTACAGGGGACAATTTTTCTCCTCCAACAGCTATTAAATACGAATCAAATAAATTCTTCCATTGCTTCCATGGTAAAATTGGTTCACCTTTGTCTGACAAGCAGGAGGCTGTGACATTGTAGTATTTGCCGTTGTGGAGAAAAAAAATATGAACAAGTAAGAATTTGAAGAACAAAGTATGCAAAACACAATAATAATTCCTTCAAATAGTGGAAGAAAATTGTACTTCCAAAATGGCCGCCGGAAAGTGCAAACTGTCTGCTTAGAATCGTGTATCCAACAAATTGTACTCGCAAGATGGCTGCCAACAACTCCGTAGAACCTCTTCACACACGTTAAGCTCACGAGCGCATGTCAGAAATGATGTCACAAGCTTGGTTGCTTCGCGCGCATGCGCGTTTATGCCCGTGTCTATGGCCAATAACAAACGGCCTGATTTCACTTGGGTGCAGAGTCACGCGTCACACAAGCACCCGAAATAGCAAAATGGCCCAAAATGCAGCCTACTTGGGTGCCATGCCAAACACTGCAGCACCTTAAAGATAGCCCCTCAAGGAAAGCTCGCTGGCAAACAGTACTGGCTCCTCGAAGACTGGGGCCACAACGGCGTTATTCTCACCACAAGAGTTGGGAACACTTGGTCTGCTGAAAGCGACGCTTGGAAGTCGGCTCACGTTACGAAGACCGTAAGAACACCAATCCGTGGGTCCAGGAGAGATGGGTGGTGACGCCTGTCTCCTCCAGGCAACTCGTCACCAGTGTTAAGATGACTGCTCAGTGACGCAGGTTCAGTCTAAAATAGTTTAATCAGATAATAGCAGTTCACTCTGTAACACCAACCAAAGCAGGCCACAGGTTCCCCCCAGCTCCACCAACTGACATAGAACTCCCACAAGCAGCAGATCTCACCGCATTCCAAGAGAACCTTATGGTTGACAGTGTTCTCAAAGAAACAGCAAGGACTCTGTCAACTGCTGCAAGGTGGTAAAACACAACAACCACTCCAATACAATCTACCTCACTCCACCCCAACCTACTCACCCCAACCTACTCCACCCCAATCAACACCAATCTACCCCACTCTACCACACTCTACCCCACTCCACCCCACTCCAATCTAGCCCATACCACTCCAAGCTACTGCACTCTCCTAGTCTATCCCACTTCAGTCTACCACACTCCACTCAATCTACCCCAGTCCACTTCAATCTAACCCAGTCCACTCCACTCCACTCCAATCTACCCCAATTTACCCTACTCCAATCAACCCCACCCAATCTACCCTACCCCAGTATACCCGCTCATCCTACTCCACTCCAAACTACTTCACTCCAAACTACTCTACCCCATTCTAGACCAATTCACTGCACTCCACTTCAATCTATCCCACTATGTTCCAATCTACCCATCTCTAATCCTCCAAATCTACCCCACTTCACCCTAATCTACGACGCTATACCCCACTCTTTCCCAGTCTACCTCACTCCACTCCGGTCTATCCAACTCCCCTCCACCCACTGCACTCCAAACACCCCATTCCACTGTACCCCAATCTATCCCACTCCAGTCTACCATGCTAACCTACGCAAATCGCGCACTCTACTCTATCTCAATCTACCACACTCCATTCTACTCTACCCAATCTACCTCACTCTACTTCACTCCATACATGCCACTCAAATCTATTCCATCCAGTCCAATCTAACCCAATTTACCCACATCCACCCAATTCACCCCAAACTTCCCTACTCTAACCTACCCCATATAATCTGCTGACTCCAATTCATCCCTGTTGGAAAATGGGTTATTGGTAAGGGCAGGTAGGTACCTACACCTAGCAACAAGCCACTAACCTCCACTTAGGTCCAGTTAGGTCTCAGTAAATTAACCCCAGCTCAACCCTTGGTAGCTTGGCAACGAGCGTCAAGGCTTAACTTAGGAGACAATGTGTAAAGCATTCAAATATAAAAAAAACCAGTAATGAAATAAAACACAGGAAACAGTTTAAAAATCCAAAACCAATTTATAAAAATAGTTTATATTTTTATCCTTAAAATGACACAAAAACGAATAAAATCGGATAAGGGGAACCGGAGATATGAATTTTTTAAAGAATTATTATTTTTCTAGCGCTTAGAAACAAAAAGCGCCAATCGGGTTGCACCTCGACCGGGGCAAAGTCAAAGTTTCAGGCCGACCGCGATGGAGCCCTGCTCGGCTACAGGTCGCGGGAAGTTACCTTCTGACTTAGTCTTTATTTTGAAGATTTTCTTCAGCGGGACGAACCTGCCAGTCCTATCCGACCTCCTGGAGCCCTTCTCCGGATACGTGATGCTGGAATCCTCGGTGGAGATTTTTACCTTCGGACCCTTCTCGGATATGATGGCTGGGAGGTCCCGGTCAACTTTTTACCTTCGGACTCAGGGGCATATTTATACTCCGTTTGCGCCGAATTAGCGTTGTTTTTTTCGACGCAAATTCGGCGCAAAACTAACGCCATATTTATACTTTGGCGTTAGACGCGTCTAGCGCCAAAGTATGAGGAAAGAGCGTCATTTTTTTCCGTGAACGCCTTCCTTGCGTTAATGACATGCAAGGTAGGCGTTCCCGTCTAAAAAAATGACTGCGACGCAAATGCGTCGTATTTATACTCCCAGGCAAAAATCACGCCCGGGAGTGGGAGGGCCAAAAAACCCCGCATTTGCGCCAGATTTTAGCGCCTGGGTCAGGGCAGGCGTTAAGGGACCTGTGGGCTCAAAATGAGCCCACAGCTGCCCTCCCATGCCCCCAGGGACCCCCCCTGCCACCCTTGCCCACCCCAGGAGGACACCCAAGGCTGGAGGGACCCACCCCAGGGACATTCAGGTAAGTTCAGGTAAGTATAATTTTTATTTTATTTTTATAATTTTTTTTGGCATAGGGGGGCCTGATTTGTGCCCCCCTACATGCCTCAATGCCCAATGACCATGCCCAGGGGACATAAGTCCCCTGGGCATGGCCATTGGGCAAGGGGGCATGACTCCTGTCTTTACTAAGACAGGAGTCATGTAAATGGCGTCTGGGCGTCGTTAAAAATGGCGCAAATCGGGTGGAGGCGATTTTTTGCGTCAACCTGACTTGCACCATTTTTAAGACGCCCTAGCGCCATTTTTCCCAACGCCGGAGCTGCCTGGTGTACGTGGTTTTTTTCCACGCACACCAGGCAGCGCCGGTCTGCTTGCGCCGGCTTACGCCATTCAATAAATACGGCGCCCGCATGGCGCTTCAGAATGGCGTTAGCCGGCGCCAAATTTTTTGACGCTAAACTGCGTTAGCGCAGTTTAGCGTCAAAAAGTATAAATACGGGCCTTAGTCTCTTTTTCGGAGATTTTTCTTTACCGGGACGAACCACCAAGTCAGGCCGGGTCGCGGTTGAGGCAAGCCGGCTAGAATTTCCGCGGCGGGTCGGTCCCTCTATGGAGCTTTTTTACAAAAATTCTCAAATCTTCTCCAAACTTCTGGGGCTTCACCCAGATGTTCTTTTAAGGTTCTTTTGGGGTCCACAGCTCACCCCAAGGGTCCAGAAGTTCTGAGATGGTCCTTGGGGGGGGTGCTGACTACAACTCCCAGAATGCACCTGGCGCAAACTCCTTTTTGGCCACTGGGCAGTGGTCAGCTGGTCGCTTTCTTCAGGAGTTGGTGCAGGGGACTCTGGTTAGCAATTTTTCACCTGTAGCAAACAGGGAGTCCCTCCTTGAACCAGTTGAAGCCAGGCAAAGTCCTTCTTGTGGTGAAGCCCAAGTGTGCAGCTGGTGCAGTCCTTCTGAGTGCAGGTTCCAGGTGCAGGCCAGGGGTCCAGCAGGGCAGTCCTTCTTCTCCTTTAGTTCTTTTCTTGTTGAAATCTGGTGGGGATCTGAGGTGTGAGTGCAGGTCTGCCAGTTTTATCCTTGCTCCTGGGTGAAAAGCAGGGGGGTCCTGGTTCTCCAATCAGGGGCAGGGTCCTTCCCCCTGCGATGACCACTTCCTGGGAAGTGTGGCAAAAATCCATCCCAGTGGGCAGCATTCTCTAAAAATCCAACATGGCTGAATATGATTTTTGGAGGTTACATCTGGCTGAGCCCACCCACTGGTGTGGCTAAAAGTCATAAACACACCCCTCTCCTGCCCTCTCCTAATCTAATCAAGGGGGCACCTAGTTGTCTGGGGTTGCAGGATGTGGGGGTGTTGCTGGTTGCTGCAAATGTCCTTCTCTGCCTTTGAAGACCAGTTTGGCAGCCCTCCCCCTTCCTGCCTCACCATCTGCTGAGGGGAAATTCTCTCCCACAGGCACATTCCTTTGTGTGAAGCCAGGCCACTTCACACCTCATCAAGGCAGCATGGCTAAGCTGCTACAGGCTGGCCAATCAGAGCACAGCAGCAAAAACAATGCAGGGCTGAAATTGGCAACTTTTTAGGTAAAGTCTAAAACTCTTTACCTGAACAAGTTATATTAAATCCAACAACTGGAAGTTGTGGGATTTATTACAACAATTAATTTGATACCAAATTCTTGGTATGCATCATTTAAGGAGACTTTAAAATGTAAAACAAAGTCTCCCCATTCTAGCCTATGAAGGCCATTTACTACAATGAGGGGAAAACTAATTTGGCTGTTTTTACCTCACCAGGGCTTATAAAACTATTTTTATAAAGTCCCTGCTTATAGTTACATGGCACCCAGCCCTAGGGGCACATAGGGCACACCTTAGGGGTGACTTATATGTAAAAATAAGGTAGTTTAAGACTTTGGAACTACTTTTAATTCCAAAGTCGAATTTGCATATAACTTTAATTTAAAAGCAGCCAGCAAGGCAGGCCTGCCTTTAAAATGACACTGGGCACCTCAGCAGTGCACCTATGGGTGCACTACCTATGCTGTGGTCCCTAAACCTACATGCCCTACCATATACTAGGGACTTATAGGTAGGTTAACTTAGCCAATTATAATTAGCCTAATTTGCATATTGATTTTACACAGAGCACAGGCCCTGGACTGGTTAGCAGTACCCAGGGCACCATCAGAGTCAGGAAAACACCAGCAAAAAGTGGAAAATGGGGGCAAAAAGTTAGGGGGCCTCTGCAATCAGCCCTGTTTTCTCACAATCCCAATGTACTCGACTCCAGTCTACCCCACTCATATCCTTCCCCAATTTATCTCCATCAACTCCACTCCAATCGATCCACCCCCACTCACCCAACTCCACTCCAATCTACCTTACTCCACTCTGCCCTAATCTACCCCACTCCAATCTACCCACTCTGATCTACCCAATCTATCCACTCTACTCTAACCCAATCTACCATACTCCAGTCCACTCTACCCAATCAACCCCACTCCACTTCACTCTAATATACCACATGAAACTCAAATCTACCCATTCCAGTCCAACCTAACCAACTCAACCCAATCCTCCCAGCTCAAATCTACCCTATCCTACTCCACACCAAAATGACCAACTCCAATCTACCCTGCTCCAGTAAACCCCACTCCACTCCAATCTACCCAACTCCAAACTATCCCACTCATGTCTATCTCACTGCAATCGCCCCCACTCCACTCTAATCTCCCCCAGTCCACTCCAGTCTACCCCACCAGAATCTGTTCAATCAATCCCACTCCAATCTACCCCACTCTACCCTAATCTAACCCACTCCACCCTAATCTACCCCACTCCAATCCACTCCAATCCAGTCTATCCCACTCCACTCCAATGTACCCTAATTCACTGCACTCTACTCTTTTCCAGTCTACCCCATTCTGTTCCAGTCTATCCCAATATATCTCACTCCATTCTACTCCAGTCCAACCAACTCTGATCTACCCTACTTCAATTTACCCGACTCCAACCTGATCTACCTCACTCCACCCCAATCTTCCCCAATCTACCTCTATCTACACCAATCTACCCCACTCTACTGCACTCTACCTCACCCCACTCCAATCTAGCCCACACCACTCCAATCTACTGCACTCCCCTAGACTATCCTACTCCCTTCTACCACACTCCACTCATATCTACCCAAGTCCATTCCAATCTAACCCACTCCACTGCAGCCCACCCCACTCCAATCTACCCTTATCCACCCCAAGCTACCCTATTCCAATCTACCCCACCCCAGTCTACCCTACTCCAGTCTAGCCACACTAATCTACTCCACTCCAAAATATTTCTCACCAGTCTACTCTACCACATTCTACCCCACCCGCTGCAATCTACCCACTCCACTTTACATCACTCCTTTTTACCTCACTCTACTCAAATCTGCCCCACTGTGTTCCAATCTACCCATCTCTTTTCCACCTAGTCTAGCCCACTACACCCTAATCTACCACACTACACCTCACTCTTTCCCAATCTACCTCAATTCACTCCAATCTTAACTCGACTTCAAACTATCCAACTCTACTCCAGTATACCCCATCTGCACCCACACACACTGCAGTGGCAGGTCTGAGACATGTTTACAGGGCTATTCATGTGGGTGGCACAATCAGTGCTTCAGGCCCATTAGTAGCATTTCATTTACAGGCCCTGGGCACACATAGTGCACTTTACTAGGGACTTACTAGTAAATCAAATATACCAATCATGGATAACCCAATCACCAATACAATGTAGACAGAGATCATATGCACCTAAGCACATGTTAGCAGTGGCAAAGTGCCCAGAGTCCTAAAGCCAACAAAAACAGGTCAGAAAAAATAGGAGGAAGAAGGCAAAAAAGTTTTGGGATGACCCTGTAAAAAGGGCCAGGTCCAATAACTCCACTCCAGTCTATCATGTTAATCTACCCAACTCCTGCATTCCACTCTACCCCAATCTTACACATTTCTATCCAATCTACCCAATGTGCCTCACTCTTCCTCACTCTGTGCTACCTCATGCCACTCAAATCTACCCCAGTCCAGTCTGACCCACATCACCCAAATCCACTCCACTCTCTCCCAAACTCCCCTCCTCTAATCTACCCCATTAATTCCAACCACTCCGATTCTCCCCAATCTACTCCACTCAGTCTACTTCACTCTACTCCAATCTATAAAACCCTAACCCAAACTACCCCAGTCCAGTCTACACCACCCCATCCCTAGCAACCCTTACCACTCTGCCCAACTCCACTCCAACCTACTCCACTGCAATCCAGCCCACTCCAAACTACTGCAATCTACCCCACTCCTATCTATTTCACTTCAATCAACCTAACTCCACTCCAATCTGCCCCACTCTAACCTACCCTGTTCCACTCTAATCTACACCACTCCACTCTAATCTGCCCACTCAAATCCATCCTACTCCAATCTACCCCAATACAATCTACCACAATTCACTGTCCTCCGCTCTTCCCCAATCATACCACTCTACTCTAATTTACCCTAATATATTCCTGTGTAATCTATCCATTCAACTCCACTCTACCCCACTCCACCCCAGTCTACCTCACTCCACCCCAATCTACCCCTATTCAATTTACCCCACTCCAATCTACAATGCTAATATACCCAACTCCCGAACTCCAATCTACCTCTATCCACCTCTCTCTAATCTAAACCCAATCACTCTAACTCACTCTAACTCAGTCTACTCCACTCCAATCTACCCCACCCCACTAACTTATAGCCGTGCTCAACAGCAGCCACACAAGTACACAACATGTCTAAAACACAATCACATAAGTAACACATATTTGCTTTGCCAAGGCTTGTTTCATTTTTTGACCAGGTAGCTGCAGATGACAAATGAAATGTAGCTGAAACTCGTCATGAAGGTGGCAAATTTAGTTGTTTACAAACTAAACCTCTCAAGTGGAGCTACAGAGATTAGTGGTGGGGTCACAACATGAACTACTTGACTGCCTTCTGCTTCTGCCATTGTAGATTGTGGGGAAGTGGGCGTGCTAGTTTGTGGAGCTAGGAATGTGCCTGTACATATTATTGTTTAAGGTCTGTGATCTCTTGGTTTAGGAAGCTCCCATGGGTTTTCTTTTCAGAGGAAAATGCATCTTGCAGGCTATCCACTCTTTGACCTAAAGTTTGAGAAATTCTGTAGAATTTGGCAACCCCCCATATCAGTTTCCTGCTTCTTCTTTATAAGGAGTTCACCATAGTCACTAGATCCATTGGGGTTATCCTTTGTAGATTCAGGTTGCTCTGGCCAGGTATTAGTTTGTGAGCTTGTTCTTCTTCAGAAGGCTGGAGCACTCACCTAGTGATTTGTCCTTTTATTCTCAGAACGCTTTCAAGCAAAGATTTTTTCCTTATATCAGACTTTTCTAATACACTGTGCAATGCTTTAGCATAATTCACAACCTTTCTTAGTTTCAAACTTTCAGGGTCTGATTCACAAAGGTAAACTTACACTTTTGTGTGAGTTCACTTTTTTCAGTATTTACAAACTACGATCTAAATGTAATTTTGCAAGTGGGATTATGCAGTCAGGGTGGAGAACACAATGGGGGTCATTACAACATTGGCGGTAAAAGCCGCTTACCGCTGTGCAGAAGACCGCCAACCCACCACTGCAGGAGCAGAATTCTGCCACAGCTATTATGACCCACAGCTCGGAATCCGCCAAAATCTAGACACCCACACAAGTCCGAAACACCAAAGGTCAGTGATAAACTGACGATAACAAAACCTCCACTGTCACGCCAACAGGAATACACCTACACTATCACTACCCACGAATCCGCGCAGCGGTCTTTCAACTGCTGTATTCCATTGGCGGTACACACCGCTGCGCTCAAAGTACACACACATCACCAAAACCCCGCCACATTGGACAATTACAAATACACACACCTGATACACATACAAACACCACTCCCACACACCCAATACAATATAAAACACACACCCACATCACCCACAAACCCCTACGACAACAATTGCGGCAGAAGGCCAGAGTGAGACACCACCAGAAACAACACTAGCATCCACAGGCACTCAACACCATCACTCACACAACATCCACGCACCTCACACAACACACCCCTAAATATCACCCCAGGTTTTCTGAGGAGGAGCTCACGGTCATAGTGGAGGAAATCATCTGGGTAGAGCCACAGCTATTCGGATCACAGGTGCAGCACACTACCATAGCTAGGAAGCTGGAGCTATGGCGCAGAATCGTGGACAGGGTCAACGCAGTGGGACAGCACCCAACAACACGGGATGACATCAGGAAGAGGTGGAACGACCTACAGGGGAAGGTGCGTTCCGTGGTCTCAAGACACCAGATTTCAGTTCAGAGGACTGGTGGCGGACCCCCACCTCCTCCCCCAGAACTAACAACATGGGAGGAGCAGGTCTTGGCTATACTGCATCTTGAGGGCCTCGCAGGAGTAGCTGGAGGAATGGACTCGGTTAAGTCAAATCTTAACTACTTCATCCCCCACCCTACCTGCATGATATCACATGCCTCCACCCTCACCCCATCACTCCAACTCCTCACACATATCCCACTATCACAAACCACACATCCCAAGCCCTGCATGCACCACCAAAGCATGGACACCCATCACCAAAGCATGTCCACTGCACATACCCATACACCCCCCTAAACCATTATCATAGAAGGTCCCACAGAAGAATGGAAGCACTGGGGTACAGGGTCACCCACCCATTGCACACCATGGCACATATAAATGCAATAATCATGCCTTTACACCCCTGCAGGACCCCTACCCAACGTCACAGGACAGGAGGGTCTAGACATGTCCACTCCACCCACAGAAGAGGCCCACTGTGATGACCGCAGCTCTGTCCAACTGGATCAAGATGATCAGCCCGGCCCATTTGGGACCTCGGGACAGTCGGTTCCCCTCACACTGGCACAGGCCACTACAGAGCTTCCCTCCTCTGAAAACACCAGCACAGCACCCACCCAGCAGGCCCATACCTCTGTCCCCAGGACACGTCAAGCAGCAGTGTGTCCACCACTACAGGGAACCCAGGCTAACCCACCACCCTAACAACACCAGGGACCTGAGGGCAGTGGTGGTGGGTACACGGTTCAGGGGACAGAGGCCCAGGAACACAGGGGGACTGGGAGGGCTGCTGTGCGACAGGGGAGGACAGGCCCAGGGAACCCACTCTCCACAAGGCCCTCTCCAACATCATGGGAGCCTACCATCATTCCCAGGAGACGATGGCAATGGTACTGGCCAAGTTTTAGGAGACCCAGCGGCTGCAGGAGGAACAGTATTTGGGATTCAGGGAGGAACTCAAATCCATCAATTTCACCCTGGGCACCATTTTAGGGGTGCTGAAGGAACTCGTCAACCCCAGGAGGGACACTGTGGCACAACAAGGGGCCCTTGACACTAGCCTGGACGATGAACTGCCCACCACCTCCGCCGGCGCTAGTGGACAGGAGGCACCGCCACAGGACCACAACACCAGCACCCCACCCCCTGCAGATGGAGAACCACCCCTCAAATGGTTCCTGAGATGCAGGACAAAGACAGAGAACAATGCCAAGCGCCCACCAAGAAATGAGACCACCTTGATTGTCATCCTTTTGTCCCACTTTGTCACCCTGTCCATACTTAAACTGCCCTAGCTCCACTTCCTATGCCCCTTTGGACAATGTACCTGTGAGTCTAATAGACTGGACTCTGCCATGGGCATTCCTCCACCATCACCCCTGACCATTTTACAACCCCCTCCACTATTTAGCACTTAAATAAACACCCTTAAATCACAAAACAATCTGGAGTCAGTCTGTGCTTTCGAAAATGTGTATTTGTAATAACTGTGGAAAACTGCTATATCCAATGTATTGTCAACATACCTATGTCACACAGCTCTAGTCCATGCGGAAACAAAGCAGAGGTCACACAGTGAGACCCACGTCTGTGAAATTGAAAGGGAAAGTGACAACAGAGGGTCCATACACTGGGTGAAAATGACAGACAGATGAGAGATAGAAGAATTAAATCAGATGTAGCAGGCAGTGTTGTCTTCTTACCTGTGTCTCACTGGAAGTATTGCTGGATCACTGTGTTCCTGTTGTCTATTTCCTTTTCTGCTGATTCCTCGTCCTCACTGTCCACAGGCTCCACAGCTGCTGCAAAACCTCCATCTGGACCATCCTCCTGCAGAAAAGGTACCTGTAGTCACAAAGCCAAGTTGTGAAGCATACAGCAGGCCATGATGATCTGGCACACCTTCTTTGGTGAGTAGAATAGGGAACCACCTGTCATATGGAGGCACCGGAATCTGGCCTTCAGGAGGCCGAAGGTCCTCTCTATAATCCTCCTAGTTCGCCCATGGGCCTCATTGTAGCGTTCCTCTGCCCTTGTCCTGGGATTCCTCTCTGGGGTCAGTAGCCATGACAGCTTGGGGTAACCAGAGTCACCTGCAAATGGCGATGGACAACTGTTAGACAGACACTAACCATTACGGACAGCCCCATACCCCGACACCTAGTCACAC
This sequence comes from Pleurodeles waltl, assembly GCF_031143425.1. NCBI lineage: Eukaryota > Metazoa > Chordata > Amphibia > Caudata > Salamandridae > Pleurodeles > Pleurodeles waltl. The sequence continues at coordinate 523,656,165 of NC_090437.1, read as the reverse complement.
TGAATTGGGTCCATGTTCTCACCTATTAGCCACACACGGTGCTTCTGGAGTTGCCCCATCACATAAGGGATGCTGCTATTCCGCAGAATGTAAGTGTCATGCACTGAGCCAGGAAACTTGGGGGCATATTTATACTCCGTTTGCGCCAAATTTGCGTCGTTTTTTTCGACGCAAATTCGGCGCAAAACTAACGCCATATTTATACTTTGGCGTTAGACGCGTCTAGCGCCAAACTATGAGTAAAGAGCGTCATTTTTTTGCGTGAACGCCTTCCTTGCGTTAATGAGATGCAAGGTAGGCGTTCCCGTCCAAAAAACTGACTGCGACGCAAATGCGTCGTATTTATACTCCCGGGCAAAAATCACGCCCGGGAGCGGGCGGACCAAAAAACCCTGCATTTGCGCCGGATTTTAGCGCCTGGGTCAGGGCAGGCGTTAAGGGACCCTTGGGCTCAAAATGAGCCCACAGCTGCCCTCCCATGCCCCCAGGGACCCCCCCTGCCACCCTTGCCCACCCCAGGAGGACACCCAAGGATGGAGGGACCCATCCCAGGGACATTCAGGTAAGTTCAGGTAAGTATACATTTTTTTTTTTTTTATATTTTTTTTTCGGCATAGGGGGGCCTGATTTGTGCCCCTCTACATGCCTCAATGCCCAATGACCATGCCCAGGGGACAGAAGTCCCCTGGGCATGGCCATTGGGCAAGGGGGCATGACTCCTGTCTTTACTAAGACAGGAGTCATGTAAATGGCGCCTGGGCGTCGTTAAAAATGGCGCAAATCGGGTTAAGACGATTTTTTTGCGTCAACCTGACTTGCACCATTTTTAAGACGCCCTAACGGCATTTTTCCCTACGCCGGCGCTGCCTGGTGTACGTGGTTTTTTTCCACGCACACCAGGCAGCGCCGGTCTGCTTGCGCCGGCTAACGCCATTCAATAAATACGGCGCCCGCATGGTGCTTCAGAATGGCGTTAGCCGGCGCAAATTTTTTTGCCGCTAAACTGCATTAGCGCAGTTTAGCGTCAAAAAGTATAAATACGGGCCTTGGCATTTACATGGGAGATGTACTGGTCAGCCAAACACACCATCTGCACATTCATAGAATGGTAAATCTTCCAGTTTCTGTACACCTGTTCACTCCTGCAGGGGGGGGGGGGACCAAGGCCTCATGTGTCCCATCAATGGCACCTATGATGTTGGGGATATGTCCCAGAACATAGAAGTCAACTTTCACTGTAGGAAAATCCTCCACCTGAGGGAAAACGATGTAGCTGCACATGTGTTTCAGCAGGGCAGACAACACTCTGGACAACACGTTGGAGAATATAGGCTGGGACATCCCTTATGCAATGGCCACTGTTGTTTGAAAAGACCCACTTGCTAGGAAATGGAGTATTGACAGGACCTGCACTAGAGGGGGGATTCCTGTGGGATGGCGGATAGCTGACATGAGGTCTGGCTCCAACTGGGCACACAGTTCCAGGATTGTGGTACGATCAAGTCTGTATGTGACAATTACATGTCGCTCCTCCATTGTCGACAGGTCCACCAGCGGTCTGTACACCGGAGGATGCCGCCATCTCCTCACCTGCCCCAGCCGACATGCTCTATGGAGGAGAACAGCGAGCAGAGAGTCAACCAACACTGAGGTACGTAAACACAACTTTATAGCAAAATGTTTGAAAATCCTGCATTGGTTAACATTGGACCCTATTGGTCCCAGGAGCCAATAAAGATGTACGCAGGTGGTGATGGTACGCACCGCCGCGGTCGTGACCGCCATTTTCTGTCTGTACTCACTTGATACCTAATCTTCAACAGGAGAGGACCTTCACTGCAAGTGCTGCTGTGACCTCAGTCAGGAAGAGACAATGGCTCATGTGTCTGGGGAAAGGGCCCCTGCCTTCAGCACGGAGGGGTTGGAGAAACTAGTGGATGGGGTCCTCCCCCAGTACACAATACTCTACGATCCTCCAAACAAACAGGTAAGTACACTGTGAGCGTGCCGAATGGGCAATGCCTGTGTGGAGTGGTGTTGATGAAAGATGGGGCAGAATGAGGAGTGCATGATACGACGGTGAGTGCATGTTCGTCATGGCAAGGGTAGGAATACGGGCCAATGACTGTGACGGCGCCCACCAGAAGTAGGATATTTGGCGTGCCATCGCCAAAGAAGTCCGGACCCTGGGGGCCCACCACAGATGGAGCACCCAATGCCGTAAAAGATGGGAGAACATTCGCTGCTGGAGCAATAAGACGGCGGAGGCCCAGCTGGGGATGGCCTCCCAACGTGAGAGGGGTGCCCGTCACACAATGACCCCCCTGATGTTCCGGATCCTGGTAGTGGCCTATCCAGAGTTGGATGGGTGGTTAAGGGCATCACAGCAGCCACAAAGGGGTGAGTATACTCTCATTCTGCTGATTCAGCGTGCATTGCGGGTGTCTGGGTGGGCTGTGGGTTCCCCTAGGCCAGGGCGAGTTTAGTAGGCAAGGTCCCTTCTTCAGGCAGGCCCTGTGGCACCCCACCCCACCTGTGTTCAGAGCCAACTACACCTAGTCAGGCTCCTGTGACTTCTATGTGTGCAGCAATCGGGCATAGACCTTGTACCCAATGTCCCCGTGATTAATTAGGGAACTCTAAGTGCACGGCGTAGTGCAGGGGGCTTCCGTGTCTGTAGCATCTGCCATGGTAGCGGTATTGCATGCACTCAACATGTCTATCTTCTGTCTCCCCCCCTTTTTGTGGTCTCCCTGTTCTTGTGTGCATTAGCATCATCAGGCGGATGAGCAGTGGCACCGGAGCAGGAGGTAGCTGCATCCCACATGGCCCTGGAGGGCAACACAACGAAGTCAGAAGCCACTAGTGGGACGGAGGCGAGGGGAGCTCCACGGCGGGGACAGGAGCTGAGACCAGCGACACGGACTCCTCCTCTGATGGGAGCTCCATTGCGGTGGCGGGCCCATCTGTGCCACCCGCATCTACAGGTACAGCTGCCACCCCCTCTACCAGCACCGCCCTCCCAGCAGCCCCTCAGCGTGTGCCCCGTGGCCGCTCACCCAGGAGGGTGGGCATCTCCTTCGCCCCAGGCACCTCAGCCCCTGCCCCAGTCAGCCCTGCTGCCCTCAGTGAAGAGGCCATTGACCTCTTCAGGTCCCTCACTGTTGGGCAGTCTACCATATTGAATGCCATCCAGGGTGTAGAGAGGCAGTACCTGGAGGGCATTCATTCTGGTCAGGCAGCCCAACAGTGAGCTTTTCAGACTCTGGCCTCAGCACTGATGGCAGCCATTGTCCCTGTCTCTAGCTTCACCCCTCCAACTTCCTCCACCCAGACCCCTGTACCTCAGCCTATCCCAAGCACACCATCAGACCAGCATGCACACACGTCAACACACAAGGGTAGCTCTGGCAAACATAAGCACCACACATCCCACAGGCACTCACGCAAGCATCATACACATGCAGACATACCAACATCCACTGCCTCCACTGCCTCCACTGTGTCCCCCTCCTCCACATCCTCCTCCTCCCTCCCTGTCTCGTCTCCACTCACACCTGCATGCACTACATCTTCAGCCACTACCTCCATCACCAGCACACCCACCACAACACCCGCTTACGTGCAGTCATCACCCCACTACCTTTCACACATCCCCTGTGTCCTCTCCCAGTGTGTCTGTGAGCCCACCTCCCAAGGTACACAAACGCAGCCACACACCCACCCAACAGCCATCCACCTCACGACAGCCTCCAGCCCATGCACCTTCACCCAAAGTCAGCATACAAACACCTCCTACAACCACTACCACTTCCTCCACTCCCAAACCCCCTCCATCCACCCGTCCGAGTGTGTCCAAAAATTTTTTCCTGTCCAACCTTGACCTCTTCCCCTCACCTCCCCCACCCCTTCAGTCCCCTAGGGCCCGCCTTTTCAGGTCCCAAACCAGCACCTCAGCCACATCGGCAGGAACAGTGGTGCCAGTCGTAACCGGCTTCTGGAGTGCGCCGAACAGTAGGGCAGCCAGTGTGCAAAGGAGCCAGACCACGGACAGTCCCCCACCTTAAAAGCACAAAACGTTGGCCACTGCCCGGCGGGAGAGAGGGAAAACATCTACCACCAAAGCCTCTCCCAGGGGGTACAGTTGGGAGTGGGAAGACAGCTGCGCCAGCATCCAAGGTGGGGAAGGGGCAGAGAAAAACAGGCAAGTCGGCGAAAACCTGCACGGCAGACAAGACTGCCACAAGCACCACTGCCAAGGACACCGCCGCCACCAGCACTGCTGACCAAGGACACTGCAGCCTCAAGCACCGCTGAACAGGACACCGCAGCCACAAGCACCGCTGAACAGGACACCGCCGCCACAAGCACCGCTGAACAGGACACCGCTGCCACAAGCACCGCTGAACAGGACACCACCACCACCAGCACCGCTGCCAAGGACACGGCCGCCACATTCACCGCTGAACAGGACACGGCCGTCGCCAGCACCGCAGGCCAATGAGCGTCAAAGCCTCCGACGCTACTGAGGCCGCCACGAGCATGATGAATCACTCTGGGCACAAGGCCCCCTCCAGAACCAGTGGAGATTTACATCCACTACGTCTGTCCTTGGCAGGATGAAGCACTCTGGGCACAAAGCCCCCTCCAGAACCAGTGGATTATCACATCCACTACCTCAGTCCTTGGCAGGATGAAGCACTCTGGGCACAAAGCCCCCTCCAGAACCAGTGGAGATTTACATCCACTACCTCTTTCCTTGGCAGGATGAATCACTCTGGGCACAAAGCCCCTCCAGAACCAGTGGAGATTTACATCCACTACCTCTGTCCTTGGCAGGATGAAGCATTCTGGGCACAAAGCCCCCTCCCGAACCAGTGGAGAAAGACATCCACTACCTCTGTCCTTGGCAGGATGAAGCACTCTGGGCACAAAGCCCCCTCCAGAACCAGTGGACTATCACATCCACTACCTCAGTCCTTGGCAGGATGAAGCACTCTGGGCACAAGCCCCTCTCCAGAACCAGTGGAGTAAGGCATCCACTTGAGAGACTGTGGCTTGGCACTACCCAGGATGGAGTAGTGGGCAAACCACCCATGGTAAAGACTTGTGAGACTGTGGCTTGGCACTCCCCAGGATGGAGCAGTGGGCAAACCACCCACTATAAATACTTGTGGAACTGTGGCTTGGCACTCCCCAGGATGGAGCAATGGGCAAACCACCCACTGTAAAGACTTGTGAGATGGTGGCTTTGCACTCCCCAGGATAGAGCAGTGGGCAAACCACCCACTGTAAAGACTTGTGAGACTGTGGCTTTGCACTCCCCAGGATAAAGCAGTGGGCAACCCACCCACTGGAAAGACTTGAGAGACTGTGGCTTTGCACTCCCCAGAATACAGCAGTGGGCATGGAGCCCCCTCGTGGATCTGGCGTCTTGCACTCATCCGGCTGAGGTGCCCCCCCTTCCCTTCCCGCTGAGGTGCCAGTTGTATTTCTATCTAATGCCCCAGCAGTGTTCTCTCCGTTTTGGTCAGGTATTGAGTGTGGGCCTGGCCCATGCATTTTGGGCCCAGTGGTCCACGGACTATGATGGTGGAATACCTTGGACTTTTATTCTTGGTGTATATATTTGCTTATAGTGTAAATATGTATATATATATTTTTTTTATTACTGTTTTTTAATAGATTGCAAATGTTCAACTCATTTCCTTTTGTCCTTGCATTCTTCCGAGGGGGGTTGGGGGTTGTAAATGTAATGTATGTACATGTACTTGTGTGTGTGTTGTAGTGGGTGAGGGTGGGAGTGTTGGATGTTGCGTGTGTGTCACTCTTTTTTCCCTCCCCCCGTGTCGTTGGTGCAGTACTCACCGTGGTCTTCGCCGCTGTCTTTGTTGTTCCTGGTAGAGAAGCAGGAAGATAAAGGCTGGGAATATCTGGAGCTCGGGTTCCATGGCGTCCTGGTTCCTCGTGGAGTGTGTAGAGGTGAGCGTTTTCCCTTCCAAGTCCTGTTTCCGCTGTGTTTTTGTTCAGGCTGAAACCGCCCCAGAAACGGTGGCGGATTGGATTGTTGTAATACAGTGGGTGGAACCTTGTCTTCCGCCTGTCTGTTGGCAGTTACCGCCGCGGTGTTTGTTTGTACCGCTGTGGCGGTCGGAGTGTTAAAGTGGCTGTCTATGTTGGCGGTTTCCGCCACGGTCGTAATTCCATTTTTTTTACCGCCGGCCTTTTGGCGGTTTTATCGCCGCTTAAACACCGACCGCCAGGGTTGTAATGAACCCCAATGTGTGTTACAATGACCTCAAAATGTTTTGAGCAACCTTATGAAGTAACCACTTTCTTATTTTCTCATTTACCTCGCAGCTACTCTCTATGTTGCTGCCTTGTAAGAGGACCCTTGAGTAAATGCCTAATTATTATATTATTCCAGGAATGACTCTGCTTCTACTTCTTGTTTTTTTGTTTCTTTCAGTTACCTCGCAAATACCCTCTAAGGGACTCTGCAACCAGAGAAAGCAGATAAGTGTTACTTCTTAACCATGTACTTTGCAAAGAGCTCTTATTCTGGGAATTCATTAGAATGAGCACTGGCAGTAGTTTGGAGGTGGCTTTATTAGGACAGCCACTCTCTAGCTGGGTGCCACTTATTGCAAGGCTTGGAAGTCTCCAGGCATGCCTATGCTTACCAAACTGAGGGCCTCATGTCCAAGAGGCCTGTGCCACGGGAGCATCACTTTTTATGATGATCCTGTGCCGCAGGCCTCACAATCATATCTATGAGGCGATGCAAAGCCACCCTGCATGACTTTGCATAGATATGGAGTAAGTCAAGGCAGTGCAAAGTGCTACATTGCCTTACTCTACGTCAAGGAGGCGTTTCATGGATGTTGCAGCGGATTTTTCTTGCAGTGGATTTTTCCATGCAACACCCATGGGATTTTGACACATTTCCAGGCTTACAAGAACCTATGAACCTGGGAATGTGTCAAAACTGTGCATTCTCCAGCACACATAGAAAGAGGAAAACACCTCCATTGATTGTTAAACACCCTTGCACCATGGTGGAAGGGTGCCTGCTTTGGATCTAGGCATGAATTTGTGCGTCGGTGCAGGCATAAAGGACAGGAATGTGCTGCATGTCAATAATACAATGAATTCCTGTCCTTTTCTTTTGATGCAGAGCTGCACAGCAAAACGCCTTGCAGTCCTGCCAAAAAAGTTGTAAATAAGGCTCTGAGCCTCAAGTATTACAGTGCCATACGTGCTTGTGCCAAACAAACAGTCCCTCCCTCTGACATGACTCTGGGCTTTCCCACATGTAAGCACATATCCAATGCAGTACAGTTGGCGTTTTGAAATTCTGCATAGAAGACAGGTTGCTGCATTCTGAATCAGTTGAAGATGGTTCATAGTATTTGCTGGGGCTGCCAACAAGATAGCTTTTTAATAGTCCATGAATGACTGAATGTGAACATTAAACACACAAAGTTGATGGGAGGACTGCTTGCAATAAGTCTAACCACTGGCAATTGTTTGGGCAGCATTTCAACCCATTGTTCCTTTGCCCACCATGGCACCTCAATTTAAGCCCAGCAATATTCAAGTCAGTCTTGACCCTGCTCCAATATGAACTGTCCAACTTGAACTGCCAAGCCTTGTCCCCTAGAACCGGAAACACAAGCAACCCAAGATCGGTTTTGCCCTGATTGGGGCTCGTCAGTTGGGTGTAGCATCGTTTCAGTGGCACAGTGAGCACGGGACCTATGTCTGGCCACTAATGTCTGTACATCAAGCACACAAAGGTGATCGGAGAAATGCTTGCAAAAGGTCCAGTCACTGGCAATCACTCTAGGTACCATTCCAAACCATCATTCTTTTGTCCACCATGCCATCACAGTTTGGATCCAGCCATATAGAAATCAGTTTTTATTCTGTTCCAATAGTAACAGTGCAACCCAAATTGCCAGACCAGATCCCCCTAAACTGGAACACAAGCAACCTAAGACCAGTTTCACCCTGATTAGGGCTCACCAGTTGGGTGTAACTTATTTCCAGTAGCATAGTGAGCTCAGGACACATATCTGGGAAAATCCTCGCCACTTAAGTGGATAACTCATGCACTCAAAAGGTGAAGGGAGCAATGCCTACTGCATGTCTTATCAATGGCAGTCATTCTTGGTAGCCTTCCAACCCATCCTTCCTTTGCTCACTAAGTTACCTTGTCAGTTAGGTGTAGATTTGCCTGGACATACCTTTGCCACTTAGGGCGATACAGCAAACACCCAAAAGGTGATAGGAGGAGTGCTTTCAGTAAGTAACGGCCCCCCTGAATGGGACCAAAAAGTAGCCAAGACCGTTTTCCTCCTGATTAAGGACAACAGAGACAATAATAACATGGTGGCAGTTATCCACAAAAGGAAGATAGTTGTCTACAGTTTTTAAGTAAAAGAAACATGTGCTGACAGTTGTATTTGCATGCAGTCCATTTGCAAGGTTGGAGTGAACTAAATACACAGACTTCAAGCAGGGGTGGAGATTGATGCACAGGGATTTATTGCATAGGTTTGGAAAGTGGACTATTGGTAAGGACAGGTAGGTACTGACACTTAGGCCCTCATTATGACATTGGCGGTAAGTCCCGCTTACTGCCATGCTGACTGCCGCCAACATACGGCAACCGAGGCAGTTTACCGTTACCCATATTATGACCCACAGATAGCAATCCATCACTATACAGACACACACACACAAGTCCGCCAGCCTAAAGGTCAGTGATAAACTGGTGGTACCAAAACCCACACCGTTACGCCAACAGAACTATGCCCACAATATTATGACCCATGAATCACCGCGGCGGACATTCAACCGCAGTAAACCATTGCCGGTACAGACCGCCACACTCAAAATACACACACACATACAAAACAACACCACATTGGACAATTCAAACTACACACACACACACCACACCCACACCACTATAAAACACACACCCACATTACCCACAACTCTTTACGACTAACAAAAATTGCCACTAGGGAGAGTTACAGCAAGAGCACCCACAGAAACAGAGCCACAGAACACCATCACCCATCCACCATCTACGCACCTCACAGCACACACCTCAATACATCACCCCACACACCCTCACACACACACTCACACTACACCCATGACACCACAAAGACACCCCAGGTTCTCAAAGGAGGAGCTAAGGGTCATGGTGGAGGAAATCATCCGGGTAGAGCCACATCTATTCGGATCACAGGTGCAACAGACATCCATCGCTAGGAAGATGTAGCTATGGCGGAGAATCTTGAACAGGGTCACGCCGTGGGACAGCACCCAAGAACAAGGGATGACATCAGAAAGAGGTGGAACAACCTACAGGCAAGGTGCGTTCTGTGGTAGCAAGACACCAGATAGCAGTATAGAGGATTGGTGGTGGATCCCCACCTCCTCCCCCACAACTAACAACATGGGAGGAGCAAGTCCTGCCTGCCAATACTGCCTGGAAGGAGTAGCAGGAGGACTGTACTCTGGTAAGTCAAATCTCTATTACTATCACCCCCCTACCTTAATGCCATCACGTACCCCCACCCCTACCCTCACCCCCATCAGCCTGCCACCTCACATACACCCCACCCATCCCAGTACCCAGCACTGCATGCACCACCAATGCATGGACACCACTCACACCCTTGCATGGACACCCATCACCACAGCATGCACACTAAAGAGAATCACCTAGCCCACAAAATAAGTGTTCACACAAGGCAAAGCTGATAGGGCACTCACAACCATAGAGGCCAACACACCCATGCACAAGATGTCACATGCAGAAACAATAACGCTCCATTTACATCCCCACAGGTCCCCCACACAACGTCACCAGAGAGGTTGTGCCAGCAACATCCAGTCTCCCCCCAGAAGAGGCCCACAGTGATGACAGCAGCTCTGCACGCCTGGATCATGATGACCAACCTGGCCCATCAGGGACCTCCGGACAGTCGGTTACCTAGACACAGTCCCATACCACCACAGAGCCTTCCGCCTCAGGGAATACCACCACAGCACCCACCCAGAGGGCCCATACCCCTGACCCCAGGATACATCAATCAGCAGCAGTGGGCACACAGTTCAGTGGACAGAGGCACAGGACAACAGAGAAGCTGGGAGGACTGCTGTGCGACAGGGGGAGGACAGGCCCAGGGAACCGACTATCCACGAGGCTCTCAGCAACATCCTCAGAGCATACCACCATTTCCAGGAGACAATGGGGGTCATTCTGACCCTGGCGGCCGGTGACCACCAGGGTCACCGACCACGGGAGCACCGCCAACAGGCTGGCGGTGCTCCCGAGGGCATTCTGACCGCGGCGGTTCAGCCGCGGCCAGAAAGGGTAAACCGGCGGTCTCCCGCCGGTTTACCACTGCCCTTGTGAATCCTCCATGGCTGCGGAGCGCGCTCCGCAGCCATGGGGATTCTGACACCCCCTACCGCCATCCTGTTCCTGGCGGGTCTCCTGCCAGGAACAGGATGGCGGTAGGGGGTGCCGCGGGGCCCCTGGGGGCCCCTGCAGTGCCCATGGCATGGGCACTGCAGGGGCCCCCGTAAGAGGGCCCCGCAAAGTATTTCAGTGTCTGCTAAGCAGACACTGAAATACGCGACGGGTGCAACTGCACCCGTCGCAACCCTGCAACTACGCCGGCTCAATTCTGAGCCGGCATCCTCGTTGCAGGGGCATTTCCTCTGGGCCGGCGGGCGCTCTTTTGGAGAGCGCCCGCCGGCCCAGAGGAAATGTCTGAATGGCCGCCGCGGCGGTCATTCAGCGGCGGTACCTTGGCGGACGGCCTCCGCCGTCCGCCAAGGTCAAAATGACCCCCAATGTGCCAGATACTGACCAAGTTGCAGGAGACCCAGAGGCTGCACGAGGGACAATACATAGGGATCAGGGAGGACCTGAGGGACACCCACGCCACCCTTGTCACCATTGCAGGGGTGCTGGCAGACATGGTCAACACCATGAGGGAGGCAGTGGCACACCAACTGGCCCCTGATACTAGCCAAACCGATGGACAGCCCTCCACCTCCGCTGACGCTAGTGGACAGGAGGCCCCACCACAGGAACAACAGGCCACCAGCACCCCACCCCCTGCAGAATGAGAACCACTCTCAAACGGTCCCTGCGATCCAGGCAGAAGCCAGAGAAAATTGCCAAGACCCCCACCAGGAAATAAGACACTCCTGATTGTCACCCTTGTGTCTCACTCTGTCACCCTGTCCACCTTGAACTGTCATTGCTCCACTTCCTATGCCCCCTTGGACAATGCACCTGTGATACAAATAGACTGGACTCTATCCTGGACTCTCCTCCACCATCCCCCCAGCCCATAGCAATACCCCATCCACCTACTAGCACATGAATAAACATCCTTGTAAAAAATACAAGTATTGAGTCTGTCAAGTGATTGAACTATGTATTTGTTTCACAATCTGTAGACATTGCAATTGAACTGTACAGTAATGTATACTTAGGTATGATCTGTAGTTTGCTGCAGTCAATACACCAGGAGCTAGAGTGGGGCACAGATACCTGTAAATAGACATGTCAAAGGGTACAATAAGTGGCCATAGAAGTGGGAATATCAGCCTGCCAGTGAAAATTTACAATACAAAACTGCAATGGAATGTGCGGTTACAGTGTTTTACCTGTGTGTCACTGGAAGTACTGTTGAACGATTGCTGTTCTGTTGTCCACATCCTCATCCTCCGCCTCATCTTCGTCACTGTCCACAAGGTCCACCGCTGCCACACGCCCATCTCCAGCCTCATTCTCCTGCAGAAAAGGCATCTGACAACGTAAGGCAAGGTTGTACAACATGAAACATGCCACGATGATCTGGCACACCTTCTTGGGTGAGTAGCACAGGGAATCACCTGTTAGATGGAGGCATCGAAACATGGTCTTCAGGAGGCTAAAGGTTCACTCTATAATTCTTCTTGTTCGCTCATGTGCCTCATTGTAAAGTTCCTCTGCCCTTGTCCTGGGATTCCTCACTGGGGTCAGTAGCCATGAGAGGTTGGGGTAACCAGAGTCACCTGCAAATACTGAGGGATACCTGTTAGCCAGAAACTAACCCTTAGGGCCATCCCCATACACCAACATATACTGGGTGGGGACCATGGGCTCACTTATTAGCCACATCCTGTGCCTCTGGAGTTGAGCCATCACATATGGGATGCTGCTATTCCTCAGGATAAAGGAATCATGCACAGACCCAGGATACTTTGCATTCACATGCGAGATGTACAGGTCCACCAGGCACACTACCTATTCATAGAGTGAAAGCTCTTTCTATTCCTGAACACCTGTTAATTTCTCTGAAGGAGGGGACAAAGGCAATATGTGTACCATCTATTGCCCCAACAATGTTGAGGATATGTCCCATTGCATAGAAGTCAGCTTTCAGTGTGGCTAAATCCTCCACCTGGGAGAAAACAATGGAGTTGTGCATGTGTTTCATCAGGGCAGACAACACTCTGGTCAGCACTATTGAGAACATTGGCTGAGACATTCCTGCTGCCAAGCCCACTGTCACTTGGAAGGAGCCTGTAGCAGTGGGCCAGGTGATAAAAAGGACTCGGATGCTTGAGTGGGTGTGAAACCGTGAATTTATTTATACTTCTTTTATAGTCTTTTCGTTTTGCCAATAGTATAGGGGTGGTGCGCTTCTTCCCATAGAGTGACTCTTCTCTCTCTTTTCCCAGGTCCCCTCTTGACCAGCGAAGATGTTCTGCAGTACTCCCAGACGTACCGGAAAGAGGAACAAAAATGAAGGTAAGTCAGGGTTATACAGATTAACAGTTCATAGCCAGAGTAGATAGGAGGGGGAGAGCGAGAGAAAAGAAGGGAGAGAGAGAGAGAGAGAGAGAGAGAGAAAGATATAGCTCCCGGGTGTGTATGTGGTATTATATAAGTGAGAGGGTGGAAAGTCACCTCCTTGTGCTTCACCCTGTGAATCTGTCTTTTGTTTCATGTGCTCTTTAGAGTATTTTTCTTGAAGGAAGTCTTATAGTTTATATACCCTTTCTTTTACTCCTCCTCGTCTCCTTCCTGTTCCCTTCAAGCCTCTTCCCTCCCTCCTTCCGTACCATCCCTCCCCTCTCCCCTCCTGCCATCACTCTCCCGTTTCTTAAGAATACTGTCCTTGAAAAACAACCGTACCTTTGTTAGCCACGTCCCTCCTGGGGCGTGGCGGTCTGCGCGTGTATCACTGTTCCTTTCGGTTCCCCGCTGGTCGGCTGCTTCCATGGGAACCCCACGGTTCCCGTTCCTACTGCCATCGTCGTCCTCCTTCCTTTCTTCGTCCTCGTCCTCGGTGTCTTTTTCTTTTTCCTCTTGTCCTGTTGTCTCCGCGTCCTCTTCGTCTTCCGTGTTCTCCGCGTCCTCCCCAGCGTATAGTCCGTCCTCCCTTTTAGTTCTGTAGGGAACCCGGATATCCGGGTTCCCGAGGGAGGTTCCGGCGTCACCGTTGCCCAGGGAACAGGGCAAGCCGACTTTCTCGCCGCGCGGCAGACGCCATTCGGAGGCGTCATGAGCCGGGTTCACTGACAACCGGCTACAGAGCAAATGGAGCACAGATAGGACTTGCACAAGAGGGGGATCCCAGTGGGGTGACGGATAGCAGAGATCAGGCCTGGCTCCAATTGGGCACACAGCTCTTGGATTGTGGCCCTGTCAAGTCTGTAGATGAGGATAATATGCCTGTCCTCCATTGTAGCCAAGTCCACCAGGGGCCTGTACACGGGGGGATGTCTCCATCTCCTATTTCTCCTCAGCGGTTGTAATCTAGGGGGCAAAACGATGAGCATCTGGTCAGTTTTCAACATTTACTAAATGTACAGTACATTGCATGTTGTGACAGAAACAGTATGTTGATGTATAGGCCCAAATGGTGCCTATGTGTGCTGTGACGCAGTTAGGTGCAATGGCCTGCCCCCCCTGAAATGGCTGTCGCCTGCCCTGTGTGGATGGACAGGTGGAAATGAGGTAATGCCGCTGACGTTATGCGCCATTGCGGGAGGCCGATGAGTACCGCTATGCAACTCCTCATTGGTTAACAATGGGCCCTATTGGTTAAAGTAGCCAATGGTGATATACACCGGTGGTGACAGTACGCAGCGCTGCGGACGTGACCACCATTTTCTATCTGTTCACTCACTTGCTACCTGACCTTCAACAGGGGAGGACCAACACTGCAAGTGCTGCTGTGACCTGTGTCTGGAACCGACCATGGCTTGTGTCACTGGGGAAAGGGTCCCTGCTTTCACCACTGCGGAGTTGGAGAGACTGGTGGATGGGGTCCTGCCCCAGTACTGAATGCTGTATGGGCCTCCAGACCAACAGGTGAGTACACTTTGAGCACGATGTGTGGGGCATGAATGCATGAAGTGCTGTATGTGAGGGCCTCGTATAAGGGGGGACGGTTGAGGGGTGCTGGGCTGCATGCTGCATGTATGGTGGGCAGTGTATGTGCGTAAGGGGATGGGAGGGATACAGTGGACCATTAGTGTAACAGGCCAGACGGTATGACTGACATCCTTTTTTTATGTGTATTTCCTCTGCAGGTCAACGCCCATCAGAAAAAAGGTAGACGGCGTGCCATCGCCAAGGAGGTGCGTATCCTGGGGGTCTACGGCAGGCGGAGCACCCTCTGTCAAAAATGGAGGGAGCACCTGAGATGCTGGGCACGGAAGACGGCAGAGGCCCTGCTGGGGCTGGCCTCCCAACGAGGAAGGGGTGCCCGTCGAACCCTGACCCCCCTGATGTTCCACATACTGGCGGTGGTCTATCTGGAGCTGGATGGGTGCTTGAGAGCATCACAGCAGTGTGAGTAAGGTTCCCAATATACTACTTGCACTTGGTGGGGTAGTCTGTGGGTGGGGGATGTGCGCCTGCTGGTGCCCCAAGGCCAGGATGGACATTGCAGGGTAGGTTCCATGTTGGGCAGGGGCTGATGAACTCCACCTCCAAACAAGATAGTGGGCATCCACTACTGGACAGGGCTCTGTGGGTCTCAGGTATGCTGCAACTGGCATTAGGTATTACTGTCCCTGGCATGGTGACTAGCTTATTACTCTCACTTCAATCACTTCCTTTTGTCCTTGCATTATTCATAAGGGGTACGGGGTGGAGGTGTAATGTTGCATCTGTTTGTGTGTATGTTGTTGGGGGTGGGTTGTTGTGTGTTGCGTGTGTGTGTCACTCTCTTTTTCCTCCCCCCTCCCCTGTGTGCTAGGTGGCAGTACTCACCGTGGTCATCGTTGCCGGAGTTGCTATTCCTGGTGTAGGAGGAGGTAGACCAGCAAGGAGAACACCTGCAGTCCAGGCTCCATGGCGGCATGTTTCTTCCCTTAGTCTCCAGAGGTGAGTCCTTTGACTTCTGAGATCTGTTTCTGCTGTGCTTTTGTTGTTGTTGGTACCGCCCATGAAAAGGTGGCGGATAGGCCTAGTGTAATACAGTAGGTGGTACATTGTCTTCCGCCTGGCTGTTGGCGGTTACCGCCACGGTGCTTGTTGCTACCGCCGTGGCGGTTGGTGTGTTAAAGTGGCTGTCTGTGTTGGCGAGTTCCACCGTGGTCATAATTCAATTTTTTTACTTCCGACTTGTTGGCTGTATTACCGCCGCTTTATCACCGACCGCCAGGGTTGTAATGAGGGCCTTAGTATTAGGCCACAATCTCACATAAGGACCAGTCAAGGTTTCAATAAATTAATCCTTGCTCAACCCTTGGTAGATTGGCCCACAAGCGGTTAGGATTAACCTAGGAGACAAGTGTGTAAAGCATTTCAGCAAAAATGTAAATAGGTAAAACACAACCTGCAATAAAAAGCCAGCGCCAATTTATAAAAATAAGAAATATTTTTATCTTTAAAATTATACCATAACATCAAAACTCCAATGTAGGGAAGCAGAGATATGAATTTTTTAAGACTAAAAGTAAAACTTGTGCATAGAAGCAAATAGCGCTCATAGGGTTAAAAAAGGTCACACTGGACTAGGACAAAGTCAAGAGTTCCAGCTGCCCATAATTTAACACTTTTACTCTTACTTTCAGAAGTGTTTCCTGATGCAGGAAAGTGGTCCACAGCACCAGCCAAGGGTTCAGAAGTCCAGGTTTGCCTCTTGGGGTCTGGGACTACAACTCCCACAATGAACCTGGTCAATCCATGTAAAATCCAGGTGAAGCTTGTAAGCTGGTGTTGTCCTTGTTTTGACATTGCTGGTAGTTCTTCCAGCATGTTTCTACCTGTTGCTGAGACAGGCAAAGTCCTTTTCTTATGAAACCTTGTGAGAGCAGCAGGTGCAGTCCTTATGAGTGCAGTCAAAGGGTCCAGCAGGTCAGTCCTTCTTCTCCAATTGTTTCGTTTGAATCAAAGGTTCCAGAAACTCTGAGTGAGTTGTGACTTGGGATGTTGGGACTACAATTCCCACAATCCACTTGGTCAAGTCCTTAAAAGTCCACTGAATACTTTCCTGCAGGGCTCTTCTGGCAGGTGTTGATGGACGTAGCTCTTGATAGATCCCTTATGCTGGTCACTTGCAGGGAGTCCCCTTCTGAATCCTTTAGAAACTAGGCAAAGTCCTCTTTGTGAAGACCAGTGTGTGTGTAGCAGGTGCACTGCTTGTATGTGGAGTCCTTCAGATGCAGACCAGGGGTTTAGCAGAGCAGTCGTTCTTCTCCTTGTTCTTTCAGGTAGGGATATGAGGTGCTGGGAAGCTCTTCCATATTTGTCCTCACTCCTGGATTGGCAAGCAGGGGGTACCCCTGACCAATCGGGTGGAGGGAGCCACCCTCTATTGACCTCTTCCTTCAAAGTGATGCAAAAATAAATCCCAGAAAACAACATTCTTCAAAAATCCAAGGTGAGAAAGTCTCTCCTGGGTGGTTATATCTGAGGCTCCCATCAGGCTGGGGGAGCAGGAAATGGGGCATCTGGTTTCTGTCAAAAATGTCTTTCCCTCATTTTGAAGACCAGCTTGATCACCCTAACCCCTTTCTGCTCTGCAATCTGCTACAGCAGTTCCCAACACACCAGATGTTTTCTTTATTTCAGCCCAGGCCACTTTATACCTCATTAAGGTAGCCAGAGGCTGACTAATCAGGAAAGGGCACTACGGGCTGATTTTGGTAACTTTCAGAAAGAGTTCTAAAACTCATTCCCTGTTATAGGTATCATAGATCTAACATTTGCAAATTGTGGGATATATTCTAATTATTAATTTGATGTCAAACATGACATATTCAGCTCTTTACTAGCTAACATGAGACTTTATTATTTTAAAATAAAGCCTACCAATGTTAGCCTATGGAGAAAATGTACCTCAAAGGGGGAAAACAAAATTGCCAGTTTTTCCCTCACCAGGGCTTTTATCTTTTAGAAGGTTCCTGCTTATATTTACACTGCACCCAACCCTTGGGGCACCTAGAGTAGACCTTAGGGGTAACCTATATGTAAGAATAAGGTAGTTTAAGACTTTGGAAGTACTTTAAATTTCAAAGTCGAATTTTGGGTTAATTTTTATCAGAAAAGAAGAAAGCAAGGCAGGCCTGCCTTTAAAATGTCACCAGAAATCGGCAGTGCAATTCCGGGTACCCTAGCTCTACTGGGGCCCCTAAACCTACATGTCCTACCATACACTAGGGACGTACAGGTACCTTGTCTAGCCACAGTCTCTCAGGTGGGTGATTTGCCCACTGGTTCTGGATGAGGCAACTTGCCCATTGCTCTGTTCTGGGGAGTGCAAGGCCACAGTCTCTCAGGTGGGCGATTTGCCCACTGGTTCTGGATGGGACAACTTGCCCATTGCTCTGTCCTGGGGAGTGCAAGGCCACAGTCTCTCAGGTGGGTAACTTACCCAATGGTTCGTGATAAGGCAACTTGCCCATCGCTCTGTCCTGGGGAGTGCAAGGCCACAGTCTCTCAGGTGGGTGACTTGCCACTGGTTCTGGATGGGGACCCACGTACAGCAACCCCTGGAGGGTGGCCTACATGGCGTCCGCTATTTATGATGGCTGCAATCTGGTGGCAGATAGAGGTGCCGCCAGGGTAGCCTCTGGAGGTGGTGATGACTGCAGTGTGGTGGCAGATGGAGGTGCCTCCTGGGTAGCATCTGAAGGTGGTGATGGCTGCAGTGTGGTGGCAAATTAAGGAGCCTCCTGGGCAACCTCTGCAGGTGGTGATGGCTGTACTTCCTTTACTGGTAGTGGGGGCATGTGACCTCTGGTGGTGGTGGAGGTGTCACCCTGACAGCCTCCACTGGAGTAGAGGGCTTTGTCCCTTCAATGACAGGGGGCATGGATTCCTTACCCTTCCCGGCAGGGGTTGATGGCTTCTCCCCCTCTTGGATGGAGGTGCAGGCTCTTTCCCCTTCTTGTCTGGAGGAGCAGGCTCCTTCCCCTTCTTGGATGGAGGTGCAGGCTCCTTCCTCTTCTTGCCTGGAGGTGCAGGCTCCTTCCCATTCTTGGATGGAGGTGCAGGCTCCTTCACCTTCTTGCTTGGAGGTGCAGGCTCCTTCCCCTTCTTGCCTGGAGGTGTGGTATCCTTCCCACAACGAGTAGGTGGTGTCACCACTGTCCCCATGTACTGCTTGGCTGAGGTGCTGGGCTGGGTCTTTGGTACGCTGCTCTGATGGGCAGGAGGGGGAGGGAAGAGTTCAAGTTGGGCAAAGAAAAGCTTCTCAGGGATGGTGAGGTGGGAGGATGTAGGAGGGATGGGAGTGGAGGTTAAAGGAGTGGTTTTAGCAGGTGTATGTCTGCTGGATTTGGGTGCAGGTGCATGGGCAGTGTGCTGATGTGAGGTGGATGGCTGATGGGTGTTTGAGGGCTTGCGTTTGTGTCCTTAAGGAGGGTGGGACAGACAGGGTGGGAGAGGACAGAGGGGACGCATGCATGGATGTTGTGAAAGTGTCTGCTAGTGAGGTGTGTGTGCTCCTTGGTGTGGTGATGCTGGTGGTGGATGTTGATGTAGTGCATGCAGGTGTGAGTGTGGACGCGACTAGGAGGGAGGTAGAGGAGAACAAGGAGGGGAGACAGTGGAGGCAGTGGATGTTGTTGTGTCTGCAACTGTGTGTTGTTTGCGTGAGTGCTTGTGGGATGAAGTCTGGTGCTTGTGTTTGCCTGTGCCGCTCTTGGGTGTTGTCTTGTGTGCATGCTCGTCTGTATGTGTGCCTGGGATGGGTTGGTGTTGAGGCGAATGGTACTGGGAAGTGGTAGTTGGAGGGGGGAGGGTAGAAACAGGGACAATGGCTGCAATCAGAGAGGAGGCCAGATCCTGAATCGATCGCAGTTGGGCCGCCAATCCACTGTGAATGCCCTCCAGGATTGCTTTGCATTGCTGCATCTGGGATGCCAGCCCCTGGATGCATTCACAATGGTTGACTGCCCTACAGAGATGGATCTCAGGAGGTCGATAGCCTCCTCACTCAGGGCAGCAGGGCTCACTGGGGCAGGGCCTGATGTGTCTGGGGGCAGGAGATGCCCACCCTCCTGGGTTAGAGGGCACAGCCAACTCACTGAGGGGCTACTGGGAGGGTGCTGCTGGTACAGGGGTACCGGCTGCAGCTGGGGTGGTCACAGAGGTGTCCGCCACCACCAGAGAGCTTCCATCGGAGGAGGTATCTGAGTCTGTATTGTCAACGCCGTGGTGCTCCCCTCGCCCTGCATCCCACTGAATCCCTCAGTGGACTCTGTCTCCTGGGTCCTGTGTAATGCAGCTCAGTCTGTTGCTGGCGCCCCTGCCCCTCCGCCAGATGATGATAATGCACATCGCAAGGACAGGATGCAGAACAAAAATGGGGGGAGAGAGACAAAGGAAACACTGGGTCAATTACTGCACCAACACCACAGTTGACATACACAGCACCGTCACACACAGGGAACAGGCTTAAACACTATGCATTGCACTGCCAGTGATATATGTAGATGCTCAGGCAAGATGAGGGCCACAGACCACCAACTGCACTTGCCTGAAATGGACTGCTAACATGCTCGGTTACCTGTATTTGCTATACACCCATAACCCTAGAGATGACCCATGCTGCAATGTCTGGCCTGGCCTTAAGGACACCCACTAACTCACATCCACCACCCGGACCCCACCCGCCAAAATTTGTAACAATACCCACTGTACTCACCCCCTTGTGGCTGCTGTGATCCTCTCAAGCGCCCATCCAGCTCAGGGTAGGCCACCGCCAGTATGCGGGCCATCAGGGGGGTTAGGTTCTGACGGGCACCCCTTCCTCATTGTGAGGCCATCCCCAGCTGAGCATCCACGGTCTTCGGTTCCCAGCATCTCAGGTCCTGCCACCGTTTCTGACAGTTTGTGCTCTGCCTGCCATAGACCCCCATGTCTTTGGTGATGGCACACCATATTCCCTTCTTTTGATGGGTGCTGACCTGCAGAGGCATTACAGACAGAAGAACACCATTAAACAAGCAGTTCAGCCTATCACACAAATGGCCCACCATACCCGTTTCCATCACCATTGGCACACACATCGCCCAGCGCACACCATGTACACCATCACAAGACATTCCCCCACCCCCTTACACAATGCTGGCAAACACCTCTCCATGCATTCCTCCCACATGCATCGTGCCCAATGTACACTCACCTGTTGGTCTGGAGGCCCATACAGCAGTCCATTCTGGGGTAGGACCCCATTCACCAGTTGCTCCAACTCCTCCGAAGTGAATGCACAGGCGCTTTACCCAGTCACATGGGCCATGGTGGGTTCCAGACACAGGTCACAGCAGCACACGTATTGTAGGTGTTCTCCTGTTGAATATCAGGAAACAAGTGAGAAATGAGATAGAAAATGGCATTCACGTCCGCAGTGGTGTACACCGTCACCTCCGGCGCTGATTCCCATTGGCCACTGTACTTCATAGAGTCTCATATTATCCAATGAGGAATTGCACGCCGGTACAAGACCACCTTCCGGCACGATGCCCAACGTCGGCGGAATTACCTCACTTCCACCTGGACAGGCGGTCGCCATTTCAGTGGGGAGGAACAGGCTTATCGACATTAACTGTGTTACAGATTAGATTGGCACATACCTCGCCATTAACACTGTCCCATTACACAAGTGCACCAAGTAGACTGCATTTTTGGTTCCATTGTTCAAATTGTGACAGGCTACTCACTCTTGTGTCCCTTAGATACCTACCGCCGCGGATGACTAGGAGGTGGAGACATACCCCCATTATCCTCACCTACAGACTGGACAGGGCCACAATCACGGAGCTGTGTGCCCAATTGGAGCCATACCTGATCTCATCTATCTGTCATCCAACTGGGATCCCCCCTCTTGTGCAAGTGCTATCAGTGCTCCATTTCTTGGCAACGGGTTCCTTCCAAGTGACAGTGGGCTTGGCAGCAGGAATGTCACAGCCAATGTTCTCAATTGTGCTGGCAAGAGTGTTGTCTGCCCTGGTAAAACACATGTGCAGCTACATTTCTTTCCCCCAGGTGGAAGAATTGGCCACTGTGAAGGCCGGATTCTATGCAATGGGACGTATCCCCAATATTATTGGGCGATTGACGGGACATATTGTGTTTGTACCCCCCATCAGAATTAACAGGTGTTCAGGAAACGTAAGAGTTTCCACTCACTGAATGTGAAGATGGTGTGCCAGGTTTACCAGTACATCTCCTACGTCAATGATAAGTATCCTGGGTCCGTGCAGGATGCCTTTGTTTTGAGGAATAGCAGCATCCTAAATGTGATGGCCCAACTACAGAGGCACAGGGTTTGGCTAATAGGTGAGCCTGGGTCCCCATCCACTGTATGTTAGTGTATTCCTTCTGGTGTACACCCCATTGGATTGTGTGAGGCTAAATGTGCTCCCTCAATACTTGCAGATGACTCTGGATACTCAAACCTATCGTGGCTGCTAACCTCTGTGAGGAATACCAGGACAGGGGCTGAGGAACATTATAATGAGACACATGGGCAAACCAGATGGGTCATTGAGAGGACCGTCAGCCTCCTAAAGGCCAGGTTCAGGTGCCTCCCTCTGACAGGTGGATCCCTGTGCTACTCACCCGAGACGATCTGTCAGATAGTAGTGGCATGCTGCATGTTACACAACCTGGCCTTCAGACTCCATGTACCTTTTCTGCAGGAGGAGACTGCAGATGCCCCTTTGGCAGCAGTAGACCCTGATGACAGTGAGGATGAAGAGGATGAGGATGAGGATGAGGACAGCAGTTATCCATCAGTACTTCCAATGACACACATTTGAGACAGTGCAACTGCCCATTTCCATGACTATTGGTGTATCCAGTGTGGCTGTGGCATAATGGCATTAACTTCCTTTTTATCTCAACTTACTGTCACTGATGGTTTGTCATTTTACAGATGTTGGTGATCTCACAACTGTGTACTGATGTGATGAGTACAGCCAGCTACAGGTCGTTATGTGTGTGCTCTCACAGTGTACAGTTCATTTACACTAGATGTGACTGTTTCTATAAATACACGTTTTCAATCCATAAAATACTAGTAGTCAAGTTGTGTTCAAGGGTGCTTATTGTAGTGCTAATAAATTGAGGAGAAAGTGCAATGGAATGGGGTGATGATAGAGGAAAGTTCAGGGTATTATACCAGTCTGTTTGTAGCACAGGTGTAATATCCAAGAGGCGAGAAGAAGGGGAGCAACGGCAGTTCAAAGTGGACAAGGTGACTGAGTGCGACATAAGGGGGACAATGAGGAGAGTCTCATTTCCTGACGGTGGTCTTGGCAAGTGTCTCTGGCTTCTGTCTGGCTTGCAGGGAACGTTTGTGGGGGGCTTCACCTTCTACAGGGGGAGGGGTGCTGGTGGGTCCTGTGGCGGGGCCTCCTGCCTACTAGCGCAGCTGCAGTGGTGGGCTAGTCAATGGAGTGGCTAGTGGTAGGGGCCCACTGCTGTGCTGTTGCTTCCCTCATGATGTTGGTCATGTCTGCCAGCAACCCGGCTATGGAGATCAGGGGGGTGTAATGGCCTGCAAGTCCTCCATGATCCCCTGATACTGTCCCTCCTGCAGCCGCCTGTTCTCCTACATGTTGTCAAGGATCTGGCCCATCGTGTCCTGGGGATATTGGTAGGTTCCCAGGATCCCAGATAGTGCCTCCTGGAGAGTCAGTTCCCTGGTCCTCCCCCCCCCCCCGGTGCACAGCAGTCTTCCCATTGTCCCTTATGGCCTGTGCCTCTGTCCCCTGAACTGTGTGCCCACAGCCACTGACCCCAGGTCCCTGATTGTCTTGGGTATGAAGTGTGGCGTGGGGTCCCTGTACAGGTGGGCACACTGCTGATTGACGTGTCCTGGGGACAGAGGTGTGGGTGCTGTGGTGTGGGATACTGAAGGGGAAGGCTCTGTGGTGGACTGTGCGTGGGCTTGGGTGACCAGCTGTCCAGTGGTCCCTGATGGGCCAGGTGGGTCATCCAGATCCAGAAGTCCAGAGTGATTGTCATCACTGGGGGCATCTTCTGTTGGGGGACTGGATAGTCATGGCACCTCCTCTCTGCTGACATTGGCTGGGGTACCTGTGGGGATGTAACTGATGTATTATGCTTCATGTGTGTGACATATTGTACATCCCTGGCTTCCCCTCTATCGTTGGTGTTGCCCTGCCGCCTTTTGCTTGTGTATGGTGATGTACTGTGGGATTGTTAGTTTCACTATGCTGTGCATGCTTTTGTGATGGGTGTTCATGCAGGGCTGGGAGGGCTGGACATGCATTGGTATAGCATGCAGGGTTTGGCATTGGGATTAGTCATATGTGTAGGTGCAGTGTGTTGGATGTAGTGGAGGGATGAGAATGAGGGTGAGGCTATGAGATGGCATGCAGGTATGGGAGGTGATAAGTGGTAATTGTTGACTTACCAGTAACCAGTTCTCCGGCTACTCCAGTGATTCCCTCAGGATGCAGGATTGCTCCTCCTATGCTGTGAGCTGTGGGGGAGGAGGTGGGGGTCTCTGTATGCCGAGCTGGTGCCTTGCTGCTATGGAACGTACCTTCCCCCATAGGTCATTCCGCCTCTTCCTGATGTTGACCCTTGTTCTTGGGTGCTGTCCCATGACCCTATCCACGATTCTCCCCCATAGCTCCATCTTCCTGGCAATGGATAGCTGCTGTACCTGTGCTCCAAACAGCTGTGGATCTACCCAGACAATTTCCTCCACCATGACCCTTAACTCCCCCTCAATGAAATGGGGGTGCCTTTGTAGGGACATGGGTGTTGTCTGGTGTGTGTTGGTAAGAGTGTGTTGAGTAATGTGGTGGGGTGTGTGATGTGGGGTGCGTGAGGGATGTTTAGGTGTAAGTAGTGGGTGTATCTAGTTGTCTCTGTGCTGTTGGTGTCAATCTCCTGGCAGTAATTGCTGTTTGTAAAGGGTTGTGGATACTGTGGGTGTGTGTTTTATAGTGCTATTGGTGGGTGTGTGTATGAATGTCAGGTGTGTGTTTTTTATATTGGCCAATGCAGTGTTGTTTTGTATGTGGGTGTCCATTCTGAGCGCGTCAGAATGTACCACCAGTGGTTTACCGCATTGAATTTCCACCGTGGTGATTTGTGAGTCATAATGTGGTAGGCGTAGTTTTGTTTTGTTAGCATAATGGTATGGGTGTTGGGACTGCCACTTTTCAACTGACCTTTTGGCTGGTGGATTTGTGTATGTGGCTGTATTCTGTTGGATTGGTCTGTGTGTGTGTCATAATATGGTGAACGGATATTCGCCCCCGCAGTGGTATGTTGGCGAGCGTCACCGTGGCGGTAAGCGCATTTACCGACAATGTCATAATGAGGGCCATCATCTGTTCTATTTGCATTTGTCGCCCTAATTGGGAAGGGTATACAGAGGCGTGGGCCCACTGCTCGCTATGCCACTGGATTCAAGCTAGCCTGATTGATGAGGGGTGATACCCCAAAACCAGTCCCAGGATACTTGTTTCTGGCCCAGGGAGAACCTGATCAGGCAGTTCGGGCTGGACTGTTCCCATGTGGAGCAGGATGAAGACTGATTTGCATATGGCTGGGTCCATACAGGGAAGTCATGGCAAACAAACAATTTATGGATTAAACTCAGATCTATGACTGGGGTGAATGTCTGACTTGTTCTGCATTCTGTCCATTATGTGTTCTTTTGGCAGGTGTTAAAAGAGGCCAACAGGTCCAAGGGGTCAAAGGCTGCCACTTCTCCTTTATCAACCCATCTACAGATATAAGCAGTGACCACAAGCTCAGTGCTTCTTCCACTTGATGAAGATGCAGATGAAGATGCAGAAGAGAGTAAGGCACAAGTTATTTTTGTGATTGTTTGAAGATGATGTTCTCCAACAATTTTGACCAGTAAGGGAGGAGTATTCGTCTGAAAGTTTTTAACTTTTAACTCAGATGTGTCAAGATTAGGTTTTTTCAATAACGTTTTCTATCTATTGCATAGAGGACAATTAAGTGGATTTATAATCCACGAAGAATACACTAAGGGCCTCATTACGAGTTTGGTGGTCCAGTGACTGCCATGTTGGTGGCCCGACAGCCAACTGTCTGGCAGTGCAGACTACCATATTACGAGTGTGGTGGTGGTTCAAACAGAAGACCGGCAGCGGTCCGCTCAAACCGCTAGGCAGCACAAATCACCATGGTCACAAGGAAGCACATACAGGCTGGCGGAGACAGTGTTTCTGCCGGACCCATTGCAAGGTTGAACATTACCAATGTGACCGTGTCGGTCCAGCCACCATGTACAAGCTGGTGGAAACGGACAGGCAGACACTCACCTGCAGGCAGCCTTCCATGTCTTGGGTTGCCATGGAGCCATTCATAAACATCGTGCTGCTACTCGTCCAAAGTCAATGAACTCAACATTGTTGTGGATGCCATCAACCGTAAGTAAACACAATTACCTGTAACATCAACCTTCAAAAACATCTTGTAGCACCGGCAAACACATTATGGGGGGGTATGCCAGGAGCAACTAATAAACATTTCATACAACACATACTCACTGACATACATCAACATGGACATGTACATACATACAATATGCACACTTTGGTTAGCACACTCACACTGCACTGCAACACTACTCAAATACAGACAGCCACACAGCTCAGGCACAGAGACACTGAATGCTACACAACATCATCACACACAGCAATAACTACACACATACAGCACATATACAAATACAGCTCACATACTCACATTCCACACTTGTTAGGGACTGTCCACACATACAACACATATAACTATCGATGGAACACAAACAACACCACCAGTAAATAGAGCTGCATTAGACTCACACATCACACACATCACAGCACAATGGAAGCACAATGGCATGCACAAAACACAGAGACATAAATACACTAAGAACAACATAACAACTGTGCCAACACAATTTGGATGGTGCCATCTGGGACACACAGGGAAGGAGACTGCATTGGTACAAATAACACTTTGACCAGGACCCTCAAACAACATGTCCACAGGAAATGGTCCTACATGGGTCTCAGGACAAACAGCACCAAAACCAACTGTCATACACATCTAAACAATGGGGAAGGGAAAGTCAACACAGCACATACTCCTACTGCCTGGGGCGTACCTCTACAGGAACCACCTGCAAGGGACACACGCCTAAATGGACACATGGACATGCAAATGCAAACAAAGGTAACACAATTCAACACACTCCTTGTCTGCACACACAAATCTCAAGCTGACACACATCCAATGTATACATAAGCCAGATCAGGGAGACAAGTCTAACATCTTGCGTGATCACATTGGAAATCACAAAAAATAAATACTTACCTTACCAAAAAGTGCACAACGCCATGACACCCCCATTGCATTTACACACTCAACATATACCCTACTCTTGGGAGAAAATGGCACTGCATGCAAACTCACACAGTTTTAACAACAGCAACTGGAGCAGCAAGCAGGCTCAAACGCAAACAACTGAAAGCACACAACCAAAGTCAGTCTGGAACAACAGAAAGCTAGAAAAGGAATTACAGGATAAAGGTGTACCCCAAACAAAGCAACTGTTGGGTTTATTAATTATTTGAACAACTATGAGTGTCCAAAGCCCATTGGCCAGTCCATGAAAAAGTCCAATAATGGCACACTGTTTTGCCTAAACTTGACTCCTAACTGCCATGTAACCTCCACAGGAAGGGGAATCAAGGATGCAGGCAGGCACCTCAGGGCTTTTCTGGGGGGGTCAGATTTGGGCTTGGGAGGGGTATTCTTCTTGTTGGGAGGGGTGGGCTTCTTTTTGGGAGGGATGGGCTTCTTCGGGGGAAGAGGAATGGCTCCTTGCAGGGGGCAGGGGAAGCCTTGGAGGTAGAAGGGATGGACTGGGAGCTCGATGTGGTCCTTCTGGGTCTGGGATTGGGGAACAGGGCAAAGGTTAAGGTCAAGTAAGAAAGGTTTTTTGGGTACACAAGGAAGGTCATCAGAGGGAAGGTGGGATTTGGACTCGGAAGAGGGAGGTGGAAGGGGGACGAAAGGTGGGGAGTGACTGGCTGCCATCAGTGCGGAGGCTACAACCTAAAAAGATCTCTGCAGGCTAGACATTGCAACATGGATGCCTTCGAGGAATGCATTAGTCTGTTGGAGTTGACTTGCCAATCCCTGGATGGTATTCACAATGGCTGTCTGACCCACAGGGATCATCCTCAGGAGGTCAATAACCTCCTCACTGAGGGCAGGAGGGGTAACAGGGTCAGGGGCAGAGATTCCTGCAGCAAAGAAGACACCCTCTTTTGTGAAGCCAACTAGGTGGGGAGCAACAGGGAGGGTGGTGATAGAGTGGGGGTTGCAGACAAAGATGGTACTGGGGGGTCCCTAATGTGTCTGCCACCACTAGGGAGTTGCCACTATAAAAGGAATTCTGTGGCACTCCCCTCGTCCTCCAGGCCACTGGGCCCCTCTGTGTCAATGGTATCTTGACCCGAGGTCCTGTGGCCAGATGCTTCCTCACATCCGGCTCTGCCCCATCTCCTTCACCTGCATGTGCTGATACTGCAAAAAGAATGATAAATAGGGTCATAACATGTACATGATAACACTTCAAGTCACAACTCTGATTGACAAACAATACCATCATGTCAAGTAGGCTCCATCGAAAACTTTCACACAAGCGGCACATTCATGTGCCATAACGTATGCATGCAAGCCATCTGGACTTACCAAAGTTACCCACAGGCTAATCAGGATCTCAAACAACTACAATTGCATGGCTGAAGTCTTGAAACCATAATAACCACACAACAACTCGGTAACCTCTCCATCCTCACAGCTGTGCCACATGTAGCAGACCCCAGTAAACCTGTATCCAAAAATAGTGTCCCTTTGTAAAGTATCTTCTCATATTTCACTCACAAGTTTATGCACACATCTCTTTTGCATTTAAATGATGTACCAAAAATTTGAGATGATGCCAATGAAATCCAGCTATCACAGATACAAAAGTGCAATATACTGGATTAGTTGACATGGAAATATCCATGTCACAATCAACACATTTCAACAATGCACAGCTTAAAAAGGGACACCTGTCCCAACAGAGTCAATGAAATAGTAACAATGTCACTCAGATAGGCCTCACATGTGTCATTGAAAGGAACAACAATGATGTCAGGTCCAATATATCAGGGAGAGATGTCTCCAGAATACACACAACAATGAATCAGTAAGCCCCAGGATCATCACCACTAATGTCTCACACCCATTACAATAATATCATCTGAATGTGTCTGTAATAAACATCTGTACCTTGCATGTTGGATAGACACAGAACTTGCAAGGAGTAACAGAAGGACCCCAACCTGTTGCCCAATGAGAAGCAACATCACTATTCACATTTTAGACATGCCAACCCTGGTATCTGTCTGTGGATTAATGTCTGAGCCCAAACACATGTGATGTCAACATCACTGCAAGTCATTCCAAGGTGCATGACAACAGTCAGGGAACAATCCTCAATCTTTAAACATGTGCAGTGTAGTTTTCCACATAATGCCACGTCAAGGGCATAGATAAACACAGTCGGGTTCCACAGTCTGGGCCTACCTGTCATGTAGCTCATTGCTATTGCTGTTCTACATGCCATATGATACTTTAATGCATGAAGATATCTGTCAGACAATAAACAATGCTGACACACTCCTGTCTGTGGGACAACATGAAATGGACCAACATTGTAAATGTACTAGACCACTAACAGAGATCATGCACATATATGCAAGGGAATACAGACATCAGCCCATCAACATGGGTAGAAAATGCATGAATTTGCAGATTAAGGATGTTTCCCAAAGAGAAAATGACCCATACTGACATGTAGGCACAAGCAATGTTGGCTACAGTCATGGGTCATAATTCTACTCAATGGACATTCCCCGCTTACCAAGGGAAAGTCATTTGCTTCATCTGCAAACCATTAGCCATGTAAGCCATGTCACATCTACGCTGGGCACAAACACATCACAGACTGCAGTGAGGCACCAGTCCCTATTGTACACTGAAGATAACTTGCTTCTGTGTGGCAGATGTCTACATCCACGTATGCCCAGACACATGACAGAGGAAAGTGATCCATAACCCACTTACTTTTTGTCTCTGACTTTCAGGGGAAGTATTCTGTGGGTCAGACATTACAACAATTACAACAAAAAGTATATGAATGATCACTGTTCACAGCCATTTCTGGTCCCTGAGAGAAAACTATTTGAGGATTGTCCCCAGGTTTGTACCAGGTCCCATGTTCAGAAGGCAAGGTACACCAGTTTAGTACACATGACATGCCAACACAAACAATATCCCATCTACTGTGTGACAAATGGCTCATCCCTAAGGGGAGCAGTTATTACCCAACTCAATCACCTGGCAATGGGACAGGCAGGAACTTGCTGTTTATTCTCCGCCTTGTGGCTGCTGTGCTTCCCTCAAATACCCATCTAGTTCTGGATAGGCCGCCACCAGAATTCAGGCTTTTAGGGAGGGTCATTGTACGACGGGCACCCCACACACATTTGGAGGCCAGCCCCAGCCCGGCCTCAGCGATCTTCTGAGCCCAGAGGCTCATGTCCTCACACCTCTTTCTGCAGTAGGCGCTCTGCGGTCTCTGAACCCCAAGGGTCTACACCTTCTTATCAATGGCTCTCCAAATCTCTTTCTTCTGAAGGGCATTGGCCTGCATGGAAGCAAAAGACAAGACAAGAATTATGTCTCATCCAAAATGGCTGAGCCACATAAATGTCAGTGCACAAAGCTATGAACATTCTTATTTTGCCCAAACTGCTTAAATGTTCCACACACCGGCCACTGAGTGCAGGGACATGACTACAAACACTTCCCAATCTGCAGACCAACCCACCATACTGCTCAGACCCTGCGCTGACTAGGTAGGGCAACTGAAATCTTATGGGACATGCTCTAGCAATCTGACTAAGATCTGAAGAACTATGGGACACATCACAACACTGTGGCTTCTGAAAGGTAGACTCCATATGCATTAATGTATCAAATCAGTCACACTCTGTGAGTTTGCTTTTGTATCAACATTTACTACAGGCTACTTCTAGGGCACAAAATCAGCACCAAACATGGGTACCAATGAAGGGACTGGCATGGTGGGTACAGAAATTGTGTAACATATCCAAGCATGGACATGTGGACTAACAAATGCATACTCCTGCCACCTCAATGGGTGGGGTTCAGTATCATGTACCTGTGCCACAGACCATGCTTCTGGACATATGTGTCCATCCTACAGAAAAGGCATGCATTGTACAGTTTCTGCAATGTGGCTAAACAAATGAGTCACATATCGTGGGTCCCCGGGATTCATCATCCTGCCTGCACTGTGTAACTATCATTTATGCAATAAAGCATGAGGGGACGAATTTGACCTGAGTGATGATGACAACAGAGTTGAGGGAGTAAGGGACCAGTCAGATACACACATTGACAGTGATGCCAAGTGTCCATCAATCACAGATCATTGACTCTACTAAAAAACATTTACATAGATTGGATTACTTAACAGGACATACTGAGTTACAGAGAGTGGACACAGTGTCACAGTTGCATAGTCAAAATGTCTCAAAACGAGCCTAGACTTTGACCAGTACTGGGAGATACATTTGACAGGCCGTGGTCTCTACTTGGCAGGTGGTGTGTATGTGGCAACCTGAAGGGCAGAGTGAGTCAGGAAATGCCTTCTGAATATGTTTACTAAGGCCGGAGGTGGTTTGAAATCTCAGTGGCAACATACACATAGCACACTTTACACACACCTGAAAAATACAACATGCATACACCGCTCATGCTGGCATGCAAATACATGTGGTCTCACATTGACAACATCCACATGTCAAGTGATGTTTGGGGATTGCTGTGATGTCACTCCACCTAGTTCTGTTCATCCAACATAAGGCACAACAAGGTACACTTGAAAAACACGCACACACCAAAGTCTAAGGACTCAACATCTGGCACTGAACACAGTTGCATACACATTGACTTTACCTTATATGCCACACCGACTCCACCTCCATGGCCTTGACTATACATTCTAGCACACATGGGCACAATGTAGTCTGTGAGAAGGGAAAATATGGTGAAATACAGTGTCAATAATTTTTTTTTCTGCATTTCCCACAGACTCACATAAAAACACTGTTAGAATTGGGGTCTTTGGTTGGCAGTTAGGTTACCCCCTGTCCAAGCAAGGGCCCTCACTCTAGTCAGGGTAAGTCACACAAAATCCAAATTATCCTGTGCCCACCCTCTAGTAGCTTGGCACTGAGCAATCAGGCTTAACTTAGAAGGCAACGTGTAAAGTATTTGTGCAATAAATCATACACTAACACCATATAGCACCACAAAAATACACCACAGAGTTTAGAAAAATATATAATATTGAACCGGATAAATGCAGGTCAAAAAAATTAAAATGCAGTAAGTAAATGTTGAGGTATCACTGAAAAGTGATGTAAAGGGGTCATTACGACCCCAGCGGTTGGTGGTACAGTGGAGGTATTACTGCCAAGAGGCTGGCTGTACCTACCTCCACTATTATGACATTGGCCAATGTACCACACCAACGGCCACAGTGGTAGCAACCGCTGGGCAGGAGACTTCAGTCTCAAGCCCGGTGGCCGTAACCAGGCCACCCATGGCATTATGACCCCGCCCACCGCCATGGTTTCAGTGGTTTCCTTCCCTGGCACTGATAGGGGTCTCCCCCGCCCCCTCCCCAGAATCCTCCCTCACCATCCCCCCTCTCCCAACCCCCTGCACATTTACACACCTACACGCACATATATACACACCCATACACATATGCATACACACATTCACCAACACATTCATACATTCATACACTCACAAACATACAACCAGGCACACATGCAATCTCACGACACAACATGCACGTACACTCACACCCATTCATGCACATACGCATTACACATGCATGCACGCATTTACACACAGTCACACACACCCCCACTCATGCACACAACACCCCCCTCTCCTATCGGAGAACCCGACTTACGTGCTTGCAGGGGATCCACCGGCAGGTGATGGGATGGAACGCAGCGCTGCTGCCAGCAGCAGTGTCTGCCAGCAAAACACAGTCAGACCGTATCATGGAACATGATACAGTAGGCGATGTTTGCTGCCGTGGTGCTGCTGCTAGCAGGAGTGTCACCTTACCGCCGTCCACCACCATTATCGTAGATGAAATTCCGCCAGCCTTCTGGCGGTATTCCGTCTATGGTTATAATGCCATGGACGGTCAGTAGCCACGGCTACGGTATGTTCGCGGCCGTCATCGTTGCTGTCAAGGTCCAAATGAGGGCCAAAGTGTCTTAAGTCTTTTTAAAAGCAAACAAATACTCTTTCAAGCACAAAGTACTTGGTTCACGTGAAAAATCTCTGCAAAGAACTGCAGAGGAGGAGATGCGTGGAAACAAAGGGGTGTGAGTCGATTTCTCGGGCCGCACACTGTGATGCGTCATTCAGTTTTCACGCAGGGACAGCTGTGCGTCGATTTCCAGTGCTCGGTAGTGGATCCTCTTCGGGTTGTGGGGTTTTCAGATGCCCCGGGGATGATTTCCAGCGCTGCAAGATGAAGTCACAGGAACTGCGTCGATCCAGTGTGTGTTAAATTTCCGGTCACTACGTTGGCGCTGCGTCGATCTTCTTGTTGCGAAGTCGGGCTGCTTCATTCAGGTGCGGCGTAAGGTGAAATTTTCACTGTGGCACAGGCTGTGTGTCGTTTCTGGCAGGCAGTACATCAAATTTCGCCACACAAGGAGTCCTTCTTATAGAGATGAAGTCTTTTTGGTCCTGAGACTTCAAGGAACAGGAGGCAAGCTCTATCTAAGCCCTTGGAGAGCACTTCTTCACCACAGCCAGAGAGCAGCAAGGCAGCAGGGCAACAGAGAGACAGCAGTCCTTCACAGAAAGTAGACAGGTGAGTCCTTTGAGCAGCCAGGCAGGTCTTCTTGGCAGGATGCAGGTTCTGGTTCAGGTTCTCTTCTCCAGGAAGTGTCTGAGTTGGTAGGGGCAGAAGCCCTGTTTAAATACCCAAATGTGCCTTTGAAGTGGGCTAGACTTTAAAGAGTGGCTTAGAAGTGTACAAGGTCCTCTTTCAGTTCAATCCTGTCTGCCAGGGTCCCAGTAGGGAGTGTGGCAGTCCTTTGTGTGAGGGCAGGCTACTGCCTGCCCAGGAAAACCCATTCAAAATGCAGATGTATGCAAGCGAGGGTGAGTATCCTGTGTTTGGGGTGTGTCTGAGTGAATGCACAAGGGAACTGTCACTGAACCTAGTCAGACATGGATTGTAAGGCACAGAAGGATGTAAGTGCAGAGAAATGCCCACTTTCTAAAAGTGGCATTTCAAATATAGCAATATTAAATCGAACTTCACCAGTCAGCAGGATTTTGTATTACCATTCTGGCCATACTAAATATGACCTTCCTACTCCTTTTAGATCAGAAGTTACCACTCAAACAATATATGAGGGTAGCCCCAAAGTTAGCCTATGAAAGGAGCAGGCCTCATAGCAGTGCAAAATGAATTTAGGAGTTTTAGACTCCCAGGACATGTAAACTACACAGGCACATTGGCCCTGTCTGCTGGTATGTCCCAGACTATTTTCAGTCTTTTATTTAAGGATGTACTCTCAGCAATGTTAAAAACTCCTGGACAGCTACATCAGGTTTCCTCAACATGAGGATTTCACCCATGTGAAGGGTGACTTCTATGGTTTGGCACACATTCCACATGTTGTGGGAGCCTTAGATGGTACACATGTTGCCTAGGTTCCACCACATGGCAATGAACAAGTCTATTGGAAAAGGAAGAACTTCCATTCCATCAATGTCCAAGTTGTTTATTTAGCGGACCTCTACATTTCACAGGTCTGTGCCTGTTATTGGGGTTCACTCCATGATGCCTTCATCATGCTGAACAGAGCAATTCTACAGCTGATGTCACAACTGTATCCAGCGAGTGCCTGGCTGGTCGGTAAGTCACATATGCCATGTTTATTTGTATCCATATGTGTCCAATTCCATTACAGGAGACTCTGCAAACCAAACCATCCATGGTTGTTCACACCGGTGAGGAACTCAACTACACCAGGGGAAGTCTGCTCCAATGTTGAACATGGAAGAACACAGCGTGTCGTGGAGTGGGCTTTTGGGCTCCTGAAAGTCAGATTTAAATGTCTGGACAAGACAGGTGGAGGTCTCCTCTACTCACCCGAAAATGTTTGCAAGATCATTGTGGTTTGCTGCATGCTCCATAACATTGTCCTGAGGAGAGATATCCCATATATTCCAGTTGAGGGGGAGCTAGCAGTGCCACCGGGCAAGAAACCTTAAATGCCAAGTGAGGAATACAGAGATGAAGAGGAAGGTGAAAACCTGAGGGCAGATCTCATTAATCACTTTTTAACTTGATTGCAAGTATGTAATGTTATGTGGTTACTGTGACTGTATGGGGAAGGGTAGGGGTCAGGATGTATTGAGTAGAGTATATTTTTACAATAGGCAGGGGATCTTATGGGATAGTGCATACATCCAAGGTTTTATTGCTAAGTTAGACTTGTAAACGTTACTATCTCATTGATCTGCTTTGTTTGTGTCAGTCTCATTGCAATGTGAATGGATCTACTGAAGTTTGATAAGACATTTGAGCCATATGTATAATTTTTCCAGCCTGAACTCATTGTACTATCCAGGTCTTTACCATGCCATCCTCATGTGGGCATTTCAGAGTTGTGACATTGGCAGGTGGCTGTTGCTGTTCTCACATATGAAGTGGACATGGATTGATCCAGGCAATGTTGGTTACAGATATAGGGTGTATGTGTCCTGTGCCAAAGCAGTTTGGACAACGAGTGGATGGAATTCACAATACACTTTTTTGATGTGGTGTGTTGGTCCAATTGTCTCATGTGTGCAATAATGTGGCCTTGAAACATGTCATCCAGTGCAATCCATGCATTCTCCCTTCACATTGTGCTGACAATGATCCTGTATGACCTTTGTGTAGCTATCTGTGTTTTTCATCATTGCAGGACACAGTGCCTGTGCCTCAACACTGACATAGGTTTGTAGCATGCTACCAGATGCTTGGTCATTTTAATAGGATGGACCTATGATCAGGGACAGTTGTACTGTCCTCTGTGTGTGCCATGGCGTATGTTAAGTTTGCAGACATGGGTTTAGTGTGTGATAAGGGTCAAGCTAGTGACAATACCCACTAATCTGTTAGCTTATTCTAAGGGACAAAATCTGACAAAGCCCTTTCTTCTGTGGTCTGAGTTACCTTTTGGATATCTAGCCTGACTCAATATGGTTCTGCCATTCTTGGTTATGACAGTCCAGATATTTTAACAGCCTGTGTGCTGTACTGTTGAATAAAATGTTTGGTGTGGCCAGACACTTGTGTCATTGTGTTACTAGTTATTCTCAGTATGACACTACCTAAGACATATCCCTCCTTCCATTACCATCTTATGTCTCCCTTATGTGCATAACATGGGTTTGCAGTTCAACATCTCAAAATGTGGGAAAATGGTAGTAGTAAGCATTTTTGTGATAGGTGTGTTTATTTACATCTGTTCAGGAAGTAATTGTGAGACTCAAAAAAAGGACAGTGAAGGGATCAGTCATGTTGGATGAAATCAAACTAGTAGATGACACAACATTAAAAGTCCAACATCCAGTGTTCTACTACCATGGAAAGTGGAAAGTGGTTAAAGAACAGTCAACAGAGTGAATCTGTGTAATACAAAAGAGTTGCTTCAGGAAGAAGTCACTTGCTGGGAGTGGTTAATGTCTTGCCATTTGCACTTCCTGGATGCTTAGGTGGATGTCCACATTTGGCAGGAGTATCTGCTGCTACAGAGGGAGGGGTGTCTAAGGTTGTCATTCCCCTGACAAAGCCTCCCTTCAAGTGGCTGCTACAGATGTTGAAGGGGCGGGTGTTGCTTGGCCAGAGGAAGGGGTGTGGTGTTGCTTACAGTCCCTGATCAGGGAACTACTGATCTCCCTGAACACACCTGTTAGGGAGGACAGGATGGTGTTGGAGGCCTCCCACGTTTCCATGGCATCCCAATGGAAGTTCCTCTGCAGTTAATTCATCTCCCGGAGTTCGGCAAGTATCTGGCTCATCACGCCTTGGGATTGTTGGTAAGCTCCCAAGACTTGGCTGATGGTGTCCTGACCAGGACCATCTCCAGAAGCCTCATGTCACAGGCACACAGCATCCCTCCGATGCATCCTACCCCCATGTGACTGTGCCATTGGCATTGCTTTCCCCCTACCACTGATTCCAGGACCATCATTGGCAGCGGTGTTTTGCTGTGACTCAGGATCCTGGACTGGGGGGGGTACAAGATGTTTGAAACTGCCCTCAGGACACAGGTTTGGGGGTGACTGGCTGCCTGAGAAGTTGAAGCAACGGAGCTGGGAAGAATTGATGTGGTCACGGTGAGGATCACTGGTGTCATCTAACCATGTTGCCCAGATGGGCCAGAACAGGCCTCAACGTCCACACTTCCAGGAGTGGTGTCCTAACTGAGGGCTTCATCCATGAGGGAAGTGCAAGTCTCTTCGGTGGTCTCGGTATTCACAGTGGCAGCTAGACCTGTTAATGTGAGAGATACAATGTTAAAGGTTGTATTGCATCTACCTTCAATAGTTGACAGTGACATTTGGCTAAGACAATGTACACATTGGATTTGCAGGTTTCCCATATGTGATAGGTACACATGATATCAGTTGTACTGCCCTGAGATTTGAGTGACATACCCACTCCATTTCAGTCTACTTGCTTCAGAGTGTCTGAGTTTATTAGCACTTGGAACGATGTCCACAAACATATTTATTGCTAGTGGTTCAGGCTAAACAGTGGCTGAGCAGGATGTGGTTTAGGCCATTTTGAGACCTAGTTGACTATTATGCAGGCAGACCCAGAACCTTGTTGTATATGTGATAGTTGTCATCATGTGGTCAGTGAATTATGAATGTGTCTGCTGCCAATACCGTTCATGTGATGCATCTTGGGGCCTTTGTTCTATCTCAAATTTGTTTGGCACACAGGTTAAGCTGTCCTTCCTGTCCACAATATTTTCATCTTGGCATAGCTGCTCAAGATGGATATAGGTGGTAACCACACCACAGAGTGTAGCATGATCTGTATCTTGGCCCCTCCCAGAGGGATAAACTTCATTTGTGATTTCACAGACAGATGCACAATGTCATATGGACACTGGCCTGGTTATTGGCTTTACAGATACTGACCCTCCTGGGATCCACAGGCATGTTATTCCAAGCACTACACACAGTATACATAGGTAATCCTCCCAGGTTGGTACAGTTCAATGGCTGAGTAGAGGGAGAAGGGTCATTGGAGCAGAGGACACTGTTGTGTAGTGACAGTACCAATTCCTCCTTGCCTTAGCATCCCTGCCAATACTTGTCCTACCCAGACACTATACCAATGTCATCCTGTCAGGTGAGTACAGTTCAGTGGCTGTGTTGAGGTAGAAGGGTCATTGGAGCAGAGGACACTGTTGTACCTGAGTGTAGTGACAGGACCAATGCCCCCTTGCCTTAGCATTATTGTCAGTGCCTGTCCTACCCACACTATACAGATGTCATCCCCTCAGGTGAGTACAATTCAATGACTGATTTGGGAGAGAAGGGTCATTGGAGCAGAGGACACGTGTGGCTGAGTATAGTGACAACACCAGTACCTCCTTGCCTTAGCATTCCTGGAAGGGCCTGTTCTACTCCCACACACTATACATATGTCATCCTCTCAAGTGTGTAACTTCCAATTGGGAAATGGCAAACAAGGTAATTTTGAGTAGGATATACTGTTCTGGTTTTGGTAATAGTGGAACAGTGCCTGCTGGGAATTGTAGTGCTGACAATCCCTGTACTACACACACTACACAAAGATGTTGTAACCCCAGATGTCTAGCTCATATGTTGGAGGCCAGACAGGGGTCTATGGACAGGTGGACACTGGGCTGATGAGCGGGGTGACAGTGAAGTTGGTAAAAGGTGAGCAGTAAGCATGCATAAAACTACATTTTGGTGATATTTTTGTGTTGTGACTTGCCATAATCCACTCCCCAAGGTATTCCTGTCAAATCCTCAGGATGCAGGATGGCGATCTTTGCCTCCCGTGATGTGAGTTGTAAAGGAGGAGGTGGGGGACCAACGCCAGTCTTCTGGACATGCAGCTGATGCCGGGATGCCATGGAATAGACATTCCCCCCTGAGGTCATTCCACCTCTTCCTAATGTCGTCCCTGGTGCACAGGGTTGGGCCTTCAGCATTCACTCTGTCGACTATCCTTTGCCACATATCCATTTTCCTGGTGATAGTAGAGTGCTGGACTTGGGCTCCAAATAGATATGGCTCTACTCTAATGATTTCATCCACCATAACTCTTAACTCATCTTTAGTGAAACAGGGATTTTACTGGGGTGACATGGTGGTGATGATCAAAAAAGTGATCGGTGGTGGGAAATAAACAGGTGAGGGGAAGTAAATGGAGTGGAGAGTTGCAAATGGATGTGATAGGAGTATGTTGAGAGTGTGGGATATGTGCTTAGTGAAAATAAGAGGGGTGCCTATTCTATGTGTGATCATTTTTGATAATGTGCTCTGGTTACACTGTGTTGTGTTGTATATGCAAAGGATTATGGTCTGTGAAGGGGTTTGTTTTATAGTGTGCTTTGCTGTTGTATTGGTGTGGCAATGTGTGTCAGATGCATTCTTTTCAAATCCATCCAATGTTGTGTATTACTTTGCTGACCGCTGTGGTTTGGACGGCCATTGGCGAACCACCATGGCTGACCACCACTGTGACTTTATACTTGTAATAGCTTTGGTGGTTAGTTGATAGGCTGTCAGTGCCAGTGGTCGGACCGCCCTCCAAAGTACTGGCGGTATAAGTTTTTTGGTTGGCTTTTGTCAGTCCTGCCTGTGTAACTCGTAATACGGCGGTCTGTATGATCTCCAACATGGGGGTCTTTTTGCAG
The DNA here is from genome assembly GCF_031143425.1 of Pleurodeles waltl. Lineage (NCBI taxonomy): Eukaryota > Metazoa > Chordata > Amphibia > Caudata > Salamandridae > Pleurodeles > Pleurodeles waltl. The sequence goes on along the minus strand of NC_090437.1, from coordinate 523,616,514 downwards.
CTGCCATTATGGCAATCTGGCAGTCCAACCGGCAAACTCGGAATGGGGCCCTAAGTTCCAGAAGACAGCCTGATGGCCCAATATCAATCAAGGGCCAGAAGTCCAACTATAATAAATTACCAGGATCAGGTTGTCTTTTATTATGAGGTCAAACGTCTCTAAAACAGACAAATGGAATTTGTTGTTGGTGGCATGATGGAATGCATCACCAATCAGGAGCTGGAATAGATTCGGACATAATGATGTCTCCAGTGCCCAGAATTTTACTTGTGAAGAAGGTGGTCCATTCTTCTCAAAAGGCTACAAAGGATGAGACATTTTCAAACATTGCTAAAGATGTTCAAAGCTCTTTAACTACATGGAACAGTTCAGTAGCAATAGCCAGTGCTTGTGATGTACATTGTTTTAATATTAGATTTTTACTACTTTTTTCTTAATTTTCTTTATTTCTTATTATGTTTTATAAAGCATCAACATGATTCAAGGATATTAGAGTGCTGTACAGAGACAAACTATTGCCTGTTACATCATCTGAAATATAAGTATCAAACATCAATCAACAACATAGACACTAGTAAGAAACGTGCAGAATCACAAAAAGCTTGTTCTCCGTGCACTTTTATCACAGCTTATCAGTAGGGCTGTTTATAGTAATAGTGTGGCGAGGGGGTACCCATTGAGTCTGGCTGTCCAAGTGATGACCATGGACACAGTCATCACAGGAGGAATCTCTTGAATTAAAATCATTTTGACCAAGTTTGCTAAAGCAATGGGTGATGGATTCAACTGAATCTCTGAGGGGGGAGAGTTCCATATTCTATGGGGCATTCATTTAATTTGTATTCACTAGCCTTCGAAAAAGTATATCATTTTTGGATCATTTTGATAAGTTTCTCTCATCTGTCTCTTTGCTTTAGTTTTCAATTTTAATATTGTCAGTTCAAACGAGAACTATGGTTTCAGCCTAGATTTTGGAAGAACTGTATTTAAATTGTAGTGAGGGTGTTAGGCTCAAGCAAATTTATGAAACTATAATTCATGAAGATTGCTACTGTTTCTTCATGGCTCATTTGCAGAATTAAGGCTGAAAGAGACTAAGCAATGGTCTTAGAATGGAATTGGTATTCCTTTCTTATACACAGGATTTTCACAGTTGATAAAAATAGTGTGAAAGGGGTGACCTTTAATGTGTGTATATATTGATTTGACAGTACCTGTAATTTAAAATATTTCAGCACATTTTTAAATTGCAAAGCTTGATTGATTGTGGGGGCTTGTCTAACCATAGATTAAGATTACCAAGCATGTGACAGTGATTATTTTTCAGAAAGTAGCTTTCAATTTCTCCTAAAATGTGCAATAAGCCTGTTCGGGGATTGCATTGTTAAAAAAAGGTATAGCTAGATGATCTAATTTAGAATTTAGATAAAAATTGCATCACATTGGCATGCTAGAGGACTGTAGGCTTGCCTTCCCACTTGGCGGTGTGGGCTTCCCACAGAACTTAAAATCAGTCAGAAACGAATTCACAAATGAGGGGATCAACATGGGGGTAAACCAAAATCTCTGTTAAGAACAAGAGGTAGGGGTTCAAATCTCTCAATCTGCCATGTTTATTTATGAGTGATTGGAGAGAATCAATTGCACAAAAAACAGAAATTGCCAAGTGATTTTCCTTTCAAATGATTTAAAGAATTTCTCAGAAACCTTTCAGTAGAATTGTTTTAGATTATCATAGTAAGATGTACAATTTAGTGATTAAGATCTGATTCTTACTTCAGTTAGAATTTGGGATAGCTTTCCAGTGGTACTTTATGCTGATTTGCCAACTTGAAATGTGAATTTAGAAGGGGAAAGCGCTCTTTAAAGGAGCATTCCATAAATAGGTATATTCACGTGTAGGAAGTTGGCTCTGTATGTACTATTTCAAAGTGCACAGAGTCCAAGGGTTCCCCTTAGAGGTAAGATAGTGGCAAAAAGAGATAATTCTAATGCTCTATTTTGTGGTAGTGTGGTCGAGCAGTAGGCTTATCAGAGGGTAGTGTTAAGCATTTGTTGTACACACACAAGCAATAAATGAGGAACACACACTCAAAGACAATTCCAGGCCAATAGGTTTTTATATAGAAAATTATCTTTTCTTAGTTTATTTTAAGAACCACAGGTTCAAGATTTACAAACAATACTTTAAATGAAAGGTATTTCACTCAGGTATTCTAGGAACTTTGAATTATCACAATAGCATGTACAGTTGTGACATAAATGGCAATAAGCTATTTTAAAAGTGGACACAGTGCACAAATCAACAGTTCCTGGGGGAGGTAAGTATTTGTTAAGTTCACAGGTGAGTAAAACACTTACAGGGTTCAAAGTTGGGTCCAAGGTAGCCCACTGTTGGGGGTTCAAGGCAACCCCAAAGTTACCACACCAGTATCTCAGGGCCGGTCAGGTGCAGAGGTCAAAGTGGTGCCCAAAACGCGTAGGCTTCAATGGAAATAGGGGTGCCCTGGTTCCAGTCTGCCAGCAGGTAAGTACCCGCGACTTCGGAGGGCAGACTAGGGGGGTTTTGTAGGGCACCGGGGGTACACAAGCAGACACAGAAAGTATACCCTCAGTGGCATAGTGGCGGCCGGGTGCAGAGTGCAAACAGGCATTGGGTTTTCAATAGGAATCAATGAGGAGACCCAGGGGTCTCTTCAACGATGCAGGCAGGCACAGGGGGGGCTCCTCGGGGTAGCCACCGCTGGGCTAGGCAGAGGGTTGCCTGGGGGTCGCTCCTGCACTGGAGTTCAGTTCCTTCAGGTCCTGGGGGCTGCGGGTGCAGTCTGGTTTCCAGGCGTCGGGTTCCTTGAAGCAGGCAGTCGCGGTCAGGGGGAGCCTCTGGATTTCCTCTGCAGGCATCGCTGTGGGGAGTCAGGGGGGTCAATTCTGGCTACTCACGGGCTTGCAGTCGCCGGGGAGTCCTCCCTGTTGAGTTAGTTTTCCGCAGATCGAGCCAGGGGCGTCAGGTGCAAAGTAGAAAGTCTCATGCTTCCGGTGGGAAACGTGTGGTCTTTAAAAGTTGCTTCTTTGTTGCAAAGAGTTGCAGTTTTTTTAAACAGGGCCTCTGTTCTCGGGAGCTTCTTGGTCCTTTAGATGCAGGGTAGTCCTCTGAGGCTTCAGAGGTCGCTGGACCCTGTTGGATGCGTCGCTGTTGAAGTTTTCTTCGAAGTAGGGAGACAGGCCGGTGGGGCTGGGGCCAAATCAGTTGTCTTCTCCGTCTTCACTGCAGAGCTTCAGGTTTGCAGTCCTTCTTCTTCTTTAGGTTGCAGGAATCTATCTTCCTCGGTTCTGGGAGCCCCTAAATACTCAATTTAGGTGTGTGTTTAGGTCTGGGAGGACAGTAGCCAATGGCTACTGGCCCTGAAGGTGGTTACACCCTCTTTGTGCCTCCTCCCTGTGGGGAGGGGGCACATCCCTAATTCTATTGGGGGAATTCTCCACCTGCAAGATGGAGAATTTATAAAAGTAAGAGTCACCTCAGCTCAGGACACCTTAGGGGCTGTCCTGACTGGGCAGTGACTCCTCCTTGTTTTTCTCATTATCTCCTCCAGCCTTGCTGCCAAAAGTGGGGGCAGTGGCCAGAGGGGCGGGCATCTCCACTAGCTGGGATGCCCTGTGGCGCTGTAACAAAGGGGGTGAGCCTATGAGGCTCACCGCCAGGTGTTACAGTTCCTGCAGTGGGAGGTGAGAAGCACCTCCACCCAGTACAGGCTTTGTTCCTGGCCACAGAGTGACAAAGGCACTCTCCCCATGTGGCCAGCAACATGTCTGGTGTGTGGCAGGCTGGCAAAAACTAGTCAGTCCACACTGGAAGTAGGGTATGTTTTCAGGGGGCATCTCTAAGATGCCCTCTGTGTGTATTTCCCAATAAAGTGCACACTGGCATCAGTGTGCATTTATTGTGCTGAGAAGTTTGATACCAAACTTCCCAGTTTTCAGTGTAGCCATTATGGTGCTGTGGAGTTTGTGTATGACAGACTCCCAGACCATATACTATTATGGCTACCCTATACTTACAATGTCTAAGGTTTTGCTTAAACACTGTAGGGGCATAGTGTTCATGCACCTATGCCCTCACCTGTGGTATAGTGCACCCTGCCTTAGGGCTGTAAGGCCTGCTAGAGGGGTGACTTATCTATGCCATAGGCAGTGTGAGGTTGGCATGGCACTCTGAGGGGAGTGCCATGTCGACTTAGTCATTTTCTCCCCACCAGCACACACAAGCTGGCAAGCAGTGTGTATGTGCTGAGTGAGGGGTCCCCAGGGTGGCATAAGACATGCTGCAGCCCCTAGAGACCTTCCCTGGCATCAGGGCCCTTGGTACCAGGGGTACCAGTTACAAGGGACTTACCTGGGTGCCAGGGTTGTGCCAATTGTGGAGACAAAGGTACAGTTTAGGGAAAGAACACTGGTGCTGGGGCCTGGTTAGCAGGGTCCCAGCACACTTTCAAATCATAACTTGGCATCAGCAAAGGCAAAAAGTCAGGGGGTAACCATGCCAAGGAGGCATTTCCTTACACAACCCCCCCAAACGAAAAAGGATGAGACTAACCTTTCCCAAGAGAGTCTTCATTTTCTGAGTATAAGAACCTGGAAAGGGCTCAGCATTGGCATGGGCATTCCCAGGTCTGTGTTCCACTATAAAGTCCATTCCCTGTAGGGAGATGGACCACCTCAACAGTTTTGGATTTTCACCTTTCATTTGCATTATCCATCTGAGAGGTCTGTGGTCAGTTTGAACTACAAAGTGAGTACCAAAGAGGTATGGTCTCAGCTTCTTCAGGGACCAAACCACAGCAAAGGCCTCCCTCTCAATGGCACTCCAACCCTGCTCCCTGGGGAGTAACCTCCTGCTAATGAAAGCAACAGGCTGGTCAAGGCCATCATCATTGGTTTGGGACAGAACTGCCCCTATCCCATGTTCAGAGGCATCAGTCTGCACAATGAACTGCTTGGAGTAATCTGGAGCTTTGAGAACTGGTGCTGTGCACATAGCTTGTTTCAGGATGCCAAAGGCCTGTTGGCATTCTATAGTCCAGTTTACCTTCTTGGGCAATTTCTTAGAGGTAAGGTCTGTGAGGGGTGTCACTATGGATCCATGTTCCTTCACAAGCCTCCTGTAGTAACCAGTCAAGCCAAGGAATGCCCTAACTTGAGTCTAGGTTTTTGGAGCTACCCAATCCAGAATAGTCTGGATCTTGGGTTGGAGTGGCTGAACTTGGCCTCCACCTACAAGGTGGCCCAAGTAAACCACAGTACCCTGCCCTATCTGACATTTGGATGCCTTGATAGAGAGGCCTGCTGCTTGTAGGGCCTGCAAAACCTTCTGCAGATGGACCAGGTGATCCTTCCAGCTGGAGCTAAAGACAGCAATATCATCAAGATAAGCTGCACTAAAGGACTCCAAAACAGCAAGTACTGGATTCACCAGCCTTTGAAAGGTGGCAGGGGCATTCTATAAGCCAAAGGGCATCACAGTAAACTGATAGTGCCCATCAGGTGTAGAGAATGCTGTCTTTTCTTTTGCTCCTGGTGCCATTTTTATTTGCCAGTACTCTGCTGTCAAGTCAAAGGTACTCAAGTATTTGGCAGCACCCAATTTATCAATTAGCTCATCTGCCCTTGGAATGGGATGGGCATCTGTCTTGGTGACAGAATTAAGTCCTCTGTAGTCCACACAAAACCTCATCTCTCTCTTGCCATCTTTGGTGTGAGGTTTGGGGACTAAGACCACTGGGCTAGCCCAGGGGCTGTCAGAGTGCTCAATGACTCCCAATTCTAGCATCTTGTGGACTTCCACTTTGATGCTTTCCTTAACTTGGTCAGACTGTCTAAAACTTTTGTTTTTGACAGGCATGCTGTCTCAGTGTCCACATCATGGGTACACAGGTGTGTCTGACCAGGGGTTAGGGAAAAGAACTCAGCAAACTGTTGTAAGACTTTCCTACAGTCAGCTTGCTGTTGGCCAGAGAGGGTGTCTGAATAGATCACCCCATCTACTGAGCCATCTTTAAGGTCAGTGGAGAGGAGATCAGGAGAGGTTCACTCTCAGCTTCCTGGTCCTCATCTGTAACCATTAACATGTTTACATCTGCCCTGTCATGAAAGAGTTTGAGGCGGTTCACATGGATCACCCCTTTGGGGGTCCTGCTAGTGCCTAGGTCTACCAGTTAGGTGACCTGGCTCCTTCTCTGTAGCACTGGGTAAGGGCCACTCCATCTGTCCTGAAGTGCCCTGAAAGCCACAGGCTCCAGAACCCAGACTTTCTGCCCTGGCTGAAACTCAACCATAGTAGCCTTTTGGTCATACCACATCTTCTGGAGTTGTTGGCTGGCCTCAAGGTTTTTACTTGCCTTTTCCATGTACTCTGCCATCCTGGAACGTAGTCCTAGTACATAGTCCACTATATCTTGCTTAGGCTCATGAAGAGGTCTCTCCCAGCCTCCTTTCACAAGAGCTAGTGGTCCCCTTACAGGATGGCCAAACAGAAGTTCAAAGGGGGAAAACCCTACTCCCTTCTGAGGCACCTCTCTGTAGGCGAAAAGCAGACATGGCAAGAGGGCATCCCATCTACTTTTGAGCTTTTCAGGGAGCCCCATGATCATGCCCTTCAATGTCTTGTTGAATCTTTCCACAAGACCATTGGTTTGTGGATGGTATGGTGTGGTGACTTTGTAAGTCACCCCACACTCATTCCACATGTGTTTCATGCTGACATGAATTTGGTACCTCTTTCAGACACCACCTCCTTAGGAAATCCCGCTCTGGTAAAGATACCAATGAGTGCTTTGGCTACTGCAGGGGTAGTAGTGGACCTAAGGGGAATTGCTTCAGGGTACCTAGTAGCATGATCCACTACTACTAGGATATACTGATTCCCTGAGGCTGTGGGAGGTTCAAGTGGACCCACTATGTCCACTCCCACTCTTTCAAAGGGGACCCCCACCACTTGAAGTGAAATGAGGGGGGCCTTTGGATGGCCACCTGTCTTACCACTGGCTTGACAGGTGGCACAGGAGGCACAAAACTCCTTTACTTTCTGGGACATGTTGGGCCAATAGAAATGGTTGACTAACCTCTCCCAAGTCCTGGTTTGTCCCAAATGCCCAGCAAGTGGAATATCATGGGCTAGGGTCAGGATGAACTCTCTAAACTCCTGAGGCACTACCGCTCTCCTAGTGGCATCAGGTTTGGGATCTCTTGCCTCAGTGTAAAGGAGGCCATCTTCCCAATATACCCTATGTGTTCCACTGATTTTTTCTTTGGTCTCTTCAGCAGCTTGCTGCCTAAGGCCTTCAAGAGAAGGACAGGTTTCTTGCCCCTTACACAGCTGTTCCCTTGTGGGTCTCCCTGCGCCGAAGAGTTCAACCTGATAAGGTCCCAACTCCATGGGCTCATTTCCCTCAGAGGGCAGAACTTCTTCCTCGGAAGAGAGGTTCTTTATCTTTTGCTGTGTTGAAGCTGGTTCCCCAGTCTTCTTTCTTTTTCTCTTGGAGGGTTGGGCCATTATTTCAGGCTCCAACACCTCTTTTTCACCCTGAGCCTTGCACTGTGCCCTTGTCTTGACACACACCAGTTCAGGGACACCCAGCATGGCTGCATGGGTTTTGAGTTCTACCTCAGCCCATCCTGAGGACTCCAGGTCATTTCCAAGCAAACAGTCTACTGGGACAGCAGAGGAGACTACCACCTGTTTCAGGCCAGTGACCCCTCCCCATTCTAAAGTTACCATAGCCATGGGATGTACTTTAGTCTGATTGTCAGCGTTGGTGATTGGATAAGTTTGTCCAATCAGGTATTGTTCTGGGGAAACCAGTTTGTCTGTCACCATTGTGACACTGGCACCTGTATCCCTCAGGGCTTCTACACTAGTCCCATTAATTAAGAGTTGTTGCCTGTATTTTTGCATATTAGGGGGACAGTCAGCCAGTGTGGCTAAGTCCACCCCACCCTCAGAAACTAATATAGCTTCAGTGTGAACCCTGATTTGCTCTGGGCACACTGTTGATCCCACCTGGAGACTGGCTATTCCAGTGCTAATTGGAGTAGTAGTAGAAGTGGAATCTTTCTTGGGACAGGCCTTGTCTCCAGTTTGGTGTCCCTGCTGATTACAGCTACGATACCAGGCCTTTTTGGGATCAAAGTCTTTAACCTTGTACCCAAATTAGATTGTGAAGAGGCTTTGGACCCTCCTTCCTGAGCAGGTTTTTGGGGCCCTGTAGAAGACTCTTTACTTTTACCCTTGGATGTCTCAACACTCTTCCCCTGGGGAGTCTTTGTGACCCCTTTCTTTTGGTCACCCCCTGTGGAAGTCTTGGTCACCTTAGTCTTGACCCAATGGTCTGCCTTCTTTCCCAATTCTTGGGGAGAAATTGGACCTAGGTCTACCAGATGCTGATGCAGTTTATCATTGAAACAATTACTTAAAAAGTGTTCTTTCATAAACAGATTGTACAGCCCATTATAATCATTTACACCACTGCCATTAATCCAACCATCCAGTGTTTTGACTGAGAAGTCAACAAAATTAACCCAGGTCTGGCTCGAGGATTTTTGAGCCCCCCTGAACCTAATCCTGTACTCCTCAGTTGAAAATCCAAAGCCCTCAATCAGGGTAGCCTTCAAGAGGTCATAGGAATGTGCATCTTTTCCAGAGAGTGTGAGAAGTCTATCCCTACACTTTCCAGTGAACATTTCCCAAAGGAGAGCACCCCAGTGAGATTTGTTTACTTTTCTGGTTGCACAAGCCCTCTCAAAAGCTGTGAACCATTTGGCGATGTCATCACCATCTTCATATTTTTTTACAATCCCTTTGGGTATTTTTAGCATGTCAGGAGTATCTCTGACCCTATTTAAGTTGCTGCCACCATTGATGGGAGCTAAGTCCATCTCTTGTCTTTCCCTTTCTATGGCTAGGAGCTGTCTCTCCAAAGCCAATCTTTTGGCCATCCTGGCTAACAGGAGGTCATCTTCGTTGAGGCTGCCCTCAATGCTTCCAGAGTTGCTGGACTCCCCTGTGGGATAAGCAGCATCTCTGACTATCACTTGTGGAGTCAAGGTTGGAGGAATCCTGTTCTCCCTAACTAGGAGTGGAGGTGGGAAATTTTCCTCCCCATCACTAGCTTCCTCCTCTGTAAGTGTATCTTCAGAGGGGTCGTCTCTAGCAAACTCTGCCAAGAGCTCCTGGAGCTGTACTTTGGTAGGGTTTGATCCAGTTTTTATCTTTTTGATTTTGCAGAGTCCTTAACTCTGACATCCTAAGATGGAGGTAAGGGGTGAGGTTGAGCTCCACCACCATCTCTTCTGCAGTAGACATTATGGTGGTCATTACAACCCTGGTGGTCGGTGTTAAAGCTGCGGTAAGACCGCCAACAGGCCGGCGCTAAAAAAAATTGAACTACAACCGTGGGGGAAACCGCCAACATAGACAGCCATTTTAACACTCCGACCGCCACGGCGGTATAAACAAACAGCGTGGCGGTCACCACCAACAGACAGGTGGAAGACAATGTACCGCCCTCTGTATCACAACCTACCAATCCGCCACCTTTTCCGGGGCGGATTCACCGCGAACAAAAACACGGCGGAAACAGGACTTCAAAGGGAAAACGCTCACCTCTACAGTACACATCCCACCAGGAACCAGGACGCCATGGAACCAGAGCTTCACATTTTCCCAGCTTTCATCTTCTTGCTCCTCTACCAGGAGCACGAACGCCGGCGGCAAAGACCTCTGTGAGTTCAGCACCTACGACACAGGGGAGGGGGGAGGGAAAAAACAGGGACACACACACGCAACACCCCCACCCTCACCCACGATAACACACACACTAATACATATTGATACATCACAGTTACACCCCCCAACCCCCCCCCCGGAAGAATGCAAAGACAAAAGGAAATGAGTGCAACCATTGTAATCTATTAAAATCCAGTACGCAAAAATATATATACACTATTAACAAATATATACACCAAGAATAGAAGTCCATATATTGCTCCATTTAAGTCAGTGGAACATGTTCCCACACTGCATGGGTGAGGCCCACACAAGGTACCCGAACATGACGGAGAGAACACTGCAGGGGCATCAGAAAATAATAAAATAGGCACCTCAGGGGGAAGGGAAAGGGGGGGTACCTCAGACAGATGAGTGCACAATGCCAAATCCACGAGGGAGCCACATGCCCACTGTTCAATCCTGGGGAGTGCAAAGCCACAGTCTCTCAAGTCTCTACAGTGGGTGGTTTGCCCACTGTTCAATCCTGAGGAGTGCAAAGCCACAGTCTCACAAGTCTCTACAGTGGGTGGTTTTCCCACTGTTCAATCCTGGGGAGTGCAAAGCCACAGTCTCTCAAGTCTCTACAGTGGGTTGTTTGCCCACTGTTCAGCCCTGGGGAGTGCAAAGCCACAGTCTCTCAAGTGGATAGCAGTCTCCACTGGTTCTGGAGGGTGCTTTGTGCCCAGAGTGCCTCATCCTGCCAAGGACAGAGGTAGTGGATATGATACTCTACTGGTTGTGGAGGGGGCTTACTGCCCAGAGTGCTTCATCCTGCCAAGGACAGAGGTAGTGGATGTGATACTCCATTGGTTCTGGAGGGGGCTTTGTGCCCAGAGTGCTTCATCCTGCCAAGGACTGAGGTAGTGGATATGACACTCCACTGGTTCTGGAGGGGGCTTGTGCCCAGAGTGCTTCATCCTGCCAAGGACAGAGGTAGTGGATGCCTGTCTGCACTGGTTCTGGAGGGAGCTTGGTGCCCAGAGTGCTTCATCCTGCCAAGGACAGAGGTAGTGGATGTGATACTCCACTGGTTCTGAAGGGGGCTTGTTCCCCAGAGTGTTTCATCCTGCCAAGGACAGAGGTAGTGGATGTAAATCTCTTCATGGTTCTGGAGGGGGCTTTGTGCCCAGAGTGCTTCATCCTGCTCGTGGCGGACTCAGTAGCGTCAGTGCTCTTGGCGCTCATGGGCCAGCAGTGCTTGTGGCGGCGGTGTCCCTTGCAGCGGTGCTTGTGGCGGCGGTGTCCATTGCAGCGGTGCTTGTGGCGGCAGTGTCCTTGGCAGCGGTGCTTGTGGCGGCGGTGTCCATTACAGCGGTGCTTGTGGCGGCGGTGTCCATTGCAGCAGTGCTTGTGGCGGCAGTGTCCTTGGCAGCGACTCAGCTGCTGGTGGTCCTGTCTGGGCCTGTGGGGCTGGTGCTGGTGGTTCTGTCTGGGCCAGCAGGGCTGGTACTGGCAGTCCTGTCTGGGCCTGTGGGGCTGGTGCTGGCGGTTACATCCTGACCTTCGGGGCTGGTGCTGGCGGTCACATCCTGGCCAGTGGAGCTGGTGCTAGTGGTCCTGTCAGGCCCAGCGGGGCTGCTGTTGGCGGGCGCCTCCTGGGCAGCGGGGCTGATGGCGGTCGCCTCCTGGGCTGCGGGGCTGATGGCGGTCACCTCCTGGGCAGCGGGGCTGATGGCGGTCGCCTCCTGGGCAGCGGCTTTGGTGGCTGGTGTCTTCCCCCTCTCCCGCCAGGCACTGCCCAACTTTTGATGCTTGACAGTGACTGTCCGTGCTGTGGCTCCTTGACACACTGGCTGCCCTGCTGCCTGGTGCACTCCAGAATCCGGTGACTACTGGCACCACTGATCCTGCCGATGTCATGGCTGAGGTGCTAGGTTGGGACCTGGAGAGTCGGGCCCCAGGGGACTGACGGGGTGGGAGAGGTGAGGGAAAGAGGTCAAGGGTGGACAGGAAAAGTTTCTTAGGAACACTGGGACGGGTAGCTGGAGGGGGTTTGGGAGTGGAGGAAGAGGTTGTGGTTGCAGGAGGTGTACGTTTGGTGACTTTGGGTGAAGGTGCATGTGCTGGAGGCTGTCGTGAGGTGGATAGCTGTTGGGTGGGTGTGTGCCTGTCTTTGTGTACCTTGGGAGGTGGCATCACAAACACACTGGGAGAGGACACAGGGGATGTGTAAATTGTAGTGGGGGTGGTGACAGCACGTGAGCGGGGTGTGGTGGTGATGGAAGTAGTGGCTGTAGATGTAGTGCATGCAGGTGTGAGTGGAGACGAGACTGGGAGGGAGCAGGGAGATGAGGAGGAGGGGGGACACAGTGGAGGCAGTGGATGTTGCTATGTCTGCATGTATGTGATGTTTACGTGAGTGCCTGTGGGATGTGTGGTGCTTATGTTTGCCTGAGCTTCCTTTGTGTGTTGGGGTGTGTGCATGCTGGTCTGATAGTGTGCTTGGGGTAGGCTGAGGTACAGGGGTGTGGGTCTGAGTAGAGGAAGTTCGAGGGGGGAGGCTAGATACAGGGACAATGGCTGCCATCAGTGCTGAGGCCAGAGTCTGAAAAGCTAGCTGACGGGCTGCCTGACCAGAATGAACGACCTCCAGGAATGCATTTGTCTGTTGCAACTGCCTCTCTAGACCCTTGATGGCACTCAAAATGGTAGACTGCCCAAGAGTGAGGGACCTGAGGAGGTCAATGGCCTCCTCACTGAGGGCAGCAGGGGTGACTGGGGCAGGGCCTGAGGTGCCTGGGGCGAAGGTGATGCCCACCCTCCTGGGTGAGCGGGCACGGGGCAAAGGCTGAGGGGCTGCTCGGAGGGTGGTGCTGGAAGGGGGGTGGCAGCTGTACCTGTAGATGGGGGGGGGCACAGATGGGCCAGCCACCACAAGGGAGCTCCCATCAGAAGAGGAGTCCGTTTCACTGGTCTCAGTTCCTGTCCCCACCGTGGAGCTCCCCTCGCCCTCCGTCCCACTGGTGAAATCCGACTCCGTAGTGTCGCCCTCCAGGGCCATGTGGGATGCAGCTCCCTCCTGCTCCGGTGCAACTGCTCCTCCGCCTGATGATGCTAATGCACACAAGAACAGGGAGAACACAAAAAGGGGGGGACGACAGAAGAAAGTCATGTTGAGTGCATGCATTACCGCTACCGTTGGCGGACACGACAGACACAGAAGCCCCCTGCACTACGCCACGCACTTGGGGTCCACTATTCAATCCCTGGGACATGGCCTACAAGGCTACGACCGACATCTGCACACATGGATGTCACAAGAGCCTGACTCGTTGTAGTTGGCACTGTACCCAGGTGGGGTGGGGTGCCACAGGGCCTGCCTGAAAAAGGAGACCTAACTAGCACACTGGCCCTAGCTTATGGGAACCCACAGCCCACCTCCCCAGCCCAGACACCTCCACTGCATGCTGAATCAGCAGAATGAGAGTGTACTCACCCCCTTGTTGCTGCTATGATGCCCTCAAGCGCCCATCCAACTCCGGATACGCCACGGCCAGGATCCTGAACATCAGGGGGGTCATGGTGTGACGGGCACCCCTCCCAAGTTGGGAGGCCATCCCCTGCTGGGCCTCCGCCATCTTCTTGCTCCAGCGGCGAATGTCCTCCCATCTCTTATGGCAGTGGGTGCTCCGTCTGTGATAGACCCCCAGGGTCCGGACATCCTTGGCGATGGCACGACAAATATTCTTCTTCTGGTGGGCGCCGACCTACAGGAATTGTACAGGTTATTTCCAACTGCACCGTCACAGTCATTGGCCCGCATCCCTCCCCTTGCCATGTGGCACATGCACTCACCGTTGTTTCATGCACACCTCATTCTAACCCCCCCATCTTTCATCCACCCCACTCCAAACAGGCATAGCTCATACAGTATGCTCCCAGTGTACTTACCTGTTTGTCTGGAGGACCGTAGGGTAGCGTGTACTGGGGAGGACCCCATCCACGAGTTTCTCCAACTCCTCCAATGTGAAGGCAGGGGCCCTTTCCTCATACGCATGAGCCATTGTCTTTTCCAGACTGAGGTCACAGCAGCAGCACTTGCAGTGTAGGTCCTCTCCTGTCAAAGATCAGATATCAAGTGATTGAACAGATAGAAAATGGCGGTCACGTCCGCGGCGATGCGTACCGTCACCGCCGGCGTACATCGTCATTGGCTCCTGGGACCCATAGGGTCCAATGTTAACCAATGCAGAATTGTGCCGCGGTCTTCGACTGCCTACTGAGACGGTGAGCAACGCCAGCGCAGTTACCTCATACCTCTACCTGTCTCAACACTCATACATGCTTATTTCGGATTATGAATCGTGTTCTGTGTAAGCTGTGTGTACGTACCTCTGAGTTGGTTGACTCTGTGCTCGCTGTTGTCCTTCATAGGCACCTTCCGCTGGGACATGTGAGGAGATGGCGGCATCCTCCGGTGTACAGACCGCTGGTGGACCTGTCGACAATGGAGGAAAGACATGTAATCATCACATACAGGCTAGATCGTGCCACAATCCTGGAACTGTGTGCCCAGTTGGAGCCAGTTGGAGCCAGTTGGAGCCAGACCTGATGTCAGCTATCCGCCATCCCACAGGAATCCCCCCTCAAGTGCAGGTGCTGTCAGTACTCCATTTCCTTGCAAGTGGGTCATTTCAAACAACAATGGCCATAGCATCAGGTATGTCCCAGCCTATATTTTACAACGTGTTGTCCAGAGTGTTGTCTGCCCTAATGAAACACATGCAGAGCTACATCGTTTTCCCTCAGGTGGAGGATTTGCCTACAGTGAAAGGTGACTTCTATGCCCTGGGACATATCCCCTACATCATAGGTGCCATTGATGGGACACATGTGGCATTTGGTCCCCCCGCTGGAGTGAACAGGTGTACAGAAACCGGAAGAGTTATCATTTGATGAATGTGCAGATGATGTGTTTGGCTGACCAGTACATCTGCCATGTGTGTGCCAAATTCCCTGGGTCAGTGCATGACGCTTACATCCTGCGGAATAGCAGCATCCCTCATGTAATGGGGCAACTCCAGAGGCACCGGGTGTGGCTATTAGGTGAGCACATGGAACCAAATCAGTGGGAATAGATGTCTTGGTCTGGGGATATCCCTACAGCAGTTGTCCCTTGCCTTTCTTTTTCAGGTGACTCTGGTTACCCCAACCTATCAAGGCTACTGACCCGTGAGGAATCCCAGGACAAGGGCAGAGGAACGCTACAATGAGGCCCATGGGCGAACTAGGAGGATTATAGAGTGGACCTTCAGCCTCCTGAAGGCCAGGTTCCGGTGCCTCCTTATGACAGGTGGTTCCCTATACTACTCACCAAAGAAGGTGTGCCAGATCATCGTGGCCTGCTGTATGCTTCACAACTTAGCTTTGCGACGACAGGTGCCTTTTCTGCAGGAGGATGGTCCAGATGGAGGTGTTGTGGCAGCTGTGGAGCCTGTGGACCGTGAAGACGAGGAAGCAGAAGAAGAGGACATTGACAACAGGAACTCGGTTATCCTGTAATACTTCCAGTGAGACACAGGTAAGAAGACAAACCTGCTTACTACATGTAATGTAACACTACTACTTCTCTACTGTCTGTCCTTTTCTCCCAGTGTATGGTCACTGAGTTTTCACTTTCCCTTACGATTTCACAGATGTGGGTCCCACTGTGTGACATCTGCTTTGTTTCCTCAAGGACCAGAGCTGTGTGACATAGGTATGTTGACATTACAATTGTAAGAGCATTTTGTCACTGTAATTGCTAATACACTATTTCGAAATCACTGACAGACTCCAGATTGTTTAGTGCCTTTAGGCTGTTTATTTAAGTGCTCAATATCGGAGGATGCTGTAAAATGGGGAGTGGTGATGGTGGAGGAATGTCCATGGCAGAGTCCAGTCTATCAGTCTCACAGGTGCATTGTCCAAGGGGGCATAGGTAGTGGAGCTGGGGCAGTTTGAGGATGGACAGGGTGACAAGGTGGGACAAAAAGATGACATTCAGGGCGGTCTCATTTCTTGACGGGGGTCTTGGCCTCTTTCTCTGTCTTTGTCCTGGATCTCAGGGACTGTTTGCGGGGTGGTTCTCCGTCTGCAGTGCCTCCTGTCCACTAGCGCCAGCAAAGGTGGTGGGCAGTTCATCGCCCAGGCTAGTGTCAGGGGCCCCTTGTTGTGCCACAATTTCCCTGCTGGTGTTGAGGACTTCCTTCAGCACCCCTACGATGGTGCCCAGGGTGGAGTTGATGGATCTGAGTTCTTCCCTGAAGCCCAAATACTGTTCCTCCTGCAGCCGCTGGGTCTCCTGAAACTTGGCCAGTACTATTGCCATCGTCTCCTGGGAATGATGGTGCGCTCCCATGATATTGGAGAGGGCCTTGTGGAGAGTGGGTTCCCTGGGCCTGTCCTCCCCCTGTCGCACAGCAGCCCTCCCAGTTTCCCTGTGTTCCTGGGCCTCTGTCCCCTGAAAGGTGTGCCCACTGCCACAGACCCCAGGTCCCTGTTGTTTTTGGCGTGGTGGGTTAGCCTGGGTTCCCTGTAGTGGTGGACATACTGCTGTTTGACGTGTCCTGGGGACAGATGTATGGGCCCGCTGGGTGGGTGCTGTGCTGGTGTTTCCAGAGGGGGGAAGCTTTGTGGTGGCCTGTGACTGTGTGAGGGGAACCGACTGTCCCGAGGTCCCAGATGGGCCGGGCTGGTCGTCTAGATCCAGTTGGACAGAGCTGCTGTCATCACTGTGGGTCTCTTCTGTTGGTGGTGTGGACATGTGTGGACCCTCCTGTGCGGTGACGTTGGGTTGGGGTCCTGTAGCGGTGTAAAAGCATGATTATTGCATCTGTGTGTACCATGGTGTGCAATGGGTGGCTGACCGTGTACCCCAGTGCGTACATTCCTGTGTGGGACCTTGTGTGATGATGGTTTAGGGGGGTGTATGGGTATGTGCAGTGGCCATGCATTGGTGATGGGTGTCCATGCTTAGGTGTTGCATGCAGGGCTTGGGTTTGGGATGTGTGGTTTGTGATAGTGGGACATGTGTGAGGAGTTGGAGTGATGGGGGTGAGGGCGAGGGTGGGGGTATGTGATAGCATGCAGGTAGGGTGGGGGTTGTAATAGTTAAGGTTTGACTTACCAGAGTCCATTCCTCCAGCTACTCCTTCAAGGCCCTCAGGATGCAGAATCTCCAAGACTTGCTCCTCCGATGTTATTAGTTGTGGGGGAGGAGGTGGGGGTCCGCCGCCAGTCCTCTGTACCGCAAGGTGGTGTCTGGATACCACGTAACGCACCTTCCCCCGTAGGTCGTTCCTCCTCTTCCTGATGTCATCCCTATTTCTTGGGTTCTGTCCCACTGCGTTGACCCTGTCCACTATTCTGCACCATAGCTCCATTTTCCTAGCTATCGAGGTGTGCTGCACCTGTGATCCGAATGGCTGTGGCTCTACCTGGATGATTTCCTCCACCATGACCCTGAGCTCCTCCTCAGAGAACCTGGGGTGTCTTTGCCGTGCCATGGGGGTGTGTGGGTGATGTGTGGGGTGGTGTGTGTTATGATATGTGGGGTGATATTTAGTGGTGTGTTGTGTGGGGTGCGTGGATGTTATGTGGGTGATGGTGTTGTGTGCCTGTGGATACCTGGTTATAGATGGTGGTGTCTCTCTCTGGCCTTCTATCGCAATTGTGGTCGTAAGGGTTTCTGGGTGATGTGGGTGTGTGTTTTATATTGTATTGGGTGTGTGGGAGTGGTGTGTGCATGTGTATCAGGTGTGTGTATTTCGAATTGTCCAATGTGGCTGTGTTTTGTATATGTGTGTGTATTTTGAGCGCCGCGGTGTGTACCACCAATGGAATACTGCAGTTGAAAGACCGCCGCCTGGATTCGTGGGTCGTGATAGTGTGGGTGTATTTCTGTTGGCGTGACGGTGGAGGTTTTGTTTTTGCCAGTTTATCACTGACCTTTGATGTGGTGGACTTGTGTGTGTGTCTGAATTTTGGCAGATTCCGAGCTGTGGGTCATAATAGCTGTGGCGGATTTCCGCGGCGGTATGTTGGCGGTCGTCTGCGCGGCGGTAAGCGACTTTTACCGCCAATGTTGTAATGACCCCCTATTTCTCTAAAAGTTGGGATACTTTTTAAGAATCTAAAACTATCTCTAGAACTTAATCCAAACTTTTACAAAAACTTTTAAACTCTAACAGAAATGCTAACAGGGACTAACACAAGGCCTTAGCAGGACATTTATAAATTTAGAAAAATAGCTCAAATTTCAAAAATCAGTTTCTAATGACAATTTTTTTAATTTAGTCATGTGATCAGGTATTGGCTGAGTAGTCCAGCAAATGCAAAGTCTTGTACCCCACCGCTGATCCACCAATGTAGGAAATTGGCTCTGTATGTACTATTACAAAGTAAGAAATAGTGTGCACAGAGTCCAAGGGTTCCCCTTAGAGGTAAGATTATGGCAAAAAGAGATAATTCTAATGCTCTATTTTGTGGTAGTGTGGTCGAGCTGTAGGCTTATCAGAGGGTAGTGTTAAGCATTTGTTGTACAAGCAATATATGAGGAACACACACTCAAGGACAATTCCAGGCCAATAGGTTTTTATATAGAAAAATATATTTTCTTAGTTTATTTTAAGAACCACAGGTTCAAGATTTACAAACAATACTTTAAATGAAAGGTATTTCACTCAGGTATTCTAGGAACTTTGAATTATCACAATTGCATGTGCAGTTTTGACAAAAAATGGCAATAAGCTATTTTAAAAGTGGACACAGTGCAAAAATCAACAGTTCCTGGAGGAGGTAAGAATTTGTTAAGTTCACAGGTAAGTAAAACACTTACAGGGTTCACAGTTGGGTCCAAGGTATCCCACCATTGGGGGTTCAAGGCAACCCCAAAGTTACCACACCAGTATCTTAGGGTCGGTCAGGTGCAGAGGTCAAATTGGTGCCCAAAACACATAGGCTTCAATGGAAATAGGGGTTCCCCGGTTCCAGTCTGCCAGCAGGTAAGTACCTGCGACTTTGGAGGGCAGACCAGGGGGGGTTTGTAGGGCACCAGGGGGACACAAGCAGGCACAGAAAGTACACCCTCAGCGGCATAGGGGCGGCCGGGTGCAGAGTGCAAACAGGCGTCGGGTTTTCAATAGGAATCAATGGGGAGAACCGGGGGTCTCTTCAACGATGCAGGCAGGCACAGGGGGGGGCTCCTCCGGTAGCCACCGCCTGGGCTAGGCATAGGGTCGCCTGGGGGTCTCTCCTGCATTGGCGTTCGGTTCCTCAGGTCCTGAGGGCTGCGGGTGCAGTCTGGTTTCCAGGCGTCGGGTTCCTTGAAGCAGGCAGTCGCGGTCAGGGGGAGCCTCTGGATTTCCTCTGCAGACGTTGCTATGGGGGCTCATGGGGGTCAACTCTGGCTACTCATGGGCTCGCAGTCGCCGGGGAGTCCTCCCGGTAGAGTTCGTTTTCAGCAGATCGAGCCAGGGGCATCGGGTGCAGAGTGGAAAGTCTCACGCTTCCAGGGGGAAACGTGTGGTCTTTAAAAGTTGCTTCTTTGTTGGAAAGAGTTGCCGGTTTTTTAACTGGCCCGCTGTTCTCAAGAGCTTCTTGGTCCTTTAGATGCAGGGTAGTCCTCTGAGGCTTCAGAGGTAGCTGGACCCTGTTGGATGCGTCGCTGTTGCAGTTTTCTTCGAAGTAGTGAGACAGGCCGGTAGGGCTGGGGCCAAATCAGTTGTCGTCTCTGTCTTCACTGCAGGGCTTCAGGTCAGCAGTCCTTCTCCTTCTTCTTCTTTAGGTTGCAGGAATCTATCTTCCTCGGTTCTGGGAGCCCCTAAATACTCAATTTAGGGGTGTGTTTAGGTCTGGGAGGGCAGTAGCCAATGCGCTAGTCTCAAATGTGATATGTATTTATTAGCAGACAATCATTGCAGTCCTATCCCTGAACTATTTTGGCCACCTATACTGTAGATCTTAAAATGAGCAAGCAGCAATCTAGAATGGGGAACAATCATCTGTGAGCCATGTTTCAATCATGCATTGCAGACCTAAGGAAATGCCAGGGATCTTGGTTCTATATTTTACTGCTGATTTCATATTGCAAAGCAATACATTTAGGGGGCCTCATTGTATGTCTGTTTAGGTGGTTAAGCGGGAAACACTCCTCAGATTTATATGCTGATTTAGTGTCCCTACTTTAAAGCCCTGAATAGACTCAAGTGATAATGTTCACTTAGCATAGAAAATTGACATCAGGAATTCAGGAAGATAGATTTTCTTTAGATCAGCACCCCTTTCGGCTTATATAGTTAAAAACCTAGGTGGGCCCTAGCAGCGTAGCTGATTGCCAGCAGCATTCAGGTATGGTGTGTTTGGTTGCAGATGGGCTAGTCCTAAGGCACTCCACTGGTCAGCCAGCAGCTGCATATCACCATGTTGTAATTGGTCTAAAAAGGAGCTCAATTGGCCTGCACGTCATTATGGAGAAAACTCACTCTAGTAACTAGATGGCAGCCCCATTGTTTTGAAAAAACAGCAGGTGAAGGATTCGTATGTTTTCTTAGATGAGCTGGGAAGAGCGCAACCTGTGAGTTACTAATATCTCATGTTCAGGAAGAGTGTACTTGCTCGTTGATTACTGTTTCACGCAGCACCCAATATTTTTCTTCTGAGGTGCCAAAATATGGGGATTTCATCCAACGCAAGATTGAGCAAAAAGGTGTGACTGAACTTTCCCATATCTTTGGGAACTGGTATTTGACAGAGTAATCAGGAGCCTGCAATTAAAACCAGCTGAACAGCCATGTACTTGGGCCCGTATTTATACTTTTTGACGCTAAACTGCGCTAACGCAGTTTAGCGTCAAAAATTTTTGCGCCGGCTAACGCCATTCTGAAGCGCCATGCGGGCGCCGTATTTATTGAATGGCGTTAGCCGGCGCAAGCAGACCGGCGCTGCCTGGTGTGCGTGGAAAAAAACCACGTACACCAGGCAGCGCCGGCGTAGGGAAAAATGGCGTTAGGGCGTCTTAAAAATGGTGCAAGTCAGGTTGACGCAAAAAATTCGCCTCCACCCGATTTGCGCCATTTTTAACGACACCCAGACGCCATTTGCATGACTCCTGTCTTAGTAAAGACAGGAGTCATGCCCCCTTGCCCAATGGCCATGCCCAGGGGACTTCTGTCCCCTGGGCATAGTCATTGGGCATTGTGGCATGTAGGGGGGCACAAATCAGGCCCCCCTATGCCAAAAAAAAAATATTTAAAAAAAAAATGTATACTTACCTGAACTTACCTGAATGTCCCTGGGGTGGGTCCCTCCATCCTTGGGTGTCCTCCTGGGGTGGGCAAGGGTGGCAGGGGGGGTCCCTGGGGGCATGGGAGGGCAGCTGTGGGCTCAGTTTGAGCCCACAGGTCCCTTAACGCCTGCCCTGACCCAGGCGTTAAAAAGCGGCGCAAATGCGGGTTGTTTTGACCCGCCCACTCCCGGGCGTGATTTTTGCCCAGGAGTATAAATACGACGCATTTGCGTCGCAGTCATTTTTTTGGACGGGAACGCCTACCTTGCATCTCATTAACGCAAGGAAGGCGTTCACGCAAAAAAATGACGCTCTTTACTCCTACTTTGGCGCTAGACGCGTCTAACGCCAAAGTATAAATATGGCGTTAGTTTTGCGCCGAATTTGCGTCGAAAAAAACGACGCAAATTTGGCGCAAACGGAGTATAAATATGCCCCTTGGTCTTTTAACAAGGGAGGAGATGTCTGGAACGCTTTCAGCATTGGCTGCACCTACGGAGATGAAACACTACAGGCTACGTTTCTCTGCTGATATTCCCTAACACATAACATTTTGGTTGTGCACTTTCATAGAGGACAACCCTTATTTGTATATATATATATATATATATATTTGAAACAGATGGGAGCACCCTGCCTCACACTCCAGCATGCAGTCAGCCCCATTGTATCATGGTAAATGCAGTACACATTTTTTTTTACTTCATAAACTAGTCTGTAGTTTTTCACCTTAGGGGGTGCAGCTAGTGTTGTATGTCTCTGGACACGTGTTTCTGGGTTTAGCCCTTCATCAGCAGAGAGCAGCTTTGTCTGTGGGGGTTGCTGGAAATGCTGCCAAAAGTCCTCTCAGGTTTCTGTACCACTCACTTGCACGCAGGTGCTTCAACCAGAGCTCGTCAACTCACTGGCTCACTTGCTGCACCTACCAAGGTGAAAAACTTTAGTTTACTTCATGGATAAAAAACGAACTTGTACTGCATTTACCATGATGCACTGGGGCTGACTGTATGCTGGAGTGTGAGCAGGGTGCTCCCTTTCTGTTATATATATATATATATATATATATATATATATATATATATATATATATATATATTTCAACTGCTCCTGCTGTTCTTCCAATGCTGGCCTTACGGAGCTGGTGCACCATTATGGGCTCAGGACCCATATTTAAATATCTCAATTTGAATTGTAGAAAAACGGCACTCCCAACAATTGCTGGATAATGACGAGATTTATTTACAAATCCATTCTACAAGGCTTATCAAGCCTGGACGCGTTTTGACCATAACGGTCTTTGTCAACAGCCAAAGTCATTATAATGATCTCCACTCCCCTCAACCTTTATAACCTAGTGCATCAACATAAAAGAAATACTATGAGCATTTCATGAAACCAATTTGAACTTCTAAACACACATAACTAACAATATTACTTCACCACATGGTTAATCACTAATACGCCTACAGTGTTAAATTATCATTGTGTACACACAAATGGGCCACTTAACGATCCTTATCAGCATTAATATCATCAAGCAATTATTCATCCATTACCCTAGTAAACATAAAATCACGTATCATACTTCTACAATTCTAATCTACGGGCCCCAAAGAAAAAAACGATATATATATTATATATATATATATATATATATATATATATATATATATACGGATATTTTTTACATGACATTCATCCCTCATTATTTTCTACATCTAATTATAATATCTTTCATGCAAATGTATGGTGGATATCAGCCAATGTGAACAAAAAGTTCCTCATCCTTATTAAGACCCCAAGGATGGCGACTATTAAGGCGAATGATGTATTCGGATTCTAGTTTCCTGAGTCTTTTTTCTCTGTCCCCACCTCGCGGTGTGGGAAGTACCCTGTTTATTCCAAAAAATTACATCCTATCGCTCAAACCTGCATGATTTACATTACAGTGGCGAGCTACAGGGTAGGCGGGATCATTATTCTTGATAGTCCACCAATGTTCTAAAGTCCGTTTTTTTAAGGGAAAAATGGTACTTCCTAATTATTGTAATCCACATGGGCACAGAATAACATAAATTGCAAAATCCGAATTACAACTAAGGAATTTTGTGATTTTCTCAGTTTTTCCGGTTGGTAACAAATAATACTTTTGATTTATGCTGTTTTTACAGGCCTTACATTTAGGGCATCTATAGAAACCTTGTTGTTTGTCCAGGAAAGTCTCCCTATTTCGCTTGGAGTAGCTATGTACTAACATGTCCCGTAGGGAACCACTTCTTCTGTATGTCACACTAGGCTGGGGGCTTACTAACTGGCCAACCACCTTGTCAGCTCTGATTAGATGCCAATATTTGATCGGAATTTTTTTTACTGCGAGGGATTCTACATTGAATGTTGTTATAAAATGTAGAGTATTGGTGTTATCTCCCCTATCCCTTGGATGGAGGAGTCTATCACGCTGGGACATTGCTACTTGCTGGCATGTCTTGGATAAAACCCTTTTAGGATGGCCCCGCAATCTGAATCTGTGAATCATCTTCCCTTGTTCATTCATGAAACCCTGAGCTGTACTGCAGTTCCTTTTAGCTCTGAGAAGTTCTCCAGAAGGTATACTCCATTTTAAGTTTGGAGGGTGATGGCTTGATGCATGTAAAATGCTGTTATCAGATGTACTTTTTCTATACAACTTTGTCTAGAGAGTACCATCCTCCACCCGAACTTCCACATCAAGAAAATCAATATTTTGTTTATCTATCTTGTGTGTAAATTTCAGATTCAAATCGTTTGAGGGTAACCATTTAAAAAAATCATGCAATAATGGTTCGGGACCATCCCAAATTAGAAAAATATCATCTATATATCTGGTCCAAAAAACAATATGCTCAGACCATTTTTCGTTCTCATCAACCCAGACATGCTGAGTCTCCCACCATCCCATGTAAAGGCAGGTATAACTGGGGGCAAAGCAGCTTCCCATCGAGGTCCCAGACATCTGTCTAAACCAATCATCTTGAAACAGAAAAAAATTATTCTCAAGACAAAACTGTAATAACCTCAAAAGCAATTCAGAATGCTCATACATCCTGATGGGTTTATCCCTGAAAAAGTGCTTACAGGCATGAATACCTAGACCATGTGGGATGCAAGTATAGAGTGCTACTACATCAATTGTCACCATAACATAATTTGATTTCCATGGAATATGTTCTATTTTGCTAAAATAAATCTGATGTATCTCTAAAGTACGAGGCCAACCCCGATACATATGGGCCAATGAAATGGTCTAGATATATTGATGCATTTTCCAGAAGGCTACCTCTCGCTGATACAATGGGTCTGCCAGGAGGATTCAGCGGGTCTTTATGAATCTTTGACAACAAATAAAAGCAAGGTGCTAATGGTTTTTGTATCAAGAGAAATTTAAACTCATCGTCAGAAAGGAGACCGCAATCCCAACTTTCTCTAAGCAAGTTATGAAATTATGTTATGGATGACTGATACGCTGTTATAGTGGATCTCTCATAAAAATTTTAATATAACAGTTGTTTCTGTGCTTCCTTGTGATATTTTTGTGTATCTCATAAAACTACATTGCCCCCCTTATCCGCTGGTTTGATTACAAATGACGTTGCCTGTTTCAAAGAAAATAAGGCTGCCCGTTGGCCTGGTGTCAGATTATTTGCAAATGAGTTTCGGGTATTCTTGCACAGTGAGAGTAACTCAAAATTAACAGCATCATGAAAAGCATCAATGTTGTCATGTGGGGTGGTGGGATTACACCTCGACTTAGGTCTAAACTTACTCTCACTCATATCACCAGTCCACAAGCCCAATTCATGTAAGAGTTGCTTATCTGTCTCCCACAATTTTTCTCCAATTTCTAATTCTCTCAGTGTAGCTAAGCCATCAATGTCTCCTAAGGTTAACTAAGATGATTGGTCAACAATTCCACCATGTATTTTTCCTTCCTGCGAGGGCAATCGAACTTGTTGTTGAGCAAAGATTTTCATTAGCTTCAATTTTCTAACAAATTGGAAAACGTCAATCCGAGTCTGGGTGTAATCAAAATTTGCTGTGGGCAGAAAGAAAGTCCTAATTCTAATATATATATAATTGTTTTTTTCACTTTGAAATGTTGTCTGCAGGAACGTTAAAGTTAGGAAATAGAATTAAAAAAACATTAGAAATTCACTGAAAAAACAAAGGTTGCAGGGACATTATAGTTAGGCTCACATTTCACTCGTACAAAACCAGTGAAATTCAGCAGTTAGAGTTACCTGAGCTAGCTATAACTTACGCCCCCACAGTGCACTGCCTATGACCTCACATATCCATCACTCATGACATAGTCAGTGACATTACTGATCACATCACCCACAAAAGCACTCACAAAAAGGACAATAAGCTGAATAAAATCTAGCTTTCTGGCAAATTTGGTGTAATTCCATGTAATGTCGTCCAGCGGTTTGGGCGCTGTAGTCATGTTCCAAATTCCTATGGGAGTTAATATGGGGAACACAATTGTTTTGACGCCCCCCCTGCTTTTTGTCATCCTGCTTGAAAGATCCAAACTTTCCATGTGCAACAAGAATTACCGGCACACTTTTTTGGAAAAGTTTGTGAAGATCCTTCTAACGGCGCCTAAGATATAGGCTAGTCAAAAACACTTTTCCTGTGGAAACAGAGTCGTAACTATAATATAAGTATATATATCAGAAATTTCTAAATAAATAATCAACAAAAATAAACACATATATTGATACACCATTCCTAAACAAGTGTCTAAATAACATAGGGCTGTGATCGTATCATGTTAAATTCCAAGTTGCATGTAAAAAGCAGGTGGCTTTGAGGCGGACCAATTAGGAGCCAAGAGAGTAAATTACATTGGCAAATTATTGGGCAAACCCACACACAAACTGATGTGCAAGAAGTGTAAACAGCATGTTCAGAAATCCTTTCACAGTTCATTAGGGTTATCCCTCTCTCACATGGACAGGAACTTAAGGAGACTGGTTCCTCCATGTATGAAATTGGGGTATTAGGTTGAAGGGATGAGAACCCAGGTTGAAAATATTCACAGTTTGTGTCGAGGTGAACCAAAAGAGTCAATAAATAAACCTGTGCTTAACCCTCTGGTAGCCTGGCACAAAGCAGTTAGGCTTAATTTAGAGGCAATGTATAAATAATTTTCAAAGTACTCAAACAGTAGAAAACATGCAGACAGTGTAATAAACGCAATGACACCAAAATGGCAAAAATCCAATATGTAGAACCCGAGAAATGAATTTTTAAAATTTAAATTGAAAAAAGTGACAAAAAAACACAAAACGCCATGCACAGTTATCTGGTCATGCTAATCTGAGTCAAAGTCAAAAGTTAAGGCCAACATCACTGGAGCGATGGTCGAATACAGGGACCAGGTTCATCCTGGGTTAAGGTTTATCTTCGCACTCAGAAAAACTTAAAGAGAAAAAGTGGTTGTTGACGTGTCGTTAACTGAGCAAGCTTCAAGCTGGATGCCAAGAGGGGTTCGACAAAGGTGGGTTGCTGAGGAATAGGGTTACAGTGCAGTCAGTGATGAAGTCAGGAAAGCTCCAATCAGACAAAGTCTATACCCACGAAGGCCACAACACCAATTGGTGTCAGTCCTGATGAAGATCTCCACATTTGGACTTAGAAACCTTGCTAGAATTAAGAGCTACATCAGTGGGGTAAGCCAGCAAGCTGACAATGACCATCAATTCGACATTCATAACTGTAGCTTCAATGGCAGTCCTGGTTTCTGACAGTTCTCTAGGCAGAAAGTATGCAAACTGTTTCTAAGTCCCAGACCTTGCAATTTGGGGACAGGATGACTACACTTTACCACCAGCCAGTGGTCCAGGACCTGGAGGCATCACTTGGAAGTTAGGGCTCACTCCAACAAAAGCCAGGCTGCAGGGACCATGGCAGATTTAGTTGGTAATGAAGAGCTGGGCAGTTGCAAAGAAAGGACCTCTAGAAGCTTGTTGTGACCCTCTCCACTTTTGCAGCAACTCCTATATGTTTTACTGTGTGATATCCCACAGTATCTTCTTTTGTCCCTCTTTTTCTCTAAAACCAAAATGTCAGAAAACTTCCTCCCCTGGTGAGAGCTCCTTGTGCCCACCTAGAAGTGTGTATATTAAAATAGGAAAACCCTCCTTTCTAGTCACTCAAAAACAGCTCTGGTAACAGCTTCCATCTCCCACTGGGTTTGGAGACAAACTGACTGGGAAGACAAAGTCAAAAGGAGGCAGACATAGGTGTGAGCTAAATCTGCTAGTGACAGGGTAAACATCGTTTGAAGCTCAGCAACAGGATGGCTATGGCCCCCATCCCATCCTGCTCAAGGAGGAAAATAATCTCTCCACACCCAAGTCTTATGTCCACTGTCTGGGTGCAATCCACATATCAACAAGGGGGGACATTTAGAAGTCAGGGTACGCTGACAGAAAGAAGTTTTTGGCTGAGGCAAAGAAATGACAAAGTTCTAAAAAAATATTCTAAAATAGTAATATAAACTTTGACTCAATATTTAAGTTGGATTTTAAATTACTACTAATGAGTCCTAATATCATTATTCTAACTGCTTCCAAACCAAAATTAAGTATTATAAGTTGTTACAATGTAACCCTGTGTTTTCTTATAGAAGAGTGAGCCTTGCTTACAATTAAAAAACACCTTTGAGGGATTGTCATTGCCAGGACATCTAAAAAATGAAGTCCTACATTTTTATATGCTATACACTGTGCCCTATGGAAATTTAGGGCTTACGTAACAGTGACTAATAAGTATTAAAAAAGAAGGTTTAAGCCTTGGAAAAGGCTTATTGTGTCAGGCTGAAATGGCAGTTAAAAACTTTATGCCAGGCCACAGGGGCAGGCCTGGAGATGTGTTTTCCAGTGCTACTTTAGTGGGTGGTACAATAGGTGCTGATGCCCACTAACAACATTTATTTTACAGGTTCTAGGTACACATACTACCATATACTATGAATGTATAAGTAAGTTAAATGTGCCAATTAAGAATAGGCCAATTTTACCATGTTTCAAGTGAGAGCACAGTCACTTTATTACTGGTTAGCAGGTGTAAAGTAAGCCCTATGACCAACAAAAACGGGTTCTGCAAAGGAAGGCAAATATCTGGTGGAAGTCCACCAAAAGATAAATTCCAGCACTTAACATAGAGTGGAAGGATGCCCTAAAAAATATCTCAGAAATCTGCTTCCACTGAGGTCAGGCCTGGCCACAGCAATCGAGTTTGTCAAAAATGTATACCCCCTTCCCTACCCAGCTTTCCACAATGCCAAAGGCCTGTTTTATGTGGGAGATCAAAACTGTCAAACCTGATTGATGGGGATGTGGAACCTGGATATGCTTCTAAGGTAATGCTAAAAATCCAACAACCCTTCATACAAATAGTGCTTATAGATGACCAACCACTGACTGCATTCTAAGATATGGGGGCTAACAGAACAACATCTGAGCTGTGGACCTTGAGAAATGTCTCTATGGAGTCACAGACATGACTAGGCATGCTAGGGCAAATAATTTTAGGTACTCCATGTCACGGGGTGGACTTACATGTCAAGTACAAGACAAGGAAACTCTAATGGCAGTACCAGACAACCTTCTTACAATTTGGAATAAGGAGGTATATCACAATATGAATATTATAATTTTTGGCAGAAGTAAGAGAATTATCATATCCTCTTGAAATACTGGGATTCCCCACAGGGAAAGATACTGCATCAGGGATTGACACAGTGATACCTGCTTCTCTGACAATCCTGTTTCTACAGGCAGAGGCCCCATCTTGGGGGCAAAGTGTGGTAGAAGATCGAGTGCCTGGATTTATGTGTTCACAACCCAACTGAGGAGGCCACTAGGAGGTAGGTCTGAACACTGAAAAGGGTGCCCTTAGGTTAACATGCATGGTTTTCCAGACCACTTTTGGTCAACATGTGCCAGAGGTTTCCTGACACACCATCATTAAAATGTCCCAGCTTTCCAGTTCATTTCTCTGTCTCCTCCTAAGAGAATTTGCATCATAACCTTTCTGCTAAATTTAAGCAACTCTTCACCGATAAACCCCTGCAAGGAGGACAGCTTAAGAGGTGACATTGACTCATTGCAGAGACAGCACAGAGCACCTCTGCATACCTCAAAAGGTGGTGGTCCTGCATCCACAGGGACAAATGAAGAGAAGTGAGATTGGTTTCTTTTAGAAACTGGGTGTTGGTTGACTGGGGTGTAAAGTTTAGTCAAACAACAGCCACAATCCTAGTCAGGGTAAGTGTCAGGCAAACCCTAAATTAACCTGTGTTCATCCTCTGGTAGCTTGGCACAGAGGAGTCAGGCTTAATGTAGAGGCAGTGTGTAAAGTATTTGTGCCACATTACATACAGTAAAACAGTAAAAATACAATACAAAAAGATTCCACACCAGTTTAGAAAAATAACCGACTTTAATAAATAAAACAAGAGCAAAACAGAAAAAATCCAAACCTTGAGTTGTAATTTTTTTTAAAATAAACCGTAAAATAGAATTTGAAGCAAGAAGCCGCTACTGGGGATATTTGTCGAAGGTGGACTGTCAAAAGTTTACTCCAATCACGATGGAGCACAGGCCAGCTAAAGGGACCCCAAGTGGCCCGCTGTACCCAAGTACCTTAGATCTTGGGTTGCGAAGCATTGTGTCGGTTTGGAACCACACAGACAAAGTGATGTGTCCATTCTACTCCACACAACCGTGGTGATGTCTCAGTTTTGAGATGCATTGAGTGTGAGATCCTGCTACATCGATGTCTCGGATCCAGGCTCCAGGTCTTGTGATGTGAAGAAGGTTGTCGGAATGCATTGTGCAGTCGAGGTGATTTGTCAGTTCCTATGAGTGTGGAGGCTGTGATGCGGAGTTCTGGTGTCTTCTTTGAGGCTGCCATCGATGGGGATGCATGGATCTTGTGCAGGGAAAAGCATTGCATTGATGGTTCTGAAGGCGATGCACAAGTTCTATTCCTTGCAACAGCGGTGATGCAATGATTCTGCTCCCACAGCAGAGGATGCATGGGTTCTGCTGGAACTAACACCTTAGGCCCACTTTCAAGGGTTGCACCACTTTTGAGGGCAGACTAACAGATGGCAAAGTCTGTGCAAGGTGGTTGTAAATCGTTTATGTCCAGGAGACTTCAAATCAGGAGGCTAGCCACCAGCCTTTGGGGTCACTCTACGTTCATGTGATTCCGGTTGTTAGAAATTGGGTGTCTAGCTGGCAGAGGTATGCAAGCTGTCTAAGTAGGGACCACAACCCCAGTCAGGTAAAGTCAGATACACACCCTAAATTAACCTTGATCATCCTGTGGTAGCTTGGAACAGAGCAGTCAGGGTTAACTTAAGAGGCAATGTGTGAAGTGTTTGGTCAACACTTTGAATACAGTAACTTAGTGAAAACACTGCAAAAAGTCTCTTCACCAGTTTGTAAAAGTAGAGAATGATTATCTAAGTTTAGCAAGACCAAAACAACAAAAATCCAATAAGTACATCACGAGATAGGCAATTCTTCAAGTTATTAGTTCCTGCTTTTGGAGAATCACAGTGTGAAGGTGCTACGCCCCAACCCCCTTCTTACCTCGTGTGTCACTAGATCCAGAGATGGATCGCTTCCCCTCCACACAATACATGCAGCTCCTGGAACAAGAAGTGAAGAAAAACAGAGGTCAGGAGGGTAGGAATATGAAAACAGCAGTGACAAAGGACTTTTGCTTCCAGGAACGGAGATCTGGGAGTGACTCCTCAACTAACGAATTTTATTGGATGGATCCGAGAGATCAACCGGAAGGGCAGTGGAACAAGGAAGAAAAAGAGTGGGAGAAAATAGAGCATACACATTGGGTGTATTAGTGGTGGTGCATACTATAAAAGTGTCTTGTCATTCCCCGAGGATGATGGCGGAGATTGGCAAGAATTCGGGGAAGGAAAGAGAACAAGAGAAAACTGTCACTCCATGGTCATAGCTGAGCCACTTACACAGTATGCTCCCTAAGGAAGAAAAAACAAGAGAAGCACTCTTATCATTCCAGTAAACACATATGTACTTGTAATGAATGCCAAAATTTAACCACGAACTAAGCCTTCTAAGCCTTATTTCTGACTTACCCTTCTACACACAATCAATCAATCAAAGCATTTGTAAAGCGCACTACTCACCCTTGAGGGTCTCAAGGCACTGATGGGGGAGGGCTGTTACTGATCGAACAGCAAATTCTTGAAGTGTCTCCTGAAGGTAAGTAGGTCTGTCATGGGTGGGGAGAGTGTTACAAGTCTTGGCCGTGAGGTGGGAGAACGATCTTCTGCTGGCGGTTGTTCTGTGGATGCGTGGGATGGTGGCGAGGGCAAGGTTAGCGGAGCAAAGCTGTTGGGTCGGGGTATAGAAGGAGAGGAGTCTGTTGAGGTATTCTGGTCCGGTGTTGTGTAGTGCCTTGTGAGCATGTGTGAGGAGTTTCAACATGATTCTCTTGTTGACAGGGAGCCAGTGCAGGTCTCTCAGGTAGGCTGTGATGTGGCTGTGGCGGGTGATGTCCAGGATGAGGTGTGCAGAGGCATTCTGTATGTGTTGCAGTCTTTTCTGAAGTTTGGCCGTAGTCACCTGCGTAGAGGGCATTGCCGTAGTCCAGTTTGCTGCTTACGAGGGCTTGAGTGACCGTCCTGGTTTCAGTAGGGATCCATTTGTAGATCTTCCGAAGCATGTGGAGGGTATTGAAGCAGGATGAAGAGACGCGTTGACTTGCTGGGTCATTGATAGCGATGAGTCCAGGATGAATCCCAGGTTGCGTGCATGGTCGGTGGGTGTGGATGTGGTTACCAGAGTGGCAGGCCACCAGGAGGCATCCCATGCACAGGTGGTGGCGCCGAGGATGAGGACCTCAGTTTTGTCAGAATTCAGTTTCAGGCAGTGGTTCTACATCCATTTGGTGATGGCCTTCATTCCTTCAAGGAGGTTGGTTTTTGCAGTGGTGAAGTCCTTGGTGAGGGAGAAGATCAGCTGGGTGTCATTGGCGTATGAGATGATGTTGAGGTTGTAAGATCGGGCGATGTTTGCGAACGGTGCCATGTAGACGTTTAAGAGCATCGGGCTGAGAGACGATTCCTGGGGTACGCCGCAAGCGATTTTGTTGCTTCAGAGCAATCAATCAATCAATCAATCATTTTATTTATTAAACGCTCTACGTACCCGTGAGGGTTTCAAGGCGCTGGGGGGGGAGCTGTTGTTACTGATCGAAGAGCCAGGCCTTGAGGAGTCTTCTGGAGGTGAGTAGGTCTTGGGTCTGTCGCAGGTTGGTAGGGAGGGTGTTCCAGGTTTTGGCGGCGAGGTAAGAGAAGGATCTGCCGCCGGAGTTCTTTCTTCGGATGCGGGGAACGACGGCGAGGGTGAGGTTTGTGGAGCGGATCTGACGGGTGGGGGTGTAGAAGCTGAGTCTGTTGTTCAGGTAGGCTGGTCCGGTGTCGTGGAGTGCTTTGTGAGCATGGGTAAGAAGCTTGAAAGTGATCCTCTTGTCCACGGGGAGCCAGTGAAGGCTTCTTAGGTGGTGGGAGATATGGCTGTGGCGGGGTACGTCGAGGATCAGCCGGGCGGAGGCGTTTTGGATGCGTTGGAGGCGTAGTAGGTCTTTTGCTGGGATGCCTGTTTAGAGTGCGTTGCCATAGTCTAGCCTGCTGCTGACGAGGGCCTGTGTCACCATTCTTCTGTTTCTGTCGGGATCCATTTGTAGATCCTACGGAGCATGCGGAGTGTGTTGTAGCAGGAGGAGGAAAGTGCGTTGACCTGTTTAGATATGGTGAGGGAGGAGTCGAGGATGAAGCCTAGGTTGCGAGCGTGGTCTGTCGGTGTCGTGGGGTTCCTAGTGTGGTAGGCCACCAGGAGTCCTCCCAGGCGGAGGGGGTGGGTCCGAGGATGAGGACCTCCGTCTTGTCTGAATTCAGTTTCAGACGGCTGTTTCTCATCCATTCGGCGATGGATTTCATTCCCTCGTGGAGGTTGGTTTAGGCGGTGCGCAGGTCTTTGGTGAGTGAGAGGATGAGCTGGGTGTCGTCGGCGTAGGTGAGAAAGTTGAGGTTGTGTTATCAATCAATCAATCAATCAAAAAATGTGTATAGCGCGCTACTCACCCGGAGGGTCTCAAGGCGCTGGGGGGAGGGGGGACCGCTACTGCTCAAACAGCCAGGTCTTGAGTTGCTTCCTGAAGGAGAGGTGGTCGTGGGTCAGACGGAGGTGGATGGGGAGGGAGTTCCAAGTCTTGGCTGCCAGGTAGGAGAAGGATCTTCCTCCCATGGTGGCTTTTCTAATGCGTGGCACGGCGGCGAGGGCGTGGCTGGTCGATCGTAGCTGGCGGGTGGGAGTGTAGAAGGTCAGGCGGTTGTTGAGGTACCTGGGGCCCAGGTCGTGGAGGGCCTTGTGTGCGTGGGTGAGGAGGCGGAACGTGATTCTCTTGCTGACGGGGAGCCAGTGCAAGTCTCTTAGGTGTCCGGAGATGGGGCTGTGTCGGGGGATGTCAAGGATGAGGCGTGTGGAGGCGTTCTGGATGCGTTGGAGTCTTTTCTGTAGTTTGACCGTGGTTCCGGTGTAGAGGGTGTTACCGTAGTCCAGTCGGCTGGTGACGAGTGCCTGGGTGACCGTCTTCCTGGTTTCGGTGGGGATCCATCGGAAGATCTTTCGGAGCATGCGTAAGATGTTGAAGCATGATGAAGAGATGGCGTTGACTTGTCTGGTCATCGAGAGGGAGGAGTCCAGGATGAAGCCCAGGTTGCGTGCGTGGTCCGTTGGTTTGGGTGCGCTGCCCAGGGCAGGGGGCCACCAGGAGTCGTCCCAGGCAGAGGGTGATGATCCAAGGATGAGGACTTCCGTCTTGTCTGAGTTTAGTTTCAGGCGGCTGTTCATCATCCACTCGGCTATGTCTTTCATCCCTTCGTGCAGGTTGGTTCTGGCGGTGGCTGGGTCATTGGTGAGGGAGAGGATCAGCTGGGTGTCATCGGCGTAGGAGATGATGTTGAGGTTGTGATGGCGTGCGAGGGGGCTCATGTAGACGTTGAAGAGGGTGGGGCTGAGTGAAGATCCTTGTGGTACGCCGCAGATGACTTCGGTGGCCTCGGATCTGAACGGGGGGAGGCGGACTCTCTGGGTTCTTCCGGTGAGGAACGAGATGATCCACTCTAGAGCCTTCTCTTGAATTCCGATGTTGCTGAGGCGCTGCACTAGGGTGCGGTGGCAGACCGCGTCAAACGCTGCGGAGAGGTCCAGGAGGATGAGGGCAGCTGTTTCCCCATTGTCGAGCAGGGCTCGGATGTCATCAGTGGCTGCGATGAGGGCGGTCTCGGTGCTGTGGTTGGCTCGGAAGCCGGACTGTGAGTGGTCAAGGGATCCATTAGTCTCGAGGAAGGCGGCCAGCTGTCTGTTGACGGTCTTCTCGATGACTTTGGCAGGAAACGGGAGGAGCGAGATGGGGCGGTAGTTCTTGATGTCGGTGGGGTCTGCTGATGGTTTCTTCAGGAGGGCGCTGAGTTCGGCATGCTTCCAGCTCTCCGGGTAGGTGGCGGTGTTGAAGGAGCAATTGATGATGTCCCGGAGATGGGGTGCGATGACGCAGTCGGCCTTGTTGAAGACGTGGTGGGGGCATGGGTCGGTTGGT
This sequence comes from Pleurodeles waltl, assembly GCF_031143425.1. Lineage (NCBI taxonomy): Eukaryota > Metazoa > Chordata > Amphibia > Caudata > Salamandridae > Pleurodeles > Pleurodeles waltl. The sequence continues at coordinate 523,581,721 of NC_090437.1, read as the reverse complement.
GATCCGGAATGGATAGTGTTCATCGTATGGATGGTGTCTTCGGTGCTGACCGGGGTCCAGGCGCGGAGGGTAGTGTTGGGGGGCGTCTGTTTGGTGGTTGGGTGCGTGGTCTGTGCGCCGAAGCTGTTGTGAATGTCGGCGATCTTGCGGTGAAAGAACGAGGCGAGTGAGTCGCAGAGGTCTTGTGAGGGGGTGATGTCGTTGTTTCCGGCGCTGGGGTTGGAGAGCTCTTTGACGATGCTGAAGAGTTCCATGCTGTTGTGTGCGTTGTTGTCTAGTCGTTCTTTGAATGCTGTCTTCTTGGTGGTGTGGATCAGCTGGTGGTGTTTACGGGACGCGTACTTGAGGGTGGTCATGTTGTCTGTAGTCGGGTTTTTTCGCCAGGCTTTCTCGAGGGTGCAGCAGTTCTTCTTGGAGTTCTTGAGGTCGTTGTTGAACCAGGAGGCTTTCTTGCTGTTGGGCCTGATGGGATGGGTTTTCAGAGGTGCAAGGTTGTCAGCGCAGTTGGTGATCCACTGTGTAAGGTTGTTGGCTGCTTGGTTGGGGTCCGCTGAGCTGGCGGGAGGGTTCTGGCTCAGTGATGTGGAGAGCTGGTCGGTGGTGATCTTGTTCCAGCTCCTGCGGGGAGCCTGTTGTGGGTGGTGGTGAGTCGTGGTTTTTCTGAAGCTGAAGTGGACGCAGCTGTGGTCTGTCCAGTGGAGTCCGGTGGAGTGGCTGAAGGAGATGTACTTGCTGGAGGAGAAGACTGGGTCAAGCGTGTGTCCGGCGTAGTGGGTGGGGGTGTTCACCAGTTGCTTGAGTCAGAGGTTGGCGAGGTTGTCAGGCAACTTGTGCGACGGGGGCCATGTAGATGTTGAACAGCGTCGGGCTGAGCCTTGGGGGAACACCGCAGATGATGCCGGTGGCTTTGGAGCTGAAGGGGGGGAGGCGGTCTCTCTGGGTTCTGCCGGAGAGGAATGAGATGATCCAGTCGAGAGCTTTTCTTTGAATTCCAGTTTCGTGGAGGCGTGTTTTCAGGTTGCGGTGGCAGACTGTGTCAAAGGCGGCAGATAGGTCCAGGAGGATGAGGGCTGATGTTTTGCCGTTGTCCATTTGGCGTCTGATGTCGTCTGTGGCGGCGAGAAGGGCGGTCTCATTGCTGTGGTTTAGTCTGAAGTCGGACTGGGAGGGGTCCAGGGTGTCGCTGTCTTCGAGGTGGCTGGTTAGTTGTGTGTTGACGATTTTTTCAATCACCTTCACTGGGAAAGGGAGTAGGGAGATCGGTCGGAAATTCTTCAGGTCGTTGGGGTCTGCTTTGGGCTTCTTGAGGAGGGCGCGGATTTCGGCGTGCTTCCATCTTTTCGGGAATGTTGCAGTTTCAAAGGAGATGTTGATGACCTTCCGTAGTTGGGGGGCGATGGTGGAGTCGGCTTTGTTGTATACGTGGTGGGGGCAGGGGTCTGATGGGGATCCTGAGTGGATGGAGTTCATGATCTTGCGTGTCTCTGTGTCGTTGACGTTGGTCCAGGAGGTCAGGCGGTTTGCACAGGTGGAGCTTTCGGGGGTGGGTCTGGCGTGGGAGTGGCATTGAAGCTGTCGTGGATGTCGGTGATCTTCCGGTGGAAAAAGGTGGACAGCGCGTTGCAGAGTTCTTGGGATGGAGGGATGTCGTTGACGGTGGCGCTGGGGTTGGAGAGTTCTTTCACGATGCTGAAGAGCTCTTTGCTGTCATGTGCGTTGTTGTCCAGGCGGTCTTTGAAGTGGAATCGTTTGGCTTGTCTGATGAGTTGGTGGTGCCTGTGGGTGGCATCCTTGTGAGCTGTGAGGCTGTCAGGTGTGCGTTTGAGGAGCCATTCCTTTTTTAGTTTTCGGCAGTCGAGCTTGGAGTTTCGGAGCTCGTCAGTGAACCAGGTGGCATTTCTTCTGGCTTGGTTGTCGGTGGGTTTCTTGAGTGTCGCGAGGGTGTTGGCGCAATCGTTGATCCACCGAGTGAGGTTGTGGGCGGCGGTGTCTGGGTCGGTGGGGTTGGAGGGTGGGTTCTGGGCTAGGGTGTTGGTAAGCTGGTCTTCCGTAACTTTGCTCCAGCATCGGCGGGGTGGTTGTAGGGTGCGATGGTGCTCGGTATGTTTCTTGTAGGTGAAGTGGATGCAGTGGTGGTCGGTCCAGGGGAGTACGGTGGTATGGTTGAAGGTGACGTGGGCACTTGAGGAGAAGATGGGATCAAGCGTGTGGCCGGCGATGTGGGTTGGTGTGTGGACAAGTTGTTTGAGGTGGAAATGTAGGTCCCCGAGGAGGATGTAATCCGTTGAGGTGAGTGCGTGGGTGCTGGTGAGGTCGGCGATGGATTCGCTGAATGGTGCTCGTGATTCGGGAGCTCTGTAGATGAGCATTCCTCTGAGAGTGGTGTTGGGGTCAGTGTGGATGCGGAAGTGTAGGTGTTCGGCGGTCTTGAGGGTGTCGTCAGTGTGGGTGTAGACCTTGAGGGTGGATTTGTGGCCGATGGCTATTCCTCCTTCGATTCCGTTGGTGCGGTCCCTTCGGATAATCTTGTAGCCGTCCGGGATGGCTATTGCGATGTCGGGCGCCGAGGAGTCGTTCCACCAGGTTTCGGTCAGGAAGGCTATGTCTGGGGCGGTGGAGTCGAGCAGGTCCCAGAGCTCGATGGCGTGCTTGCGTGCGGAGCGGGTGTTGAAGAGTATGCAGTGGAGGTGGTTTGTTTCAGTCTTTGTTGGTTTTGTTGTTCTGTCACAGGTGAATCTGCAGGTGTGGCAGGAGAAGGGTTAGTTGGTGTTCCTCGGTGAGGACTGGAAGCATGCTGTGATGCGGCCTGGATTGAGGGCATTGAGCTGGTCGGCCGTGTAGTGGCGTCTGGAGGTGCAGGGGTCCCGTGGACCAGGGGGGGTGGCAGGGACCGCCATTAAGAAGGGAGGGGGGAGGGAGGAGCAGCTGGTAGGTGGGAGGGAGCGGCAAATGGGGGTGCAAGGGGGGCAGGCCTCAGGGAGGCTGCGGCAGGTAAAACGGCTGAGAGAGAGCTGGCAAGGGGAGCGCACAATGGGCAAAAGCAGCAGAAAAAAAAACAGAAAAAAGGCACAAAAGGAAAACTGAGGAATGAAACGGCACAATAATCAAGGCACAGAAAACAAGTCACAATTACATAAACGGCACAAAGCACAAGTCTAGGGACTCTTACCAAAGCCCACTAGACACCAGGGATGAGACGCAGGCCGATGCCTGTGGGTGCAGGAGGGCCTCGAACACACGATCAGCAGCGTGTGCGGGGGTCAAGGACAAGGGCACAGCTTGGTGGTGCTGCGGACATGGGGGAGCGATCTCCTGACCAAAAGTATGTCAGAGGTCGCAGAATGGAGGGAGGCGTACTCTCTGAGTTCTGCCAGTGAGGAAGGAGGAGATCCAGTCCAGGGCTCTGTCGCAGATCCCTGCGTCATTGAGGCGTGTGCATAGGGTGTGTGGCAGACTGTGTTGAACGCGGCCGAGAGGTCCAGGGGGATGAGGGCCGTGGTTTTGCCGTTGTCAAGTATGGCCCTGATTTCGTCGGTGGCAGTGCTCATAAGATTCTGTAGGTGCTTTCTTTAAGGAAACTATGGTAATATTCTTTAGGAGTGTGGAAAACACTCAGGTTTAATGGCTTTGTCGCGATCTTCCTACCAATTCGTGAATCTCAACACCAAATTCAGCATTTCTAAGGGCAACCCGTAGGACCTGCAAGGTCTCGCTGGGCAGGTTTGTCCCGAGCAGTTCACTGTTCCCAAGGCGGCCCAGAACTGACAGCTGCAGGGAGCCCCATTGCCAGGCAAATGTTTGGCTTTCCTGGGCTGGCCTTCCTAAATGTTGTGGTGCTGCTGTCTGGAGTGTGCACACGCACCAGGGCAGGAAAGCAAAGAAGTGTGCTTCACTTGCTGGTTCAGAAAAGCAATAAAGCCTTCCACACGCACCGGTCCAGTGGGATGATGAGGTGCGCTACATGTGCTGCTGCAGACAAGTGATGAAGTGTTCTACACACACTGGTGTAGAAAGGTGATGAAGTGCGCTACATACGCTAGTGCAGAAAAGCTTCACAGGCCCTGCCACTGAAAAGATGAGGAAGCACTGACTGCACAGTGATGAAGAAGTGCCATAAGTTCTGGGGTAGAAGGGCGATCATTTACCACACAATGGTTTGGCTCTCCCCAGAGTGGAGCGCAGGTCCTTGTCAATCAATCAGTTTTTGTAAAGCGCAACTAGACACCCGTGAGAGTCTCAAGGTGCTGCAGGAGGGACTGGGCCTCATCTGAAGAGCCAATTCTTGAGGTTCTTCCTGAAGATGGTGAGTGGTGGGCTTTGTCTGAGGTGCATGGGCACATTGTTCCAGCTCTTAGTTGTGAGGTAGGTGAAAGATCTTCCGCTGGTGGTGGTTTTCTATACACATCGGATGGTAGCTAGTGACTGCGGAGCGGCGGGGTGTGACGAGGTTATGGAAGGAGATGCGATGGTTCAGGTAGGCTGGTCTGATGTTGTGAATTGCCTTGTAGGTGTGGGTGAATAGTTTGAAGATGATTCGTTTCTCCACTAGATGCCAATGGAGGGTCCTAGGGTGCTGGGAGATATGTTCCTCGTAGGGGAGGTTCAGGACGATTCTGGCGGTGGCGTTTTGGATGAGCTGAAGTTTCCTGTTGTTTTTTGTTGTTGTCCCAGCATGGAGTGCATTGCCGTAGTCGAGCTTGCTTGTGACTGAGGCATGGGTGACTGTCTTGCGGCAGTCGACTGGGATCCATTTGAAGATTTTGCAGAGTTGGCAGAAGGTGTACCTGTTGCGTCATTGAAAGAAAAGAGTCAAGGATGATTCCTAGGTTGCTGGCATGGTAAGTCAGAGAAGACGGCCCGCTGAGCGATGCGGGGCACCAGGAGTCAACCCAGGCTGAAATTGAATTTCTGAAGATGATGAGCTCGGTCTTCTCTGAGTTGAGCTTGAGGCAACTCTCTCTCATCCAGGGGGCGATTGCTTCCATTCCTGTGTGGAAGTTCCTCTTGGCCTCGTCTGGGTCTTCAGTAATGGGTATGATGAGTTGTGTGTGATCGGCGTATTACATGATGTTCATTCTGTGGCCTCTGACGATGGCTGAAAGCGGGGCCATGTAGACGTTGAAGAGTTGGGCTCAGAGACTTCTGTTGGTTTAAATGTGTAGGGTGGAAGACTGACTCTCTGTGTTCTTCTGGAGAGGAAGGAGTGGATCCATTGCAAGGATTTTCTGCGGATTCATGCGTTGTGGAGTCTGGTGCATATGGTGCTGTGGGAGACCGTGTCGAAGGCTGCGGAGAGGTTAAGGAGCATGAGTGCTGTGGTGTGGCTGTAGTTGAGGAGTGTCCAGAAGTCATCAGTAGCTGCAAGAAGAGCTGCCTCTGTGCTGTGGTTGCTATGGAAGCCAGACTGGGAGGTGTCCAGTGAGTTGTTGTCTTCGATGAATTGCCGCAGCTGTGAGTTGATAGCCTTTTCCAGTACTTTGGCCAGGTAGGATAACAGCGAGATGGGCCGGAAGTTCTTTAGCTACAATGGGTCGGCTGAGGGTTTCTTCAGGAGGAGGCATACCTCAGCATGTTTCCAGTCTTCGGGGAGGTGGCTGTGTTGGTAGAACAGATCAGCCTCTTACAGAGCTTGGGGGTGCGATGGATGTGCTGGCTCTATTGTAGATGTGGTGGGGGCAGGGGTCTGTGGGAGCTCCGGAGTGAGTGCTGTTCATGATGCTTTCAGTTTCTTCAGTGGTGAGGGTGGACCAGCTGTGGATGGTTTGGGCAGGTTCTAGGGGGCTGGATGGGTCGTAGATTCTGATGCTGGGCGGGTTCTCTGGGAGAAAGCTGTCATAAATGTCCTTGATCTTGCGGTGGAAGAAAGAAGCCAGTTTGTCACAGAGATGAGAAAAGCTTCTTCAGGAAGGATGCAAGTACGAAGTAGATGGCGAGGTCTTTGATGTCCCTGAGGGGGCAAGCCAGCAGGCTCATGGAGTTCTGGGGTGAGGCAGAGGTTGTAGAGGGCAGATCCAGTCCTCCCTCACTGCAGAGGTAGCAGGCAGCAGGCCAACACAGCAGAGCACAGTGCAAAGTGGCAGTCCCTCCCGGCAGCACAGCAATCAGCATGCAGCAGGCTAACACAGCAAAGCAGTTGCAAAGTGGCAGTTCCTCCTGGAAGCATACCTCCTCTCAGTTACAGAATCTCTTCAGGACACAAAAGTGAACTGGCTTGGTGGGTGTAGAGACCATTAGTTCTACTAAAAAAAAACTTGATTGTGGGGAGACTATTAAGGAGTTCTCTGAAGTGCACAAGGGTCAGTTTCATTCTAGCCCTGTCTTCCAGGTTATCTGTAGGGAATGATCAGTCCTTCATGTGGAGACAGGACACCACCTATAGAAGTGTAACTGCCTATCCCTGCCCTTCCCTCTGCACAGGAAGACCCATCAGTATGCAGATGAATGCAGATGCAGATGAGTGTCCTGTGGTTGTCACTGTCCAGAGGGAATTCACAAAGTGTAGCTGCCACCCAGCCCAGCCCAGATGTGTATTCAGAGACAGGCTAAGGCATACAATGGTTTAAGGTAAGAAAATGCCAACTTTCTAAAAGTGGCATTTTCAGACATACACTTTAAAACCCGACTTCACCATGAGTTGAGACAACAAATTGCGAGTCCAGACATGCCAAACTCCATATTTCCATCTTCTCCCAAGTGGGAATTACACTTACAAGATGTTTTGGGGGAAGAGCAATGTTAATATATGAGAGAGACAGGCCCTGCAGCAGTGGAAAACAAATGTAAGAATTTTTCATTGCCTGGACATGATAAACTAAAAGTATATGTTCAACTTTTTAAATGCACTGCACCCTATTCTTGGAGCTAACCAGCGTGTATCTTAAGGCTGACTTATATGTAAAAAAAGGAAAGTTTGGGCCTGACAAGTGTGTGTACTTGCTAAGTCAAATGACAGCTTAAAACTGCACATACAGGCTCTGCAGTAACAGGCCTGAGACAGGTTTGAAACCTGCCGTAGTGTTTGCACAATCGGTGCTGCAGGCCCACTAGTAGCACTTAATTTACAGGCCCTGAGCACTCCTAGTGCACTTTACTATGGACTTACAAGCAAATCAAATATGCCAATTGAGGATAAGCCAATGGTACCATGTTTTAGAGGTCAGAGCACCTGCACTTTAGCACTGGTCAGCAGTGGTAAAGTGTGCAGAATCTTAAGAACCACCAAAAATGAGTTAGAAAAACAGGAAGTCAGGGAGCAAAATGTTAGGGGGAACCACACCAAGGGTGCCAGGTCTAACACAGGTCAAGTCCTTCTCACCCAGGCAAGAGAGGGCAGCAGGGCAGCATAGCAAGGCAGGAGTCCAGCAAAGCAACAACCCAGCAGAGTGGCAGTCCTTCAGCAGCAGTTCTTCTTCCTGGTAGAATATTCAGATGCCCAGAAGCGTTTTGAGGTTGTGGTGACAGAGGTCCAGTACTTATACCCAATTGTGCTTTTGAAGTGGGGAGATTTCAAAGATGTGAATTTGAAGCACATGGAGTTCCTGCTCTTCTTGCCCTGGCTCCAGGCTCAGTACAGGGGTTTATGTAGCCCTTTGTGTGTTGACAGGACATAGCCTATTCAGGTGTAAGTGATGCTGTGCCCAAGTCTCCCTCCGATCCTCACAGGATGGCCCATCAAGTCACACCTAAGCTCAATTTGGGTGTGGCTGTCTAGGGTAAATACACAAAGTCGAGCTGTCACCCACCACAGACATGTGATCTGAGACATGCAGCAGGCCCTAAATGGCTAAATTAAGAAAATGCCTACTGTCTAAAAGTGGAATTTTCAGAACTGCAATTTAAACTTCAACTTCACCATAAGCTGTGATTTTAAATTGTGATTTCAGAAACACCAAACTAGAAAAGTCTATCTCTTCCTAATTGTGAATTATACTTATAAAATGTAAAAAGGTAATCTCAATGTTACCCTATCGGAGAGATGGGCCTTGCAGTTGAGAAAAAACTACTTTGGGAGTTTTTCACTACCAGGGCATGTAAAACATGACCTACCTTTTACATATATTGCAAGCTGTTCTCTGGACTGTCTGGGACCAACCCTAGGGGTGATATATGTATGGAAAGGGGAGGTTTAGGTTTAGGTTTAGCAAAATGTTTTCCTTACCAGGTTGACATGGCAGTATAACTGCACACACAGTGACAGGCCTGAGACATGGTTATAGGTCTACTTGAGGGGGGGCACAATTGGTGCTGCAGGCCAACTGATAACATTTAATATACAGGACCTTGGTGCAGATACTGCACTTTACTAGGACTTATAGGTAAATTAAATATGCCCTTTGTGGTATTCCAATGCCATCTTGTTTTAGGGAAAGAGCATAAGCATTTAGCACTGGTTAGTAGTGGTAAAGTGTGCCGAAGCCTTGGGCCAGCACCAACAAAGTCAACAGAAACAGGAAGTCTAAAGAGGAAAAGTCAGTGGAAACCACACCAAGGATGTTCGGTCTAATAGTCATCAAAGCATTACTCTGCTGAGCTTTGTAGCTTCCACTGATTTCACAATTTTATACGCTTCACTTTTATGCTTCACTATCATAACAGTCACATTTGTACACAGTCAGAATGGACCCAGTATAAGAATCTTTGTTCCTATGATGAATACGCCCACTTATTTCTAGAGGCAAGTTCACCAAGCTTTTGGATGATGGGCCTTGAATTACCAAGAATTATGTTCTAATAGCTTGGGCCTAGAATTTCAATTGAAAGCAGCTAGAAATATGATATGTGAGGAAATCTTGAAATATCTGGAAATAATCAAAATGAGTAAGTGGTTGAAAAAGGATATTGTAAAAGTATCAATGAGAGATGCTGAATAGGCATATATCAATGAAGTATTGTGACAAGCAAAGACCATAAAAATGGTAGAAAACAGTGGCAGGTTTCAGAATGGAAGAGAGGAGAATAAAAGGAAATAAAAGAAAAATAGTCATGAACAGTAACAAAGAGAAGGCAGAGAACCAGAGTAGCATGGCTGGAGAGCTCGTAGTTCATAAAGGAGTGGACGCTTTGAAGCTGCAACACAGCTGTGGCACATTTCTCTGGAGGAGTTTACATTTGCAAATTAGAAATTAGTGTACCTTGGGAGATCATGTTTTGTTTGTTTTAAAATCTGAAATCCTGCATCAGACCGAGACCTTCTGGGACATTTGTGCAGTGACTTTAAGGTCTGAAGACAGAAAATTCCACTCTGCACCATTAGCCACGTGTTTCTGATTATGGTGGTAGGGAAGAGTCAGAGGCAGCAACTGAGATGAATCGATGGAACAAGCTGGCGAGCAAATGAAAAGAGTGCCTTTCTCGACCACCAAGACAAATCTGTCAGCTAGGTACTGACATCCTTATGCCCATGTTTCAGCATGTTGCAGTTGAGTTAATCCAACTTGGGTGAGAGATACTCTGTGAGTGGGCAGGTGATCTCAACACCAATTGACTTTGATGTTTCACTGGCATGGTCATGAAACTGAACACTGAAATTATACATGCTGCTCTTCTGCACTGCCTAAAGGGTGCGCTGTAGTGACACCTGCTGCTTGTGATGTCTGAGAAGGTGAGGCACAATCATTAATACATTGACTACGTACAATTGCAGCAGTTCCAATAGTGTGACAGCGTCGATGTGGTCGTTGTTCTGCAAAAGAAAATCGATTTTGTTTGTGCTGTCTTTGTTGCCTGGAAAGAACCTTGGAAATAGCCTGATTAAAACTGAATATAGCTGCAATTCATGTTTTTCAGGGATGATATTTTTGTTAAATTTTGTATGGTCTATGGAAGATGGGTTTGCATTCTGTGCGCCTGCCTGATACCTTTCTTGATACACCACGGCACCATATATTTAACTGGCTATTTGGACCTCTCATTTCAGATTTCAAATTCAATTCAAATTTTAATGACTAAGAAAAATAGACTTTTGGTTGAACTAGGGGATTTATGAGGAATTGTTGTAACAGAATTGTTGTAAATACTGTGACAAAACAAGGCTTCATTAACACCTTGAAGTGACATGTTTAGGATTTAGGTGCTACGTGGCACATTCCATTCAGTAACTCACTTGAAGTGTCTATATTATAGGCAGCCATTAGACACTGTTCTTGTCTCCCACTGTTCCAACAGACTCTCCCTATGTCCTCAGATCTCCAGACATTTTCGCCAGCAGCCTGCGCACTTTAAAGCCCCACTAGGCACTTCTTCTTGACACCAAGGGGATTATTTATAGGCCACTAGCGCCACCTTGCGCCACATTAACGTCATTTATTTTGATGTTAATGTGGCCCAACAAGGCCAAAATCCCCATGTCGTATTTACAGTGTCGCAATGCATGCATTGCGCCACTCTGCAACCCTTTGTGCAACATTCTGCCTGCGCCAGGCATAATGTATGCAGAGAGGGTGTTCCCCCGTTAGGGGAGCCAGAAAAATGGCATAAGGAAATCTATGAGATTTCCTTGTGCCATTTTTTACGGCCCTTGCTTCAAGAGCAGGCGCCTCAAGAATAGGCGTTAAAAGGGGGCTTCCATTCTTTAGAATGGAGCCCTATGTACTCTTCAGGGGTAGCCTGCAGAGTAAATCAATAGCGTCATGTGTAATGACGCTATTGCTCTCTACCCTGTGCCCTGGTGCACTGTATTTTAAATACGGCTAAGGGGTGCAGGGAAAGTGGCGCTGCTCCACTTTCCATAAATCTGTTGCCAAGTGACAACTAAAACTAGTTTTCAAGAGTCCTTGTTGAACTGAGCAACTTCGCCGTTCTCTCAGCCTCATGAGAGGGGCACCTGCAAATCAGAGCCCTGTCGTATTCTGACGCTAGGCAGGTCATCGAGCCACTCCCGCAAGGATGGCAAGTTTAATAGGCTAAATTTTCAGCAGCGCGTGCTAGCTCTCGAGTTTAATGAGTAGTTTAATTCACAGCCTTAACATTATTAAGTGTCCCCTCGGAGTCATCAACATCACCATGTATTTTATTCATTTCAAGTACATAAAGTGGAAATAGTATTGCACAAGAGCTCGTTTGGTCACCCTGCACAGCGCTAGAATGCAGAGGAGGCCGTTAATGTCATTTGTCACAATCGTTGCTTTACTACCAGGTTTAACAGTCTCTTCTGCCTAATTAACTTTTCTGCTGCTGGCTCTGTTTTAATACAACACGCAACGTTCTTTGGATTTTCCGGTAAAACAGCATGCTTCCATGCTGCATTACTTGTTCAGGAGCATAGACCTTTAACCTTTACAACCCGTAAAGGTCCTCGCGTTGTAGAAGGCGCAAGAAGCTAAGGATGAGTGCTCTTCAATGTTATCAGAGGTCAGAAAAAAACAGTGCAGGAAGGGATTTCTTTGAAACCTTCTTCTCTGTACTATGGCTAGTTTACTTAAAATGATGATAAAATACACTTGTCTAGATCAGTGGTTCCCAACCTTTTGAATTCTGAGGACCCTCACTTCATTATTACTGGAACCTGGGGACCCCTGCTGAATCATTATTGGAATTCTGAATCTCCATTGAACCAGTAATGTAAGCCCGGGACCCCAGGCCTAAATATTGTCGATGATTTGAAATGCAAAACAATATAAAAAAAATACTTAAACAAGCATTCATCAAACACATACACAAATATTAATACATTTTCTTTAATTTACAAACAAATATTATAAAAAAAATAAAAACAGAAAGGGTGGAGCTTTTCAAAACTCAATTGAAGCCACACATCGCCCATACTATATTCTGTTTGATGCACATGCATTGCTCCCACAAATCAATCTGAGGATAATAATTTAATTTTTAGCCTCCAATTTCAAATGCCTTGACCACTGGTTTAGATAATGCAGCATGCACTTCCTTCTAAATGGAAATTGCTCTGGGGTTGAACATAATGGGGGTCATTATGAGCCTGGCAGGCACTAGACCGCCAGGATCACATATGGCGTTGGACCGCCATGGTCGTGGCGGTCCTACTGCCACATTGTGACTGTGGTGGAGCTGCCATGTTCCAACCGCCAGCACCGCCAGGCTGCCGCCAGCCTGCAGCCTGACGGTCTCGGCAGTTGTAATACACCAGGGCAGCGCTGGGGATTACGAGTCCCCATCCGTCAGCCTGCTGATTGCAGTAAACACTGCCATTGAAAGACTGGTGGAATTGGGACTCAGGGTCCCTGAGGGCCCCTGCACTGCCAGTGCAGTTGCCATGAGCAGTGCAGAGGGCCCCATGCACAGCCCCATGACGCATTCCAATGCCCGAATTACGGGCAGTGGGATGTGCCGCAGGTGCTGCTGCACCCTCTGCACCTCCACGTTGCAGCCAGCTCTATTAGGAGCCGGCTGCAATGTTAAGGCCGTGTTCTCCGCTGGGCCAGCCAGCGGAAACACTGTTTCCGCCCACCAGCCCAGAGGGGAACCCATAATAGGGCCTGCGGGGTTCACGCCAACAATGTGGCCTGATGGCGGTTTGGCATTGGCGGCCTGTGTACAAGACATTATTGACTATTAACCTGCCTGGTGCCAAATTACACCATTAACATTTTCAACACGTTTTTGCAGGGAATACTCTATAAGTATCCTGCACCCAGAATTAATGATACTGCAGGATCCCTAATTCTTCCACTGTTCTGAGTGGAAAACCAAGTGGCTCCTTCAAATTGTGTTGTTCTATTGGAATAGAGGTTAGTACACCTGATTCTTGTAGTAATGTTCCCCTTCCAGCTGATGAAATAGCCAGGTGAGAAACTGAAGGAGTGCTACAACAGAAAATCAAGTAAAACAAATTTCGAAACACACAAATATTCTAACACAATATTGATTACAACAAAACTGCAAACCTATAATTAAACAAGAAATACATAAATATGGACCACAAAAATATTGTTGCTAAAAGTATCTAAAATACCAAACCAAAATATGAAAATTTTATTTATAGCTCACCAAACTATCATTACCATAACTAAAAAAAAAATCAAATTAAAATACACTTGATTCATAATTTAGATAGCCATAAAGCATTAAACTATAAAATCAGATTTAGTTAAGAGCTAAACAATAAATACATTGGGGTTCACTATGACCCCGGAGGTCGGTGCAATAGTGGCGGTAGTACCACCAACAGGCTGGCCATACATACCGCCATATTATGACACTGGCGGTTTGGCAAAACCCAAACCACCAATGTTACACACCGACCGCCACGGCGGTAATGACCGCCGGACTGGAGACAACAGTCTCCAGCATGCCGGCCGTCACTAGGCTGCCCACGGCAATATGACCCCGCCCACTGCCATGGTTTCCGTGGCTTTTGTACCACCATGAAAACCATGGTGGTAGGCCCTATCAGTGCCAGGGAATTCCTTCTCTGGCACTCATAGGGGTCTCCCCCGCCCCCATCCCTCTCCCCAGAGTCCTTCCCCACCCTCACCCTCCCATCCTCCGAACATAAACACACAGACACAGACGGCAAAACACACGCATACACACATTCACCCACACATACATACATCCATGCACACACACCCACACACACTGACATACATACAAGCACACACTCATTCACACATCACAACATACACACATGCTCACATTCATACATGCGTACACGTATCACATACACACCACACCCGCATGCATGCACACAGACACACACACTCCTACCCTCACACACACACACAACACCCCCAAACCCCTCTCCTGTCAGAGCACCCGACTTACCTGCTTGCAGGGGATCCTCCGGCAGGAGATGGGATGTGGCGCTGCTGCCGCCAGCGGAACACCGCCAGGCCGTATCATGGGTCATGATATGGTCAGTGGCGTTTTTCTGGTGTGGCGCTGCTGCTGGCAGCAGCGCCACCTTACCGCTGTTCGCCGCCAGACACCATGACCGTAGCCGAAATTCCACCAGCCTTCTGGCGTAAATCTGGCTACGGTCCTATTATGGTGGACGGTAGGTAGCCACGTTCACAGTCCTTTGGCGGGCGTCGCCATGGTGGTAGGCAGCACTTACCACCATTATCATAATGAGGGCCATTATTTCTAAATGATAATATTAATATGTGAAATTAAAATAATGCAAGTACATCAAGAAAAGATAAAGTTGAAACAGTATACAAAAATATATAATTTAAATAACAAATACAAATATAAACATGCTATGTGTGTACATGTGTGTTTGTATATATATATATATCTATATATATATATTCACTTAAAAATCAAAGGTTAAAGGGACATTATAGTTAGGCTCACATTTTAAAACTATCAAACCATAGAAATTCACCAGTCATAGTTAGAGTTATCTCAAGTAACTATAACTCATGCTCTAAGGTAACTATAACTCTTGCCCCACCATTCACAGTTATCTGATCTATAATATTACTGCAGATGTTACAGTGACATTATCAATGATGTTATCAAAGATGTCATGAGTGCTGCAATCTGTGAGGTAATTAGCTGTGCATGGCGACGGTACGAGTTATAGTTACCTTAGGGCATGAGTTATAGTTTGTTGAGATAAATCTAACTGGTGAATTTCAATGGTTTGATATGTTTAGAATGTGAGCCTAACTACAATGTCCCTGTAACCTATGTTTTTTAAGTGAATTTCTTTATTCTATTTCCTAACTATAACGTCCCTGTAAACTTAGGCCCTCATTATGACTTTGGCGGTCTGTGGACCGCCGCGGTGGAGGTGGCGGTCGTACTGCCGCGGCCCCAGTGGTGAAGACCGCCATATTACGAGTCTGGGGAAGGTACCTGCAGAACACAGCCAAGATTCTGTCTGTACCGCCACCTGCGGACGGTCCGCCGTGACCGGCGGTACGCATCTCCAGGCCGGCGTTCAGGCTGTTTCCCACGACCATATTACGAGGCTGCACACATCCAGGATTTCCAGGGCGGTCTCACCAACACGAAAAGCTTGGTGAAAATGAACAACATAAAAAGGGACACTAACCTTCAGGAACACAGGCACGTCCGTAAGCACCATTGCACGTGAATTGCAAGTCTTCACAATGCCCCTGCTGTCCATTAACCTCCAGGACCACCGATGCCGACCAAGAAACCAACCGTAAGTACACCAGCGTAGCACACACTGGAGGGAAGGACATTAGTACACACACACCACACACACAAAATCGCACATTCACCACACATACATGTTGAAGGAAAACCAGAACAAAGTTGTCACCAGTGGTGCAGATATATTGAAAAATAGTGATCTAAATTGGCTGAACTATGCACAAAGAGGCCCAAGGGCCAGTCCAAAAGTCTTGCAGTGCCCCGAGCACACTGGGCACAATGACGCCCCAAATGGACTCCTGACTGCAAAGTGCTGGCCTGCACAGGGCAGGGGCATCAAGGGGGCATGCAGGCACATCAGGGGTGACGGGGTGGGGGTGGCTAAGGTTTTGGGCTTGGAGGGGGGTCCCTTGGGATGGTCTTGGAGGGCAGTCCTTGGTGATGGATTTGGAGGGGGTCCTTAGTCTTGTCCTTAGAAGGGGATGCTTGCGCTTGGCCTTGGAAGTAGAGGGAGTGTGCTTGGTCTTGGAAGTGGAGGGAGTGGACTTGACCTTCGGTATGGGAGGGGTAACTGTGGACCTGGTGGGGGTGGAAGTCTTTGGTGGGGGAGTGGCATGGCAAGGACCAGAAGAGGACTGGGAGGTGTAAGGCAGGGGTATGGGAAGGGTAGCAGGACGCTTGGGGGGAATAGGGACTGGACCAGTGGTGGAGAACAGGGAAAACTCCTGCAGGAAATGTTTCTTGGGGCACAAGGTAGGTCATGGAAGGATGTTAGTGAGTGGAGGGAGAGGGACTAGTTGAGAGGTGTGTACGTGGAGGTGCCTTGGGTGCAGGTGCATGGGTGGATGACATGTGTGCGCTGGATGATAGTTGGATGGGTGAGTGTGGGTGTCTATGTATACTGGGAGGTGGGGGAGGAGATGCAGGGAGATGGCAGGGGATGTGTGAGTGAATGTTGGGGTGGTGTCTGCAGGTAGGGTGGATGTGCTGTATGTGTTAGTGTTGATTGTTGTGGTGCATGTACATGTGTTGTATGGGGTGCATGTATGGGGAAGTGATATTGTGGTGACAGTGGCAGTGAGAGCACATGTTGCAGGATCTGGGACTGATGAGGTGGTGACTGCAGGCATGAGTGGTGATGTGACTGTGAGGATGAGGTGGTGGAGGAGTTGGTAGAGGGAGTGGATGTTGGCATGTTTGCATCTTAATGTGGTTTGTGTACATGGCTGTGGTGGTGTTTGTGGTGCTTATGTCTGTCCTTGCGTACCATGTCTGTTGATGTGGATGCATGTGGGCCAGTACGTGTGCCTTGGATGGATGAGGGCAGAGGAATGTGGATTTGGGATCAGGTAGCTGGAGGGGGGATGGAATAAGCAGGTACACTGGCTTCCATCAAGGAGGAGGCCAGAGCCTGAAACGATCTCCGAAGGCTAGCCAGGGCACGTGAATGACTTCCAGAAATGCATTGGTCTGCTGCATCTGGGATGACAGTCCCTGGATGGCATTCATGATGGTTGACTGCCACACAGAGATGGACCTCAGGAGGTCAATAGCCTCCTAATTGAGGGCAGCAGGGCCGACTGGGGAAGGGGCAGAGGTGTGCGGGCATGGGAAACTGGGTAGGGAGCTACAGGGAGGGTGGTGATGGTAAGGGAGGTGGCAGACAAGAATGATGTAGGCATGGGCCCAGATGGGTCAGTCACTGCCAGGGAGCAGCCATCGGAGGAGGAATTTGAAGATGGCGTGGTCGATCCTGCCTCCCCCCGTTGCACTCACCTCACCTTCTGTCCCACTGGTCCCCTTGGCTCTGCTAGAATCAGCTTCCTGGCTCCCGTGGGCTGCAGCTTCCACACTCGCCGGTGCCCCTTCTCCTTCATCAGATGATGCTGATGCAATGAAAGACAGAGGAGGAGAGGGAGGGAGGGAGTGAGGGTGAGAGAGAGAGAGAGAGAAAGGGTGCAATTGGTCAATGCCAGCACAACAGACACAAAGTGTAACTACAACATCCCCTGATGCCATGACATGCCCTCACCTACACATGCTACAACAGTGGAACACCATGGGGGAAACCACAGCAGTGCACGTGTACTGCTGATGGTGACACAGATGCAATTGTGTACATGATGAGAGGCATACTCACCACACCTGCCCAATACCTGCCTACTTCCGATGCCCATTGAGACACACAGTTTCAGGACTACCGAACCAACTGAGTCCTGCATGGGTAGTTGACTTGCCAACTAGGTAATTGTCAAATTGCATAGTGACATCTTGACCCACCTTACCTCACTACACAAACACTACCTACTAGCAGATTGAGGACTCTACATTCACCACTGGAACAGTGGTTGGCAAGAACTGATTGCAATGGCCTAACACCCCAGATGCAATGAACCTGTTGGCATGAGGTGCCTAGCTCATTGTGGTAGTAGGTGAAACCACAGATACCACATTGGAGGTAGCTGCCCCTCAATTCACTGACTGCATGGCATGGCCACACATCTATGAAGCCAATCCTGCCCGGTAGTTGAATACATAGTGTACATGAATCTACCTAGTACCCACTATACAGCTTTCTAATAGTGCACACCTAAGGCCACTATGGCAACACATATTGTAGGTGAAAGTGTGTATTCACCCCCTTGTGGCTGCTGTGCTGCCCTCAAGTGCCCATCCACCTCAGGGTATGCCACCACCAAAATGGGGTGTCAGTGTCTGACAGCACCCCTCTCTCATTGGCAGGATATCCCCAGCTGGGTCTCCACATTCTTCCAGGCCCGGCGTCTCAGGTCCTCCCACCTCATAATGCAGTGGGTGCTCTGTCTGGCATGGACCCCCAGGGTCTGCACTTGCCTGGCGATGGCACGTCATATCCCCTCTTCCGATGGGTGCTGACCTGCGTAGTTGACACAGACAGAAGGACAAATTCATGTAGCATGGAATCACAGGGACAGCAGTGGACAGCACACATCTCACTACCACACTCACATGTCATCAATCCACGTATCCTCAGACTCCTCACCCATGTCCATTATCCAGTCACACTGCCTCGTCCGAAGGCCCAACCCTCATACCCACCACTCACAGACAGGACAGAGACATTGGCCTCACCTTCTGCTCTGGTGCCCCATACAACTGTCCATACAGGGGTGGGAACCCATCCATGAGCTTCTCCAATTGTTCCTGGGTGAAGGCTGGGGCCCTATCTCCTGCAGGATGTGGCATCTTGGCTACCAGAGTCAGAACACAGCAGCAGACGCAGTGGAGGTCTTCTGTTTACGAATGTCAGGAGCCAAGTGAGCCGGCGGCGATCACCATTGGCTTCTGTCTCCCATAGGCAACTATGTTAACCAATTTGGAGTTGCACAGTGGTTGTGACCGCTTACCGCCATGATGTATTATGCCAGCGAGATGAGCTCACTTCCATCTGGTGTTGTGCATGCAGGATAGCTGGTTGCCATTTTACATGTGCAATGTGTATTGAGGGTGCATTGAAGCTGCGTCATGGGTGACATTTGGTGACGTGCACAGCTCAACTACTTCCAAACAATCTATGCTGCACATCATGATTCCCTCTTATTCCCAGGTACGGTAGAAGAATGAGGATGAGGAATTCTCCGGTTTACAGACCCCTACTCGACCTTGCCACCCTAGAAGAGCGACACATCATTCAGACCTATCATCTGAACCGTCAGACCATCCTGGAGTTGGTGACCTAGTTGGAGCCAGATCTGTTGCCTGTCATTCGTCATCCCAATACCATCCCACCTGCAGTACAGGTGTTGTCAGTCCTTCACTTCCTTGCCTCAGGGTCGTTCCAGATTACAGTGGGCTTGGCAACAGGGATGTCACAACCCATGTTCAGCAACGTCCTGAAGGAGGTACTATGTGCCCTGCTAAAACATCTGCTCAGCTACATCAGGTTTCCCCAACGTGCTGATTTGGGCACTGTCAAGGTTGCCTTTTATGATTTGTCACATGTGCCTCATGTGATAAGGGCCATTGATGGCACCCACATTGCCCTGGCACTACCCAGGAGGAGTGATCAAATGTATAGGAACCGTAAAAACTTATATTCCATCAATGTGCAGGTGGTGTGCCTCGCTGACCAATATATCACACAAGTGACTGCCAAGATCCCTGGTTCTGTGCATGACTCCTACATTCTGTGGAACAGCACCGTCCCACACATGATGGCACCACTACAGAGGGACCGCACCTTGCTTATTGGTATGTATCCTTTCATATGTGTGCCACTCTGCTCTCAACACTCTTCACGACCTGTCCTATCACCCTCGCGGTCTTGACGTGTGCCCAACTCTACAAACCACGGAAAGTGTGCCAAATCATTGTTGCCTGCTGCATGCCACACAATCTGGCCTTAAGACATCACATCCCATTTCTGGATGCAAAGGGGGTGGCAGCTGTACCAGTGGCTGATGAAGGGGACATGGGGAGTGATGAGGCGGAAGATGATGAGGATGCAGCTGACTACAAAGCAGAGCTGATACAACAATACTTCTACTGAGATACAGGTATGTGTCAAATGTGTGATATGTGACCTGTATAACTGTCTGCATTGTGCCATGCTACCACCTAGTGTCTGTAATCACTGGAGGTATTGGATGCAGCTCTGACAGTGGGTGGTTGGGGGTGGGTTACTTGTGCCCATGAGTTGGGTACTCACTGTGCCCAGGTCAGTGCAATTCTCAGCCTGCTGTTGTATTGCTGCACTTGTGAAATCTATGTGCATGACCATTGTTCCCTGAACTGCCAGATCCAGTGCAATATGTGTGCCACACTAGGTGGGTTCCTCCGTTATGCATCCTATCCTGGGAGTCAACATTGGGGTGCTGTGCAACATTACTGTTCGTGGCAGTGGGAACTGCCTCACGTCTGGCTCGGTTTGCTGTGAGGGAGTGACCATTGGGGAGGAATGTCTTGGGTATGCAGATTTGTTATTGCCATATGGTTTGGGATTTGGCTTGCCATCTCAGCCTTAACTTCCTGTACTGACAGTGCATGTGTGTTAAGTTGGTAAATATGACAACTATTGCGATTGCTGTCCCTGTCTTATTCTACTTTCAGGACATTTTTGTGGTGTACTTTGACAAGGTGGTGGTCCCAGGGGCTGAGGGGGGTCAGAAATGGAACCCCTTTTCTATTTTTTAACATATGCCCCTGGGAGGTGGTGGTTCACGGGACTGCAGGGGGGCCGCACGGCCCTGGGACTGTGGCAGACCAGGTGCCCCGCTTTAACTTTGATTAATGCCGCAGGGAGGTGGTTGTCACTGGGTGTATGGGGGGCCAGGCACCACACCCCCATAAAAAATAATAAAAACCCCTTTGGAGGTGGCAGTCCGCACTTAAATAAACAATGCCCCAGGGACTTGGCCCACCGGGGGGCTTCAAAATGATGAAGTGTGGGAGCCTGCACTTCTTTTTTTTTTTTTTTTTGTCAGATCGGTGGATCTTCAGCAAACTGTGGAAAAAATGTGTTTTTGGAGGCCCCAGCACCAGATCTAAGGGGTCAAGGTGAATCTACCCTGGGCCCCTCTGTTTTAAAAAAAACTTTTTTCTGGGACTCAGCTGAAGCCAAGTCCCAACATGGCTGCTAACACTTCCTTGTTCAGGCGCTGGCAGCCAATCAGATCTCAGCACGAGATCAGAAGAATTTGTGAAGCCTTGCATCCCTATATATACAAATTTAGATTTTCTTAAATTGTTCATAACTACTGAATGGATTTACACCAAATAACAAAAAGGCCCCTTTCTGGACCAAGAGCTACCTTTCTGCCAAATTTTGTGCAATTCCGTTCAGGGGTTTTGGAGCTATTGATGTTCAAAATCCCTATGGAAAAATAAATGGCGAAAATGCGTTTTGGGATCCCCTTTTTCTCAGCCCCCGCTTGACGAATCACCCCAAAACTTTCCAGACAGCAGCTGAGGCGAACATTTTTTTAAAAATGTTGTGAAGATTAATCAAACAGTGCCGAATTTATTAGCAACACAAAAAATGCTTCTTTCGAAACTAGGTCATAACTATAACTACATAGTGGCAACCACCACTAAAAATCTATCTCCACGAAAAAGAAAAACAATTGTAAACTAACATATAGGGGGTCATTCCAACCCTGGCGGTCGGTGTGAAAGCGGCGGTCAAACCGCCAACAGGCTGGTGGTAAAAAAAATGGAATTCTGACCCTGGCGGAAACCGCCAACAGAGACCGCCACTTTAACACTCCGACTGCCACGGCGGGACAAACAAACAGCACGGCAGTCACCGCCAACAGACAGGCGGGAGACAATGTACCGCCCACCCTATCACAACCCACCAATCCGCCACCTTTTCCGGGGCGGTAGCCCCGCTGATATAAACACGGCGGAAACAGACATTACGAACGGAAAACGCTCACCTCTACACACTCCACGAGGAATCTGGACAGCATGGAACCCGAACTACACATCCTACCAGCTATTGTCTTCCTGCTCCTCTACCAGGAGCACGAACGCCGGCGCAGAAGACAACGGTGAGTACTGCACCTACGACACAGGGGAGGGGGGAGGCAAAACATTACGGGGACACACATAGGCGACACTCCCACCCTCACCCACTACAACACACACATCAATGCAGAGCAACAACTCAGAGTGACACCCCCAAACCCCCCGGAAGAATGCAAAGACAAAAGGAAATGATCATGAAATTTGAAGTATATTGTACGGCTACGTAAAGAAATATATCAAACATCTATAACTATATATTGTATATACATATGTAAATTGTCCTGTCCAAATTGGGTATCAGCCATTGTTCGTGGGCCAATGGGCCTAAACACATGGGCAAAGCCCACACACGATACCCAACTCCAATGGAGAGAACACTGCAGGGGCATCAGATAGCAAAACTACAGGCACCTCAGGGGGAAGGGAAGAGGGGCACCTCAGCCAGATGAGTCCACGACGCCAGATCCACGAGGGGCCTCCATGGCCACTGTACCATCCTGGGGAGTGCAAAGCCACAGTCTCTCGCGTCTCTACAGTGGGTGGATTGCCCACTGTGCCATCCTGGGGAGTGCAAAGCCACAGTCTCTCGAGTCTCTACAGTGGGTGGATTGCCCACTGTGCCATCCTGGGGAGTGCAAAGCCACAGTCTCTCAAGTCTCTACAGTGGGTGGATTGCCCACTGTGCCAGCCTGGGGAGTGCAAAGCCACAGTCTCACAAGTCTCTACAGTGGGTGGATTGCCCACTGTGCCATCCTGGGGAGTGCAAAGCCACAGTCTCACAAGTGGATTACAGACTCCACTGGTTCTGGAGGAGGCATGGTGCCCAGAGTGCTTCGTGCAGCCCTGCCCGACCCAGATGCGGGCCTGCCCCTTCTGCCAATGGGCCAGCGGTGCTTGAGACGGCGGTGCCCTGTTCATCGGTGCTTGAGATGAAGGGCCCAGCGGAGCAGTGCAGAGACGGCAGTGCCCAGCGGAGCGGTGCTTGAGATGAAGGGCCCAGCAGAGCGGTGCTTGAGATGAAGGGCCCAGCGGAGCGGTGCTTGAGATGAAGGGCCCAGCGGAGCGGTGCAGAGACGGCAGTGCCCAGCGGAGCGGTGCTTGAGATGAAGGGCCCAGCGGAGCACACATGCATGACATGTGTGTCCAGGTCACCAGATCCGGCCATGACCTGGATTTCACTCGCCACCTGACATGTGGCTGCCGGGCCCTTCGTGCACATCTGTCTTCTCGCTTGCGGGGCCCTCCTGTGCTGCCGTCCCATGCCCGTGGGTGTCCTCCTGCACACCTGGAATGGGGCTGGTGGGGCCCTCCTGGGCAGCTCGCCTGCTGCCGGTCTTGTCGTGTGTGCTGCCCTTGCCA
The DNA here is from genome assembly GCF_031143425.1 of Pleurodeles waltl. NCBI lineage: Eukaryota > Metazoa > Chordata > Amphibia > Caudata > Salamandridae > Pleurodeles > Pleurodeles waltl. The sequence continues at coordinate 523,558,810 of NC_090437.1, read as the reverse complement.
CCCGTCCCTGCTCGTCTGTGGCCCTTTCCTCCCTTTGGCGGTGTGCCAGGTGGCACCCCACTCCCTGACGGTGCCAGGGTAGGGCTTTTGGAGCCTGCTGTCTTTGCCCTCTCGCGCCGGGTACTGGCTCTCTTGGCCTTTTTTTTAGGGGGTGGGCTGGCCGTCTCTTTACTCCTACCCGAAGTAGATGGGCTTGAAGGTGGTGGACTCCAAAATCCTTGGACTACTGTCTTTGGAGGTCCAGGTTTTGTGGTGGCTGAGGTGCTGTTTGGAGTCTTATGAGATGGAGGGGGTGGGTCAGTTGTTGGAAAGAGGTCAAGGTTGGAAAGGAAAATCAATTTAGAAAGACAGGGACGGGTAGTTGTAGTGGGTATGGGAGTGGAGGAAGAGGATGTGGTTGTTGGAGAGTGAAGTCTGGTGTCTTTGGGTGCAGGTGCTTGTGCTGGAGGCTGTCGTGAGGTGGATGGCTGTTGGGTGGGTGGCTGGCTGCGTTTGTGTGGTTTGGAAGAGGGGGTGACAGACACACTGGGAGAGGACACAGGGGACGTGTAAATGGTAGTGGGGGTGGTGACTGCATGTGTGCGGAGTGTTCTGGTGGGTGTGCTGGTGATGGACGTAGTTGCTGAAGATGTTGTGCATGCAAGTGTGAGTGGAGATGTCACAGGGAGGGAGGAGGGAGACGAGAAGGAGGGGGACACAGAGGAGGCAGTGGCTGTTGGCATGTCTGCATGTGGATGTTGCTTGGGTGAATGCTTGTGGGATGTGTGGTGCTTATGTCTGGATGAGCTTCCCTTGGGTGTTGAGGTGTGTGCAGGCTGGTCTGTAGGTGTGTCTGGGATAGGCAGAGGTACAGGGGAGTGGGACTGGGTGGAGGAAGTTGGAGGAGGGAGGCAGGAGACAGGGACAATGGCTGCTGTCAGTGCTGAGGCCAGAGCGTTGAACGATCGCTGATGGGCAGCCTGACCCGAATGAATGCCCTCCAGGTATGCATTACTCCGGTGCACCTCCCTTTCTACACCCTGGATGGCATTCAAAAGGGTAGACTGCCCAACAATGATGTTCCTCAGGAGGTCAATGACCTCCTCACTGAGGGCAGCAGGGGTAACTGGGGCAGGGCCTGAGGTGCCTGGGGCGAAGGAGATGCCCACCTTCCTAGGTGAGCGGGCACGGGGCGAACGCTGAGGGGCTGCTGGGAGGGCAGAGCTGGTGCGCTGGGTGGTGGCTGTACCTGTTGTTGCGGGTGGCACGGATGTTGCCGCCACCACAAGGGAGCTCCCTTCCGAGGACATGACTGTGTCGCTGGTGTCACCACGTGTCCCGGCTGTGGAGCTCCCCTCGCCCTCCGTCTTACTGGTGTAATCCGACTCAGTTGCATGGCCCTCCAGGGACATGTGAGATGCAGCTCCCTCGTGCTCCGATGCCACTTCTCCTCCGCCTGATGATGCTAATGCACACAAGAACAGGAAGACCAAAAAAAAGGGGGGGTGGAGAAACAAAGACATGTTGAGTGCATGCATTGGCGACACCGTTGGCGGAGAGGACAGACACAGAAGCCCACTGCACTACGCCGCACACTTGGGGTACACTACTCAATCTGTGGAACATGGCCTACAAGCCTATGGACGGCAACTCCACACATAGGTGACACAGGGCCATGAATAGCTGTACTTGTCAAACTATAGAGGTGGGGGGCGGGGGCACAGGGCCATGCCTAATGGAGGGGCCTAGACTACAGAATTCGGCCTGGCCTAGGGATACCCACAGCCCTCCTCCCCCACCCAGACACCTCAAATGTGCGCAAAATCAGCAGAATGTGCTTGGACTCACCCCCTTGTGTCTGCTGTGATGTCCTCACGCGCCCATCCAAATCGGGGTAGGCCACCGTCAGGATCCGGGACATCAGGGGGGTCAATTGATGACTGGCACCCCTCCTACGTTGGTAGGCCATCCCCAGCAGAGCCTCTGCGGTCTTCCTGCTCCCGCGGCGGATGTCCTCCCACCTCTTCCGGCAGTGGGTGCCCCGTCTGTTGTGGACCCCCAGGGTCCAGACGTCCTTGGCGATGGCACGCCAAATGTCGATTTTCTGATTGGCGCTGACCTATGTGAAAAGTACAGGGGGAGAAAAAGAGTCATCACCTTCTGCACCCTCAATGTGAGTCGCCCCCCATCCCCACCCTTGCCATGTGGCACATGCTCTCATCTGTCGTTTGATGCATGCCTCATTCGCTCCCCTCCCCACCATCTTTCATTCACCCCACTCAACCCAGGCATTGGCCACAAAGCATGGTCCCAGTGTACTTACCCGTTGGTCTGGAGGACCGTAGAGTAGCGCATACTGGGGGAGGACCCCATCCACAAGTTTCTCCAATTCTTCAGAAGTGAAGGCAGGGGCCCTTTCCCCAGTCGCAGCAGCCATTGTCTCTTCCAGACCGAGGTCACAGCAGCACTTGCAGTATAGGTCCTCTCCTGTGGATGATCAGGTATCGAGTGATTAAGCAGATAGAAAATGGCGGTCACGCCAGCGGCGGTGCGTACCGCGGCGGTGCGTACCGCGACCGCCGGCACACATCGTCATTGGCTCCTGAAACCCATAGGGTTCAATGTTAACCAATGCGCCTTTGCGCCGCAGTCTTCGACCGCCCACCGCCGCGGTGTGCCACGCCAGCGCATTGACCTCACATCCCACTGTCGCACTTCACAGGTCAGGCAGCCGCCATTTCAAGGGCCCCCATATCTTAATTTCTACTGCGTCACACATACCTAGGCCTTGCATCAACACTCATACAAGCCATTCAATGCATTGAGAATCGTGTACTGTGCAAGCTGTGGGAACGTACCTGTGGGTTGATTGACGCTGTGCTCCATGTTGTCCTTCCTAGGCACCGTCCGCTGGGACATGCGAGGAGAAGGACAAATCTTCCCGTGTACAGACCGCTGGTGGACCTGTCGACAATGGAAGAAAGACATGTCATACTGACATACAGGCTTGACAGAGCCACTATACAGGAATTGTGTGCCCAGCTGGAGGCAGACCTGATGTCACCCATCCGCCAACCCACAGGGATCCCCCCTCTAGTGCAGGTTCTGTCAGTACTCAATTTTTTGGCAAGTGGGTCATTTCAAACAACAGTGGCCATTTCATCTGGGATGTCTCAGCCTATGTTTTCCAAGGTGTTGTCCAGAGTGTTGTCTGCCCTGCTGAAATACATGCGGACCTACATTGTTTTCCCTGAGGTGGGCGATTTGGCTACAGTGAAGGGTGATTTCTATGCGCTTGGACATATTCCCAACATCATTGGTGCAATTGATGGGACACATGTTGCTTTGGTCCCCCCCAGCACGAGTGAACAGGTGTACAGGAACAGAAAAAGTTATCATTCCATGAATGTCCAGGTGGTCTGTTTGGCTGACCAGTACATCTCCCATGTAAATGCCAAGTTCCCTGGGTCAGTGCATGACGCGTACATCATGCGAAATAGCAGCATCCCTTACCTGATGGAACTACTTCAGAGACACCGTGTGTGGCTAATTGGTGACTCTGGTTACCCCAACCTGTCATGGCTACTGACCCCAGTGAGGAATCCCAGGACCAGGGCAGAGGAACGCTACAATGAGGCCCATGGGAGGACTAGGAGGGTGATCGAGCGGACCTTCGGCCTCCTCAAGGTCAGGTTTAGGTGCCTCCATATGACAGGTGGATCCCTAATGTACTCACCAAAGAAGGTGTGCCATATCATCGTGGCCTGCTGTATGCTTCACAACCTGGCTTTGCGACGCCAGGCGCCTTTCCTGCAGGAGGATGGTCCAGATGGTGGTGTTGTGGTGGCTGTGGAGCCTGCGGAGAGTGAAGAGGAGGAAGACGAAGAGGACGACACAGACAACAGGGACACAGTAATACAGCAGTATTTTCAATTACATACAGGTAAGAATCAACACCGGCATTTTACATTTACTTAAAGTCTCCTGCCTCTCTACTGTCCGAGTTTCCCCCCAGTTTATGTTAACTGAGTTGTGACTTTCCCTTCCAATTTCATAGATGTGGGCCCCACTCCGTGACCTCTGCTTTGTTTCCCCATGGACTACAGCTGTGTGACAGTGTTATGTTGTCATCACTATGTAACTGGACATTTTGGCACGGTTCTGTGTAATACATTTGTTCAAAAATACAGGCAGACTCCAGATTAATTTTGTGCAATAAGTGTGTTTATTAAAGTGCTCAATTTTGGGTAATGGTTGCAATTCGGTGATGGGTGATGGTGGAGGAATGTCCATGGCAGAGTCCAGATTTTCAGTCTCACAGGGGCATTGTCCATATGCCTGTGGAAGGTGGAGCAGGGGCAGTTTAAGGTTGGACAGGGTGACAATGTGGGACAGTGGGAAGACAATCAGGGGGTATCCTTTCCTGGCGGGGTCTTGGCATCCTACTCTGTCTTCTTCCTAGATCTCAGGCACCGCTTGCGGGGTGGTTCTCCTTCTGCAGGAGGTGGGGTTCCGGTGGCCTGTTGTACTTGTGTCAGGGCCTCCTGTCCACTAGCTCCGGCGGAGGTGGTAGCCTGTTCTTGGTCCATGCTAGTGACAGGGGCCCTTTGTGGTGCCACATGGTCCCGCAATGTGCTGACAATCTGATTGAGAGCCACAACGATGGTGCCCATTGCGGAACTTATGTTTCTGAGTTCTTCCCTGAACCCCATGAACTGTTCCTCCTGCAGTACCTGGATCTCCTGGAACCTGGCCAGGACCGTCGCCATCGTCTCCTGGGAGTGGTGGTATGCTCCCATGATGGAGGATAGGGCCTCGTGGAGAGTGGGTTCCCTGGGCCTGTCCCCCCCCTGTCACACAGTAGCCCTCCCAGTTCCCCTGTTTCCCTGGGCCTCTGTCCCCTGGACCGTGTGCCCACTACCACTGCCCCCAGGTCCCTGTTGTTGTTGGGGTGGTGGGTTAACCTGGGTGCCCTGTAGTGGTGGACACACCGCTGATTGATGTGTCCTGGAGACAGAAGCATGGACCCGCTGGGTGGGTGCTGTGCTGGTGTTCCCAGAGGGGGGTAGGTCTGCTGTGGCCTGTGGCTGTCTGAGGGGAACCGACTGTCCCGAGGTCCCCGATGGGCCGGGCTGGTCATCTGGGTCCAGGGAGACAGAGCTGCTGTCATCACTGTGGGCCTCTTCTGGGGGTGGAATAGACATTTCTGGGCCCTCCTGGGCGGTGTCGTGGCGTTCGGGTCCTGCAGGGGTATAAGAGTATGGTTATTGCTTCTGTGTGTGCCATAGCGTGCAATGGGTAGGTGCCCGTGTACCCCAGTGCTGGCATTCCCTTGTGGGGGCTGTTGTGACAGTGGTTTGGGGGGCATGGGGGTATGTGCAGTGGGCATGCTTGGGTGATGGGTGTCCATGGTTTGTGGTCGCATGCAGGGCTTGGTGTTGGGATGGGTGGGTTGTGATGGTGAGACTTTAGCAAGGAGTCCATTCCTCCGGCTACTCCTGCGAGGCCCTCAGGATGCAGGATCGCCAAGACCTGTTCCTCCCATGTTGTAAATTCTGGGGGTTGAGGTGGGGGTCCGCCGCCAGTCTTCTGCACCGCGATGTTGTGTCTGGATACCGTGGAACGCACCTTCCCCCGTAGGTCGTTCCACTGCTTCCTGATGTTGTCCCGATTTCGTGGATGCTGTCCCACAGAGTTGACCCTGTCCACTATTCTTTGCCATAGCTCCATCTTCCTGGCAATGGTGGTGTTCTGCACCTGTGTCCCAAAGAGCTGGGGCTCTACCCGAACTATTTCCCCCACCATGACCCTGAGTTCAGCGTCTGAAAACCTGGGGTGTCTTTGGGGTGCCATGGGGTGGTGTGGATGAGGTGTGGGGTGGTGTTTGTGGTGATGAGTGTGGTGAGTGTGGTGGTGTGTGGTGTTTTGTGCGTGGATGTTGTGTGAGTGATGGTGTTATGTGCCTGTGAATGCTCTGTACTAGCTGGTGGTGTCTCTCTCTGGCCTTAGTCAATAAATGGTGGTCGTAGGGGTTTGTGGGTGATGTGGGTGTGTGTTTTATATTGTGTTGGGTGTGTGGGAGTGGTGTTTGTATGTGTATCAGGTGTGTGTGTTTCAAAATGTCCAATGTGGCAGTGTTTTGTAAGTGTGTGTGTATTTTGAGCGCGGCGGTGTGTGCCGCTAATGGAATACCGCCGTTGAAAGACCACCGCGTGGATTCGTGGGTCGGAATGGAATGGGCGTATTTCTGTTGGCGTGACGGTGGAGGTTTGGTCATCGCCAGTTTTTCGCTGGCCGTTGGTGTGGCGGACTTTTGTGGATGGCAGGATTTTGGCGGTTTGCCTATTGTGGGTCAGAATGACTGTGGCGGTTAACCGCGACCGCGGTGGTGTTATGGCAGTCTTCTGACCGGCGGTAAGCGCCTTTTACCGCCGAGGTCAGAATGACCCCCATAATGATTTAATGCTATATAAATATCACAAATAGTCAAACTTATAACTTACAACAATATTAATGTAAAGCTTTCTATTAATATTTCTTTAATATAGTGAACAGCAATGGACCAAAGCTGAAAATTACAAAATTACAAAACCAAGCAAATAGGAATATCATCATTCCAAGAGGCCACACTCGACTAACATAATAAATAAACACAACTTATTGTAAAACAAACAAAATCACTCTACAGTTTAAAAGTAAAATAAAGTATTGTAAAGCCTAAAAAATAAGTAAGTTATTTTGAAACATCCAACAATATCACATGTAATTTTTCAACAGAAAAACTGAAGCACCTAGACCATACCTTTCCAACAAAATGTGAACCTCAATAAACATCTCTACATACTGCAACTACATCAAAATTGTAGGAATAAATTAAAACAAATATACAATGCCACAGTGTATATTTTAGGATTACAATCATTCCATACAAACACACACATACAAGTGTCTTGTCACAGAAAAAAATTGTATTACATTGTTCATATCATAGGCTGTCGACATGCCTGAAATATAGCAAATCATAAATGATTGAATCATACTGGGTAAATGAACATATTTACAGTAACAGACCTACAGACCATGAAAGGAAGGGATTTGTCAGACATTGTTCTGTAGAATAGGCAAACATTAACATGGTAGCTGGAGCCATATCACCTACCACACCAAAGTAATCCAACATCATGTAATGCAAGACTCAGGCAGATGTCAGTACAACAGGTTATGATCACAAGTTCACAACAATACGGTATTCATGCATCTGGTGGCATGACACAAACATATGCCAGTGATTTGGCCCAGGCACCTTTGCCTCCAATGATGAAACATATCAACAGCTACATACAGGTCATACAAAAAGAGTGTTTACCAATCTGAATTGTAACTGACATGATTGTGGCCTACAACTACCTACTTTCTGACCACATGATGACACACGTGATACATCAGGGCGAACATAGAACAAGAAATAATTCCAATGGAGTGTTACACACTTCCATCCTATCACTGTGCAAGCTGCCCAGGGACGTCTCCTACACCCAAACTCTGTGACCTACATTCCCTGGAGCAATCCATGGACACTTTGCATGTCAGCACAGCATCACATACCTGTCAATGTCACAACTCTGAATTGGCCACATGAAGATGTCATGGTGAAGGTACCTGACCAATGAACAAATCAAGGAGTATAGGCATGAAACCATGAATGTGACACAAGTCACTTAGCAAGCATCTGGAAAACAAAGTACATTGCAATAAATCTGATACAAACAAAGCATCATTAACAGGATGGGGATGTGTCAAAAGCTATCTAATCAAACAGCCTTTGGCTGATTTTGTCTGAGTATCAGCTCCCTAGCTATTTCAAAGAATCAATTTTACACGTTCTCACAACTACAGTACATTGTGCAGCCAAAGTCATGACATCACATAACATACTTACACTCATGAGAAGAAGCTGTCGAGATCTTGTCATGAGAAGAAGCTGTTGATGAGATCTTGTAGCAAGTCAGCTCCTTCCTCTTCACCACTGTCATCTTCATTTGGTATTTCAGGATATTTACCCAGTGGCACTGCAGGCTCCCCCTTCTCTGGTATGTAAGGTTTATTCCTCCTCAGGGTGATGTTGTGCAGCATGCTTCATGTCACAGTGATCTGGGTGAGTAGAGGAAGGCTCCTCATATCCTGTCCAGACAGCAAAATCTGGCATTCAGGAGCCCAAAGACCTGCTCCACCGCATGCCATGTTCTTCCATGGCCCTCCTTGAAGCAGACTTCCCCTGGGTAGCTGGATTCCTCAGTGAAGTCAGTAACCAAGGACAGCTTGGATATGCTGAGTCTCCTATGGGACATAGATGCAACCATGGATCACTCATTTTATGATTGTAACACCTGACATTGACTTTTGAGATCTAGAGATCAGATGAACAGACAACTTGCACACCAATAGAATGGACGTTTTTCCTGTTGCAGTAGACTTGTTCAGTGTCCTGTGGTGGCACCAAGACAACATTTGTACCATCAATGGCTCCCACCATATGTGAGAGATGGGCCAAACCATAAAAGTCAGCGTTTACATTAGCTAAACCCTCACTTCAGGGGAACCTGATATAGCTGTCAATAAGTTTTAACATTGCTCATAGGAAATCCCTCAACGCAAAAATTAACATAGGTTTGGGACATACCACCAGATATGGTCACTGCATGTTGGAAGGACCATGTGGCCAGGAAGTGCAATACTGCCAGGAGTCTCACAATGGGTGGTATGCATGTTTGGATTAGTGTTTTCAGGCATCAGATCTGGCTCCAATTGACAACATAAATCTACTATCATTTGCCTATTTAAGTGGTACAGTTGTATTATGTGGCATTACTCCATGGTTTAAAGGTCTGGCAATGGACAGTACACTGGAGCTTGCAACACCCTCCCTCTCCCAGAATACCTATGTGTGAAAATACATGAGTGGGAGCAATGGTCACTGTGTCTTCACCAACATATATACCAACAAAATCACGAGACAAAGCATTTCAGACTGGAAATACATTACTCCCAGTAAACATCACTGCTGTCCGCTACAGAAGGGTCAAATGTGACCCTCATGGCTGACAAGACATGTGTCCACAACATAGATACAGACAATACCCAACTATCTGCTTCTCAATTGCCCCCAGAAATTTAACAGTCTTTTACAACAGCCAACAATACCATTAGCGGGAATGGACAGTGCACCACCGTCATATGCCATCCGTGCCCAGAAACACACTACACTGGTGATTGTGTAGTAGGATCTACACAAAAAGACTGATTTAGGATGTTTGTGATGATCCGACATATATGTTGTTGTCGCACATTTTTTCAGGGCCATATACTGTATTTCCAACCACCAAAATGGCAGATGCCTGACCTATTCTACTGGACAGTAGGAACTGCCTGTGGCCGGCAGTGGCAGTCATCTGCGCAGTTTATCAACTGCAGCAGACACAGCCATAGGCTAATATTGTTGCCTTTGGCTGTCGCAGGCCAATTCTTGTAGCCATCAGCAGTGATGACTGCATGTGTGGCATGTATGTACACCTTGTTTTGTAAAATCAGTCACTTGACTCCTGACACTGCTGCCTTCAACAGCTCCATCACTTCAGCTGCTGTGTGCCGCCTCTGTGAGCAATCATGTCACGGCCAGCAAGTGAAAGGGCCCCTGCCTTCTTTCCAGAGAAGCTTGTGGATGAGACCTTCCCCTGCAGGATCAGCTTCATAGTTCATCAGGGGACAGCTAAGAATCTCAATTGACTCTGTTCAACACAATCCTTTCCCTCCTCGCAGGCTACAATGTGCTCCTGTGTGCCAGTTAGACTTCTTGTGTGCCTGTTGTCCAAGTTTGTGTGGCATCAATGGGATGTACATGGTGCAGGTACTGGAGAAAAGTAGTATGGCCCCAACAGGCCGCCAGTAATTACCGCCAAATTATGACTGTGGCGGTGTTGACTCTGATAGACAGCCAATGTACCACACCGACCACCAGGGCATAAACAACAGCCACTACGGCAGTAGCCGCCTACAGCCAGGCAGAAGTCAATGTTCTACCCACCAAATTATGACCTAGGAAACTGCCACCTTTTCCAGGGCGGTACCAATGACATCAAAAGCATGACAGAAACAGAGCACAGAAGTGAAAGGACTCACCATTGGAGACACAGGGAACAACCATGCCGCCATGGAGCCCAAGCTGCATGTCTTCCCCATGGTCTTCTACGTGCTGCTCCACCACAAACACCAGCGATGGCGAAGACCACGACGTTGAGTACAGCCGTCTAGCACACAAGGGAGGGGGGAGGAAAACGAGAGTGACACACAAATGCACAACACCCCCCCAACACCATACACACAATCAGCTGCATTACTGAAATTTTTTTACCCCGTACCTCTGATGAATAATGCAAGGACAAAACGTTTTAGAAAAAGTGAATGTAATGAGAGCAACACATAAAGATAAATAAGTGAGGCAAAATAATAGATATATACATATGTACATAAAAAGGGACACAGCCCAGTCTACAATGTACGTTGTCCACATGGCCACAGGCCAAATTCCAAGGCCACACATGGCACCTGCCTCAACACAGGGAGAACACTGCAGGGGCATCAATTTGGAAATAGGAAGGACGGGAGACAGGGGGCATCTCAGCCGGCAGATGGAATAAGACCACTTGCTCTGGAGGGGGCAACATGCCCTGTGCTTGGTCCTGGGGAGTGCAAGGCCACAGTCTCTCAAGTGGATGACTTGTCCACATGCTCTGGAGGGGGCAACATGCCCTGTGCTTGATCCTGGGGAGGTTGGTGTAGGTGGGTGGCTTACCCACTGGTTCTGGAGGGGGCATCGTGCCCTGTGCTCTTGATCCTGGGGAGGCTGGGGTAGGTGGGTGTCTTACCCACTGGTTCTAGGGGGGCCTCGTGCCCTGGGCTTCTGATCCTGGGGAGTAGAAGGTCACAGTCTCTCAGGCGGGTGTCATACCCACACGATTTGCAGGGGGCAGGCCGCACAGCAGCCCATGGAGACAGGATTACATACTGTCTGCCAGCGGTGATGGCTCCTCAATGGTGGTGGTGGTGCTGCTGCTGGGGGGGGAAGCTCCTGCCCATCCCCTGCAGCCTCGGACGGCTGCTCAATGGTGGTGGTGGTGCTGCTGTGGGGGGAGGCTCCTGCCCATCCCCTGCAGGCTTGGATGGCTGCTCAATGGTGCTGCTGGTGCTGCTGGTGCTGCTGGGTGGGAGGCTCCTGCCCATCCCCTGCCGCCTCAGATGGCTGCTCAATGGTGGTGTTGGTGATGCTGGTGGGGGGCTTCTGCCCATCCCCTGAAGCCACAGACAGCTGCACAACCATGGTTGGTGGTGTGGATTCCGTCACAGTTCCTGCCCCATGCCCCTTGCCCTTCCTGCCTGCTGGTGCTGGCTCCTTGATCTTCCTGGCAGCTGGGGCAGGCTCCTTAGTCTTGCTGGCAGCAGCTGGGGCAGGCTCCTTTAACTTCTTACCAGCAGCATGGGCAGGGTCCTTTCCCTTCTTGGCAGTAGCTTGGGCAGGCTCCTTTCCCTTCTTGGCAGCAGCTTGAGCAGGCTCCTTCACCCTCAGGACATGTGCCCTGGATCCTTTTCCCCCACAAGTGGGTGTTGTGACGACTGGGCCCGTGGACCTTGGCCAGACGTACAGGAAGGGGGGTCAGGGGTAGGGAAGAGTTCAATGGTGGATGGGAACAGTTTTTTACGGAAACTGGGGTGGGAAGAGGGAGAAGCTTTAAGAGTGGAGTAAAAGGGAGTGGTTCTTGGAGTTGTCTGTCTACTGATTTGGGGTACAGGTGCATGGGCTGGATGCTATTGTGAGGTGGATGGCTGTTGGGTGTTTGAGTGCTTCTGTTTCTGTACCTTAGGAGGGGGGGACAGACAAAGTGAGAGAATGATGATGCTGGTAGTTGATGATGGTGTAGTGCATGCAGGTGTGAGTGTAGACGGAAATGAGAGGGAGGTGGAAGAGGAGGAGGAGGGGGAGACAGTGGGAATTGTGGATGTTGGTGTGTCTGCATCTGGATGGTGTTTGTGTGAGTGCCTGTGGGATGAAGTGTGGTGCTTGTGTTTGCCTGTGCCACTCTTGTGTGTTGTCTTGTGTGCATGCTCGTCTGCCTGTGTGCTTGGGATAGGTTGGGGTTGAGGAGAATTGGATTGGGAAGAGGAAGTTAGAGGGGGGAGTGTAGAAACAGGGACAATGGCTGCCATCAGAGAGGAGGCCAGAGCCTGGATCGGTCTCTGTTGGGCCGCCAATCCAGTGTGATGCTCTCCAGGAATGCATTAGTCTGTTGCATCTGGGTGGCCAGCCACTGGATGGCATTCACAATGGTTGATTGCCCTACAGAGATGGATCTCAGGAGGTCAATAGCCTCCTCACTCAGGGCAGCAGGGCTCACTGAGGCAGGGCCTGAGGTGCCTGGGGCGAAGGAGATGCCCACCCTCCTGGGTAAGCAGGCACGGGCAACTCGATGAGGGGCTGCTGGGAGGGCGGTGCTGGTACAGGGGTGGCGGCTGTAGCTGGGATGGTCACAGAAGTGTCCGCCACCACCAGGGAGCTCCCATTGGAGAAGATATCTGTGACAGAAGTGTCCCCTTAAGTGTCTGCCGTGGTGCTCCCCTCACCCTCCATCCCACTGGTGCCCTCAGCGTTGGTGGACTCTGCCTCCTGGTTCCTGTGGGATGCAGCTCCCTCCATTGCTGGTGCCTCTTCTCCTCCGCTAGATGATGCTAATGCACATAAGGACAGGGTGACACAGCAAGAAGGGGGGGAGAGACAAAGGATACACTTGGTCAATGGCTCCACCAACACCACCTTTGGCGTGCACAGCATCATTACACACAGGGAACAGCCCTATGCACTATGCATTGCACTACCAGTGATATTGCTAGCCACCAAGGCATGGAGAGCGGCACACACTGGAACATCCAGCACACCTGGCTCCCCCGCAGCCCTGACCAGTAATGGATACCTAAGAACTAGGTAGCAGCACTATCCATTCAGAAACCTAGCCACCAGGGGACCTATTCTGCAATGTCTGCCCTGGCTTATGGGCACCCACTGACACACATCCACCACCCGGATACCACCACACCAGGTGTTAGTGGTACTGATGGGCACTGTACTCACCCCCTTGTGGCTGCTGTGATGCCCTCAAGCGCCCATCCAGCTCTGGATAGGCCACTGCCAGTATGCGGGCCATCAGAGGGGTCAGGGTTCGACGGTCTCTTTGGGAGGCCATCCCATGCTGGGCCTCCGCCGTCTTCTGTGCCCAGCGTCTCAGGTCCTCCCACTGTTTCTGACAGTAGGTTCTCCATCTGCCATACACCCCCAGGGTCCGCACGTCCTTAACGATGACACACCATATACCCTTCTTTGATGGGCACTGACCTGCAGAGGAAATACATACAGGAAAATAGTATTAGTCAGACAGTCCGGCCTGTTACACTTAGGGCCACCATACCCCTACACATCACCATTTGCACACACATAGCCCAGCACACAACCAATACGCCTCCCAGATGACATCCACCCAACCCCCTTACACAAGGCCTTCACACACACCACCGTGTACTCACCTGTTGGTTTGTGGTGGGATAGCTGATTCTTTCTAGAGGGTCATAATATGGTGGACGGATATCCACTGCAGCGGCGGTAAGTTGATGTAAGTCAGCGTGGCAGTAAGTGGGATTTACCCCCAATGTCTTAATGAGGGCATATATGTTTTGGGCATTCACATTGTGTTGTGAGATGTGTTTTGAGGCCCATATCCTCCTAATGTTGGATGCATATATCTAGGCAATGAGACTGTACTGTCATAAAATGGCATTTCTTTGGATATGATGGTTGTAAATGTCAGACAACATGTATGTACATAAAAGCATGATTTGTGTATGCATCTTGTTTGAGTCATTTGAAGATCTTGTAAGCAATGTTTATTGTGCCACAGATCTTTCACCCCACATCTGGCCTTGCCAAACTGTTGATTGAGAAGCATATCATGACTCACTGTGCCCTTCAGGTTGCCACACAAGCCTCAAGCCACATTGATGATGAACACATGATGTACTGTCAAGCATGGAAGTGATGTAAATGTAAATGTCATGTAGGATTTGTATGCTCAGTCTGCAGAGACCAGGGCCTCTCAAATTGATCTCCCAGTATGGGACATACTCCAGGCTGTGGGAGAGTCACTGTGTCTATGCAACTGTGGCACTGTGCCCACTCCCTGTAGACCTGCGGATCCTGTCATGTGGCCAATATGAGGCTCTAGTGCAAAACCTGCTATGAATGCCTCAGTACATTGACTAGATAAGGAATAGGTCCTGAGGTAAATCCATGATCAATTGCCCATTTGTGCATTTTGCATCATTGTCAATGTGTCTTTGACTCATGACAGGTCCCTTACTCCTGCAGCTGTGTTGTCACCTTCACAAAAGTCATATTTTTCCAGTAAAGGATTGACAAACTCACAGTGCAGATAGTGTGTATATTCCAGGGGGGCCATGCCATGCAACTCAGTAGCTTGGCTACATAGCAGGAATTAAACCAAACATACCTTTGTATGTTGAATGCCATCTCTGTAGGTTTTGCCACATATGGTCAAAGGTGTGTTCTGTGGGACAGGTACATATCACAAAAAAACGATCTGGAGTGGCATGAGTCTGCATTTGGTAGGCCACATGTCCACACCTGCTCACCATGCCAGACCTTTCATTGTCACTCAAGTGTAAGGGTGAAGTCTGTACCATGGTAGTTGCCTGTACGAACTGTATGCAGTGAGTCAATGTTGCAGAGAGTAAATGTGTTGGTCCAGTCAACCCTAAGGAATATATCCTTCAGAAGCCACAATGGTGTGTAGTGTTTTATTGTGGCTCACATCACAGTACATGCTGCTTGGGCCTAGATTACCTGATGTCATTAGGCTTGCTTAGTCATTGTAGGTTATAAGTAGGGTAGTAGGATTGTGTGCAGATACATTCAAAAGTGTGTAGTCATGCCTCTGAGCATATGTGCTTTACACTTGTGATGTGTTGACAAATTGCAAATTTTGTGCTTGATGTTTCTGACTTGTGTATGACACAACCATTTGAGCAAAATCTTGTGTTTGCAGCCTTTTGATTTGTCTCTTGCATCCATACAGGTCAAAGTCCATGAGAAAAAGGTAATTTGGCATTGCCCAGAAGGTGCACACTTGGGGGTCCATAGCTAGTGGAGTGACCACTATCGGAAGAGGTGGGCGGACCTGAGATGCTGGGCCTGGAAGATCGCAGAGATCCAGCTGGGGCTGTACTCCCAACGTAGGCGTGGGGCACGTCGGACCCTGATCACCCTAATGGCCTGCATTCTGGCAGTGGCCTCCTGGGAGCCTGATGTGCATTTGAGGAGAGCACAGCAGCCACAAAGGGTTGAGTCCAGGGCATATTCCTGCCTGCCATATTGCCAAGTTGATGCCATCCCCGCCTGAAGATTGGGGATGGGCAATGTGTGACCCACAAGATGAGTAACTGTGTAGGTATGAAAGGTGGTGTATGCTAATGTTTCCCTTCCAATTAGCCAAGGGACCTAGGATACAACCTCACAAGCACAATTCACAAACAATTTACTCTCCAGGAACAACACATGGCTATGTACATTGATCAATCAAGTAATGTTTGTTGTTGTAGTGGGTGTAAATTCTATGCAACAGACCACTACTTCTCAGTGTTACAGGCCAAACAAGAAGTGATGTGTCTGGTCAAAATGAGTAAATTGGTGTATGCCCCCCAGACACCACTTGTCTAAAGTGTGTCATGAGTGCTGAAGCCTCACTACTGTCTGCCATGTGAAGGTATCCATCATACATGTGACAGAGCACACATTGTTTTGTGAGTGAGGTTACAGAGCAATATTTTCCCTAGAAAAGTGGGGAATGCCCATTGACAAGATTTGTGTGACATCGCTGTTGCCGCCATTCCTTGTGCCTACATGTTAACATGTCTTCTTTTCACTTTTGACAAATCATTTTCAGTGCTGTTTCATGCAGGGCCTGCCAGTCTTCAAGGGATGATTTCTGTATTCTCCATATATGTGTGTGCATGCCAACATATCTTTGGAATTGGACATACGTCATGGGGCTACATTTCAGTGGTGCCACAGACAGGAGTGTGTCACCATTGATTGGTGGCTCACACATACCTCACCCATCATTGTATGTCATTTGTCTTCTTTTCACTTTTGACAAATCATTTTCACTGCTGTTTCATGCAGAGTCTACCTGTCTTTATGGGATGATTTCTGTATTCTCCAAATATGTGTGCATGCCAACATATCTTTGAAACTGGACATACGTCATGGGGCTACATTTCAAGTGATGTCACAGACAGGAGTGTGTCACCATTGATTCATGTCTTACACACCTCACCCATCATTGCATGTCATTTGGCATGTACAGTTGCAGTAGCAATGGAGCACATGGCAGGTGGGACTACAGGTTTTTACCCACAATATGCATTTCTATGCCATTCATGTAGCATCATGTAGAAAAGTACTTTGTACATGTGAAACGGGGAAGGTTGGTTACCTAACTGTTGGCATGCATCATGGAGTGACTTGCAGTTATGTGGGAATCATATATGCTTGTGTACAGCCATTCATCCACGGACATCTCTGTTTGCAGGACAAAAATGGAGACAGTGATATGGCTTCCCATTGGGTAACATGTTGAGGGCCTTCTACAAGTACGTGAGAACCTCTTGGCCTCTCCACCATTCAAAGATTATTGGTTTCTACTGATGCAATCATAGTATGTTATTGTCAGGGGTACGAATCAAGAGTGGTGATTTCCCTGGGGCTAGCTGATTCATTGTGTTGTGAATTTTGGAGACATATTTCCATGACATTGTGTACAATTTGTCTCCAGTGTACATTTCCGTGCTAGATGTGTAATCTCTCTGACCAACAATTGTACAACCTCCGTAACTCCATTGGGCAATTTAAACATGATGAGGTGAGCATTGTTGATTTGTTTCCAGTGTGACATTGGCATTTCATTGACTTCTTCAGGCAACTGTACTTCTGTCAGCAACATGCCAGGATTTTGGAACATCATTTCTTCATAAAGTAGTACTGTGTGTGTGACGATTAGCTGTATGCATGACCTTTTGAGTGATCGGTGTAAATGAACATGCCATTGCCCTACTATTGTATGACAACAGGTAACTGAGGAATGATATATGAGGCAAACCATTGAAGGTGATAAGGTCTCCTACTTGTTAAATGGGTACTGTGATTTCACAACTTCACCCATCCAATTGGAGTTGTCTGTGAGTCTACGTTTCCTGTGGGCAACTCTTGTCAATTCATGTGGCACCCACGCATATGGTGTAGCAAATCTATGAGCCATTGTGGTGGAGTTTGTTGCTGGGGCCTTCTTTACATTTTGGTAATGTTTGCTAATCACAGCTGTTGTTCAAGTGTGATCAGGAACCTGTAGTGACTCTTTTTTTCTTTGTATTTTTAGCATCATCCCAGGCAAGCAACGGAGACAGGGTAGAGCCAAGTGGGGAAGCGTCTGGCCATGGTACCTCTAGTCATGGCACCACCGACACAGAGGGACCCAGTGGTCCTGAGGGTGAGGGGAGTGCCACTGAGAACACAGGATCAACCTCATCATCTTCTGATTCTACCTCCAGTGGCTAATCTCTAGTAGTGGCGTACCCACAAGGACCTGCTCCTGTACCATCCTTGTCTGCCAACCCCAGTTCCATCACCACCCTCCCTGTTGCTCCCCTCCCAGTTGACCATGCCCGCTCACCCAAGTGGGTGGACGTCTCCTTCGCCCCAAGCACCTCAACCCCTGTTATCTCTGCTGCACTGAGTGAGGAGGATATGGACATCCTAACCTGAGGAGTATCTCTATGGGGAAGACTGCCATTCTGAATGCCATACAGGGATTGGACAGCCAACTCTAGCAGACAAATGCATACCTAGAAGGCCTTCATAGTGACATGTCTGACCTACAGAGATCTTTTCAGGCTCTAGCCTCCTCAGTGATGGCAGCCATCCACCCCCTACATTCCACAGACACCAACTCCCTCTTCCCAATCCAAATTCTCCATTCTTCTACCTTTCCCAAGCACACAGACACACCGCCTGCACCAACCACAACACACACAAGTGGCACACCAATACACAAGCACCACAAGACACATCAGCATGCAAACACTCAACAGCCACTCACATACACCACAATAGCCACCATTCCCACAGACACCCCCACCATCCTACCGACCAGCACCTCACAACCCACCATACCCCCTATTTGTGTTAAATGACACATCCACACATTTGTGTCTTCAATCTAACGACAGTCCATGGCATGTGATCAATGTAAGGGTATCAGTTGACACCCTTTTTGGGTTGAAGCATGTTGAGTTCTCCTGAAGAGAACTTTTTGAATAAATAAATTACACAGCAACCCTGGTTTGGTTAGTTGATAATAGTGAAATACAATACACTGTAAAACAGGCTTTTTCATATTGTAGTGGGCATCCAGGAAATCCGCGACATGGTAGAGTCCCACTTCCTTTACATATATCCACTGAAAAAGCAAACGTTAAAGAGACATTGGCCCTCATTACAACCCTGGCAGTCGGTGTTGAAGCAGCGGTAATACCGCCAACAGGCCGACGGAAAAAAATATGGAATCACGACCATGGCGGAAACCGCCAACATAGACAGCCACTTTAACACTCCGACAGCCACGGCGGTAGAAACAAACACTGCGGCAGTAACTGCCAACAGACAGGCGGAACACAAGTTTCCGGCCACTGTATTACAACACGCCTATCCAACATCTTTTCCAGGGCAGTACCACTGCTATCAAAAGCACGGGTGAAACAGGACTTGGAACGGAAACCACTCACCTCTCGACACCCAACGAGGAACCAGGACACCATGGAGCCCGAACTACAGGTCCTGTCCATGCTGGTCTACCTCCTCTTGTATCAGGAGCAGGAAGGACGCCGGCGACGACCACGGTGAGTAGTGCACCAAGCACACAGGGGAGGGAGGAGGGAAAAGAGTGTGACACACACACGCAACAACCCCACCCTCACCCACAACACCATACACACAAATACATGCAGCAACATTACATGTACAACCCGTCACCCCCTGGAAGAACGCAAGGACAAAAGGAAATGATTGTAACAAGTGTAATCTATTAAATATCAGATAGGCCAAATTCAAAAATTAGTATATACAAAATATGTACACCAACTGCACAAGTCCGAATATAAATTAAATCATTGTCCGTGGATCAGTGTCCCAAAATGCATGGGCGAAGCCCACATAAGATACCTGACTCGAAACCGAGAGAACACTGCAGGGGCATCAGTTGGAAAATAAACAGGCACCTCAGGGGGAGGGGAGGAGGGGCACCTCAGCTGGATGAACAGACAACGCCACTGCTCCACGAGGGGGCTCCGTGCCCACTGCTGTATCCTGGGGAGTGCAAAGCCATAGTCTCTCAAGTCTTTCCAGTGGGTGGTTTGCCCACTGCTGTATCCTGGGGAGTGCAAAGCCACAGTCTTTCCAGTGGGTGGTTTACCCACTGCTGTTTCCAGGGAGTGCAAAGCCACAGTCTCTCAAGTCTTTCCAGTGGGTGGTTTGCCCACTACTGTATCCTGGGGAGTGCAA
Organism: Pleurodeles waltl; assembly: GCF_031143425.1. Taxonomy (NCBI): domain Eukaryota; kingdom Metazoa; phylum Chordata; class Amphibia; order Caudata; family Salamandridae; genus Pleurodeles; species Pleurodeles waltl. Next base: position 523,539,102 of record NC_090437.1, on the reverse strand, counting down.
AGCCACAGTCTCGCAAGTCTTTCCAGTGGGTGGTTTGCCCACTGCTGTATTCTGGGGAGTGCAAAGCCACAGTCTCTCAAGTCTTTCCAATGGCTGGTTTACCCACTGCTTTATCCTGGGGAGTGCAAGCCACAGTCTCTCAAGTGGATAACAGTCTCCACTGGTTCTGGAGCCTGGTTTGTTTCCAGAGTGCTTCATCCTGCCAAGGACTGAGGTAGTGGATGTGATTCTCCACCGGTTCTGGAGGGGGCTTGGTGCCCAGAGTGCTTCATCCTGCCAAGGACAGAGGTAGTGGGTGTGATACTCCATTGGTTCTGGAGGGGGCTTTGTGCCCAGAGTGCTTCATCCTGCCAAGGACTGAGGTAGTGGATGTGATTCTCCACTGGTTCTGGAGGGGGCTTGGTGCCCAGAGTGCTTCACATGAAGTGTGGCAGGTCCCATTCCCTCACCTGGGTGTGTGTGCCACGAGATTTCCTGGGAGCAGGTAGCATGATACTCCATGGAGGCAGAGACACACTCCACCCTGCTGCGACTTCGCCTGCCACCTGCAGGTACAAACAGTGCTGGGAGTCATGCCTCATGTACGTCTCCTGCAGCCTTGGACGGCTGCCCACTGGGGATGATTGCCATGTCAGCTGTGGTGGCACTGTCTGAGCATGTCGCGGGGCTGGTAGCAGGGCTTGCGGTGGTGTCTGTGGCAGAGGTGCTGGCGGTGGTGCATGTGTCTGCACCTGTTGAGGGACACAGCAGGATGTCTCCTGCAGCCTCAGACGGCTGCCCACTGGGGATGATGGTGGGGACTGTTGCTGAGGCAGCAGACGTACAGGTGGCGGTGCTGGTGGCAGTGCTGGTGGCGGTGCAGGTGGCAGTGCAGGTGGCAGTGTCCACCGCCGTACAGGCTGATGTTGTGGTTGACAGAAGGGGTGACTCTGGTCCCTTATCTGGAGCCACCGTGCCCTGTCCTGACCTGCTCTTTGGCTTGTGTTCCTTCCCCACCTTTGATATCGCTGCTGGTGCCTTGCCACTGTCCCCTTTTGGCTTGGAGGAGCCCTTGCTTGCTGGTATGTGCGGCTTCTCCCTCCGGCATGTGGGCATCTTCTTCACCTCGGCAGGTGGCGGAATGGCCTGCTCCTTGGCCTCGCTTGGTGGCACACTGGCAGCCCTGATGGGTGGCGCCCCAGATGAGACCGGAGTTGCTGCAACCACTGTGCTTGAGGATTTGGTGGCTGAGGTGCTGGGCTGGAACCTGGATAGCCAGGCCATAGGGGAAGGACGGGGGGGTGTAGGGAAGAGGTCAAAGTTTGCAAGGAAGAGTTTCTTAGACACACTGGGACGGGAAGATGTAGGGGATTTGGGAGTGGAGGAAGAGGTAGTGGTTGTAGGAGGTGTATGTTTTCTGAAGTTGGGTGAAGGTGCATGGGCCGGAGGCTGTTGTGTGGTGGATGGCTGTTGGTTGGGTGTGTGCCTGCGTTTGTGTAGTCTGGGAGGAAGGCTCACAGACACACTGGGAGAGGACACAGGGGATGTGTGCATGGTAGTGGGGGTGGTGATTGCACGTGAGCGGTGTGTGGTGATGGGAGTACTGGTGATGGAGGTAGTGGCTGAGGATGTAGTGCATGTAGGTGTGAGTGGAGATCAGACAGGGAGGGAGGAGGAGGACGTGGAGGAGGGGCACAGTGGAGGCAGTAGATATTGGTGTGTCTGCATGGGGATGGTGCTTGTGTGAGTGCTGGTGGGATGTGTGGTGCTTATGTTTGCCATGTCCACTCTTGTGTGTTGATGAGTTGCATGCTGGTCTGATGGTGTGCTTGGGATAGGCTGAGGTACAGGGGAATGGGTCTGGGTGAAGGAAGTTGGAGGGGGGAGGCTAGACACAGGGACAATGGCTGCCATCAATGCTGAGGCTAGAGTCTGAAATGCTCTCTGTTGGGCCGCCTGGCCAGAATGAATGCCTTCCAGGTATGTATTTGTTTGCTGCAAATGCCTCTCAAAACCCTGGATGGATTTCAAAATGGTAGACTTCCCAACAGTGAGGGATCTCAGGAGGTCAATAGCCTCCTCACTGAGGGCAGCAAGGCTGACTGGGGCAGGGCCTGAGGTGCCTGGGGCAAAGGAGATGCCCACCCTTCTGGGTGAGCGGCACGGCAAACATGCTGAGGGGCTGCTGGGAGGGCGGTGCTCGTGGGGGGGGTGGTGGCTGTACCTGTTGATGCGGTGGGCACAGAGGTGCCCACCACCGCAAGGGAGCTCCCATCAGAGAAGGAGTCGCTGTTGCTGGTGTATGCTCCTGTCCCTGTCGTGGAGCTCCCCTCGCCCTGCATCCCACTGGTGCCTTCAGACTCCATTACTTGACCCTCCAGGGCCATGTGGGATGCAGCTCCCTCCTGCACCGGTGTCACTTCTCCTCTGCCAGATGATGCTAATGCATGCAAGAACAGGGTGACAAAACAAAAAGGGGGGAGACAGAAGAGACACGTGGTCAATGCATGCAACACCACTACCGTTGGCGGACACAACACACAGGGAGCAGCCCTATGCACTACGCCATGCACTAACAGTGCAGGGGAAAAGCACATGACCAAGGGGGACTTTGTCTAGACCCATTTCATGCACAGCTGGAACCCATGGGAGCTTGATTAGGTGTAGAAGGCAAATACTACCTTTGGGGTTGGAGTGGGAATGAGCCTGCAAATCAATGGATCTACCTTTGCGCCTCTGCCCTGACCTAGGGGAACCCACAGCCCACCACCCCGGCCCAGACACCTCGTCAAGCATGCAGAGTCAGCTGAATGAGAGTGTACTCACCCCCTTGTGGCTGATGTGATGCCCTCAAGCGCCCATCCAACTCCAGATAGGCCACTGCCAGGATCGGGTACATCAGGAGGGGTCATGGTGCAACGGGCACCCCTTCCACGTTGGGAGGCCATCCCCAGCTGGGCCTCCGCCGTCTTCTTGCTCCAGCGGCGCAGGTCCTCCCATCTTTTCATGCAGTGGGTGCTCCGTCTATGGTAGACCACCAGGGTCCCCACTCCCCTGGCAATGGCACGCCAAATACCCTTCTTCTGGTGGGCGCTGACCTAGAGGAAAAGTGAAGTTAGAATGGATGCTACGCTCCCGTACAGTTCTTCTCACACATTGCCCACAAACCTCCCACCCTGGCCCAGACATACATACACACACCATCCTGACATGCTGGCCTGTCCCCCCTCCCTCTTCCATCCACGACACTCCATACAATCATGTGCCATCCACCATGGCAACAGTGTACTCACCTGTTTGTCTGGAGGACCGCACAGTTGCGTGTACTGGTGAAGGACCCCATCCACCAGTTTCTCCAACTCCTCCGAAGTGAAGGCAGGGGGCCTTTCCTCAGACACTGTAGCCATTGTTGCTTCCAGACACAGGTCACAGCAGCACTTGCAGTGTAGGTCCTCTCCTGTTGAAGGTCAGGTATCAAGTGAGGGAACTCATAGAAAATGGCGGTCACGTCCACGGCGGTGCATACCGTCACCGCCGGCGTACATCATCATTGGCTCCTGGAACCCATAGGGCCCAATGATAACCAATGCTGAATTGCGCTGCGGTCTTCGACCGCCTACCGCGACGGTGAACAACGCCAGCGCACTTACCTCATTTCCCCTTGTCCCACCTTACAGCTCAGGCAGCCGCCATTTCAGAGGGCCACATGGCAGTCCAAATAACTGCGTCAAACCTATTTAGCCCAGGAATACGGACAGACAAAGGCACATAGAGAAAAGTTAACATTTTTGATAAACAGCCTTGTGATACCTAAGTGTTGTATGACCCTCTGCTCACCGTTCTCCTCCATAAGGCACGTCCGCTGGGGCAGGTGATGAGATGGCGGCATCCTCCGGTGTACAGACCGCTGGTGGACCTGTCGACAATGGAAGACAGACACATAATTATCACTTACAGACTTGATAGTGCAACAATCCAGGAACTGTGTGCCCAGTTGGAGCCTGACCTGATGTCAGCTATCCGCCATCCCACAGGAATTCCCCCTCTAGTGCAGGTCCTGTCTGTACTCCATTTCCTGGCCAGTGGGTCTTTTCAAACAACAGTAGCCATGGCATCAGGTATGTCCCAGCCAATGTTCTCTAACGTGTTGTCCAGAGTGTTGTCAGCCCTGCTGAAACTCATGCGCAGCTACATCATTTTCCCTCAAGTGAAGGATTTGCCCACAGTGAAAGGTGACTTCTATGCCCTGGGACATATATCCCAACATCATTGATGCCATTGATGGTACACATGTGGCATTTGCCCCCCGCGCGGGAATGAACAGGTGTACAGAAACCAGAAAAGCTACCATGTGCAGATGGTGTATTTGGCAGACCAGTACATCTCCCATGTGAATGCCAAGTATCCTGGCTCAGTGCATGACGCTTACATTTTGAGGAATAGCAGCATCCCTTATGTGATGGGGCAACCCCAGAGGCACTGTGTTTGGCTAATAGGTGAGCCTAAAGTCCCCACACAGTTTCATTTACTGTCTGGGTATGGGAGATTCACTAATGTTTGGAGTATGTCTAACAGTTGTCCCTTGATATTAGCAGGTGACTCAGGTTACCCCAGCCTGTCATGGCTTCTGACCCCAGTGAGAAATCCCAGGACAAGGGCAGAGGAACGCTACAATGAGGCACATGGGCGAACTAGGAGGATAATAGAGCGCAATTTCAGCCTCCTGAAGGCCAGATTCCGGTGCCTCCATCTGACAGGTGGCTCCCTATACTACTCACCGAAGAAGGTGTGCCAGATCATCATGGACTGCTGTATGTTGAACAACCTGGCTTTGCAACGGCAAAGAGGATGGATGCAGGAGGATGGGACTGATGCTGGTCTTGTGGCAGCTGTGGAGCCTGTGGACAGTGAAGAAGAGGAGGAAGAAGAAGAATATGTAGACAACCGAAACAACATCATCATGCAATACTTCCAGTGAGACACAGGTAAGAAGATGGAACGGCTTCCCACATCTCATACTATTGTAGGATCTAGCATAAGTCTGCCTTTTTACCTCTGTGTATGGACCCTGACTTGTCACTTTGACTTTCCATTTCACAGATCTGGGTCCCAATTTGTGCCCTCTGCTATGTTTACTTCTGGCCTACAGCTGTGTAACATTGGTATGTGAACAAGTACATTGACATTGCTATATTCCACAGATTTAGCAACTACACATTTGTGAAAGCACAGACCGACTACAGATTGTTTGGTGATTCAAGGGTGTTTATTTCTGTGCTAATAAGTGGAGGGGGGTGTGAAACTGGCTGGGGTGATGCTGGAGGAATGTCCATGGCAGAGTCCAGTCTCTTGGTCTCACAGGTGCATTGTCCAATGGGGAATAGGAAGGGGAGCAATGGCAGCTTAAGGTGGACAGGGTGAAAAAGTGGGACAGAAGGGTGACATTCAGGAGGGTCTTATTTCCTGGCGGGGGTCTTGGCAATGTTCTCTGTCTTGTTCCTGGATCTCAGGGACCGTTTGTGCGGTAGTTCTCCTTCTGCAGGGGGAGGGGTCGTGGTGGCCTGTTGGTCCTCTGGCAGTGCCTCCTGTCCACTAGCGCCGGTGGAGTTGGAGGGCTGTTCATCGTCCAGGCTAGTGTCAGGGGCCCGTTGGTGTGCCACTGTGTCCCTCATGGTGTTGACAAGGTCTGCCAGCACCCCTGCAATGGTGACCACGGTGGTGTTAATGGACTTCAGGTCCTCCCTCATCCCCAGGTAGTGTTCCTCCTGCAGCCGCCGGGTATCCTGAAACCCGGCCAGTACCGTGCCCATGGTCTCCTGGGAATGGTGGTAAGCACCCATGATATTGGAGAGTGCCTCGTGGAGTGTCGGCTCCCTGGGCCTGTCCTCCCCCTGTCGCACAGCAGTCCTCCTAGCTTCCCTGTTATGCTGTTCCTCTGTCCCCTGAACTGTGTGCCCACTGCCACTGACCCCAGGTCCCTGATGTTCTTGGGTTGGTGGGTTTGCCTGGGTTCCCTGTAGTGGTGGACACACTGCTGATTGACGTGTCCTGGGGACAGAGGGATGGGCCTACTGGGTGTGTGCTGTGGCGGTGTTTTCTGAGGGGGTGGTTCTGTTGTGGTTTGGGACTGTGTCAGGGGAACCGACTGTCCCGAGGTCCCTGATAGGCCGGGCTGGTCATCTTGATCCAGGCGTGCAGATCTGCTGTCATCACTGTGGACCTCTTCTGTGGGGGGACTGGATATGTCTGGGAACCTTCTGTCCGGTGACGTTGGGTAAGGGTCCTGTTGGGGTGTAAATGCATAGTTTTAGTATCTGTGTGTGCCATCTTGTGCAGTGGCTGAGGTACCCTCTACTCCTGTGCTTGCATCATTGTGTTTGCCCTTTTGTGATAGTTGGTTTGGGGTCTGTGTGGGTATTTGTACTGGACATGCTTTGGTGACTGTGGTCCATGCATAGGTGTTGCATGCAGGGCCTTGGTATTGAGATGTGTGGGTTGTGATAGTGGGACATATGGGAGATGATGGAGTGATGGGAGTAGGGTAAGGGTGGGGGGATGTGATGGCATGCAGGTGGGGTGTGGGGGATATGGTAGTAAAGATTTGACTTACCAGAGTCCAGTCCTCCTGCTACTCCTGCAAGGCCCTCAGGATGCAGTATTGCCAAGACTTGCTCCTCCCCTGTTGTTAGTTGTGGGGGAGGAGGTGGGGGTCCACCCCCAGTCCTCTGTACAGCAATCTGGTATCTTGAAACCACGGAATGCACCTTCCCCCGTAGGTCGTGTCACCTCTTCCCGTGTTCTTGGATGCTGTCCCACTGCATTGACCCTGTCGACGATTCTCTGCCATAGCTCCATCTTTCTTGTAATGGAGGTGTGCTGCTCCTGTGATCTGAAAAGCTGTGGCTCTACCCGCATGATTTCCTTCACCATGACCCTGAGCTCCTCCTCTGAAAACCTGGGGTGTCTTTGAGGTGCCATGATGTGGTGTGGGTGATGTGTGAGGTGCTGTCTGTTGTAATGTGTGGGGGGGATGTTTTGGTGTGTGTTGTTTGAGGTGCGTGGATATTGTGTGAGTGATGGTGTTGTGTGTCTGTGGATGCTGGTGTTTTGTTTTCTAATCTCTCTCTCTGTCCAACTTCCAAATTTTCCATTGTAAGGGTTTGTGGGTAATGTGGGTGTGTGTTTTATAGTGGTGTGAGTGTGTGGGTGTGGTGTGTGTATGTGTATCAGGTGTGTGTATTTCGAATTGTCCAATGTAGTTGTGTTTTTTAAGTGTGTGTGTATTTTGAGCGCGGCGGTGTGTACCGCCAATTGATTACCATGGTTGAAAGACGGCCACGTTGATTCGTGGGTCGGGATAGTGTGGGTGTATTCCTGTTGGCGTGATGGTGTGGGTTTTGGTATCGCCAGTTTATCACTTACCTTTGGTGTGGTGGACTTGTGTGGGTGTCTGTATTGTGGCGAATTCCGAGATGTGGGTCATAATACATGTAGCAGAATTCGGCCACCGCAACGGTATGTTGGCGGTATTCAGCACGGCGCCAGGGTTGCAATGAGGGCCATTGTAGCTAGATGACAACATATATGTGGGTGATATGTGTGGTTCCATTGCAGGGATGTTTCACGGGAGGGGTATTTGTGTTCATTGACACATCCATACATATATGTCTTCAATGTCACGACAGTCCCTGGCATATGACCAATGTAAGGGTGTCAGTTGAATTATGTGTGGTGTTGATGTGGTGTGGCTGTTGTGTGACACAAATGTTCTGTATACTTCACTTTCCCTCAAACTGAGGAGCATACATGTGTTTTTGTGGAGTGTGGCAGTGCACTGTCAGTGACCTGCCCAAAGGGGGCATCAGGTGGATGTGTATGCGTCATTTACTGTGTACGACTCTGACGCGGGACACAAGGACAAGTATATTTGGTCCACGTAGAGTAACCTATATACCAGGTGAACCGTGGTGCCTCGGTCTGTTGGTGAGTTTTGTGCCACAGGTAGGTGTTTTGACTTACCATTGGTTACGTCCATGGCAGCGTGGATTTTGGGCTCCATCTATGAGCAGCAGCAGTGGTGGGATGTGTGTGATCGGCTCCATGATAGAACAGGTCATGTGACGTTGTCTGCAGGTGAATTCCTTTCTTTTATGCCTTTGGTTCTGCCAGTGGGACATGGTGGTTGGATCACCAAGGTCACATTGACGGAAGGCAACATCATAATGTGTCCGGTAGAAACAATGACTGACGTCCTCATTGCATTGTCTTGCCACCGCGGCAGTCTGAGCTGCCTGGCGGTGCCAGCGGGATCGCGGCGGTCTTTCCACTATGGAACGGCATGCATGTTAATACCGTGGTCCAACCACTGAGCCGATGGCAATCGGACCGCAACCACAGCCATGGTGATCCATGGACTGCAAAGCTCATAATGAGGCCCTAAGACTCCTAAATGACTCTCTATAAGATACTTGGATTTAGAGACTGCACCGTTTGGGTCACTGACTCTAACCTATTTATCATAGATGGTGGTGGAACAGATACAACAACACCATGGCACAGCAAGCAAAAACAAATAATGCAGTGGAAAGCACAGCTCCTTGCAAATGTCATTAGGCCAAAGCCACTCTAACCTCTACCGATTCCCACAAATAATGAGAAAGGAACTAAAACTTAAAATATCAAAACAATGCACAAAATACTAAAATGCTAAATCCATTCTTCCGCTAACAATCAAGGGCTACTACCCATAGAATTTGTAGGAAGAATAGTTCTCTAAAAAAATACAAATAACAAACCAGTAAAAAAAATATAGGTCTGTACACCAAGCAAATATCAATGTAATTTATTTATAAATACTATGAAAACAATGTTTACTAATCAGTCAAAAAGATGTATTAGTATTAGAGAATAGAAATTCCTGTTAGACTACAAAGTAAATATATATATATATATATATATATATATATATATATATATATATAAATATATACACACAAGAGTCCGAAATGCGGTCCCGGATGGAAAACCCATAAGTATGCGCTACTTTTCCTCTTCGTTCAAGGAAGACCAGGACACCTTAAAAGTGCTGTAATTTCATGTAAAATATATTTGGAAGAAATAAATCTCCCCTCCAAAGCGTTTCGGCCGTAGCCTTGGTCATGGATATAATTAAGTATTATTGAATAAATTAATAAAACGCACAAATAACACCTGTTCAAATCACACCACCTAATAAAAATAACAAGAAAATAAATACAATACATAACACATAACAGAAGAATATTATAGCTGAAAAAATGTTAAACAAATAAATATTTCTCACGAGAATAATAATAAACTATAACATATTTTGTAGGAGAAGTCTATGATCTAGAAATAACTCACCCACAGAAAAATTGACGTTAGATAAAAATGAATTCCAAAAAAATGCAAAAATGTGAACAATAAAATAAAATATCCAATGAGAAAAATAATAATCCATACAAACTATCCTAACCCTGAAATAATAGTAAAAAACACTTCAGTAAAACCAAAAAAAGAAAAGAAAATTAAAAAATATTAGTTAACAGCCCTAATTTATTGAAAAAATGCACACAGACGTAGGAATTAATCCACAAGTCTAACAAAATACCATTTAAAAAAACACTAAATACATTGCATGAAAAGATAAATAATACCTTAAAGCCTACCACAATAGACTATGAAAACTAAAACTTCAACCTACCATTAGGCCACTTCATAGTCACAAACCTCTAATGTATACTAACTATACCATCGCTTAAAAAATTCCTCAATTCCTTAAACCCAAAAAAGTAACTGAAAGTTATACTTACCTGATTCAGTGAGGTGGAATGGAAAACTGCAAGCACACGGAAGCTCAAACAACCTAAATTGAGGTACATATACAAAAAACAAAGATAGCAGTAGAAGAAAATGTGCACTAAATGAACATAGAAAAGAGTGACACTGCATAGAAAAAGATTTAATTTTATATAATGAAAACAAATATTGGAAAAACCTGCAAAAGTGTTATTAAAGTTAACAAAAATGTTCAAAATAAAAAAAAAATGAAAATCTAAGATCAATATTTAAAAATTAAAGATCTTAACATACAATACTGATTCACATTTTATAGTTTTATATTAATATGGTATTATTATTATAAAATATTAAACATATTTGTAAAAATGTTTGAAAAGCTTGTCCTCTGTTTATCAAAAATATTCTAAATATTTTTGCTAATAATACTGCTACTAAAACTACTACTACTACTACTACTACTACTAATAATAATAATAATAATAATAATAATAATAATAAACGTACAAGAATTGTTTAATACATTTTTATTGTAAAATTTAAGAATGTAAAAATCAAATAAATATATCTTTAAAGAACTGCATATTCATTCCTCTATAAAACAACAACCTGCTCCAAAAATATTTAACCATTTTGAACAAATATTGGATACAATATTAAAAAAGATAACATATTACAATAAAATAGAAAAAATATACTACACAGAGCAATATTATGAAGAACAATATTATAACTACAATATTAAATAGTAGAGTAAAAACAATTTTCTTACCTGGCATATTCAGAATGACAGTATTTTGACTGCTAGAATATAAACTCAACGATGTTAATACAATGGGCCAAATTACGAGTTTGGAGGTCAGACCACCACGTTGGCAGTCCTGAAAAGACTGCCATGCTGACGGCCTTTCAGATTGCCCTATTACAGGAAACACAGGCAGGACAGCAAACCGCCAAGCAAAAATGCCAGGTCGCCAGCGGGTCGGCGCCGTGGAAATAGGCAGTCCAACCTCCAGTGCTGTCAGCACCACAACCAACCACCGAGTATATTACAAGCTCATAATCGCTGTGGCAGACCCTCATGGTGGTCAGCCAATGACGGTCCATGCCACAGTGGTTTGTGGTCAGCAAAGTAGTAGACAGCTGGACATTGGATGAATTTAAAAGCAACACAGCTGACACACATTGCCACAGTGGAAACACCTGCAAAGGACACTGTAAAACACACCCCTTCACAGACCACAATCCTTTGCATTTTCAATGCAAAACACAGAACCCAGAGCACCTTGTATACAAAACACTACATAGTTTAGGCACCCCTTTTTTAGCCCATCCTATAGAACACCCTGCACACACCTTTGTCCATTGACAACCTTTGCACTTCTCCTGTATGGTTGGCCCCTGTCATCTGTAGTTTTTTTATTTTCCACCATGTCACAGTTCACAAATTGACGTTTTACAGAAGACGAGTTAAGAGTCATGGTGGATGAAATCAAAGAAGTAGAGTCATAGTTGTTTGGAGCACATGTCTAGCACACTCCCCTCAGTAGGAAAATTGAAATGTAGGTCAGGATCATTGACAGAGTCAAAGCTGTAGGCACCACTCTGCACACAAAGGAGGACATCAGGAAGAGGTGGAACGACCTAAGGGGAAGGTCTGTTTCCTGGTCTCCAGGCACCAGCTACAGGCCAAGAAGAATGGCAGTGGCCCTCCCAGTGTCCTATTACATCTCTTTCTCTGGGAGGAAAAGGTCTTTGCAATCCTGCATCCTGAGGGCTTGACAGGAATACCTGGGAGAGTGGAGTCTTGTAAGCCACAACACAAAAATATGTCACCAAAATGCCATGTCATGCATGCTCGGGGCTCACTTTTACCTGCTGTCTTGTTCATGTACCCCATCAACATTCAATACCCAGAGTATCTGAGTGTAAACACTGTCAATCTGTATTTTTGGACCCAACAGCACAGCTACTAAAGTCCATCACATGTCATTTGTCCAAATGGGGCCTGTAAGTCTTTCAATATATACATTTTGTCCCAGGAATCATGGTGTGCCCCAACAGGTAAATGTTTGCCCAAACCTAACTGCAGTCTTCCTACAGATATGTAAAACACAACATTTATATGGTGTGTACTAGAGAGAGTGACCAGACTGTAGCTCACATAAGGCACTGTCTCTCTAACTTTAAACACCAGCCCAGTGGTCACTTGCCCCAATACATCTGTTAGTGAACTCTTAAATGAAGTTTGCTCACCTGGGGGGGAGCACATTTATCAAGTACGTGTAGTAAAGGAAGTTACCGGACTGCATCTCCCAAGAGGTACTGTTTCACTAGTTCCAAACACCAGCCCAGTGGTCACTTGCCCCAATACATCTGTTAGTAAACTCTCAAATTAATTTTACTCATCTGGGGGGATTCCCTTTGCTAGTGTGTATAGTTGAGAGAGTATGCTGGCTGCAATTCCCAGGAGGTTCTGTTTTACTAATTCAAAACACTCGCACAGGGGTCACTTGTCCACACACCCCTGTTTGGCAAATCACAAATGACCTTCACTCACATGGGAGGATAACATTTGTCAAGTGTGGAAAGTAGGGGGAGTGACTTGACTGCTAAGGCCAGGAAGGCTCTGTGTCTGTAAGTCCACTCACCAGCACAGTGTTCTCTTGCCCAAATGCCATTGTTTCGTAAGCTACAAATAAAGTGTACTCACCTACGAAGATCACATTTGCATACTGTGTGCAGTATAGGGAGTGACATGATTGATAGGGCCAGGAGGCTCTGTTACTGTTACTCCATTCAACAGCCCAGTGTTTTTGTGTCCAAATACCATTGTTTAGTAAACCACAACTGAAGTGTACTCACCAGGGAGGATACTATTTGTGGGAAACAACTGACTGCAACTTCCCGGAGGCATTGTTTCTCTGACTCCAAACACTAGACCAGTGTTCACATACCCCTGTTTGGCAAGTATCAATTGAAGTGTACTCACCTGGGAGGATACCATTTGTGAAGTGTTGGGAAGTAGAAGAAGTGAAATGACTGCAAAGCCCAATAGACCCTGTAACTCTAACTCTAAACACCAGCACAGTGGCCTCTTGTGCAAAGATCCTTGTTTGTCAACTCTCAAATGAAGTATACTTACCTGGGACTGATCAAGCACAGATCATGCCCAAATCACAGATGTAACTGTCAACATAACTCCATCTTGACTTGCTAACCCAAAATGAAATACTGGAAGACAGAAATGACACCTTAACCATTGAGGGCTCAAGATGAATCACCAGACTGGTATTGGCATCAGACACATTCACACTTCACTAGGCACATGATAACTCCAGTCACATATACAACAAAGCCCTGGGACTGCCTGCATCACAACCAACTAGGCCTCTTAATGGGAAAAGACATATTTTGCCTAGCCTCGGTTTTTACCTGCACTGGCGGCAAGATAGCATTTTCAGGCCACCCCCTTAGTGTTAATGATTTGCACATTTCATCAGCAGCTTGAGTCAAAAGTATTTGGCATGCTTCACACATGGCATGCCATTACATCCAATACCAAGGCTACTTGACACAATTGGATTAACTACAACTTAATTTTGTAAAAGGTCTCTGCTTACTGTAACGCTAAACTGTTTGAGGTAGATGTCACAATTCATCCAATTACATTGTACGTTTTACATCAACAGTTGGAACTGCCACTTGGCACATAGAGACCACAGAACAGAGTACCAGTAACTCCCTGGATGAAACTATCAGTGATGACAACACTCCTGGATGCCTGGTAATGGAGGATGATTCTGGCCTATCTGGGCAGTGAGTCTCACTGTGGCCACTACATCACCTCCCAGTCCGGTTGTCTTAAAATCACAGGCAGCCATTCACCCCCAAACCTGTGTCCCGAGCACAGCATCGACCATCTCATGCCCTCCAGTTCTGGATCCTGAGTTTCAGTGCAACACCCCGACAATGATGGCACAGGAACAAGTTGGAGGGTGTCCCATGGCAAGGGTATAGACCAATGGGGGTAGGGTGCATGGGAGAGATGCTGTGGGCCAGCAGGATGAGGCCACTAGGGCTGATCTGGGCCAGGAAAGCATCAGCCACATCTTGGAGGGGTCTAGAAGGAGTCCCAAGACATGATGGGCCAGACCTTGTCTGAACTCTGGGAAATCAAGCAACTACAAAGGGACATGCACAGAGACATGCGGGAACAGATGGAGGCCCACTATACCGCCATGGCCTCGCTAACAGGGGTGCTGAGGGTTAGTCACCCCACCCTAAGCAGGGCTGTTCAACATCTCTACCTCTTCCATTGGCTCATCAGCACCAGGCACATCAACATCAGTGCCAGCTACTGGAAGAACCAGACACTCCTGCCTCTGTAGCAGCAGATCCCCCTCCCCCATGCAAGCAGGGATATCCATAAAAGAATTTAGGAGGTACAGATGGCAAGACAACCACCACTGCCTGAAAGTGACTGCTTCCTAAAGGACCTCCTTTGTGTGCCACACATTCACTCTGTTGACTGATTCTCAACCACCTACCAGTTCCAATGAGAGGAATACTCTGAACTTTGGACTACCAATGGTGTGGCATCTACTCAATGATTTAATTCACCATGACTGACCCCTTCAGTTTATATCTTTTGTTTGTTGCTGTCCAAATTTCATTTTCAGAATTCACATTGTAATAAATTGACTGATCACAAACTCATTGCCTGCTTGCTTCATTTACACATTTCACTATGAAGAGATGTAAAACCATCTGAACCATATGATGAAGACACAAGCAGGGATATGTTACAAGCATACAGTGTCCAGCTAAGGATTAGATACATTACACCCCAACACATTAGTACAAGTGTCTGGTCAAACCAAAAATGTTATTACAGTGTAGAGCACATAGGATGTCAATATGTTTGGACTCTTAGGAACAAGAATGTGTGACTAATACCGAGTCAAATAATATATCTCAAGGTACAGACTCCAAGGACACACTAGGAAGAGCTTTGTTAGACATTGTCTTGTAGAATAGGCAAACATTAAAGTGCTTGATGTCAGCAACTGGAACCTTATCACATAGCACGAAAAAGTAATCCAACATCGCATAATCCAAGATACAGACAGATGGTAGTACAACAGTCCCTGGTCACAGCCCATCATAATCCAATTACCATGCATCTGGTGGTGTGACACAAACATATGTCAGTGTTGTGGTACAGGTACAGTGGTCTGCAATGATGAGACACATCTACAGCTAGATACAGGTCATACAAAAAGAGTGTTTAGCCAATGTGAAGAAAAATGACTTTATTAAAAGCTAGGACTACATATTTTTAGACCACATGATGACACAATTGATGCATCCGGCTCACCACAAGACACAAAACAAGTGCAATTGCCACTTCTGTACCTTCAACCAAACACTGCACCAACTGTTTTGCTAACGGTCTCATATATCCAAACGCTGCCACCTACATTAACTGGAACAGACTTGCCCACCTGTGTAAGCAAGATCAGTATTCGTATATATTCATACATATTTTTGTATATCTTTGTATACTTTTTCTCCTTGCGAGTCAGTTTTTTGTTTCTATATGGACTCCATCAAAACATTTGGGTTTAGTGAGGAAGATCTAGCTAAACTACTAGAACAACCGAGATCAGGAGTAGGTACATCAATTTCGGTTAACCAACCCAAAGAAGGTTGGTATAAGCTACTTGAATTAAAGAAAAAAACTAAACGTACAGAGTTACATGCAGAATATATACTAGAATACCTTAGAGCAGGAATTATCCCCACAGGTCTAAGAGTGAGAAATATCCCAGGCCTTTTTGTAGAGATTAGACAATTTTAGAGAAATGGTCGCTCATTTCCAACCGCTGTTCCCGGGATTGGATGATCCTTATAGTGGAGACAGCTAGAGAACTCATGGAAGTACTAATGAAAGAGATCCAAACATTAGAAGAGCAACTAAAATCACAAGACTCCTTACAAGAAGCAAAAAAACAGTTAGAGAACATAAACCAAGAACTTGAATCATTTAATGCATATTTAATCAAAAGAAAAACAGATAAACTTAGAAAAGATATCAGATGGTTTACCACAGAACGGGCATATCCGTACTTGTCCGATAAATATTACACTAATCAACAACAGATTACATTGGAACAAGATCGACAATTTTGGACACACAAGAAAATTTTCACTTTTTCAGATACCTCAGAATCTGAAGGAGAGGGACCGTCTAACCATCCTGAGCAATACAATGACAGAACGGGCCCCACTGAAGGCCCTAATCGATCTAGTCATCATTTTTTATCCAGGGGAAGAGGACCCCGCACAAGATACAGAAATTTTCAGAGAAACAGATATCAGAATGTGGACAATGCACCACATATTCTACAAACTCGGAGACAGCAATACGGGAGGGACTAAAGGTGGTACCGGTTTTTAATCTTAGAACCACACCTATGGATACAGATACAGAATCACTACTTAAGAAAGGATTGTTATTTATTCCTACTACTTCTATCAATAAGTTTGATCTTCTTTCTGATTTACATGCTTTCTTTAGAAGAATCAGACTGACCAGATATTTTGAAGATAAAGTAGACAATAGGGAATTAAACCAATCAGGTCTTAAACCAGTCTCTACTTTTATACCATATTTAGACTCCGTTGGACCCGAAATAAGAATATTTGAAAATGTTGTGACAGAGAAGATCCAATTGCTACTGAAATTTGTCCCTAAATCTTGTTTCAATCTAAATAAAGGGGAATATCAAGCTCTTCAAAAGCTATAAAGAGATAAGACCATTACGGTCAAACCATGTGATAAAGGTGGAGGCATAGTCTTATTAGACACTGAAATATATAAACATAAGATTATGACTATGCTAAATGATTCCCACTATTACCAAAAAATCAACATGAATTGGCAAGAATGAGTTAAAAGAGAAATCACCCAGATTACTAACGAAGCATATGAGAATGGACTTATTTGCCACCAAGAATTACAGTATCTGAATCCTATAAAGACAAGAATACCAGTGTTCTACGGAGTCCCCAAAATACACAAACATGCTACTGATCCCCCCATGCGTCCCATAGTGTCCACTATAGGAGCTTTGACTGAACCCCTATCTAAGTATGTGGAGAATTATCTGAATCCAAGAGTAGCCCAACTTCCAGCATTTATTCGCGATACTAGCCATATCATAGCCAAGCTAGAAGGACATAATTTTAATCCGACCACACAACTATTAGTCACGATGGATATCGAAGCACTATATACTAACATCCCCCAACAAGAAGCTTGGCAGGCAGTGGCCTCCCTATTTACAAAAGAAGGCATGATAGAACACTCTGCCTTTGTTCTACAGTGCTTAGACATCGTGCTACGTGAAAACTTCTTTGAATTTGATAATCAAATTTTCCAACAAAAGAAAGGGGTAAGCATGGGAGCAGCCTGTGCCCCAAGTGTTGCAAATATTTATGTAGGTGAGTTCGAAGAAAAATTTGTCTACAATGAGATAGCTCCGTTTTTTGAAAATATCTACGCTTGGTCTCGCTTTATAGATGATATCTTCTTCATCTGGACAGGTGAAGAGGAATCTCTATCAGAATTTAGCCAGTAGATTAATTTGTGTGACCCAAATCTTAAGTTTACTTTCCACACCAGTAGAAATAAAGTAGAATTTCTAGATCTTTGGATAGGTCAGAATAATTTCCAACTTCAAATGTCTCTATTTACTAAACCTACAGCGAGAAACACCATCCTCCACTTTGACAGTTTTCACCCTTCCTGCCAAAAACAAGGCATACCCTTTAGCCAATTTCTACGGGTCCGTAGAAATTGCTCCAATATATCTGATTTTGAATATCATGCTAACATACTACAACAAAAGTTTCTATTGAGAGGATATCCTAAGAAACTAATAAGAGATTCATACAAAAGAGCTAAATACTATAACAGGGCCAGTATGTTTGAAAAACAAACAAACAGCAAAAAATCTGTTACTACATTGGCATGTGTAATTCAACACTCTAATTTAAATGAAAAAATGAGAAAGATAATTCTCTCTAATTGGAATATCCTTAATAGCAATCCCAATCAAGCACCATTAACACGCCCTCTCCTATCGTTTAGGAGGAATCAAAATATCTCCAATAAATTGGTGAGGGCTTCCTTACCTAAAAATGAAGGTTTTTGCCAAAAATCCATAAGTGGAGATCGACCGATTAATGGACACCACAAATGTGGCAACTGTAAAGCCTGCCCCAAAGCAATTGTGGGTGACTCCTTCTTTTGGAAGGGTAAAAACGATATGCTTACAGACATGACTAACTGTAGAACTGCCAATTGTATATATTTGATCAGATGTACATGCCCCCTATTATATATAGGTGAGACAGGAAGAGAAGTTAAAGTAAGAATATTAGAACATATGTCAAACATCAGAAACGCTAAAGAAAGTTCTCCTTTAGTATCCCATTGGAGACAACATGGACATCAACTAGAAGACTTCTCCTGGACTGTAGTGGAAAAAATAAAAAAAGCAGGACAAATAGACGATTCCAAAATAAGGAGAAAACGCGAAGTTTTTTGGATATTTACCCTTGACAGCTGTGCAAAAGGATTGAATGAACTTATACCCTGGGAAAATGCTGTTATTTGATTTATATTTTCTGTATCCTCTTTTCTCCCCCTTTTTTCTTGAATTTTAATACAAATATTTTGACTAGTTATCGAATATAGAGACATACTATGTTTAGATCTATATATATCTCTCTACAGATTTCGATTTTGGCTTTGTTCTAGATAATCTCTTTAATTTTTGAATACCTAAAACATTCTAGCAGATATATTGCATCCCCATAATTTTCCCCTTCATGGCCCCTTTCGTACCTAGTCCTTTTTCTATTTTTAGTTATCTTTTATTTCCTATTTCCGGTTTCATATGGTCTATCTCCTTCTGCTCTTTATTCTTATTCAGATTATATATAGTACTTATATTCATTCATTTCATTTCTAGAAACATTATTCTTTAACTAGAGTCTTTGCTCTCTTTCTATTTCACGATCGTACTCAGGACCGCGGGATTTTAATATGGCGGCCATTTTAGGTTAAAAATACCGCAACTAGAAGTACTGGTCTAGTCGTGCGATCTGCACTGACTTGCTTCAGCATTTAAAGAGAAAAAAACCGCGGCCGCCGATGCATGTTACATTACGGAGACAGCATCGGCAAACGGGTGAGTTCTTTGCGCGTTTCATAGTAAGATTATCTCCCAGCCATCAGCCAGGAAATAAAATCTTTAAGATTACTTTTGGGCGCAACTTGGAAACTAACATAGCTAAGAACTATATTATATCATTTTGATATTGCATATCATGCTGATCGAGTACAAATTTTACTTGTCTTTCCGATGCAGGTTTCGTTTCCTCCTAAGCCTCATCCAGTATGTATTAAATCCTATCGGAGACCATACATCTTAGGACAAGTTCTTGCAACTTTTTCTAGCCCCGGTAGGTACACACAAACTAGTATAAAAATATGGTCTGTGCCTTTATTAAAGAAATATCAACAAAAACCTTTCTTAAATAGTGGACCACAGAATCTATAGGTAATAGCAACTATAGTATTAAAATATAGAGATAGTCGGTTTTTCACTTTTAAAGGATGATCATCTTACATCTTTTAATTCACAATCCTATTTATTGTCTTACTTTATAGTTAGATCGTCCTTCCTGTCCAATTGATGTTATCACGTCCATCTCAAGGATTGGACATACCATGAGCTCTGAACATTGCTCGATTTACTACTATATATTACTTCAGTAAGCAAATAAACAACTATCTATGGAATGGTACCACTTTTCTAATATGCACTGATGCATGTGTTTATAAGCTTGGGATATAATATAATAATAATAATTTTAAGTACTATAGCACAAGTCACTATTTCATTAATCTTGACCTAATATATATATACTAATACATTTTAATGATTTTATTAATTAATATAATTAATATAATTATTTCACTATCTTTATTCTCTTACTTTTAATCTGTAAATAAACAATCTTTTCGATTATTAGATTTTAAACTTGAACACGTTTCAATTTATATTCTAAACTGATAATGGGCACGTCTACTATATAATTTTATATGAAGACACATATATCTGCACACGGTATTAAAATGAAATAAAATAATTGATTGAAAGTAAGCAAACAAATCTATAAAAATATACTATTCTTTATCTTTCTCTCTTCCTTACTAGATGACATGACTACAAGATTCCAGCGTACCAAGTATTTAATGAAAAAATAATTAGAACATTGGTTGCTGAAATGAACTTTGTTGTTTGTTATTAAGGGGATTGGCCCTGAAGAAGGTGACCTATAACCAATAGGAACACCGAAACGCGCGTAGGCCTTTGGTTCCCTAATAGTATCCCTGTCTCAACACCACTCTAATTTAATTTTTTCTAAACATCAATCTATATATATATATATATTTATTTATCAGTATGATATCAATGTACATTTATGTATTGTTGGAAACAATCTTTACATGTTTGTATGTACTGTATTTCAGACACGTTAGTTTATTTATGTAGATTTATATGTTAATTGTTTTTTCATTTACCTCATATGTCTTTCTTATCCATTTTTTGTCGTCTAGTTTGATTGTGGTGTGCCTGATTTAGAAGTTTAACGTTATATATATTTCCATTCATGTTTTATATTTCTTGATTCCTTGTGTTTTGTTATATCGCTTCATTAAAATGTGTTCAGTTGAGATTTAGTTCCCTGTTATCTTTTGTCATTCCTTTAATTCTTTCAGCAGCTGCATATTGTTTTCTCATACGACTTTGAATTATCAATGGATATTTATCAGTCCTTATAAGGCTTTTTCTCTGAAGTGTATCTGTTACTTCAGATATTATATTATTTAGGTAGCTCACGTTGTAGTTTCTCTTAATTGCCCACTTTGTGTGTCAGAATAGCATCAGATAGCTGCCAATATCACAACTCTGAAATGCCCACATGAAGACACCATGGTGAAAGTACCCGTACAAAAAACGAAACAAGGAGTACAGGCTTGAAACCATACCTATGTAACAAGTCACATAGCAAGAAAATGGAAAAGAAAGTACATTGCAAGGAAACTGACAGAAATAAAGCAACATCATCAAGCCTTTGGCTGAATATTGCAGAGCATCAGCTCCCTAGCTGTTTCTAAAATACTCAGCTCCATACATTTCCACAACTACAGTTCATCATACAGCCACAGTCATTACATCACATGAAATACACTCATGAAAAGTAGCTGTTGATGAGATCTTCCCGCAAGTCAACTGCTTCCTCTTCACAATTGTCATTCTCAGTTGGTATTTCAGGAGTCTTACCCAGTGGCACTGCAAGCTCTCCCTCCTCTGTGATGTATGGGATATTCTTCCGCAGGGTGGTATTGTAGAGCGTGAGGCATTCCACATTGATCTGACACAATTCCCTTAGTGAGTAGAGGAAGGCTCCATCAGTCCAGTCCAGACAGTGGAATCCAGCCTTCAGGAGCCCAAAAGCCTACTCCACTGGCCGCTGTGTTCTTCCACGGGCCTCATTGAAGTGGACTTCCCCTGGCGTGGTTGGATATGCTGAGTCTCCTGTCAAAGAACAGGACATAAGTGCAACAATGACTCCCTCACTTAATGATTGTAGCACCTGTCATTGCACACACACACTCAGGACAGATGTGACTTACCAAGCAGCCAGGCCTTCTCTGGCTGGAGTGGTGACATCAGTTGGGGTATGGTGCTGTTCCGCATTATTGAGAAATCATGGGCTGAACCTGTATGAGGGGCACAGATATCTGATACGTAGAAATTGGGCAAACACATAACTTGCATTTTGATGGAATGGAAAGTCTTACTATTGCAATAGACTTGTTCAGTGGCCTCCAGTGGCACCAACCCAACATGTGTACCGTCAGTGGCCCCCACCACATGTGGGACACTGGCAAATCCATAAAAGCCAGCATTCACATTGAATAAATCCTCACGTCGGGGAACCGGACATAGCTGTCCATGTGTTTCATCATCGCTAAGATACAATTCTTCAACGCCAGATTGAACACAGTGTGGGACATACCAGCAGATAAGGTCACTGAATGTTGGAAGGACCCCCTCGCCAGGAAATTCAATACTGACATGACTTATACAATGGGTAGTATGCTGGTCGGATAACAAATAGCTGGCATCAGATCTGGCTCCAACTGATGGCATAAGTCCACTATTGGTTGCCTATTCAGAAGTTAGAGCTGGATGACATGGTGCTCTTCTATGGTCTGAGGGTCTGGCAGTCGACGGTGGTAGGAGGTTGTTGCATCCTCCTTCTCCCAGGGTACCTATGTGTGACAAGACATGATTTGTAACATTAGTCAGTGTGTCCCCAGAAACATACATGATGCATGCCTACAATATCATGTGACAAAGCATTTCTTACTGTAAAGACTACAAAAGGGTCGCATGTGACCCCCATGGTTTTCAAAACATGTGTCTACAACATAGATTTGGGCGAAACTCAAAGATGTGCTACACAATTCCCCCTCGAGTTGTGACTGTATATTCCGACCACCAAAAAGACCGTCGGCGGTGGTGCTGCACCTAAACATATATTGTAGGTGTGACGCAGTTTATAAAGCGAAATACAGTATTACAGTCCACCAAAATGCCAGATGCCTGATCTAGTCCACTGGACATTAGGAACCGCCCGCGGCCACCAGCGGAAAATGTCATGGCAGTAGGCGGCTGCTACCATGGTCAACATAGCCATAGGCTAACGTTGTTGCTGTGGCAGTCACAGGCCAATGGCTGTGTCCGGCGGTGGTGATGACTGTATACATGGTGGATGTGACCACCATGTTGTGCAGATTCACTCACGTGACTCCTGACACTGCTGACAGCAGCACCTCCAATACCTGAGCATCTGTGTGCCACCTCTGGGAGCAATCATGCCACATCCAGCAGGTGATAGGGTCCCTGCCTTCTCTTCAGAAGATCTGGAGAGGCAAGTTGATGAGATCCTGTCCCTATATGGACAGTGCTATTGCTCACCAGAGGAGCAGGTAAGAATCTCATGGGCATAACTGATACTGTTCAACAAAATCCTTTCCCTCCTCACAGGCTACATTATGCCCGTGTGTGGCAGTTAGACTTCTAGTATACCTGGTGTTGCAGTCTGTGTGGCATCACTGGGATGTACATGGTGCAGGTATTGGTGGGCAGTAACATATGTTAAGTTCAGTCACAATGAGTTGTACAAGGTTTTTGGGGTCCTAGATCCTCCTTGTGTTAGATGCACTTAACTAGGTAAAAAGACGTTTCTGCCATCCACTGATATACTTTTCTTTACAATGTTTGTAAATGTTAGGCAACATGTATGTGCTTGACAGCATGAGCTGTGTATGTATTTAGTATGAATTGCTATAGGACCTTGTAAGCAATGTGTGAAGTACCACAGTTCTTTCACCCCACAGCTGGCCTTAACAAACTGTAGTCTGGAAGGCATATCCTGACTCACTCTGTCCTTCAGACTGCCATACACACCCCATGCCAAATTGTTGATGCCCACATGATGTACTGTAATGCATGGAAGTTATGGAAATGGAGTGACATGTAGGTTCTGTATGCTCAACCTGCATAGACCAGGGCCTGTCAAATTTATCTCCCAGTATGGGACATAGCCCAAGCTGTGGTAGAGTCATTGTGGTAATGCAGCTGTGGCACTGAGCCCACTCCCTGTATACCAGTACATCTTGTCATGTGGGCAATATGATACTCTAGTGGCAACACTTGCCCTGAACGCCTCAGCCCATTAACTAGATTAGAAATGGGTACTGAGGTAAATCCATGAACTAGTCCATTTGCATATTTTGCATCAGAGTCAATGTGCATCTTTGACTCATGACAGGTCCCTTACTTCCACAGCTCTGTTGTCACCTTCACAGAAGTCATATTTGTCCAGTACAGGCATATTGCACAATTGACAAACCCAAAATGCAGATAGTGTTTAGATTCCAGAGAGGCCATGTCATGTGAATCAATAGCTTTGTATGTTGGATGCCATCTCTGTAGGTTTGACACATATGTTCATAGGTGTGTTCTGTGGTACAGTTACATTCCACAAAAACAGGTACATATCACAAAAAAAACACCCTGGAGTGGCATGAGTCTGCATTTGGTAGGCCACTTGTCCACACCTACTCACCATGCCAGCCCTTTCATTGTCACTCAAGTGTAAAGGTGAAGTTTGTACTATGGTAGTTGCCTGTAGGGACTGTATGCAGTGAGTCAATGTTGCAGATTGTAAATGCGTTGGTCCAATCAGGCCCAATGAATTTACCCTTCAGATGCCACAATGGTGTGTGGTGTTTCAATGTGGCCCACATCACAGTACATGTTGCTTGGGCCTGAGCTACCTGATGACAGTCTCACAGTGCAGACAGTATGTTGATTCCTGGTAGGCCATGCAGTGTGACTCAGTAGCCTGGTCACATTGCAGAAATTGTACAATGCGTACCTTTCTAAGTTGGATGCCATCTCTGTGGAATAGACACATATGCCCAAAGGAGTGTTCTGTGGTACAGGTACATACCACAGAACCCATCCCCTGAAGTGGCTTGGGTCTGCATTTGGTAGACCATATGTCCACACATGCACAAGAAAGCCACTTTCTGTACCCGCCATGCCAGTCCCTTCAGTGTCACTCCAGTATAAGGGTAAAGTTTGTAATATGGTAGTTGCCTGTAGGGACTAAGGCCCTCATTCTGACCTTGGCGGGCGGCGGAGGCCGCCCGCCAAAGTCCCGCCGTCAGGTTGCCGTTCCGCGGTCGAAAGACCGCGGCGGTAATTCTGACTTTCCCGCTGGGCTGGCGGGCGGTCGCCTTCAGACCGCCAGCCAGCCCAGCGGGAAAGAGGCTTCCACGATGAAGCCGGCTCGGAATCGAGCCGGCGGAGTGGAAGCTGTGCGACGGGTGCAGTTGCACCCGTCGCGTATTTCACTGTCTGCGCAGCAGACAGTGAAATACATGTAGGGGCCCTCTTACGGGGGCCCCTGCAATGCCCATGCCAGTGGCATGGGCACTGCAGGGGCCCCCAGGGGCCCCGCGACCCCCCCTACCGCCATCCGGATCTCGGCGGTCCGACCGCCGGGATCTGGATGGCGGTAGGGGGGGTCGGAATCCCCGCGGCGGTGCAGCAAGCTGCGCCACCGCGGAGGATTCAATGGGGCCGCGGTACACTGGCGGGACCCCGCCAGTGGTGCCGGTCCGACCGCGGCTTTACCGCCGCGGTCGGAATCCCCATTGGAGCACCGCCGGCCTGTCGGCGGTGCTCCCGCGGTCCTCCGCCCTGGCGGTCAAAGACCGCCAGGGTCAGAATGACCACCTATATGCAATAAGTCAATCTCACAGAATGTGAACGTGTTGGTCCAGTCAGGCCTCAGGAGTTTAGTCTTCAGAAGCCACATATGCATGTAGTGTTTCATTGTAGCTCACATCACAGTACATAATACTACCTTTCACATTGCCATGTTAATGTGTTATGTTCTAACATCTTCCCCTGAAGATGTGGGATGTGCCATGTGTGAAACAGTAGATGAGTGACTGTTTGGATAGGTATGTAATGTGGTACACACTGATGTGCCTTGCCTGTTGGCCCAGAGACCTAGGACACAACTGTGAACAATCCACAAAAAATTTCTCTCCAGGGACAACATATGAATGTGTACATTGGTCAATCAATTACTGTTTGTTGTATTGACTGTAAATTCTATGCAACAGACCACTAATCCTCAATGTTACAGGCCAAAGTAAAGGAAGTGATGGATCACTGTCCTCAGCCATGTGTCTGGTTAAATGAGTATATTGACATATGCCATCCAGAGGGTACTTGTCTTCAGCATGTGATAGGTGCTGCTGCCTCACTACTGTCTGTAATGTGAAGGTGGCCATCATACATGTGACAGAGCATACATTTATCTTTGGGTGTAACTACAGATCAGTACATTCCCTTGGTAAGTGAAGAATGTCCATGGACATGATTTGTGTGCCAGCACTGTTGCCAACATCCCTTGTGCCTACATTTTAGCATGCACCTCTTTCTCTTTTGGCAAAATGTGTACGCTGCTGTTTCATGCATGGTCTATCAGTGTACATGGGATGATTCCTGTATTCCCTCACATATATGGGTATGGCAACCTGTGTTTGGAATAGGACATTTGCAATGGGAGTACATTTCATGTGGTGTCACAGACAAGAGTGTGTCACCATTGATTGTTGGCTCACACATACCCTCAGCTGTCGTCATTGCATGACATTTAGCTTATAGAACTGCAGTAGCAATGAGGTACAAGATGTGAATGACTAGATTATTTAGCCACAATGTGCATTTCCAAGCCATTAATGTGGCATCATTTCACAAAGTACACTTCATATGTGTAATGAGGAAGAATATTTTACCTGACTGTTGGCATACATTATGGAATGTCTTGCAGTTATGTTGAAATCACATGTGGTTGGGTACAGTCATTCAGCGACAGACATCTGGGTTTGCATGCCCAAATTGAGACAGTGCTGTAGCTTCCCATTGGGCAACATGTCGAGGGCCTCCTACAGGTACTTGCAAATCTTTATGTCTCTCCGACTTACAGAGGACTGATGGCTTCTACTGATGCAATTTGTAATTGTAAGGGGTACTAGACATTACTAGTGATTTCCATAGGACTTGCTGATTCCTTGTGTTGTTGTTTTTAGGAACATATCTCCCTTACAACTTGCACATGACGTCTACAGTGTACCTTTTAATGCCAAATTTATGACCTAGCAGAGCAACATTAGTACTATCTCCAGGAGTCCATTGGGACAAATCCCACTTGGCGAATTGTGCACTGTGGATATGTTTCCAGTGTGACACAAGTATTTCCATGTCACCTTCTCCAGGCTACTCTAAAGTTGTCAGCAATATGGCATGTTGTGGGAGCAGCATTTCTTATTGTTCTGGCATTGTGTATGTGACAAATAAATGTCTGTCTGACCTTGTGTGAGATCTGTGGCAATAGAGTTGGCATTGGCCTACTATTGTATGACAAGAGGTAAATTATGTATGTTCCATGAGACAGAGCATTGAAGGTCATGTGGTCTCCTACTTGTCAAATGGTTACTGTGATTGCAAAACTTCAGCCATGCAATTGCAGTTGTCTGAGATCCTGATTTTCTTTTGGTCAACTATTGACAGTTCAAGTGGTATGCATTCATATGGTATTGTACATGTGGGGGCCACTTAGGTGGAGTTTGTTGCAGGGGCATACTTAAAATCATGGTAATGTTTGCTAATCAGAGCTGCTGTTCAAGTGTGACCAGGGACATGTGGTGACCCTATTTCTCTTTGTATTTTCAGCATCAGCCCATGCAAGTAAAGGAGACAGGGTACAGCCAAGTGGAGAAGAATCTGGTCACGGGACCTTGGGTCAGGACACCACCGACACAGAGGGTCCCAGTGCCCAGTGGGTGAGGAGGATGACACAGAGGAGAGTTGATCTACATCATCGTCATTGGATTCTTCTTCCAGTAACCACTCCCTAGTGGTGGTGGAACCATTGGGACATACTATGGTACCATCCTTGTCCGCCCACCCCTAGTTCTATCACCACCCTCCCTGTTGCTTCCCACCTAGTTGGCCGTGCCCACTCTTCCTCAGCCCCTTTTGCCCCTGATGCCCTGGGTGAGGAGGCTATTGACCTCCTGGGTAGTATCTATGTGGGTCAGACTGCCATTGTGAATGTCATCCAGGGATTGGCTTGCCAACTTCAGCAGACCAATGCTTTCCTGGAAGGCCTTCATAGCGACATGTCTGTCCTTCAGAGATCGTTTCAGGCTCTGCCCCCTCACTGCCAGCAGCCAGTCACCCCCCACCTTCGGTCCTCCTTCCACCTTCCACCTCCCTCTTCCCAATCCAAATCCCCAATTCCCTTACCTACCCAAAGCACACAGACAGATCCACATGCACCCACCTCAACACACGAAAGTACCACAGATAAACATAAACTGCATTTAACACACTGGCACGCAATCACTCAACATACACCCACACACAACATCAGCCACCACCTTCCCAGACACCCCCACCACCTTGACTGGCCCACACACCACATCAAGCATACCCACAGGCCCCACCACAACAGTCAGTGACACATTCACCATACCTACCATACCCGCAGACACCACCCTAAAAGACACACAGACATTTACCAAACCCACCATAACCACAGACACTACCCCAACAGATGCACAGACATCCACCATACCTGCAGATACCACCCCTACAGACAGTCTCACAACCCCCATTTCATCATCCTGCACCTCCTAGCCCCCAAGACATGCAAACGCCCACACTCACACATGCAACAGATGCCACACAAGGAGAAGCATACCTCATACATGCACATACCCAAGACATCAACACTTACACACCAGATAATCACTCACTCAACTTCTAAATCCCCAACCCCTTCTGAGGACCGTCTCTGTGTACCTAGGAAAGTTTTTTTTTTTTTAAACTTGTCCTTCCCCCGTGTTTCCTCCACCCCCTGTCCCAAACCCAAGAGGCCTGACCCATATTCCAACCCATCCCTTCTACCTCCAATTCCTTCCCGTCACACCTCCTCCTCATGCAAGCAGCCATGCCCCTCACCCGAAGAAGAAGCCCAACCCTCCTAAGAAAGAGTCCACCCTCCAAACCCAAACCCACCCATCCCAAATCTGACCCACCTCCCCCAAGATGACCCCGAGGTGCCTGCCTGCCCACTCGATGCCCATTCCTGTGGAGGTTCCCTGACAGTAATAGGACTCAAGTGTTGGCACAGTACTGTGCAATGAAAGAATAATGGACTGACCAACGGCCTTGGCATTGGTTGTTAATAAACCCAAACAGTTATTATTTTTTTGCACAAATTTGTCCTGCAATTCCTTTTCTACTTTTATGTTGTTCCTGAGTAACTTGTGTTGTCTGCCTACTGATGCTTGTGCTTCAGCCTGCTTGCTGATCCATTTGTTGTTGTTTTTCAAAATCTGACCTTGACAAAGGTAGATGTTGACCGTATAGATATGTGGGTATAAATGCAGTTGTGATGTTATTGTATTGTGTTCTATTTGGTATTGCACGTACTTCATCTTGTATTGTCCAATGTCTGCATGTATGGCATTAGACTTGTCCCCCTGATATGGATTGTACATTCATCTCATGTGTGGGAGCTCAAGCTTTGTTTGTGCAGACATGTAAGGTGTTCAATTGTGCTAGCCTCCTTAGCATTTGACTGTGCATGTGTCCATTGTGATATGTGTACCTTGCAGCTACTTCATCTACAAGGATGTCCCATACCATTGCAGTTGTATGTGCTTTCTTGACTTGCGCTTCCACATTGCACAGATGGGCATGCCCCTTGGCTCTAGTATTATTTGACCCTGAGATACCTGAAGAGCTAGTTCCTGTTGTTTTAGGTGCATGTGCACAGTGTGATGTGTCCCAGGGCAGCATCCTTCCCTGAGTGCTGATGTCTCCATCCCTATTGTGCAGGTATTGTTTGCATAGTGAGCTTTGTATATGTGTCTGTCTGTTTATTGTTTATCTCATTGTCCTTCCAATGTGTTGCAATGTGGGTAATGTGTGGGTTCATTGCAGGGCTGTTGAATGGGAGTGGTGTTTATGTTCCATGCCACATCTATACATATGTGTGTTGAATCTAACAACAGTCCATGGCATGTGAGGAATGTGAGTGTGTCAGTTGTATTTGTAGATGTGATGTTGCTGTGTTGTGTGACACAATGTTGTGTACACTTCACTGTCCCTGTGGCTGAGATGGTCAGAGGTGGGCTTTTGTGTAGTGTTGAGGTGCAGTGTGAGTGACCTGCCCAAAGGGGGTGTTTAGCGGCTGTGAATGTGACCTTCTTTGTGAGTAACTCGGGCTGTGAACACAATTGCACATGTACTTGGTGCCTGTAGCATGACCCAATATCATGTGGATAACGGCGTGACGATCTTTTATTCAGCATAATGATACAGGTAAGTGTGTGTACTTGCAGACAGTTGCATCCACGGGGGCTTGGATTTTGGGCTCCTTCCTGTCAGCAGGTAAGTTGCTCCCTTTATGCTCTCCATTTCCGCCTGCTGAGGCATGGTGGTAAGACTCCTATTGTCACATTGGTGGTGTTCAACCTCATAATATGTCCTGCGGAAACAAAGACTCTGCCAGCCTGTTTGTGCTGCCTCATGACCATGGTGGTCTGTGCTGCCTGGTGGTACCAGCAGGACTGCTGCAGTCTTTGCTACTTAGGCCAGCAAGACTTGTAATACAGTGGTGGTGTATGACCCATCAAACTCGAAATGAGGCCCAATATTTCCAACTCTATATAGTGATATAACAAATTACCCAAATCTCTTGCATTTCCTGATTTGGCTGCTAAACACTGTTGGTGGCAAAGTTGGCAATTACTGATGACTTTTAAAGCAGGCCTATGCTTTAAAATGAGGAGACAAAATCAATACTTGTGAGCAGTGTTTTACTATGTGTTGGAACAGTTTCAATAACTTAGGGGGAATCTCACTCTGTAAAATATACAGTCATGGTACCTGATTGCAATGTATCCTGGACATTTCCTTTAACTAATTTTTTTGATTTCAAGATAAAAGTTACACTCAGAAAACTGATCATCAATGGTATTCAAAATAGGCATAAATATGTTTCTGACTGGAGGAAACTACTTTTATGTTCCCATCAATTTTAAGTGTTGCAATCCTGGAATTGTATTATTCTCCTAACCTTAGCAAGAGTAAGGGCCAGATGTAGGAAACTAGCAAATTGCGACTTGCAATTTGCGAGTCCGTGCGACTCGCAAATTGCAAGTCGCAATTTGCTATGCAGAAAGGTGTCTCAGACACCTTCTGCGAGTCGCTATGGGGTCGCAAAGACCCACCTCATTAATATTAACGAGGTGGGTCGCAATTTGCGCCCCCATAGCGACTCTGGGCACTCACGGGGATGGAGGCCTGCTGGGAACAACAGACCTCCATGTCCGTGACTGCTTTTAAATATTAAACCGTTTTTTTTTTTCAAGTATAGCCCGTTTTCCTTAAAGGAAAACGAGCTGCACTTAGAAAAAAAAAAAACGAAACCTTTCGTTTCGGATTTTTTCAGGGCAGGTAGTGGTCCCTTGGATCACTGCCTGCTCTGAAAAAATTATTTTGGGTCCAGTCACAAAGATGAAGGGGTCCCATGGGGACCCCTTCCCGTTTGCGAGTGGGTTACCATCCACTTCAAGTAATGGAATAGCATACCACTGCGACTCGCAAATAGGAAGGGAACACCCCTTCCTATTTGCGACTCGGAAATGCATTTTGCGAGTCAGTTCCGACTCGCAAAATGCATTTCTGCATAGCAAACACGCATTTGCGAGTCGCAAACAGTGATTTTCGCCGTTTGCGAGTCGTAAAGAGTTTGCTACATCTGGCCCTAAATCTCAACCCTTTTCCTTGGTGGAAAAGGAGCAGTGAGAAGTTTGAGAATATCCACAAACCCTTGAATATGTGGGTGTTCCTAAACTTACCAGGGAACCTCATCACTTGAATGCCCCCTCTACACGCCCTGCTTGTGATTCAGTCACATACAGTATTACACCATCATAGGTTCATATTGCATGCATGTAAACAAATTTACAAGAGCAGGTCATCATTTCTGAACACCTTGCATACAGTACATTCTCAGATACTTATAAGAATTAGGCCCAATATATGTAGGTTTCAATCATCTTATTGTGGGTTCACAAGGGAAGGTCAATTTCAAGTTAAAAAGTGATAACACCTCACTAATACACCTCTGAATTGCATCCTAATTCTCCAAAAGTATTGGATAAAGGAAGTGGGATGAGATGTAAAGGGGGTTGCATCAAAAGAATATACACAGCATGGTGAGATTAAATTATGTCCTTATTTTCCAGTATTTATGGCGATTTCAATCCACCTTGCATCTAGGAGTGCTTCAGCGGCCTTAACCTGAATGACATGACAAGTGTCATCATATATGAACATATTTTTTATGGGATGCCACAGGGAGGTGCAATCTTTATCTAGATTATTTTCCAGGTCTTGTGTGCCTGCAGACGAAAGCCTCTGGCGGACTATACTTAAATCTTGCACCAGTTTGATTGGCCCATTGATTGATTTTATAGTCACTCTCTGTTAGAAATTGGGTCTCTAGTTGGCAGAGGTCTGCACCCTGTCCACGTAGGGCCCCCGATCCTAGTCATGGAAAGTCAGTTACACTCCATACTCTAACCTGTGCTCTCCCTCCATGAGCCTGGCACAGAGCAGAGAGGCTTAGCTTAGGGAATAATGTGTAAAGAATTTGTGCAACATATAAAACATTAAAACAGTGGAAACATCACACAAAAAGATTCTGTGGAAACTGGCTAAAGAATCCATTTTATTATTTCTCCAGGCCTGACTTCTTCCTGTGATACTCAATGCTGAACAGGTCTGAAAAACATATGCAAAATTTTGGATGACCTTTGTAATACAAGGCTTGCTTCAAAGAGACACCTCATGCAATATGCATTGCTTAGTTCGTGAATCAACAGACAGATATTTGGAAGTCCACATAGGTCTGAGGAAAGGTTATGAAGAAACTGGTTTGGTGACGCCTGGGAAAGTCCCAACCATCTGAGTAATGCGAAGGTCACACTTGTGGTCATCTTGTATCACCTTGCCATCATGAAATGTTGTTCTACTGTGATTGGATAGATGCCTAATATATGTGTAACACCATGCATCACCTGATCAACATCACACCATGTACTTGATGAAGAAATTACGTCTATGTTGTTCTGATTGGATGATGTCTTTTCACATTTTTGTGTTTTTATGCATTAAAGAATGTACTGGAGTTCTGCAATTTGGCTGGTTAGACTTAGCCTCTCAAGCCATCAGTCTCTGTGCAGTTAATACATTGACTTTCTTTATACTCTATGGGCTGGCTGTTCTATGGTTTTGTTTCTGCTCTGAAAGAGGCTTCAAAATCTTGGTGCAGAATGAGGTGCTTGGATTGACAGCCACCCCGCTTGGCTCCCAGCTGTTTGGGGGTGCTCCCGGCTCTTGTGATTTTCCCTGCCATGCTTGGAGTGGCCCTGCCTGGAAAGGGTGCCAGTGCTGTGGTGCATATCTGTCACTTCCTGGTCCCCTATTGTTTCACTTATATGCTTTGACTGTGTCTAAATCAGTGGGGAGTGGAGCGATAAAGGGTGAAGTTGATTGCATAGCTTCTGTTATTGCTGCGATTTTTGCCATCTCCCTCCCCATGAGCGTTGTATTTTTCCTGGCTCTTTTTCTGCTCTGCCTTCACTGGAATACTCGTCGCACCACCCCCGTTCAGGTGGCAACTCCTGATTTTCCATTGGTGGCCGTCCACCACACATCGGCTTCTGGGATTCTGTGTTAATTTGCTGCTCTCCTTCTTCATATATATCGTTTCCTATACCCTTTCTTCATGGTGTAATGGGTGTGTTTCTTTGTGTTTGTGTTATGAACGAGTGGCATTCTTGGTGATACTTGCAGCAGGTGGGGCTGTGTTCTGTGTGGGCAGCCGGAGGGGCTGTGCCAGTCTTGTACCCGGCTGGAGAGGCTGGGGTGATCGTCTTTATGGGTGATGGGAGGGGTTGCCCCTGGTTGCAGTCGGAGGGGCTCTGCCAGTATTGTCCTCAGCCGGTGGGGCTGGAATGACACTTATGTTGGCGACCAGTGTGGTAGTCCCTGGTCATAGCCGGAGGGGCTAAGACAGTCATGTCCCCAGCGAGTGGGGCTGGGGTGTGTGCTTTTCCAGTCAACCGGAGGTGTTGTCCTTGGTCACAGATAGAGGGGCCGTGATGGTCATCTGCCCAGCAGGTGGGGCTGGGGGGAGCGATCTGGCATGGAAGGGTGGTAGTCACCTGCCCCAGTTCAGCAGGCAGGTGGTGCTCTGCTGGTTTGACTGCCACCACCTCAGCCTGGATTGTCCACAGGTTTGTTTTGGCCCTGGGCACAACAGGTGGGTGGCAGGAGGGGTACTTAGGTTCTTTTATAGATCCTGTGTTTTGCATGTTACCTTTTCTCACATTGTAGCATTGTATTGTTTTCCATACTTTTGAGTTTTGAATGTCTGTTTGATGCTGGTAAGGGCATCTTCAAAGGGGTTGTATTTTGACATTGCAAGGAAACTGACAGTATTATTACTGTGACTTTGTGGATATGTGTTGCGCTTTACAATGCTGCCTACATTCTAGTAGCATATGAAATGGCACCTGATTAAGACGCTGTCCTGTGTGTGGAGGATAAGATACACAAGGAACTGCATGAACTGAAGAACGGTTTTCTCCAGAGAGTGGGGGAAGGCAAGGGCAGTGAAGATTGGAGGAAGAAACAATTTGATATAAAAGTGGCTTTTCTCTTCCTGTGGTGACTGCATCATCACAGGAACAAAGACATAGATTTTGCTTGAGGATGCTTTGATAGGCAGGAT
Source organism: Pleurodeles waltl (assembly GCF_031143425.1). Taxonomy (NCBI): domain Eukaryota; kingdom Metazoa; phylum Chordata; class Amphibia; order Caudata; family Salamandridae; genus Pleurodeles; species Pleurodeles waltl. The sequence continues at coordinate 523,504,689 of NC_090437.1, read as the reverse complement.
GGGAAATACATTACAGCCTGAGGGCACCACAACAGGGACCAAACACTCTGAGCTGGCTGCATAGCAGCGGGCAGGAAAGGAATGCGGAAGCTGCACCCTAGTGTGGCGTTTGATGGAAGAGGAAGTGGGAAAAAAATAGACCTTATGAAAGAATTAGACAGTTATTCCTTACCCAAAGTAAAAGAGGAAGTAGCTAGCTCATGCCATGAGAAAACAAGAACAAAAGTACGAACAGATAAATTAAATAAAAGGGTTTATCGGTGCCAAAGCTGATCTAAGTGGCAGTAGAGTTACTATGATGACTGCGCTGATGAGTCAAGGGGTGTGAGAGATTGCACAATTTAATATGGGATATGTCCATGTATGCATATCACACGATCCATAACATCAAGATGTGGGAAAGGGTGCTCAGCAATACAAACACACAGCTAGAGACCACAAGACACAGGGGGTCATTACAACATTGGCGGGCGGCGGAATGCGGCCGCACTCCCGCGGTGCCCATTTGGACATCCCCGCTGGGACGGCGGGCGGAAATCAAGTTTCCGCCCGCCGGCCCAGCGGGGATGTGGCCCGCAACATGGGAGCCGGCTCCAAATGGAGCCAGCGCTGTGGCGGCCGTGCGAAGGGTGCAGTTGCACCCGTCGCGCTTTTCACTGTCTGCATAGCAGACAGTGAAAAGCCGCATGGGGCCCTGTCAGGGGGCCCCTGCACTGCCCATGCCAGTGGCATGGGCAGTGCAGGGGCCCCCAGGGGCCCCACGACTCCCCATACCGCCAGCCTTTTCCTGGCGGTTCAGACCGCCAGAAAAAGTCTGGCGGTCGGGGACTCGTAACCCCCTGGCAGCGCTGCTAGCAGCGCTGCCCTGGCGGATTACAACTGCTGGGGCCACTGTGGCGGAAAGCCGCCGGCCCCGGCGGTGCGACCGCGGCGCAACCGCCGCGGTCGTAATATGCCAGGAAGCACCGCCAGCCTGTTGACGGTGCTTCCGTCGAAACAGCCCTGGCGGTCTTGGACCGCCAGGGTTGTAATGACCCCCACAGTCTCTCGGAATACATAAAAATGTACAGAGTTAAACAGAATAACAGCCATGGGAGGGCGGCTTTAGAAAGCTCTGGATACATTGTTTAGCATTATTGTACCAAGAGATGTGTGGGAGGATTGTAAGAAAGTGATACACTGGCCCGAAATATGTGACCACTACTGCACTTTCTACACTAACATTTGGCACTAGACTAAGGGGGTCATTATGAACTTGGTGGTCGAGACTGCCACATAATGAACACAAGGAGGACCGGCAAAGGGGGCCTTCCACCACCACTAGGCTACCGCCGTCAGGCAGCCTGACGATGGCAGAATTCTTCATCCAAAAGGGCAGCGCTGCAAGCAGAGCTAACCTCTGGATAAAGAACCCGTATTCCACCAGCCATTCACTGGTGGTTTCACACGCCAGGAAAAGGCTGGCGGAAGGGGTGCTCTGGGGCCCGCATGCACAGCCCCGTCACGCAGGTCACTGCCCAATTTACGGGCAGTGATTTGCGCAACGGTTGCTGCCGCACCCGCCGCACTGAGGAATTGACGACGGCTCCATGTGGACCCATCGGTAATGTCCTGGCCCAGCATTCCGCTGGGCCGGCTGGCGGAAACACTGTTTCCGCCCACCGGCCCAGTGGAATGTTGATTATACGGCTGGGGGGGTCTCAAAGGGGATGGCGGTCTATGTTTAGACCGCCAGCATGAACACGGCGGGGAATCCCGCCGTGTTCATAATGAGCCCCTAGTATAGGAAAGGTTTGCAAGTAGACAAGAGATGGCTGTAACATGCTTACACACTGTAGAGAAATGAACTTCAACTGTTAAGTCATCACACATAAGGAGATACAAGATTCTGACTTCATCACTTGACAGTGGCTTTAGGTTACAATCCTCAGGGGGGTATTTTACTGTACGGCTGTGGATAGTGTACAACAAATAAGACCTTTCTTATGTAGGTATTACATTTAAAAATATTTTGACCCATGCAAAGGTTGTCAACATTCTTACAGTGAACGCATTTAGACCCTCATTACAACCATGGTGGTCGGTGATAAAGTGGCGGTAAATACCTATGACCATGGTGGAAAAAGGTCAGACAGACAGGCCCTTTACCACACCGACTGCCAGAGCGGAAACAACAGGCACACAGTGGTGACCGCCTACAGCCAGGCAGAAGTCAATGTTCCGACCACCATATTAAGACCCTGGAAACCGCCACCTTTTCCTGGGTCGTACCAATGACATCAAAAGCCTGGCAGAAACACTGCACAGAAGAGAAACAACTCACCTGTGGAGACTCAGGGAAGAACCATGCCGCAATGGAGCCTGAATTGCATATATTCCCAATGCTGTTCTACGTCCTGCTCCACCATGAACACCAACGATGGCGAAGATGACCACGGTGAGTAGAGCCACCTAGCACACTGGGGAGGGAGGGAGGAAGGAAAAGAGAGTGACACACACACGCACAACACCCCCCCCACACACACACACACACTATACACACAAGCAGATGCAGTAATAAAACATATACACCCTGTTCCCCTCTCGAAAAATGCAATGACAATACGAATAAATAAAAGTGAGTGTGATAAGATAAATAAAGTAGTAATACGTGCATCCAATCTAAAAGTAAATACATATTTACAAATCAAGGGACACTGCCCAGTCCTCAATGTTCGTGAGTCACAGAGCCACATCACAAAGTCCAAGACCCCACTTGACTCCTGCAACAACACAGAGAGAACACTGCAGGGACATCAGCTGGAAAATAGGCAGGTACCTCAGGGGAACGGGGATTGGGGGGCACCTCAGCCGGCAGATGTAACAACACCACTGGTCCTGGACGGGGCAATATGCCCTGTGCGCTGTCCTGGGGTGTGCAAGGCCACAGTCTCTCAAGTGGGAGACTTGCCCACTGGCTCTGGAGGGAGCAACATGCCCTGTGCTTGGTCCTGGGGAGTGCAAGGCCACAGTCTCTCAAGTGGGTGACTTGCCCACTGGCTCTGGAGGGGCAACATGCCCTGTGCTTGGTCCTGGGGAGTGCAAGGCCACAGTTTCTCTGGTGGATTGCTTCTCCACTGGTACTGGAGGTCTTTTCTATGTATACATTACTGTACAGTTGAATTGCAATGTTTAAACCTTGTTAAATTAATACATACTTAAATCATTTGACATACTCCATACTTGTATTTTTTCAAAGTGTGTTTATTGCAGTGCTCTGAAGAAAAGTGGGAAGTGCAATGGGCTGGGTTGATGATGGAGGAAAGTCCAGGGCAGAGTCCAGTATATTGGTAGCAAAGGTGCACTGTCCAAGGGGGCATAGGAAGGGGAGCAATGGCAGTTCAAGGTGGACAGGGTGACAGAGTGGGACCCCAGGGTGACAATCAGGAGAGTCTTATTTCCTGGTGGGGGTCTTGGCAATAGTCACTGGCTTTTGCCTGGATCACAGGGAACGTTTGCAGGGTGGTTCTCCTTCTGCAGGGGGAGGGATGCTGGTGGCCTGTTGGTCCTATGGCGGGGCCTCCTGTCCACTAGTGGCAGCTGAGGTGGAGGGCTGTTCAGTAGTCTGGCTAGTGGCAGGGGCCCGGTGGTGTGACACTGCCTCCCTCATAATGTTGGCCATGTCTGCCAGCACCCCTGCAATGGAGACCAGGGAGTGTTAATGGCCTTCAAGTCCTCCCTGATCCCCTGGTACTGTCTGTCCTGCAGCCACCTGTTCTCCTGCACGTTGTCCAAGATCTGGCCCAGTGTATCCTGGGAATGTTGGTATGCTCCCAGGATTGCGGTGAGTGCCTCCTGGAGAGTCAGTTCCCTGGGCCTGTCCTTCCCCTGGCACACAGCAGTCATCCCAGCTTCCCTGTTGTTCTGTGCCTCTGTCCCCTGAACCGTGTGCCCACTGCCACTGACCCCAGGTCCCTGATTGTCTTGGGTTTGTGGTGTGCCCTGGGGTCACTGTAGTGGTGGACACACTGCTGATTGACGTGTCTTGGGGACAGATGTATGGCCAAGCTGGGAGGGTGCTGTGGTGGTGTTTCCTGAGAGGGGATGCTCTGTGGTGGTGTGAAACTGTGCCCGGGTCCCTGATGGGCCAGGTTGGTCATCCAGATACAGGGGAGCAGAGTCGCTGTAATTCCAATGGGCCTCTTCTGTGGGGGGACTGGATGTTGCTGGCACCTCTTCTCTGGTGACATTGGCAAGGATACCTGTGTGAATGTATACCCAGTGTTATTATTTCTGTGTGTGACATATTGTACATGGGTGGGTTGCCCTCTATGGTTGTCATTGCCCTGGAAGATTTTCCGTGTGTTAGTTGTTATGTGGTGGGCTAGGTGATTCTCTAGTGTGCATATTTTAGTGACAGGTGTCCATGCAGGTCTGTGAGTGGTATACATGCTTTGGTGGTGCATTCTGGGCTTGGCATTGGGATGAGTGGGTTGTGATGGTGGGGTGTGTTGGAGGTGGTGGAGTAATGGGAGTGAGCGTGGGGTCAGGGTATGTGATGGCATGCAGGTAGTGGGGTGATAGTAATAAAGAGTTGACTACCCAGAGTCCAGTCCTCCTGCTACTCCTGCCAGGCCCGCAGGATGTATGATTGCCAAGACTTGCTCCTCCCATGTTGTTAGTTGTAGGGGAGGAGGTGGGGGTCCACCGCCAGTCCTCGGTATTGTGAGCTGGTATCTTGCTGCAATGGAATGTACCTTTCCCCTTAGGTCGTCCCATCTCTTCCTGATATATACTCCCTTGTTCTGGGGTGCTGTCCCATGGCGTTGACCCTGTCCACGATCCTCCGCCATAGCTCCATCTTCCTAGCAATGGATATCTGTTGCACATGTGATCCAAATAGCTGTGGCTCTACCCAGATGATTTCCTCCACCATGACCCTTGGCTTCTCCTCAGAGATTCTGGGGTGTTGTTGTGCTGCCATTGGTGTAGTATGAGTGGTGTGAGTGAGGGTGTGTAGGGTGATGTGTTGGGGCGTGGGATGTAAGGTGCGTGGATGGTGTATAGTTGATGGTGATTTGTGGCTCTGGTTGTGTGAGTGCTATTGCTGTCTCTCTCTGTTGGCAATGGTTTGAAGTTGTAAAGGGTTGTGGGTAGTGTGGATATGTGTTTTATAGTGGTGTGGGTGTGTGGGTTTTGTGTGTGTATGGGTGTCACGTGTGTGTAGTTTGCATTGTCCAATGTGGTGTTGTTTTGTATGTGTGTGTATATTTTGAGTGCAGCGGTATGTACCGCCAATGGTTTACCACCATTGAATGTCCGCCGTGGTAATTTGTGGGTCATAATGTTTTGGGCGTTGTTCTGTTGGCATAACGGTGTGGGTTTTGATACCGCCAGTTTCTCACTGACCTTTGATGTGGCAGACTTGTGTCTGTGGCTGTATAGTGATGGATTGGTATATGTGAGTCATAATATGGTGAATAGATATGCGCCGCCGCAGCGGTATGTTGGCGGCTGTCAGAATGGCGGTAAGTGGGATTTACCACCAATGTCATAATGAGGGCCTTAGTCTTGAGGGACAAGAGGATTCATTTGCAGCAGATAACAATATGTTGTCAGGGGTGTGGAATTTTATAAAAAGTTATACTTGTCCATGGGACAGGGTGTGTCATCAATCTACTTGTCCTGCAAAAACATATGCATATTTTCTCCTGCTAAAATGAAATTTACAAATATTTTCTAGGAGTCTGGTTTCCTGGTCTGCTTCTGTAAATGCTTGCTCATTCATAGAAGATGGAAATCTGCACTAATGCAAGGACAGATACCATGGGTGCGCTTTGTGATTTTCTTTAAGAATTCTGTCCCTAAATGGTTATCCAAGACCTTTTGTTATTTGAACTCTGTCTCTCTATTTATCGACTGTCTTCATTGTAAGTGAACCATTCCACCCTTGCAGAAGATGGATATTGGCACAAAGTAGTTTTGTTTGTGCAAGAAACTACTGTGGCAATGTGTGCTTTTAGAGGACAAAAAAATAATTTTACTTTTTGCCAGTGGTTGTTTATTTTCACGTTTCCCACATCCTTGCTGAAAATGGTTACATTGATGTTCCCATTATGAATATAAATTTTAGAAATACTACCATGCATTCACATATTTTACTCTATAATGCTTCAAAGACATGGCACTTAAACTTTCATAGTAGTTCAGCAAAATGTTTCTTTACTAGTTGCAATTTGTGAGCATATTTTGAAAGCAAAGAATAGTAAATTCTGCTTTTGAGCTTCTGCAAATGTTTGCATCGCTTGAGAGAGCATTCTGAAAGCATTGTACAGAGCCTCATATTCTTATACATTGCAAATGTGTGTATGCATATTTATATTGGGAGCACTGCCAGCAGTGCAGTCAAAACTTACATTTTCTTAGTGTGCTCACCCTAATAATAAAGGCTTTGCATTAATGAACCATTAATGCAAGTTCAAATAGCATTCACAAATGGACAAACATTACCTTAACTGCAGACAATGCCCTTTACTGATCCATAATGTGATACTGAGAACTGCAACCAAAGGATTTGTGCTGCAGGGGGTTAGGCTTACTTGTCATCAAAAGGACAAAATAAATACAAAAACGTGTTTTCCTTGACCCCAAACAATATGTGCTGGGCATCAGTTTATGGTGATTCCATACCCCTGGTTGTGTATTTCTTCAAAGCTTTATACAGTAACTACAAATCATTTAGTCATGTTAAATTATGAAAAGCATCTAGACATTACAAGAAGAGTTACTATGTGCTGAAATGTAAGTGATATCAGGAAATAATAGAACTACAACATTAGGGTTTTTTGGGATGTAGAGTGAGTTAGTTCTGTGATAACATAATTCTGTTAAGGTGCATTGATATTCATACTAAACATATATTAGTGGAATAATAATATTGGTACATGACGTGTTAGTAACATAGTTCATTTCACTTAATAAGCAGCTAAAAGAAAATAACAGAAGTTGATGTCTAAACCCCTGCAGTACATGCAGTATGTTGAAGTCATGTGAGTGCAACTGAAGTATAAAAGGAGCAATGGGTATAGTCACCTCATCTGGAATAATTTCAAATAGCAAAACAAAACGCAACACATTTATAAAAAATGTATTTTATTTTATAGCAGTAACAGTAAAAATGCAGAACAGTAGATCTTTTGTAAATAATAATGAATTCTTTAATGGATCCACCTAATTAATGTGCATAGTACTTTGGACAATGTCTCTAGTTATAGGAGTATGTTTTGAACAAAACAATTAATGTGATGTTTTTGGATTAAACATTCTGATTTCAGATATAGTATATGATACACAGGGTGAATTCTGCAAAATCTTCCTTGGCTCATTGTATGTTTTCATATCATACAAATGTGAGAAGATATATATGCAAAAATGCAGATAATTCACAAAAAGAAGTACAATTTCCCCAGATATCATACTGTGCTTACCTAGTGCACTCAGAGTTCACAAACAAAATATGAATATGAACCTAAATGCATCGATTGATGGGAAAATAAAAACAAGGAGAATAGAACTGACAGTGTGATTATGCAATGTTACAGGTGACGTCTCCTACACAAGTAAAAGAGCGCATGTTTTTTATACCAAATGTGTCCAACAACAGTGAGATATGTCCCTTTCTGACGTTTTGTTCATCTGCTGAGCTGTTCTGAATTGATGCACTACTTCTTGCTTCATTGGTCAGGAGAGGCATCCTTAACAAAGTGGCCAAAATGAGCACCGACCAAAATACTGTTTGACTGGCCTATGCACATGTCTAGTGTTAAGCTGTTAGTATTTGATAAGTCATTTTGACAGCAATGTTGAATTGCCTTCAGTGTCAGGTGCTGCAGGCCCTTCCTGGCTAGACATTCCCCCTGGACATGATCTCCAACAGGGAGATTGGGCTAGGTCACCTGTGAAGTGGGAGCAACTGACCTCCTGGATCCACAGCTCCTACATCAAGAAGGTAGCAGATCATGGACATCAGCAGCAGCAGAAAGGAGTGGAACAACTGGCGGCCCCACCATCACCATCACAGTAGAGTCTCTGCTCGACAAGGACTGCTCCTGCTGCACGCCTCCAAATGACAGAGGGTGTAAGCGGGCCCTGTTTGGTTCTTATACAAAGTACCCATGTGAGCATTAAGTGCTGGTTGTGCTTTGATGCCACACTGAAGGAGTACCACCGACTGTGGCACAACTGATTGCCATTCCATGGCACTGTGACCGCAGGCTGTTGGCTCCCAGGAGAGGGGCCCTCTACAACTGCAACATTTAAGGATCCCTTAGTCTCCTCCAAAGGGTATAACTGCGAGGACTAAGCACACCATCAACTTCATCAACTGTCAACTTCAACTTCACAACCTTCATCTCCTGCAGTTCTGGCTAATAGACATCACTAAACCTTCATTTCTAGAGTGCCTGGCTACCATTCTACAATACCTTTTTGTACTGGTGACATCTGGGGCAAAATATAATGTATAGGAAATTAATTATTTTGACGTTCTCTTTTGAAATTCAAGAAGGCTAAGATCTCCGACTCCTCTTAAAGGACCCCAAGAAATGGTTAGGGGTACCTGTGGTTTTGATTGTGTTACTTCTCATGGTGTCTGCTGATTTCCCACGGATCACTATTACTTCAAAAAAGGAGCGTTAAATAACACTGAGACTTCGAACATTAAGAGCCTGATTACAACTTTGGAGGAGGTGTTAATCCATCCCAAAAGTGACGGTAAAGTGACGGATATACCACCAGCCGTATTACGAGTTCCATATGATATAATGGACTCGTAATACGGCTGGTGGTATATCCGTCACTTTACCGTCACTTTTGGGATGGATTAACACCTCCTCCAAAGTTGTAATCAAGCCCTAAGACTTTGAACTTCTTTCCAAATTATCAATACAAGTAAGCACCACAGAAATGAGCAAACATTGTTTGTGGGACAAAGTAAAATGTCAAATTGAAAGTGAAGTATGATGCAAAGTTACATATATTATGGGGGTCATTCCAACCCCGGCGGGTGGCGGGCGCTGCCCGCCGGGCGGAAACCGCCCAAACACCGCATGGAGCCGGCGGATTTGCAGGGGTGCGAGGGGTGCGAGGGGTGCGAGGGGTGCAGTTGCACACGTCGCGATTTTCATTGTCTGCAAAGCAGACACTGAAAATAATTATGGGGCCCTGTTAGGGGGCCCCTGCACTGCCAATGCCAGTGGCATGGGCAGTGCAGGCGCCCCCAGGGGCCCCACGACACCCGTTCCCGCCAGCCTCTTCCTGGCGGTGTAAACCACCAGGAACAGGCTGGCGGGAAGGGGGTCGGAATCCCCATGGCGGCGCTGCAAGCAGCGCCGCCATGGAGGATTCCCTGGGCCAGGGGTACACCGGCGGGAAACCGCCGGTTGCCCTTTTCTGACCGCGGCTTTACCGCCGCGGTCAGAATTGCCCATGAAGCACCGCCAGCCTGTTGGCGGTGCTTCCGCGGCCCTCTGCCCTGGTGGTTTCAAACCGCCAGGGTCAGAATGAGGGCCTATGTCATTGATGTTTGCTCACACCTGCTTCAGCAATACTTAGTGAACAACAAAAAACAGAGCAGTATTGTACATCATCTTTACTGACTATAGCTGTGAAGGACATAGAACAGCATCAACTTTCCATTTCCTGTCAAATAAGAGTTGTCATTGATTATAATGCATAACATCAAGTAAAAATGTAGGGATCAAAATAGGGTTGTTGTTGGGTTCAGACTAGATTAGTAAGTAGTGGCCCAAATTTGCTTCCCAGATTCCAGGTATGGGGAAGTAAATATTTGTTCCTAATTACACTCTCACACACCCACACACCAGATAATAACTAATGTTAATGTCCCATGTGCAACATTGTCTACACAAAAACAACATATAGGGGGTCATTACAACATTAGCAGTAAAATCCGCTTACCGCCATGCAGAAGACTGCCAATACACTGCCGCGGAAATCCGCCACAGCTATTATGGCCCACATCTCGGAATCCGCCGAAATTCAGACACCCACACAAGTCCGCCACACCAAAGGTCAGTGATAAACTGGCGAAAACAAAACCTCCACCGTCACACCAAAACAGAAACACACCCATGCTATCACAACACACGAATCCACGCGGCGGTCTTTCAACCGCGGTATTCCATTGGCGGTACACACCGCCACGCTCAAAATACACACACACCTCCAAAACACCGCCACATTGGACAATTCGAAATACACACACCTGATACACATACAAACACCACTCCCACACACCCAACACAATATAAAACACCCACCCACATCACCCACAAACCCCTACAACCAAAAATTATTGACGAAGGCCAGAGAGAGAGCACAGCATAGACAACCCCACCACACAGAGGCACACAACACCATCACCCACACAACATCCACGCACAAAACACCCCACACCACTACACATCAACACACTCATCACCACATACACCACCCCACACATCACCTACACCACCCCATGGCATGGCAAAGACACCCCAGGTTCTCCGAGGAGGAGCTCAGGGTCATGGTGGAGGAAATCGTACGGGTAGAGCCACAGCTATTTGGATCACAGGTGCAGCACACCTCCATAGCTAGGAAGATGGAGCTATGGCGAAGAATCGTGGACAGGGTCAACACAGTGGGACAGCACCCAAGAAATCAGGAGGACATCAGGAAGAGGTGGAATGACCTACGGAGGAAGGTGCATTCCGTGGTCTCCAGGCACAACATTGCGGTACAGCGGACTGGCGGCAGACCCCCACCTCCTCCCCCACAACTAACAACATGGGAGGAGCAGGTCTTGACCATCATGCATTCTGAGGGCCTCAGAGGAGTCAGTGGAGGAATGGACACTGGTAAGTCAAATCTTAACTATCATATCTCCCACCCTACCTGCATGCTATCACACACCCCCACCCTCACCCCCCTCCCCTATCACTCCAACTCCTCACTAATGTACTAATAACACAAACCACACATCCCAACACCAAGCCCTGCATGACACAACAAAGCATGGTCACCCCTCACTAAAGCATGCCCACTGCACATACCCATAACACCCCCCAACCATCATCACACAAGCCCCCACACAGGAATGCTAGCACTGGGGTACACGCTCACCCACCCATTGCACACCATGACACACACAGATGCAATAATCATGCTTTTATACCCCTGTAGGACCACTACCCAAAGTCACCAGACAGGAGGGTCCAGACATCTCTACCCCACCCACAGAAGAGGCCCACAGTAATGACAGCAGCTCTGGCCAACTGGATCCAGATGACCAGCCCGGACTATCGTGGGCCTCGGGACAGTCGGTTCCCCTCGCACAGGCACAGCCCAACACTGACCTTCCACCCTCTGGAGACACCAGCACAGCACCCACCCAGTGGGCCCATACCTCCGTCCCCAGGACACGTCAATCAGCTGTGTGTCCACCACTACAGGGAACCCAGGATAACCCACCACCCCAACAACAACAGGGACCTGCGAGCAGTGGTAGTGGACACACAGTCCAGGAGACGGAGGCACAGGAACACAGGGGAACTGGGAGGGCTGCTGTGTGACAGGGGGCGGACAGGCCAAGGGAAACCACTCTCCACGAGGCCCTCTCCTCCATCATGGGAGCATACCACCACTCCCAGGAGACGATGGCTACGGTCCTGGCCAAGTTTCAGGAGACCCAGCACCTGCAGGAGGAACAGTATTTGGGGTTCAGGGAGGAACTCAGAACCATCAGCGCCGCCCTGGCCACCATCGTAGGGGTGCTGAAGGACATAAAGAACACCATGAGGGACACCGTGGCAATCCAAGGGGCCCCTGACACTAGCATGGACGATGAACTGCCCACCACCTCCGCCGGCGCTAGTGGACAGGACGCCCCGCCACAGGACCACCACACCAGCACCCCACCCCCTGCAGACGGAGAACCACCCGCAAGCGGTCCCTGAGATCCAGGAACAGGACAGAGCACGATGCCAAGACCCCCGCCAAGAAATGAGACCACCCTGATTGTCAAACCACTGTCCCACTTTGTAACCCTGTCCATATTGGAACTGCCCCAGCTCCAGTTCCTATGCCCATATGGGCAGTGCACCTGTGAGACTAATAGACTGGACTCTGCCATGGACATTCCTCCACCACCACCCATCACCATTTTACCACCCCCTCCAATAATTAGCACTTCAATAAACACCCTTGAAGCACAAAACAATCTTGAGTCAGTCTGTGATTTTGAAAATGTGTATTAGCAATGACAGTGACAAAATGCGTTTTCAAATGTAATGTCAACATACCTATGTCACACATCACAAGTCCATGAAGGATGCAAGCAGATGACACACATTGGTAACCACACCTGTGAAACCGTAATGGATATGTACAACTCAGTTACCAAATACTGCTTGAAATAGACAGACAGGATAAAGGTAGAAGTGTGAAAGTACTTGTAGTAGCCAAGAATGTGTTCTCACCTGTGTGTCACTGGAAATATTGCTGGATGACTGAGTCCCTGTTGTCAATGTCTTCTTCCTCTGCTTCCTCCTCATCACTGTCCACAGGCTCCACAGCTGCCACAACACCGTCATCTGGACCATCCTCCTGCAGAAAAGGCACCTGGCGTCGCAAAGCAAGATTGTGAAGCATACAGCAGGCGATGATGATCTGGCACACCTTCCTTGGTGAGTAGAATAGGGAACCACCTGTCATATGGAGGCACCTGAACCTGGCCTTCAGGAGGCCGAAGGTGCGTTCGATCACCCTTCTAGTAGGCCCATGGGCCTCATTGTAGCATTCCTATGCCCTGGTCCTGGTATTCCTCACTGGGGTCAGTAGCCATGACAGGTTGGGGTAACCAGAGTCCCCTAATAGCCACACCTGGTGCCTCCGGAGTTGACACATCACATAAGGGATGCTGCTATTCCGCAGGATGTAGGCATCATGCACAGAGCCAGGGAACATAGCATTTACCTGGAAGATGTACTGGTCTGCCAAACATACCATCTGTACATTCATGGAATGATAACTCTTCAGGTACCTGTACACCTGTTCACTCCTGTTGGGGGGGGACCAGAGCTACATGGGTCCCATCAATGGCATCTATGATGTTGGGGATATGTCCAAGGGCATAGAAGTCACCTTTAACAGTAGCCAAATCCTCCACCTGATGGAAAACTGTGTAGCTCCTCATGTGTTTCAGCAGGGCAGACAACACTCTGGCCAACACGTTGGAAAACATAGGCTGGGACATCCCTGATGCCATGGCCACTGTTGTTTGAAAAGACACACTTGCAAAGAAATGGAGCACTGACAGCACCTGCACTTGAGGGGGGATTCCTGTGGGATGGCGGATTGCTGACATCAGGTCAGGCTCCAACTGGGTACACAGTTCCTGGTTTGTGGCATGGTCAAACCTGTAGGTGATGATTAAATGTCGCTCTTCCATTGTCAACAGGTCCACCAGCGGTCGGTACACCAGAGGATTCCGCCATCTCCTCACATGTCCCAGCTGATGGTGCCTAGGAAGGACAATAGCGAACACAGAGTCAAGCTACTCAGAGGTATTTACCCACAGCTACACAGAACACGAAACATAATCCAAAAAGTTGTCTGTAAGTGTGTTGAGTCCAGGCCTAGGTATGTGTGACACAGTTGAAAATGAAGCCATATGGGCCCCTGAAATGGTGGCTGCCTGACCTCTAAACTGGGACAACGGGATGTGAGGTAACTGCGCTGGTGTTGTACACCGTTGCGGTAGGCGGTCGAAGACCGCTGCACAATGCTGCATTGGTTAACATTGGACCCTATGGGTCCCAGGAGCCAATAATGAAGTGCGCCGGCGGTGATGATACGCACCGCCGCGGACGTCACCGCCGCGGACGTGACTGCCATTTTCTATCTGTTGAATCACTCGATACCTGATCTTTGACAGGAGAGGACCTATACTGCAAGTGCTGCTATGACCTCGGTCTGGAAGAGACAATGGCTTGTGCGTCTGGGGAAAGGGCCCCTGCCTTCACTGCACAGGAGTTGGAGAAGCTCGTGGATGGGGTCTTCCCCCAGTACACGCTACTCTACGGTCCTCCAGACCAACAGGTGAGTACATAGGGTGCAAGTTGTATGGGCTATGCCTGGGTGGAGAGGGCTGGTTGTAAGCAGGAAGGGGGCAGAGTTCTGCGAGCATGAAGGACTGTGAATGCATGTGCCACATGGCAAGGGCAGGGATGTGGGCTACTCACTTCGACGGTGCAGTTGGTAATGACTTCTCTTCTTCCCCTGTACATGTCATGTAGGTCAGCGCCCACCAGAAGAAGGCTATTTGGCGTGCCATCGCCAAGGATGTCTGGACCCTGGGGGTCCACCAGAGACGGAGCACCTACTGCCGTAAAAGATGGGAGGACATTCGCCGCTGGAGCAAGAAGACGGCGGAGGCTCAGCTGGGGATGGCCTCCCAACGTGGGAGGGGTGCCCATCGCACCATGACCCCCCTGATGTTCCGGATCCTGGCGGTGGCCTACCCTGAGTTGGATGGGCACTTGAGGGCATCACAGCAGACACAAGGGGGTGAGTACAACATCATTCTGCGGATTTTGCGTGCAGTGAAGGTGTCTGGGTGGGGGAGGAGGGCTGTGGGTTTCCCTAGGCCAGGGCGAGTTCCGTATGCTAGGCCCCTCCGTAATGCAGGCCATGTGGCACTCCACCCCACCTCTGTAGAGTGCCAAGTACAGGTATACATGCTCCTGTGTCATCTATGTGTGCTGATGTCCACCATAGCCATGTAGGCCATATCCCAGGAACTGCATCAGTAGAGACCAACAGCGCGGTGTAGTGCAGGGGGCTGCTGTGTCTGTATTGTCCGCCAACGGTAGCGGTAAGCCATGCACTCAACCTGTCTTTCTTCTGTTGTTCCCCCCCCCCTTTTTGTGCTCTCCCTGTACTTTTGTGCATCAGCATCATCAGGCGGAGGTACAGTGGCACCGGAGCATGAGGGAGCTGCATCCCACATGGCCATGGAGGGCCACACCACGGACTCCGAATACACCAGTGGGACAGAGGGCGAGGGGAGCTTCACGGCGGTCACTGGATCAGCAACCAGCAACACGGACTCGTCCTCCGATGGGAGCTCCCTTGTGGTGGCGGCAAAATCTGTGCCCCCCACTTCTACAGTTAAAGCCGCCACCCCCCCTACCAGCACCGCCCTCCCAGCAGCACCTCCGCCTTCACCCCGTGTCCGCTCACTCAGGAGGGTGGGCATCACCTTCGCCCCAGGCACCTCAGGCCCGGCCCCTGTCACCTCTGCTGCCCTCAGTGAGGAGGCCATTGACCTCCTCAGGTCACTCACTGTTGGGCAGTCTACCATTGTGAATGCCATCCAGGGTGTAGAAAGGGAGTTGCAACACACTAATGCATTCCTGGAGGGCATTCATTCTGGTCAGGCTGCCCATCATCGAACCCTGCAATCTCTGGCCTCAGAACTGATGGCAGCCATTGTCCCTGTCTCTAGCCTCCCCCCTCCAACTTCCTCCACCCAGACCCAATCCCCTGTACCTCTGCCTATCCCAAGCACACCATCAGACCAGCCTGCACACACGTCAACACACAAGGGAAGCTCATGCAAACATAGGCACCACACATCCCACAGGCACTCACACAAGCATCGCCCACATACAGACACAGCAACATCCACTGCCTCCACTGTGTCCCCCTCGTCGTCGTCTCCCTCCTCCCTCCCAGTGTCGTCTACACTCTCACCTGCAAGCACTACCACTACAGCCACTAGGACCCGCACCAGCACACCCACCACCACACCCTGCTCACCTGCACTCACCACTACCATTTACACGTCCTCTGTGTCCTCTCCCAGTGAGTCTGTGACGCCCCCTCCCAAAGTACACAAACTCGGGCACACACACTCCCAACATCCATCCACCTCACGACAGCCTCCAGATCATGCACCTGCACCCAAATCATCAAAAGTTACACCTCCTACAACCACCTCCTCTTCCTCCACTCCCAGACCCCCTCCAGCTACCCGTACCAGTGTTCCTAAGAAACTTTTCTTGAGCAACGTTGACCTCTTTCCCACCACCCCCCACCTCCAATTCATAGGTCCCGTACTAGCACCTCAGCCAAAAATTCTCCGGTACCAGTGGTGCCTGTTAGAGGTATGTGGAGTGCACCTGGCACCAGGGCAGCCAGTGTGACACGGAGCCAATGCACAGCCAGTCCCCCCCCTGTGAAGCACCAGAAGTTGGACAGTGCCCAACGGGATAGGGGGAAGACTCCAGCCGGCAAAGCCGCTCACAAGGGTCCCGGGGGGAATGTTGAGTCAGCTATGACTCCTACACAAGTTAGAGAAGGGGCTGAAGAAAGCGCCAAAGTCTGGGAAGAGCAGCACAGCGGAGAAGGCCGCCAACATCTCCGCTGTCCAGGAGGCCACCGCCAGCCCGATCGTCACTGGCCAGGAGGCCACCGCCAGAGTCAGTGCCCAGGAGGGCAGTCCCATCGTCACTGGTCAGGAGACCACCGCCAGAGTCAGTGCCCAGGAGGGCAGTCCCATCGTCACTGGTCAGGAGACCACCGCCAGAGTCAGTGCCCAGGAGGGCCCCGGCAGCCACAGCCCCGCTGGGCAATGAGGGACCGCCACGGCAAACACCACTGCACAGGTCAGAGACAGCAAAGTCAAGCACCGCTGAACAGGGCAAGCACCACTGAACAGGGCAAAGACCGCTGAACAGGGCAAAGACCGCCATGGCAACCACCGCTGAACAGGGCAAGCACCGCTGAACAGGGCAAGCACCGCCAACTCAAGCACCGCTAGGCCATGTGCAGCAGGGGCAGTGACGGAACTGGGAACGTCACGGGGAGAGTGATGCACTCTGGGCACCAGTCCCCCTCCAGAACCAGTGGAGAACAGCATCCACTACCTCAATCCTTAACAGGATGAAGCACTCTGGGCACCAGTCCCCCTCCAGAACCAGTGGAGAACAGCATCCACTACCTCAATCCTTAACAGGATGAAGCACTCAGGGAACCAGTCCCTCTCCAGAACCAGTGGAGACTGTCATCCACTTGAGAGACTGTGGCTTTGCACTCCCCAGGATGGTACAGTGGGCAACCCACCCACTTGTGAGACTTGAGAGACTGTGGCTTTGCACTCCCCAGGATTGAACAGTGGGCAACCCACCCACTGTAGAGACTTGAGAGACTGTGGCTTTGCACTCCCCAGGATGGTACAGTGGGCAACCCACCCACTGTAGAGACTTGAGAGACTGTGGCTTTGCACTCCCCAGGATTGAACAGTGGGCAACCCACCCACCCACTGTAGAGACTTGAGAGACTGTGGCTTTGCACTCCCCAGGATTGAACAGTGGGCAAGCCACCCACTGTAGAGACTGGAGAGACTGTGGCTTTGCACTCCCCAGGATGGTACGGTGGGCAAGCCACCCACTGTAGAGACTTGAGAGACTGTGGCTTTGCACTCCCCAGGATGGTACAGTGGGCAAGTCACCCACTGTAGAGACTTGAGAGACTGTGGCTTTGCACTCCTCAGGATTGTACAGTGGGCAACCCACCCACTGTAGAGACTTGAGAGACTGTGGCTTTGCACTCCCCAGGATACATCAATGGGCATGGAGCCCCCTCGTGGATCTGGCGTGGTGCTGTCATCCAGCTGAGGTGCCCCCCCTTCCCTTCCCCCTGAGGTGCCTGTTGTATTTCGATCTGATGCCCCTGCAGTGTTCTCTCCGTTTTGCTCAGGTATCGTGTGTGGGCCTCGCCCATGCATTTTGGGACCAGTGGTCCACGGACATAGAATGGTGCATACCTGCACTACTAATCGTGATGTATATTTTGTTGAATGTGTATATATATCTGTATATATTTGGTTACTGTATTTTGATACATTACAATGGTTGCACTCATTTCCTTTTGTCTTTGCATTCTTCCGGGGGGTTTTGGGGTTGTTACTGTACTGTTTGGATATGCATTGGTGTGTGTGTTGTAATGGGTGAGGGTCGGGGTGGGGGTGGGGGTGTTGCGTGTGTGTGTCCCTGACTTTTGCCTCCCCCCTCCCCTATGCCGTAGGTGCAGTACTCACTGTTGTCTTCGGCGCCGGCGTTGATGATGATCGTACAGAAGCAGGAAGACTAGTGCTGGCAGGAGATGGAGTTCCGGCTCCATGGTGCCCTCGTTCCTCGTGGAGTGTGTAGAGGTGAGCGTTTTCCCATTGAAATGGCTGTTTCCGCCGTGTTTTTATCCACGGTGAAACCGCCCCAGAAAAGGTGGCGGATTGGTAGGTTGTGATACTGTGGGCGGTACTTTATCTCCCGCCTGTCTGTTGGCGGTGACCGCCGCGCTGCTTGTCTGTACCGCCGTGGCGGTCGGAGTGTTAAAGTGGCTGTCTTTGTTGGCGGTTTCCGCCACGGTCATAATTCCCTTTTTTTTTTTCGCCGGCCTGTTTGCGGTTTTACCGCTGCTTTAATACCGTCCGCCAGGGTTGTAATGACCCCCATAGTGAGATATCAGGTATCCGCTGATGTTTGAACAAGGTACAAAGATGACGCAAGGCAGCAATAGTAATGATTCGCAAGATAGCAACAGCATGCTTACCAGACACAATGGGGGTCATTACAACATTGGCGGTAAAAGGCCCTTACCGCCGTGCAGAAGACCGCCAATACACCGCCGCCGCGGTGGTAGTCCGCCACAGCTACTATGACACACATCTTGGAATCCGCCGAAATTCAGACACCCACACAACTCCGCCACACCAAAGGTCAGTGTTAAAGTGGTGAAAACAAAACCTCCACCTCCACGGCAACAGAAACACACCCATGCTATTACAACCCACGAATCCACGCAGCGGTCTTTCTACAGTGGTATTCCATTGGCGGTAAACACCGCCGCGCTCAAAATACACACACATCTCCAAAACACCGCCACATTGAACAATTCCAAATACACACACCTGATACACATACAAACACCACTCCCACACACCCAACACAATATAAAACACATACCCACATCAGCCACAAACCCCCATGACCAAAATTCACAGACAAAGGCCAGAGAGACAGCACAGACAAGACAACACCACCATACAGAGGCACACAACACCATCACCCACACCACATCCACGCACAAAACACCACACACCACTACACATCAACACTCACACCGCCCCACACATCACACACAACACCCCATGTCACGCCAAAGACACCCCCGCTTCTCCGAGGAGGAGCTCAGGGTCATGGCGGAGGAAATCATCCGGGTAGAGCCACAGCTATTTGGCTCACAGGTACAGCACACCTCCATAGCCAGGAAGATGGAGCTATGGCGCAGAATCGTGGACAGGGTCAACGCTGTGGGACAGCACCCAAGAAATAGGGAGGACATCAGGAAGAGGTGGAACGACCTACGGGGGAAGGTGCGTTCAACGGTCTCCAGGCACAACATCGCGGTTCAGCGGACTGGCGGCGGACCCCCACCTCCTCCCCCACAACTAACAACATGGGAGGAGCAAGTCTTGACCATCATGCATCCAGAGGGCCTCGGAAGGAGTTGGTGGAGGATGGGACACTGGTAAGTCAAATCTTAACTATCATATCCCCCACCCTACCTGCATGCTATCACACACCCCCACGCTCATCCCCTCCCCTATCAGCCTAAATCCTCACTAATGTACTAATAACACAAAACACCCATCCCAACACCAAGCCCTGCATGACACAACTAAGCATGGACACCCCTCACTAAAGCATGCCCACTGCACATACCCAGAACAACCCCCTAACCATCATCACACAAGCCCCCACACAGGAATGCCTGCACTGGGGTACACAGACACCCACCCATTGCACACCATCACACACATAAATGCATTAATCATGCTCTTATGCCCCTACAGGAACCCGAAGTACCGTCACTACACCAGAGGGTCCAGACAACACCACTCCACCCCCAGAAGAGGCCCACAGTGACAATAGCAGCTCTGCCCTACTGGATCCTGATGACCAGCCCGGACCATCGTGGGCCTCGGGACAGTCGGTTCCCCTTGCACAGGCACAGCCCAACACTGACCTTCCACCCTCTGGTAACACCAGCACAGCACCCACCCAGCGGGCCCAAACCTCTGTACCCAGGACAGGTCAATAAGCGGTGTGTCCACCACTACAGGGAACCCAGGATAACCAACCACCTCAACAACAACAGGGACCTGGAGGCAGTGGTAGTGGGCACACGTTCCAGGGGACGGAGGCCCAGGAACACAGGGGAACTGGGAGGGCTGCTGTGCGACAGGGGGCGGACAGGCCAAGGGAACCCACTCTCCACGAGGCCCTCACCTCCATCATGGGAGCATACCACCACTCCCAGGAGACGATGGCGACGGTCCTGGTCAAGTTTCAGGAGACCCAGCACCTGCAGGAGGACCAGTATTTGGGGTTCAGGGAGGAGCTCAGGACCATCAGCTCCGCCCTGGGCACCATCGTAGGGGTGCTGAAGGACATACAGCAGACCCTGAGGGACACCGTGGCACTCCAAGGGGCCGCTGACACTAGCCAGGATGATGAACTGCCCACCACCTCCACCGTCGCTAGTGGACAGGACGCCCCGCCACAGGACCACCACACCAGCACCCCACCCCGGGCAGATGGACAACCACCACGCAAGCGCTCCCTGAGAGCCAGGAACAGGACAGAGCAAGATGGCAAGACCCCCGCCAGGAAATGAGACCACCCTGATTGTCCCCCCACTGACCCACTTTGTTACCCTGTCCATATTTGAACTGCCCCAACTCCACTTCCTATGCCCAGATGGGCAGTGCACCTGTGAGACTAATAGACTGGACTCTCTCATGGACATTCCTCTGCCATCACCCATCCTCATTTTACAACCCCCTCCCATTTCTGAGCACTTCAATAAACACCCTTGAACCACAAAATAATCTGGAGTCAGTCTGTGAGATTGTAAATATGTATTATCAATGACAGTGTCATAATGCGTTTCCCATTATAAAGCCAACATATCTATGTCACACATCACAAGTCCTTGAAGGATGCAAGTAGATGACACACGTTGGTAACCACACCTGTGAAACCGTAATGGAAAGGTACAACTCAGTTACCAAATACTGGTTGAAATTGACAGACAGGATAGAGGTAGACGATTGAAAGTTAATGTAATGGTAAAAATGAAAATGTTCTCACCTGTGTCTCACTGGAAATATTGCTGTATGACTGACTCCCTGTTGTCGTTGTCTTCTTCCTCAGCTTCCTCCTCATCACTGTCCACAGGCTCCACAGGCTCCACAGCTGCCACAACACCGTCATCTGGACCATCCTCCTGCAGAAAAGGCACCTGGCGTCGCAAAGCCAAATTATGAAGCATCGAGCAGGTGATGATGATCTCGCACACCTTCTTCGGTGAGTAGAATAGGGAACCACAAGTCATATGGAGGCACCTGAGCCTGGCCTTCAGGAGGCCGAAGGTGCATTCGATCACCCTCCTAGTCCGCCCATGGGCCTCATTGTAGCGTTCCTCTGCCCTGGTCCTAGGATTCCTCACTGGGGTCAGTAGCCATGACAGGTTGGGGTAACCAGAGTCCCCCAATAGCCATACACGGTGCCTCTGGAGTTGAGCCATCATATCAGGGATGCTGCTATTCCGCAGGATGTAGGCGTCACGCACTGAGCCAGGGAACATAGCATTTACCTGAGAGATGTACTGGTCTGCCAAACATACCATCTGAACATTCATGGAATGATAACTCTTCCTGTTTCTGTACACCTGTTCACTCCTTTGGGGGGGGGGACCAGAGCTACATGGGTCCCATCAATGGCACCTATGACGTTGAGGATATGTCCAAGGGCATAGAAGTCACCTTTAACTGTAGGCAAATCTTCCACCTCAGGGAAAATGATGTATCTCCTTACGTGTTTCAGCAGGGCAGACAACACTCTGGACAAAATGTTGGAAAACATAGGCTGGGACATCCCTGATGCCATGGCCACTGTTGTCTGGAATGACCCACTTGCAAGGAAATGGAGCACTGACAGCACCTGCACATCAGGGGGATTCCAGTGGGAGGCGGATAGGTGACATCAGGTCTGGCTCCAACTGGGTACATAGTTCCTGGATTGTGGCACGGTCAAACCTGTAGGTGACGATTACATGTCGCTCTTCCATTGTCAACAGGTCCACCAGCGGTCGGTACACCGGAGGATTCCGCTATCTTCTCACATGTCCCAGCTGACGGCACCTACGAAGGACAACAGCGACGAATCAGTAATTTTTCCTACAGATATGTACCCACAGTTACACACAAGACTACACCAATCACAAAACCCTTCCTGTATGTGAGTTGAGTGTAGGCCTAGCTATGTGTGACGCAGAGGTAAATGAAGCCATGTGGGCCCCTGAAATGGCTGCTGCCTGACCTCTAAACTGGGACAATGGGATTGTGGGGTAATAGCGCTGGCGTTGCACACTGTCGCGGTAGGCGGTCTAGACCGCGGCGCAATGCTGCATTGGTTAACATTGGACCCTATGGGTCCCAGGAGCCAATGAACAGGTGAGCCGGCGGTGATCATGCGCACCGCCGTGGACGTCACCGCCGCGGATGTCACCGCCATTTTCCATCTGTTCAATCACTAGATACCTGACCTTTGACAGGAGAGGACCTACACTGCAAGTGCTGCTGTGACCTCGGTCTGGAAGCGACAATGGCTGCTGCATCTGGGGAAAGGGCCCCTGCCTTCACTGCTCAGGAGTTGGAGAAACTGGTAGACGGGGTCCTCCCCCAGTACACGCTACTCTACGGTCCTCAAGACCAACAGGTTAGTACACAGGGAGCACGTTGTATGGGCTAGGCCTGGGTGGAGAGGGCTGGTTGTAAGAGGGAAGGGGCAGAGTTCATAGAACATTAATGCATGTGAATGAATGGGCCACATGGCCAGATTAGGGAGGGGGCCACTCACATCGACGGTGCAGTTGGTAATGACTGTTCCTCTTCCCTTGTGCATGTCATGTAGGTCAGCGCCCACCAGAAGAGAGACATTTGGCGTGCCATCGCCAAGGAGGTCCGGACCCTGGGGGCCCACCAGAGACAGGGCACCCACTGCCGGAAAAGATGGGAGGACATTCGCCGCTCCAGCAAGAAGACGGCGGAGGCTCAGCTGGGGATGGCCTCCCAACGTAGGAGGGGTGCCCGTCGCACCATGACCCCCCTGATGTTCTGGATCCTGGCGGTGGCCTACCCGGAGTTGGATGGGCGCTTGAGGGCAGAATAAGCAGACACAGTGGGGTGAGTACAACCTCATTCTGCGGACTTTGCGCGCAGTAGAGGGGTCTGGGTGGGGGAGGAGGCCTGTGGGTGTACCTAGGCCAGCCAGAAACACGAAGACTAGGCCCCTCTGTAATGCAGCCCATGTGGCACTCTACCCCACCTCAGTAGAGTGCCAAGTCGAGGTATAGTAGCCCCTGTGGCATCCATGTGTGCAGATGTCCACCATAGCCATGTAGGCCATATCCTAGAAATTGCATATGCAGAGGGCAGGAGCACGGCGTAATGCAGGGGGCTGCTGTGTCTGTCTTGTCCGCCAACGGTAGCGGTATGCCATGCACTCAACCTGTTCTTCTTCTGTCTCCCCACCCCTGTTTTTTGCTCTCCCTGTTCTTTTGTACATCAGCATCATCAGGCGGAGGTACAGTGGCACCGGAGCACGAGGGAGCTGCATCCCACATGGCCATGGAGGGCCACACCACGGACTCTGAATGCACCAGTGGGCCGGAGGGCGAGGGGAGGTTCACGTCGGCCACCGGATCACCAACCAGCGACACGGACTGGTCCGCCGATGGGGGCTCCCTTGTGGTGGCGGCACCATCTGTGCGCCCCACTTCTACAGGTACAGCCGCCACCTCCCCTACCAGCACCGCCCTCCCAGAAGCCCCTCAGCGTTCGCCCCGTGCCTGCTCACCCAGGACGGTGGGCATCACCTTCGCCCCAGGCACCTCAGGCCCTGCCCCAGTCACCCCTGCTGCCCTCGGTGAGGTCTACCATTGTGAATGCCATCCAGGGTGTAGAACGAGAGTTGCAACACGGTAATGCATTCCTGGAGGGCATTCATTCTGGTCAGGCTGTCCTTCAGCGAACACTGCAATCTCTGGCCTCAGCACTGATGGCAGTCACACAAGCATCACCCACATGCAAAGACTGCAACATCCACTGTCTCCACTGTGTCCCCCTCCTCCTCTTCTCCCTCCTCCCTCCCAGTC
The DNA here is from genome assembly GCF_031143425.1 of Pleurodeles waltl. NCBI lineage: Eukaryota > Metazoa > Chordata > Amphibia > Caudata > Salamandridae > Pleurodeles > Pleurodeles waltl. The sequence goes on along the minus strand of NC_090437.1, from coordinate 523,480,368 downwards.
TCGTCTACACACACACCTGCATGCACCACGTCTACAGGCACCATGAATCGCACCAGGACACCCAGCACCCCAAGCCGCTCACCTGCACTCACCACCTCCACTGCCATTTATACGTCCCCTGTGTCCTCTCCCAGTGTGTCTGTGACGCCCCCTACCAAAGTACACAAACGCCGGCAATCACACACCCAACATCCATCCACCTCACGACAGCCTCCAGTACCTGCACCTGCACCCAAAACACCTAAAGTGACACGTCCTACAACCACCTCCTCTTCCTCCACTCCCAGACCCCCTCCAACTACCCATCCCAGTGTTCGTCAGAAACTGTCCCTCTGTAAAGTTGACCTTTTTGCCCCCACCCCCCCTCCAATTCCGTCGTAGCGCCTCAGCCAAAAAGCCTCCAATACCAGTGGTGCCTGTTCAAGGTATGTGGAGTGCACCGGCCACCACGGCAGGCAGTGTGACCCGGAGCCAAGGCACTGGCAGCCCACCCCCTGTAAAGGCTCTCAAATTGGAGAGTGGACGACAGGACCGTGTGAAGACTCCTGGTGGGAAAACAACTCATATGGGTTCCAAGGGGATTGGAGAGTCAGCTGTGACTCCACCAATGGTGGGGAAGGGCCAGAGGAAGTCTGCCCAGCCTGTTGTGAGTATCACGGCGGAGAAGGGTGGCATCATTCCCGGCGGTTGAAACGCCACCGCCAGCACCGTCGTCACTGGTCAGGAGACCACCGCCGGGGTCATAGCCCAGGAGGGCCCAAGTATCGTCACTGGTCAGGAGACCACCGCTGGAGTCATAGCCCAGGAGGGCCCAAGTATCGTCACTGGTCAGGAGACCACCGCCGGAGTCAGTGCCCAGGAGAGCCCAAGTATCGTCACTGGTCAGGAGACCACCGCCGGAGTCATAGCCCAGGAGGGCCCAAGTATCGTCACTGGTCAGGAGACCGCCGCCGGAGTCATAGCCCAGGAGGGCCCAAGTATCGTCACTGGTCAGGAGACCACCGCCACCGCCGGGTGGGCTATGAGGGAACGTCATGCCACACACCAATGCCCAGTCTAGGGAACGTCATGCCACACACCAATGTCCGTACCAGAACCGCCATGGCAAAGCACCGCTGAACAGGGCAAGCACCGCCACGGCAAAGCACCGCTGAAAAGGGCAAAGACCGCTATGGTGAAGACCGCTGAACAGGGCAAGCACCGCCATGGCAAAGCACTGCTGAACAGGGCAAGCACCGCCATGGCAAAGCAACGCTGAACAGGGCAAGCACCGCCATGGCAAAGCACCGCTGAACAGGGCAAGCACCGGGTAAGAATGAATAGACCGCCACAACAAGGCCCATATTTATACTTTTTGACGCAAAACTGCGCTAACGCAGTTTTGCGTCAAAAAAATTAGCGCCGGTTAACGCCATTCTGAAGCGCCATGCGGGCGCCGTATTTAAGCAATGACGTTAGCCGGCGTTAGCCGCCGGCGCTGCCTGGTGTGCGTGGAAAAAACGACGTACACCAGGCAGCGCCGGCGTAGGGGGATATGGGGCTTGGGCGTCAAGAAATGGGGCAAGTCAGGTTGAGGCAATTTTTTCGCCTCAACCCGATTTGCGCCATTTTTTTTCACTCCCAACCCCCATAGAAATGACTCCTGTCTTAGCAAAGACAGGAGTCATGCCCCCTTGCCCAATGGCCATGCCCAGGGGACTTCTGTCCCCTGGGCATGGTCATTGGGCATAGTGGCATGTAGGGGGGCACAAATCAGGCCCCCCTATGCCACAAAAAAAAAAAAAAAAAACACTTACCTGAACTTACCTTAATGTCCCTGGGATGGGTCCCTCCAGCCTTGGGTGTCCTCCTGGGGTGGGCAAGGGTGGCAGGGGGTGTCCCTGGGGGCATGGGAGGGCACCTCTGGGCTCCTTCAGAGCCCACAGGTCCCTTAACGCCTGCCTTTTGCAGGCGCAAAAAAACAGCGCAAAAGCGGCCGTACGTCATATTTTTTTACCCGCCCACTCCCGGGCGTGAATTTTGCCCGGGAGTATAAATCCGACGCACATGCCTCGGAGTCGATTATTTAGACGTGAACGCCTACCTTGCATCTCATTAACGCAAAGTAGGTGTCCACGCTAAAAAATGACGCAAACTCCATGGACTTTGGCGCTAGACGCGTCTAACGCCAAAGTATAAATATGGAGTTAGTTTTGCGTCGAAATTGCATTAAAAAAAACGACGCAATTCCGGCGCAAACGGAGTATAAATATGCCCCCAAGCATCCTTATCCCATGTGCAGCTGGGACAGTGACGGGACAGGAACTTTCACGGGGAGACTAATCCAGTCTGGGCACCAGTCCCCCTCACGAGCCACTGGCGGATGTTATCTACTTGCGAAATTGTGGCTTTTCACTCCCCAGGATGGCACAGTGGGCAAGCCACCCACTGTAGAGACTTGAGAGACTGTGGCTTTGCACTCCCGAGAGACTGTGGCTTTGCACTCCTCAGGATGGCACAGTGGGCATGGAGCCTCGTCGTGGATCTGGCTTTGCAGTCATCCAGCTGAGGTGCCCCCCATTCCCTTCCCCCTGAGGTGCCTGTAGTATTTCTATCTGATGCCCCGGCAGTGTTCTCTCCGATTGTGGTCAGGTATCTTTTGTGGGCCTCGCCCATGCATTTTTGGACTAGTGGTGCACGGACATTGCTATGTACATATCTGCACTACTTCTCGTAATGTATATATTTCTGCCTGATTTTCGTATATATCTGTATATTTTTGCAAGACATGTATATTGCTACATTACAATGTTTGAACGGATTTCGCTTTGTCTTTGCATTCTTCCGGGGGGATTGTGGGTTGTTACTGTGATTTTTGTGGATGCATTGATGTGTATGTTGTAATATGCGAGGGTGGGGGTGGGGGTGTTTCGTGGGTGTCCCCCTAACTTTTGCCCCCCCCCCCATGTCGTAGGTGCAGTACTCACCGTTGTCTTCGGCCGCCCCGCTGTTGTTCTTCGTAGATGAGTAGGAATACAAGGGCAGGTAGAATGTGTAATTCGGGCTCCATGAAGTCCTCGTTCCTCGTGGGATGTGTTCAGGTGAGCGTTTTCCCATTGCAGCAACTGTTTCCGCCGTGTTTTTATCCACGGTGAATCTGCCCCGCAAAAGGTGGCGGATTGGCGGGTTGTGATACTATGGGCGGTACATTGTCTTCTGCCTGTCTGTTGGCAGTGACCGCCGCGCTGCTTGTCTGTACCGCCGTGGCGGGCGGAGTGTTAAAGTGGCTGTCTTTGTTGGCGGTTTCCGCCATGGTCATAATTCCCTTTTTTTGTCCACCGGCCTGTTTGCGGTATTACCGCAGCTTTAACACCGTCCGCCAGGGTTGTAATGACCCCCAATATCTAAACCTAAACACTGATTGGTGCGAGACAGTTCCAAGAGGACTGGAGATACCATTTCATCCTTGATTATCAGAGGAGGGAATGTGGAAGCTGGCTAAAGAATCCATTTTATTATTTCTCCAGGCCTGACTTCATCCTGTGATACTCAATGCTGAACAGGGCTGTAAAACAAATGCAAGAGGTTGGATGAACCCTTACAGACAGCTTGTAATGCAAGGCTTGCTTCAAAGAGACACCTCACGTGACACACATTGCTTCATTCGCCCAGCAACAGACAGACATCTGGATGTCCACATAGTTCTGAGGAAAGGTTATGAAGAAACTGGATTGGTGACACCTTGGAAAGTCCCAATCCTCTGTGAAATGTGAAGGTCATGCTTGTGGTCATCTTGTATCATGCTGCCATCATGAAATGTTGTTCTACTGTGATTGAATAGATGCCTAATATGTGTGTAACACCATGCATCACCTGATCAACTCACACCATGTACTTGATGAAGAAATTACCTCTGTGTTGTTCTGATTGGATGATGTATTTTCACATTTTTGTGGTTTTCATGCATAAAAGATTGTATTGAAGTTCCTCAATTAAGACTGGTTGGACTTGGCCTCTCAAGCCATCAGTCTCCGTGCACATAAATAAATTGTCTTTCTTTATACTATAAGGGATGGCTGGTCTCCGGTTTTGTTGCTGCTCTGAAGGAGGCTTCAACAATACCACACCTCGTTATAAACAGAGAGCGTAGTTCAGGTCCAGTTGCCAAGGTCAGTTGGGCAGTTTACGGTAAAGGCTTTTTTTTGTCCTATTGTATCTCTCTAGCTTAAGCAGGAGATTCAGCCCTCTGACCCCTGAAGTCCACTTCTTGGTCCTATGTACAAGAGGAAGGAGGTTCAGTCATTCAGGGCTCTCCTCATGTCACAGATAGCAAGTTCAGTCCTCTTCTGTTCTTCCTCAGTTCCAGGAGTGTTCTAAAGTGGGTGTCTGGAGATGCCACATTTATGCTGGGCATGAGCGAGAGGGTGAGAATACCTCCTGTGCATGCCCTAACCAGTAGAGAAACGTTCTTAAAGAAAACCCTGGTCACTTTGGTCATTTTCTAGATGGCAACATTCTTCAGAGTCACTAAACATAGGCTATGAGGGTTTGGTGTGTGTGTGTGGGGCACAATACAAAATAAGAAGCAAGCAGGATAGTCTTCATGCTGCAGGATAAAGAAAATGAACCCACATTACCGCCAAGATAAGGGCCCAGTTGTGCAGACCCACAATACACTGGGCATTGTCCGAGTGCAGCTCTTTAAACAAGAGCTCTTAGATGTGCTTGAGCCAATGAAACATTTCAGCTAGTGGAATAAGGTTTTGCCAAGCCTTTCAGGCTTTAAAATGTTTCCACAAAATGTAAATTAGGAGACTGCATCCTTAAGTTTTAAAAAATGCTTTGTGTCATTTGTTAGGGTCTGTAAAATACCCACATTTTGGTAATCCTGGTGCCCTCCCACATCTAATACCAAAATCTAGTTTGAAGCTTTTACAGTATCCACAGTGAACACAGAGACATACGTCTGGTAGAACAAAGTCAGGGTTCTTCAACAACCAGACAGTGAAGAGAGAAGAGTTGTCTTGGCATCCTGTTCCCTCCATCTCAAGTGCACCCCAAGTGTTACATGTAAACCCAGAGGCAGAAGTCTGGTAGGAGAAAGTCAGGTTCTTCAGCAACCAGGACACAAGAATTGTCTTTGCATCCAGTTCTCTATATTATTTTATTTATTCTTTATTTTTTATAATGTAATAGATCCAAAGCAATCAACCAAATCGTAAGGCCAAGGGTTTGTCCATATTTCCTATTATGCTTAGGGAATAGAGCATGGTCAATAACAACTGCATACATGTGCGGAAGAAAAGCAAAAAAAGAAAAGAGAGAAGTGATGGACAGGGAAGGATAAGTGAAAGAGTGCACATCAATTCTGAAGGTACAGACGAAATGGTCAACTTTAGGTCTTACTTCCTCTAGTCTTTTCATCGATCATGGAACAGAACCTTCTGTTGGAATTACCACAGCATTTTCATGTAATAGGTCATGTTGTCAGGCCATAGCTCACTCAAATGTTATTCTTAGAATCTCAGTACCAGTTTGCAGTTAGGATAAAACACCTCAATAATAACGGAGGAGTGTCAAAATTTAAGGATACTGGGTCCTTTTTTGTACTTTTTAGCAGTACTGTCTTACATCCAGTGTCCCACCTCATCGCCTTGTCTACTAGGGAAGAGGAAATAGTCATTTTATCTGGTAGGCAGACCGAGGAGCCCCTATGTCTTGTGAATGATCTAATAGTCACCAGTCTCCCCATCTCAAGAAGACTCCTGTAATCAGAAGGGGTGAGAGCTGGAACCCAACAGCCTCCTTGGAAATGAGTGTATGGGCATCTATATATGCAAATGTAAATATTCTGCAGGAGCTTCAGGCAGAGAAAAGGTAACCTTCCAAAAGTTACTTTCCTTAATATTTATTAAATATTTGACTTCAACATTGAATTGGACTTATTTAATAATATTGAAGACAGTTGGTTATCTATTTTTTTCTGGATATTCCCTTACTCAACATACAGTATTGGGAATTTTGGGCCTCATTATGACTTTGGCAGTCGGACCGCCAGACTGACATGATGGCGCCCGCCAAAAGACTGCCATGTTGGTTGTCTCTCAGACCACTGTATTATGAGTTACATAAGCAGGACCGCCAAAAGCCAGACATAAATCCAACCACGGCAAGACTCTGGAGATGGAGGGTTGGCAATAGGCAGTCTAACCACCGGTCCCGCCAACCCATCAACCAACCACAGAACATATCACAAGTCGAAAATGGCAATGGCCATCTTGCCATGGTGGTCTTCTGATAGCAGGACGAACCACTGCGGTTACCACAGTAACATGCAACACCACATTAGATGCATTTGAAAATAACACAGCTGACACTCGACACACCTGCAAACCACACTATAAAACACACCCCTTCACACACCACAATCCTTTGCATCTCCATGCGGAACTCAAGCCAGAGCACTGCCCAAAAATTTCACCAACTATAGATTAGGCACCCCTCTAACTTGTACTAAGCACATATCCCACACCCTCAATACAGCCCCACCACACATTTTTTCACCTGTACAATCCATTTACTCCCTATCTCCTCCCTATTACATAGCACCTAACCACCATATTTGTTCTAGTTTTCCACCACCATGTCACCACAGAAAAATCCTAGCTTCACAGAGGACGAGTTAAGAGTCATGCTCAATTAAATTATCAGAGTTGAGCCACAACAATTTGGAGCCCGCGTCCAGCTGGCTACTATCGCTTGGAAAACGGAAATGTGGCAAAGGATAGTCAACAGAGTGAATTCTGTAGGCAGCTACCTGCGCACAAGTGATGACATCAGGAAGAGGTGGAACGACCTCAGGGGGAAGGTTCACTCCATGACGTCCAGGCACCAGCTTGCTACCTGAAGACTGGCAGTGATCCCCCACCTTCTTCCCTGCAACTAACATCATTGGAGGAGGAGGTCTTGGCCATCCTGCATCCTGAGGGCTTTGCAGGAACACCTGGGGGAGTAGAGTCTGGTAAGTCACAAAAACAAAAATGGCACCAACATTTTTTGGCATGCATGCTCACTGATCACCTCTTGCCACCTACAACGTCACCCCACTCAGCAGCCCAGTGTCCACCTGTCCATAGACCCCTGTCTGGCCTCCAACATATCAAGTAGACGCACCTGGGGGAACAACATTGTTGTATAGTGAGTGTAGTACAGTGATTGACAGCACTACAAGTCCCAGCAGGCACTGCTCTACTATCACTAAAACTAGAACAGTGTAGTACAATCAAATTGGAGAGTTCCCACCTGAGGGGATCTCAGCTGTATAGTATGTGGGTAGGACAGGCAACGCCTGGACTGCTAAGGCCAGGAAGCAGTGGGACTCTCTCTAGACTCAGCCACAACTGTGTTCTCTGCTACCATGACCATTCTCCCCCTAATCAACCATTCATCTGTACTCACCTAAGGGAATCTCAGCTGTATAGTGTGTGAGTAGGACAGGCAATGACAGAAATGTTAAGGCCAGGAGGCCCTGGGACTCTCACTACAATCAACCACAACTATGTTCTCTGCTACATTCTCCCTTTAAGCAGCCATTCAACTGTACTCACATGAGGGAATCTTAACTATATAGTGTTTGGGTAGAAAAGGCAATGATGGGGATGCTATTGCCAGGAGGCACTGGGACTCTAACTATATTCAGCCACAACTGTGTTCTTTGCTACCATTTTAGCAACACAAAAGGATGGTGGACGGAAAGCTGAACAATGCAAACATTCACCAGCAGTCACAGATCTGGGTTTGCTCACTATGCCATCCCAGTTTGGACACAGCCATGTGCAAATCAGTTTTGACCCTGTTCCCCATGGGAACGGCCCCGCCTGAACTGCCAGGCCAGGTCCTCCCTGGACCGGAAAGAAGCATCCTGGGACCAGTCCAGGAAGGATCCATGGAGTATCCAAGAGGACCTGGCTTGGCAGTTTTGGCTGGACTACTCCCATTAGGAGCAGGGTCAAGACAGAGTTGCATACAGCTGGGTCTGAACTGGAGTGACGTGGCAAGCAAAATAACAATGGATTAAACCCAGATCTGTGACTAGGGGTGAGAGTTTGAAAAGTTTCAACACTCTGTTCATTATTTTATTTTGTGAAATTGCCATGTTCTCTGCTACTTGGACCATTCTCCCTCTAATCAGCCTTTGACCTTTACTCACCTGACAGGAGGACAACACTACCGTGTATGGCATACAGGGAGGGAAATGGTTAGTACTCCTAAGAGGATCCCTTCCTCACACTCCAAGAAACAGTACAATGTACAACTGCAGAAACACTTTTACCTGTAAACACACTCATGACGTGTACACACCTGGGAGAGTCAAAATGAAAAACTGCATGTAGTACAGGAAGTCATATGGCTGCTGAGGCCAGGAGGCTTTGTCTACCCAACCCAATTACCCAGTCCAGTATGCATATGGTCAAATATCACGGTTGGTGTACTTGTTATGAAAGTCCACTCACCTCAGAGAACGGAAATGTGAACTGTGAGTTGTGATAGGAATAACGTCTAAATAAATTCACGGAGGACCAGGCCATGCAACCCCAAACACCAGACCACTGTGCGTATGATATTGTGCCACAGTCCCTGAACCCACAATAAACATGATACATCTGGAAGGGACAAGGATACAGGTCATGGTACACCCTGTGGTCTGGCAACACACCCAGCTCCATCTAGAGCTGACATGCTAAGGTGACATATATTACTTACCAACCAGCCAGGCCTTCTCTGGGTACAGTCATGTCATCAACTGTGGAATAGCGCTGTTCTGCATGATGAAGGCATCATAAAATGAACCAGAGTTCTAGGCACAGATGTGGAAAATGTAGAGCTCTGCCAAACAAGCTACTTGGACATTGTTGGAATGGAAGTTCTTCCTGTTCCGAAAGACCTGTTCATTGCCACGCAGTGGAAACAAGGCTACATGGGTACCATCAATAGCTCCCATAACATGTGTTATGTGTGCCAAACCATAGAACTCTTCCTTGACACAGGCAACATCCTCATGTTGAGGAAACTGGATGTAGCTGTCCAGGTGTTTCAATATTGCTGAGAGAACACCCTTCAAGATCATACTGAACATAGGCGGGATAACCCAGCATTTAGGGCCACTTTATTTTTAAATGACCTGGTGGCCAGGAAGTGCAACACAGACATGACTTGTGCAATGGGTGATATGCTATTTGGATGATGGATGGCTGGCATCAGATCTGGCTCCAACTGAGGACAAAGATTCACAATTGTCTACCTATCCAGGAAGTATATCTGGATTACAGGTCTGTCCTCCATGATCTGTAAGTCCGCTAGTGGATGATACACAGGAGGTTGTCTGATCCTTCTCCTCCCATGGTAACTATGTTGGACCAGAGGAAGATATAGCCGTCATTCATTGTGTCCCTTGCAATTTACGTTATACATGTCATATACAAACTGTGACATGTGACATGAGTCACTGAAAACATGATACCCAGCACACATCAAGACTATCAATTACACATTTGTGACACATAACCCCCTTGCTTTTCAATATATGTGATTCAATGCCCCAAAACCTGGATTGCCCGTGTGGGAGAGGGTGGTGGCTGTGGCCCCAATTTTGTTGTCTTATGCCACATCCCAAGATGATTACTAAAATGATTGATCTACATGACAGGAGAAGGACAGCACTTAAGATTCACCAGGACATTTCCCTCATCTTGACACGTCAAAACTAGGGTTTAATTACATTGTCTGCCAGACCTACTCCACTGGACACTAGGACCCTCCCTCAACTGTGCCAGAAGTCGTCATGGCGGTAAGCAGATGATACTGTGGTGGACTTTGTCATAGGATAACATCGCTGCCTGTGGCAGTCTTGGGCCAATGGTAGAGTCCAGAGGCGGTGATGGTCACGTAAAAGGCAATTGTGACCGCCATCTTCTGCTGAATCCCTCACTTGATTCCTGACACTGCTGCCAGCAAGACCCCCACTACCTGAGCTGCTGTGTACTGCCTCTGGCAGAAATCATGCCTCATCCAACAGGTGATAGGGCCCCTGCCTTCTTGCGAGAAGAGCTGGAGAAGCTTGTGGATGATGTTCTACTCCTGTTTGAACAGCTACATGGTGCCCAGAGGAGCAGGTAAGTTCCCCATGTGCACACTTCTCTGTACCTCTACTTATCTTAGCTTTAGTTAGCTGTTGTATGTGTCAGTTGATTGCTACTTGAGCTCTTTCTGTGTTTGCACAGTGATCTCTGGCACATCTGGCCTTTTCTAACTATTGTTCAGAAGCCAGGTAATGAAGCCAGGTAATGACTCACTATGCCCCTCAGCTCTGCACACAGCCACCCAATGGCAATTGTCCTAAGGCTACATGATGTACTGTGATGTATGTGAGTTGGGGCCAAATGTACGAACGTTTGGAATTGTGATTTCCTATTTGAGTTTCTTTTGCGATTCCCAGTAGGTCGCAAATATACATACCTCATTAATATTAATGAAGTAGGTTGCAATTTGCGACCCACTGGGATTCGCAAAAATCACAGGGATGGTGGGCTGCTGGAGTCAGCAGACCACCATGTATGTGACTGCTTTTCAATAAAGCAATTGTTAGAAACGCAGCCCATTTTCCGTAAAGAAAAACGGGATGCGTTTAAAAAGCAACAAATGAAACGTTTCATTCTTTATGAGTAGGCAGCCATCTGTGGGAGCAGTGCCTGCTCACAAATTTTTTTTTTGCATGCTTTCACAAAGGGGAAGGGGTCCCTCAGGGACCCCTTCCCATTTGCGAATGGGTTCACACCAATTTGAAATTGGTGCTAAGTGTGATTGTTTTGCGCCCACATTCATGGTCACAAAACAATCTTACATACCACTGCGACTCGCAAGTAGGAAAGGACGCCCTTGGCACACCTCTACCTAATTACGAATCACAAACCTATTTTGCGATTCAGTAAATAGATTACAGAAAAGCATTTGTGCACACCAACATGCTTTTTTTCTGTGTGCAAATGGCCCGATTCTGGGGTTTGGTACATCTGGCCCTTAATGTTTTGTGTAGGTCTGTCCGCTCAGCCTGCAAAGACCGGGACCTGGCTGTCGTTACTCACAGAAAAAGTCGAAATCTTGTCTGGGATTGTTTCCGTTTTGCAATGCAAGTGTGACACTGTTGCCAAATCATGTCTCACTGCCAATATGCAGCTCCCTGAGCCTCTGTCCACTGATTACAAAGGGAATTGCATTGGGGCAGGGTGGTGATCTGTGACTGTTGTGCTCAACTCTGACAATGTGTGTCACATAGCCTTGACAGGTCCTTTGATCCCATAGCCATGTGGTCTGTTTCATCCAGCTCTGATGTGTCCTGTACAGGCTCCTTGCATTTTGGACATTGCACATCTGCAAACAGTGTGTTGTGAACTGATGTGCCATGCTATCGGACTCTGTGGTTTGGGCATAAACTAGGACATGTACAATGCAAGGCCAGGTGTCTCTTAAGGTACTCTAGGTTTAGTGAACACACATGAGTAAAAGTGTCCATTGTAATATTGATGTGACACACAGACCCCCACCCCCTAAAGAGGCAGGTGCCGGCATCTGTATCTGAACATGCCTACAAATGGAGAGGCTTGACTCTTTGTGTGCTAAACATGTCACTCACTTCACTGTGGTCCAAGCACAAGGGGTAAGTCTATAGGCTGGCTGCCACATGTAGGGACTGCATGCAGTGGGTGACATTCATAGGTAGTGGATGTTTGTGTGCATTGTTTGCTGGGTGGTTTACTTGTCACTTGCCACTTTGTGTGATGTGCTACATTGTGTTCCTAGTCCATGTCATGCGGCTAGCTTATGTCCCACAAAGTTGTCCTATGTGTTGAGTGCAGGGCCTGAGCGGGGGGGGTTGTGTAGGACACCCTATTGGGGAGTGTTGGTAGTTATGTCCCTCTCTGCAATGACTGCTATGTGCAACAGGTGGAAAGGATGTTATTGGTTTGGTGCTCTGACGTATATATGTGACTCAGGCCCTCATTAAGACCCTGGCGGTAAATCCTGCTTTCCGCCACACTGACGGCTGACAATTTACTGCTGCGGCGGCAGATATCCGTTCACCATATTATGACACACACATACACCAATCTGACAGAATCTAGCCACATACACAAATCTGCCAGCCCAGAGGTCAGTGATAAACTGGTAGTAGCAAAACCCACACCGTTACCCCAACAGAACAACGCCTACCACATTATAACCCACAAATCATAACTGCGGACATACAATGGCGGTAAACCATTGGTGGTACATTCCGTCGCGCTCACAATGGACACCCACAGACAAAACAACACCACATTGGACAATTCAAACAACACACACCCTACACCCATACACACATCACACCCACACCACTATAAAACACACACCCACATTACCCACAACCCTTTACGATTCCAAATCATTGGCCCGAGACTGACACCAAGACCACTGACACAATTATATACAGACACCACATACACCCATATATCCCTCATGCACACCACTTCACGCACCCCAACACATTACCCAACACACCCTCACCAACACACATCACATAACACCCATGACACCACAAAGGTACCCCAGTTTCACTGAGGAGGAGTTAAGGGCCATGGTGGAGGAAATTGTCAGGGTAAAGCCACAGCTATATGGAGCACAGGTGCAGCAGATATCAATAGCCAGGAAGATGGAGCTATGGGGAAGAATCCTGGACAGGGTCAACGCCATGGGACAGCACCCCAGAACAAGGGACGACATCAGGAAGAGGCGGAACGACCTACGGGGGAAGGCACATTCCATAGCAGCAAGACACCAGCTTGCTGTACAGAGGACTGGCGGTAGACCCCCACCTCCTCCCCCACAACTCACAGCATGAGAGGAGTAAGTCTTGACAATACTGCATCATGAGGGCCTGGCCAGAGTCAGAGGAGGACTTGATTATGGTAAATCAACTCTCTACTATTATCACCCCCCCTACCTGCATGCCATCACATACCCTCATCCTCACCCTCATCACTCCACTACATCCCACACACTCCACCATCACATCTCTTCAATTCCAATGCCATGCCCTGCATGCTGTACAAATGCATGGACACCCCTCACAGCCCTGCATGGACACCCATCACTAAAGCATGCACAGCATAGAGAACTAATAATCCCACCATACACCAACATACACAAGTAAAAGCTGGCAGGGCAACACCAACCAAAGAGGGGAAGCCAGGGATGTACAATATGTCATACACATAATTTACATCCCCACAGGTACCCCAGCCAATGTCACCGGAGAGGAGATGCCATCACTATCCAGTCCCCCAACAAAAGAGACCCACAGTGATGACAGTAAGTCTGGTCTTCAGGATCTGGACGATCTACCTGGCCCATCAGGGACCACTATACAGCCGGTAACCCAAGCCCAGTCACAGACCACCACAGAGCCTCACCCATCAGGAAACAACACCACAGCACCCACCCAACGTACCCACACCACTGCGGCACGTCAATCAGCAGTGTGCCCACCTGTATAGGGACCCCAGGCCACACCTTGCCCCAAAACAATCAGGGACCTCGGGTCAGTGGGAGTGGGCACACCGTTCAGGGACAGAGGCACAGGCCAACAGGGACACTGGGAGGGCTGCTGTGCGCCAGGGGGAGGACAGGACCAGGGAACCAACTCTCCAGGAGGCACTCTCAGAGATCCTGGGAGCCTATCAACATTCCCAGGACATGATGGGCCAGGTCATAGACAACGTGCAGGAGAACAGGTGGCTGCAGGAGGGACAGTGTCAGGGAATCAGGGAAGACTTGCATGCCATCAACAACGCCCTGATCTCCTTAGCAGGAGTGCTGGCAGACAGCCAACATTATGAGGGAGGCAGTGTCACACCAGCGGGCCCCTGCCACTAGCCAGTCATCTGAACAGCCTCCCACTTCCGCTGTCGCTAGTGGCCAGGAGGCCCCGCCACAGGACTTACAGGCTACCAGCACCCCTCCCCCTGCAGAAGGTGAACCACCCCGCAAATATTCCCTGTGATCCAGGCAGAAGCCAGAGACACTTGCCAAGACATCAACCGGAAATTAGACTTTCCTGATTATCCCCCCTGTGTCCCACTCAGTCACCCTGTCCACCTTGAACTGCCATTGCACCCCTTCCTATGTCCCCATGGACAATGCACCTGTGCTACAAACAGACTGGAACAATACCCTGGACATTTCTCCATCATCACTCCATTCCATTGCACTTTGACCCTCTATCTATTAGCACCATAATAAACACCCTTTAATAAAAAGTGGTTTTCGAGTATGTCATGTATTTCAAATATGTATTGATTGAAACAGGTACAACCATTGAAAATGAACTGTACATAGAATGAACATAGAGTTAATGACCTGTAGCTGGCTGTTGTGATCACACCAGGAGTATTTGTCCAATCACTAGCATCTGCTAAAAGAATATCCAGAGGTAACAGGAATTGGGAATAGAAGTGGGAAATACCAGCGTGCCAATGTCACACAGAATACAACCAAAGTCATTTAAATGTAAAGTTGCACTGTCTCACCTGTGTGTCATTGGAAGTACTGATAGATGACAGATGTTCTGTTGTCCACATCCTCATCCTCACTGTCTACAGGGTCTACTTCTGCCACAGGGGCATCTCCAGTCTCCTCCTCCTACAGAAAAGGGATATGCCATCTGAGGGCCATGTTGTGCAACATGCAGCATGCCCCCATTATCTGGCAGACCTTCTTGGGTGAGTAACACAGGGATCCACCTGTTAGATGGAGGCACTGGAACTTGGCCTTCAGGAGGCCAAAGGTCCTTTCAATGATCCTTCTGGTTCGCCCATGTGCCTCATTATACCGTTATTCTGCCCTTGTCCTGGCATTCCTCACAGGGTCAGCAACCATGGTGGGTTTTGGTAACCAGACTCACCTGCAAATATTGAGGGACAATATTTAGCTACACACTATTCCATATGGCCAACATCATAGCCATACACCAACATATTCTGGGTGGGAAACAGAGCTCACCTATTAGCCACACCCTGTGCCTCTGTAGTTGGGACATCATATTTGAGATGCTGCTATACCTTAGGACAAAGGCATCATGCACTGACCCAGGATACTTAGCATTGACGTGGGAGATAAACTGGTCCACCAAGCACACCATCTGCACATTCATAGAGTGGAAACTCTTACGTTTCCTGCACCTGTTCATTCTGGCGGGGGGGTACAAATGCAATTTGTGTTCCGTCAATCGCCCCAATTATATTGGAGATATGTCCCATTGCATAAAACTTGGCCTTCACAGTGGCCAGATCCTCAACCTGGGGGAATGCACTGTAGCTGCACATGTGTTTTATCAGGGCAGACAACACTCTTGTCACCACTATTGAGAACATTGGCTATGACATTCCTGCTGCCAAGCCCACTGTCACTTGGAAAGAACCAATTGCCAGGAAATGGAGAACTGATAGCACTTGCAACAGAGGGGGGTGAGGGATAGCAGATATCACTCTCTTATATTTGGAAGGAAAACATTTAGAGAAAGATAAGGGGCAATAACACTTGTTTTGCTATTCTACATTCCCCCAAGTCTCCCGATAAAAATTATACCTCACTTGTGTGGGTAGGCCTAGCGCCCGCCACAGGAATTGCCCCAAAACACAACGTGGACACATCCCATTTTTTGACAGAAAACAGAGCTGCTTTTTGCAAAGTGCCTACCTGTAGATTTTGGCCTCTAGCTCAACCGGCACCTAGGGAAACCTACCAACCCTGTGCATTTTTGAAAACTAGAGACCTAGAGGAATCCAAGATGGGGTGACTTGTGGGGCTCTGACCAGGTTCTGTTACCCAGAATCCTTTGCAAACCTCTAAATGTGGCTAAAAAAACACGTTTTCCTCACATTTCAGTGACAGAAAGTTCTGGAATCTAAGAGGAGCCACAAATTTCCTTCCACTCAGCGTTCCCCCAAGTCTCCCGATAAAAATGATACCTCCCTTGTGTGGGTAGGCCTAGCGCCCGCGACAGGAACTGCCCCAAAACACAACATGGACACATCCCATTTTTTGAAAGAAAACAGAGCTGTTTTTTGCAAAGTGCCTACCTGTAGATTTTGGCCTCTAGCTCAGCCGGCACCTAGGGAAACCTACCAAACCTTTGCATTTTTGAAAATTAGAGACCTAGAGGAATCCAAGATGGGGTGACTTGTGGGGCTCTGACCAGGTTCTGTTACCCAGAATCCTTTGCAAACCTCACAATGTGGCCAAAAAAACACATTTTCCTCATATTTCGGTGACAGAAAATTCTGAAATATGAGAGGAGCCACAAATTTCCTTCCACCCAGCTTTCCCCCAAGTCTCCCGATACAAATGATACCTCACTTGTGTGGGTAGGCCTAGCGCCCATGACAAGAAATGCCCCAAAACACAACGTGGACACATCCCATTTTTTGACAGAAAACAGAGCTGTTTTTTGCACAGTGCCTACCTGTAGATTTTGGCCTCTAGCTCAGGCGGCACCCAGGGAAACCTAGCAAACCAGCATATTTTTGAAAACTAGAAACCCAGGGGAATCCAAGATGGGGTGACTTGTGGAGCTCTGACCAGGTTCTGTTACCCAGAATCCTTTGCAAACATCAAGATTTGGCCAAAAAAACACTTTTTCTCTAATTTCGGTGACAGAAAGTTCTGGAATCTGAGAGGAGCCACAAATTTCCTTCCACCCAGTGTTCCCCCAAGTCTCCCGATAAAAATGATACCTCACTTGTGTGGGTAGGCCGGGTGCCCGCGACAGGAATAGATCACACAACAGTCAATGTTGGTCCTCACATGAGGCAGCTGTTGACCCTGGGGTGATCCATTCCTGATGCAGGCACTAGGTGTAGGCACTAAAGTGGGGTAGTGTTTTTATCAGGACAGGTGAGAAATCACTGGGTGGTAGGAATTTTGTGGATCCCAGCATATTCCTGTAGTTTGTGTGACAGAAATGCGAGAAAAATAGAGTTTTATTCAACATTTCAGCTTTGCAGGGTATTCTGGGTAAGAAAACTTTGGGGAATCCACACAAGCCACACCTCTGTGGACTCCCCCGAATGTCTAGTTTCCAGAAATGTTTGGGTTTAGTGTGTTTCTCTATATGGCCGCCGAACCCAGTACCAAAAACACAGGTGCCTGGCTTACAAAACCAGTTTGTTTTGCGATAGATAATTTTGATGTCTCCACAATACAATTTGGGCGATGGAATTTGGGTCTGAACTAAATTGGGGAGCTCCCAAGAGAGCACTCTCTCTCTCCCTGCTTGCCGCCGCATTCACCTGCTCTCTGGGTTGGGCTAACCCACTATTACCCAGTTGCACAGACTGCTTGCGAAGGGACAGAAGGACTGTCCTCATCACCTTCCTCATAATGTACTGGAAGAGGAATTATTGAATGGGACTCCTCCGACTGAAAAATCACTCCCAGAGTCTGCGCCATTGTCCTATCCCTCAGATGCTGTCTCAGTATCTGATGTCTCAGTCTCTGATCCTATGTCAGAGCTGTCCTCTATAACCCGAGTGACGGCAGAAGTCATCCATCAAGATGCCATCTCTACTATTGGCTAAACTATTGCTCTAAAACAGTAGCCTACGTAGACAGTCACAAAATCGATGGTGTGTGTGAGATACGTGCAACAGTAGAGGCCACCTTACCTGCGCTTCTTCCCTCAATCAGCACGTTCTTTCAAGACACTCAAAAAACACCTTGTCACATACCATTCGTCACAGTCTTTAGCACCTCCTGTGCCCAGTCCAACAATCATTATCGGTGCTCCCACTCCCTCCTCCTCGGATTCCCTCATTACCACCCAGCAAAAGTGCCCTTCATCTCTCCATAGCCGCCCTCCACCCCGCACATACATTTCATTTGTATTAATGCGCAGGTAATGGCTGACTTTACTAATGTACTCAGCTATTTACATAAAATACAGATTTCCTCTTTGCAGTAGGCATATAAACCTTCTGCGCTTCTTTATTGCACTAAAACTGCCACTAGACAAGTCTGACTCTTTTGTGGCAGAAACATAATCACAATACTTACTTGACTTTTTTATTGCAGCCTAAAAGCTACAGTTGAAAAGTGTCAGTTGAAGTATGTGCATTGCTTTGAAGACCCAAGCTGCAACTGCAAGACAACTGGTGGCAAATCTCTCTCTCTATATATATATATATATATATATATATATATATATATATATATATATATCACTTTTATATGTGGGTCTGGTCCGCTGTGCTGCGATCGGGGGCCAGGAAACACTTTCAGGAATGCCTCGTAAGAAAGGGGAGACTCTCCCCTTTCTTACAAGGCCTTCCCGAATGTGGGGAAGGCCATTTGTGGCCGTTTTCCCCATTGGAGCTCCTGCTCCGATGGGGAATTCCACATAGCACGGCTTGCGGCGTGCTGACGTCACAAAGGGGCAGGTGGGGGGAGACACGTAAGAGCTTCCTTGTCTCCCAGGGATAAAAAAATAAATAAATAAATTCTCGGGTGCGACACACCGGAGGATTTATTAACCCCCTCCCTGGTGTCGGCCACTGGCCGACGCCCGCACTTAAGAGATTAATGGACAGTGTGATTTGTCAAGTATGTGCCTATTTATCCTGTGACACAGCATTATTCCATAGGCCTGCCCCCCACCCTGAAATGGTGTCTGCCCGTCCTGTGTGGAGGGACAGGTGGAAGTGAGGTAATGCCGCTGACGTTGTGCGCTGTGGCAGGAGGCGGTCGGGGACCACTGTGCAATTCCTCATTGGTTAATATTGGGTCCTATGGGGTACAGTGGTCAATGGTGATCTACGCCGGCAGTGACGGTATGCACCGTCGCGGACGTGACCACCATATTCTATCTGATTCCTCACTTGTTTCCTGACTTTCCATAGGAGAGGACCTACACTGCATGTGCTGCTGTGACCTGTGTCTGGAACCTACCAAGGCCCGTGTGACCTGGGAAAGGGCCCCAGCCTTCACTTCAAAGGAATTGGAGAGACTGGTGGATGGGTTCCTACCCCAGTAAGGACTGCTTTATGGGCCTCCAGACCAACAGGTGAGTACACCGTGGGCATGATGCATGTGGCATGAATGTATGGAGGTTTGTGTGAAGGCATTGTGTAAGGGGGGAGGGATGTGCTCTTGGCTGGGTACACATTGAGTGCTGGGCTATGTGTGTGCCAATAGTGATGGAAATGGGTATGGGGGGTCATTCGTGTTACATGATGGACTGTTTGGCTAATGGTTTTCTCCTGTCTGTATTGCCTCTACAGGTCATCGCCTATCAAAAGAAGGTTATATGGCGTGCCATCGCCAAGGAAGTGCGGACCCTGGGGGTCTATGGCAGGCGGAGAACCCACTGTCGGAAACGGTGGGAGGACCTGAGACACTGGGCATGAAATACCGTGGAGGCCCAGCTGGGGATGGCTGAGGAAGGGGTGGCCGTCGAACCCTGACCCCCTTGATGGCCTGCATACTGGTGGTGGTCTATCCAGAGCTGGATGTACACTTGAGGGCATCCCAGCAGCCACAAGGGGGTGAGTACAGTGGCCATCATTGAAGCTCATGGCTGGAGGGGTGGTATCCGGGTGGTGGGGGGTTGTCCTTGGGTGCCCCTAGGCCAGGTCAGACATAGCAGCGTAGGTCCTCTGGTGGCTAAGGGTCTGAAGGGGAAATACGGCCTACCTAGCTTGTTGGCATCCACTACTGGGCAGGGCTGCGTGGGTCCCACATGTGCTGCAATTGGCAGGGTGTGCTCCTCCTCATGTCTTGGTGGCTAGCAACATCACTGGAAGAGCAATGCATAGTGCATAGGCCTGTTCCCTGTGTGTGAGGGTGCTGTGTATGCCAACAGTGGTGTTGGTGCAGTCATTGCCCCAGTGTATCCTTTGTCTCTCTCCCCCTTTCTTGTTTTGTCATCCTGTCCTTATGTGCATTAGCATCATCTGGTGGAGGAGCAGAGGCACCGGCAACAGAGGGAGCTGCATCCCACAGGACCCAGAAGGGAGAGTCCACCGACGCTGAGGGCACCAGTGGGACAGAGGGCAAGGAGAGCACCAAGGCGGAGACAGACGGGGATAATACAGACACTGATACCTCCTCAGATGGGAGCTCCCTGGTGGTGGCAGACATCTCTGTGACCACCCCAGCTACAGGTACAACCACCATCCCCATACCAGCACCACGCTCTCAGCAAGTTGCCCATGCCCGCTCACCCAGGAGGGAGGGCATCTCCTTTGCCCCAGGCACCGCAGGCCCTGCCCCAGTGAGCCCTGCTGCCCTGAGTGAGGCTATTGACCTCCTGAGATCCATTTCTGTAGGGCAATCAACCATTGTGAATGCCATCCAGGGGCTGGCCGCTCAGATGCAGCAATCTAATGCATTCCTGGAGGGCATTCACAGTGGATTGGTGGCCCAACAGAGATCGATACAGGCTCTGGCCTCCTGTCTGATGGCAGCTATTGTTCCTGTTTCAACCGTCCCCCCTCCAACTACCACTTCCCAGTTCCATTCTCCTCAACCCCAACCCATCTCAAACACACAGCCAGACGAGCATGCACACAAGACAACATTCAAGAGTGTCACAGGCAAACACAAGCACCACACTTCAACCCATAGGCACTCACAAACAGCATCCCGTTGCAGACACAACAACATCCACTATTTTCACTGTCTCCCCCTCTTCCTCCTTCTCCGCCTCCCACCCAGTTACATCTACACTCACACCTGCAAGCACTACATCTTCATCCACTACCTGCATCATCACCACACCAAGCAGAACACATACTTCACTAGCAGACACTTCCACAACATCCATGCACACGTCCTCTGTGTCCTCTCCCACTGCGTCTGTCCCCCTCCTAAAGTACCCAGCAGCCATCCACCTCAGAACAGCATACAACCCATGCACCCAAATCCAGCAAACTAACACCTCCAACAACCACTCCCTCATCCTCCACTCCCATTACCTCTCCCTCTTCCTGCCCCAATGTCCCTAAAAAGCTTTTCCTTTCCACCATTGACCTCTTCTCTACCCCTCCCACCCTGTCCTACACGTATGGCCTGGATATCAAGGACCCAGCCAAGCACCTCAGCCAAACAGTCCACGGGCCCAGTTTCATCAGCACCTACTTGTGGTGGAAAGGATTCCGGGCCACAAATATTGAAAGGGGAGGAGCCTACCCCAGCCAGCAAAATGGGGAAGGAGCCTGCACCAGCCAGAAAAAAGGGGAAGGAGCCTGCACCAGCCATCAAGAAGCGGAAGGAGCCTGCAGCAGTTCTGGGGCTGAACAGGAGCCTCCCACAACCACCACCAGCACAGTACAGCCATCGGAGGGTGTAGGGACTGACCAGGAGCCTCCCACAACCACCATCACCACAGTGTAGCCATCGGTGGGTGTAGGGGCTGAGCAGGAGCCTCCCACTACCAGCACCACCACAGTGCAGCCATCAGAGGGTGCAGGGGCTGACCAGAAGCCTCCCACAACCACAACCACAACCACCACCACCACAGTGCAGCCATCGGAGGGTGCGGGGCTGTGCAGGAGCCTCCCACTACCACCACCACCACAGTGCAGCCATCGGAAGGTGCAGGGGCTGAGCAGGAGCCTCCCACTACCGACACCACAGTGCAGCCGTCACCGCTGGTGGATGCCATATGATCCAGCCTCCATGGGCTGCTGTGCGGCCTGCCCCTACCAGAACCAGTGGGCAAGTCACCCACTCCAGAAACTGTGGCCTTGCAATCCCCAGGACCAAGCACAGGGCATTCTCCCCCCTCCAGAACCAGTGGGCAAGTCACCCACCTGAGAGACTGTGGCCTTGCACTCCCCAGGACGAAGCACAGGGCATGAGGCCCCCTCCAGAACCAGTGAGCAAGTCACCCACCTGAGAGACTGTGGCCTTGCACTCCCCAGGACCAAGCACAGGGCATGTTGCCCCCTCCAGAACCAGTGGTCTTGTTTCCGCATTCAACTGAGGTGCACCCCATCCCCCTGAGGTGCCTGCCTATTTGCCAACTGATGGCCCTGCAGTGTTCTCTCCGTATTGGTGAAGGGATCGAGTGGGGCCTTGGACTTTGCCCTGTGGCCATGTGGCCCCTGTGAACTGTGGACTGGGCAGTGTCCCTTTTTTGAACATTTTTACATATCTGTTGCATTGCCACATTGACTTATTATTTTTGATGTTGATCTTATTACAATCAATTTAGTCAATTCTTGTTGTCCTTGCATTATTCAGCTGATTTACGGAGATCAATTGTTTTTTTGGTGCAGCTGGTTGTGTGTGTGGCGTGTGTGTATGGGGTGTGTGTGGTGCGTGTGTGTGTCACTGTTGTTTTCCTCCCCCTTCCCTTGTTTGCTAGGCGGCCATACTCACCGTCGTCGTCTTTGCCGGCGTTGGTGTTTGTGGTGGAGCATAACATAGAAGATCATTGGAAAGACTTGCAGGTCTGGTTCCTTGGCAGCGTGGTTCTTCCCTGTCTCTCCAATAGTGAGTCCTTTAACTTCTGAGCTCTATTTCCGGCAGGCTTTAGATGGCGTTGGTACCCCCCCAGAAAAGGTGGCGGTTTGGCATGTTATAATATGGTGGGCAGAACTTAGTCTTCCGCCTGGCTGTAGGCGGCTACCGACGTGGTGACTGTTGTTTTGGCCCTGGTGGTCGGTGTGGTACATTGGCTGTCTACCGGAGATATCACCGCCATGGTCATAATTTGGCAGTAGTTACTGCCAGCCTGTTGGCGGTATTACCGCCACTTTTTCACCAACTGCCAGGGTCATAATGAGGGCCTGAGTCATTTGTATGGGACTTGTGGACATAGTATGCTGTCTTTTCATCCATGCAGGTCAACGCCCATCAGAAGAAGGGGATCTGGAGAGCATTCGCCAAGAAAGTGCAGACCCTGGTGGTCCACAGTCGGTGGAGAGCCCACTGTCAGAAGAGGTTGGAGAAGCTAAGACGCTCAGCCCGGAAGATCACAGAGGCCCAGCTGGGGCTACACTCCCAATGAGGACAGGGTGTCCATCAGACCATGACTCCCCCAATGGCCTTCATTTTGCCAGTGGCCTACCCGACCTTGGATGGACATTTGAGGGCAGCACAGCAGCCACAAGAGGGTGAGTAGAAGGCAAACCCATGCTTGACCCTTTGTCAGCTGATTGAGTGAGGGACAGACTGCTCCCCCTAACAATGTGGGATGTGCCATGTGTCAACGATCATATGGGATCAAATTGGTGTAGACAGGCCAAGTGTTTCCAACTGGTGTGTTCATCCTTTTGGAGCTGGGACCTAGGTCTAAACTGTGGGGACCCTCAGTCCAATTGCACAACAGGGAACACATATGACTGTGTTTAGTGAGCACATATTCTGCTTTAACCTTTCTGGTGGGTGCTAGTTTCCACCAACAGATCACTCCTCCAAAAAGTCACAGTTCAAAGGTAGGTTGTGGCTCACTGTCATTCATCTGGAGATATGTGTAGGTTGACATCTGCAACCCCTGGGTACGTTTTCTCCATTGTATTTTGGGTTCTGGTGCCTCACAGCAGTCTGTGATGCATGGGTCTCCATCATACATGTGACATGACTTACATGGCAAACTCTTGGCGGCTGTAGGAAACTACTTTCCCTTGGCAAGTTGAGAAAGTGCATTGTCATGGGTGATATGTCATCAGTGTAGCCAACATCCCTTGTGCCTATGAATCTGCATGTGCTCCATTCCCAATAGGATACATATCTATGCATTAGATGTAGGCATGTGCTAGTCATGCAGATGGGATGCTGTCGGGAATCTCTCACATATATATGCATGGGGTCCTGTTGTCGTTATGGTACACCTGCAATGGTTGTCCATTTACTGTGATGCCCCAGGCAGGAATGTGTCCCCATCATATGTTGTCAGACAGATACATTCATGTCTCATAGTATGTCATTAGTCATGTGTAACTGCAGTAGCTATGATGGACATGACAGGTGGGGCCAGGCTGTGGATCCACTTCATAATCATTTGTACCCTTGATGTGGAATGTTGGTTGTAGGTGAACAACACCTGTGGGTTGACTGGAAATTGTGTCCTGAATGTTTGCATCACATGTGTTTGGGGTGATGGATTCATACACAGACAAATGCCATGCTTGCCGTGTCTGAGATGTGGGCAGTGATATTGCTTCTCATTGTACAACAATTTGATATCCTTCTGTTAGCGATTTCAAGGTCTGTGTCTCTCCTTCCTGCATGGTACAGTTGTCTACTACAAACACACTCAGGACTAAACATGGAATGGGTGTGAGACATTGGTGGGGGCTATCCTGAGCCTTACATGACCATACTTGTGTGTATTCTGCAGACATCTCTCCATGATGTTTGGGACCTGACTTAATTGTTGTTCCTTGAAACATCACATGTGGGGTATGTCTGAGTGACCATGCTACTACCTCCTAGACTCATTTTGGCCAGGTATCACTTGTAGAACTGTACATTGTTGTGATGTGTCCATGTCACTTACTCCAGGTATGGCATGTATGTACCAGTGTTGCCTGAATTTCCTTAGCACCATCTATTATTGTTGATACATTACATCAGTGCAAGTTAGATGTGTGCATAAGCTTGTGTCTGTGCAATTGGTAGGGTACCTTAGAATGGAATCCTGTTGTTGGCTACTGGTTCAGTGGGGTGTGCTGCATGTGGCACAGGTTTGGGGTAGAGAGGTCACCTAGTTGTGGTATGGTTAGTTTGGTAGCTGGACTTCATCCATGCTATTGTAGTTGTCTGGGACCAAGATTTTCTCATGTGTTACATTTGCAATTCCAGATGGCATGCATGATTTTGTCTGGGCACATGATACAGGCACTTCATGTGGGGGGCCTCTTGACAGGGTGGTATATTCTGTCTCTCAGAGTTGTGATTGAAGTATTATTATGTCCATGTTATGACCCTACTTCACTTTATTTTGGCAGCATCAGCACTGGTAGGCAAAGGAGACGTGGCTGAGCCGAGTGGGGAAGCATCTGACCACGAGACCTCAGATCAAGACACCACTGACATGTAGGGACCCATTGCCCCGGAGGGCGAGGGGATTGCCAAAGGGAAGACCAGATCTGCATCTACACCCTCAGATTCCTCCTCCAGTGGCCACTCCCTAGTGGTGGTGGCTCCATCGGGAACTTCCCCAGTACCATCTTTGTCCACCACCACCCATTCTATTACTGTCCTCCCTGTTGCTCTCCACCCAGTTGGACGTGCGCACTCAACCAAGAGGGTGGGTGTCTCCTTTGCCTCAGGCACCTCTACTCCAGCCCCTGCTACCTCTGCTGCCCTCAGTGAGGAAGCTATTGAACTCCTGAGATCGATCTCTGTGGGTCAGTACGCCATCATGAATGCCATCCAGGGACTGGCAACCCAAGTCTAGCAGAGCAATGCATTCCTGGAGGGTATTCACAGTGCAATGACTGGCCTCCAGAGATCTTTTCAAGCTCTGGCCTCCACACTGATTGCAGCCAGTCACCCCTTGTCTTCCACCCCCTCCAACCTTTTCTTACTGGTCCATATATCTCCTTCCCGACCCACCCAGAACACACAGACAGACTCGCATGGATCCACATCAACAGACAAGGGTAGTGCTCACAAACACAAGACCACAAGACACACCGGCATGCACACAAACAACATCCACCCGCAGACACAGCAAAAGTCATGACTTTCCTTGATACCCCCTACGCTCAGCATCACACACACGACATCTGGCACACCTACAGGCACCACATCAACAGTCACTGATACAGCCACCACACCCATACTACTCGCGGACACCACCACAGCAGACATCCACCCACTCACCAGACCCACAAACACCACAACCACAGACACACCTACATTTAGCACATCCACCATACCTGCAGTCCTCACCCCAACAGCCACCCACCTACCCCCATGGCATCCCCCCACATTGCCTCCGCCCTCAGCCCAAGACACATAAAAGCACTCACTCACCCTCCCAACAGACACTCAGGACACATAAGCACACCTCCCACAAACATGCACCCAAAACATCCACACCTACATATCAGACAACCACTCCCTCAATGTCCAAATCCCAACACCCCTTCTGATGACCGTCCCGTCATAAGAAAGATTTCCTTTGTGAACTTGGCCTTACCCCTCTTCAGCCCCCTGTACCACCGCAAAAGGACCGTTTCGCTCCCAAAGGCCATCCCTTCCACCTCCAAGGCCTCCCCTGCCCCCTGCAAACACTCTTGTCCTTCCCCCACCAAGAAGAAGCCCACCCCTCCTAAGAAGGCTCCCCACTCCCACTCCCAAACCCAAAACCCCTCACAAGCCCAATCCCCAAGACCCTCAACCTCCAGGTCGTCCCTGAGCTGCCTGCCTGCCCCTTGATGCCCTTACCTGTGGAGGTTGCAAGGCAGTCAGAAGTTAATTAAGGGCCAAACATTTTGGACTGGCCTTGGATTTCGTTTTGAAAAATTATTTTACAATAAAGCCAACCAGTTGTTCGTTTGTTGGATACACCATTGTTCTGCACTTCCTTCCCTAGCTTTTTAACCACAAAGCCAATGGGAGCAAAAAACGAAATAACCAATGAACCAAGCACAATCCTTACAGGTAACCTATGTCACACTTGACTGCGACCAGCCCTCTTTCTTGATGCGAGAAGGCTAGTAGTTACGAGAGAACAGCGGAAAAATGGCAAAAATTATAGCAATTGCTAAAGTCAGAGAACAAAAGTCTTGGATCAATGCGATGCAGAATCGTAAAGAAGCCGAAATCCGGAGAGAAGAGGAAGGAATGCTTCGGAAAGAAACTGGACCTCCAGACGATGTGACAGCATGCGGCAAACTCTTCCGTTGATCAAGTAGAGGCTTGAGCTGGAGATGAAGTAGCTGCAAGGGAGGGAAGAAACAAGACAAATCAAAATATCTCCTTGTTGAGGCGGGATAATACTCGCCTCCGTATCTTTAATAAAATTAAGACTTTCCGTCATAATGTACTAGGAAAATCTACATTTTATGGCAAGAACGGAGGCTCATATTATGCTATTTTAAAGCATATTAATCACTATTGAGGTAGCTGTATGCACTGGTTTACAATAAAAGGTCCTAAATACATTATCATTGGACCAATCAGCCGATCTCAGAATGTCCTCCAACCTGGAACCAACCCAAAAGGCCTTGGAAGCCATAGCACCCCTGACTGAGTGAGCCCCAAAGAAGGAGGTATCTATACCCGCCAGGGACATAACCCAACGAACCCATCTGGCCAGAGTTGCCGCGGACACTGGATTATGAGGTTTCTGGAAAGAGATTTGAAGTTGGGAAACTGAGGGCTTTCTAAGATCGGCTGTCCGTTCCTCATAACATTTAAGACATTGTCCCACACAGAGCTTAGGTTGGTCTGGGAAATATGGATAAAAAACTGTACGTAAATTGGTTTTGGTGCGTTTATTAATGGAAAATAGTACCCCTGTGGGGGCAAACTGCCGAGAAGTAACATCGAGTGCTCTAACATCCGATAAACGCTTAATAGAGACTAAGCAAAGCAACATAGTTAGTTTCGCTGAAAGCATTTTTAACGACAAATCAGCATTGTCCTGCCAGGAAAGGAACAAATTCAAAACCAAATTGACATCCCATAACTTGGAATATTTAGGTAATGGAGGAACAGAAAATCTTACTCCCTTCAACAGGCGACAGAGTAGGGGGTGTTCCCCTACCGGTTTGTTGTTGACGTATTCGTGATGCATGGAAATAGCAGACCTATATAAATTAATCGATCTATAGGACTTACCTGCGCTAGCTTGAGACGCCAGGAAATTAATTACATAATTTATATCTGCTGAAAAGGAATTTAAGGTCCCTTCCCAAACACCAGCTAGACCAAAGGGACCATGCGGAAGAATATGCTTTCCTGGTACCGGGGGCCCATGCCTTGTTGATGAGGTCAGAAGCTTCTTCCGAAATTGGAATGGTAGATGAGGAATGCCTGATACCTTCCAAACCGATAGAGTGAGCATGTTGCTGATCACCAAGGGATGAGGATTCCCTAAGGGATCTAGCAGAAGGGAAGGAAAAGAGGGAACTAGAGAGGGACAATCTATTGCCAATTCCAGAAGAGGGGGAAACCAAATCTGGGATTGCCAAAAGGGGGCCATAAGGACCAGCGTCGCTCTTTGGTGCCTGACTTGGGCCAGGACTCTGGTAATCATAATGAAAGGAGGAAAGGCGAAATTGGTCGACTGGGACCAATCCTGAAGAAATGCATCTGAAGCCAACGCCGAAGGATCCGGGCGCCAGCTGAAGAAAAGAGGAAGTTGGGCGTTTAGGCGGGAGGCAAACAGGTCTATCTGAAAGGGACCCCACTTGTGGAGGATAGATTGAAAAACTGAGGGATGAAGCTTCCAATCGCTGTAATCCCTGAGGAAGCGGGAATGCCAATCCGCTGTCTGGTTGAGGGAACCGGGAAGATATTCTGCCCTGAGCGAAATCTGGTTGTTTAAACAATATTCCCACAGGCTTTTTACCAAGTCCGCCAACGGCTTCGATCTGGTTCCTCCCAGATGGTTTATGTATCGGACAGCCGAAACATTGTCCATACGGAGGAGGATGGTACACTGGACCCTGCCTTTTGCCAGACTCTTTATTGCAAAGGAACCTGCAAGCATCTCTAAATAATTGATGTGCAATCTGGACTCCCGTAATGACCATGTACCGCCAGTCGAGATTGGTCCACAGCGGGCGCCCCAGCCCGTCAGGCTTGCATTGGATTCTAACACAAGATCTGGGGCTGATGGAAAGATAGTTCTGCCATTCCAGGCATCTAAATGGTCTGTCCACCATTGGAGTTCGAGGCGGGATTCCTGATCCATAAAGACCATGTCCGAATAAGCTAGGCCTTTTCTGAGATGACGGATTTTCAGTCTTTGAAGGGCCCGATAATGTAAAGGGCCGGGAAATATGGCCTGAATTGAAGAGGATAAGAGGCCTACTATCCTGGCTAGAGATCTTAGAGAAATCTGGGATCTCCGAAGAGTTCTCCGAATCTCTGACTTGATGGCGTTTACTTTTTGAAGAGGAAGATGGAGGGTAGAGGAAGAGGAATCTATTTCGAAACCCAAAAATTGAAGTCTTTGGGAAGGAATCATACTTGACTTCTCTACATTCACGAGAAAGCCTAGTTGGGATAACAGAGAACAAGTTATCTCTAGGTGAGAAAGAAGCGTGTCGCGATTCTGATGTAGAATAAGAATATCGTCGAGATAGATTAACAGTCTGATGCCCAAAGATCTGAGATGAGTCGTCACTGGTTTCATCAGCTTTGTGAAGCACCAGGGTGCTGACGAGAGACCGAATGGCAGGGAAGAAAACTGGTACGTCAAACCGAGCCACTGAAACTGAAGGTATTTGCGGTGATCTATATGGATGGGAACCGAGAGATATGCGTCTTGTAGATCTAACCGAACCATGAAGTCGGACGGGAGGAGAATATCCCTTAAATGAAGAATTGTCTCCATTTTGAAATGTCGGTAGACCACAAACTGGTTGAAATACTTGAGATTTATGACTGGTCTGAATTTTTTGTTTTTCTTTTGTACTAGGAATAACGAACTGAGGAACCCTGAGGGATCTGGAGTTGAGATTTGGACCGCGTTTTTGGAAAGGAGCGACTTTACTTCTTCTGAAATCAGAAGAGACATTTCCGCCGAAAACACTGGCGGAGGAGGGAGATAAACTTGGAGAGGTTGCGCGTAGAATTCTATTTGGTACCCCTGAATAGCATTCAAGACCCAAGGATCGGAAGTTAAAGAGTGCCACTTTTGAAGGAAAAACCTGAGTCTGCCTCCAACTGGAGGAGGACCAGAGGAAAGGCTTACCTTGGTTTTTGGTGGATCTGTATCCTCGTTGTCCACGGCCTCTGTAGCCTCGGCCCCTTTGAGGGTAGAACTGGGGCTTGTATGATTGGTATCCGTAATTGGAGTACGCAAATGAGGAGCCTCTGAATCCTTGCGGATGAGAGAAACGGCCGGTAGAGCGGCTCCTGCCTGTACCGGCCCTGGTGAAAACCCGCTGATTGAAAACTTTTTTGATATTTTGCTGGGCTTTATCAATAGAGGAAAACGTTGCCACAAACTTTCCTAAATCTTTGATAAAAGATTTTCCGAAAAGACAACCATCAGCTTTGGCTCCAGGGTCCATGGACGCCAAATTAGAGAGTTTAGGATCTAATTTAAGAAGTAACCCCTTTCTTCTTTCATGCGTAATGGCTGCATTCGCGTTACCCAACAAACAGAAAGCCCTCTGAGTCCAGAGGGAGAGCTCTGAAGGGTCAATATCCGCATTGTCTGATTTGGCTGATTCCACCAGATCCAAAATACGGGCCAGGGGCCCTACCAAATCCAAAAGTTTATCTTGGCAATTCGACCAAGCTTTATCCACCCCTTTACGGGGATCCTTGCCAAATTTTTAAAAGAACGTCAAAAGTGATTCGTCAATCACTGGAGTGGTAGTAATATTTGAGGAGAGAGATGGTCTGGGGCATTCAGATCTTAACTTGGCTCTCGTCTGCTTGTCCAGGGGAAGCCGTAACCTGGACGCAATGTATTGTCCCACGTGACGCGCAGGGGACCACTCAGTAGAGTTAGGATGGTGGAGGTAAGCGGGATCGAACATGGGGTTACCGTCAGAGTCAAGAATGAGTTTTGCAGAAAAAGGGGTAGAAGACTCGAGTTTAGGCTTTTTATGGGGGGAAGCCTGAGAGAGCGAGCCCCAAGCGTCAGAATCCTCATCATCCTCATCAATATCCCCGATGTCCTCATCGGTATCAGAAATATGAGTGATTACCACTTGTTGTGGCGCTGTAATCGTATTCTTTACTTTCAATTTACGCTTTCCAGAAGCGTTAACAATATTCCCCTCCTTCAAAGGAGGCCTGGGAGGCATATCATCCTCAATCAAGGGTGAAGAAACTTCACCAACCAAAGCGCCATCATTTTGTTTTGCCACATCCTTATTTTTTCTTTGTCTGCTATCCCCCGCAGACTGGGCCAAAAAGGATTGGAAAACCATATTCTGCATTGAACTTTCCAAGTTCTTCGACATTTTACTCATGGAGGCTGAAACAGCCTTAGACATAGCCTCATTAATAAAGGCTCCCACAACTTTACTGGTGTAAAAATCTGAAAAGGGAGATTGCCCTTCCATATGTATGAAAAAACCGGGTCAGCAAGGGTTAAAGCTGAGCCCAGCCGGAGGAGAGAGAAAAGACCCGCCCAAAAGGCGTGGTCAAGCAGGAACCCGAGAGGAAAAACCAGCCGGAAATATCTTCGCTGGAAACACGAGGTCCGGCACCGAAAAGAACAAGCCGGGACCTTGAAATGAAGAGGAGTTTAGCCTCGGAGCGGTAAGCACAAGAATATCGGAACACGCTGAGGAGCGGACGCTCTTCGAATGAAGGGCGCGTCCGATAGAACGTTGGAGGCAGAAGCACTGCCTCCGACGCGCTCAAGCGCGTTGTGCCGAAACCGGTGTTTAGACCGGAAAAAACGCTTTGCGCGGTGCGCGCATTAAGCAGAGGCTTAAAATGCAGTTAGTCAACGAGCATAACACTAAAGCCAACGATATATTATAAAATATTAAGTAAAACAAGCATTAATCACAAACATGAAAAAGAGAAAATATAACGTGACTTATCTTGACTGCGAGCAGCAAGAAAGAGGACTGGTCGCAGTCAAGTGTGACATAGGTTACCTGTAAGGATTGTGATTGGTTCATTGGTTATTTCGTTTTTTGCTCCCATTGGCTTTGTGGTTCCAAGCCTGTTGGGAGTTGTAGTGTCTTGACTGCTGCTATTGAAATTAAAGCAAGTAAGAGAAGCATAATATGAGCCTCCGTTCTTGCCATAAAATTGGTATTAGTATTGCTTGTCCCTCAGATCCAATTGGGGCCACTTCCTGTGCCCATGTTGTTTGTGGCCCTGTTCAATGTGGTATGTGTCCCAGTGCAGCCTCCTTTCATGTATGGCCCTAATGCTCCCATCCCAGCTGTGCAGGTATTGTTGTGATGGTGTGCTTTGTGTCTTTTGTCTATTTGTCTCTGTGTGTATTGTGCATAGCCCTGTGTTTCTATTGTGCTACGTGTGTGTGTCGATTGCAGGGTTGTTTGATGGTGGTGTTGTATGTGTTCCATGGCACATGGATGTATATGTGTTTTGTATGTGTGGGCAATCCCTGGCAAGTGTTCGGTGTGAGTGTGTGGAATGTATTTGTATATGTGCAGTGGTTGTGTTGTTGTTGCTGTGTGTGTGAATGTTGTGTGGCCTTCTTTGTCTCTGAGCCTGTGTAGCTGTGTGTAGGTGTGCAGTATTGCAGTGAGGTGTGTGTGTGTGTGTGTGTGTGTGTGCTGGCTGAAGTATGCTTGTTGTGAATGTGTGGGTGCCCCTGGTGCAGTATGTGAGTGTTTGTGTGTCAAATGTTAGGTGTAGCTGCTACCCATGGCAGCCTCCCCCACATGATGTGTTTGCTAGTGGTACTTTTTTTGTAATATCAATAATACAGAAAGGTGTGTGTAGTTACGGTTCCTGTTGTCCACATCGGTGTTGATTTCATTGTCTTTTCAGCGAGCAGGAGCAGTGGTGTGACATTTAGGAAAGGCTCCATGGGGGTTCTGGATGTGTCTGGCTGTCAGCAGGTGAGTGTCTCCCTTTATACTCTCTGCCTCCTGATAGATGCTGGTCACACTGCCACTGTCACAATGGCGGTGTGAAACTCTCTCATAGGTCCAGAGAAAACATGGTCACTGCTGGCCTGTTTGTGCTTCCAGGAGACTGAGGCAGCCTCCTGGTGGCGGCAGACCTCTGGTGGTCTTCTAATGGCTCGACCACCAAACTCATGATATGGCGGTCCGCTCAGCCAGCCCATCATCAGACTGCCAAACTCATAATCAGCACCTTAATCTTTAGTCTGGATTTGTACATAAAAGCATTAGGCCTGCCATAGTGAAAAATAGATTTTGGGTTCCAGTCACAGTAAGGGCATATTAACATTACATTTCTGCATGCCCTACTTTTAAATCCATACGTCCTGTTCTGTGAGCTCAAGGGCCAAATATAGGGTGTTAATTTATTAATATTTAAAGGGAGGTTTTGATCTGTTAAAAGGGTTTATTTTGATAGGTCAAGTTCAGTTTTTACATTCAGGCTCCTGTCAGACTACAATGGTAGGCATGTCTCCATGTTTGTACTGCCACTGTAATAGATGGTACAGTAGGTGCTGTAATCCACTTGTTGCATTTAATGTACACATATGCTGCTCATCTATGCCACACAGACACACACATAGTAAACTTGGGAATCTTTTCCATGTGCAGCATAATTTTAAAAGAAAGGCCAAAGCTGGTCCAGGTAGCAGTGCAATGTTTAGAGTGACCATGTTTAGAGATCTCACTATGTTGCTTTGTATACTATTCTCATAATGAGAAGGAAAACAGGACCAACACGACTCTCCAAAATCACATTATTCACAATAGCTACATTTTAGAAATGTATGCCCTCTGTAGGATTTTCTGGATGGAAGGCTGCCAGTGGGAGGAAGCAGCAAATATACTAATGAATTTCGAAACAAAATAATTGGAAGTGTTTTGTTTTTTACCTCTTACAGTCATGTGCCCAGTATGATGTACCACCTTTTAGGTTCTTGTGTAATGAAGAAAGGTATGGCTTTCCTGGACTAATACCATTTAAAATCACAACATTGGTGCTCGTTTGTATCTCTCCTCCAACGAAGCATAGGATCAGCTGAGTAAGTGAAACTCACACTATAAGTTCACTCAGCACTAGAATTATGGCCGAAATACAGCGTTTCACATTGGTGGGAACCTAGAAACTGCTGGCATCGATTGCTTGCTGACACCCTTGGATACCAGGACTGGTAAAGTAAGAAATCCAACATTAGGTTTCAGTAGCGTCAGTCTTCAGCAGGAGAACGGGTAAGATGAGATTTCACTAGTTCCCCCAGTGTGCCATGGCATTTTCTCACTACCATCACCAGGGAAGAAGTGGAGTAAAAATAGCCCTCGCAGCCCATTGGTGCGGAGGGGATGCGGAGCTCCAGAGGGACTCCTGCAGCTCTGTGCACGAGCAGCAGGCCGCTGGCCTGAGGAGTTCTGACTAGTCTGGAGTGTGGAGGGCATCCATGTCTTTTTCAGGGGACCCTCCTCAAGTTTCGTTATACCACTGCATGGAAGTAGTAATGCCAATGTAAATTTAGCAAAAGCAGCAGTTGTGTGAGTGGTGATTAGAATGTTAATAGGTCATAATAGGATTGGAATAGGGGAATAGAAAGGTTGCTGGTGCGTGTTGTGCTGGCATTTCTCCTTACTTCAAACCACATCTTGGAAATAAAAGGATTATATTGAATCATTTATTTATGAGTCCTCCGTTCTTAACAATGGTGACAAGGCGGGCAGGAGCAGTGTCGGTGTGATTTCCAGATGGGGAGTGTTAAACCGATGATCTGATCCAGCAGTGGATTGCTTTTCCGTCGGGCGTTGCCAGTGTTTGCAGTGAGGAAGGAAGTGTTGGTTTCCATGCATATTCTACAAAGAGCTATCATTGCTGCCGAAGCAGAATGCCCATCGCCGCAACTAGAATAGACAAGAACTAACCAATTAGACCAGCTGCGCTGATCTCTGCTGTGGAATGAGTACGGTTGCCACTTTGCAGTCCCACAATGCAAGAGCAGACATTGTGGGCTGCACACATACAGTAATGGTGTTTTCCACTGTGTGAGTGTGAGCATGCAGAGGGCCGCGCACGTGAAAATTAATGCAAGCATTCAGTTTCTGTACTTCCAGTGCGCGCACAGTTACTGTGCTGCCACAGCGAGAGTGAATCCTTCTCCCCGTGAGGATTATGGGAAGGAGTGTGCCCAATTTCCAATAGAAAGCACATCAGGCCGTGTGCTGCCGGCCATTTTGACTGTTTGGGAAGCATTGTATGCTTTTACATTTATTACACAGTGATAGGCACACCTGTATGCTTGTCGAGTGACTATCGGGGCATGCATTTTCCTGGTTACAATTGTCGGTACATGTTTTACTGTACCAGTACTTCTACCTGAAAATATTTTGTTGGATACATGGGCACACCTGTTTGGAGTCTCACTTACTTCATTTGTAGTTTCTTTTTATATATATTTATTTGAGGAGTTCTGAATTGTTATTTAACATTGGATAATTGTGCAATTATTTTCTAAGTATTCATTTATTTGTGTTGGTCGAAATTGGTGTGTGAGTAAAATATGTTCAGTATTCAACCTCCATCTTTTTTCTTAGCTGAACCAGGAGATCCTCCTGTTCGTTGGGAGTTATGGTTAGATTTATTTAAATCGTATGTGGAAGTATTGGAGGATGGCGAGCGTACGCTAGAGAGACATTTGTTGTTACTTAAACATCGATTGGGGGCTATTGGATTGAGAGAGATTAAAAATCTTCCGCCTGTAGATAACGTTAAGGAAGAAGATGTATAAAAATGTGCTTTGAAACAATTACAGGAGCGGCATGGCAGGGAGTTTAACATTATCATGGAGAGATATAAGTTTCACTCCAGGGAACAAATGGAGGATGAATCTATTGGCCAGTATACCAGAGAGTTGCATAGAAGGCAATAGGAAAGGAAATAAAGACAATTGTCCAGTATGTGCTGTGGGTGATGAAAGGGATTGAAAGGAAAAAAAAA
Source organism: Pleurodeles waltl (assembly GCF_031143425.1). NCBI lineage: Eukaryota > Metazoa > Chordata > Amphibia > Caudata > Salamandridae > Pleurodeles > Pleurodeles waltl. The sequence continues at coordinate 523,444,560 of NC_090437.1, read as the reverse complement.
GGTTGTAGTTCATTATGCAAGTGGTAGTAACAAAATTGGCATGACTGAGAATGCCAAGGCTTTAGAGTGTTTCAGGTGTGGTGCTAGTAAGCATGTTGCACAATTTAAAGGAGGTCCTGCTATTGGCAACATTTGTAATGCATGTAAGAAAAAAAGGACATTTTTCATGAGTATGTAAAGGTTTTGGAAAGAAAGTGAATTGTATTGTGGAGGGTTTTGATGACAATGAACTTGAATATGGTATGCAAAATATGGTGTTTAATATTCAGAGTGCCAACATTAAAGGGAGAAGTCTTCAGTTGCCCAAGTGTTGGTTAAGTCTTGATGGCATGCAGCTGGAAGTTATGTTGGATTTGTTTGCATAGTATACTATAATGGGGAAAACATTATTTAACCAGTTGTGGCCTGGCAGGGAATTGCAAAGCACAAAAAGAAGTCTATGTAGTTATTCAGGTCATAAAATTGTTATAGTAGGTAAAATGCAAGCAGAGTTTGAATTTGCTGGGAGGAAATGTTCAGGATATACTTATTGCTGAAAAAGGGACCACAATTTTGCATTGGCCACATATATCAGGACTTGGATTGAAAGTGGACCCTATTGCTAGTCCGCCTGTGTATGCTGTGAGGGAGTGTAGCTTACAGAGTTACTTTTAATTTATATTGTGATTTAAAAAAACATATTTCCAACAGTTTTCAGTAGTCAGTTAGGTAGAGTGAAGAATTTTCAACATACTATTGTTTTAAAAGAACATACCATTTCTGTAAGACAGAATTTAAGGAATGTTCCCTTTAAATATAGAGGGAAATTAAAGGACACGTTATGTGACTTGTGTGAAAAAGACATTATTAAACCTATCAAAAGCTCTGATTGGGTATCTCCAATTGTGATTTCAGTGAAATTGAGTGGAGATCTCAGGCTTCGTGTGGACTTACAATCACTCAATGATGCTATTTGGGTAGATGCTTTTCCATTGCCAAATTTACAGGAATTAATGTCATCCATTAGTGATGCCACAGTGTTTTCAACAATTGATTTGGCCAATGCTTACCATCAAATACATTTGAATCCAGATTCAAAACATTGTACAGCATTTATCACACCAGAAGGGATGTTTCAGTATAAAAGGATGCCATTTGGCTTGACCAGTGCATCAGCTGTTTTCCAAAGAGGATTATCCAAAGTGTTTTAAAACATAAATGGTGCAAAAGTATTTCAAGATTATGGCCCTCATTCTAACCGCGGCGGTAGCTGCCCGCCATGCGGTAACCGCCATATGGCCGCTCCGCGGTCAAAAGACCGCTGGGGCCATTTCAACTTTCCCGCTGGGCCGGCAGGCGCTAGCCAAGTTAGCGCCCGCCAGCCCAGCGGGAAAGGGGCCTGCAACACTGAAGCCGGCTCCGAATGGAGCCGGCGGTGTTGCAGGTGTGCGACGGGTGCAGTAGCACCCGTCGCGCTTTTCACTGTCTGCTAGGCAGACAGTGAAAAGCAGGCTGGGGCCCTGTTAGGGGGCCCCTGCACTGCCCATGCCGTTGTCATGGGCAGTGCAGGGGCCCCCAGGGGCCCCAGGACACCCGTTCCCGCCATCCTGTTCCTGGCGGTAAAAACCGCCAGAAACAGGGTGGCGGGAAGGGGGTCAGAATCCCCATGGCGGCGCTGCTTGCAGCGCCGCCATGGTGGATTTGGGCAACCAGGGGGAATCCGGCGGGAAACCGCCGGACACGGTTTTCTGACCGCGGCATTACCGCCGCGGTCAGAATGGCCCAGGAAGCACCGCCAGCCTGTTGGCGGTGCTTCCGTCATCCGCGACCCTGGCGGTTTTGTACCGCCAGGGTCGGAATGACCCCCTATATATTAATATGTGGAAAGGATAAGATTAAGCATGATTGCATTTTGAAGACAGTTTTACAAGCATTAAAGGACAACGGGTTAATGGTGAAAGAACGAAAATGTAAATTTGGAGAATAACAAGTTGAATATTTAGGTCATATTATTTCAAACACAGGCATTTGACCTAAGATCAACCACATAAAGGCTATTCGTGAAGCTCCAAAGCCTAAATGTAAGGAACAATTACTATCTTTTTCAGGTCTGACTGAATTTTATTCATGGTTTGTGGAAAACTATGCATCCAAAGTGGAAAATGTACGACCGTTACTGAGGAAAGATGCAACATTTTGCTGGAAAAAAGTACATAGTGAACAATGTGCAGCTATAAAAGAAGAAAGTGCAAATGCGTCTTGTTTAATATCATTTAATGAATGTTCAGAATGTATTGTATTTGCGGATGCTTGTGGGTATGGTATCGGTGCGGTATTCTCCCAACAGAAGAAAGGAAGTTTCTGGGTTGTTGCATATGCATATCGCGTTTTGTCTCATGCAGAAAGGAATTATTCTGTATTCGAAAGGGAATTGTTAGCTGCTACTTGGGCTGTGCAACGGTTTAGGATGTATATACGGGGGCGTAAATTCAAGATTTGCATGGACCATAAAACATTGGTCAAAATTTTGAGTTTGGGAGGTGGAAAAAATCTTACTCTGCGGTTAGCAATACTTGCTTTGAAATTACAAATGTATCATTATGAGATTTTGCATCTTCCAAGGAAGAATCATTGTGTAGCAGATGGGTTGTCTTTGGACAATGAAAGTGTTGAGGAGATTGATGATATTGAATGTGATGTGGCATTTACATATGATGATGTGATGTTTCTGCAAAATCAAAATGATAAAATGGAATTGGAGATATCTGAGGATGTGTGGATGACGGAAATGCAGAAAGATGAGATATTATTAAAGGTAAAGGAATTCCTCATGAAGGGGTGGCCATCAGAATGGTACTTGCAAGGTGAATGTGGTACATATTAGAATGTTAAGGATGAACTGTCAGTGTCTAATGGGATTATTTTGAGGGATGTCAAAATAGTACATCCTTATGGAATGTAAGGAACCATTGTTAGGTAGGGGCATGAAGGTCATGGGGGTATGCCAAGTACCAGGAGGAAAATAAAGAAACATTTTTGGTGGCCAGGTCTGGATGGTATTGTGGACCTTTGAGTAAGAGAGCGCAGTGTGTGTAAATTGAGTGATAAGACTGTCAAACCTTTTGTGGTACCTTTACAAATGGATGAATAGCCTAAAGGGCTGTGGTAGAAGGTGGGAATTGATTTCATGGCACTGTTTGGACCCTTTCATGCTAAGGAATCATATGCTATTGTCCTGATTGATTATTTTTCCAAATAGCCGGAGGTTCGCATGGTTAGCAATGTAACCACTGATACTGCCATTGAATTCTTGAAAGATGTATTTACTAGGGAAGGCATTCCTGAAACCCTTGTTTCAGATAATGGGGTACAACTTACATCTAGCGAAATGCAGTCCTTCTTGAAGAGTTGTGGGGTGAACCATGTGAGGGCCTTGTTGTACCATCCAGAAGGTAATGGTCAGGTTGAAAGGTTTAACAGGGTAGTCAAGGAGGCTATACAGTTAGCATTAGCATCCAATTTATCATGGAAAGAGGCTATCCAAACTATGTTGTTATCTTACGGGATTACACCCTATTCTGTTACAGGAAAGACACCTTTTGAGCTATTGAGAGGAAGGAAGCCGTCTTCTAAATTAATTCCCTGGTGGTTGAAGAATAATAGACTAAATGAGACGTTACAGAGGACTATATTTCTATGAGGAAACGAGTACAAGAGTATCATGGTAGAGTGCTGAATTGAATTAATTATGGGAGGTCCATACCTCACATGATGGTTGGACAGTACGTATGTGTGAGGAATCCTGGGTTAATAAGCAAAGGAGCTGCTCAGCGGTCGAATCCTATGAAGATTGTGAAGGTTTTGGATGGTGCTGCTAAGCTTGAAGATGGGAGAATCCGTAATTTTAATTTGCGGAATGTGAGTTTGTGCAAAACGATTAACATACATGAGGGGGGAGAGTACAGCAGGCAGGATGATGTTAATGGGTATTTATGGGGAAATGATTCTGTGTTGCAATCTGATGTGGTGCATTCTGATGGTGGTGGTGATGATTTTGGGTACAGTACAGGAGATGTGCCTATTCGATGTGCTGTTCGCAAAAGTCAAAGAGAAAGAAAAAATTACCGAAGTACCTTAAAGAATTTGTGATGGAAGTTTATTAATTCAATTTTTTATAGTAAATGCTATTTATTTGTCTTTATCCTGAAACATATGTTGTGTAAAAAATATATATATATATAAACGTTTTGTTTTATTGTTTAAAAAAAATGGTTTGTTGAGGGGGAAGATTTGGGGTGATTAAAATGTTAATAGGTAATAATAGGATTGGAATATGGGAATAGAATGGTTGGGAAGGGATTTGTGGCATTTGCTGTGGGCAGTTTCTGGTGCGTGTTGTGCAGCGGCATTGCTCCTTACTTCAAACCGCATCTTGGAAACAAAAAGATAATATTGAATCTTTTAATTACGAGTCCTCCATTCTTCACAGTATGACACTGAATTGAAGTTGATAATGTCATCCTACAACAATGTTGTACACAATGCATCGCCAACCTCTACATCAGCATGGTAAATATATAAAACATGGGAGCTTGCTATGCCTGTTCAAAAGAGGGCTCTTAGTTCCTTATTGCAGTCTATTCGTAATAACAAAATGTTGCAGCTGCTCAACTGTAATACGTTTTTACAGTCCGGTTGTGATGTCATAATGCCTTCTGGCTGACCAAGCAGCCGGGGTGAAAGATAGGTCACTTAGGGCAGATTGGTAAAAAGTGTTGCTGCTATTAATTAAAATACGGCGTCACCATGGCGGTAGTTAGGGTTACTAGCATCATAATTTTTTACGTTAGTCCGGTGCTTTGCAGGATTAGCATAACATTTTTTTACACTAATCCTGCAAAGCACCCAGAGGCCCATTGAAAGCAATGGACGCCTCCTTTTAATGCCTGCACTGAGCAGGATTTAAAAGTGCCGAAAAAATTGTGATTTCCTTGCGCCATATTTTTTGCCCTCTACTCAACAGGGGAACACCCCCATTGTATACATTATGCCTGGTGCACGCATAATGTGGCGCAAAGGGTTACAAAGTGGCGCAATGCATGCATTGCGCCACTTGTAAATATTGCACGGCGTTTTTGGCCTTCTAATGCCACATTAGTGTAAAAAAATTACTCTAATGTGGTGTTAGAATGGACAAGGCCCTCTTAAATCCTTGCCTTAATGTTATAATAGATGCAGTTTAAACAAAGCATCAAAACACAAACAGCCTTTTCATTCTGTCAATCATTTTTTACACAATGGAACAGTGATGTGCAGAAACGAGATATTTATGGGTGCATGTTAATTTTTGCACACTAAAGGTAATTTAAGGAAAAAAGAATATCTCTGCATGTATCTACATATTGTGAGCACATCCTCTTTTTATTCTGACAGACATTAAACTGATCTTAACATTTTAAAACAAATTATGCTCTATTGTTTGATGTGTTTACTTTTGCACTAGTTATTCTTTTTGTTCTTCATCTCTTCCATTATACTTTTGCTTTCATATGAAAGATTTAAAGTGATTTGAGGAAAGGGTGATGGTGTGACTCATATCATATACAGAATAAAATACCCACTGCCATACATGCTAAGGATAATGCAAATCACCTCATATTTTCGTGACCTTATAAAGCAACTCCGCCTTCAGTATTATTCTGCTGTATGTTCACATAACTCCTTTGTAACTTGCAAGCATCCTTATGTATGGCGGGGTTATTTTATCCTAGGTATCATAACTATTGTTACGTCCCCAGCAGCTTACCTAGTGGTTAGCTGGATATAGCTGACGCAAAATGTGGGGCAAAATGATGGCTAAGTCACCCAGCAATTCACAGGGACAGGGAAAGGGCAGGAATGCCCCATATTTGAAAGAATACAGTGCATTACTTTATTTGTTCCTTTGCAGTGCTGTTTTGGCTACCTAGTGCTTATTCAGGCACCCTGGCACTATGGTGCAGGGTGTCTGTATTGTAAGGAGGATTGTTTCTGTGCATGAATGGACACTTTCCTGCACAAAAGCAATTCCCAAGGCATTTTCCTCTTTCTATGTGTGCTGCACAATGCAGCACACATAGAAGGAAGAAAACCTGGCAAAGTACAGCATTTTGGCCCATTCCCAGGTCTACACTTCTAGAAAATCCTTCCAGTAAACCTGGGAATGCGTCAAAATCCATCCATGTTACCTGGAAATGCCCATGTAATACATCTCTAGTGCAAAGTAATGGGGGTGAACCACAGTGGCACTTAAGAATTATTGCAAACATGAATTTAAATTGGAGATATCTGTGAATCGAGTAATATGTACACTGGTGTACTTCAACCACAATTAAATATTACAAAATGGTGCAGTAACGACAGAGCCAGTAAGATACCATTTGAGACTGATAAAAGAGACTTTGGGAAATTGCTTTAAGTCATTTAAGTTTTTCCTTTTGCTTTACAGAAATTGTAGGAGCGAGAGTACGGATCTTTGATATGATGTTGTCATCCATTGGAGGGATGGAGAAGGATTCACTAGCTTTATATAGGATGACAAGGACTGATCGAAGACTAAAACAAAAGTGAGATAAAAATGATCATTTATTACTTTGAGAATTTCAGAATGTCAGATAAAAATGAGAAGTTTGCTAAAAATTTAACAGAATGACAGCTGTCCCACATGGATAAAGCCTTATAGTTTGATGTATGAGCCAGGAAACACATAAAATATTGTGAAATATTATTTTGACACAATGATGGAAAGCCCTGGGAAGCCTGCTAAGAGTGGAGCAATTTAATAGGGCACCATACCACAAGAGATGAGCCAGTCACAACCATAAAAAGATTGCGTCTTGGAAACTGTCATCTTTATTATGTTTAGCTGAAGTTTCAGAAATGAAACAATCGAAGACATCCACTTCTCCATTACGTGTAAAGTTTCTATCATTCACAATGTTTATCAAAAATGCCAATTGTGGCTTCATTCTGAAAAATTATTATGGATACATGCATTAAATAATTCATTTTATTCCGTTTTTGCTTTTAAAAGGTAACTGAGATTAGGGATTGGTACCGGTCAAAGAAAGGTCAGGTAATACTAGGTCTTTTATAGTGTGGGAGGGATGTGTCATTACAAACATCACAGTCTGTGATTACATGTGTAAAGGAAAGGGGAAGGAGAGCCCTGGGACCGAACAAGAGAGAGAGTGAGAGAGAGTCAAAGTGGGAGAGACAGCAATATATAGATAGAAAGAAAGAGAGTTACAGAAAAAAGCAGAGAGAGCCTGAGACCAAAACAGAGAAAGATTCATAGAGGTATGTAAAGACTAAATGACACAGAAAGAAAGAGACAGAGCGAAAGAGAGGGTGGGCCTGCACCAGGCTCCCTCATATCGGGGGTTTCGCGCATATGGCGAGTTTTTTTTCGGGCTGGTGCATTGGGGGGGCAGAGGCGCAATGGGCCTCCAGCCCCTCTGTTAGGGCGCAGTGATTGGTTTTGATGTCCGCGTGACATGGGAAGCACTGGTTAGTGCTTCATTATCACGTGGTCACTTCGCGCACGTTAGCCCTGCCCATACAAAGTGCTGTGGGGCAGTGAGTGGACCTTTTGTTCTTGCTTGCTGCCTCACCTATGTCACTGCCACCCCTTGACCAACCCAGATGGAATTTTGTGGTAACCAGACAGAATTTTACATTTTGTGGCAAACGCAAGCATTTTGGTTGTTTTGCTTTCTCTCCCTTACAGATACGCTCCACTTTGCGCTCTGCATCAGGAGTGATTTACAGCATCAGCAGCCCAGCTGACTCCTGACTGGGGGCTGCACACTTCTGTTCACCTGACCCACATTTTTACCCAGTGGCGGCTCCGGTGCTGGGCTCCGGAGCTGCAGATGGGGGGCAGTAAATTTGTGCTGGTGTTATTTCTTTCCTTTCTCTTTTTGGAAGCATTTTTCATTGTAAGGCAGTGCTTGTTTGGGAGGCTCTTTGCAGGGCTATAGGTAAACACGTGGATTTAGGATTGGGGCATTTTGGGGGCTTTTGTGTCTGGCATTTATTGCACCAATTAGTGGGCAGCTCGCAATGTGGTTATTTAAGAGAATATAGTACAACTCACGTTTTAGGGGTCTGCTTGGCCTGGACTGTATAGTATTGGTGGCATCATGTCTGGGAGTGCCGGAACAGTGCCAAATGCTCATGAACAGAGGCATTGCTGGTGGTCTTGGTGCTTAGGATGGATGCTATGGACCAAGCAATTGCGTTTTCATAATTGCAACCACCCATGTTGCCTGGGGATGAAGTTGAGAGGCCTAGGAGGGTGGGAGTGTCTCCCAAGGAGGAATGCCCCCTGGTCCTGAAGATGGCCCATGTGAATGCAGGTGTAAGTGGGGTTTGTAGACGCAGGCAACAGTTGTCCCTAGTACATCAGGGTGAAGTGTACTAGTCTTTAGTTGTGGCACTGGTGGGTCTGACCCCGACTCCAGATAACTCTGGCCAGGTGACTGTGCAGTGCAATGGCACAGTGGGGACAGGGATGGCTTGGCAGGGATGCTGTGGTCTGACACCCTGCTACAGCTAATATGGGCCAGGCTTCAGTACACGGCAATGCCCCAGCAGTAACGGGATTAGCAGCAGCTGGTGGCATTGTGCAGGATGTTGGTGGGGGTATGGCTATTGGGGTGACTTCCATGGGAGGGTCTGCCCAGTCAGATTTGTCGGCTAATGTGGCAACTGTCCGCCCTCCTAGTGTGGGGCACATTGGTGGACACTAATGAATGTGATGTTATGTCTTAGAGAGGGCTAGGCGCTTAGTTAGCCACCTGGGTGGCACAAAGGGCAGTCAGGGTACCGCTTGCTGCTACTGCAGCCCTGATAGGGAGTCAGGCTCAACATACTGGGGGGCTTCCGTGCAGCCAACTTACCAAATGCCTACTGCGTCTGGTACCTCTATGAGTGGCAATGCACCTGGGGGGGCTGAAGTGACAGTGACGTCTCCCCCATTCAGGGAACTGCTACTTCAGGTACGAGGCCCTCTTTACCGGCTGTGGGTTTGGGTGATATTCACTGTGGCCATGATCAGCTGGATATGCATGTGTCTATAAAGGTGAAAGTGAAAATATTGAAGGGTGCGTATGTGGACATTTTTGACTTGCTGGTGGCTAAGTCTGAGATTGAACAGGCCAAGTTTTGTAAAAAATGTTCACACTCTATGGATTGTGGCCATGGCCATAAAAGAAAAAGGTGGAATAAACTCTGGTGAATTGTGTTAGAGCTTTCTCAGCTTATCAGGCCATTATGGCAGAAAGCTTCAATGACCTGGGAGCTCATCTGGTGTATGATAAGAATAGGATTATGAGTGCTCATGATGAATATGTTGGGTTGGCCTGGAAGGACTATGATAAAGAGTTCAGGGGGGTTAAAGCCAATAGGCCCACCCTGGGTTAGACCCAGATTGATAACCCCACCTGGCTGCGTTATATGAAACGGCTCAACACTACCAATAAGGAGCCCTTTTGAGTAGCAGCAGGGTCTGCAAATAGTCCAGCTGGAGTGGGAGAAAAGAAAGGGGCTTTTTGGGATTTCAACCAACGTACCCATACCCAACCTCTGGGAAGTTGTAGATTCAAACATTGTTGTTCATTCTGTGGATTGGCATCCCACCCTGAATCCAAGTGTTATAAAACGTCCAAGGAAAAGGGAGCCAAAAATCTGGAATTAATATTTTGAATTTTGTGAAGTTCCCTCACTAGTTAATTTGACAGCAATGACCTCCTCACTCAATACTTACACTAACCATTCCATGTTCCTTGGCACAGACATTGTATGAGGGTTTTAAGGAAGGCTTCTAGCTGATAGTTATGTGGACTCCTCTTACTGTAGAAATCAGCAATCTCAGAGGTTCAACCCAGAGGTGGCCAGGACAGAGATTCAAAAAGAGCTGAGTCTGGTTCAGGTGGTGTGTCCCTTCGAACTAATTCCACTTGATGGCTTTGTTTGTTCCCCTCGGCGGTGTTTCCTTAAGAAGATCAAGGAGAGTTTAGATTTAAACATAACCTATCGGCTTCCAAGTGTTACTCTGTGAATGAAGCTACTGATAGGGCTTTATGTTCGGTTAAGTATGCTTCCCTTGATCAGGAATTTCTGATCATATGGGAGCTGGGATCTAGGGCCCTTTGATGAGGTCTGATATTGAGTCTGCTTTCAGTTTGCTCACAGTCCACCCTCAAGATTTTCATCTGCTAGGTTTCCAAATTGAGGGAGACTTTTACTTCGATGAGTGTACGCCTATGGGCCTCTCCATGTCCTCTTCCTACTTTGAGAAGTTAAGCACATTCCTCAAATGGGTTTTCAAGCAGAAGTCCGGACACCAACAATTGCTAGATGATTTTCTCTTCCTAGGCCCACCTGGTACTGAGTGATTGGCTGAGGTCATGGTTTTTTTTCAGGGTTTGGAAAAGGTATCAAGATTTCCACTGGAGAAGGTAATTTCCTTTTGCTAGGTCCTGCAGGCATGCCTTCGAGCTAAGAAGGTCATATTGCACCAGTTACAGGTTTTCATGTTGCAGATCATTACAATAGGGCACCCCTTCTCCCGATCCATTGCCCAAGCAATGTCAAGGTTAAAGGTAAAGCATCAGGCTGTCCAGTGAAGTCATGCAGGACATGAGAATCTCAGAGTCATTCCTGTGGGACTTTAATAGAGCAGTGGTGTGTCCTGGGCATCCCAGAACCAATTAGGAACTGGGTCTTTTTACCAATGCAGTGGGTAGCAAGGTGTTTGGCACAATTTTGGGGACAGTATGGTGTGCACAGCAGTGGCCCAAGGAAATGGTGCAGACTGGGTTGGTTACTAACACTGATTTTCTTGAGCTGTTACCAATCCTCGAGGCATTGTCTATTTGGTCAAGCAGTTCCGCAATCAGTCTGTTGTGTTCTGGTATGATACTATGACAGTGGTGGACTGCATCAATAAGCAAGCTGCGATGTGTAAGATGATTCTGAGGGTTCTGAAAGAAATTGTAGTGCTGTGTTTGAAATTGAGTGTACTCATCAAAGCCAAGCATGTGCTGGGAATATTGAACAATGCTGCTGATGCCTTTCTTTGTTTCAAAATGCAGGCTTGCAGGTTCCATTATCCATGAGCAATGGAGTTCCCCACACCTTTCCCGGACCATCTGTGGTGGCCCAAGATTACCAGACCTTGTGGCAGCTAGTTTAGTGCCCAGGACCAGGTGGGCCAATGAGGGGGCACTCAGGGCAATATTTATACTTTTTGACGCAAAACTGTGCCAACGCAGTTTTGCGTCAAAAAGTTTAACGCCGGCTAATGCCATTTCTTTGCTCCACCCGGGTGTCAAATTTATACTTTGACACTCCGTGGCGCAAACCACGGGTTAGAGTAATTTTTTTTACTCTAACCATTGCGCCACATCATAAAGCAAAACAACGTTAATGCGGTGAAAATGACTTTAATCCGGTTTACGATGCCGCAAACCGAATTGGCACCATTTTTCCCCGCAAGTGCATCAAAAAGTGGCGCAAACACAGCAAAATGTGCTAAGGAGCCCCAAAATGGATCCCAGAAGCCAGGAGAGACCCCAGGAAGACTCCAGTCGACCAGGAACCAGCCAGGAGGACCAAGACAAGACCCAGGAGAGGGAGAAGAAGAAAAGGAAGTGTTGTTTCAGTGCAGAGGAGCAGGAAATACTGGTGAAAGAGGTGACATAACACCAGCATCAACTTGTTGTCACCTCAAAATTGCCAATTGGGAGGAGAAAGGCAATTCGGCAACAAATTGTGGATAAGATAAACAGTGTGGCAGAAGTACAGGGAACAGTCACTGAGTGCAAGAAACGCTGGCATGACTGCAAGCGCAGGACCACGGAAAAGATGGCAAGGAACAGGAAGGTAGCACTGCAGACTGGACGTGGGAGTCCAGAACTGCATGAGGCCCTGGACCAGATGGAGGAGATGGTGGCAGCCGTCATCCCAGAGGAAATGGTCACAGGGATTCAAGGATAGGACAGCGCAGACTTCCAGGAAACCACACAGATGCAGGGTAAGTTGCATGGGGGACAAAATTGCCTAAATGTTTACTGTAAGCGGGGGGGACATACCTACTACACAAAGCATGTCAGCCCTGAAAATCAGGCAGTGGGAAGGGCAAAGGGGCACGGCACCGTGCATGGGCTTTGCAGGGGAAACCAGGGGCACAGCACAACACTACACCAACAACCTTTTCATGTGGGTACTCTGCCATGCCAAGGATGATGGAAAGGCAAAGCCAGTCCAGGAGGGTAGGGTACAACATAAAACTGAGCAAAACAAATAGTGGAGCACTCATGTATATAGATTCCTAAATTTTACCAGGATCTGTTTTAAATCAACTATTCATTTAGTCAAAATGTCCATTTATAAATTACTTATTATACAAAAATGGAAGTAGGTATATGGCTAATTAAGTCAAGTACATCATTTATTAAACATAGACATACATCCATAACAGCATACATTGATTATCTTACAATCCAAAAAATGACATTGAAAAATGTACAAATATTTAACCAGATATATATATTTTTTTTATAAACATCACAAGTTATGATGAATAACTATCAAAAAGTCTGATAAAAACAGTCTTCACAAATGTTGACAGAATTCAGTCAATAGAGAGAGTTGACAGGATACAGCCGACATGTGTTTTGTCCTGTTCTAGGCTTTTCTCAAGGCTCTTAATATGTCTTATAATCCACTGTCTTCTATAATGATACTGGTAATCTTCTAATTAATTAGCAAATATAAGCACCCTTCGTCAACAATCTTGATCCAAAGCGTCAATATAGCTGGAAACTTACATCTCAGGTATAGCCACTTTAATACTCGAAAAGATATATAAATGACCCCTTTCTGTTCGGCAAAATTCTGAGCAGATCTTGTGGACGCATCATATGCGCTTGAACGGCGAGTGCGTTCAAGCGCATATGATGCGTCCACAAGATCTGAGATGGAAGTTTCCAGATATATTGAAGCTTTGGATCAAGATTGTTGACGAAGGGAGCTTATATTTGCTAATTAATTAGAAGATTACCAGTATTATTATAGAAGACAGTGGATTATAAGACATATTAAGAGCCTTGAGAAAGTCCTAGAACAGGACGAAACACGTGTCGGCTGTTTCCTGTCAACTCTGTCAATTGACTGAATTCTGTCAACATTTGTGAAGACTGTTTTGATCAGAATTTATGATATTTATTCATCATAACTTGTGATGTTTATAAAAAAAACATTTTCTGGTTAAATATTTGTACATTTTTCAATATAATTTTTGGGATTATAAGATAATCAATTTATACTGTTATGGATGTATGTCTATGTGTAATAAATGATGTACTTGACTTAATTAGCCACATACCTACTTCCATTTTTGTATAGTAAGCAATTTATAAATGGACATTTTGACTACATGAATAGTTGATTTAAAACTGATCTTGGTAAAATTTAGGAATCTATATACATGAATGTTCCACTATTTGTTTTGCTTAGTATACAAATAACTGGTTTAAATGCTTTTTATCCCAGTATATGTGCTATGGCAACAGGCACATGTTTAGTGTTTGAGCACTCGACATTTAGACATTCACACTAGCAGAAATGTGCAGCTAAAATATGGTCACTGTTGCCTTAACTTGCATTACAACATAAAACGGGCCTGCTGTCACACGACAGCTGGTATTGTCACAACATGAACTAGGGCTCAATTTCCAATCTCAGGCCATATATGCAAGTGATATTTACCATTAACAACAGTTGCCACTACCACCTGTACTGTGTGTGCAGGTCAAGTAGCTAATGGCAGTTACGTGCCCATGGATCAAATACACCCAAAATAGAGCGTTCCGGATGACGACGTTATCAATCCCCTGTAATTCCTAACAAAGTGAAAATCCTGTCAAATGCTCATGTCTATAGGCGCTATAAAAATCAGGTATTGTTACTTACATAATGAAGTACACACCAGTAATGTCATACCCATGCTGGACATTCCAGGGTCTACCCCGTGCCTGTGTTACAATAGCTGCAATGCCACCTTGCAACATCCCAACTGTTATACTACCAAGACAACAGCATTGAGGAGGAGTACATATGTGTCTAGCTAGTTAAACACACCAGCACAGTCATAAGAGGAAATGGAACATCGCCAGGCCCATCATTACATTCCAATGTAGCACACATTCCCCAACATTAACATTACACACTACCAATGATGACACCTGTATTGTGCCATGCCAATGCTATACATAGTATGTGCTTGGTCTCAGCAACATATAGATGTATGTGAAATATCCAAGACTGGGTCAGTTCCATATTGTTAAGTGTGCTGCAAGTGTCATCAGAACCCCAAAAGCCATTGCAAGGCCTCACCATGCTAATGGAAGTAGACGGAGGGTTGAGTCAGACAATAAGGTGGCAACATACAATTTGGACAGGACCTACACCTAGAGGATGTGATGCAGGCAATTCCCCAAACTGCCCACACTACATGTGACGTGCAGGTGGGGCATAGGCCTGGGAGAATGCTAATATTAATGACAGGAACAATGAACACGGACCAAGATTACAATGTCTCACTAATAGGAAGTCAGTGACGTCACATTACAACTGCCACAACACAAGCACACTAATTGTACAATATCTCATTGCAGAGGACAATGGCTCTCCTGTGGATATGCCTGTCCTCGACTTCCCTGATTACATGGATGATGAGCTGAAAACATTAGCCAGCATACCCTCCAAGATGTCCTTGGAACCCTCCAGACCCCACCTTCAGTCGCAAGGAGGTGTACAGATACAGCAGCCATCACAGAGGAACCAACCACCACCCCAATAGTATGACCTGCCAGCTCCACCCCAGCTGAGGACTCTGAGGACACTGGTTACACCTTTGAGAGGACAGTGGTGGGAGTACAGTGGGAGCTGGCCAAGGAGGTGCGAGTGGGGATGCAAAATATGGCAGCCAGCCTTGAGGGGATGCGCATGTGCATGATGTCATCTGCAGAATAGCAGCAGCCATGCAAGCACTATCATCCCTCCTGCAAAGACTATAACAATGTGTGAGGGATTTCACCGCAGCAGTTAGGAAGTTGGCACAGCACCTGGCATTCCAAACCTTTCACTGTGTGCACGAATGCAGTCATGACTCCCTCAGGGCCGTCCTGGCTGCCTACCACCGTGATGTAGCTGCTATACTCAAGAACCAGCAGCTCATCCTTGCTGTAGTAATTCCCTTAATAGCCCCACAGTTGGCAGCTACCAGGAATTCTGACTCCACGTCATCAAACACTGAAGTGTGTGTTTCCCCTTCAAACCCACCACCACCAAGGGCAGAGGAGACAAAACACACATCAGAAGATGAAGACGTGGAACAGATCACCTTTACCCATAGGAGTACCCGGTAGCACAAGTTCATGCCACATGGGCACTGATATTCTAGGTCCTGTGCTTGTTAACATGCCAGTCTTGCTACAGTTGGTAACATGCAGTGTTCTCCAGAACACTGTTTACCTTAACTCTGCAATTGTCTCTCACTACCTCATTGGCAATTCATGTACCTCTGCACTGAATGACACTTCACCCCAGCATGTCCAATGACATGTCCCTCACCATTTCACGTGTGTTGCATCACAATAGAAGGCCTCACACTAATGGACTTACAATCCTGGACTATGTTAATATTGCACTACAACACTTTAAAATAAATAGCACTTACACAACCTTACACAACCACCTTGTCTCTGTGTAATGTGACACATCAACTGTGTAGGAGATTTGTGAAGTATGTCACATGTCAATGGCCATAGAATGTCAACACAACAGTGTTGAAATAATGTGGGCTGATAACTATGCACTGGGGTCTGGATTTTATCATCATCTGTGCTTCCTTAGGCTTATTTCAGAAGTGAAATTAAAACAAACAGTATAATGCTGTGTAGAACAGAAAAAGTCAGCTTCAAAGTATGTATAAGCTGAAACTCAATGTGGCCAACATGCCCTTCATGACAATTTTATGTATGTGACATCTGACTATAAACTTTAGTCACACACACACACCATACAGCAGGAATGGATGTGTATGAGTTTATGGACAAATACGTAACCTGGGTGTACAAAGTAAGAAATTATAATTGTTAGTTATGTATACAGAACTACATACGATTATACTATCACTCAGCTTATCAGTGTTCACATGAACATCAGGCTGCAGGCAGACGTCCCACAGTGCCCAAGATTCCAATTCAGGACTCAAATGATGACAGATTTAAAAACACATCAACCTTTACAAAACATTGCGAACCATTTTAACCTTGAGTGGTGGGTGCAATGGATGGCAGATGCATTGAGAAGTAGCTTTGTTGTAGCTGCAAATGTGACAGCTCATTTGGAATTGGGAATAACCATGTCAATAATGGGATTCTGATGCAGGATGGAACACAAATGCAAATACTAAATTGATACTGTACACCCATGCCAAGGCCCTGATCCCCAAGCATATGACATATACTGTAAAGGAGTACCTAGCTCTTTATTTTACAGTAATAAAGGAAACTTCAACTAGGGGAAACACCTTAACTAACCTAACCTATCCTAACTATACATTACCCACAACTGGCCCTAACTACCCTAAGCTAAACTTACTTATCACATTTAACTAAACACTCTAAACATCAACCCCCCACCCCATTATATAACGGGACACATGTAGGACAACATATACTAACCCAAACACATACAAACGTATCCTAAACAAATATATATATTTTTGTATTTTTTAAATATTTGTTTTGTATTTTTTTATACACATAAACCCCAACATCATCCCCTACCCACCCACCCACAAAATAAAAATGTAGTAATATAACCCCCTCCACCCCCAACCCACTTATACTAACTAAACTAACAGCCTACTCTAACCAAAACCCACTAAAGATAAAATCGAGGAAAGAGGAGGGAGTGGAGGGAATCATGGGTGATGATCCATTGTTCACAAATTGGCCCTCTGAAGGATTTTTTTGATACCTCGCATTCTCCTGCTATTGCGGGACACCTCCTGCTGCAGCCTGTCCATCCTGCACAACATTCTTTGCATGTCACGTTTCAGTGTCTGAAATTCCACATTGTCTATCACAGCAGCTGGGGTTGTCTGTGTACCACTTGTTGATGCCATTTCTGATGCCGGTGCCATGGTTGGAGGGGGAGGTGAAGGAGTTGCTGCTTGTGGGCCTGGAGCAGATGACTTTGAGGGCTGTGCTACAGTGGCTGTCATCCTTGGGGCCACTGTGGTCTGAGCTGCGGTGGTGTTGGTGGCTGATGTGGGCAAGGCTGGCTCCCCTTGGGCAAATGCCCTCCAGACCCCTGTGGCTCCCTCATGGTGATAACAACATGCCATATTGCGGAACCCATCCTCCACATCTAGTATGTGGCGGTAACGCACTGCCTGCCTCTGGAATTCCCTTATCGCCTGGGAATTCATGTTGGCAGCTGTCAAAATAGAGAAAGCCAAACATTAGTGACATCATTGTGTGATACATCTACAGATGATATTCTAACACTTCATCAAAAATAGCACATACAGTCCAAATCACAGCACATATGATAGAATGTCCCTGAGGAATGACATGCCAACGCAGCCTACACATCTACTAACAGCACAGCAATGCACAACAAGGTGTGTACTTATTTAAATGATCTGTGCATCTTTGTACTGCTATTAGTCACATAACAAATGCTGCAAGTACTCCACATGTGGCAGGACAACTAGTGACTATCTTCTGGATGGCAATCAAGGCCCACAATACCTGTGATTTGTATATGGAACTGGCTAGACGGTGTGCACTTGCTAATCATGAGGGGGCATTGTAGTTTGGAACACAGGAATATTTGAATTACACGTCTGTCTTCTACACTGGGATCATCACACCTAGGTACACATATTTCTGATCCCTAACCCTGTGCCTCAGAGGGGGGATGGACATGCAACACATACTGTCAAACATCAAGGACAGCTGGGAAGCTTTGGACAGCTGTACATAGGTTTAGTCAGTCCACCACAGGTATGGAGGGCTGCCAACTAGGATTGACTCAAACATTGGACAATTACATCCACACTAATTTTCTAAATGTGGACAATTGTCTACATCATTACATCTCACTGACACCTTTCCAAAATCATGCACATTGATGCAAGCACCAATATGGCCTTGACCTCCATGCACGCCTATGACATTTCACTCAAGTGCCACATAAACGGAGCACAACATGTGGAGCTAGATGCTGCCGGAAAGTCAACCGTACAGTCCTACATGTTCATTACTTAACAGGGATACTCAAGTTCATGGGTAAGACTTCGGTATCACTGGTCTGTGTGAATCAGAGTATGACTTTCTGAATAAATCATGACACTGGCCACCTCCAAATTACTCATTGGCATACATGTAGCAACTAATCACCTAGTTCACCTGCCCATGCCTATAGCGCAGCACTCAACTCCCGATATATGACTCTCTGCCACAAAGGGGATGATTCTAAGTCCGGCGGGCGGCGGAGGCCGCCCGCCAGACTTCCCCCACCAAAATACCGCTCCGCGGTCGTAAGACCGCTGAGGGTATTTTGGGATTTGCCCTGGGCTGGCGGGCGACCGCCAAAAGGCCGCCCGCCAGCCCAGGGCAAATCAACCTTCCCACGAGGACGCCGGCTCAGAATTGAGCCGGCGTAGTGGGAAGGTGCGACGGGTGCAGTGGCACCCGTCGCGTATTTCAGTGTCTGCAATGCAGACACTGAAATACTTTGTGGGGCCCTCTTACGGGGGCCCCTGCAGTGCCCATTGGCATGGGCACTGCAGGGGCCCCCAGGGGCCCCGCGGCACCCCCTACCGCCATCCTGTTCCTGGCGGGAGACCCGCCAGGAACAGGATGGCGGTAGGGGGTGTCAGAATCCCCATGGCGGCGGAGCGCGCTCCGCCGCCATGGAGGATTCTGTAGGGCAGCGGAACACCGGCGGGAGACCGCCGGTTTTCCTAGTCTGACCGCGGCCGAACCGCCGCGGTCAGAATGCCCTGCAGGGCCCCGCCGGTCTGTCGGCGGTGCTCCCGCCGACCCTGGCCCCGACGGTCTGAGACCGCCGGGGTCAGAATGACCCCCTATATGTGTGCCTGTGTTGTATGTAGGTTACATATTCCACATTGGCAGTGTACCCGAAGCCGTATATGCCCTCTATGACAACATGATGGCCAGGATCCTGTGTGTTACTTGATGACAATGTTACGCTAAACATGGATTGGCCATTTATCTAAATCTAACCACAAAAAGATGTATGCTGACAGTGTAAAATTTGATCATCCTTCA
Organism: Pleurodeles waltl; assembly: GCF_031143425.1. Classification (NCBI taxonomy): domain Eukaryota; kingdom Metazoa; phylum Chordata; class Amphibia; order Caudata; family Salamandridae; genus Pleurodeles; species Pleurodeles waltl. The sequence continues at coordinate 523,425,163 of NC_090437.1, read as the reverse complement.
CTGAATGGATGGGCACAGGTGTAGTCATTGCACCTGAAATGTGTTACTCTGGGCCCTGTGTACCTACATCAGGTATTGTAAATTACACTTTGCCAGATTCATTAACTTAGAATTGCCAAGTTGGGTGATCTGTGGTAATACAACCAAACTGACATTGTCCGCTATTTAGGACATGGGTTAGCAATTGTCCTACTTCTGCAGTCTTGATGAGGTAGGTCTCTATTTGAAAGCACCTTGGCAATGGTGGCACTCACAGGAATGCTGGCCTGCTGATCTCAGCATACCACCATGTCTGTGATAGCCTTCATACTGAGAAGTTAATAATTGTACATGTGCTGCACAATATCAGCACGGGTGTACCAAATGTAAAATAACAAACTCTTTTGTCACTTTAAATGTATGATGGAAGCAGTCAGTGGTCCCTTGCACAACATCATGCAAATAAATAGTTTGTGACCATGCATTCACAAAGTTCAGGGATCCCATGATGACCCATTCACTTTAGAAAATAGTTTGGCTATAAAGTGACACAGATGGCAATTGCACCAGCTCTGTACTAGCAATTGTGCCCAAGGCAAAAATGTTGTGGGGCTATGCTACTCAATGATAGAATTTGTACGCCTACTCCGAAAAGCCACGAGATGAACCTGTTTAGTGCTACTGCAATCTGGTAGCATCCGGGCACAATTAGGTTTGGCAATGTGAAAGATTTTCTGTCCAGACGTAAACACACAGAAACAAATAACTTAGGGCCAGATGTTTTTTAAAAAAATTTTATGTGTAGCATAGGTTTCATTAGTGTACGCTACAGCTATGTAAAGTAGCACAAAATATTTTGATGTTAGCAAGTGTGCTATAGTTTGGCACCCATAAATAATTCAAATGCTGCACAAACAAAGTCGAAATATCAGCCTAACATATTAACAGAGGTTAGGAAGATCTTTTTACGTATGGACATGAATACTGTTCAGACATATTTTAAAACAATGGGGAATACATTGGTTCCTTGTATTAGCATGTGAAATACATCCCATTCCTGGTACACTCATAGGCTCTGAATCATAAAGTGATTTGTGCCACATTGCCATCATCTATTGATGCCAAAGCGGCACTAATTTACAAGATAAAGTTGTCTTTTTAAGTTTGTGCAGCTTTTGCATCAACAAATGACGGTAATGCGTTGCAAAAATTTTATAAATCTGGGCCATTGTTTGTTCAACTTACATTCCACATGTCCACAAACATTGCATGCAGCATGTCACAAAATCTGCTAATGTCACTCCAGGGCATTGTACTATACACATTAGTCAAATTTGTACTCATCAACAGGGCCACCAATCACCACACCCAGGTGGTCCAGCAGATCCTGCTCTCGGGCCACCAGGTCAGCCAAGCGATGTTTTAATTGGTGGTCGTTGCGCTGGCTGTTGAAGAGTCTTCTTAGGTGGAACAGCACCTTTTCCCATCTGATACTCCTAGCCTCTGTGTGATACCCCTGTATCACCCTGCCCCCAGCCTCCAAAATCAGGGGAAAGAAGTGGCACACCAGCCACACAAAAGCCCCCAGCTCCTCCTCGCCCATTCTCCCCAGACATGGCCTTCCCAACATCTCTACAACAGGATAGGAAAGGGTAAAGAGGGAAAAACAGGGAAAGGATGTATGGAAAGGAAACTTACTGAGCCCACAAACAGCCCAACAATACCCCAACTAACAATACCCACTAACACACTCCCAACAGAACAAAGACAAATCTAATCTAAAAAAATGACTAAAACACACTTACACTGATTAACACAGACACTTACAAAACAAACAGAATACAATGGCAATAGCCCACAGGAGACAAAAGCACAATATTCACAAAGACAACTCAATACACAGCCACACAGTCTAGAAGAATCACAGACTGCAAAGTGAAAGTGAAAGTACACTCACTGTACCATTTCTGTAAACAGGATATCCTATTACATCACTTCCTGTCTCAAATGCGGTGCGTTTTTATGATATTGCGTGAAATTTTATGACGCTAATGGGCTTTGCGTTAATATTTTTTGACGCATGTGCGTAAAAATGCCCCCGGATTTGAGTTTTAATACTTTTTTTAATGGATAATCGAATTCATGGGGTGCGGTGTTGGAATTAACGCTAGGGACCAATCGATGTATTATGGGTGTGAGCCTCATTTTTTAATGCATATTCGTCATATTTTGACACATATGCGTATTTTTTCATGCTTTTGCATCAAAAAATCTGTCTATAACTGTGTTTGTGTAATTTTCCCTTTGTTAACATACATGCAGCCTATAACTATACAAAGATAGGATGTTATGACCTGCAGTGTGTGTTCTAGTGTTTGAGCACATGTGGCAGACCACACTACTGCGGACCATAACACTCATGTTGTTGTGCCTGATTAGCTCTCTTAACTGACGCAACAGCAACACAAACTTTTAAAATAAAATTGGTATTTCCTAGTTTGAGCAGGTATTGCATCAATAGAGGATAGTAAGGCTACGCAACTAAACAAATAGACTCATTGCCTGTGTGTTTATGTGTATAACCATCAGATGCCATTCATTGAGGTACATCAGTCATGATATGTGTTTGTTATATCTGTTGCGTCTTATTCTGTGTGTACTTCCTTGACTTTGGGGACAAAACATTTCCCATGACAAACTATACACAGGACAATAAAGGACGGTTGATAATGGCAATATCAGAAATGTAACCCATCACATTAAATGAAATGTTGGAAACCACTTCATGGTCACTTGTGAGTCAGACATTTGAACATGCTAGCTAAGTACAGTGTTTGTGACACAGAGTCTCAAATTCAATCCAAAAATGTTTATGTACACCACAGTTTGAGTCATGTACATGACCTATGTTTCTCCTGTGGCTATGGAGGACCAGCAGACCATGCTGCATGTGTTCACATATTTCCAGTGGTTCATTGCACAAAGGTATCCAGTTCAAGTGTGTGGCCATGTGTACCCTGTGTCAGTATTAGCCTCCATTTTGTCATAGTTACGTGCAGGTCTAGTCATAAGTCTGTGGAGCCATTCCCTGAATTAACAGATTATCCTTCAAAGCAGATTTGACTTAAAGCCAAAGATCAACTAACAACACACATGGGGATAGTCCAGCTGTGGCACTGGAGAACTTTAATAAGGCTGACGACGACAGGGCAAACTTGGTGTGCTTAAAAACTTTATGGATCAGTAATAGGAAACAGGCAGCTTTCATCACAACATGTGGACACAGGGTGGGATCGAAAATTCCCACTGCAACAGGGAACATCAGTGCCTCTGTGATAATTAATCTCACAGCTAGTCACCACGCAAGCACCATGAAAAGGTGGGGCAGAAGTGAATCTGTGTGTGGGCCGTCAGGGCACAAACATGTTTTGTCCTCACATACACATTGGCAACCCTTGTTAGTTGTGCTGGGGGCACAACCGAATCCATGCATACAACCATTACACACTGTCACTGTTTGGCAATAATGAATACATGCAAAACCAGACAAGGGATGTGGGCTGGATTAGACAACTTGAATACATGTCCCAGAACTGAATACGATAAGTAAAATGATTACACTATACTATCTATTTGAGGATTCTTTGTAGACCTACAAGACACAATACCCCAGGAGGAAAGAAAGGGCATGGAAAGCAGCTATGAGACAAATGTAGCCACAGGGAACCTCTATAGTTAACGCAAAGACAGGAACCAGTCAGGCTCACAGGATGCAGGCTCTGTCAGGAATAAACATGAACAAGGCAAATACACAGTGAGCAGACTCTGACTGGGGAAATCTGGAACAACACTGTGGGAACTAAAAACAGTTTGTGCTGTGGTCAGCAACGTTACACAGTCCCACAAGTGATTTGTATGTCAATTCACAACAAGGAAATTCCGAAAATGGCAGCTTCTAAGCAGTTCCAGGCAGCAGCATGGGCAGGGCAGAGTCAAATGGCTGGTCTGCATGGAAGTGCTCACAGGTGTGTGCAGCTTCAGTCTCTCACAAGTCCTAGAGTTGAGAATCAAGTCCAAAGGGCCAACTGGATCTTTCACATGGGAAGCAATGGGCATCTGATTACAGGTCTTACCGACTACCAGGCAGTGCATTATGACCTGAAGTCCATGCAGAATGATGATCTATGACTATGGCATGCCATACTGAAGTGGAAAGCACACAGGAGTCAGAATGGGAGTCTGGGCGTGTGTAGATGAAGATTCTCAGGGTACATATAGTCCATTTACAGGGCCCCCCTATGAAAGGGTGAGGAGAGACTTAAAACATGGCAGTGGCAGGACTTATTACCTGGGATGAACTGCAGAGGGCATGTCTTGTGATCAATGCTTGTCATACCTGGGGCACTCATGCTATCCATTTCCAGCTTAGATGGACTTCTTGTCACACATGCTCCTTGCAGAGATAGTTGATGTCACACTTACTGCTGTCAAGGGTCTGGTCATACATTCCTGTTACCAATGCAATAGCACATCCACTGCCTTCATGTATGAAACACTTTTTCACCTTATGATTTATGGTGTCTTAGTTATTTGTCATTTGCTGCAATGGACTATGTTGGCAACATGGATGTGTCTCATAGTTGTGGTCCTCTGATAGTGCACTTTGCATGTGAAATAGACAGGATATATGTCATTTACACTGTGTGTGATGTTGGCTGTACATTCATACCCATGAAATGTGATGTGGCTTTTTCATTATCCTAATCTTTATTTCTGCAATGCTCCATGAGACTAAACTCTGATTATGATTCTTAGGGATCATGTGATGCATAAAAAATTACCCAGAGCATGACTGAGTGATGAAGTGAGGTGTTTAATAACATATGATAACAAAGTGGTGATGGTGACTATAGGTAGAAGAAGTTTAGTATGATGTGTTGTCTGCGACGCAATCCTGCAGCTGTGTTTGGATGTTCCCCCTCATTTTCACGGACAGCATCCTCCTCTTTCTCCTCCTTAGGCATTTGTGGGTCTGGTTCATAGAGGGGAATGTTCCTCCTTACACAGATGTTGTGCAGGATGGCACAGGTCAAAATGATCTTGCAGACCATTTCAGGTGAATAAAGGAGGCTGCCTCCGGTAATGTCCAGGCTCCTGAATCTGGACTTCAGGATGCCAAAAGTCCTCACATCTATGGTGCGTGTCCTACGATGTGCCTCATTATAGGCACTCTCTGCTGCTGTGCTTGGGTTGGCAAATGGGGTCATGATCCGTGGCTGGATCCCGTAACCCTGATCAGCTAAAAGAGAAAATGAGGCAAAATATTTGGTTGTTGGTTGCACCTTGATTATCACTTTGTATGGCAGTTGTTATTTTGTGTCGTCTGTGACTCATAAATGTTTGTAGTATTGTGTGGGATCCTAGGCTTCTGTGATGTTCTTGTTTTTCAGTGTGTATCTCCCATGCATTATGTAATGTGAAAGAAATGTCCGTGTGCCTTCACTGGAGGTGACATGATACTTCCACACACACAATCAATTCCACTGTGGTGGTGGTAACACGGTTGCACTATATGGGCTGAACATCCCATCCAATTTGACATATGTAATTGCAGGTGAAATGCAACAGTGAGGCCTTTTGATTTGGCTAGGTGACAATGCACAAAGTATCTCCATAGGTTGGCAGCACTAAAGTGTTCACAATTGACAATGCACAATTATCCCATGTGTAACAAGTTCTATGCAAACCTATTTTTGTGCCCTCACCGAGTTGGCTCATGTGCAAACGTACCTACACTACTGAACTTGCTCCAGTTAAGCTGGCTAACTTGGTTGTGGGGGTGAAGGTTTTAGTACCATGTGCCTGTACATCTGTTGTGTATATGGGGAACTGTCTCAATCCGTATGTGTAGCAGTGTGCACTTTGCATTAGTGTCACATCCACATGTTTTCATAGCACAGTCCACTTAATTATTGCTAGCGGGCAATGTCACCCCAAGAGTGATGTGAGATGCTGGTACTGTCTCAATGATTCCATGTCACCTTCATTGGAGTCAGCATTATCATGCTATGTGTGTCATGGTGTTTGACCTGCAGCAAAACACACTACACACCCCTTATGCAGGACGTATTGGTTGGAAGGTGTGTGATTGAGTGTTATTGATGTGATATTGAAAGACTTATCTTCCAAGTTGTACTGCCAGTTAAGCCATGTCATTGTCACTATGTGGTTTTAAATTGGTCCTGGCTGGCTCTGGAGTGCCATCTCTTGTTATTTGCATCTGTCATTTGTCCATAGGTGTGTATCCCATTGGGTCAGGATATCAAACATGACTACCAGTGTCTCAAGCTCAGCGTCTCTCTGGCCACATGTCAATGTAGTGGTGTATGTGTTGTCTGTCCTGCATGGTTGCTGTGCTGTGTGTAAATAACTAGGTTTCTGTACTTACTAACAATTAGGCCATTGCCATATCGTCCATCCTGGAAGTGCTGATTGATGGTTCTGTGGCAGAAGATGAATGAATCATGCACACTCTCAGGATACTTTGCCACAATGTTGGTGATCAATCCACGGTGATTCACAATGGCCTGAACATTGATGGAGTGCGTGTGCTTCCTGTTACGGTATAGATGCTCTGTTGCTGCAGGTGGCACAATCCGTACATGTGTGCAGTCAATGGCACTGAGCATGTGCAGGAAGCCATTGATTTGATAAAACCCCTGTTTGGTCTCCTGCTGCTTCTGCTGTGTGTTGGGGAAGCTGATGTGGCGGGGTGTGAGGGAGATGATGACATCACGTACCTTGGGAAGGAAGGCAGAGAATGAGGGTTATGAGATCCCGGCAAGCAGGGCACCAGTGGTTTGAAAAGAGCCACTTGCCAACATGTGCAGGACAGCTAGCAGCTTGGTCTCTGGTGGAATGATGTGCGGTGTCTGCAAGCTGGGTGCCAACTGTGGCTCAGTGTGGCAAAGCAGCTGCTGTATGGCTTGCCAGTTTAGTCTGTACCTCTGGATGTTGTCATGTTCCCTGAGGCCCTGGAGGGTTGCCCTGGTCCAGAATATCCTCTCCTGCCTTCTACGTTGCCTTTGGGGTCCTTGTTGTTGTGGTGGTAGCTGCTGCTGTTGCTCCTGTGCTCTGCAACTTCGTGCATGCTGGATGAATAGCACCCCCATGTCTTCCTTTTTGAGCTCTGATGTTGCTTCTGTAAGTTTTCCTTAAGTAGTGGTGTGTTTGCCCCATTTTAATGCCTGCCCTGACCCAGGCGTTAAATGTTGGCACAAATCTGGATTTGCGCCATTTTCCGGCCATTCCTACGAGCCGTGTGCCATTTTTGCGCATTTGGATAAATATGGGGCACGGGTGTTTAAGTAATTTTTAGACGGAACGCCTACCTTGCTTCTCATTGACGCAAGGCGGTTTCATCCATCCAGAAAATGACACACACTGGGATATTTTGACGTTAGATGGGTCTAGCGTCAAAGTATAGATATGGTGTTAGCTTTGCACCGAATTAACGTAAAAAATAAAAAAAAATGACGCTAATCTGGCGCAATGGCAGTATAAATATGGGCCTTAGTGCTTATTACAAGTTCTTGGAGCGCGCAGGGACCAAGGATTTGTTTCCTTCATCCTCAGTTATGGCACTTCTGGAGACGCTTAGGACGAGGGCCGGTCGGTGGCTTGCGCCAGGTGCCAACTGTGGTAATCTCCTTTTTAAGGCAAATGCTAGGGCACGCTGATGCGGCCAGGTCCTTCTTGGTTAAAAGGGCCTAAAAGGGTTAAAAGGGACTGGATGGGATTCCAGGCTCCCCATTGATATTGTAAAAATGGCAGAAGTTCTGGAATTTTTGAGAGACATCTGTAGGTCCCTGTGGAAGGTCAGCCTATTTAGAGCAGCATTTACCGTTGCTTTTTATTGAACTCTCTGACTGAGAGAGTTGGTAGCTAAGAACAGGAAGGACACTGGGTGGGGGCTTCATCTGGCAGATATTCAGTGGCTGGATGGGGATAAGACTCTGGTGATTAATATCCCGCATTCCAAGGTAGACCAAGTCAGTAGGGGTGACCACATCCTATTTCATGGGGTCCCTGATAATGTGTGCTGCCCTGTCCATACCTTTGAGTTATTTATGGCTTACTGGGCTCAGGGTGTTGGGGGCTTCAACACTGATGCCCCCCTCTCACCAGATACTAGTTCTCGAGGATACTGAAGGGTGCTCTGCTGGTGGTGGGGCTTGACTAGTCAGAATTTGGAATGCACTGCTTTAGAATTGGGGCAGCCACTGCGGTGGTGGCAATTGGGCTCTTGAGTGCAGTCGTTCAAAGATTGGCAGGCAGCACTATGTGCGATTGCATATGTTATAATGCTGCACTTGATGCTTGTTTCTGTCCTCCCTTCCCCTTCTCCTTCCCCTAATTTAGGCATTATGTGCAGGGAACTGAGTGAGCGATTTGAAGTGCTGGTGGTCCCGGTACATGCAGAGACCAACAGCATCACAGATGTGTGGGTCATTGGCCATTCTTATGTGCGGCTAACAGGGGAACTGTATTCCAATTGAATTTTTGCATCCAGGTTGCAGCAGGTGGGGTACCACCTCACCTTCTACAATCATGGAGGCTTTCCGCTCATGCAACTAAGGTCTGTGCTGAAGACAAAGCTGCCTAGTGGGTGCGTGCACCGTCACATCATCATACTGCATCTAGATGGCAATGACTTCTTTCATACTGGCGGGATACTCCTATTTGCACACATGATTTCTGAGATCTGTTGGCTAGCTAAGAGAATTCCTCACACAGTCCTAGCTTGGTCAAGTATCATCCCCAGGTTACAGTGGAGTGCTGGCAATTCAGTCAGTGCCCTAACTGAATTGGTGAAGTGAATAAAAAAACAGAATTGGTAAGCTGTTCAGACTGCCCAGGCTGTCAACTACACTCCATAGGTACATAAAGGGCAAGCATTTCTTCTTGCAGCATGAGATACACCTGTCGTGGATTAGCAATGAAGTGTTCGTAGAGGATTTGTTAGCTTGATTGGTACACCATCCCCAGTAGGATGAGGGCAGATAGTAGGTGAAATATGCTGGCCTGTGGCAGGGTGATATCCTGATTGGTTGGGAAATTCAGCATATCTTTCCTTACTTAAGCATGAGAGTGATGTCACCGAATCCTCCAAAAGGTGCTGGCAGGGAATCAAATCGAACATCCAGGGGCACGGGGGTTGTGAGCGATCGCTGGCATCCGGTCCTTATGACAAACCATCTGAGTATGTGCATTGGGAGTAAAGTTAGCAGAGGCCCTTGGGGAAAGGACTGAGTGGTGGAGGAGGTGCCCAAGGTAGATATGCCGGTGGGCAGGCAGGCCCTCTACACAAAGTGGGCCCTCGGAGAGGTTGCAGGGGTAGGGTCCTCCCTTAGGCAGACGGAAGGGGTGGATCCAGGTCCAGGAGACACAATTGGGACCAGTCATTATCTCATTCACAGCCATTGAATTGTAATGTGCTGGTACATGTTTAGATAGTGTTAGATGTCCGGATATATTAGCATCTCTGTTAAGGCTAGACATTGACACATTGTAAATGAAGCTATAAATACTAAGGGTTACTGCGTATAACATTGGAATGATGTGTGATTTTATCAGAAATGTCTTTGTTAAAAATAAAATACAGCGGGGGTTTGCGACTGCTAACGCAAAAGATGGGTGTATTATTGCCTACTGTAATACAGGAGGTTGTTGGGGGAAGGCTGTTTGTGGGATTGGGGAGGAGGTCCTCGGCGGTACTGGGCCAAATGAGTCTGAAACTTAAGTACAAAGGTATGGAAAGAAAATGAGAAAGAGAAGCTGAGGTAAGGAGAGAAGTAGAATGGGTGCAGTAAGACAAAGAATGAAGAGATAAATTGAGATATTGGTGAGAGAAAAAAAGGAAGAAAGACAAAGTGCTTATCAAACAAATTATTTTCTAATACAATTCACCTAACAGCACAATAATGGACAAATAAAAAGCTTATCACACATCAAGAGTGCACATGTAATCAAAATCATAGTTCCTAAGCATTCTCATGTTCCAGGAATATCTAAAATATCATATGTAACTGTACAAAATGCCCCTATCTTTGTCTTTGGCCTCCATTTTTTGCATATGTGAATTTGCTGGCCTTTGAACACTGTGGGGGTTATTACAACTTTGGAGGAGGTGTTAATCCGTCCCAAAAGTGACGGTAAAGTGACGGATATACCACCAGCCGTATTACGAGTCCATTATATCCTATGGAACTCGTAATACGGCTCGTGGTATATCCGTCACTTTACCGTCACTTTTGGGACGGAATAACACCTCCTCCAAAGTTGTAATAACCCCCTGTGTATCTTACCATTACTAATCAGTAGTAAAGTGCATGTGCTTCTCTCTAAAATGTGCTGTATTTTGGATCTCCCTATTTAGCCTCTAGAAATTCCCAATACGACTCTTTTAAATCATGTCTTAAGTGTGCCTTTGGCATAGAAAGTTTAATGTCATATGTTGGCTGCAGTGTATATTTACACCACTCTCCCAATTTGCACCTTATGCCAAAAATATACTTCTGCCATGTCCAGATTTACTGGAAGATATTGCTTGAGGACTCCTCTCCACTCAGTTGGCAGAAGATGCTGTGGCATGACTTTATTTAGACTGCAACTGCATTCTAGATGGCTGAATTAGGCACACCTCTTGGACCACTTTGTGGAATAGCCACAACCTTTGAACTATATGGATGCTGATGAGTCATATTCATTTATGCCATAGAAGGAAAGCAATAGTTTAGGAACCTCAATGACAGAATTCAAAGATGTCATGAGAGCGGGGTGGAAATCAGAGGGAAGTTGTCATTTAGGATGGCAGCAAAACCTTGCAGCTGCAGTGGCCCACCTATCTAGTGGACACCTGGACAATACTTTGGCTGGTAGGAGGGAACAGGAATTAGGATAGGTGGGGTGAAACATGGTATTATTCAAATGGGTAGAGAAAAATAGCAGTGTTGTGAACTTTCACTCCAGCAATTGAATTACAGGCCCTCTGTTGAAATCAAGGTCTCCTACCTCTGCTTGGTTCTTTGCTATCGAGACCTATGGCCCATACCAGTACCACAGAGGTATGATGTAGTGCTTCTGCTGAATTGGCACCAATCCAAAAACAGCTCTGAAAATACAGACCTTCGATCCTCTCTGGTTATGCCTATGTTTTAAGTAAATTTCTGACTTACTTTAAATGTTTACAAAATTCAATAATAGAAAAGGAAATCCATGAAATTAGGAGGTTACCTTTATTACTATGAAGAGTAACAGGTACACAATTGAGTGTAAATTGAAAGCAAACACATTTACATACTGAAAGTTTTTATCTCTTTGCAGAAACTCCCATCTACTCTAGTCCCATTTTGGAAACACACTTACTCTTGCTTTTGATGAGAACACATCTTTGTGCTTTTGCCATAGCCAGGTTGTGATGAGAGGTCATTAATTTTATTCAAAGCTATTTATTATTCTATTTTTGGTTTAAACAGCTATAGCATAAACATTAATAAACATCTACACAAACACAAGCTAAAATGCAATTCAAAGAAAGGAAAGTGAGAGTGACTGAGTACTTTTATTTATTCCTGAGGGGGCAATCAGAATGTAACTTTGTTAAACAATTCAAGAAAGGCTGAATATTTTTGTTTAGGGATGCCACTGAAATATTATATTTTCTTCTGTTTGTTTCTTCCAGTTTTGTGTGCTTGGATTAAAGGTACAGGGTTTAGAAGCATATTTTAGGTTTGTTGAAGTTATTTTATACATTTTGAAGAATTTGGGAATATCAAAATCATATTTGATCTTCTGGCAGTGCTTAATGTTTTCACAGATTGATGAAATGTCTGGATCAGAAGAATCTTGGCCAATATGTACTATCACATTTACTAACAGATACAGAATGTGTAAAACCCTTTGATACATAATCCTTTTTTTTAACAAGGCAGTACTGATAGCATGTTTACTGAGACATTTGCAGTGAGGGCACTTGGCAGCTATGTGGGAGAGTGTTTTATTGGCTGCAAAATTAAACGTGTAAAAACAACATGTAGGCCTGGAAATAAAAAAAAAAATGAAAGTCATTTTCTTTTCTGTGCTTTCTTAGCAGTTGAAAAAGCACAAGGCAACGATATCTGAAGACTTTAGTTGAAGAATGCACCATCAAGCACATTGTCGTTAGTGAACTAGGTCAGCAATGTATTATGAACAACTGTTTAATTTATAGAAATATTTTGTGATAGTTCTATGTAAAAAAGTATAATATTTTAACATTCACATGTTCATAAGTTCATTAAATGAATAAAATGCTTTGTTTGAAACCACAAATTCTATATTTGTATGAATAAGTTGGATAGAAAAGGGCATATGGGAAAGGACATGTGACGTGAAAAAAAGGCATTATACTAACCATTAACTTTTTCTCTTCTATTCTTTACAACGATGTGAACCAGCATCAGTGTTAGAACATGATAAATAAAATGTCTCATAGCCACTTTATTTAGATACGTTATTCATGGGAAGCTGTTCTGTTCTCATGAAAACATTGAAGCCTGATTGGTTGAATCAGTGGATTAGATGAAGACAGAAGTTGCAACGTACAATATTGAGTTGTAACAAAATGCATGTTTATAGATTAGGGGGAGATGATTCTAACATTTGTGGGTTTTCAGACTTCTCGCAGACACTCTCTGAGATACTTCTAAAACTCACTTTGCGATTCTTATTTTTCTTTTGAAACTCTACTGGGTTTCTCAATGCTTCCACATCTCTGATTTATAAACTCTTTATGGGTTCTTCTAATTATCTGATGATTCTTTTCCTTTTACAAAACCATCATTTAAATTAGGCTAAGAAATTAAGTGTATGGAACGTGTTTTATGCATTGTTTTGTCTATTGCCTATTCTATTGATCTTTGATGAAATGTGCTTCTGTCAATAAAGATGAGAAATTAAAAATTGGTAATAAATGCTTTAAGCTTCTTCCATCTCTCATCATTGACCCCTATAAAGAAATGTAATTGAAGGCATTTGAGAATTGTTAATGTTTTGATTTGCAGCTTCTCACTGCTCACACACCTCCATGGTTCATTGCCCACGGTGCAGTAGAAAGCAGAGATTTAAAATGATCTATTCCGAGACTGCGCTCTAACAAATGTCCAGATAAGAGCAGCACCACCTTAATGCAGTCTGGCTAGTTGTGCAGAAAAGCTATGACAAGTATCACGTTTTAGGTGCCTTGGAACGCAGAGCTAAACATTAATCTGGTCTGGTGTAATTCAAAATTTTAGAGGTTTCACGAGGTACTGTCCTGTTGACGGGGTTAAGCTCCTGTACAATTTCATAAAATTCATTGATGAAAAGGTGAGATGAATGACCTCCAAACATATTTAGGAATTTTATTAATGTTTTGTTAAAAAAATTCAGTAGAGCACTCTTACTTTTTAAATCCATTAATGGTTGTATAAACAAGACAGAATACTGACAGAGTGAGTATGAGCAGAAATGTGATGTGAGAGAGGGTAATAAGATTTAAGGGTGTGTGAGTGTGAAATACACACACTTCCTATGCTAAAAAGAGTCTGACATGAGTCCATAGGACACAGTGCCATCAGGAAGACCCTATATACTCTGTATCACTTCTTCATTCATTTAAATTTGTGATTTATATCAATCACTGCAAAAAACAACAGGGCTGCAGTAGTGTCATTTTTTTAATGCTAAGATGGCATCTACCCCGTGCCATATTCACAAAGTGGCGCTATGCATGCATTGCACCACTTTCTAAACCCTTGTGCCACATTATGCCTGTGCCAGGCATAATGTACACATGGTGGCAGTAGGTGGATGCCCAGGAGTGGAGGTGAAGGGGGGAGGTGAAGGAGTTGCTGCTTGTGGGCCTGGAGCAGATGACGTTGAGGGCTGTGCTACAGTGGCTGTCATCCTTGGGGCCACTGTGGTCTGAGCTGTGGTGGTGTTGGTGGCTGATGTGGGCAAGGCTGGCTCCCCTTGGGCAAATGCCCTCCAGACCCCTGTGGCTCCCTCATGGTGATAACAACATGCCATATTGCGGAACCCATCCTCCACATCTAGTATGTGGCGGTAACGCACTGCCTGCCTCTGGAATTCCCTTATCGTCTGGGAATTCATGTTGGCAGCTGTCAAAATAGAGAAAGCCAAACATTAGTGACATCATTGTGTGATACATCTACAGATGATATTCTAACACTTCATCAAAAATAGCACATACAGTCCAAATCACAGCACATATGATAGAATGTCCCTGAGGAATGACATGCCAACACAGGCTACACATCTACTAACACCACAGCAATGCACAATAAGGTGTGTACTTAATTAAATGATCTGTGCATCTTTGTACTGCTATTAGTCACATAACAAATGCTGCAAGTACTGTGGTTCTAAAAATTCTGGACCCATGTAATTTACTTTGCCACAGCAGTACGATTTTAGTATCAAAAGACCGATAATGACTAGTACACTAAGCATGAGCATTTTCGCTCAATTCCAGCAGCGTTTTCACCTCGAAATCGCCATTTTCGTCCTGCACTCGTGGCTCCCATTTGATACACAGCAGCCATTTTTAAAAGTTGCCCTCACATAGGCTTATAATACAGTCAGATTTGATTCCAAGGACACGTACACCTTGATTGACTTCTCTCTGGCCTGGGCAAGCTGGAACCATTGCCTCAGGCCAAACCTGTTTGGTCAGTCCCTCTCCCAGTGGCCGAATCAGATAGCATCAAGGCACACCATGCCATAAAACCCTTATTATCGCTCACACACCCTGCCTAATCTTGCTCACACCTGCACCTGCTCTTTTCTTCTTCTTACTTTACGAGGGGGAGGTGCCCGTTTTTATTGGGGGTCCACACTTATCTGATGTAAAATACTAGGCCTTGCCGGGTAATTTATTATGGGTTGGATGACATGAAATATAAGGTTTCATCATGACACTGTTTTTTCCTTTGTAGTGAAAACATGTGAATGACCAACCAAAATGTCAAGAATGTTTGCCTGAAGCTTAAAAAACTGTATATAAGGAAACCTGACTTTGCATTGAAACACAGTCTCCTGAGAACATACAAATCGTGCTGTTGTACTTCTAGGACACTTGTCAATTGGTTGCAGCCAATAAATTCGATCTTTGACTTCACCTAGAAGACTCTGAGTTTCTGTAGTCTGAATCAGGAAAGTACCCGAGGTCTTTGGGTGTACCCTGGCACCGCTGGGTTACCGGATCAGTACCGGTTCTGAAAAACCCAGTACCTCAGTACTCCACATGTGGCAGGACAACTAATGACTATCTTCTGGATGGCAATCAAGGCCCACAATACCTGTGATTTGTATACGGAACTGGCTAGACGGTGTGCACTTGGTAATCATGAGGGGGCATTGTAGTTTGGAACACAGGAATATTTGAATTACACGTCTGTCTTCTACACTGGGATCATCACACCTAGGTACACATATTTCCGATCCTAACCCTGTGCCTCAGAGGGGGGATGGACATGCAACACATACTGTCAAACATCAAGGACAGCTGGGAAGCTTTGGACAGCTGTACATAGGTTTAGTCAGTCCACCACAGGCATGGAGGGCTGCCAACTAGGATTGACTCAAACATTGGACAATTACATCCACACTAATTTTCTAAATGTGGACAATTGTCTACATCATTACATCTCACTGACACCTTTCCAAAATCATGCACATTGATGCAAGCACCAATATGGCCTTGACCTCCATGCACGCCTATGACATTTCACTCAAGTGCCACATAAACGGAGCACAACATGTGGAGCTAGATGCTGCCGGAAAGTCAATCATACAGTCCTACATGTTCATTACTTAACAGGGATACTCAAGTTCATGGGTAAGACTTCGGCATCACTGGTCTGTGTGAATCAGAGTATGACTTTCTGAATAAATCATGACACTGGCCACCTCCAAATTACTCATTGGCATACATGTAGCAACTAATCACCTAGTTCACCTGCCCATGCCTATAGCGCAGCACTCAACTCCCGATATATGACTCTCTGCCACAAAATGTCCAATTCGACCATGGAACAAAATGTCAACCTCCAGTCACATATCAGATCATGTGCCAGCACATCATACCTTACAATGAGTCCAACACGCAGGAGTCAATCATACAACAGCTGCAAACACAACACCGGACAAACATATTAACACTTACTGGATACATCTGGGTTCACAAACCGAGCCACTTCACCAATTGTATAAGGGTCAGGTCCACCTGTAAAACATGGAAGGGTGATATGTGCTCAATGTCTGCTCACTGTAAAAAACTTGGATCAACAAATTACTGTGTGTGACATTTTATATGATAGAGCAACACATCAGGCATGTAGACACACCAACAGACAAATTCATGCTAACATGCATTGACACTGTCACTCCAGTGAGTGATAGATACATATATGCACACATGCACTGGCACTAACAATCATGTGGTGCTAAACATGAATACTCATTTTTGGGCTTAATTATTTCTAGAGGGTACTCGATTTCATCATTTTTTATTATGAGAGACATGCAAAGCCACATTCCTGGTGTACTGCAATACCAGTGACTCAGGTATTGTGGCTTGTTCATCAGGGAACAGAGTTACTGTGTGATGCTCATGTGGGTTGAGTTTCGTTCAGGAATTATTGTGCTTTTAATGGTACATTATATGTGTGCCTGTGTTGTATGTAGGTTACATATTCCACATTGGCAGTGTACCCGAAGCCGTATATGCCCTCTATGACAACATGATGGCCAGGATCCTGTGTGTTACTTGATGACAATGTTACGCTAAACATGGATTGGCATTTATCTAAATCTAACCACAAAAAGATGTATGCTGACAGTGTAAAATTTGATCATCCTTGACTGAATGGATGGGCACAGGTGTAGTCATTTCACCTGAAATGCGTTACTCTGGGCCCTGTGTACCTACATCAGGTATTGTAAATTACACTTTGCCAGATTCATTAACTTAGAATTGCCAAGTTGGGTGATCTGTGGTAATACAACCAAACTGACACTGTCCGCTATTTAGGACATGGGTTAGCAATTGTCCTACTTCTGCAGTCTTGATGAGGTAGGTCTCTATTTGAAAGCACCTTGGCAATGGTGGCACTCACAGGAATGCTGGCCTGCTGATCTCAGCATACCACCATGTCTGTGATAGCCTTCATACTGAGAAGTTAATAATTGTACATGTGCTGCACAATATCAGCACGGGTGTACCAAATGTAAAATAACAAACTCTTTTGTCACTTTAAATGTATGATGGAAGCAGTCAGTGGTCCCTTGCACAACATCATGCAAATAAATAGTTTGTGACCATGCATTCCCAAAGTTCAGGGATCCCATGATGACCCATTCACTTTAGAAAATAGTTTGGCTATAAAGTGACAGAGATGGCAAATGCACCAGCTCTGTACTAGCAATTGTGCCCAAGGCAAAAATGTTGTGGGGCCATGCTACTCAATGATAGGATTTCTACGCCTACTCCGAAAAGCCACGAGATGAACCTGTTTAGTGCTACTGCAATCTGGTAGCATCCGGGCACAATTAGGTTTGGCAATGTGAAAGATTTTCTGTCCAGACGTAAACACACAGAAACAAATAACTTAGGGCCAGATGTTTTTTTAATTTTTTTATGTGTAGCATAGGTTTCATTAGTGTACGCTACAGCTATGTAAAGTAGCACAAAATATTTTGATGTTAGCAAGTGTGCTATAGTTTGGCACCCATAAAGAATTCAAATGCTGCACAAACAAAGTCGAAATATCAGCCTAACATATTAACAGAGGTTAGGAAGATCTTTTTACGTATGGCCATGAATACTGTTCAGACATATTTTTAAAAAATGGGGAATACATTAGTTCCTTGTATTAGCATGTGAAATACATCCCATTCCTGGTACACTCATAGGCCCTGAATCATAAAGTGATTTGTGCCACATTGCCATCATCTATTGATGCCAAAGCGGCACTAATTTACAAGATAAAGTTGTCTTTTGTAAGTTTGTGCAGCTTTTGCATCAACAAATGACGGTAATGTGTTGCAAAAATTTTATAAATCTGGGCCATTGTTTGTTCAACTTACATTCCACATGTCCACAAACATTGCATGCAGCATGTCACAAAATCTGCTAATGTCACTCCAGGGCATTGTACTATACACATTAGTCAAATTTGTACTCATCAACAGGGCCACCAATCACCACACCCAGGTGGTCCAGCAGATCCTGCTCTCGGGCCACCAGGTCAGCCAAGCGATGTTTTAATTGGTGGTCGTTGCGCTGGCTGTTGAAGAGTCTTCTTAGGTGGAACAGCACCTTTTCCCATCTGATATTCCTAGCCTCTGTGTGATACCCCTGTATCACCCTGCCCCCAGCCTCCAAAATCAGGGGAAAGAAGTGGCACACCAGCCACACAAAAGCCCCCAGCTCCTCCTCGCCCATTCTCCCCAGACATGGCCTTCCCAACATCTCTACAACAGGATAGGAAAGGGTAAAGAGGGAAAAACAGGGAAAGGAGGTATGGAAAGGAAACCTACAGAGCCCACAAACAGCCGAACAATACCCCAACTAACAATACCCACTAACACACTCCCAACAGAACAAAGACAAATCTAATCTAAAAAAATGACTAAAACACACTTACACTGATTAACACAGACACTTACAAAACAAACAGAATACAATGGCAATACACCACAGGAGACAAAAGCACAATATTCACAAAGACAACTCAATACAGAGCCACACAGTCTAGAAGAATCACAGACTGCAAAGTGAAAGTGAAAGTACACCCACTGTACCATTTCTGTAAACAGGATATCCTATTACATCACTTCCTGTCTCAAATGCGGTGCGTTTTTATAATATTGCGTGAAATTTTATGACGCTTATGGGCTTTGCGTTAATATTTTTTGACGCATGTGCGTAAAAATGCCCCCGGATTTGAGTTTTAATACTTTTTTAATGGATAATCGAATTCATGGGGTGCGGTGTTGGAATTAACGCTAGGGACCAATCGATGTATTATGGGAGTGAGACTCATTTTTTAATGCATATTTGTCATAATTTGACACATATGCGTATTTTTTCATGCTTTTGCATAAAAAAATCTGTCTATAACTGTGTTTGTGTAATTTTCCCTTTGTTAACATACATGCAGCCTATAACTATACAAAGATAGGATGTTATGACCTGCAGTGTGTGTTCTAGTGTTTGAGCACATGTGGCAGACCACACTACTGCGGACCATAACACTCATGTTGTTGTGCCGGATTAGCTCTCTTAACTGACGCAACAGCAACACAAACTTTTAGAATAAAATTGGTATTTCCTAGTTTGAGCAGGTATTGCATCAACAGAGGATAGTAAGGCTACGCAACTAAACAAATAGACTCATTGCCTGTGTGTTTATGTGTATAACCATCAGATGCCTTTCATTGAGGTACATCAGTCATGATATGTGTTTGTTATATCTGTTGCGTCTTATGCTGTGTGTACTTCCTTGACTTTGGGGACAAAACATTTCCCATGACGAACTATACACAGGATAATAAAGGACGGTTGATAATGGCAATGTCAGAAATGTAAACCATCACATTAAATGAAATGTTGGATACCACTTCATGGTCACTTGTGTGTATACTATCCATGAGTCAGACATTTGAACATGCTAGCTAGGTACAGTGTTTGTGACACAGAGTCTCAAATTCAATCCAAAAATGTTTATGTACACCACAGTTTGAGTCATGCACATGACCTATGTTTCTCCTGTGGCTGTGGAGGACCAGCAGACCATGCTGCATGTGTTCACATATTTCCAGTGGTTCATTGCACAAAGGTATCCAGTTCAAGTGTGTGGCCATGTGTACCCTGTGTCAGTATTAGCCTCCATGTTGTCATAGTTACGTGCAGGTCTAGTCATAAGTCTGTGGAGCCATTCCCTGAATTAACAGATTATCCTTCAAAGCAGATTTGACTTAAAGCCAAAGATCAACTAACAACACACATGGGGATAGTCCAGCTGTGGCACTGGAGAACTTTAATAAGGCTGACGACGACAGGGCAACCTTGGTGTGCTTAAAAACTTTATGGATCAGTAATAGGAAACAGGCAGCTTTCATCACAACATGTGTACACAGGGTGGGATCGAAAATTCCCACTGCAACAGGGAACATCAGTGCCTCTGTGATAATTAATCTCACAGCTAGTCACCACGCAAGCACCATGAAAAGGTGGGGCAGAAGTGAATCTGTGTGTGGACCGTCAGGGCACAAACATGTTTTGTCCTCACATACACATTGGCAACCCTTATTAGTTGTGCTGGGGGCACAACCGAATCCATGCATACAGCCATAGCACACTGTCACTGTTTGGCAATAATGAATACATGCAAAACCAGACAAGGGATGTGGGCTGGATTAGACAACTTGAATACATGTCCCAGAACTGAATACGATAAGTAAAATGATTAAACTATACTATCTATTTGAGGATTCTTTGTAGACCTACCAGACACAATACCCCAGGAGGAAAGAGAGGGCATGGAAAGCAGCTATGAGACAAATGTAGCCACAGGGAACCTCTATGGTTAACGCAAAGACAGGAACCAGTCAGGCTCACAGGATGCAGGCTCTGTCAGGAATAAACATGAACAAGGCAAATACACAGTGAGCAGACTCTGACTGGGGAAATCTGGAACAACACTGTGGTAACAAAAAACAGTTTGTGCTGTGGTCAGCAACGTTACACAGTCCCCCAAGGGCTCTGGTACACAAGTGATTTGTATGTCAATTCACAAGGAAATTCCGAAAATGGCAGCTTCTAAGCAGTTCCAGGCAGCAGCAAGGGCAGGGCAGAGTCAAATGGCTGGTCTGCATGGAAGTGCTCACAGGTGTGTGCAGCTTCAGTCTCTCACAAGTCCTGGAGTTGAGAATCAAGTTCAAAGGGCCAACTGGATCTTTCACATGGGAAGCAATGGGCATCTGATTACAGGTCTTACCGACTACCAGGCAGTGCATTATGACCTGAAGTCCATGCAGAATGATGATCTATGACTATGGCATGCCATACTGAAGTGGAAAGCACACAGGAGTCAGAATGGGAGTCTGGGCGTGTGTAGATGAAGATTCTCAGGGTACATATAGTCCATTTACAGGGCCCCCCTAGAAAAGGGTGAGGAGAGACTTAAAACATGGCAGTGGCAGGACTTATTACCTGGGATGAACTGCGGAGGGCATGTCTTGTGATCAATGCTTGTCATACCTGGGGCACTCATGCTATCCATTTCCAGCTTAGATGGACTTCTTGTCACACATGCTCCTTGCAGAGATAGCTGATGTCACACTTACTGCTGTCAAGGGTCTGGTCATACATTCCTGTTACCAATGCAATAGCACATCCACTGCCTTCATGTATGAAACACTTTTTCACCTTATGATTTATTTTGTCTTAGTTGTTTGTCATTTGCTGCAATGGACTATGTTGGCAACATGGATGTGTCTCATAGTTGTGGTCCTCTGATATTGCCCTTTGCATGTGAAATAGACAGGATATATGTCATTTACACTGTGTGTGATGTTGGCTGTACATTCATACCCATGAAATGTGATGTGGCTTTTTCATTATCCTAATCTTTATTTCTGCAATGCTCCATGAGACTAAACTCTGATTATGATTCTTAGGGATCATGTGATGCATAACAAATTACCCAGAGCATGACTGAGTGATGAAGTGAGGTGTTTAATGACATATGATAACAAAGTGGTGATGGTGACTATAGGTAGAAGAAGTTTAGTACGATGTGTTGTCTGCGACGCAATCCTGCAGCTGTGTTTGGATGTTCCCCCTCATTTTCACAGACAGCATCCTCCTCTTTCTCCTCCTCAGGCATTTGTGGGTCTGGTTCATAGAGGGGAATGTTCCTCCTTACACAGATGTTGTGCAGGATGGCACAGGTCAAAATGATCTTGCAGACCATTTCAGGTGAATAAAGGAGGCTGCCTCCGGTAATGTCCAGGCACCTGAATCTGGACTTCAGGATGCCAAAAGTCCTCACAACTATGGTGCGTGTCCTACGATGTGCCTCATTATAGGCACTCTCTGCTGCTGTGGTTGGGTTGGCAAATGGGGTCATGATCCATGGCTGGATCCCGTAACCCTGATCAGCTAAAAGAGAAAATGAGGCAAAATATTTGGTTGTTGGTTGCACCTTGATTATCACTTTGTATGGCAGTTGTTATTTTGTGTCGTCTGTGACTCATAAGTGTTTGTGGTATTGTGTGGGATCCTAGGCTTCTGTGATGTTCTTTCTGCATTGGGTTATTTAGCTATCAAAACTGGTGTTTGGCTGATTGACCTGATATCAGTGGTATATTTCAAAACTTGTTTTTCAGTGTGTATCTCCCATGCATTATGTAATGTGAAAGAAATGTCTGTGTGCCTTCACTGGAGGTGACATGATACTTCCACACACACAATCAATTCCACTGTGGTGGTGGTAACACGGTTGCACTATATGGGCTGAACATCCCATCCAATTTGACATATGTAATTGCAGGTGAAACGCAACAGTGAGGCCTTTTGATTTGGCTAGGTGACAATGCACAAAACATCTCCATAGGTTGGCAGCACTAAAGAGTTCACAATTGACCATGCACAATTATCCCATGTGTAACAAGTTCTATGCAAACCTATTTTTGTGCCCTCACCGAGTTGGCTCATGTGCAAACGTACCTACACTACTGAACTTGCTACAGTTAAGCTGGATAACTTGGTTGTGGGGGTGAAGGTTTTAGTACCATGTGCCTGTACATCTGTTGTGTATATGGGGAACTGTCTCAATCCGTATGTGTAGCAGTGTGCACTTTGCATTAGTGTCACATCCACATGTTTTCATAGCACAGTCCACTTCCTTATTGCTAGCGGGCAATGTCACCCCAAGAGTGATGTGAGATGCTGGTACTGTCTCAATGATTCCATGTCACCTTCATTGGAGTCAGCATTATCATGCTATGTGTGTCATGGTGTTTGACCTGCAGCAAAACACACTACACTCCCCTTATGCAGGACGTATTGGTTGGAAGGTGTGTGATTGAGTGTTATTGATGTGATATTGAAAGACTTATCTTCCAAGTTGTACTGCCAGTTAAGCCATGTCATTGTCACTATGTGGTTTTAAATTGATCCTGGCTGGCTCTGGAGTGCCATCTCTTGTTATTTGCATCTGTCATTTGTCCATAGGTGTGTATCCCATTGGGTCAGGATATCAAACATGACTACCAGTGTCTCAAGCTCAGCGTCTCCCTGGCCACGTGTCAATGTAGTGGTGTATGTGTTGTCTGTCGTACATGGTTGCTGTGCTGTGTGTAAATAACTAGGTTTCTGTACTTACTAACAATTAGGCCATTGCCATATCGTCCATCCTGGAAGTGCTGATTGATGGTTCTGTGGCAGAAGATGAATGAATCATGCACACTCTCAGGATACTTTGCCACAATGTTGGTGATCAATCCACGGTGATCCAGAATGGCCTGCACATTGATGGAGTGCGTGTGCTTCCTGTTACGGTATAGATGCTCTGTTGCAGCAGGTGGCACAATCCGTACATGTGTGCAGTCAATGGCACTGAGCATGTGCAAGAAGCCATTGATTTGATAAAACCCCTGTTTGGTCTCCTGCTGCTTCTGCTGTGTGTTGGGGAAGCTGATGTGGCGGGGTGTGAGGGAGATGATGACATCAAGTACCTTGGGAAGGAAGGCAGAGAATGAGGGTTATGAGATCCCGGCAAGCAGGGCACCAGTGGTTTGAAAAGATCCACTTGCCAACATGTGCAGGACAGCTAGCAGCTTGGTCTCTGGTGGAATTATGTGCGGTGTCTGCAAGCTGGGTGCCAACTGTGGCTCAGTGTGGCGAAGCAGCTGCTGTATGGCTTGCCAGTTTAGTCTGTACCTCTGGATGTTGTCATGTTCCCTGAGGCCCTGGAGGGTTGTCCTGGTCCAGAATATCCTCTCCTGCTTTCTACGTTGCCTTTGGGGTCCCTGTTGTTGTGGTGGTAGCTGCTGCTGTTGCTCCTGTGCTCTGCAACTTCATGCATGCTGGATGACTAGCACCTCCATGTCTTCCTTTTTGAGCTCTGATGTTGCTTCTGTGAGTTTTCCTTAAGTAGTGGTGTGTTTGCCCCATTTTAATGCCTGCCCTGACCCAGGCGTTAAATGTTGGCACAAATCTGGATTTGCGTCATTTTCTGGCCATTCCTACGAGCCGTGCGCCATTTTTGCGCATTTGTATAAATATGGGGCACGGGTGTTTAAGTAATTTTTAGACGGGAACGCCTACCTTGCATCTCATTGACGCAAGGCAGTTTCATGCATTCAGAAAATGACACACACTGGGATATTTTGACGTTAGATGGGTCTAGCGTCAAAGTATAGATATGGTGTTAGCTTTGCGCCGAATTAACGTAAAAAAAATAAATGCCGCTAATCTGGCACAAAGGCAGTATAAATATGGGCCTAAGTGCTTATTACAAGTTCTTGGAGCGCGCAGGGACCAAGGATTTGTTTCCTTTATCCTCAGTTATGGCACTTCTGGAGACGCTTAGGACGAGGGCCGGTCGGTGGCTTGCGCCAGGTGCCAACTGTGGTAATCACCTTTTTAAGGCAAATGCTAGGGCAGGCTGATGCGGCCAGGTCCTTCTTGGTTAAAAGGGCCTAAAAGGGTTAAAAGGGACTGGATGGGATTCCAGGCTCCCCATTGATATTGTAAAAATGGCAGAAGTTCTGGAATTTTTGAGAAACATCTGTAGGTCCCTGTGGAAGGTCAGCCTATTTAGAGCAGCATTTACTGTTGCTTTTTATTGAACTCTCTGACTGAGAGAGTTGGTAGCTAAGAACAGGAAGGACAAGGGTAGGGGCTTCATCTGGCAGATATTCAGTGGCTGGATGGGGATAAGACTCTGGTGATTAATATCCCGCATTCCAAGGTAGACCAAGTCAGTAGGGGTGACCACATCCTATTTCATGGGGTCCCTGATAATGTGTGCTGCCCTGTCCATACCTTTGAGTTATTTATGGCTTACTGGGCTCAGGGTGTTGGGGGCTTCAACACTGATGGCCCCCCCTCTCACCAGATACTAGTTCTCGAGGATACTGAAGGGTGCTCTGCTGGTGGTGGGGCTTGACTAGTCAGAATTTGGAATGCACTGCTTTAGAATTGGGGCAGCCACTGCGGTGGTGGCAATTGGGCTCTTGAGTGCAGTCGTTCAAAGATTGGCAGGAAGCATATGTTATAATGCTGCCTTGATGCTTGTTTCTGTCCTCCCTTCCCCTTCTCCTTCCCCTAATTTAGGCATTATGTGCAGGGAACTGAGTGAGCGATTTGAAGTCCTGGTGGTCCCGGTACATGCAGAGACCAACAGCATCTCAGATATGTGGGTCATTGGCCATTCTTATGTGCGGCTAACAGGGGAACTGTATTCCAATTGAATTTTTGCATCCAGGTTGCAGCAGGTGGGGTACCACCTCACCTTCTACAATCATGGAGGCTTTCCGCTCATGCAACTAAGGTCTGTGCTGAAGACCAAGCTGCCTAGTGGGTGCGTGCACCGTCACATCATCATACTGCATCTAGATGGCAATGACTTTTTTCATACTGGCGGGATACTCCTATTTGCACACATGATTTCTGAGATCTGTTGGCTAGCTAAGAGAATTCCTCACACAGTCCTAGCTTGGTCAAGTATCATCCCCAGGTTACAGTGGAGTGCTGGCAATTCAGTCAGTGCCCTAACTGAATTGGTGAAGTGAATAAAAAAACAGAATTGGTAAGCTGTTCAGACTGCCCAGGCTGTCAACTACACTCCACAGGTACATAAAGGGCAAGCATTTCTTCTTGCAGCATGAGATACACCTGTCGTGGATTAGCAATGAAGTGTTCGTAGAGGATTTGTTAGCTTGATTGGTACACCATCCCCAGTAGGATGAGGGCAGATAGTAGGTGAAATATGCTGGCCTGTGGCAGGGTGAGATCCTGATTGGTTGGGAAATTCAGCATATCTTTCCTTACTTAAGCATGAGAGTGATGTCACCGAATCCTCCAAAAGGTGCTGGCAGGGAATCAAATCGAACATCCAGGGGCACGGGGGTTGTGAGCGATCGCTGGCATCCGGTCCTTATGACAAACCATCTGGGTATGTGCATTGGGAGTAAAGTTAGCAGAGGCCCTTGGGGAAAGGACTGAGTGGTGGAGGAGGTGCCCAAGGTAGATATGCCGGTGGGCAGGCAGGCCCTCTACACAAAGTGGGCCCTCGGAGAGGTTGCAGGGGTAGGGTCCTCCCTTAGGCAGACGGAAGGGGTGGATCCAGGTCCAGGAGACACCATTGGGACCAGTCATGATCTCATTCACAGCCATTGAATTGTAATGTGCTGGTACATGTTTAGATAGTGTTAGATGTCCGGATATATTAGCATCTCTGTTAAGGCTAGACATTGACACATTGTAAATGAAGCTATAAATACTAAGGGTTACTGTGTATAACATTGGAATGATGTGTGATTTTATCAGAAATGTCTTTGTTAAAAATAAAATACAGCGGGGGTTTACGACTGCTAATGCAAAAGATGGGTGTATTATTGCCTACTGTAATACAGGAGGTTGTTGGGGGAAGGCTGTTTGTGGGATTGGGGAGGAGGGCCTTGGCGGTACTGGGCCAAATGAGTCTGAAACTTAAGTACAAAGGTATGGAAAGAAAATGAGAAAGAGAAGCTGAGGTAAGGAGAGAAGTAGAATGGGTGCAGTAAGACAAAGAATGAAGAGATAAATTGGGATATTGGTGAGAGAAAAAAAGGAAGAAAGACAAAGTGCTTATCAAACAAATTATTTTCTAATACAATTCACTTAACAGCACAATAATGGACAAATAAAAAGCTTATCACACATCAAGAGTGCACATTTAATCAAAATCATAGTTCCTAAGAATTCTCATGTTCCAGGAATATCTAAAATATCATATGTAACTGTACAAAATGCCCCTATCTTTGTCTTTGGCCTCCATTTTTTGCATATGTGAATTTGCTGGCCTTTGAACACTGTGTATCTTACCATTGCTAATCAGTAGTAAAGTGCCTGTGCTTCCCTCTAAAATGTGCTGTATTTTGGATCTCCCTATTTAGCCTCTAGAAATTCCCAATACAACTCTTGTAAATCATGTCCTAAGTGTGCCTTTGGCATAGAAAGTTTAATGTCATATGTTGGCTGCAGTGTGTATTGACACCACTCTCACAATTTGCACCTTATGCCAAAAATATACTTCTGCCATGTCCAGATTTACTGGAAGATATTGCTTGAGGACTCCTCTCCACTCCGTTGGCAAAAGATGCTGTGGCATGACTTCATTTAGACTGCAACTGCATTCTAGATGGCTGCATTAGGCACACCTGTTGGACCACTTTGTGGAATAGCCACAACCTTTGGACTATATGGATGCTGATGAGTCATATTCCTTTATGCCATAGAAGGAAAGCAATAGTTTAGGAACCTCTATGATAGAATTCAAAAATGTCATGAGAGCGGGGTGGAAATCAGAGGGAAGTTGTCATTTAGGATGGCAGCAAAACCTTGCAGCTGCAGTGGCCCACCTATCTAGTGGACACCTGGACAATACTTTGGCTGGCAGGAGGGAACAGGAGTTAGGATAGGTGGGGTGAAACATGATATTATTCAAATGGGTAGAGAAAAATAGCAGTGTTGTTAACTTTCACTCCAGCAATTGAATTACAGGCCCTCTGTTGAAATCAAGGTCTCCTACCTCTGCTTGGTTCTTTGCTATCGAGACCTATGGCCCATACCAGTACCACAGAGGTATGATGTAGTGCTTCTTCTGAATTGGCACCAATCCAAAAACAGCTCTGAAAATACAGACCTTCGATCCTCTCTGGTTATGCTTATGTTTGAAGTAAATTTCTGACTTACTTTAAATTTTTACAAAATTCAATAATAGAAAAGGAAATCCATGAAATTAGGAGGTTACCTTTTTTACTATGAAGAGTAACAGGTGCACAATTGAGTGTAAATTGAAAGCAAATACATTTACATACTGAAAGATTTTATCTCTTTGCAGAAACTCCCATCTACTCTAGTCCCATTTTGGAAACACACTTACTCTTGCTTTTGATGAGAATACATCTTTGTGCTTTTGCCATAGCCAGGTTGTGATGAGAGGTCATTAATTTTATTCAAAGCTATTTATTATTCTATTTTTGGTTTAAACAGATATAGCATAAACATTAATAAACATCTACACAAACACAAGCTAAAATGCAATTCAAAGAAAGGAAAGTGAGAGTGACTGAGTACTTTTATTTATTCCTGAGGGGGCAATCAGAATGTAACTTTGTTAAACAATTCAAGAAAGGCTGAATATTTTTGTTTAGGGATGCCACTGAAATATTATATTTTATACTGTTTGTTTCTTCCAGTTTTGTGTGCTTGTATTAAAGGTGCAGGGTTTAGAAGCATATTTTAGGTTTGTTGAAGTTATTTTATACATTTTGAAGAATTTGGGAATATCAAAATCATATTTGATCTTCTGGTAGTGCTTAATGTTTTCACAGATTGATGAAATGTCTGGATCAGAAGAATCTTGGCCAATATGTACTATCACATTTACTAACAGACACAGAATGTGTAAAACCCTTTGATACATAATCCTTTTTTTTAACAAGGCAGTACTGATAGCATGTTTACTGAGACATTTGCAGTGAGGGCACTTGGCAGCTATGTGGGAGAGTGTTTTATTGGCTGCAAAATTAAACGTGTAAAAACAACATGTAGGCCTGGAAATAAAAAAAAAATGAAAGTCATTTTCTTTTCTGTGCTTTCTTAGCAGTTGAAAAAGCACAAGGCAACGATATCTGAAGGCTTTAGTTGAAGAATGCACCATCAAGCACATTGTCGTTAGTGAACAAGGTCAGCAATGTATTATGAATAACTGTTTAATTTATAGAAATATTTTGTGATAGTTCTATGTAAAAAAGTATAATATTTTAACATTCACATGTTCATAAGTTCATTAAATGAATAAAATGCTTTGTTTGAAATCACAAATTCTATATTTGTACGAATAAGTTGGATAGAAAAGGGCATATGGGAAAGGACATGTGACGTGAAAAAAAAGGCATTATACTAACCATTAACTTTTTCTCTTGTATTCTTTACAACGATGTGAACCAGCATCAGTGTTAGAACATGATAAATAAAATATCTCATAGCCACTTTATTTAGATACGTTATTCATGGGAAGCTGTTCAGTTCTCATGAAAACATTGAAGCCTGATTGGTTGAATCAGTGGATTAGATGAAGACAGAAGTTGCAACGTACAATATTGAGTTGTAACAAAATGCATGTTTATAGATTAGGGGGAGATGATTCTAACATTTGTGGGTTCTCAGACTTCTCGCAGACACTCTCTGAGATACTTCTAAAACTGACTTTGCGATTCTTATTTTTCTTTTGAAACTCTACTGGGTTTCTCAATGCTTCCACATCTCTGATTTATAAACTCTTTATGGGTTCTTCTAATTATCTGATGATTCTTTTGCTTTTACAAAACCATCATTTAATTTAGGCTAAGAAATTAAGTGTATGGAACGTGTTTTATGCATTGTTTTGTCTATTGCGTATTCTATTGATCTTTGATGAAATGTGCTTCTGTCAATAAAGATGAGAAATAAAAAATTGGTAATAAATGCTTTAAGCTTCTTCCAACTCTCATCATTGACCCCTATAAAGAAATGTAATTGAAGGCATTTGAGAATTGTTAATGTTTTGATTTGCAGCTTCTCACTGCTCACACACCTCCATGGTTCTTGCCCACGGTGCAGTAGAAAGCAGAGATTTAAAATGATCTATTCCGAGACTGCGCTCTAACAAATGTCCAGATAAGAGCAGCACCACCTTAATGCAGTCTGGCTAGTTGTGCAGAAAAGCTATGACAAGCATCACGTTTTAGGTGCCTTGGAACGCAGAGCTATACATTAATCTGTTCTGGTGTAATTCAAAATTTTAGAGGTTTCACGAGGTACTGTCCTGTTGACGGGGTTAAGCTCCTGTACAATTTCATAAAATTAATTGATGAAAAGGTGAGATGAATGACCTCCAAACATATTTAGGAATTTTATTAATGTTTTGTTAAAAAAATTCAGTAGAGCACTCTTACTTTTTAAATCCATTAATGGTTGTATAAACAAGACAGAATACTGACAGAGTGAGTATGAGCAGAAATGTGATGTGAGAGAGGGTAATAAGATTTAAGGGTGTGTGAGTGTGAAATGCACACACTTCCTATGATAAAAAGAGTCTGACATGAGTCCATAGGACACAGTGCCATCAGGAAGACCCTATATACTCTGTATCACTTCTTCTTTCATTTAAATTTGTGATTTATATCAATCACTGCAAAAAACAACAGGGCATATTTAAGAGCCCCTAGCGCCACCTTAGCGCTGCAGTAGTGTCATTTTTTTCATGCTAAGATGGCATCTACCCCGTGCCATATTTACAAAGTGGTGCTATGCATGCATTGCACCACTTTGTAAACCCTTGTGCCACATTATGCCTGTGCCAGGCATAATGTACACATGGTGGCAGTAGGTGGATGCCCAGGAGTGGAAGGAAAGTGGCGCTGCACTGAGTGCAGTGCCACTTTCCTTTAATCTGCCCCAACATGTGTTGTAAACACTGAAAAACAAAAGTTTAGCTTATTTTGGGGGTTAGGTAGATAAATAAACACTGGTAAGCACTGATTTGAAATTGTTTGGAAACACTGAGAAAAGATCACTGAAATCGAGAGGAAATAATAACTGAAAACAGGACAGCCTATTTTTAGAACACACTTATGTGACTAAAAGATGACACTAAAAGATCACTGAAATCGAGAGGAAATAATAACTGAAAACAGGACAGCCTATTTTTATA
This sequence comes from Pleurodeles waltl, assembly GCF_031143425.1. NCBI lineage: Eukaryota > Metazoa > Chordata > Amphibia > Caudata > Salamandridae > Pleurodeles > Pleurodeles waltl. The sequence goes on along the minus strand of NC_090437.1, from coordinate 523,394,108 downwards.
ACACACTTATGTGACTAAAAGATGACACTTGAAGTTAAAAGAGACAATAGCAAGCAATAATGGTTCCTCTGACTATTGAAGTTCAAAGAAGTAGCTGATGACCACTGAAATATTTTGAAGAACCACTAAAAGAGATGCCATGCCAAGCAGATGCCATGGTTTTTGGTGAGTGAGAAAGGTATTGATATTGGCTGAATGTTGCTGACCAAGTGCCCAAAAGTAAATTGAGTGGATTAGAAATGGTTGTGAACTCAGTTCTGTCTCGTTTTACTTACTGTGATGACTCGTGACATTCGCAAGTGGTGGGGCATAAAAGTTGGGAATGGCTTTTATGTAGTGAGCAAAGCTATTCAGCTCAATAAAAAAACAATGGGTTCTGGGGGGTCCTCCTCTTATAAATATGTGAACAAAGATGGGAAAAGGGTGCATTTTAAAGCAAACTTTAATGAAGAATTTAGTGAGAAAGCAAAAAGGTTTATAAAGCAATTGTGAAAGTATAGTCTTAAAAGATATTTAAACACATTAAAAATAGTTGCATATCTTGTTGCATTAATATGTTCAACAGTTATTGTAGTTGTGTTAATTATGCAGCACTTCAACTTTAGGCCTTTAAAGTGTGTGCTTGCCCGGTGTCTTGCACTGCGTGCAGCATCAACTTTGGAATAGAATGTTCTAACCAGGCTTCAGAAAGCAGCCACAGCTGCAGGTTGCAATTGGTCATATAGAAGTATGTGCAGACAGGTCTTTAAGTGAGATGAAAAAAGTGGGGGTCTCAAAAAAGGAATATGTAAAATACATTTCTGTGATTCTTATGATGTGACACCTGACTAATATTTTAGTTTCTCACTGAGCTTTTATTGCATCAAGAAATATAGCACCACAACTGACATACAGCTAAAACCTGCCTGGACTATTGGCCTTGTCAATGGCTCTAAGCTGTTTAAGATAAATAAGTAACAAAAATGATTTGTCATAATTAACATTGAAAGTGTTAGACTGTGAATTAATTAAATATTGCTGAGACCCTCATAAGGAGTATTGGTCTTGAGTCGTGGCACTTAATTTTAGACATGTATGTCCTTTTACTTTCCATATCTCATCCATCTGCACATCTTCACCCTCATCCCTGTCCTGTTCAGCACCCTCTTTTCAGTCTCCGCTGTATGCACTTCCATGCATCTCCCTCACTTTACCACCTCCAAACAAACACTGCACTCCCTAACATGTTTTTTCATTTACTTTTTGCTTTGTGATTACTTTGACAACTGTGTGCCCCCTTCACACATACTTTCACAGAATTTAATTTGCAACTGGTATATGTGGCCATTGCTCTGTGTGCTTGGCAGAAACACCAACCTACTGACCGGCACTGTGAGAAGCTCACACTGCTAGCTACTGTTATACAAATCAATAAAAATAATTAAGGGCCCCATTGTGAATGTGGCGGTCTTCAGTTCGCCACACCCGCGGTGACAGTCAGGACTGCCAATGTCTCAGCGGTTCGACCGCCACATTAAAATCTTGGCAGTCAGACCGCCAGGGTTCCATTAGCACTGCCAGGATCCATGATCCAGGTGGCCTGGCAGTGGCGGAGATCATAAGCCTGTTTCCCACTAGGGTGGTTTACGGAAACTGAGGTTTTTGTCTACTGATCTAGCTGGAAACTCTTAATAACTCCGGCTGGATGGACACCACAAAGGTGACAGCCACCTTGTCGGGAGTTTGGCGGACGGGCTTTCCCTAAGTTATTAGAGTGGGAACATGTAAAGAAGAACATAGGTTTGGTGGATTTTAAACATAAACATGAGAGTGCAAATACTTGTCTTTCACATATACGTGCCACCCAAAGTACCATTCTCAGGTTACATCACGGGCATCAATTTTGCACAGCATCAGCAATTTATCACACAGTGGACGAAATAATAATTCACAGTGGAAAAATGGTGTACAGTATGGTTTGCAGAATCTCAGCTCCATTAATAATAATGAGACAAGTTAAAATTTAAAAATCCTTAAGAATGCCTATAAATGGAGGGATTTGTCCTGCGAGGCAACCAGATCTCTATTTCTTCATTCACATGTACAAAATGCCAAAATTGCAGTCACGACCCTAAAAGATTCTTTAGTTCAAGTTTAATTCTTCTATAACAAGTATATACTATACTTAATCAATCAATCAATCAACCAAAAAATGTATAGAACGCACTACTCACCCGTAAGGGTCTCAAGGTGCTGGGGGGGAGATGAAGGGGGGAAAGGGGAGGCCGATTACTGTTCGAAAAGCCATGTCTTGAGGTGTTTTCTGAAGAGCAGGAGGTTCTGAGTCTTGTGGAGGTTGGTGGGGAGGGAATCCCAGGTTTTGGGGGCGAGGTAGGAGAAGTATCTGCCTCCGGTGGTGGCGGGTTGGATGCGGGGGACTGTGGCGAGTGCAAGGTCAGCGGAGCAAAGGCGGCGAGTGGGAGTGTGGAAGTTCACTCTTTCGTTGAGGTAGATTAGTCCAGTGTTGTGGAGGGATTTGTGTGCGTGTATGAGGATTTTGAAGGTGATCCTCTTGTCGATTGGAAGCCAGTGAAGGGATCTGAGGTGTGACAAGATGTGTTCATGGTGTGGGAAGTCCAGGATGAGACGGGCGGCTGCGTTCTGGATCCTCTGGAGTTTTGCTTGAGCTTGACTGTGGTGCCAGCGTAGAGGGTGTTTCCGTAGTCTAGCCTGCTGCTGATGAGTGCATGGGTGACGGTCTTTCTGGTCTCTATGGGAATCCATTTGAAGGTTTTTCGCAGCATGCGGAGGGTGTTGAAACAGGAGGAGGTGATGGCGTTGATTTGCTGGGTCTTGGAGAGGGAAGAATCCAAGATGATGCTGAGGTTGCGTGTGTGGGTTGCGGGCATTGGTGGGAAACCTAGGGTGGTGGGCCACCAGGAGTCTTCCCATATAGTTTTGTTGGGGCCAAAGATGATGATTTTGGTTTTGTTGGAGTTTAGTTTGAGGTGGTTTGCTGTCATCCATTTGGCGGTGTCAAGGAGTCCGGCGTGGAGGTCGGTTTTGGCAGTGGTAGGGTTTCGGGTGAGGGAGATGACGAGCTGGGTGTCTTCTGCGTAGGATATGTTGGTGATTCCGTGTGGCCAGAGGATGTTGGCGAGCGGGGCCATGTAAATGTTGAAAAGGGTGGGGCTGAGGGAGGATCCTTGGGGGATTCTGCAGAAGATCTTGGGGGCTGGGTAGTGGAAGGGAAGGAGACAGACTTTCTGGCTTCTTTCAGTGAGGAAGGAGGCAAGCCATTCTAGGGCCTTGTGTCGAATACCTGCGTTGTGGAGGCGTGTGCGGAGTATTTGGTGGCGGACAGTATCAAAGGCAGCGGAGAGATCCAGGAGGATGAGTGCGACAGTCTCGCACTTGTCGACTCTGGTTCTGATGTCGTCAGTACATGCGCTGAGGACGGTCTTAGTGCTGTGGTTCTTGCAGAATCCAGACTGGGAGGCGTTGAGTGCGTTGCTTTCCTCTAGGAGGTGAGACAGGCGGGTGTTCACTAGTTTCTCAGCGACCTTGGTGGGGAAGGGGAGAAGCTAAAATTGGGCGGTAGTTGGTGAGGTCATCAGGGTCTGCTTTGGGCTTTTTCAGGAGTGCAGTGACTTCTGCGTGCTTCCAGGAGTCTGGGAAGGTGGCGGCGTTGAAAGAGCTGTTGATTACGGCGCAAAGCTTGGGAGCGATGGTTGGGCTGGCTTTGTTGAAAATGCGGTGGGGGCAGGGGTCCGAGGGGGAGCCTGAGTGGATGGAATGAATCGTTTTTTTTGGTTCCTTCATTGTTGGTGGGGGCCTAGGTGTGTAGTAGGTTGGAGGGGGTGAGTTGTTGCTGATCGTGTCGGTGGTGAAGGTGGAGAGTGCCTGTCATGTGAAGCTGTTGTGTATGTCTAAGATTTTGAGGTGGAAGTGGTTGGAGAGGGAGTCGCAGAGGTGTTGTGTGCAAGTGGGGTCGATTTTGCTGGCTTTGGGTTTGGAGAGCTCTTTGATGATTGTAAGGAAATGCCTCCTTGGCATGGTTACCCCCTGACTTTTTGCCTTTGCTTATGCTATGTTTTGAATTGAAAGTGTGCTGAGGCCTGCTAACCAGTCCCCAGCACCAGTGTTCTTTCCCTAACCTGTACTTTTGTTTACACAATTGGCACACCCTGGCATCCAGCTAAGTCCCTTGTAACTGGTACCCCTGGTACCAAGGGCCCTGATGCCAGGGAAGGTCTCTAAGGGCTGCAGCATATCTTATGCCACCCTGAGGACCCCTCACTCAGCACAGACACACTGCTTGCCAGCTTGTGTGTGCTGGTGAGGACAAAACGAGTAAGTCGACATGGCACTCCCCTCAGGGTGCCATGCCAACCTCACACTGCCTATGCAGTATAGATAAGTCACCCCTTTAGCAGGCCTTACAGCCCTAAGGCAGGGTGCACTATACCATAGGTGAGGGCACCAGTGCATGAGCACTGTGCCCCTACAGTGTCTAAGCAAAACCTTAGACATTGTAAGTACAGGGTAGCCATAAGAGTATATGGTCTGGGAGTCTGTCAAACACGAACTCCACAGCACCATAATGGCTACACTGAAAACTGGGAAGTTTGGTATCAAACTTCTCAGCACAATAAATGCACACTGATGCCAGTGTACATTTTATTGTAAAATGCACCCCAGAGGGCACCTTAGAGGTGCCCCCTGAAACCTTAACCAACTACCCGTGTAGGCTGACTGGTTTTAGCAGCCTGCCACACTCGAGACATGTTGCTGGCCACATGGGGAGAGTGCCTTTGTCACTCTGTGGCTAGTAACAAAGCCTGCACTGGGTGGAGATGCTATCACCTCCCCCAGGCAGGAGCTGTAACACCTGGTGGTGAACCTCAAAGGCTCACCCCCTTTGTTCCAGCACCACAGGGCACTCCAGCTAGTGGAGTTGCCCGCCCCCTCCGGCCACGGCCCCACTTTTGGCGGCAAGGCCGGAGGAAATAATGAGAATAACAAGGAGGAGTCACTGGCCACTCAGGACAGCCCCTAAGGTGTCCTGAGCTGAGGTGACTCTAACTTTTAGAAATCCTCCATCTTGCAGATGGAGGATTCCCCCAATAGGGATAGGAATGTGACCCCCTCCCCTTGGGAGGAGGCACAAAGAGGGTGTACCCACCCTCAGGGCTAGTAGCCATTGGCTACTAACCCCCCAGACCTAAACACGCCCTTAAATTTAGTATTTAAGGGCTCCCCTGAACCTAGGAACTCAGATTCCTGCAACCTAAGAAGAAGAGGACTGCTGAGCTGAAAAACCCTGCAGAGAAGACGGAGACACCAACTACTTTGGCCCCAGCTCTACCGGCCTGTCTCCCCCCCTTCGGAAGAAAACTGCTCCAGCTACGCTTTCCCCAGGACCAGCGACCTCTGAATCCTCAGAGGACTGCCCTGCTCTAAAAGAACCAAGAAACTCCCGAGAACAGCGGCCCTGTTCACCCAAGACTGCAACTTTGTTTCCAAAGGAGCAACTTAAAGGCAACAGCGTTTCCCGCCAGAAGCGTGAGACTTGCAACCCTGCACCCGGCGACCCCGACTCGACTGGTGGAGAAACAACGCTTCAGGGAGGACCCTCCGGCGACTCAGAGACTGTGAGTAACCAAAGTTGTCCCCACTGAGCCCCCAAAGCGACGCCTGCAGAGGGAATCCCGAGGCTCCCCCTGACCGCGACTGCCTGACTCTAAGATCCCGACGCCTGGAAAAGACCCTGCACCCGCAGCCCCCAGGACCGGAAGGATCGGAACTCCAGTGCAGGAGTGACCCCCAGGAGGCCCTCTCCCTTGCCCAGGTGGTGGCTACCCCGAGGAGCCCCCCCCCCTTGCCTGCCTGCAGCGCTGAAGAGACCCCTTGGTCTCCCATTGATTCCTATTACAAACCCGACGTGTGTTTACACACTGCACCCGGCCACCCCCGTGCTGCTGAGGGTGTACTTCCTGTGCTAACTTGTGTCCCCCCCGGTGCCCTACAAAACCCCCCTGATCTGCCCTCTGAAGACGCGGGTACTTACCTGCTGGCAGACTGGAACCGGGGCACCCCCTTCTCCATTGAAGCCTATGCATTTTGGGCACCACTTTGAACTCTGCACCTGACCGGCCCTGAGCTGCTGGTGTGGTAACTTTGGGGTTGCTCTGAACCCCCAACGGTGGGCTACCTTGGACCCAAACTTGAACCCCATAGGTGGTTTACTTACCTACAAAAACTAACAAATACTTACCTCCCCCAGGAACTGTTGAAAATTGCAGTGTCTAGTTTTAAAATAGCTATATGTGTTTTATTTGAAAAGTATATATGCTATTGTGATTATTCAAAGTTCCTAAAGTACTTACCCGCAATACCTTTCATGCAAAGTATTACATGTAGAATTTGAACCTGTGGTTCTTAAAATAAACTAAGAAAATATATTTTTCTATACAAAAACCTATTGGCCTGGAATTGTCTTTGAGTGTGTGTTCCTCATTTATTGCCTGTGTGTATGTACAACAAATGCTTAACACTACTCCTTTGATAAGCCTACTGCTCGACCACACTACCACAAAATAGAGCATTAGTATTATCTCTTTTTGCCACTATCTTACCTCTAAGGGGAACCCTTGGACTCTGTGCATACTATTCCTTACTTTGAAATAGTGCATAGAGAGCCAACTTCCTACAATGATGGTAAAGAGTTCCTTGCTGTTGTGTGAGTTACTGTCTATGCATTCCTTGTAGTATGCCCGTTTGGTGGTACGTATGAGTTGGTGATGTTTGCGTATGGTGGTTTTGTGGGTGGAGAAGTTGGTGGTTGAAGGTTCCTGTTACCAAGCTTTCTCTGTTTTGCGGCCTTCACGCTTGGAGGCTTGGAGTTCAGTGGTGAACCAGGGGGATTTCTTGATGTTGCAGGTGGTGATGTTTCTTCTAAGAGGGGCGAGTGAGTCTGCGCAGGTTGTAATCCATTGTGTGAGGTTATGGGCAGCAATGCTGGGGTCGTTGGTGTTGGGGGGGTTCTGGGTGAGTTGGGTGTTCAGGTGTTCTGTGGGGATCTTGTCCCACATGCATTAGGGTGTGGTGTGTTGGTGGTGGTGTGTGGGGGGTTTGGAGAAGGAGAAATGGACGCAGTGGTGGTCAGTCCAGTGGAGTTCGGTGGTGTGAGTGCAGGTTATGTGGTTGCTCGAGGTGAAGATTGCGTCTAGTGTGTGTCCTGCTGAGTGGGTGGGCGATGTGACCAGTTGTTTGAGTCCTAGGTTTGTGAGGTTGTCTAGAAGGGATGTGGAGTTGTGGTCATGGGTGTTCTTAAGGTGAAAGTTAAAGTCACCAAGGAGGATGTAGTCTGTGGAAGTGAGGGCATGAGGGCTGATCGTGTCAGCGATGGCGTCACAGAAGGGGGGCGAGGACCTGGTGGTCTGTAGATGAGGGTTCCTCTGAGGGTGGTTGTTGTCGTTTATGTGAATTAGGAAGTGCATGTGTCATGCACTGTCTAGGGTGTTGTGTGTTGGTGGTGACCTTAATGGTGTTTTTGTGTATAATGGCGATGCCACCTCCTAGTTTGTTTAGACGGTCTCTACAATGGATTTTGTAGCCATCTGGGGTGGCTGTGGCTATGTCAGGCTCAGATGAGGGATTCAGCCAAGTTTCCGTGAGGAAGGCAATGTCTGGTGAGTGTGATGTGATAAGGTCCCAGAGTTTGATGGCATGCTTGTGTACGGAGCGGGGGTTTAGGAGTATGCAGTTTAGGTGGTTGCGGGGGCTGTTGTTGTTGTGGTGTGTGATGGTGTTGGTGTGGGGCGTGTTAGTGGCATTGTGGGGTGTGTTCGTGTTGCTGTGGGTTGTGGTGGTGTTGTGGAGTGTGTTAGGGTTGTGGGGCTTGTTGGTGTTGGAGTAGGGTCTGTTGGGGTGGGTGAGGACTGTGTGGGGATTTTTTGGTGTTGATATTGTGGTGTCTGGTGTTGTTGTTGTGGGGAGCGTTGGGGTTGGTGTGGGCTGTGTGGGTCTTTCTGGTATTTGTGGGGGAGCAGGAGAACCGGCAAGCATAGCAGGTGAAGGGTCCCTGCGTGTGTTTGGGGTTGGCCTGGGCGCAGTCAGGGAGCAGTCCTGGGTTGAGGGAGTGTGGTTGGTGAGTAGTGGTGTCTGGGGGGGTCAGGGTTGGGGGGACCAGGGGAACTGGCGCTGGGCACGGTCCAGGCGCAGATGGGCTTGCCTCTGGCGCGACGGCGGCGCACCCGCTGCGCTTGGCCGCACGGCGGCCACCATTAAGAGGCAGGGGTGGGAGGGTGGAGCAGCTGGGAGGCTGGAGGGAGGGCCAATGAGTGTGCGAGAGGTGCGGGGCTGCAGGGGACGCAGCAGCAGGGGGAAAGTGACCGGCCAGAGCCAGTAGAAAAACAGGTGGTGAAAACAGGCAACAAAAGATATACAGGGGGGCACGGGGCAGAAACATGATATGCGAACAGCGCAGAAAATCACAAAGGGCCAGAAAAAAGATGGCTAAAAGAAAATATACACAAAAAACAGCAATACAACGGCAATACAAAATACAAAAACACAAAAAGATTACTTACAAGAAAATGCCTACCACTAGGCACCAGGGATGAGGCGCAGTCGGGTGCCTGCGGGTGGTGGAGGGCCTCAAACTGCTGTCCAGACGGCAGTCAGCAGTATCAGGGGCACGGGGGCAGGCTGGTGGAGCCAAGTGGACTCCTGGTTAGAACCCGGTCAGGAATTCACACTGTTTAAATATTTCATGTGGCCATCATGGCACATTGAAAGCCCTGCTTTGCTTGTCAACCCTGTATGAATCCACAGTCAAAACCTCAGGGCCTATTTAGATACTGGTGAAGGGGTCCCTCCATTACAACGGTGATGAATATCCCGTCTGTGAAATCTAAATCTCTCTGGATATAATGGGATTTCATTTTTGGCAGATGGGAACCATCACCGTTGTGATGGAGTAACCTCTTCCCATTATATAAATGAGGTTCTCAGTCCCCTCCATCTCATCCAAGAAACTGCTCCTATCCATTAAGGGAGCGAACACTGGTTCACTTCATTGAAATAGGCCTTCCCCCAGTGCTATTCACAGAGTACCAATGTTCAGCTCCTCATTCCTTTAGTAGATAAGGGACTGTATTTTTGAAGATTTTGGAATTCTGTAAATGTAAATGCTGGTATGGAGGTTTGTTGTGCCTGCATTTCCTTTTTCTCTTCTTCAGTGTATCCATTAAAATGAAAAATCTCTGAGTTAGTGTAAAATTTTCTGACAGCAGAACTCAGAAACATAAAATACAGTTACTGACCTGTGTTTTCGATCTCCATTGTCTGTCCCATGCACTAGTTCCGAGAGTTTTTGAGTTCATGTATGCGCTGAAGAAGAAAAAACACAAAGACATCTTTACCAACATGAGCATAGTAAATGGGACCCTTTGGGCTAAATTTACAAAGAAATAATGCACACCAAATCTATAAGGATGTGACGCTGTTCTGCTCTCTATCTGAGCTGGTGCACTTGTGGCTGCCAGGCACTAATACAGCCATCCTTGTACCATAGTGTAACAGTGTTGAAGTTGTGGAAAGTATAATTTTCGTATAGGATGGGTGTTCCATCCTGTACAAAAACTATACTTTAAGGCATTTAAGGCATGCAGCACACGTGCAGGAAAAACGAGAAATGAAAACACTTCTTGTTACGCTTGCCTTAGGCAGGTGCAGGATTTTTTCAACCCCTTGATGCACAGCAACACCAGGCAGCACATTGTGTCGCATTACTTTGGGTTACTATCTAATGCAAACCTCGATTTGCATTGGATTACATATCCAATCAGTAGGCTTTCCTCCAGCTTTGCATAAAAAGAGTAACACAAACTTGATGTAAAGTTTTGGTAAGTCTGGTCCTTTAGTTAACCATATATGATTAGTACCATCAAGGTTTGTAGTTCAATGTTAACCAATTTGAATTCTTTGTATCACCAGTACATTACCTACCCAGGGGATAGCATCCTTGCTAAATAGAATCAATATCTCTTCTAATGGTACATTTATAGAGGATGTTGGGGCTCCTGCTGGAGCACCCGTGGAGGTCTTCCCACCTTGCGTTCGGAAACCACAAGCACTCAGGTGAGACACCATCACAAATTCTCACCATCAGAGGCTGACCGAACCTTTGAAATTGGTGACGGAGTGAGTAGTCAGAATTGCACAATCCCACAAACCAATGACCTTAAATCGTAAACAGTGTTAAACACCATGAATAATTTAACACCCAAACAAACTCCAAAGTGAATGAAGTTTCAGAGCTTTATTACAATCCCAAAATCAATGTCACATAAATAGTGCGCAGAACTAAGTTATAAACATACATGAAAACAGGCTGAACAAAACATCTGAAAAGATTCAACTTACTAAACATCAATACTGTTAAAACTCCAAAAGAATTATGTAGATTAGCAACAACACAATATACACATTATTATCAGATTTCAAAGCAGATGATGGTCACATCAGAAAATAATAAAAATACAGTTTTAGCAATGAATTTCAGAGCTGGGCCATTCCTAACACTAACCAGAATTGGGGCTTGCGTGTGTGGGAGTGAGCTAACACATGCGGGCAAAAGCAAAAATAAAAGAAGGCAAAAGTAATTTGAAAACATCTAATTAGGGAAGCTATCTATAAAATGATGCTGGTATAATTGACTAAGCTAAAAGGGAAACAGGAAACCTCTTGGGACAGCAGACATCATTGATTCATCGAGACAGCATTCACTATCTTCTAGCGTTAGTTCACAGCAGCATCAGGACAGTGCAGAACAAAAGATGCATATAGGATAGATCAGCAGTTCAGAATTAGTTGGCCTTATTAGTACTGAACCTCATAACAGAATAGGGCAGATAAGACTATGATACCAAAAAGCACTCATCAGGATTTGTAGAGAAGAAATGTGATTTTGCGGTTTGCGTTCTGCTGAGGAACAATAACCTGTTGCTGTGCCATAAGAGCTTGTGGTATCTGCATTAGCTGTGGGACATGAATTTTCTGTTGGGGAAATTATACTTGTTGCTGGGGAATCCGCATTTGGACTCTTCCAGTAGGTACATTCATATTTGGTTTTCGGGGTCTTGGACTCTCTGATTTTGAAATTGACTGTTGTCAACCATCTGCTCAACGCCACCACAACTTCCACAAAATTATTTACATTATTAATAGGACACTCTCGCTTCTAAAGTCTGACGCAGCCGCACGGATGACAAGGCAGCATTTTCTTCATGTTCTGAACTTTGCCACATTTGCATTTGGGTCTACTCGAACTCCATGGCCTCTACCTCTAAACCGAGGCACCAAATTGCCCTGCTGTTTCATCCTGTGCATTCCTTCTGCATTCATCATACCCTGGGATCACTGCATTCCTGTTGCTTGACCAGATTTATTCTGCATAACCCTTACCTTTTCCTTCAAACTTTTCTTGTTCATGTCAATTTCATCACTACAGTATTTTACATACTGCAGCACTTCATCTATCGGCTTTCCTTGCCAGCAAAATCAAATGACTCTTAATCATATTGCTAATTTCAGGCTTCAATCCTTGAACGAACCTAAGCACAAAATGAATCATGTCTCTCAGTTCAATAATTTCTGTGCCACTGTGTTGTCTGAATGCTTTCAGCAGCCTCTAATAACAGGCATGAACAGATTTATTTGCCTCCTGAGATGTCCTATCAATTCTTTGCCAATCAATATCTTTAGGAAAAACTATAATTTTCAGAAACTCAATCACCTTGTTATAAGCTTTCATCATCTCTTCAGACGTCGCAGCTGTTACTGGATCTCTCGGCAGCTCACTCATTGGCCTATCAACACTTCTCTTACACTCAACCCACAAATGTGCTGGAACTACAACCTCAAATAAAGTATTTAAATCTTCCCTCAAACACTTTGCAAGTTTGACAAAACTCTCTGTTTACTGGTACCACTCCACTGGTTTCTCCCCTAACTTTGGGTAATCATTTGTAAATTACAATATGGCCCTTCTACTCCAACGGACATGAACAAAATTCCCTCTTGGAAGTTCTCTCATTGGCACCAGTTTTTAAAGCTCCCTCAGCCTGCTGCACATCATTTCAAGTTGAAGTCAGCTTCTTCCTCTGATCTCTTTTCTTTGCCTATCTGCCTTCTCATTTATCTTATGCTCCCCATGTTGGAATATTCTGGAATAATTCCTTAATGTGAATTTTCATTCCAAGAGTTCTTATGTTCACAATGTCTCTTGTGTCAAATTCTAATCTGTGACTCTTCTTCAACTGTTTGGATTTATCCATTTCGATTTCGTATTTCTCAGGCAAATTAGCCAATTTCTCAAAAGCATATCCTGCTCTGAGAGTAACATCCTTGCACCTAAAGAGCAATTTGTTCTCATTGTATGAGTCTAATCTAGCCAATTCAAGGATTCCAGCAATGATTTAATTTAATTCCAATTTTAATCTAACCATGTTTAATGTCTTATGTCGCTGAGGTGTATTTAATGAAGCTGTGGTTCCACTCAAATTATTTAACCATTCAGTCAAATTTTGGACTGTCAAACCTTGTAAACTGATATTATTTCCTCTATGTTGGGGCGTTAACTGTGGTACATTGCATGGGGCTCTCATGGCCTGTTCTTGAGCCATCACGGATGATCCCATTGAGCATGGGGGACATGTCACAACAATCATTGGACCAACTCTATTATGTGTCTGGTTGGGTCATGGCTGGCATTGTAATGCTCAGTCTCTCCATTTATGCATTAGTTCCAAAACGTGAGTTAAGTGTTGACGCTGGATTTGAAATCTGGTGACCATTCTCATTATTACCCTTGGTCATTCGACAGGACAACTGGACATAAAGTTACAGGAACTGTTGAGGCTTCTGGTACTATCAAATTTCACTGATATTGCGGGAACAATAATCCTTTACTTTGGCCTGTCAATACTGTACCAAAAGCTTGATTGAAATGACTGGGGGCAATATTCTGTGGTGTTATTACTGGGGAATACAAAGACATTGTCTGTCTCTGATTCATGACTTGTGCAGGCGTCTTCACAGGTGTGTACTCAAACTGAGTCATTCCTGCATTCTGAAATGGTTGTGGCATAAACAGAACTGGGACATTTTAGACTGTGTTAACATTTGGAACTGTCGGATAAATCACTGTAACCCGTGTAACATTAGCAGTAGGCACGTTTGGAATTATCTGAAACTGTCTTTGTGCAACTGGAGCTGTAGTAACATTCAGGACTATTTTCTGGCTTAAGATTCAACTGCATTGTATGCTGGGGATGATTCTGCAACAACTGAGTTAAAATTCATCATCTGAATCACTTTTGACATCTGCTACCCTGTTATTTTCATTTGAATTTTGTAATTGCTGGAAATAACTTCACTGCGCGTAATGTATCTGCTCTCCGCATTTTCTGCTCTGCATCCCACCTACCTTCTGCTAACCTCTTTTCTGCTTTCCTCATTCTCCTTTCACATTTTTTAGCTTCTTTTTGCCTCAAAACTAACTCCCAAATACCAAGTGCTTCAAACTGTGCAGGTCTAGGAAGGGGTTTTTATTCATATAGAACCCTCTTCATATTCTCTAAAATTTTCAAATTAAAAGTTCTATAATTAGGAAAAGCCAAGGTGCCTTCTTTCTTAGTTAATTTTCACTATTGATTTACCCAAAGACATGCTGAAACTCCTCTCTCTTCCATTACCTCAAATGCCGGTGTACCCTCAGGTGGAGTAGGCTCACTCTCCCTAACTGAAAAAAGACATCTCCTCTTAAAGCATTCCTTAAAGCTTTGAAAAACTTCATTTTTACACAGACTTTGATTCACAGACACACAATATATGAAACCATGAAATAATTTGCACTCCCACAATCCTATTCATGAGCTGTTCTCAGCCTATAGCAGTACAGTCTTATCCACCAATCCGTGCACAGCTTTTCTCTCCAACCGACTTATCCCAGCATGGACCAAATGACGCCACACTCACTCCAGTCAGCAGCTGCGACTCACTTCAGAGCCGTCTCATGCCCCCTCACACAAAAACTAAATGCAAAAATTGTGAGCACAAATAACAAAAACCTGTCTGCTCACTATGGGTAGAACTCAAGCACTTCGGATGCTGTATGGAAATTTCGACTGTGGCCTTTCGCACAAACAGCTACTCTTTCAGCTCTGTCTTTCTCACAAACACAAATAAGTTTTGACCTGCAAACTTCACTCAAACTATTACGGATCCTCCATGTGCACCCAGGATTCACCTAATACAAACCAACAACACACCAAAAGAAATACTACTAGTGTTTTCAACAGCACCCCTTCGACTAACACCTTCACCTGCAGACAATAAATTAACCAAGTGTCTCCATACACTTGTACATACTCCGGAGTCTTAGGCCTCGCAAGACTCATCAACAACAACCATGTGGGCAATTCTTGAGCTCAAAATGCCACACTTATTTGGAGTACGCCAACTCCCCTACTCTCATACTTGGAGTATGCAAACTCCCTATTAATTTATCTTGGAGTACACAAACTTTGTACTTCACCCATAAATCACACTTCACCTGCGATTTGCCAAAGCATTTCAAGAGTAAAACCCTACTCAAAACACATACAATATACTTGTAACTCAAAGCTGAGATTTCAGCAACCCTTACACTACACCAAGAACAACTCAGTGTGGGCAAATTCTTACTCTACTCCTCACAAAACATAACCATTAACCTTGCTACCAAAAACTGCTGGAGCGGCTGCGGAGGTCTTCTTCCCACCTTGGGTTCAGAAACTTTAAACACTCAGTGAGACACTATCACAGATTCTCACCCTCAGAGGTCAACCGAACCTTTGGACTTGTTGACGGAGTCAGTAATCAGAATTGTACAATCCGACAAACCAATTACATTCTATCATAAACAATATTAAACACCATGAATAATTCAACACTAAAACAAACTCCAACCTGAATACATTTTCAAAGCCCTATTACAATCCCAATTCAATGTCACTTAAATGGTGCACAAAGCTAAGTTATAAACATGTATGAAAACCATAGGCTGACCAAAACATCTGAAAAGATTCACCTTACAAAACCTCAATACTGTTGGACACTCCAAAAGAATTATGTAGATTAGCAACAACACAATATACACATTATTACCAGATTTCAAAGCAGATGATCGTGGCATCAGAAAATCATCAAAATACAGTTTTAATAATCAATTTCAGAGCTGTGCCATTCCTTGCATTAACCAGAATTGGGACTTGCATGTGTGGGAGCGGGCTAACACATGCGGACAAAAGCAAAAATAAAAGAAGGCAAAAATAATTAGAAAAACTGCTGCGAGGGCGCCATGAGATCCAAACTTTTATTAATACTATATAATGGATCCTGCGCTAGAGGACGATGGATCGAAGTGACATAGGTTTGAGGGGATGTCACCAATGAGAATTGTAAGAACCAGCAAATCAATAATAAATTAACAATATTCAATATTATAAAGCTTCAGTCAATAATCACACCAGTTTAGTAACACAAATACATAGTTTTATTTCCCTATATTAACAATGCTAAGGTCACGAAGATAACTCTTAAATACAAATTATAAGCATATAGAATCAATAGCAGCTCATTAAAACGGCGTATGTATCTCAATTTGATTAATACAGTTAAACAAATTATCTCCAAAAGAAATCACACTTATTAATAATACAAAAACCGGTAATGATGGCACAGAATACATTAGTTCAGTATCAAATGAATTCAAACCAGATCATAAGCAATAGATGGTTATTCTCCTAACTAACCGCAAATTAGCATTACATGTTGGGCT
Source organism: Pleurodeles waltl (assembly GCF_031143425.1). Lineage (NCBI taxonomy): Eukaryota > Metazoa > Chordata > Amphibia > Caudata > Salamandridae > Pleurodeles > Pleurodeles waltl. The sequence continues at coordinate 523,378,240 of NC_090437.1, read as the reverse complement.
TCATGTGAAAAGAATTGAGAAAGACAAATTTAGAAATAAACACTTAACTCAATTCTGTCAATATATAAAAACTAATAATGTGCAGCAATATAATCATTAGTTGCAGTTGGTACCTGAAAAGCAAGAGAGACACAATTCACATTATTAACATAAATTACCACAATAGTAGTAACAGCAAATGATCAGCTTCCACTTGACAACACCATCAACAGATTTTGGGCCTAACAACAGCTAATCTTGACACTTGTCTGACCTCAAGGAACAACGAACCCACGCTCCACGCATTCTTTCCAAACTCCAAGCTCTCTCCCCTTTTTTTAATTAGGCTACACAGATTATTATACTAAAATCTAATCAACTCCTGTTTGGTCAGTCTATGGGATGTTTTCATTTCGGCCAATCGACAACTAACTTGACAAACCTACGCTAACTATAACACTTTCTTTCGATAGATACACTCTCCTTCTGTGTCATCTGTAATTCCATTGTCTCACTTGCCTCTTGCATATCTTCTTCGCAGGAAGAAACTTTCTCTGTTACTTTTACTTCCATCCTCAAAGTAACATTCTCAAACAATAGGACATTTCAACTTATGAAACGCTCGGTTAATATATGACCTTGTAAGACATGTCACCGCAACTCACTAAAGGTAGCTGTGGATATGTCTACACAAGCTTGAAAACATTTATTATCTTAAAGCTTCAAATCATGGAAAATAACCACAGCATCTGAATTTAATTTTTCTCAGCCAAGAACAGAAAAACAACAACTTTAAAACTTTTCTTGTTTCACACATTAGTTAATCACTCGTTATTAATACGAAAACCATTAAGAAACATATCAGAAAATTCACGCTCTCACAATCCCTCCTCTGATGACTATTCATGTCATCATATCACTTTTAATAAATTTATTTATTTATTACCATCAGATTTAAAACTTTGTTTTATCAACTTCTGAACTTCCTCTTTTCCTCTTTTTATTTTCTTTGTAAAATGTATTAATTTCCATTTCAAAATTTTGTATTTTAATTTCTAATTTTCTTTTTTTAATATATTTTATTATTCTAAATGTTCCTCAAATTACAATTAAATAAAACACAATTAGTGACACCCATTTTGCAATTTTCAAAATAACATTTCTTCCCACATTGCTAAACCAATCTCCCACAGCTTTAATTCTTTTTCCAGCCTTTTCCCAAACGGTAGTTTCTTTCAGTTCTTTCAAATTATTATTATTAGTGTTAGTCACATTAGTCATTAATCCTTTAACCTTTTCTGAACTGTCAGGAATGAATGAACAGCAATGATTAGAACCAATTAATTTACAAACTCCCCCCTCTTTCACCAAAAAAATGTCTAACGCAAGGCGATTCTGTTGTGCCATAGCTCTCGTAGCAGCTAATTCTGTATCCAGAAGAATGATAGCTCCGTAATATCTTGTCAACATATTATCCACTATCGTGGACAATTTCTGAATCTTAATCAAGTTTAGAACCACTCCTACTGATGGAATTATAGGCCCAAATATGTCACCCACAATGCCAGAAATTGATTCTCGCTTGAGTCTCATTTGTGATTTCATAAAATCATGAATCTTACTCAAGTATTCCAACTGATAGATTTTCAGAAAGACTACTCCCAGACAACATGTCCCATACCATCCTCTAGGAAGACGGTAATATGCATTTCTTCCACAAATGTAGTAAATGTCAGGAATCGGAGGATCTTGTTGATTCATCACAATATCCCACTTACTCTTAAACATAAAAACATGTCTACACTCACTCTTTCCAACAAACAATCTATCATTCTTACTCCAAGGTCTTTGTATCCAAAGTTTCCCTACATGCTCAGCATCTATTGTTAGTTTACCCTGCTTAATAATGTCAGTATAAGCATAATCTATTTCAGGCTTTCTACTTATTATTCCCTTATCCATTTTGCCTTGATTTCTCTCCTTCTATCTTCTGTATTATCTAGAAATGTATTTTCTACTTGCATTAGTAAACAAGTCAAGTTATTCCTGTGGGCAAAGGCAGTTCCGAATGTTAGAGTAGGCTCAAAGAAATTTTCCATAATCACTATGTTATTTTCTTTGGCTATTTTATTCAAATATCCTATGACAGGTACAAAAGATAATACTGTGTCATAATTTGAATAAAAGTATTGAATGTACTCCTGATTATAGAAGCATGTTAGTAAATGACTACAGCTTACACCGTAAGTCACACGTAGACTATGATACATAGTTCCTCTTTCTGCTGAAGCTGGAATCTCCGTACATATATAATAATCAGTCGCATCCATCACCTCAACATACTCATGCAATAAGCGATAGAAAACATTAGACGAAAGCTCTTTTTCCCCATGCAGCTATTTAACATCTACTCTCAATTTCTCTTTACAACAACTAATCCTACAATTTTGGTCATGTGAGTTACTAATTGTCTATGTTAGGAATAAATAAATTAAAAAATGTAAAAAAAAAAAAAAGAATTATCAAAAATCTCAAAAAACCCTCCTAATTGTTTTTTTTTTCTTTTCTATGAATTCATTCAGTCTTGGACATATCCTTTGTCAAGTTTGGTATAGCAGCTCATCTAGGTTCAGTTTTTCATTTGTCTTATCCAGTAATTTTCAATATTTTTCTTTTTTTATATCAGCTTTCATCCAATGTCTCTTTTGTGGATCTTCACGCTCCGAAGTCAGAATTTTCGAAGTTTCTGTCGAAACAATAACTCAAAAATTCTTATTGCCGATCACTTGAATTCAAATATGCCCATTTAGGTCCAGCATATCTTTTGCTCTCAACTCTTTTCCTTTTCGGTCGTCTTCCACTTTTACTATCTTCTCCTTTCATTTGTTCTTCACCAAACAACTCTTTCTCCTCTGGTATTGATGTACTCACATCAACTTTTCCCTTTTCTACAGCGTTCTCTGGCCAATTGTCTCCTTTTAATGTTCCTTTTGTCAATAGTCTTCTCAATATTGAATCTTCACTTGTCTTTGGACCCTTTTCTTTGGACGTTCCCGCAATTGATTCTGGAAGAGTATAATCCACTTGGGCTGGACTATTTTCGATTCCTTTCCCAACGGGGACTGTCTCATCTTCGGTTTGGTTGGACAAACCACCTGCTACTGAGGTTTCCCTCCTCTGAGCAGATCTTTCTTCTGTTGCTTCCTCTTTTTCGTTCTCCTTCAAGGACACCCTCCTCTGATCGGAATCAGTCTTGTCTCCTTCTTCCTAAACTGATTCTTCTACTCCTTTCACAGCTTGTTCATCTACACCATTTTGTTCTCTTTCATCTGTTATAGGAGTTGGTACATCTCTCTCATTTTCGTTGTTATGCTCACTTTTCTCCCCTTGGTTTGCAGTATTAGCAACTGTCGCTAATCTCAACAGTTCTTCTTCTCTCTCTTGGATCATGCACCTTTCTCGTATGGCTCACATGCACCCAGTTGGCCAAACCAGCACACTGTACTGCAGTTGTCATAGTAAGCACAATTGGATACGGGCCCTTCCAACGTGGTTCAAGGCAAGACATTTGCATGTGTTTCCTTATGAGCAGCCATTCTCCCGCTCTCAGACTATGTCCTTGGCATTGTATTTGTTGAGCTGTTGCAACTTCCACCTGATGAGAAAAAGACCGAACTACATCAGCCAGGCTTTTGTGGTAATCTAGCACCATATCATCTGTAATATTCACAAGTGCGTTTGCAGGTAGTGCTGGAAATCTCATTGTGCTCCCCATCAATACCTCATGCGGAGATAACCCAGTCTTTTTATCAGGTGTACTTCTCATTGACATTAGCACTAAAGGTAGAGCATCTGGCCATTTTAGATTTGTTGATGCGCACAATTTTGCCAATCGTGATTTCATTGTTCCATTCATTTGTTCCAATAAACCTGAAGCTTCTGGGAGGTAACAACAATGCTGTCTCTGCTGAATGTTTAATGCAGGGAAAAGCAATTTTATCACCTCATTATTGAAATGTGTACCCCTATCTGATTCAGTCGAGACCGGAGAACCAAAACATGGAATTAGTTCTCGCAAAAGCAATTTAGCCACGGTCTGACTGTCATTCCGTCGTGTCGGGTAAGCCTCAATCCAATGACTGAAAATGCACACGATCACCAACACATATTTCAAACCATCTCATGCAGGCATCTCAATGAAATCCATCTGCATTCTACTGAATGGACCTCCTGCCATCCCTATGTGCCCCATGTTGACAATTTTTCCTTTGCCGAAATTCATCTGTTGGCAAATTATGGACCTATGGCACACCAGCTCTGCCAGTTGTTTGAATTTTGGATTTTATCAGTACTGTTTAAAACTCCTGATCATTGCATCCCTTCCAATGTGTGTCTGGCCATGGTACTATCTAGCCATTTGCGTCAGTAGACTATTCGGCAAGACTACCTTTCCTTCCATTGTCACCTAAATTTCATCCTCTCGTATGCATTTATTTTTAATCCAATCCCTCATTTCTTCACCTGGAACATTGTTCTGTATTGCTTTCAATTCATCTGTGTCTCCACTATTTGTACAGTAAAATTTGCATAAATCTCTTCATTTTCAGACATCAATTCCCAGTTTCCTTTGAACGATATTCCATTTAGAGCATAAAATTTTGCAACCTGGTCTGCATAAGCATTTCCCAATGTTACATAATCTTGTACTCTCTGATGTACACTGCATTTGACCATGGCAATTTTCTCAGGTTTCTGCACTGCTTGCAGTAAGTCATGTATTCTTTCCCCATTTCTTACAGGTGATCCTGAAGAAGTCAGGAACCCTCTTTGTGACCACATTTGCCCAAGATCATGCACAATTCCAAATCCATACTGAGTATCTGTGTAGATTGTGACTTTCATTTGTTCTGATAACTGGCACGCTCTAGTAAGAGCCACCAACTCTAAAACTTGAGCAGATATTACTCCTTTGAACCATGAAGCTTCTAGTATGCCTGTGACTGTTCACATCGCATACCCACTCTCAATGATCCCCTGTTGTCTCGTAAGCAAGAACCATCAACAAAAAGAATTTGATCATTATCTTCTGAACAAGTATCCTTAATGTCTTCCCTTGGTTTAGTACAAAGTTCTGTCACCTCCAAACAATCATGTTCAACATCATCTATGTTCAACAGATCTTCTCCCTCATTTGGTAGTAACATTGCCGGGTTAAGCACTGTGCATCTGTTTATTGTCACATTTGGTGCCCCAAGAATATCTGTTTCATAATGTGTTAATCTTGCATTTGTCAAATATTGTGTCTTTGATCTGGTCAGCAGAATTTCAATAGAATGAGGTAGCTTTACTGTCAGAGGATAACCCATCACAATATTTTCACTTTGAGTTATACTCTGTTCCACGCCTGCGACAGCTCGCAGACATCCAGGTAAGTCTGCTGCAACATTATCCAAAGTAGCTGAAAAATACACTACTGGGCGATTGACACCACCATGTTTTTGTGTTAAGACAGTCAAAGAACATCCATCTCTCTTGTGTCAAAACAATAGGAAAGGTTTTGTATAGTCAGGCATGCCTAAAGCTGGTGCTTGACACAAACTTTCTCTCAGCTCAACAAAGGCATTCACACACTCTTCATCCATCATTATTGGATTTGAAACATCCTTATGTGTCAACCTTTGCAATGGCTTTGAAACTGCTGAAAAATTTGGGATCCACTGACGACAATAACATACCATTCCTAAAAACATCCTCAACTCCTTTTGGGAACCCTGCATTTTTATTTTCATTATTGCCGCTACTCTCTCTCTCTGGAATTCTCCTTGACCCTTTCTCAATAAAATTACTTAAATACTTCACCTCTTGCTGGCAGTATTGCAACTTACCTGGAGAAACCTTATGACCGTTGTCTCCCAGGAAATTCAACAATGCAATTGTATCTTCCCTACAACTTTCCTTCGTCTTTGACGCTATCAGTAAGTCATCAATGTACTGCACTAAAGTGGACTTGTAAGGCATCACCAACGACTCCAAATTCTTTTTCAAAATCTGATTGAAAATTGAAGGTGACTCTGAAAACCCTAGAAGATTCTTGCACCAACACTAGGCTCTTGTCAGGAATTTGAAACAAAAGAGATATCTGCTGTCCTCATGAAGAGGCACTGAGGAAAGTGCTTCGCACAAATCAATGACTGTAAACCACTCTGCATCACATGGAATCTGAAACATTATTACTGCTGGATTAGGTACCACTGGACAACATTTCACCACAATGTCATTTATTTTCCTCAAGTCTTGAACCAAAACGTATTTTCCCATTCGGCTTCTTCAAACCCATGATCTGTGAATTACATGGACTGCTCATCACCTCTTTCAAAACTCCTTGTTCCAAAAACTGTTCTGTCAGTGGTCTTATTACATCAATAATCTCATTTATCATCAGATATTTAGCTTTTTGTGGAAAGACCACATTCTCTTTCACTGCCACTCTGACTCTTTCAACTTTTGGTTTAACCCTTTCCTGCAGATCACTCGGCAAATCCTTCTTTTCAAACACTGGAAAAAAACTAATTTAGTCTTCCAAATAATGTTCCTCATGTGCCTCATCTTCATTTACTACTTGGTCTTCCTCCACATTCAACAAAGCTAGTTCACAACCTCTCATTCATTTTCCCTCATCAACTGACAACTCTTCTCCATCAACGCTAATAGTCTCTATTGTAATCTCCTTTCTGAAACACATGATCGAACAATTGATTTTACACAACAAATCTCTTCACAACAACGATAACAGACTGGAATCATAAACAACGAAACTATGATAGTCTCTGAAATTTCCAGTCTTCACAAGAACTGATTCTGTAAGGGCATTAAACAACAGTTTGTTTGCAACCCCTACTATTTGCACTGTCTTTTCAGAAACAGGTATATCTAGTACCTCAACTGTTCTTTTCGTTGAATGTGTTGCTCCTGTGTCAACCAAGAAACTAACTTCATTACCATGCACTTCACCCTGCACATAAGGACCTCTCTGATCGACATCTAATGATGCACCCATCATGAACTCCTCCTCACCTGAACTACTCAACAGCCATTCAGCGTTTATTTCACTCTCACTTTGAAAGGAAAATTGTTCAACTGTGTTCACCACCTTTGTTTTTACATTGTTTCATGGCCACCTGTGAAAGCATAACATGCTGCTGCTCCATTGGGATCTGTATTAATTGAACCTGTCTCGGTAATTGTATTTGCTGTACAGGCACCATCTGCACCTGTGGCTGCATTTGTTGTAACTGTGGCATTTGTACCTGCTGTACCTGAGGTTGCACATTTTGTATTTGTTGCACTGGCTGTAAAGGCTGAAAACTCTGCATGTTATTCATATCATTTGGAAAATTCTGGTTTTGACCTCCTATCCTAGGTCCTCTCATGCCTTGAAATGAATTGACACCATTTTTTTGTTGAACCATTCCTCCTCCCTGATTCAACATAGGACACTGTCTTTTCCAATGTCCCAGCAATCCGCAAATGTGCGAAGGTAATACCTTTTGCCGCTACTGTTCATCCTGCATTACCACTGCACTCAAGTCTACATTTCTATTCACCACTGGAATCATCATTCCTCATCCTCTACCATGACCTTGACGTGGAAACAAACTACTTCTCTGGGAAAATTGCTGTTAGGTAACCCTGCATTCCTGTCTGTGCTGCCTTGATCTGCATTACCATCACCTTTTCTTTCAGCTTCTTCTGTTTCAACTCAATCTTGTCACTACAATATTTAGCATATTGCAGGACCTCATCAATCGGATTTTCTTGCCAACATATCAGGTGATTCTTCACCATCTGACTCGCCTCTGGTTTCATTCCATCAACAAACCTGAACACCAAATGATTCTTGTTTTCCTTTTCTATTTTTGCTGCACCACTAAACTGTTAGAATGCCTTCAACAATCTCTCATAGTACGCATGAATTGACGCCTTCCCTTCTTGTGTTGTTCTATCAATGCATTGGCAATCAACACTTTTCAGCAAGACTCTCATTTTCAGAAATGCAATGATCTTATAGTAATATTTCATTACTTCAGGTGACAGCGCACCACTCTTCAAATCTCTTTGCGGCTCACTCGTCGGGCAATCAACACTTCTTTTGCATTCAACCCACAAATCTACCGGAACCACAATGTCAAAGAGCGTATTCAAATCTTTCCAAAGACACTTTGAAAGTTTCACAAACCTATCTGTCTTCTGATACCACTCGATTGACTTCTCTCTCAGTCTCGGATAGTCATTTGTAAAACTTATGATGTCAGTTCTACTCCAAGGTACATGAATACAATTTCCTCCTGGTGTTTCTCTCATTGGTAACATTTTTCCTGCATCTCCTGCACCATCATCTTTCTTAGGTCTTTCTCTCTTTCTGTCCCATTTACTCTCCCATTTATCCAATGTTCTCCAAATCTGCACCTTCTCAAGTAACTCTCTAAGAAGTGTTCTCATCCCTGCAGATCTCATGTGAACAAAAACTTCTTCCTCTAATCTCAGTCGACAACTCCATTTCAATGTTTTCATTTTTGTCTAATTAATGTCTTATTCATCTGCAACATCTTGTAACTGTTGATAAACCCTGTTTGCTTCTTTCGTAATGATCTTACACAGGTATCTCAATTGCCCTTCAGTATAAGAGTCGGTCTGTTCACCCCCTTTGTTCCCTCTAGGTGTTCACTCCCTTCCATGTTTAACCTCACTCTGTTTATTATCTCTTCTTCCTTTTCCTTTCTCTCTTGTCACTGTTGCTTTAAACTGTTTAAGTCCTCCAACCAGTCTGTTATTTCCTGTGCAGTCAAACCTTTCAGAGATACTCCACTAGTTTGGGCACCTGTTCCTCGCCCTTGTCCGGAACTGGTGCTCGGTTGTTGAGCCATCATTCCCGATGCCTCAACAGATGACAAATCTATCAGAGAATTTGTCTCATTTAAACTTGGTCCCTGTCTATTCTGCACATTCAGTAATGCATTTTCTCCACTATTGTCTACTCGAACATATAATGGAGTTACTGGACCCATTGTGATAGGTACAGTAATTGCGTCTGGATTCATCAGTGTTCCTACTCTTAATGCTTGTTCTGCTCTGTGGAATCTGTATATGTACAGGCTCTCGTAACCTTGTCCCTTGGCATCCTTGTGACAAAACTATGTTTGCCATTGTCCTCACTGTCTGGCTGAACCTCAGGAATGTTCATTGTAATCTGTTGTCTATTGCTCAATGAGTCATTAAAACTTTCTCCACTATTGTCTACTCAAACATATAATGGAGTTACTGGACTCATCGTGATAGGTACAGTAATTGTGTCTGGATTCATCAGTGTTCCTGCTCTTAATGCTTGTTCTGCTCTGCGGAATCTGCATATGTACAGGCTCTCGTAACCTTGTCCCTTGGCATCCTTGTGACAAAACTATGTTTGCCATTGTCCTCACTGTCTGGCAGAACCTCAGGAATGTTCGTTGTAATCTGTTGTCTATTGCTCAATGAGTCACTAAAACTACTCTGCATCTGTACTCTCTCATGACTCAGCTTACCCCTTGCTGATTCTGATACCAATGGTGCAGTAGGAATTACATTAGTCATACCTCTCCCATTCGATCCACTCATGTTCTGCTGTCTCATGTTGGGCGGAGGATATGTTTCCATGACATTGTTAAGCACTTCATCTTCCTCCGTGTCATCATCATTAACCATAACTCTTTTCGACTCTTTTGCATTCTGTTCTAATGAACCCTTCTTTTTAATTTTCTTTCCGTCTTTTGTTTTCACTTCATCTTCACCTATTTTCGCTGGGAATAACCTAATGCCTGTAATGTACCTAATCTCCACTCTTTCTGTTCCTCATCCCATAATATTTCAGTCAATGATTTCTCCACCATTTTCATTCTCTTTTCGTATTTTAAAGCTTGCTGTTCTTTCGCTACCAGCTCCCAAACTTCATACTGTGCTGGCCTCGGTGGAGGTTTAAGACTGTACATCTTTGTTCTCAAATTATCCAGAACTCTTAAATTGAACATACCATGTTCTGGTAAGGCTAACCTACCCTCTTTCTTTGTTATTGTGACCCAATGCTTCAACCAAAGACATGCTGCTACACATCTCTCCTCAAACACAATATGTGCTGGAGTATTTTCTGGTGGACAAATCTCACCTTCAAGTACCGGCTTGTACTCATCACCCCTCAACGCACATTTCAAAGCTTTGAAAAACTTCATTTTAACTCAATTTATTCTAACACAATATTCACAGAAAAGATTAACTTCAAAACAATTCAAGAAACAGTAAACAAGTTTAAATAAAGGATAACCAATCATGTGAAGTGACTGCTCTCCTACAATTCTCTTCGACCCCCTTGCCTTTCAATCGCATTACATTATTAGCGAACTGATTAATGAATCCGTGTGCGCCTCCTTCCTGACAACTAACCAATCCCAGCCCGGCACCACTACGTCACGCTCAACTCATTCACTCCCCTCAGCACCCTCGTTGAGACGCTGACAAAGTTTATCGTACTATCTCATTCACAACTCACACATACTACAACCAACTCAATATTAATTTGCAAGCAAACCAAAAAAAGATAAGAAAACAAATTTGTCATTCACTACAGGTAGGGTAACACAAACTCTTCAGAACCTTCCAAAGAAACCTGCAGCTTTCGCCTAATCCTTTTACACAGTTCCCACAATCGCAAGTAAACTTTGACCAGGGAATTTTACTACTCCACTATTCCTTGGACTATTGTCTAGTGCACTTAGTACTCACCAAGTCTTCAGTATATTTTCATTCATGCCAATTTCTCACAAACTCGATTTACCAATCCCAACTGATCAGCCTACTAAATGAACGAATTATAACATATACCAAGTGTCTCTTTACACTTGTCAATATACTCCGGCGCCTCAGACCTCTCTCTCTAGGTCTGTCTTCAACCACCAACCACGGGGATAATTTTTTCCTGCAACAAGAGTCACACTCAAATGAAGAACACTGCTTCCCAACTCTCATACCTATAGGAGTACACCCACTCCATCTAATCACTAATTCGAGTATTTCTACTACTATAAACTCACATTCAACACGATCATCTGCAAATTAGCTAAAGCTGAGCGAGTGCAACCACTCTACACACCTCATTCAACTGCAATCAAACACCGCAGAGAACATACCCATCAACCTAGGGGGTTTCCAAGAACTGGGGAAAGTCACTTTAAGGTAATTAGCCACTCATCATGTTAAAGGAAAACAAGAAACCACATTTAGTTATACCTCTCCTCATGGGACAGAGGACAGCGTTGATTCATCGAGACAGAGCATTCACCATCTTCCAGCATCAGTTGACAACATCAGGACTGTGTAGAACACGAGCTGCACATAGGATAGATCAGCAGTTCAGAATTAGTTGACCCTATTAGTACTGAACAGACTAGGGCAGATAAGACTGTGATGAAAAACTAATCTGGAAACTTTGAAAAGAATTGTGAGAGAGCAGGCTTAAACAGTATAGACAGACTCCAACAGAGTTCTAATGAGTACCAAGCAGGGCAGAAGACTGAAGAAGGCTAACTTCAGTTCCAAAGTTCTTCACTAATTAAAATAATCAGAATCCTTTCGATTAGTCCATTAGGTGGGCCCACTCTGGGCGTTCATTTCAGCATCCAATCATAAATGATGACACCACCAAGTTCTGATACATACAGAAATGTACACAGCAAATGTCCATTATTCCTTACTATGACTTCATACAATTCCGCTAAAATATGACATATTCTAATAATCTGCAACTTGCATTTCCCATCCCATGGCACACAATAAACTGAGCTAATCTTTTTTTCACATAAACTTCAGAAAATTTCCTGTCCAACTCAGCAGCTAGAAAAGATGTTGTTACATAACATTAACTAAACTTGAAACATGCACTTCTCCTGGAATACAATAGAACATTCCTCCTCACATTGCTGCCTAGAGAAAGAATTCAGGTTGAAGGGGAAAATTAAACCAACATTTTCCATTGCTGCTTGCGAAATTTAGTTTCAGGCCTAGTCATGGTAAGAAAGCCTTAATTCACATCTATGCAGTTAATACATTAATAAAAATATTGCACAATTTAAATTCAAATCATATACGCAGAACAAATTATTTATTTGAAAACATTATTCATGTTATGTCAAAGCAATTTTTAAATGTGTACTTATTTTTCTAAACACATAATTCATAATGAATTCAATGTATTTATTCAAAATACACTTTATTTCTAAGGTTTCAAATATTTTCATGTTAAACGTGGTGTCAGATATACGAAATGTGGGCACAAATGTCCAACACATTTTAAACTGTGCACATTTTCATTTCTATTTTTTTTTTTTGCTAGGCCCTTAAATTGCAGATTTATTAGATATGCTACGTCTATGCCTCTGATTAATTAATAACACTTGATCTCTCTCACTCCTCGAGCCTATATTGCAATCAAATCTACACACATGCATAAACTATGCTTCTACCAGAATGGAGTTAATGATTACAATGTTCAAGATATGGGTATTGACTGTTCCAAATGTGCAAAGCCGATATCAGACCTAAACTTGCAGGGTTGGCTTTTGTGCGTTCAGTTTTAAACATTGCCAGCAAACTTTACACAGAATGGTTATGCTGTTTAATATGAACGGAGAAAAATATAACTGACCAGCGTTTCCTGCTTTTTTTTTATAACAAAACTAGCTTTTAAAAGTCTTGTGAGCTGACCTCTATTTAAGGGAACAGATAAACAATTTCTCCCAGCAACAGAGGGCAAATCAGACCACTCCTTTTGTCACAAGATTATTATTATTTTATTTTTCTTGTGCACATAGATTATCAACTCTTCTAGCGATTGCTATGAAATTCAGGCCTTCATCACAAAAGGACTGTCATACCCGTTTTGGGAACAGTCTTGTTTTTGCAACAAAAACTGGATTATAATGGGTTTTGCAAATCGCATATGTCTCCTCCCACAACACGAGTCAGGACAATCCTGGCACAAATTGTGGGAGCGAATAGCCACCTCTGTTTGTACACTTTGGAGTGCTGGATAACATGCACTAGTAGCATGTATTTCCCATGAAAAGGTGTACGACAGATAACTGGGCACGAATTGGGCACCATCTAGTTTGGGAATCTTACACAAAAAAATGGGTGTACGAATTGCACCCAATTTATTTGAGCCAAATGTGATTTGGCCCCTGATGCAAAGGATGCTCGCGCGACTTAATAATAAAAGTGGGAGAAATAAATATGAGAGAACATGCTATACCAATGGGAAGTCATCACATTTATCTAACAATCATTCTTGAAGGATGTGTTTATCAGACAACTGGTATGAATCTCAGTTAAAGGGGAATGCTGGAAATGTCCATTATAACTGAAATACGATCTCACTAAGAATTGTAGAGACGTACCTTATTAGGGGTGTGTAAAACTGCACTGTTTTGCAACTTTTGAGAAAGTCTATGGAAAACTCTGCAACTTTACAAACATTTCAATTTTTTTAATTGTCATTTTCACGTGAAAACTGGAACTTTTCCAGCGATTAAAGTCTCACATATCCTTCCTTATAACGTGCAAAAGGTTCTGATATTTGCAGACAACCGTTAGTACCCCGTTTATAAAAAAGTTGTAAATCTGTATCCACAAATCTACAGCCTATGCAGATTTATGAGTGTCTGAAATGACCAAAGGTTTCCAGAAGAAGGCCTGGAAACCCGCAACAATCACAACTTTCCATGTGCTCTGCTGAAGCAACACTATGGAGTCTATATTTACATGAACAAATATACAAGTGTGTATTTACACGTGTGAAAAGCTAATTTAGTTTTAATATTTCTCAGCAGGGAAAATGGCTTTCCTTGTCAAAAACTCTACAATCACACATATTTTGTGGGTGTTTCCTTCCGTTCTCTCCATGCAAAGGAACTTACTTGTGTATTTGTCAGATGTAAAATAAACCCTTTTCCTAGGATGAGAAGGGGTCGGAGAAGAGTTTAGTAACACAGGCATATGTATATATTTGTAGGTGTGCCTAATTCGCAGGACACTCAAGCCTTGAAATACCCAGTCCCATCCCAATGAGTGGATTTACTCCAACAGTAATCTTTGTGTAAGTAAATCCCTTTGCGAATGGAGAAAATGCAGACCACATTTTTGGAATCCATGTAGAGTTGTTGCAGTAATAACAATACATCCTTGAATGTATAAGTAAATTAGATGTATGCAAGAAGTTTTGAGAATTAGAGCCTTCGTGCTCTTTGTTACTCAATGTCATTATTAAATGAAAAGCTCTACAAAGGGTAACTTGCAGAGACACCTCTGCATACAATTTCCAGCTCACTGGAATTCATTGGGTATTATCTCAGAATGATTCAATTATACTTCTGAAGGGGTACTCAGTTTTTATCCAGTACTCTAAAAAAAATGCAGCATCCTCGTCTCTACCTGCAGTGACAAAAAATTGAATACAGAAAACATTTATTCAAGCTAAGGCCAAAAAAAAAACGTTGCAACCTTTACGAAACATTGTTTACTCTAAAGGCCAAGCAGAGTTGAGGTTAGAAGTCCCATATTAACGTTATAAACAAGGTTTTTCATCCAGGTACACTAACTAGGGATTTCTCTTGTGAAAGTGAAAGCTTTGTATAGACATCACCGCAACAGCCTCATCTAAATGACTGATTCTATTTAATGTTTCACAGAAAATAAGAATGTATGCTGGAGTGCATTATGGTGCAAGTCCAAACAAGTTTCACTAGGCCAAAATAGGTGCAAATAGTTGCATGTAGCTCCACTGCGTGCTCAGTATTTAAGCACGTATTCAGCTGCATATGCGTTAGAGCACTGGCATAACAAAACTTGAGGGGGGCCCCCATCCGCAAAGTACCTGGAGGCGGCCCCACCACCCTGGACCTAGTCAGGGGCCTGCTGCCTGTGCACAGTGTATTGTGCCGAGGGGGCCCTCTGGAGCTTTGGGTCCCCCCGCACCATGGGTGATGCGGGGACCTTTATTACACCACTGCGTTAGAAGAGAACATGGGGGTGTCCACCACATTGTCAGTTTTGAGGTGAGATCACAAGGCATTTTTAGGGGAACAGTGTGGAATAATTGGACTGTCCCATAAGGATAGATACTAATTTGCAAATGGGTAGTGACCAAACCTATTGATAATTTATTGTGCTCATTGGAAAATTGGTCATATTTATGAACCCTTAATAAATAACCAGATTTTGCCTTTCCACTCACACCAAGCAAACCTGTGGGGTGTTGCATGTGCAGGCAACATCCTTTAGTAAATAGCAGCTGACAACAAAAAAATTAGCAGCCAACGTTTGTATTACCCTCTTTGCTATTCTTTTCTCTATACACTATAAATTGTGTATGTTATGGCACAACGGCAATGAGGCACTCCTTCTGGGCTGGGTGTTGACATCTTAGGCCTAAGTATGCTCCATATCAGAAGGAGAACAAGCACGGAAGGCACCAGTACAGTCCTGGAGAATTAGATCTCCCACCTCAATTACCCTGCTGAAAAAGGGACATCATGTCAACTAGTGCCCCAAAAATGCGAGGTAAGGGGGTAGAACTATTGGAGGGTAGTACCAACAAGGAAGTGGGATGAATGAAGAAAAAGCTGAATCGGAAAAAATGGATTGAAAAGCTAGATCAGAGCTCCACAGGTCAAAATAACAATCTTTGCCATCAAGGCAGTCTCTCCAACTAGTGAGGCATAAATCACAGTGCCAAGTGCCAGGTCCTAAGTAGTCCGTTGGTGATAATCACTCCAGTCTCCAGAGCACATGTTGATGATGCTGTATGCCAAGTTGGCTCCCTACTGCTAAGGAAGGGAGGAGGCTGGGGGATGGGAAGTGTGGGTACTGTTAGATGAGTGCACCAACAAGGCAGTCAGTTATGGAAACATGAGTATGAAGAAGGAGCACCCAGCTGAAAGAATATTCTGTGTGTCAAACTGTGGTCCTGAGATTTTAGGCAATTTCTTTGCACCCTCCTTCTCTTGTTGCTGTTATTTTTCAATGAAGTTTTGAGCTTACCTTTGAGACAGGCCGCACTGGCAAATGAAAGCTTCTACCTCTTCATGAATCTTTCTCTTTTTGGTAAGGTTCTGGTCCATGCAATCAAAAGCACACGCTCTCCCCAACCACATGTTTTTTTCTGTTTTTTTCTGTCTCCACCTGGAGACAGGTCACTTCACTCCAAAAGCCTTCAGGCAGTTGTTTCCAAGCAGTTCTGGTGATACCCCTTGGGGATTCTCAATCTTTCTCAGTGATCAGTGGGTCAGTGCATCAGGTTCCTGAGCCCCCTTGACTATATTATTAGAGCTACTGCTAGGCTTACTGGCCTTCCCACATTTCGAAACAAGCCTGAGAGTTTGATTAGTGGTAATGATGACTTGCAAGGCCAAACACAATCCTAACTGCTTAGAGTTTTTCTGTTAAGTGTCTAAGTGGATTCGTTTGAAGGCTTGAATTCTTTCAAGATCATGACTACAGTGGAAAGGTGCAAGTGTACAAACATATGCAAACAACACATAGCAGGTTCTCATGATTTGAATGCAACATCTGCCAGGTGATCAGATCCACATTCCTTAGTGTGGCTACCATGGGAACTCATTGATTTTCAGTATGCCAGACACTCTGTAGTGATCTAGTCTTACAGCCTGTACATTCCTGTAGGTTTTTTATCCGATCTTTTATTGAATGTTTTTATTGAGGACTGTGCATATAATGTGTGTTTCTTGCAAGGTTGGTTTCTAGGCGGAGGGATGTCTTCAGCTATGGCCAATGTGTATGTAATAGTCATTCATTCTTTATTCAGAGATCTGTATGGCACTAACTCATTATTTGTTCATCGTTCTGGCTATCTTCATTGCTTGCCATGCATTCATATGAATACTTGGGTTACAGGAGTTTTTGTCTAAGTCCCATGTGTGTATATGTCTGGATAACCCATGGGCACCAAAAGTGGCATTATATAGCTCCATTTCAGTGAACCTCCAGGAACAGTACAGAGAGTAGATGTGATGATGAGCCGCCAAGCATACGTCCC
The DNA here is from genome assembly GCF_031143425.1 of Pleurodeles waltl. Taxonomy (NCBI): domain Eukaryota; kingdom Metazoa; phylum Chordata; class Amphibia; order Caudata; family Salamandridae; genus Pleurodeles; species Pleurodeles waltl. The sequence continues at coordinate 523,361,127 of NC_090437.1, read as the reverse complement.
TCCCAAAATATCAGCAAATTAGTGTGGATTCCTAGGCCTCGTGTAAGTTCTCTTTTTCCTGTGTTGGATGGCTTTCTTATTAACGGTCCACAGGTTGACCCTCCAGCGCCTTCCCTTGAATTAAATATGCTGAATGTACTTCAGTATTGAAGACCCATCATGGGGTCACCTAGGAATTTAAATGATTTGTTTTGCAATCGAGGAAACTTTGAGGAACCTTTGACTTTGTAATTGCTTCTTTAAGCAGGTCAGCACTGCCACTGCCACTGATCCTGTAGTTGCCACACAACCATTGCATTACTTATCTTCTTGGTCTTCTCAAGAGAAGAAGGGCTAGGTAATCCTTCTAGTGTCTTTGCAAGTTTGATCTTTGTGATCCAATATGCTCCCTGGCCTTAAGCTCAGGAAGCTACTACTTTATTTCGTTGGTTGCTGTGACCTGTGGATAGTTTGCATATCAGACAGGTAGGCAGGCTGGATAAATACGGCACAGGTTGGATGCTGTCCAGATAGGGCACAGCTTCTCTGTGCTTCTGCTTTTGAGGAGAATTGACAGACAACAATGACCTTTCCAAAGGCACTTTTCCTGGGTAACCTATGCTTTTGGCTTTTTAGACACATGGTGTAGTAATCTTTCAACTCCATACTGATACTCTGCATATTCTCAACTCAAAGTCGTCTGTCTCAGCCCTGCATCTCATCCATAAGCTTGTTGAGCCATTGTCCTGCTACCGTGCATGGTAACATGAGCTTGTTGAGCCATTGTCCTGTTACCATGCATGTACAAAAAAAGCTAAAGGACAAGGTTGAAATGCCTACCTCAATTATAAAGACTCATAATACTGGAGTAAGAGTTTTATGAAAAAAGACTTCCAGCCAGATTTAAGAAATGAGGTGCTGCATTGCATCTTGTGCCACTTTTTTTGTGGCCACTTGCTTACAATAAGCAATCAGGAAATGTTGTGCTATGCATTTCGTGGGTTCCTATATATGAATTGCTGATTAGAAATGTACACTTGACACATCATTTTATCTATGGTTTCGTTTCTTTTTGCTGGAAGCATCTTAATAAATACATTTAGCCATTTTTTGCACTTCCTGTTGAATGATTATTAAAAGAGTACATTTTGGTTTATGAAACGAAGCGATTCCTTGTTGCTCCTAGCGATGGCCCCTAGCAAGTTCCAATTTATTGTCCAGCATGAAAGCTGTGTCAGACATGCTCACACTAGGTTAAATTAAGTTCCAATTTCTCCAGCTGTAGCAAGAAGAAATGTCAAACTTGCCAATGTCTAAAAGTGCATCTTAAACAAAGTTGTAATATTTGGATAATGGGCACAGGATGTTTGTTGTCACGAAGAAGGAACTGTCGTCTTAAATTAAATACTGATCCTAAACTCAGGTTCAGCATTCCGTGTCACTAAGGCTGCCTTGCAGAGATAGCTCCGGGAAAATACAATACGAATATTCGTTCACTTTGTTCATGACGATAATAAACTACAATACGTTTCAAAGGCTTCAGTGTTTTTTGTGTGGTTAGCCAGACAACAAATTGTTGCAGACAAGAGAAAGGCTACACTAAAATGCTTAAGCATAACTATTCCCGTTTTGCATCAGGTATATCACATTCAGTGAAAAGAATATGTATTTCTATTTTCACCTTTTTTGTCAAAATCATTTTGTAGGCTCTCTGTTCTGGCCCCTGCCTCCCTCACTAAAACATAACGATAATGCATTATATTACGTAGCCTGACTTAAATAATATTATTTCAACCCCTTTTTCAGAAAAAAAGTAATAGGACAAGCTTTGCCACGATTCTTTAATTTCATCTTCTGCTATCATAAGTGATGTGAAAATCTGCAGAAAGTTCTGCTGCAAGTTGAATGGCAGTTTCAATTCCCGAGGTCTGAAAGAAGTGCAAGGTTCAGAAAAAAAATCAGATTTACCAGAAACGAGTCATTAAACAAGTAGTTACTGCCAGAAAACCTATGTCATGCTCCAAATGCGTTAGATTCATTTTGGTTCCACCTCGTAACTGAAACCAACCTATCCTAAAAACGCAGTCATCATTTTTTTTCCTAAGAAACACCTTTTTCAGTTTCCACCACTACTTATACCCTCTTTTTAACAGAAAATGTTCACAAAAGCAAAATTAAAAATCTGATCAGACACGAAAACGCATTTACCTGTATCGCTAGTGAATGTGTCTATGTTGGTATTTTGTCAGGGTGCTGCATGTCTTCTTGATGTTAAATCAGTTTTTAGAAGTGCTTCCGATCTGTTGTCTTTCTGTTGGGCTTTTAACCACAACCTTGTTATGCCCATCACTTTCATTCGTTTGTGGGCTTGCCTCTCAAAATTCCCTTGATTTCATTTGTGAAAGGCATTCATAAGTCATGCCATTTCCGGTGTTTAGCCCTCCTCGAGCGCATTGGCCAACTACTGAAAACATACAGGGGCCATGTTTTCCCCATGGTTTCTGGACTACTTTTTCTTTTGATTTCCTACACAGAACGATTGCGTTGAATTGCTACCAGTTTACATGTATTGTTTATCCAAGCACTCCTTGGTGAATTCAAGGTTTTACACAGTGCAATCACGCTAGTTTTTTTATTATCATTTTTAAACAAAATTCCCCTGTCCATAACCCCACCTCCCTCTCCGTTGAGATTTGCGGCGGCCGCTGCTGCACATACGCATTGCCATGCATCCTCTAGTGTGACTGTGCTTTGTTTCTTGTGTACACACAACAATGTTCCTAGTTTTTATTTGAGTTAGTTCTTAGATGTAGAAGGTTAATGGAAGTACTTTGTTTATATGCAGGGCCAATGGTTTTCCATCTGTTTTCTTTTAAATACGTGCATGTGCAAGGCAGTGCTGTTTTTGGCATTGGCACAGGTGGGCAGCAGCAAATGATGCAGTCCAGCTCCGTGCCTTGCTGGGACTTGTCTGACACCAGCAGCCTATAGACTTCGGAAGGACTCCCCCCCCCTCCCTTCAGAAGCACATCATGCTCAGCCTGTGCCCTGACATAGCCGAAGAGGGCACCAAGTGATGGAGCCTGCCCGCCATCGTTAGACCAGATGTCCCCAGGCAGGGCATGACAGTGCTCTTCCAGTACTGCAGAGAAAGTGGGCTGTGCACCAGGTACATGCGGGCATGAACAGGGAACCCCCTTCCATTGCAGGTTACTGAAATGGGATTAATACATTATGGAAACAAGTCAAGCGTCACATGTGGTCAGTATATGTCAAAACACACATCATCTGGGCGACCCCCGCCCTCTTTGATATTGGAAACACTTGATTGAAATATGTCTGAAGGTTCTAAGTGATAATGTAAAGCTTGTGATATGTTACTGTTGCCCTGCCTGCTCCACTGCATGCACAGCATCATAAAACAAAGAGCCCATATGTCAGTGAGCAGGGATTAGTGCACGCGAAATAAAGGAGGCGGAGAAGAGGGTTAAAATAACACTGCTAAAGGGAAAGAGCACAGGCCTGCTGCAGAGGCTTTGATGTCCACTAGTGAGGCTTTTATATGCGAACCCCCACAAAACTCTTCTTCTAGGAGTGCTTTCAGAGGAATTCTCTGTTCCTATACCTGACCTTTCATTTTAAGAACTGTAAGTTATCTTTCTGTATAAAGTGTGTTTCACATTGGGGCCCATTTCATAAAGCGTTTTTCTGCACAAAAACAAACAAACCTGCACACTGAATCAGGATTAGAGCCACTTTACCTTCTAAATGTGCACTTACAAATGCACCAGCCTGAAAATATAAGCATGTTTACTATCAAGGGTGGGTAGATGCAAGTTTACTTCTGGTGTGGGAATAGGGAGGGAACATACACACTCATATTTACTACAGAGCTGAGGAATTCTCCACAGGATAATATTTTGCCTGCAGACAAAAAAAGTTATATGTGAAAACGCTTTTTTTTCACATTTGACCAAGTACACTTCTGGTGGGAATTCTGCATTTGTAAACTTTACTGTACGCATATGTTTTCAGTGATACTGTTGGAGTCCTCCAAATGTAGAGATATTTCTAAACTAGCACGTTTCTCATTTTTAACCTTGACTATTGTGAATTATCAGGCCCCTGCTAAGGGTTACATGCACTACATTCACAGTCATCAGCTCACCGAAATAAACTGGTCTATGGCGGTATATCCATTTTTGCTTGCAGCAAAATCTGTCCAATTTTAAATTTCAAACGTGCCACAAAATCCCACAAAGCACACTAAAAAATCTTGCATCTAACATTTTAGTCACCAGGCACTGATTTTAGTTAGTATGAATGACAAATTAAAATATCATATTTTGATATCTGATTACCAGAGCGCTAGTGTCCCTAAGACATATTCTATAACAATTTCTTTGTCATCGGAATGTTGTAATTTTGTTTGTGAGTGATAAGGGCCTATTTTATGTAAGCATAATTGCTACAAATTTTGTAGTTTTATGCTGCAAATGCTTTTTAATTTTCGCAAAATCCACCATATTCCAGAAAAATGACTGCAGCTCATGAGAGATGATTTGAGCATAATGAGAATACTGGTGTTTTGTGTTGCATAATCTGCAACAGCAGTTGTAGAATGACAATGATGATTTGCATGCAGGAGTTCAGTGAAAAGATCCCAATGGAGGTTTACACCACTTGCTGAAGGATAGCATGACTGTTTCTAAACAGTCCTTGTGTTCAAGCTCAGGCTAGGCTGATGTTGTTAAAAGATAGGCTTCTAAGATGATCAAGCCTGGCTTCTGACTTTTTGGAAAGTCACTGTTTGGGGACTAGAGCAGATGGCTTCCCCATTTGTTTCATACAGAACTCTGTGCACTGGCTTCCACTGCATGCTAGTTTCACCAATTGCATTGCAAGGTCAGAGAATACATCAGATTATCATTTTTAGGTTTAGCATAAGCATACAACCTCATGTATACTTCTGTGGGCTTAAAGTCATTTCGTATGTTTGTTTCAGTGTCATATACAAATCTTTGTTTGCTAGTGGTCAGTCATGCCTCTTTGTCCCTCCTTTGTCTCTTTGGGAGCAGGGACTAACTACAGTATAATTGTGCTTTGTCATGTTTATCTGTTTTTGGGAAGACTTTTTTGTTCTTGGTTTCTTGCTCCTGTTCAGCTAAACTTCCCTTTTTATTTGCAGAGCAGTCTTGCCCTCTGCTAACTTAACCATATTGTTCTTGCTTACATTTCACATACTTTACTTAATCTTACATTATCTTTGAGTGTTTGCTTTTTCAAGGATGTTGTTACTTATTTCTTTTTTTGCCAGCATATAACTCTTGTCTCCCCTCCCGCATAATCTAAATGCACAGTGTAAAACTTCTCACGAAATGGGCGCTGTGCTTCATTTTTCAGCACAGCACCCAAAAATCATTGGGGATATGTTTAATTCAAGATTGCAGGGTGCACTACCTTATGTGGTCAAAAGAGGTACCAAGGGGCACCTAGGGACAGCCTGTGGTACTGCCCCGTTTGCTTGCTTTGTGCTTCTTTTCAGCCAGCATATTATAAGTGTAAAAGTGTTAACGTAACCATGTTGTTCCTACTTACATTTCACATGCTTTACTTAATCTTGCATTCCCTACAAGTGTTTGCTTTTTCCAGGATGTTGTTAAGCATTTTTTTCTAAACCAGCATGTTACTCTGGTCTCCCCTCCCTCATAACCTATTTCCCATTTTCTGGTTCTCCAGCGCCTCAAGATCATACAAATGGCAATAGCGCTATGCAGATATCATCACTCCCCTACATACAAAAAACGAAAATAAAAAAATGCAATTTTCAACACCAAGAGCTGCAACGTTCGTAAATGAGAAACCCATTGCATTGCAAATGTTTGTTGTATTTTGTAGAGAGTGGACGGTGCTCATCCATGACGTGATAGGCGTCGAGAGCCCTCCTAAGCTGTAAGTAGATTTTATCTGAAGTTGAGAGATCAAAATACAAGTATGAGACTAATTCATAACACTTTCTTCCAGGAACATATAAGTTCACTCCATGGAACTTTAGGCTAAGTCAAAATAAAGTCATAATTCACAGAAAATCTTTTCTAGTCGGGCCACACTATTCTGTGCTTGGGTAGTGAGAACTGATGTACAGACTGAAGGGGGAGATTTTGAAACTGCGATTTACAGTTTACAATGTTCCAATTGGTTGGATTGCCCCATTCAGTGACTACAAAGAGCAAAAGATGTTGCATAGGCAAAGTCTTGAATCGAGGATCTGCTAAAGATGACTTGCCCTCACATTAGTTGCAGTAAATAACATAACATAATGCGAAACAACCATTTATTATTCTTCCTACTGAAGAATAAATGGCAGTTTCCTCCTGCCTTTAGGTGAGAGCACCAATAATATTTAAGGGATTAATCCCAGACATTGCCTTGTACTTCAGAAGATGAGAGTAAATTATGCTTCCCAAGTGGCACCTTTGGTACAGGCTTTGCCACAGGTCATGAAGACAGTTCCAGAAACAGAGGGCAGTGGGACAATTGTTTAACTCTATTTATAGTTCCTTCCAAATCAACACTTGCTCAAAACAACAACAAAGGCTTTAGTGGGACAAATTTCATGGTTGTGATCCTAATGCCTCCCTCTCTTATTCCCTCTGCAGCTTTCGATTTGACGCCTAGAGATAGGGGAGGGGTGAGATGTGGAATATGTTTCTTCATCTGTCATATCAGAGGGAGGGCTAGCTAAATCCACTGTAAGAAAAAGGTGACATGGCATCACGGAAAGGCATATTACTGACACTATCCTGTGTTGTCGAACAGCTTGTCTCCACTCCCTTCAGATGTGGCCCCTCAGGTGAAAGAAGCACTCTTGCATGGTAGGTCACATTCCTGAATCCAGCCTTTCAAAAGCAGCATTCGACAGGATTTAAAAGAAGGCAAGATAGGAAAGGATGTAAACCTGCACAGAGTGAGGGTCAACTAGGCCTTAAAACTATACTGTGAATTCTAGACTTCACAGAGCATTTGGGGCTATACTTGTAAATTGTGAGGTGCTGCAATGTGAATTTTGGGATATGTCCATGCATTGCTAGGCTGCAGTCAATGCATGAGGATTGTGAGGTTACGCTAGGTACCTGAGAGCATAACTCTTCTTTGTGAGGCTGAACCAGTTGATACTGAGCAATGTGTGAGGACAATAAGCAGTGAAGTCAATTGCTGTTCATTGTAAGTGTGTTGTGTGTATTTTGCTGTTTACCTGAGCTATGTGAGTCTGCGTTGTGCATGCATGGCTATAAGTTAATAAGTTAATGTACAAAATCTGAGATGGGAACACAAGGATATTTTGGAGCATTTAGTCCTCTATTCTTGCATATGTTGCATATAGTTGCTGTGTCAATGTTAGATTTGACAGCCTTAGGGCAGTCTTCCCCACAATATTTTGCTTGCCTCCTCCATTTTTCTGATCTGGCTTCTGCTGGTATTAGGGCCCTGGGCACTTTACCACCACTGACCATGCTAAAGCACTTGTGTTCCCTCCCCTAAACCTGTAATATGGGTTCATCCCCAATTGGCAAATGTAATTTACTTATAAATCCCTAGTAAAGTACTAGTACATGTACACATGGCCTGTAAATTAAATGCTACTAGTGGGCCTGCAGGCACTGATTGTGCCATCCACTTAAGTAGCCCTTTAACCATGTCACAGGGCTGGCATTGCAGAGCCGGTATGTGCAGTTTTACACTGCCATGTCAACCTGGCAAACTAACCCTTTTGCGAGGCCCAACCCATCGCCTTTTATACATACAAGTCAGCCCCCAAGGAAGGCCCTGGGCAACTCAAAGGACAGGATTTGATGTATATAAATAGCAGAACATGTGTGTTTTAAGTTTTACACATCCTGGTAGTCAAACACTCCCAAATCCATTTTTCCCTTCTACAAGGCCTAGTTCTCCCATAAGATAACATTGGGATAATTTATTACATTTTATAAGTGCAGTTTCCAATTGGGAAGAGATAAACCTGACATGTCTAGTGTCTTTCAAATCACATTTCGAAATCTAAATTCATGGTGAAGTTGGATTTTAAATTGCTATTCTGAAAATGGCACTTACATAGAGAAAGTTGACATTTTCTTACTTTGCCCATTTGGGGCCTGTCCATGGACCTTAGATGTCTTGATGGGCCATCCTGGGCAGGGTGTGAGGGAAGAGCTGGGTATAGCCTTACTTACATTAGAATAGGCTCCATCCTGTCCACACACAAAAGGCTGCATACCCTCCTGTAGTGACTCGCTGTGCCACCGCATTCAAACTAGCCTGGCTGATGAGGTGTAATACCCTAAAACTGGTCCTAGGATGCTTGTTTCCGGCCCAGGGAGGATCTGGCCTGGCAATTAAGTCTGGACTGTTTTCATGGGTGTTAGAAAATGGGTTATTGGTAAGGGCAGGTAAGTACCTACCCTTAGCAATAGGCCACTAACATCCACTTAGGGCCAGTTAGGTCTCATGAAATTAAACCCAGCTCAACCCTTGGTAGCTTGGCAACGTGCGACAATGCCAAACTTAGGAGACAAAGCGTAAAGCATTCAAATATCTCAAAACAGTAATTAAATAAAACAAAGAAACAGTTTAAAAATCCGAAATCAATTTACAATAATAGGAAATATTTTTAGCTTTAAAATGACACCAAAACGAATAAAATCGGATAAGGGGAACCGAAGATATGAATTTTTAAAGAATTAATGTTTTCTAGTGCATAGAAACGAAAAGCTCCAATCTGGTCATCTGGTCGCACCTCGACCAGGGCAAAGTCAAAGTTTAAGGCCGACCGCGATGGAGCCCAGCTCGGATACAGCCGGCGGGAGGCCTCGGTCATAAGTTTACCTTAGGACTTAGTCATTTTTTCTGGAGATTTTCCTCAGCGGGACGAACCTGCCAGTCCAATCCGACCTCCTGGAACCCTTCCTTGGATACGCGTTGTGGGAACCCTCAGTGGAGATTTTTACCTTCTGACGTATTTGTTTTTTTGAGGTGAAACCTGAATCTTGATCTGACGTCCCTGGAGGCCTCTTCAGATACGCTGTCTGGGAGGTCCCGGTCAACTTCCTACGTTCGGACTTAGTCTCTTTTTTGGTGATTTTCTTCAGCAGGACGAACCTGCAAGTCAGACCGGGTCGCAGTTGAGCCAAGCTGGCTAGAGTTGCTGCGGCGGGTCGGTCCCTCTATGGAGCTTTTTTCCAAAAGTTCTCCAAACTTCTTCAAACTTCTGGATCTTCTTTTTTTAAGGATCTTTTGAGGTCCACAGATTCATTATAACAATTAATTTGATACCAAACATGCGTCATCTGTTCTTTAAGGGTTTTTAAAAATTAAAATAAAGTCTCCCCATTCTAGCCTATGGAGGCCATTCACTACAATGAGGGAAAAACAGATTTGGCTGCTTTACCTCACCAGGGCTTATAAAACTATTTCAGAAGGTCCCTGCTTTTAGTTACATGGCACCCAGCCCTAGGTGCACATAGGGCACACTTTAGGGGTAACTTATATGTAAAAATAAGGTAGTTTAAGACTTTGGAACTACTTTTAATTCCAAAGTCGTATTTGCATGTAACTTTAATTAAAAAGCAGCCAGCAAGGCAGGCCTGCCTTTAAAATGACACTGGGCTCCTCAGCAGTGCAAGTATGAGTGCACTACCTATGCTGGAGTCCCTAAACCTACATGCCCTACCCTATACTAGGGACTTATAGGTAGGTTGACTTAGCCAATTATAATCAGCCTAATTTGCATACTGATTTTACACAGAGCACAGGCCCTGGTACTGGTTAGCAGTACTTAGGGCACCATAAGAGTCAGGAAAACACCTGCAAAAAGTGAAAAATGGGGGCCAAAAGTTAGGGGGCCTCTGCAATCAGTCCTGTTTTCTCACAATGGGAAGCAGGGTCAAGACTGATTTGCATATGGCTGGATCCAAAGTGGAATGGTGCAGTGACTAAAATAAACATTGATTTAGGCCCAGATCTGTGACTGGGGGTGAATGTTTGGCATTTCTTCAACATTCCATTCATCATCTGTTCTTTTTGCATTTGCCACCGTTAGTGGGAAGGTTATGCCCAGGCGAGGGTCCTGTGCTCATTATGCCACCGTATTCCAACTGGCCTGGCTGTTGAGGGGAGATACCCCGAAAAGGGTCCAAGTATGCTTGTTTCCAGTTCGGGGAGGACCTGACCTGGAAGTTCAGGCTGCACTGTTCCCATGTGGAGCAGGATCAAGACTGATTTTTATATGTCTCGGTCCAAACTGGAATGGATTTAGGCCCATATCTGTGATGGGGGTGAATGTTTGGCATTGTTCAGTATTACATCAATCATTTGTTCTTTTTGCATTTGTCATTCTAAATGGGAAGGGTATGCCAAGACCTGGGTCCCGTGCTCTCTATACCACTGGATTTAAGCTAGCCTGGCTGATGAGGGTGATACCCCAAAACCAAGTCCAAGATGTTTGTTTCTGGTCAAGAGAGGACCTGGCCCAGCAGCAAAGGCTGGACTGTTCCCATGGGGAGCAGGGTCAAGACTGATTTGCATATGCCTTTGTCCGAGCTGGAATGGCGTGGCAAGCAAAAAAACAATTGATTTAAGTCCAGATCTGTGACTGGGGTTAACGTTTCACACTTTTGAGCATTCTGTCCTTCATCTGTTCTTTTTGTAGTGGTTTCTCTAAGTGGGAAGGGTATGCCCAGAGGTGGCTCCTGTGCTTGCTATGCCATTGAATTCAAGTCAGCCTGGCTGATGAGTAGTGATACCCCGAAACCAGTCCAAGGATCCTGGTTTCCAGTCCAGGGAGGAGCTAACCTGGCAGTTCAGGCCGCACTGTTCCCATGTGAAGCAGGATCAAGACTGATTATTATATGGCTGAGTCCAAACTGGAATGGCATGGTGAGCACAAATAGATTGATTTAAGCCCAGACCTGTGACTGGGGGAGAATGTTTGACATTATTCAGCATTCCATCCATCAGCTGTTCTTTTTACTTTGAGAAAGTTGACATTTTCTTACCTTAGCCATTTGGTGCCTGCTGTCTGTCTCTGATTACAAGTCTGGGATGGGTGTCAGGTTGGCTTTGTGTATTCCTCCTAAACAGCCACACACAATGGGAGCTTAGGTATGACTTGATAGGCCACCTGTGTCTTGATGGCCATCCTGGCCAGAATGGGAGAGAGGAGCTGGGCACAGCCTCACTTACACCTAAATAGGTTGTGTCCTGTCCACACAAAAAAGGCTGCACACATCCCCTACTTTAAAGGCACCACTCTGTATAAAAACTAGATCTCAGTCCCCACCCCTGCAGTATACTTCTGGACCTGTGAATACTGTGCCAGGAAGATAAACTGCTGTGCTGCTGAAGGACTACCATTCTGCTGGACTGCTGGTTTGCTGGACTCATGCATTGCTGTGCTTCCCTGCTGCCTGCTGCTCTCTTGCTTGGGTGAGATGGACTGTACCTGCCTCACTTGAATTCCGAGTGACTGAAAGGGCTAGCTGGGTGGCCTCCTGTTCTGAAGTCTCAGGGACATACAAAATTCCAACCACCCTACTTCTGCACTCCTGGACCCTTGGAGGTGGGCCTAAGGTGTTTTCTCAGTGGAATTGATGCATTGTCTGTTGTGACTCATACCTATGCAAAACTGACACATCTCCTCTGCTTAGCGGCCCATCTTTGAGCAGAACAGATGTATCGCTGCTATTGCATGGATTTGGCCCATCACAAAAGACTTGCATCACGATGCATCTTGGGACCAATGCATCATCTTTGGAACCACTGCTGCATTATGCTTTTCTCAGTGCAATCTATTTGCACATCCCATCGACAGCAGCCTCGACAAAGATGCTGAAACTCCGCATTCCAGATTTATTGGTCTTCCGAACCAAGACATCGTCTCAACTGCATCTTCTGATCTCAAACACCATCAGCAGGATCCTTGACGTTGTTGCACAGGACCTCTCACTGCACCTCGGAACTGGTGCATTGCCTCTGCTGCACGTTACATCTTCAACACGGTTTCCAAGCAGCGATCCACAACCTAGGATTTAGGATACTTTGATTCAGCGAGCCTAACTGGGTCCCTGTAGCCAGCCCTCCCTCCATCGTGGTTGGCCTGAACCTTTGACTTTGTCAGGGTCCGGCGGGACCAGATATCCACAGTTAGCATTTGATGCTTGTTAGCGCTATTTTACTTAAAAAATTTGAAAGTCAGTATCTCTAATTACATATTTTTGAAATTCTATCATTTTAGTTTTGCCTTATTTATTACATTTTGCTCCTTTTTTTAACATGGTGTTGATGTTTTCTCTCTTTTACTTTTCACTGAAGTGTTGCAGAAATGCTTAACACACTGCCTTTAAGTTATGCCTGACTGCTCCATGCCAAGCTACCAGAGGGTTAGCAAAGATTAATTTGGGTTGGCCCGAACCTTACCCCACCTAGGATTGTGGTTACTGCTTGACCAAGGCTTACACCCTAGTCAACCAACAATCCAATTTCTGAACTCAGGACATATAATGCATAGGCATTTGAGGCCGTGCCATAATATTTGTGGCTATGCCTGACTTGAGGCTACATTTGAAAGTATGATGCCATCTATGGGCACATATAGTAGTTATTTTTAGCATGCATTCACTGATGGTGTTTCTATTTTCTAAAGCAGAAGCACACTATTATCAACAACATACGTTGTGCTTTCCTCAAAGCTACAACCAGATCTTGTCTCTTATACCGTAGTGAAATTGTTGACTATAGAACTTCCTAAACTAAAACGTATTGTTACATCTACACTAAAGTTTTCATCTAAGGTTGATAATCATTTGCATGAATAGATATCAAGGTGTATGATCAAGAGTATTTAACAAAATAGGACACTAAGAACATCTCCACTTGTTTTAGAAATCAAGGTTGATGTTTATTGTAATATTGACTCTGGTATCTTTACTTTGTGTAAGTCATCAGAGACCAAGAACAACAGAAACATGTAGTTTTGTTTTTTTATAATTTTTATTTTATGTTTGCTCATTTTTCTGACCTTATGGGTTGCACAATTTCATCACGGTTGCTGCAGTTTGGTTAGGCATCTTATGGTAATTTCAGTCTTAGCACTGGCTTTCTTGAACAGGATAAGTCAACACCAGTATTCGGATGAATATAACTATTATACAAGTGAGGCTGTAATGCCTTTATAAAAGCGTTTATCATATTTCCAAATTACAGGTATTTGTGACATTCCTAGTTGCCTGTATTAAATAAATTGTGTGGCTGCTTAACTGTAATATGTTCTTTTATTTGACTTCTAATGTCATGTTGCCTGCTGCCACAGCAAGCAGCTACGGTCAAAGACAGGTACAGACCGTAAGTACAACCATATTTGAAACAAGGAAAATGGCTTTGCCTTCTGATACTTTTCTAAAGCAGAAGTAGAAATGAGATATTTCTGGCAACATGTTTGTTTTTTCCATGATATAGATCATGCAGGATAGATCTTTGCATATTTCTAAACAATCTGATCCACAGCATGTTTTAACCTAACTGAAAGTAAATTAATTCATATATCTTTTTTGCACAAATTACTAACTTCCTCATGGTGTGTTTACTTTACAATACATATTGTGCATTTATTAATCTTGTCTTCAATGCACAGAAAGGAGCAAAACACCAAGGGTTTAAGCGGTTTAATGGAAGAGTGACATATGAGTATGTCATATAAGCAATTACCTCAGGTATACATTATAACGATCTTGGTAGTCACCTGGGAGTTCTTTGACCTTACAAAGGAACTCAGCCGTCAGCCTCATTCCTCTAGATAATCATGGAACTCTGAGGTGACTTGAAAGATCCCTATAATGTACAGCAGTTGGTACTTTATCCAACATATATTTACTTCTCGGATTAGCCATTAGGCATAGTTTTCAAAGATGGTCATATAATTTAGGAAAATCGCTATTAATTTCAACTGGTACAAATGTGGTGACAATGTTATTTATTTTATCTAAATAATACATTTGTTGTTTAAATTAGATATCATGTCTCCTTTAGCATTCAACAATCGAATTACTACTTCAGCCCAGATTACAAATGAGGCATTATTTAGGTTTGGACAAAATATTCGGGCAAACTTTAAAACAAGTGAAAGTCACCTGTTTTTTACCACCTGCAGAGCAGAATTAGGGCTGACCACTGCTCTGTGGATGGAATAAAATACCCAAAGCCAAAAGCAAATTTGCTTTTTGTGTCACTTTGAGGGGCTAGGCAGTGTGTATAACTTGATGTTAGTCACACATGTAGTCTTTTCTTGGTGTGGTAAATACATTCTAGTCCTAGTTTTCTCTGAAAAATGAGAAACTATTGGCACACTCGTGCTTTTTGCAATAAATCATGCAAGTATCAGTTTTCAGTACATTTTCCCCCAACAAATGTTGACCGTGCAATGCAGTGTTTACTGAAGGACGAGTAATTTTGAACATTGAACCTATAGGAGTTTGCACAGAGATATAAATTCACCAGCCCACTTCTAAGTGAATTCATTTTCAACAAACCTCACAAAACCTTCCATGTACGCAATGAGACCCATTTTTAGCAAGACAGTTTTAACATATTAGCAGTAAACTCTCAGTGACTATTGTCAGATTGCTGTAGATGTGCCTTCTGTAAATCATGCATTTTACATGAAAACAGTGCTTTTTGATCTTCTTCTTTTTGCAGTATCTGGTCTTTCCAGAATATATTCACCCCAGGCAATGTTAGATGCTTTCAACGTCGTATCTTTGCATGTTCCATTATTTGCTGGAAATTCTTCCATCCTTGCATTTTTGCTCTCCTATTTTATTGATTTGAAAGAAGCCCCCTCTTATTATCTAAATTTTATACTAGGGTATTTCATATCATTTAATTTTATTTTCACAGATGGACGATCAAAAATTATTCTTGAGAGATCCTTAACAGAATGGAGTGAGCGCTTAGTTCCGTCATTAGAAATCCAATCTGGAACAAATCTGAGGGCGTGCACACAATATAAAATTGCCTGTCCTGTCAGATTTGCTCCAGGCCATTAATATGCCAGATACATTTCTCAAATTATATCAGGCAGAAAAACGCTACATAATAGGGTTGTATTGAATTTAATAACAATTTTGAGGTGAATTCAAAGATTAAGGTCTCTTCTCAGATTTTACAGGCATTTCTTTCCGGAGGCAAGATTGACTTTACAATAAAAAAGGCTGAGAATGGAGATTTGGTTCATCATTGTTATCCAGTTGGGAACCGTGTATACTACTCACCAGTGTTATGTAATGATCTTCTGTGTTGATGGATGAAAGTGAAAAGGACAGTGTTGATACATTAACATAAAAGCCCCAAGTGAAAAAATTGAAGTTATCGAATCAACGGATAGGTAGCTTTCATTCAACCAACTTGTATGCTATTTCATATCTTTAGTACAAAATGATGAATTAGGTATGTTACAGATAGAAAACGCCTAAACATATTGGTCTATTGCCGATGATGGGAGTCATTCTTCAGTATTAGAGGAATCTCATCCCCTTTCGTACTATCAAACCCTTGGTGATGTTCAAGAGATTGTGCACATTGATGACTGGCTTTCTTTTATTAGTGGGAGGCTTCCAATGACATGCCGAGTCCACTTTATTTCAGAACATGTGCAAGACCTAAGAAATATTAAGGTAGACAAAAAAAACTCATCAGCCTGAGCGAGGCAAACATTTGCACCCATCTTATGTGTGATGGTTTTGGTGAATGACAAGGGCCACTCTCAGGCGTGAGTGGATGTAGTTATGTACTACTTTCACTTAGTAGGGAGTTTTGGTGCCCTTCCAAACTAAGGACCTGATTACGAGTTTGGCAGTCCTAGGACCACAAAACTCACAGTGACAGTCGGACCGCCATCAGAGCATGTCATGGGCAGTGTAGTGGCTCCCCTGCCAGCACCCTCAGAATGCGTACTGCACTATGCAGACAGTGCTCATTCTGAGGGTCCTAGTGTGCGACAGCATTGGTCTCGGCTTCCTAAGGGAGCCAAGGCCAATGCCGCTGCACTGTTTCCACTGGGCTAATTGGCGGAAATGTTGCAATCTGACATTTCCACCGATCAGCCTGATGAAAACTTCATAATACAATGGAAGTGAGGCCACTGGCTTGATGGCATCAACACCTCTGCCATACTGACGGTCTCGGCAGCAATGCCGCTGAGATCGTTATCAGGCCCTAAGGTCTCCTGGCGCTCTAACCACCAGGATTATGATTTGGCAGTTGGACCGCTAGGAGTACAATGGTCCGACTGCCACTGTGAGTTTGCCAGCCCTAGGACCACCAAACTCGTAATCAGGCCCTAAGTCAGTGAGTACAAAACACACTGTAGTTGATGTATGCTGTGTGGCTAGGTCAGAAAAGATGGGATTTAGGTATGCACACCACAATCAATCAGTTGAGATGAGGAATGTGGGTTAGTAAAACAGTGTTGGTGGTTGCACCCACACACTCGAGAGAGCCTTGCAGATTCAGATAGGAGCGACTGACATTCTTTACTGTGATTTAATTAACTTACATTGCATTTGGTGGGTAAATATATTACTGTTGGGGACACATTCAAAGAAGACAGCATAGTACAGAAACAAAAATTGACAATTTACGTGACTATGGGGGTCATTACAACCCTGGCGGTACAAGACCGCCAGGGCTGTTATGACGGAAGCACTGCCAACAGGCTGGCGGTGCTTCCCAGGTCATTGCGACCGTGGCGGAAGCGCCGCGGTCGCAGCGCTGGGGCCGGCGGTTTCCCGCCACAATGGCCCCGGCGGTAGTAATTCGCATGGGCAGCGCTACTAGCAGTGCTGCCCAGGGGATTACGAGTCCCCCTACCGCCAGCCTTTTCCTGGCGGTTTGAACTGCCAGGAAAAGGCTGGCGGTATGGGGTGTCGCAGGGCCCCTGGGGGCCCCTGCACTGCCCATGCCACTGGCATGGGCAGTGCAGGGGCCCCCTGACAGGGCCCTGTGCTGCTTTTCACTGTCTGCATAGCAGACAGTGAAAAGCGCGACGTGTGCAACTGCACCCGTCGCACGGCCGCAACACCGCCGGCTCCATTTGGAGCCGGCTCCTGTGTTGCGGCCGAGACCCCCGCCGGCCCATCGGGGATGTTCAAATGGCCGCGGCAGGTGGGCGGCCGCCCGGCGGTTTGATACCAAGGTCGTAATGAGGGCCTATATGTGTGACCTGGTCGTCCCCTTTGAAGGAAACCCCAAATTATCCCATGAGGATATTTTAAGCCTCTGAAGCTCCCAAACTCATAGATTCACAGACTCTTGTTATTGAGATAAGGGTGTTATCAATAGATGCTAACATTATGGCTGTGGCCCAATTCAGATCTTAATTGTGGTAGAGGGCAAATCCCCTCCTATATGGGTGATCAAATGTCTCTGGGGCCAACCTTGATCCTTCACACAAAGGACAGCCGTTTGGCTGGATTCATATGTGTCACTTCCCAAGTGACAAAAACATGGGATCTCACTGAAAGAGGGTCAGGAACAACAAAAGGGATATTTCAGTAGCTGAAAATAGCAAATTCAGAAGTTTCATGTGATAATATACTACCACAGCATTCTAACTAGGACATTGATTGTCTCTTTAGAAATGGGAATCACAGCAATAATCCATATCACTGCCAGAGATTCCCAAGACAATTCAACATTATAAGAGCACTTTATATGCTAATGTTTGGCATGGTAGCACTATAATTCCTGATTTGGCTAAACCAGGAATTACTCCACACTTGGCCTTAGTGCAGAGGTTTCCACACAACATCTCAGAAACTGAATAGGTTAGTAATATTGAATCATGGCCTTGTGAGTCTTCACATTTGCATTTCAAGATGCTAGCTAAACAAAGGAAGAGTATTTAGTCTGCACTACTGCCCAGTGGTCGACACCAGGGAGGGGGTTAAAAAATTCTCTGGTGCGTCGCACTGGAGAATTTTATTTTATTTAAAAAAAAACTGGGAGACAAGGAAGATCTTCTGTTGTCTCCCCTGACCCCCCACCCTCCCCTTTGTGATGTCAGCACGCCACGAGGCGTGCTGACGTCAGGCCTCTTCCTGCTCCAGTGGGGAAAACAGACCCAAACTGATTCTCCCCTTTCAAACAAGGCCTTCCTGAAACAGTTTCCTGCCCCTTGATCGCAGAGGGCCAGGAAACCCCACTAGACACCAGGGATTTCACTTGGGGGAGGTCGGCCCCCTCAGAAAACAGGCCCACCACCCCCTCTCCCCCTGAGGGAAATAAAAAAAAATGAAATTGACAGGGTGTCGCCCATGAGCAGGGGAACCCCCTGTGGGGCCAATATTTTTTTAATAGTTGTATGGTTTCCTTCCAAGTAAACCATACAGCTATTAAAGATATCTATAGATCTCTCTCTCTCTCTCTCTCTCTCTATATATATATATATATATATATATATATATATATATATATATATATAGAGAGAGAGAGAGAGAGAGATATCTATGTAGATATATATATCGATAGATTATGTGTCTGCTACAAAAGGTTCTGACTTTTGTCTAGTGACAGTTTTGATGCCATAAAATAGGGCAGAAGTTTTATATGCCTCCTGCAAAGATCAAATCTGTATTTCATGTAAATAGCTGAGTGGATTAGTAAAGCCAGGCATTACCTGTGCTATATTACAAATTAAATGAATGTGCGAGGGGACTATGGAGAGATGAAGGGCACTTTTGCTGGGTGGTGGTGACGGAATCAGAGGAGTAGGTCATGGGAGTGAGAGCACCAATACTGATCGTTGGACTGGGTGCTAGAGGCACTAAAGACTGTGACGAATGGAATGTGAGAAGGTGAAATAATAGTGTGTCTTTTTTTGAGTGTCTTGAGAGAACGTACTGATTGAGGGAAGAAGCGAAGGTACGGTGACTTCTACTGTTGCATATCACACACATACCCACAAGCAATTTTGTGACTGTCTACATAGCCTGGTGTTTTAGAGCAACAGTTTAGCCAGTGGCAGAGATGGCATCTCATTGGATGACTGCTTCTCAAGCCCTCACTAGGTTTATAGAGGACAGCTCTGACGTAGGATCAGAGACTGAGACAGCATCTGAGGGATAGGACAATGGCGCAGACTCTGGGAGTGATTTTTCAGTCGGAGGAGTCCCATTTGATAACTCCTCTTCCAGTGATTATGAGGGAGGTGATAAGGACAGTCCAGCTGTCCTTTTGCAAGCACAGTCTGTGCAGCGGGACAATAGAGGGTTAGCCCAAGCCGGAGAGCAGGTGCATGTGGTGGCAAGCTCAGAGAGAGTGCTCTCTTGGGAGCTCTCCAATTTAGTTCAGCCCCAAATTCCACCGCCCAAATCGTATTGTGGAGACATCAAAATTATCTATCACAAAACAACCAGGTTTGTAAGGCAGGCATATAGGGAAACCTACCAAACCCAGACATTTATGGAAAATAGACACCCGACAGAGTCCACAGAGGTGTGACTTGTGTGGATTCCCCAAAGTTTTTTTTACCCAGAATACCCTGCAAAGGTGAAATGTTGAATACAATTTCTTCTTGCATTTCTGTCACACAAACTACAGGACTATGCTTAGATCCACAAATTTCCTACCACCGAGTGTTTCCCCACCTGTTTTGATAAAAACGCTACCCTACTTGAGTGCCTGTACCTAGTGCCTGCGTCAAGAATGGATCACCCCACGGTCAACAGTTGCCCTCATGTAAGGAGCAACATTGACAGTTGTGTGATCTATTCCTGACAGGGGCACTAGGAATCCCGCACAAGTGAGGTATCATTTTTATCGGGAGACTTGGGGGAAGGCTGGGTGGAAGGAAATTTGTGATTCCAGATCTTTCTATCACCGAAATATGAGGAAAAAGTGTTTTTTGTTTTGCCAAATATTGGGGTTTACAAAGGATTGTGGGTAACAGAACCTAGTGAGAGCCCCACAAGTCACCCCATTCTGAATTCCCCTAGATGTCTAGTTTTCAAAAATGTATAGGTTTGCTAGGTTTACATAGGTGCCAGCTGAGCTAGAGGTTAAAGACCACATCTAGGCTCTTTGAAAAAAAACAGGTTTGTTTTCTTTGGGAAAATATGATGTGTCCACGTTGTGTTTTGGGGCATTTCCTATCACGAACACTAGGCCTACCCACACAAGTGAGGTACCATTTGTATCGGGAGACTTGGGGGAATGCTGTGTGGAAGGAAGTTTGTGGCTCTTTTCAAATTCCCAAACTCAGCAGCGAAATCTGTGCGAAAAGGGTTTTTTTGGCCACATTTTGAGGTTTGCAAAGGATTCTGAGTAACAGAACCTGGTGAGAGCCTCACAGGTCACCCCATCCTGGATTCCCCTATGCGTCTAGTTTTCAAACATGCACAGGTTTGGTAGGTTTCTATAGGTGCCGGCTGAGCTAGAGGCCAAAATCCACAGCTAGGAACTTTCCAAAAAACAATGGAAAATGGAATGTGTCCATGTTGCATTTCCTGTTGCGGGCATTAGGCCTACCCACAGAAGTGAGGTACCATTTTTATCAGGAGACTTCAGAGAACACAGAATAGCAAAACAAGTGTTATTGCCCCTTGTCTTTCTCTACATTTGTTCCTTCCAAATGTAAGACAGTGTGTACAAAAGACGTCTGTTTGAGAAATGCCCTGTATTTCACATGCTAGTATGGGCACCCCGGAATTCAGAGATGTGCGAACAACCACTGCTTGTCAACACCTTATCTTGTGCCCATTTTGGAAATACAAAGGTTTTCTTGATAGCTATTTTTTACTCTTTATATTTCAGCAAATGAATTGCTGTGCACCCGGTATACAATGAAAACCCATTGCAAGGTGCAGGTCATTTATTGGCTCTAGGTACCTAGCATTTTTGATCAACCTACAAGCCCTATATATCCCCGCAACCAGAAGAGTCCAGCAGACGTAACGGTATATTGCTTTAAAAAATCTGACATTGCAGGATAAAGTTACAGATTAAAACGTGGAGAAAAATTGCAGATTTTTTCTCCTCAATTTCAATATTTATTTTTTTTCAGTTGTTATTTTCTGTAGGAAACCCTTGTAGGATCTACACAAATGACCCCTTGCTGAATTCATAATTTTTACCACTTTTCTGAAATGTTTCGGTTTCTGGGATCCAGCATTGGTTTCATGCCCATTTCTGTCACTGACTGGAAGGAGGCTGAAAGCACAAAAAATCATAAAATTGGGGAATGTCCCAGTAAAATCGCAAAATTGTGTTGAATAATTGGGTTTTCTGATTCAAGTCTGCCTGTTCCTGAAAGCTGGAAAGCTGGTGATGTTAGCACTTAACCCTTTGTTGATGCCATTTTCAGGGAAAAAAACATAAGCCTTCTTCTGCAGCCCCTTTTTCCCATTTTTTTGAAAAAAACAAAATGTTCACTGTATTTTGGCTAATTTCTTGGCCTCCTTCTGGGGAACCCACAAAGTCTGGGTACTTCTAGAATCCCTAGGATGTTGGAAAAAAAGGACGCAAATTTGGTGTGGGTAGCTTATGTGGATAAAAAGTTATGAGGGCCTAAGCGAGAACTATTTCAAATAGGCAAAAAAAGGCCTGGCACAGGAGGGGGAAAAAGCCTGGCAGCGAAGGGGTTAAAAGGAGGCTTCCATTGGTTACAATGAGCTTCTGGGTGCTTGTCAGAATTTTTGATGCTAATCCTGCAAAGCACCGGACTAGCTTAAAACAAACACATGGTGGTGTTAGGGGGGCACTAAGGGGCACAGGAAAAATGGCCCTGCTCTGTGTGCAGTGCCATTTTTCCTAAATATGCCCCATAATATTTTAATAACATTGTTTCAATTTGTGTCCACGTTCCTCTCATGTATTTTAAAAACTTACATCTACATTTGTAATGCAAAGAATTCTGAACAAACTTACACTGTCTAGCTCAAGATGGACTGTTTTCCCATGGAAACAGCCATACATTTTAAAAATACTTGCAGTACACTGAAACTTCTTATCACATTTTATTATTTATGACTCCGTAATTCATGATGTCAAAACATCGCACCGAAAAGATGTAAACTAATTATTCTTTTTTGAGCTGACTACAACATTATTTTACTTTTCATTTAATTTTTATGAGCTTTTTGCAAATTTGAAAAGATATGGCAACATTCTGACAGTTTAACCAATGTCAACAGCCGCGACAAAAGATCAGAGTCATCATGTGGTAATGTTTAATTTGCTATCTTCATAACCGTTTCACTTTACACTTGAAATATTGTATTTGGTGCTTATTGTAAAAAAACAAGAAACAAGTGTCTTGTGTAGTTCATGGTATTTCTTAGGAAATTATGAGGACTATTGAAGATGACAAAGGGTCTTTCTTCGATCGCGTTTTGTCTTTTATTTCATATTAATCACGTAACTTCAGCGGGTGAGATATACCATCTTCATTCTAAAAGCATAGCGAGAGATGTCGTCTTAATGTCTGGGGGTACATTATGGGATTTGCACTTTCTTGTTCCTGACCACCAGGCACTGGAACCTTCAATGTCATTCCATGATGTGTAAAGCTAATAACCTTAAAATTTGACTGTTTTTGATAGTGTTGAGATATCGGTAGGGAAGTGCCGTTTCATCTTAGCACTAGGAGACCCCTAGGCCTTTTTCACAGTTTAGAAATAAAATAAACACATACGTTCATATCCTCAATGTACATCTATGTGGGGTTAGAAAATCCATATATGCTGACCTGCCAATATTTTTGGCATTGGTATTTTGGTTACAATATTAAAGTATTATGATATTCCCAGCTGGATATTCAGGGCCTACACCATAAATAGTTACAAGACATAGGTGATGCCACCTCAATGCAGTCACTGTGAAGTAGTCCACTCTTCTGGGAAGTCTCTGACAGAAGAAACATAACAAATAGTTTTAAAAAGGTACTTAAAAATATAACAAACTTAAGTCACATAACTACACTTCCTCGTGACACAAAAAGCACCGTCACTATTTCCATGACACATTTTAAAACAAACATACCATATATCTTAATTTATCTAGCAGTGGAAACAAATTTGGTTGTTTTACTATTGATATTATTAATACTGTATTTCATTTTGTCATTGATTTAGAATAATGAACATGTATAAAAACTAGTAATACCTTATATGTGACTTTGCCCAAATCTCTTAGCAGCTTCTTAGGAATCAACAATCAACTGCTATATTACTAATTACCAGGTATGGAAGCATCAACATATCTTTGCCTTGATTCCTCTGAAGCAGAGATGTAGCTATTGAGTTATCTGGGACATGTCTTCTGGTGATTCAGTTGGTCAATCCTATTGGGTTCTTCACTACAACTAACAATAAAGGCACATCCTTATGCAATCATTAACCCTGACCTGGCATTTTAGCCTAAAATTAATGCGCCCATTATAATATTTTACATCAGCTAGGAATATAAAAGCTGAACCCTTATTCCTGGCCTTGAAAAGTTGTACCTCTTTTTCTCTTAGAAATAGGTTTGTGTACCAACCTGGGCAATGTCTCACATGGACTGATGCAGTCTCATATACTCAGGCCTTCATGCAAAAGTATCAAATAAATGACATTGGGAAAAGTACTGTGCAGTTCCTTCTCCCCTAAAACTTGGTATGATTAGCTTACACATGTTAGGCATATTTCATGTACTTGTAAATGCCTTGTAAAATGGTATACCATATAGTCAGGGCCTGTAAATTAAATGCTACTAATGGGACTGCAGCGTTGATTGCTCCACCCACGAAGGTATCCTTTCAAACTTGTCTCGGGCCAGCCACTGCAGAGCCTGTGTGCTACATTTACTGCCACAATGACTTGCCAATTCAAGGCACCTAAGCCCCCCATAGGGTGGGCCCTAGATAGTCCTATGGTCAGGGTGTGGTGTATTAAATACTTGGACATGTACTGATGTGTTACATGTCCTAGTAGTGACAAGCAATCCATTTCGTACTTAACTACTGTGAGGGCTGCTCCTCTAATACTTTAGAATTGGGAATTCCCTTATATATGTCAAGGTGGTAATATTCTGGTATGGAAAGAGTAGCATTGGTGTGTTTGGTGTGTTTGTAATGGTAGTGAGAAGTCCTGCTTGCTGGTGTAGTTTAATTGAACATTACTATTTCAGAAATGCCACTTTTTGAAAGTGGGCATTTCTCTGAGCTTATAACTCTAGTGTTCTGCAGCCTCACTCCAATCCACATCTAGGGCAGAGTGACAGCTCCACTTCGGGGACACTTTCCAGACAGCCAAAACACAGGAGGGGCTGGGTGTGACAGAAGAGGCACCAGCATATTGATAGTCATCCTGAGGTGGGGAGAGGGAGGGTTGTTTACACCTTACATGTTAATAGACTGTCCTTCCCTCTCACAATGGGCTAAATTACCCTCTACTGATGTCTGGAGCTGGGGCTGGGGTGAAAGGGGTTGTCTTAGAAATGGGTCTCTAGTTGGCAGAGGTATACACCCTTTTCCAAATAGGAACCACAATCTTAGTTAGGGTAAGTCACACACAATCCAAATCATCCTGTGCCCACCCTCTGGTAGCTTGGCACTGAACAGTCAGGCTTAACTTAGAAGGCAAGGTGTAAAGTATTTGTGCAATAAATCATACATTAACACAGTGAAAACACCACAAAAATACACCACACAGGTTTAGAAAAATATATTATATATATCTGGTTAAATTAAGGTAAAACAATAAAGATTTAATACGCACAAGTTGAGATATCACTTTTGCAAGTTTAAAAAGAATTTTAAATCTTAGAAATCAACACCTGTCTCTAGTTTGCACCAAGTACCTGGTTTATGGGCTGATTTAAGAAAGGTGGTGCTGCACCCAGTGCAGCGCCATATTCCTTGGGCCCTTTAGTGCCCCCCTACAGCCACCATGTGTGCGGCATTTTGAAAATATGGCGCACAATCGTGCATGGTGGGGGCTATAGCATCAGAATTTCTGACATTATTGATGTACTCTACAGGGGTAGCATAAAAATATTGGTGCTACTCCTGCAAAGTACATAGGGGTCCATTGTATTCAATGGCATGCCCCCTTTTAATGCCTGCTCTGAGCAGGCTTTAAAAGTGCCGCAAATTGGGGAATATCCCCCTTTCATTCATTATGCCTGGTGCAGGAATAATGTAGTGCAAGGGTTTATAAAGTGGTGCAATGCATATTTTTTTCTTTACTTTTTTAAATCCCTTTATCCTAATCCATACTTCATTATCTCCCCCCCCAAGTCCACAGCGCCATGGTACAGAAGGGGAGCACCAGGCCTCTATCTGCATTGCGGAAGGCATTGCTGTCAAAGGGTGTAGCCCAACGCCATATTTTCTGAGGTGGAGGTGGCTGTTTCATGTGCAGCACCACATCCCCCCCACTTTGGAAGCAGGCGGTAGGCCTGGTTCTGGGTACGGCCTCCAGGAGCAACAGCAGCATGGGAGAGGGTGCGCCAGGCTGTGCGCCACAGCTCTGGGACCTGGTGTGCCCAGCAACAGCTGACGCACCGGTGGGCCAGCATCCTGGATCGGGAGACCAACCTGCTTGACCTGCTAGGCGTCAAAGTTCTGAGGCTCGATGAGTAAAAACAATTATTATTAATTGTGCTATATGCTAATAGTTTCTTCCCAAATAGCAAGCTTGCTGCTCAGTAACACGAAGGTAAGTTAACTTTATGTTACAAATATAATATTGTGTGATCTTCATCTAGACAGATGCTCAGTGCTACCTAATTGTACTTCTTTTGGCGCTTGTTTAGACTGATTAATAAGTAATGCAGAGACTCCTCCTGAGTCCTTTGTCCTGTCAAAGATAGTCATCGTTAATATATTAGTATTAGTGATTTTGCATGTTCTCTCACCTCTCTGTGCCTTTCTTTTCTGTAGCTCGTACAGTGCCAATTGGCAAGCAATTTCCCAGTGATGTGTAGTAGTTTTGCTGGCACCTAATTTAATTAATTGAGAGATTGATAACGAGATGAGAGCTGTAAAAATCATTCATTGCAAGGTATGAGTAATTCCAAGATGTAGTTTAGGAAACTAGGAATAGGGTTAGGAAATATTAAATAGGAGCATGGTCCTGGATAATATTATTATTATACAGGCCCCCCAAACCACTGATGTAGACTTTTCCTTTAACAAAAAAGTAATATTCTTGGAGAGATTATTGATAAACAGTGGCACTAACCTTTTCTATTTTTTTCTAACATCACCCAGCATCCAGGGGAAGGATTTTCAATAACTTTGACTGCTCCACACTTAGTATTATTGTCTTCCTTTCTACTGTGCCTGTCTCCTATTTATTTCCAACTCTACTTCAATTTATCTGTTTCATAATATCTTCTTATCCTTTTTTCTATGCTTTCCTTTCTTTACTTCGAGCTGTCAGAATATGATAGTCTGTCTATAGCTTCCTTTTTTTCTGCTTTCCTCTCCACTTATGTGTCTTATTTTGTGGAGTGGTGGTAAGGCTCAGAGAAGACATGTACTGAAGATTGCATGCCCATGTAAGGTATTCTACACATGTTTCATGAGAAGTAGGCCTGGGAAGAGTGAATGGAGTCCGGCTTAATGGAAAAAACTCTGTGTAATTCTGAGAAGTCAGAGTTCCATACCCCGCAGAGTCCAACAAATGGGTGCATTCAGGATGACCGGAGGCAGTGAAATATGCCATTTCAGGCCTCTTGTGCACCGGCCTATCCCGTGTGCAGTCACATGGGGCAGGTAGTACACAAGAGGCCCTGAAGTAAGTCCTTTCTTTAACTGCCTAAGGCCCTGGTCTAAATTTAGGCCAGGGATGTGGGGAGCAAGAGCTGCCAAGCCTGTTGTGCACCGGCCGGCTCCATGTGCACTGCACACGGGACAGACCAGCGCACAAAAGACCTGAAACGGCAGCTTTCACTGCTTACAACCATGGCCTGAATTCAGGCTAGGGAAGTAGGCATGGTAAGCTGCTATTTCAGTCCTTGTTGTGCACCCTGCTCCGGTGTGTGCTGCAGCCCGGTTAAGGCTGCACAGTGCAAGCGCAGACTGTCTGTGCTTGTGCAGTGCAGCCCATACTGGGCTGCAGTGCACCCCAGTGAGCCCTGCTCTACTGGCAGGGCTAGCGGAGGTTTATGGACAACTCCTTGCTCCAAGTGGAGTGCGAAGTTCCAAAAACTCCATAAGCTCCACCAGCAGAGTGGACTTCCAGCACACCTCTACTTTTAACAAATTTTCAAACAACAAAACGCCCACCTGATATTTTGATAGGAGAGAATCCGTACCCGAAATATAGTAATGTATTTTCGGTTGCATTTTGCTGCTAGAAAAAAAACTATTGGGGGAGGCGTATGTGGTGTCTAAATTTTTTAATTTTGTATTCTAGCTGCATCGACCACCAGTGCGAGGGCTAGAAGTGGCAGCACCAGTGTTGACGCGGCTGTAGTCACTACAAGGGTGTCCTAGTGTTGACTTTCTCGTCAACACCCTGCCCGCGCGGGAGTTAAGTAAGTATAGGGTTCTTCTATCTGCAACTCAGCAGCCTGATGTTTATTAAAAGAAACTTGATCTCTGAGTTTTGGAAAATTAAAAAAAGGATGGAAGTGGAATGGATGCGTGAAAAATGCATGAAAGGATGTGAAATGGCAGTGAAAGCTGCCATTTCAGGCCTCTTGTACACCAGCCTGTCCTGTGTGCAGTGCAGGGAAGTAGGCAACAAACGCTGCTGTTTCAGTCACCACTGTGCACAAACAATGACAAAAAAGAGAAGATGACTTACCTGGGGCTTTCCTGAGGGTCCTACTCTCCGACGAGCCCTCCTCTCAGCGAGGCTACCTCCCTCTTCTGCTCCAGTGTGTGTTTAAATGGTGGATAATAAAAATCATATAGGTGGGTGATGAGGAGGATGATAGGATGCATGTGTTGGTGAAGGATGCATGAAAGGGTTCATGTGTGAACGATGCCAGGCCAGGTGAATGAAAGGGTATGGGTAAAAAGGTTGAATGGGTGGTTATTGGCTAAATGTTTGTTGGTGACAGGTCAGTAGAGAGCCATGTTTGGAGTGAGTAAAATTGCAAAGGGCTGGACGAGAGGATGAAGAGCTTAGTTGAAATGGTGTGAAATGGTGTATATCAAAACCAAGGGTGAAGAAGAATAGGAGTAGTAAAAGAAGACATTTGGAATGATGATGAATAGATAAGTAATTGGAATGAAGAAATAAGGAAACTCTTCTAGAAAGGGGCATTCTGCTCCCCCACTTTACTCGCTTGGAATGGTTTTATCAAAGGTTTGATGCAAAGGTTTGGATGGTATTTCCAAACAATCCCTTGACTCACAGTATTTTTCAAGCGAGGCATGTAATATGTATCCCAGCATCCATTAACCATCGCCTCCCTCCCTCTGGCCTTTCACAAGTGCAAACCATGATGGCCTAACGGCTCCATTGATCAATTCAGCAGAATCTGCACTTCAATGTGCATCTGGCAGCTTAAGTTAAGCTACTGTGTCAAACACTTTTCAGTGCATGGCAATGCTGAAAAAAGTTGTGCTTCCCTTTTCTCCCAGTGCCCACTGTGTCAGTCACTTCCTAGTTCTTCACTCTGTTAACCTTTTTTAAGTTCTATCCCAGACTTCATAATAATATGGGAAAATCAATCTTTGGCTGAGCCACATTTTTCAAGCCAATTGATAAATATAATTCATTATGGCTTCCATAATGGATTTGCTTCTGTTCTAATTTTTCCCTTTCAACATTTGCCAATGACAGTGAGTCATACCACTAGCCAAACCTTAGGCACATGATGTTGATGATGAGGGATTGATTGATCTGTAAAGTGTGTACTCTACCTCTCTATCCTAATCAACTCTACCTTACCCTGCAGTTCAGTACATTAAGAAGATTCCTTCCCTTACTGCAAAGCAAATGTATATATTTTTGCAAAAAAGTAGTTATTATAGTGTGTGGTGGAGGAGTGGCCTGAGGACAGTGAGTAAAGTAATCCATAAGCATGTGCTTTGGTTTTCCTGAATGGGATAGTCTTGTGTCGATGCATCGCCTACTCATGGCAGACAGGATATCTACATGATTGATTATATTATGTGGCGTGTTTCGTCCGTAGTATTCATCGGCCTTGTAGTTCAGGTACACAGAAGAACAGGGCTATTGGAAACAAATAATTTTCTTTTACAGATGCCCCACCTTCAGATAGTATTGTGTACGACTATGGCACCAGCTGAGCTTGCAATGCCACCAATAATTTAGCACAACAGTAGAGTGAATACCTGTTCTCTATATTGCATATTATGGCTGTGACAGTTATCACTTTAAAATTATATGGCCCGAGGTGACCACCAAATGTACGGCCAGTCTCACCCGGGGCCTTGTAAATATGGAAGCTGGTGGAGGTGGTGGTATCGCTGCCACATCCCCAGAGCATGTTGAAAAGATGGGGTAATGTTTGACTTCACTGGGGCTGGGATAATATCCATGATGACTGGTCTTCTGTCTGGTAGTACTATGGGTGATGTATGTTTCTCTTCGTGCACCTAAAAGCAAAAATGCAAGAAGGATCAGTGAAATGTGGCATTGTTGTTGCAGTTGCATTAGTAGTAGAAACAAACAATATCATAGAATGGTTAATTAAATAAACATATCAATAATTATGAAATACAGTGCATCCATTCATTAGCAACACAGCAACATTAACTTTCTTTAGCATGTAAGTCATAAAGGATAGGAAAGAGTATCAAATTCAACATACAGAATGTAACTGTTATCTTTATCTATCTGCAGCAAGTTGGCATGTGGCGCTCAGGGAGGTGCTGGTAACAAATGGAATAATAATAATATTATTAATAATAATTCAATAATGTAATGTTATGAAATGCAGAGCAACTGTATGCCAATGGCAGACATGGTGCTAATGGGAAAAATTGGGGGAAGAAATTAATTTATGTACAAAAAATCAAAAAGCAATAAAAAAAAGTATAGAAAAAATTGAATAGAATCAATAGAATAAAATAAAATATTATTATTGTTATTATTAATCTGATATTATAAAATTAAATTAAATAATGGTTGTGAAAAAAATAGAAGAAAAGGATAAACATTTTTCAAAATAGGGCACGGTACTAGCATGGAAAACACAGGGTTTTGGGAGGTAAGGAGTGGTGCAGGTGAAAAATGCAAAAAAAGTATATAAATATAAAAAACTGCTAATACACTACATTTAATAATAAGCATCATTGACATACTAGGCCTAACAAAAACAACACACAAAATGTCTGTCAGTCACATGTTTGAAAAGAACCAGCAAGGAGGCATGGCCACCAACACATGCAGGCCTAAAGGACACTGGCTGCCTATACCAATTGGCCGCCAGCTACATAGTCAAACAAAAACCAGCAAGGATGCATGACCTCCAGAACAAAGAAGAACACATGCAGGGCTAATGGAAGCACATTTGCTGCCTACAAAAAATGGCCACCAGCCACATGGTCAAAAAACAGCCAGCAAGGAGGCATGGCCACCACAACATAGAAGAACAAATGCCTGTCTAAAGCACACTGGCTGCCTATACAAAATGGCCACCAGCCACATGGTCAAACAACAGCTAGCAAGAAGGCTTGGCCACAACAACAAAGAATAACACATGCAGGACTACAGGCTGCCTAAACAAAATGGCCACTAGTCACATCAAACAGCAAGCAGGATGAATAGAAAATATGGTGGCCTATGACAAACACTCTCACGCACTGGCCAGACAAAGAAAGCATTAGTACAGGAGAAAAAACAGCAGTAAATCAGTATCAGTCATTCCAAAAACTTAAATTAAAGGACGTACAAAGTTTTGCAACAACACACATCATACAAAGGCATCAAGTACAACATTTTGTTATCTTGAATCCAATGCCATCCATGGTGTTTCAGTTCCACAGACACCACAAAAGTTGTTTTTCATCATGCATGACTAGTACTGGGCCCACAGCTGGAAGGCCTATTACTTTAGCAGGCTAAGCCACTTTATATTAAAATTCAATTTAATGAATATTGAAAATTTAAAAATCTGAAAAAAATCTGCTACGTTGTGGAGTGAGGAGTTTCTGAAATCGGCAAACTCCGCCAGCAGAGTGGAGTTTTTCACCCAGCCCTACTTTTGATGCATCCCCAGATTTACAAGAGCTTTTAAAGCTGGGGTTGTGCCAAATCCTTACCCACCCCCAGGGGAGGTGCAACAAAGAGAAATGTCATTATTACTCCTCATTTTTTACTCTTTCTATGTGTGCTGCTTTCTGCAGGACACAGAAAGAGGAAAAAGCCTCCCAGTATTGTTTTTGTGCAGGAAGGTGCACCTTCCTGCACAAAAACAATACTGCATGCAATGCAGGCACCCTTGCATCACAGTGCAAGGGTGCCTGCATTGGGGATAGTCTGCCTAAACGGCACA
The DNA here is from genome assembly GCF_031143425.1 of Pleurodeles waltl. Lineage (NCBI taxonomy): Eukaryota > Metazoa > Chordata > Amphibia > Caudata > Salamandridae > Pleurodeles > Pleurodeles waltl. The sequence goes on along the minus strand of NC_090437.1, from coordinate 523,329,639 downwards.
AGTCCAGAGGGAAAGGATAGGAATGTGCCATATTGCTTAAATACAGCCCATTACTGCCCTTTCCCTTTAATGCAGGGCAGTGCAGCAAGGTGACTTGCTGCATTGCCCTAAGTCAAAAGCTCATGTATGTGGGCCCAGGTTTATAGGATCTACAGGTACATTTGTAGCATAGGCGGATTGCATATCAGAGCATTTTCTAGGTTTTTGTCTCTGGTCTGTGGTTGATATAAATTCTCTGATGAGCTCCCTTTTCTTGTCCACACTATCCTATGATGCAGTTTTGATATTATGAAATTGAATTGTGTGATATTGCCTGTTTTAATTATGTACTACTTTTGACAGTTTTAAACTGAAATAAAGTATCATAAAAGAGTGATATGAATGGCACATCAGGAAGCAGTTTGGTGTGGTGGGTTACATGGTGTGATAAGTATTGACTGTTGTGTCACTTTTGGACCTGTCCCTTTTAGCATGTTCATCCCTTAACTTTTTGCCTCCTTCCTCCTATTTTTTCTGACTTCTCGCTGTTGCCTCTAGGACTCTGAGCACTTTATCACTGCTGATCAGTGCTAAAGTGCAGGTGCTCTCCTTTCAATAGTCGGTATGATTGGCTTATACCTAATTGGCATATTTAATTTACCTATAAGTCCCTCGTAGAGTGGTACCTCTATACCCATGGCCTGTAAATTAAATGCTACTAATGGACTTGCAGCGCTGCTTGCGCCACCCACTGAAGTAACCTTTCAAACCTTTCTCAGGCCTGATAGTGCAGGGCCCACATGCACAGTTTTCTGGCCTCTAAATTTGCTTGCCGTGCCCAGAACGTCCCTTTTGCTACATGTAAGTCACCCCTAAGGTAGGCCCTAGCTAGCCCTATGGGCAGAGTGCTATGTATGTAGAAGGCAGGACATGTGCCTGGTAGTGTGGCCTTTCCTGGTAATGACAAACCGCCTATTTGGTTTCTCACTGCTGTGAGTGCTGGCTTTTCATAGGATTGCATTGTACATGCACTGTCTTATGTGTAGGGGGTATTGTATTATTTATGAGGGGTAGAGTAGGCATGTTTGGTATGGTTATAATGGTAGTGATGCTGCTTACTGGTGTAGGTGGATTTTTTATTACTATTACAGAAATGTCACTTCTAGAAAGTGAGCATTTGTCTGTGCTTATGACTCTGGTGTTTTGCAGCTTGACTCCAATCCACGCCTGGGCAGAGTGACAGTTGGGCTTTGTGCATACTTTTCAGACAGCCTGTATACAGGGAATGTGGAGGTGTCACAGAGGTGCATCTGCCTAATGAATAGTATTCCTGGGCTGAGAGAAGGGAAAGGCGGGACACGCATGCATTTGCAAAGGCTGTGCCCTGGTCTCACACAAAAGGGTTGTTTTCCCCCAGCTGATGTTTGGAGCCTGTGCTGGGGGAGAGAGTGGGCATTCCCAGAACCAGATGTAACAGGTTGGAACCTCCTCTCACCTTTTTTGTAAACACACTGTAAAACTGAGTATAAGTACAGGGTAGTTTTCCCCACAATTTGGTGACATTTTGGAACTGGACACAGATTGCTGGTGGAGGGACTCACAAGGAACCACCATGGACCGCTGCTGCTGTGATGACCTGTGAGCTGCTTGGTCATGTGGAGGAACTGATAACTGCCTGCATTCACCTTGTGCTGGCCTACTGCTGGGCCCTGCTGCCATGTGCTTCCTTTGAACTTTGTCCCCGAGGGGCAGGCCCCAGACCCCTCCAACTGCTTAAAGCCAAGCCATATAGCACCAGGAGGCCACTTTGCTGTGCTGCCTTTTTGCTCTTTGAGAGCACTTTGGGAACTGTGCAGCCATTAACAATCACCACGGTGACCTGGGCTCATTGAAAGTTTTGCCCTTAGCGCTTTGGGGAGCATGTTGTTCTGCAGCCAGGATTCACTGCAGAGACCCGGCTATGTTTTATCAGCGCGCTGGAGTCGCAGTGCCCTTGGGATCCCTGGGCCACCACTGGAAGCAAGAAAGGACATTGATTGTCTCTTTAGAAATGGGAATCACAGCAATAATCCATATCACTGCCAGAGATTCCCAAGACAATTCAACATTATAAGAGCACTTTATATGCTAATGTTTGGCATGGTAGCACTATAATTCCTGATTTGGCTAAACCAGGAATTACTCCACACTTGGCCTTAGTGCAGAGGTTTCCACACAACATCTCAGAAACTGAATAGGTTAGTAATATTGAATCATGGCCTTGTGAGTCTTCACATTTGCATTTCAAGATGCTAGCTAAACAAAGGAAGAGTATTTAGTCTGCACTACTGCCCAGTGGTCGACACCAGGGAGGGGGTTAAAAAATTCTCTGGTGCGTCGCACTGGAGAATTTTATTTTATTTTAAAAAAAACTGGGAGACAAGGAAGATCTTCTGTTGTCTCCCCTGACCCCCCACCCTCCCCTTTGTGATGTCAGCACGCCACGAGGCGTGCTGACGTCAGGCCTCTTCCTGCTCCAGTGGGGAAAACAGACCCAAACTGATTCTCCCCTTTCAAACAAGGCCTTCCTGAAACAGTTTCCTGCCCCTTGATCGCAGAGGGCCAGGAAACCCCACTAGACACCAGGGATTTCACTTGGGGGAGGTCGGCCCCCTCAGAAAACAGGCCCACCACCCCCTCTCCCCCTGAGGGAAATAAAAAAAAATGACATTGGCAGGGTGTCGCCCATGAGCAGGGGAACCCCCTGTGGGGCCAATATTTTTTTAATAGTTGTATGGTTTCCTTCCAAGTAAACCATACAGCTATTAAAGATATCTATAGATCTCTCTCTCTCTCTCTCTCTATATATATATATATATATATATATATATATATATATATAGAGAGAGAGAGAGAGAGAGAGAGAGATATCTATGTAGATATATATATCGATAGATTATGTGTCTGCTACAAAAGGTTCTGACTTTTGTCTAGTGACAGTTTTGATGCCATAAAATAGGGCAGAAGTTTTATATGCCTCCTGCAAAGATCAAATCTGTATTTCATGTAAATAGCTGAGTGGATTAGTAAAGCCAGGCATTACCTGTGCTATATTACAAATGAAATGAATGTGCGAGGGGACTATGGAGAGATGAAGGGCACTTTTGCTGGGTGGTGGTGACGGAATCAGAGGAGTAGGTCATGGGAGTGAGAGCACCAATACTGATCGTTGGACTGGGTGCTAGAGGCACTAAAGACTGTGACGAATGGAATGTGAGAAGGTGAAATAATAGTGTGTCTTTTTTTGAGTGTCTTGAGAGAACGTACTGATTGAGGGAAGAAGCGAAGGTACGGTGACTTCTACTGTTGCATATCACACACATACCCACAAGCAATTTTGTGACTGTCTACATAGGCTGGTGTTTTAGAGCAACAGTTTAGCCAGTGGCAGAGATGGCATCTCATTGGATGACTGCTTCTCAAGCCCTCACTAGGTTTATAGAGGACAGCTCTGACGTAGGATCAGAGACTGAGACAGCATCTGAGGGATAGGACAATGGCGCAGACTCTGGGAGTGATTTTTCAGTCGGAGGAGTCCCATTTGATAACTCCTCTTCCAGTGATTATGAGGGAGGTGATAAGGACAGTCCAGCTGTCCTTTTGCAAGCACAGTCTGTGCAGCGGGACAATAGAGGGTTAGCCCAAGCCGGAGAGCAGGTGCATGTGGTGGCAAGCTCAGAGAGAGTGCTCTCTTGGGAGCTCTCCAATTTAGTTCAGCCCCAAATTCCACCGCCCAAATCGTATTGTGGAGACATCAAAATTATCTATCACAAAACAACCAGGTTTGTAAGGCAGGCATATAGGGAAACCTACCAAACCCAGACATTTATGGAAAATAGACACCCGACAGAGTCCACAGAGGTGTGACTTGTGTGGATTCCCCAAAGTTTTTTTTACCCAGAATACCCTGCAAAGGTGAAATGTTGAATACAATTTCTTCTTGCATTTCTGTCACACAAACTACAGGACTATGCTTAGATCCACAAATTTCCTACCACCGAGTGTTTCCCCACCTGTTTTGATAAAAACGCTACCCTACTTGAGTGCCTGTACCTAGTGCCTGCGTCAAGAATGGATCACCCCACGGTCAACAGTTGCCCTCAAGTAAGGAGCAACATTGACAGTTGTGTGATCTATTCCTGACAGGGGCACTAGGAATCCCGCACAAGTGAGGTATCATTTTTATCGGGAGACTTGGGGGAAGGCTGGGTGGAAGGAAATTTGTGATTCCAGATCTTTCTATCACCGAAATATGAGGAAAAAGTGTTTTTTGTTTTGCCAAATATTGGGGTTTACAAAGGATTGTGGGTAACAGAACCTAGTGAGAGCCCCACAAGTCACCCCATTCTGAATTCCCCTAGATGTCTAGTTTTAAAAAATGTATAGGTTTGCTAGGTTTACATAGGTGCCAGCTGAGCTAGAGGTTAAAGACCACATCTAGGCTCTTTGAAAAAAAACAGGTTTGTTTTCTTTGGGAAAATATGATGTGTCCACGTTGTGTTTTGGGGCATTTCCTATCACGAACACTAGGCCTACCCACACAAGTGAGGTACCATTTGTATCGGGAGACTTGGGGGAATGCTGTGTGGAAGGAAGTTTGTGGCTCTTTTCAAATTCCCAAACTCAGCAGCGAAATCTGTGCGAAAAGGGTTTTTTTGGCCACATTTTGAGGTTTGCAAAGGATTCTGAGTAACAGAACCTGGTGAGAGCCTCACAGGTCACCCCATCCTGGATTCCCCTATGCGTCTAGTTTTCAAACATGCACAGGTTTGGTAGGTTTCTAAAGGTGCCGGCTGAGCTAGAGGCCAAAATCCACAGCTAGGAACTTTCCAAAAAACAATGGAAAATGGAATGTGTCCATGTTGCATTTCCTGTTGCGGGCATTAGGCCTACCCACAGAAGTGAGGTACCATTTTTATCAGGAGACTTCAGAGAACACAGAATAGCAAAACAAGTGTTATTGCCCCTTGTCTTTCTCTACATTTGTTCCTTCCAAATGTAAGACAGTGTGTACAAAAGACGTCTGTTTGAGAAATGCCCTGTATTTCACATGCTAGTATGGGCACCCCGGAATTCAGAGATGTGCGAACAACCACTGCTTGTCAACACCTTATCTTGTGCCCATTTTGGAAATACAAAGGTTTTCTTGATAGCTATTTTTTACTCTTTATATTTCAGCAAATGAATTGCTGTGCACCCGGTATACTATGAAAACCCATTGCAAGGTGCAGGTCATTTATTGGCTCTAGGTACCTAGCATTTTTGATCAACCTACAAGCCCTATATATCCCCGCAACCAGAAGAGTCCAGCAGACGTAACGGTATATTGCTTTAAAAAATCTGACATTGCAGGATAAAGTTACAGAGTAAAACGTGGAGAAAAATTTCAGATTTTTTCTCCTCAATTTCAATATTTTTTTTTTTTCAGTTGTTATTTTCTGTAGGAAACCCTTGTAGGATCTACACAAATGACCCCTTGCTGAATTCATAATTTTTACCACTTTTCTGAAATGTTTCGGTTTCTGGGATCCAGCATTGGTTTCATGCCCATTTCTGTCACTGACTGGAAGGAGGCTGAAAGCACAAAAAATCATAAAATTGGGGAATGTCCCAGTAAAATCGCAAAATTGTGTTGAATAATTGGGTTTTCTGATTCAAGTCTGCCTGTTCCTGAAAGCTGGAAAGCTGGTGATGTTAGCACTTAACCCTTTGTTGATGCCATTTTCAGGGAAAAAAACATAAGCCTTCTTCTGCAGCCCCTTTTTCCCATTTTTTGAAAAAAACAAAATGTTCACTGTATTTTGGCTAATTTCTTGGCCTCCTTCTGGGGAACCCACAAAGTCTGGGTACTTCTACAATCCCTAGGAGGTTGGAAAAAAAGACGCAAATTTGGTGTGGGTAGCTTATGTGAACAAAAAAGTTATGAGGGCCTAAGCGCGAACTGCCCCAAATAGCCAAAAAAAGGCTCGGCACAGGAGGGGGAAAAGGCCTGGCAGCGAAGGGGTTAAAGGGTCTAATTAAACCACAACTTGTAGTTTTCCACTCCCTGTGGTTGTGCTTTGCCATCCCTTCCTGAGACCATCAGAATGACATATTGTTGTCAGTTGATCGTCAGTGTTGGCCCCATTAAATCAGGGCGATTGTCCCTCCACAAAGCTATGGATGTATATCAGGCAAACCTCACGTTTATTTTGGAGGTGTTTTATTATTCTCAGTCTCCTTGTGGATCACTCCATCATTCGTGTGCATTTGGAACTGTAGTTGATGTTCTGTATTGTATTATTATTATAGATACAGTTATAACCACATTTGTAAGCAGGTACCACAAGATTAAGTGGAAAGCCTGGTGTGAAGTGGATTTGTTTGCCATAAATCCGATGTCAGGTGTACCCTTCATGTTTCAAGTCAAGAGCTGGGCTCTAATCATGTTTTTGTGGTCTTTCTCTTACAGTGAAAGAAAAAGAGATAGGATGCTACAGCTTTTAAACAGCAAGCGTTTGTATGTACAAATATCCCTGAATGGACTGTGCTCTGAGTGGGCAGATTTTTGGTGTTTTGCATCTTGGCTCATATATTGCCACCCTACTCCACTACATGCATAAGTTGCCCTAATGCACGGAGTGGAGCGGAGGGTAGTGGTAGATTGTTGAACATGTTATTACATTCTTCCCTTGATTTCGAAATCTGGCCTGTATCCCCCGAGTTCTCTTTTGACTATCCCTTCCTACTTAGCACAAAGAAGTAACAAAACGTGAGGGGGTCCCCCTGCAAAATATGCTGAAAGGGCCCACTTAACATCCTCTTCCCCTTCCCACCTTCAGAAAAATCTGAATCAAAGTGTTGTTTGCAGCCGAGTGAAGAGCAACATTTAAACAAAGTTTTGGGTTGTTATATCCCTTCTGTATCCCTCTCTCTTTGTCTCCCTCGCAACAGTCTTTATGTCATGCTTCTTCATTTGTTCTTCCTTTTGACCTTCTCCTTGTCACCAGTCTCTACATGCTTTATTTCTGCACTATTGTGCTCAGTTTCCCAGAGCGATACTGTCGTGCCTTTCCTTCCAGGCTCCTCCATACAAGCAAAAAAACAAAAGTTTCAAATTGCAACTAAGGGCTTGATTTGGAGTTTGGCGGGTGGGTTAATCTGTCACAAATGTGACAGATATTCTGTTTGCCACTTTACAATTCCCATAGGTTGTATTGGGATTGTAATACGGTGGACGGGATATCAGTCATGTTTGTGACGAAGTAACCCCCTCTTACATACTCTACATCAGGCCCTTAGTTTCTTTGTTTCTGCCTGAAATCATCGCATCAGTGCCACAAACCCAATGAAAGGCTGAAGCTCAACAGGATTCGCTGTGCATTGCCAGGGCCAGTTGGCCACTGTAGCAATCACAGTCACATCAGTGGTGGCCCACTCTAGTATGGGGAAGCCTGGGGCCTCCATGCACTGCGGGCAGTTCTTCATCGATTAAGTTCTAAAAAGTGATACGTAGGGTGATTTAGTCTATTGAATGACTGGATTCATAAATGGATTAGCTATTATTTCCCACTGCTTGTCCTACAATCTGAACTTCATCTACATACAATGAACGGAACAGTTAGCTAAACTATAAGATGCAATGGGTCGTTTAGAACCTCGTGGATAGCTCACCAGCCTCCTCACCTGGTTGAAGCCTTGACCTCTGCGTCCCCTGTGAACTAGATTTATAGAATCCCACCTGTCTGCTGATGACCTCTTTGCCTGCAGTATATCATCTGGTGCGATGGATACAGTGAAAGCACAGATATATGCCCACTAGGCACCACGTTTTTGGCCCTCTTCATATTATGCCTTCCTAAACAGGGAGTGTTCTCCTTTCAAGTGGGTGTCAGTGTTTATTTTGCCTGCCCTCTAAGTCATGGCGTACCCAGGCAGGGAAAGTCAATGTCAGTAGCCTTATCTTAAAATGTGCGGAGCTACCTCTACTATTACAGTGACCAATCAGCTCTGTGGTGGATGGGTCACTGGGTGAAGGGCTTGGGAAGGGGCTCAGTAAATTTCAAGGAGATTTGCTGGTCAGCTGAAATATAACTACGACCTAAATTCGTGGTCAGTGAGAAGACATTCCAAAGGAAAGTGCAATCATCTCCCAAAAAGTGGCAAAGTCTTAAAACAATCTATAGAAAAAATAACACGTCTCCTACATTGTAATTCCAGCAAGGTTCAGGCTTTATTTTGTATGGTGACTAACTGTTTGCCGCACTTTAATTTTTATCGATTTTTATCAATTCAAGCTCTGCCTCTTCTGTGAATGGGGAGAAGCAAGCTGGCATTCTGGGCACCATCACCATTTCGGAGGTGAAAATGGTCTGGTGGGTGTGGCAGTTATTGACGATATTTGTGGTTGGGGCTTGAAGTGTCATTAGCCAGAGTCACAGTGTAACCCACCAGACAAGGAGACGCATCAACTTGTTATGGTGGTCAGCAAACTGTGATTGCAACTAAAGAATGTTTGGGGGTGCTTTAACCCAGGTCTCGCCTATGATTTAGCTTAGTTTTGCTCTGTTGCTACCTATTGCTATTCTGTCCATAGTTGGATGCCTACTAGACTGTCCAGTTTGGCACTGGCTTCTTAGAATGTAATAATGCAGAGGCTTATCAATGGTGATTATGTGCCAGAGCAAAACACACAAACAGTTTCCTTTTGAGAGAAGCAAACTGATATTGGGCATACAGGAATATTAGTAGAATTTCTGACCTGTGCGTGGAAGAAAGGACTCCATACTTTAATGGCTCCTGGCATGCACTTACGTACATGCTCAAGTGCACGTGGACTGTCCGCGAATATGCACATGCAGCAATGAGTAAACGTGCACCCCAGCTATTCCCTAAAACTAAGCACCTTGCCCTTAGTGGACCTGTCTGATGTGTGTATAAGGCTGTTTCTATTAAGGCAGCTCTGTTTACATGGGCAGTGCACATTTAATTGGCGTGGCTCTCGTTGACATCATCTGCTCACGAGAATTGTGAAACAGTATCCTCTCAACGTAACATCCTACACATCATGATTTAAGACAGTCAACCTGGTCCTTTGGCCAAAGCCGCTCTACAACTGTGTGAGCGAAGACGAATCCTAGTTAACGTGGAGAAAACAAGTTTTATTTTGAGAACAACCATCAACAACGTCAGGGACTCTGCTCACAGCTCCGAATGGCAAGTTTGGAACTCTCCCTGAAGTGACAAAATCTATACCAAATAAGTAAAGATTAAGATGAGACAGTTGAGAGGAATGTATACGTTTGAAGGAAAGGAGGTGAGGCTGAGTCAATAAGAGGCAAAGACAGGAAGAGGATACAATATATCTGTTTCAAGAGCATGATTTCGTGTAAACTGTAACATCACGTATGCAATGTATCTGCGATTGTCTTCCTTGTGTGTTAACAGGGTTTTTATTCTTAGTATTGAACTATTCTGCGCGTAATTTGACAGTAGAATAATGTTAGAAGAAAGCACGTGCAGTATCAACTCATAATAAATATAAAATGCTTAAAAACCGAAGTCAGCCTTATTCTTTGCTGTCGCTTGTATAGAACTGTAAATAAGGAAATAATGCTGCATTTATCTAAAATCCACAGCCGTCATGCGTGCTTGCGAGCTACAAACGGAGTGGCTCAATCTTTAAAAAATAATTTAAATACGCTCTTACTATATACACGACGCTTGTGGGCAGGAGGTAATTTAGTTGGACTAAAAGCCTGGAGCAAAAGAGGAACAGATGTTTTTTTTCCGTACAACATATTTCACTTCTGCTCATCCATTCCTCTCTAGGAATAATGTGAAGAAAAACAAGAAATTTCACTCAGGGCCATTGAGACTAAACATTAATTTTCTCTTCTATCGTCGCATTATGTATAACTGGCATTTGCAAGTTTTCCATCCATCTTAAGTGGAAATGCTGAAATCATACCAACAAGACCTCGGCACAGGCCTACAGAGGGGAAAGAAGTGCTAATTGTAATGGATATCCTGACTTTTAGCTCCACCCTTCAGCATGTAAATTAGTGCCACCGGGTCAAAATAATACCATAAGAGAATCAAATGACCAGGCCACTGTGTGGCTTGTTTTTTTTAAAATCTTGATGAAAAAGATAATCTATGCTATTGGCCTAGTTGGAGCATGAGCACAAATAACTGTATCAAGCTTATACTAACACTAGCCTTAATGGAAGCATTTATGCACCTGGCAATGTTTGTGAGGAAACAAGGCATCCTATTGCTAGAGGTACCAGGAGCAGAGATGCCATTTCTGGCTGACATCTCCACTCTAATCAATGACCATTATCAAATTCTGGGTCCAATTGCAGTTGTACCCAAATCTGGTCCAAAGCAAGAGAAAACCGTACAAGGAAACTTATTAGGAATCTGCTAAAACTTGGAATGGGGCTGTATCCACTGCTATGTGTTTGAGTGTGTGTGAGTGAATTTTTGTGAGTGTAGTTCACTGTGGTCCGCCCGCCCCCTCCCTGCTCAAATTGCCAGACTCCACTGATTGTAGCTGCTTTTTAGATGATTGCTCAATCAATCAATCAATCAGTGCTTGTAAAGCGCACCTACTCACCCGTTAGGGTCTCAAGGCGCTGGGGGGGAGGAGTAACATATACCGGTGTGGTGGTTGTTAGAAAAGCCATGTCTTCAGTTCTTTCGTGAAGGTGATTGCTTAAAATCCCCTTTTAAAAATGTATAGCCTACACATTCATCTAATAGCGCTCAGAGCAGAGTAAAGTTGGGCTATTTTTTTTTCCGATTAAAGTAAGTTCTTTTTTGCCAAATTAATCTAAGTGTATGACATGATTTTCCAATGTGAAGTATAGGTATAGCAAGAACCTAGATTAATGTAGACACTAATAGGGTTTGTTTGTTAATTCAGCAGTATAATTTAAAGGATTGCAAAAGAAGCCTGGCGCACGGTTCACACATTTTGGCAGCTGAATCTGTTCAGCTGGTTAAATGACTAAATGGAACAGAATGTCGTCAAGAAGATTATTATGAATGTGGCACCAATAAGCTCCTATGTGAACTGTGAAGGTGGTCCACCGCAGTAGGAAGTCCAATACCTTCTTAAAGTCCTATTTCCATGTCTTGAGGACAGGAAGTGATAATTCACCATGCCCAGCCTGATACCACTCCTGCCATGCTTCCACTTCACCTGCAGCTCCAGTAAAAGAATCCTCTACTGCCAGTGATTGATATTTTCCCTTTCTGCAGGATCACCTCAGGTTTCTGCCTTCTTGTACTGAACCCGTTTTTGTTGGCCGTTATGACTCTGTGAACTTTACTCCTGCTAACCAGTAGTAAAGTGTTTGCACACTCTCTTTTAAACATGGTTAAATTGACATACACCTAGTTGGCACATTTAATGTACTTATAAGTTCCTAGAAAATGTTACTATATGTACCTAGGACCTGTAATTTGAATGCAACCAGTGTGCTGCAGTACTCATTGTGCAACCCACTAAAGTAGGTCTGTAAGACATGTCTACTGGCCCTCTCTTGCAACTTGCCTGTGACAGTTTTAAACAGCAAATTCAACCTGGCAAAAGCCACCTTTTCCCAGACTTACACCTTCTTTTTTTAGTACTTTTGAGCCACCACTAAGGTAGGCCTTGAAAGCCTATAGGGCAAGGTGAAATGGTATTTAAAAAGTAGGATAGGTACAGTTAAACATTTACATCTCCTGACATTTAAAAACTCACAAAGCCATTTTTCACTGCAGTGAGGCTAGCTCTCCAATAGGAAAGCACTGGATTACATTATTGCTCCTTGTAATCCATACCTTCAGTCTGGAGTCAGCTAGAAAATGAATAAAATACACATTGAAACATGAATTTAATTCCAACCTAATGGTCAAGTCAGATTTCAAACTATTATTTAGAAAATGTGCCATTCTGACAGAGTTTAGGGACACCTAACTGTTAATGGCTCCTCTGTTGTGTGATGTTTATTGTTCCCAGACAGTGGACAAATGTCCTGGGTGTAGGAAGGAGTAAGTCTTCCTGAAAGGATGGCTAGGGATAAGCTGTGTCCCTGCTGTGATTGCACTTCAAAGGGTAGCCTGAGAGCTGTATCCAGCCCCTTTCTGACTTCAGAATAAGCATATCCTATGACTGGCAGATGCAGCTCATAGCTTGGCCTGCCTGCCCTTTGTTTCACTAGCCAAGCTGCAGCCAAATGCAGGGAAGGGTAGGAACTGACCAGAACCTGTTTTAGAGTTAAACAAACTGGTGCTCCCTCAATCCACAGGCTGGCACTGGGCATGAAAGTGGCTTCCCTAGAACCCGAAAATAAAACACTCCTGGATCTGTAATGAAGATCTTCCCTGCTGTCTGAAGCCTGACAGAAGACTGGACCTGCTTGCCCTGAACCCAGGACCCTGGAAGGGACTGCAAGTTTGAGTTGGCTGACCTCCTGTTTGAACTACAGGGATACACCATGCTTCCAGAGGCCTTTCCTGCTTCCCATCTGACCACTCCAGACTGGACCTGACCTGGTCCGCTCTATTGGCCTCCGTGTGAATGAGTTCTGACACCCAAATGTTATCCTCAAAGTCATGAACCCTTGGCTGGAATCAGAGTGCACTTGTTCCTGCCTAGTTGAAGGTTCCGCTGGATCACATGCAGAGCAACGTATAGCCCTGCATAGAAGAGCAGTTCCCACATGAAAGCCTCACTGGATCTATTACAGTGCCGCAGTGAGCAATGCAGAGCCCCACAGAGACATGCATCTTTTCACTGGATCTGAATCTGAGTGATGCAGAGCCCTGCAGTGCCTCACAGCTCCTCACCAAAGGCCTCATCAGATCAAACGCCAATCGAGGCAGAGCCCAGCAGTGGCATGCAGCTCATGTCTGAATTGCTCATTCGATCAAATGCATCATGACACCGAACAACACAATATTCCTACCACCCTCCACCATCACATCAAATGCCAGCGGAGTGAGGTCACTTCTACCTGTACTCTCCCTACAGGGCAGGCAGCTGTCATTTCTTGAGGATTGTAATCATGTTAGTCAAAAAAATGTGTGTCTTAGGTACTGATGGTACACACCAAGGCAATTCCTACACATCCACATATAACATTTGCTGAGAGAATCTGGCTCTTCAAAGAGAGCTCATAGTAGTGCACTGCTTGCAGAAGAGTAGTTGACAAAAAATGTAAAATGTGATGGCAGTTATCACGTATCACAACTGTGACAACATCTGTATAGCAGCATGACACATTATTGAGAATGTTTGGTATCAGAAGTCAGCTTGCACGTAGAGTTCACCAGAGCAGATCCCAATCATTGGTTGGCAGAAATGTGTGAGGCAGCTCAATTTACTGTGATGTTGTATGTTGCTATCCTTCCTGCTTTCATACACTTGTGATGTTTTGTCTGTAGAGATATCAACCACTGAAGAGGAGGAGGCATGCACCCGTGTACAGACCCCTATTTGACTTGGCTATACTGGGGGAATGCCATATACTACTCATCTATTATCGGGACAGGGCCACAATCACTGAACTGTGTCAACAATTGTAGCCAGATCTCACTCCTGCTCTTTGTAGTCCTACTTCTATTCCTCCTACAGTACAGGTGCTGTCAGTACTCCACTTCCTGGCCAGTGGATTATTTCCAGTGACGGTGGGCATGGCTGCAGATATGTCACAGCAAATGTTTTCTAATGTGCTGAGTAGATTTTTGACATCCATGCTGAAACACACAAGCAGCTATGTTACATTCCCCCAAAGTGATGATTTGCCCACTTGAAAGGCTACTTTCTATTCAAAAGGACACATTCCACATATAATTGGGGTCATTGACCGGACCCATATTGCTTTGGTCCCTCCCAGGATAAATGAGCAGGTAGTCCGAAATAGAAAGAGTTACCATTCGATAAATGTGCAGATGGTGTGCATTGCTGATCAATATATTTCCCACATTACTGCCATGTTTCCAGGATCTGTACATGATGCCTATGTTCTGAGGAGCAGCAGTGTGCCACAGAAGATGGCACAACTACAGAGAGAGAGAGTCTGGCTCATTGGTGAGTATGATGTTTCACACAATGTATGTCACAGTATGTTACCCGGCGTTGTCCTCTGTGCCATTGTACACATGTAATGTGAGTTTCTTACTATTTCCAGGTAACTCCGGCTACCCAAACCTATCCTGGTTGTTGACACCAGTGAGGAATCCGAGGACAAGGGAAGATAATCGATGCAATGAGGCACATGGATGGACCAGAAGAGTCATCGAAATAACTTTTGTCCGCCTACGGAAAGCCAGGTTCAGGTGCATCCATATTTCAGGTGAATCCCTAATCTACTCCTCTTGAAAAGTCTGTGAGATAGAAGTGGCCTGCTGCATGCTTCACAATTTGGCACTCAGACAGCATGTGTCATTCCTTCAGGAGGAGGGGGAGACAATGCACCTGTGGCAGCAGAGGAAACGGAAGACAGTGATGGAGATGGGGAGGAGGAGGAGGATGTGGACAACAGGATGCATCTTATACACCAGTACTTCCGATGACAGTCAGGTAAGACTGTAGTTCTGTCCATTCCACCATGTCAGTGAAAAGCTGTGTGGCAGCTATGATGCACAAAGCTCAAATGTGTGTAATCTGTACCTTGAAACTGTTCCATCTGTGGTGAGTCATGCCAGTGGTTTGATGATTAGGGAAAATCTGACTCAGCCTATACACTGTGTCAGCGGTTTAGCAGTTCCAGGTACATGCCCATGTAAATCTGTGTTCTCATTTCATACAGTACTTTGTATTTGTTGCTGGGTAGTGTGAGTTTCAATGTGCTTATACAATGGCTTTGTGACTTCATTGTCCCTGACAGTTTGGCCTGGACTAGGTGTGCCAGAGGAGGGATTGGCATACTGACTACATGGCATGGAGAAGCCTGTGGTGTCTTGTCTTCAGCCCTTACATCAGTTGTTTCTTGTGTATTGAGTGTATGGAGTCTATTACAGTGCAGAATATCAAGTTGGTGTGATCAGATGAAATATGACTGTTATATTAGAGGGGCTCATGTTGCTTTCTTTCCCTTTACTGATCATTTGTATGTGGCAAATTGTTTCCCTTTTTACTGATGTTGGTGTGGTTACTACAGTGACATCTGGAATGCCTACAGACTGCTTTCACACAGTTTGGTGGATGATGACTTGAAGCAAGCACTTACCCTAGTAATGTGTACCCCAGGATGACTGTATATTGGATGGATTCACGCTTTACATTACAATTGCACAGGATTATAAGGGTCAACACATTGCATACTGATCATATAAAAGCACAAAACTTTCAGTTGTGCTATAAGTGTGTTTATTGAGATTACAAATATGAAGGGGTAGTGCAATAGAGTGGGGTGATGGTGAACAAAATCTTCAGTGCAGTGGCCCAGTTAAATTTGAGCACAGGGTTAGTATCCATGGAGCCACGTGACAAAGGAGCAGTGGCAGTCCAAAGTGTACAAGGTGTCTCATTGGCACACAAAGGAGACATGTTGGTGAGACTCACTTCCTGGCTATGTTTTTGGTCTTGGCTACAGTCTCTGGTATATGTCTTGCTTGCAGGGAATGTTTGCGAGGTAGTTCTTCAGCTGCAGAGGGTGGGGTGCTAGTGGTCTGTGAGTCGTGTGGCAGGTCCTTCTGTCCATTAGCTGCAGCAGATGTGGAGGGCTGGTCAGTACTCTGGGTAGTGAAAGGAGCCCGCTGGTGTGTTGTGTACTCATGCATGATGGTAGCCATATCCCTGAGCACCCCTGCAATGGAGGCCATGGTGGCATTGTAGGCTTGCAACTGTTGCATGACCTCCTGGTGGTGTTCCCCCTGCATCCTCCAGTTCTCCTACAAGATGGTAAGTACCTGGCCCATCCTGTCTTGGATTTCTGGTAGGCTCCCAGGACATGTGACTGTGCCTCCTGGGTACTCGGTTCCCTGGGTTGCCCCACCCCTTGGTGCACAGATATCCTCCCATTGGCCCTGAACCCCTGTGCCTGTGTCTCCTGAACTGTGTGCCCACTCCCACTGACACCAGGCTCTTCTCCGTCTTGCCTGTGAGGTGTTGACTTGGGTCCCTGTACAGGTGGGCAGGCTGTTGATTGACGTTTCCTGGGGACAGAGATTTGGGGATGCTGGGTGGCTGCTGTAGTAGTGGAGTCTGATGTGGGGTGCTCGAGGGTGGACGTGGTGTTGTCTGTGGTGTCTGACTGACCAGTTGTACCAGATGGGCCAGGGAGATCTTCTAGATCCAGACATTCAGAGTTGCTGTCATCACTGGGGCCTTCTTCTGGTGGAGGACTGGGTTGATGTGGCACATGCTGGCAGCTTTCATTGGCTGGGGGACCTGTGGACATGTATGATATTTGTTAATTTCATTTTCAGATACATATTCAGCATCTATGGGTTTCCTTATTGGATGGGTGTGTTTTTTCCAGCTTTGGTTTGTGTATGGTGATGCAGTGTGGGATTGGTAGTGCTTCATGTAGACCATGCATTACTCAGGTGTGTGACTGATGAACTTGGAGAGGTGTGCTATCAGTCAGTTGGGCATGCAGGGAAAAATATGTTGAGGGTGTTTATGGAAATAGTTCTAGGGGTGGGATGGAGTGGGATGAATGGAGATAGGGTGACGGGGAAACATGCCATGCAGGTGTACGAGGTGGTAGGGAAATAATGGTGACTTGCCAGTGTCCAGCCCTCCAGTAATTCCAGTTAGACTCTCAGGATGCAGGACAGGCAAGACCTTCTCCTCCCATGTTGTCAACTGTGGGGGAGGTGGTGAGGGTGCACTGCCAGTCTTCATGACACCAATGTGGTGCCTAGATGCCAATGCACGCACCTTCCCCTCGTAGGTCGTTCCACCTCTTCTTTATGTTGTCCCTTGTGTATGGATAGGTTCCCACTGAGTTCACCTTGTCCACAATTCTCCACCATAACTCCACCTACCTGGCAATGAAGTTCTGCTGGACCTGTGCACCGAACAGCTGTGGCTTTACCCTAACGATTTCATCTACCATGATCCGCCACTCCTCATCAGTAAAACGGGGGTTCTTTTGTGAGGAAATGCCAATTGTGTAGTGGGTGTAGTGTGTGTGTTGTGAAGAGGGTGGATTGTTTGGTGGCGGTGAAGGGTGTGTGAGTATGTGGGATGCTGTGACATACTGATTGAGTGCAGTGGTATTGCGTGTGTTTGGTGTAGTGGTATGATGTCTGGTGTGTGATGCATATAGGGTGTATAGGTGGCTGTGGTTTGTGTGTGCAGTTCTGGCAATATGTGGGTTGGCAACGTGTTGCCCTATTCTTTTATGTGTTTCAGTGCTAATAATCCAAACTAATTCTGAACTGCTGATCCGTTTTATGTGCAGCCACTGTTCTGCACTGTCCTGATGCTGCTGAAAACTAACATCTGAAGAAAGTGACCCATCTGCTTGATGAAGTATTATTGCCTGCTGTTCCATGAGAAGAGATATAACTAAATGTGGTTTCTTGTTTCCTTTTCAGTTTAGATGATTACACCAGCATATTTGTATAGTGATTTGCCCTAGTTAGATAATTTTTCCAATTATTTTTGTCTCACTTTTTCTTTTGCTTTTGCCCGCATTTCTTAGTCTGTTCCCACACATAGAAGTCTAAATTTGTGTTAGTGATAGGAATTGTCCAGTCCTGAAATCTGAAATTGATTGTGTAAACTGTAGTTTGATTATTTACTAATGTCACCATTCGCCACTTTGAAATCTGATAATAATGTGCATACTGTGTTGTTGCTAATCTATATTATTATTTTGGAGTGTTTAACAGTATTGAACTTTAGGAAATTACGGCCCTCATTACAACCCTGGTGGTAAATCCCGCCTACCGCCGTGCTGACGGCCATCAAGATACCATGGCCGTGGCAGAAATCCGCTATAGGTATTACGACCCACATCACGTGAACCGCCAAAATACAGACACCCACGCAAGTCCGCCACACCAAAGGCCAGTGATAAACTGGCAATAGCAAAACCTACACCATCACGCCAACAGAACTACGCCCACACTATCACGACCCACAAATCAATGCGGTGGTCATTCAACCGCGGTAATCCATTGGCCGTACACACGTCGTGCTCAAAATACACACACATTAACAAAACGTAACCACATTGGACAATTCCAAATACGCACACCTGATACACATACACAAACCACACCCACATACCCACACCACTATAAAACACACACTCAAATTACCCACAACCCCTTACAACAAATTTTTGGAAGAAGAAGAGAGAGGGAGAATAGCAAACACAACACCAGCATCTACAGGCACACAACACCATCACTTATACAACATCCATGCACCTCAAAGAACACACACCAACACAACACATCACACAGTACAACAAACATCACCTCACACATCACCCACACCACATTATGGCACCTCAAAGACACGCCAGGTTTTCTGAGGAGGAGCTCAGGGTCATGGTGGAGGAAATCATCTGGGTAGAGCCACAGCTATTCGGATCACAGGTGAAGCAGACATCCATTGCAAGGAAGATGGAGCTATGGTGGAGAACTGTCGACAGGGTCAACGCAGTGGGACAGCACCCAAGAACACGGGATGACATCAGGAAGAGGTGGAACGACCTTCGGGAGAGGGTACGTTCTGTAGTATCAGTACAGAGGATTGGCGATGGACCCCCACCTCCTCCCCCACAACTAACAACTTGGGAGGAGCAAGTCTTGGCGATCATGCATCCTGAGGGCCACACAGGAGTAGCAGAAGGACTAGTCTCTGGTAAGTCAAATCTTTACTACTATATCCCCCCAGCCTACCTGCATGCCATCACAAACACCTAGCCCAACCCTCACACCCCTCACCCCAACACACCACAGATACCCCCCATCACAATCCACAAATCCCAAAACCAAGGCCTGCATGTTACACCAATGCATGGACACCCATCACCAAAGCATGTCCAGTACAGATACTCACCAGGCCCCAAAATCCCCAATCACTCAAGGCCAAAGACAATAAGCCAAGCACAGGAGTAGAGGGTAACTCACCCATTGCACAAGATGGCACACACAGATAAAATAACTATGCATTTACCCCCCAACAGAACCCCTACCCAACGTCACCGGACAGGAGGTACCAGACATATCCAGTCGCCCCACAGAAGAGGCCCACAGTGACGACAGCAGCTCTGCACGCCTGGATCAAGATGATCAGCCCAGCCCATCAGGGAGCTCCGGACAGTCGGTTCCCCTACCACTGTCACAAACCACCACTGAACCTCCCCCCTCAGGAAACACCACCACAGCACCCTCCCATCGGGCCCATCCCTCTGTCCCCAGGACACGGCAATCAGCAGTGCATCCACCACTACAGGGACCCCAGGCAAACCCACCAACCCAAGGCAATCAGGGACCTGGGGTCAGTGGCAGTGGGCACACGGTTCAGGGGACAGAGGCGCAGGATAACAGGGAAACTGGGACGGCTGCTGTGCGACTGGGGGAGGACAGGCCGAGAGAACCCACTCTCCACGAGGCACTCTCCAACATAATGGGAGCATGCCACCATTCCCATGAGACCCTGGGCACAGTTCTGGCCAAGTTTCAGGAGACCCAGCGGCTGCTGGAGGAACAGTATCTGGGGATCAGGGAGGACTTCAAATCCATTAACACCACCCTGGTCACCATTGCAGGGGTGCTGGCCGACATGGCCAACACCATGAGGGACACAGTGGCACACCAACAGGCCCCTGACACTAGCCTGAACAAAGAACAGCCCTCCACCTCCACCAGCGCTAGTGGACAGGAGGTCCCGCCACAGGACCAACAGACCACCAGCACCGCACCCCCTGCAGAAGGAGAACCAGCCCGCAAATGGTCCCTGAGATCCTGAAACAAGACAGAGACCATTGCCAAGACCCCGCCAGGAAATAAGACTCTCCTGATTGTCACCCTTCTGTCCCACTATGTCACCCTGACAACCTTGAACTGCCATTACTCCACTTGCTATGCCCCCTTGGACAATGCACCTGTAATACCAATAGACTGGACTCCACCATGGACATTCCTCCACCATCACCTCAGCCCATTGCACAGCCCCCTCCACTTATTAGCACAGAAATAAACACCCTTGAGTCACAAATCAATCTGGAGTCAGTCTGTACTTTCACAAATGTGTTATTGCAACCTCTCAGAAAAATAGCAATGTCAATGTTCATTTTCACATACCAATGTTCTACAGTTGTTGGGCAGCAGTAAACATAGCAGAAGGCAGAAAGTGGTACCCAGATCTGTGAAATGGAAAGGCAAAGTGAACTGTCAGGGTCCATACACAGAGGTAAAAAGGCAGAATCATGCAATGTCCTACAGTAGTATGATATGAAAGTAGCAGTGCCAGTCTCTTACCTGTGTCTCACTGGAAGTATTGCATGATGATGTTGTTTCGGTTGTCTATATCTTCTTCTTCTTCTGCCTCCTCTTCTTCACTGTCCACAGGCTCCACAGCTGCCACAAGATCAACATCAGGCTCATCCTCCTGCATAAAAGGCACCTGGTGTCTCAAAGCCAGGTTGTGCAACATACAGCATGCCACGATGATCTGGCACACCATCTTCGGTGAGTAGTATAGGGAGCCACCTGTTAGATGGAGGCACTGGAACCTGGCCTTCAGGAGGCCGAAAGAATGCTCTGTTATACTCCTAGTTCTCCCATGTGCCTCATTGTAGCATTCCTCTGCCCTTGTCCTGGGATTCCTCACTGGGGTCAGTAGCCTTGACAGGTTGGGGTAACCAGAGTCACCTGCAAATATCGAGGGGCAACTGTTAGACACACACCAACCCTTAGGGACTCTCCCAAACCCAGACACCTATGTCAACTGTGAAGGGACCTTGGGCTCACCTATTAGCCACACATGGTGCCTCTGGGTTTGCCCCATCACATAAGAGATGCTGCTATTCCTCAAAATGTAAGCGTCATGCACAGAGCCAGGATACTTTGCATTCACATGGGAGATGTACTGGTCTGCCAAACACACAATCTGCACATTCATGGAATGGTAGCTTTTGCTGTTTCTGCACACCTGTTCATTCCTGCGGGGGGACAAATGCCACATATGTACCATCAATGGCACCAATGATGTTGGGGATATGTCCCAGGGCATAGAAGTCACCTTTCACTGTGGGCAAATCCTCGACCTGAGGGAAAATGATGGAGCTGCGCATGTGTTTCAGCAGGGCAGACAGCACTCTGGCCAACACGTTAGAGAACATTGTCTGTGACATCCCTGATGCCATGGCCACTGTTGTTTGAAATGAACCACTGGCCACGAAATGGAGCACTGACAGGACCTGCACTAGAGGGGGGATTCCTGTGGGATGGCGGATAGCTGACATCAGGTCTGGCTCCAACTGGGCACACAGTTCATGGATTGTGGTACGATCAAGTCTGTAGGTGATAATGATGTGTCTGTCTTCCATTGTCGACAGGTCCACCAGGGGTCTGTATACCGGAGGATGACGCCATCTCATCATTTGCCCCAGCGGACATGCCCTATGGAGGAGAAGGGTGAGCAGAGGGTCATACACCACACAGCTTGAACAAGGGTGTTTAGAACAATTGTGATGTAATCAGTGTGTTGCGCTCGCTGTATGTCCGTATTCCTGCACAAAAGTCCTGTGATGCAGTTAGTCGCCCTGCCATGTGGCCTCCATGAAATGGCAGCTGTCTGACCTTTAAAGAG
The DNA here is from genome assembly GCF_031143425.1 of Pleurodeles waltl. Taxonomy (NCBI): domain Eukaryota; kingdom Metazoa; phylum Chordata; class Amphibia; order Caudata; family Salamandridae; genus Pleurodeles; species Pleurodeles waltl. Next base: position 523,307,861 of record NC_090437.1, on the reverse strand, counting down.
GGACAAGGGGAAATGAGGTAACTGCGCTGGTGTTGTGCAGCGTTGCGGTAGGTGGACAACGACTGTGGCGCAATTCAGCATTGGTTATCATTGGGCCCTATGTGTTCCAGGAGCCAATGACGATGTACGCCGGCGGTGACGGTACGCACCACCGCGGACGTGACTGCCATTTTCTATCTGTTCACTTACTTGATACCTGACTTTCACCAGGAGAGGACCTACTCTGCAAGTGCTGCTGTGATCTGAGTCTGGAAGCGACAATGGCTACATTGTCTGGGGAAAGGGCCCCTGCTTTCACCGCAGAGGAGTTGGACAAACTGGTGACTGGGGTCCTCCCCCAGTACATGCTACTCTACGGTCCTCCAGACAAACAGGTGAGTACACTGTGAGCATGATGGATGGTACATGAATGTATGGAGTGGTGTGGATGGAAGATATGGGGGTGGACAGAGGGCAGCATGTGAGGATGGTCAGTATATGTGTTTCTGGGTCAGGGTGGGAGGTTATGGCCAATGAGTAAGATGAATCGGACGGGGGAGTAAAATCCATTCTTACTTCACTTTTCCGCTGGAGCAAGAAGACGGCGGAGGCCCAGCTGGGGATGGCCTCCCAACGTGGAAGGGGTGCCCGTTGCACCATGACCCCCCGATGTACCAGATCCTGGCAGTGGCATATCCGGAGTTGGATGGGCGCTTGAGGGCATCACAGAAGCCACAAAGGGGTGAGTACAGTCTCATTCAGCTGGCTCTGCACGCTTTAGAAGGTTTCTGGGTGGTGGAAGTGGGCTGTGGGTTCCCCTAGGCCAGGGCAAACATACCAGGGTAGATCCATTGTTAGGGAGGCTCAGTGGCAGTCCAACCCCAAAAGTGGTAGTGGCCCTCTACACCTAGTCAGGCTCCTGTGGGTTCCAGGTGTGCATGAAATGGGTCTAGGCATAGTCCCTCATGGGCATGTGATTTCACCCTGAACTGTTAGTGCATGGTCTAGTGCATAGGGCTACTCCATGTGTGTTGTGTCTGCCAACGGTGGTGTTGTTGCAGGCATTGACCATGTGTCTCTTCTGTCTTTCCTCCCCTTTTTGTTTTGTCCCCCTGTCCTTGTGTGCATAAGCATCACCTGACGGAGGAGCATTGGCACTGGAGCAGGAGGGAGCTGCAACCCACATGGCCCAGGATGGTGAATGTACGGAGTCTGAAGGCACCAGTGGGATGGAGGGCGAAGGGAGGTCCATGACAGGGACAGGAGGAGACACCAGTTACAGTGACTCCTCCAATGGGAGCTCCCTTGCGGTGGCGGGCACCTCTGTGCCATCGCATCAACAGGTACAGCCGCCACACCCCTACCACTACCGCCCTCCCAGCAGCCCCTCAGCATGTTTCCTGTGCCCGCTCACCCAGAAGGATGGGCATATCCTTCACCCCAGGTACCTCAGGCCCTGCCCCAGTCAGCCCTGCTGCTCTCAGTGAGGAGGCTATTGACCTCCTGAGATCCCTTACTGTTGGGCAATCAACCATTCTGAATGCCATCCAGGGTGTCGAGAGGTATTTGCAGCAAACAAATGCATACCTGGAGGGCATTCATTCTGGCGTGGCAACCCAACAGAGAGCATTTCAGGCTCTGGCCTCAGCACTGATGGCAGCCATTGTTCCTGTGTCCAGCCTCCCCCTCCAACTTCCACTACCCAGACCCAATCCCCTCTACCTCAGCCTATCCCAAGCACACCATCATACCAGCATGCGCACTCATCAACACACAAGAGTGGACATGGCAAACATAAGCACCACACCTCTCACAGGTATTCACACAAGCACCATACCCATGCAGACACACCAACATCCACTGACTCCACTGTTTCCCCCTCCTCCACGTCCTCCTCCTCCCTCCCAGTCTCATCTCTACTCATACCTGCATGCACTACATCCTCAGCCACTACCTCCATCACGAGCACGACCATCACCACACACCGCTCACGTGCAATCACCACCCCCACTACCATGCACACATCCCCTGTGTCCTCTCCCAGTGTGTCTGTGAGCCCTCCTCCCAAACTACACAAACGCAGGCACCCACCCACTCAACAGCCATCCACCTCACAACAGCCTCCAGCCCATGCACCCTCACCCAAACTCAGCAGACGTACACCTCCTACAACCACTACCTCTTCCTCTACTCCCAAACCTCCTCCATCTTCCCATCCCAGCGTGTCTAAAAAACCTTTCCTCACTAACATTGACCTCTTCCCTACACCTCCCGCCCGTCCTTCCCCTAGGGCCAGGATGTCCAGGTCTCAGCCCAGCACCTCAGCCACGAAATCCTCAAGCACTCTGGTCCCTGCAAGTCCAGTAACATCGCGGGCGGCACCCATCAGGGCTGCCAGTGTGCCACCTAGTGAGGCCAAGGGTCACCCTATTCCGCCACCTGCCAAGGTGAAGAAGGGGCCCACATGCTGTAGGGAAAAGCCGCACCAACCACCCAACAAGGCCCCCTCCAAGACAAAAGAGGACAGTGCCAAGGTCCCAGCAGCGACTTCCAAGGTGGGGAAGGGACAGAAGGCTAATGGGAAGTAAACTCAGGGCACGGAGCCTCAGTGTGAGGGACTGGTGACACCCCTTCTGCAAGACAGAACAGCAACCTGTTTGGCGGTGGCCACCGCCGCAACCCACGCCCCCTGCACCGACACCTGCACCGCCACCTGCACGCCCACCTGCACGTCTGCTGCCTCAGCTACAGTCCCCAGCATCATCCCCAGTGGGCAGCGGTCCGAGGCTGCAGGAGACGTCCTGGTGTCTCCCTCCACAGGTGGTGACACATGCACCACCGCCAGCATCGACGCCGCTGATACCACCGCAACCACCGCCACCTGCCCCGCAACGTTCTCATCCAGTGCCACCACAGCCGACATGAACAACATCCCCAGTGGGCAGTCGTCCATGGCTGCAGGAGACGTCTTGGACCCTGCGCAGAGTACGTGATGCACCACAACCAGCACTGGCAGTACCAGCAGCTGGCAGGCTAAGTCACCCCAGGGTGCAGTGTGCCTCTGCCTCCATGGAGTATCATGCTACCTGTTCCCAGGAAATCTCATGGCTCGACACCCAGGTCAGGGAATGGGAACTGCCACACACCATGTGCAGCACTTTGGGCACCAAGCCCCCTCTGGAACCAGTGGAGAAAATCATCCACTCATCCAGTCCTTGGCAGGATGAAGCACTCTGGGCACTAAGCCCCCTCCGGAACCAGTGGAGAAAAGCATCCACTCACCCAGTCCTTGGCGGAATGAAGCACTCTGGGCACCAAGCCCCCTCCAGAACCAGTGGAGAAAAACATCCACTCACCCAGTCCTTGGCAGAATGAATCACTCTGGGCACAAAGCCCCCTCCAGAACCAGTGGAGAAAAGCATCCACTAGAGAGACTGTGGCTTTGCACTCCCCAGGACCAATCAGTGGGCAATCCACCCACTTGAGTGACTTGTGAGACTGTGGCTTTGCACTCCCCAGGAGAAAGCAGTGGGCATGAAGCCCCCTCGTGGAGCAGTGGCGTCATCCTATTATCTGGCTGAGGTGCCCCCCTCCCCTTCCCCCTGAGGTGTCTGTTTTTTTTCGACCTGATGTCCCTGCAGTGTTCTCTCCGTTTTGAGGCAGGTATCATGTGTGGGCTTATCCCATGCATTTTGGGACCACTGGTCCACGGACAATGAATGGATCAGTATCCGGACTTGTGTAGTTGCTGTCATATTTGTATATAATGATCTTTTACAGACTTGTTTCCCTATCTGGGTTTTCGATGATTACAATTGTTACAAGCACTTCATTTTGTCCTTGCGTTCTTCCAGAGGGTTACGGGGTGTAAACGTACTGTTGAAGCATGTAACTTGTACCAGCCGCCTGTCTGTTGGTAGTGTTAAAGTGTTAAAGTGACTGTCTGTGTTGGCGGTTTCCGCCATGGTCATGATTCCATTTTTTTTACCACCGGCCTGTTGGTGGTATTACCGCCGCTTTAACACCGACCACCAGGGTCGTAATGAGGGCCTAAATCTTTTTAGATGCTTTTGTCAGCCTATGGTTTTCATGTATGTTTATAACTTAGTTTTGTGCACCATATTTGTGACATTGAATCTGGGATTGCAATAAAGATTTGAAACTTGAATCAGACTGGAGTTTGATTTAGTGTGAAATTGTTAATGGCATCTAGAATTGTTTCTGGTATAATGTCATTGACTTGTGATTGAATGATTCTGACCTCTACACTCTTCACCAGATCCAAAGATCTTTCTGACCTCTGTTGGTGAGGATAGTGATGGTGTCTCACCAGCGCATTTTGTGGTTTTTGAACCTGAAGTGGGGAGAAAATCCTTCTGGCACAAAGTGCCAACAGTATTGTTAGCAGAGTTGTGGCTTTGTCTTCTGAGGAGGAGAGTCGGAATTCAACCACATTGTGAGATGTTCTTGGTGTAGTGAAAGGGTTGATAAAATTCTGGTGTTGTGCTACAAGTGTATGGTATGTGTTTTGAGTAGGATTTGCACTTGCAATGCTTTAGCTAAATCGTAGTGAAGTGTGATGTCTGAAGAGAGTAGGGAGTTTGTGTGCTCCAGGTAAGTGAGCAGGGAGTTTGAGTACTCCAGGCAAGAGTTGGTGTATTCCAAGTGAATGTTGCAGTTTGTGGCAAAAATTGGCCACATGTTTTTTTGTATATGAGTCCTGAGGGGCCTAAGGCTCCTGAGTATTGTACAAGCGTATGGAGACACTTGGTTAATTTATTGTCTGCAGTGAGGTATTGGTCGATTGAGCACTGTAGAAAATACCAATTGTTGATTGGTATTAGGTGAATCCTGAGTGAACAAGGAAAATCCATACTTATCGAAATGAGGTTTGCTGGTCAAATCTTACTTGCGTTTGTGAGAAAGCCATAGCTGGAAGAGTAGTTGATTGTGCGAAAGGTCACAGTTGAAAGTTTTGTACCTCTTTCAAGGCATTCAAGCTTTACGCTTAGTGAGCAGACCGTTTTGTTTTTTGTGCTTGCAATATTTGCATTTAGGTTTTGCATTAGAAGTATATGAGATGGCTCTGAAGTGAGTTGCAGCTGCTGAGCGAAGTGAGTGTGATGTAATTTGGTCCACGTTGGGATAGGTTGGTTAGTGAGAAACTCCGCGCATGGATTGGTGGAGAAGACTGCGCTGCTGTATGTTGAGAAGAGCTTGTGAAAAGGATTGTGGGATTGAAAATTATTTTCTGGCTCCATTGTATTTGTGTTTGTGAATTCGATTTGTGTAAAAATGAAGTTTTTCAAAGCTTTCAGGAGTGCATTGAGAGGAGATGTTTTTCTTCCAGTTAGAGAGGGTGTGCCTATTCCACCTGAGAACACACCAGAATTCAAGATAATGGAGGAGAGAGGAGTTTCAGCATGTCTGTAAGTAACACAATGGTGCAAAATAACTGAAAAAGAAGGTACTTTAGCTTTCCCCTGTTTAATTTGAGAATATTGGAGAATTTGAGGAGGGTGTTGTATGAATCAAAATCCCTTCCTAAACCTGCAGAATTTGAAGCACTTGCTATTTGGGAATTAGTTGTGAGACAAAAAGAGGCTCAGGAATTTGAAAGAAGAATGAGGAAATCAAAAAAGGTGCTACCAGAAGCTAGATAGGATGTAGAGCAGAGAATGTGGAGAGCAGATACATTGCATGCAGGTAAGTTGTTCCCAACAAGTACTCAGGAAGGTGATGGAAGTGTTAAACCTAAAGCCAAAAAGAAATCTGAGGAAGATGCAGAACAGAAATTGGTTGAAAATAAAAGGGTAGCAGTAGTCAACATTATTTCAGATGATGCATTTATAACTAAGTTGTTGCAGAATCGTCCCCCACTATATAATGCAGTCACATCAGGAAGCCAGAATGTAGTCCTGAGTGTTGCCACAGCCCCAGCTGCACAAAGCCAGGTTCAATTCAAAACATACCTATGGCTAATGTTGCACAGGTACCAGTGGTTTATCCAACAGTTCCAAATATTAATACATTTCAGAGTGTCCCAGTTCCAGTTATGCCACAGCCAAATCAGTATCCAGGAATGACCCAGTTTGAGTCCACACCTAATTTACAGACACCTGCACAAGTCATGAACCAGAAACAGCCAATACCAACGTATTCCCCGGTAACGACACCACATGTTGCACCAAATCAGCCAAATCAAGCTTTTGGTACAGTATTAACTGGCCATAGTAAAGGATTAATGTTCCTCCCTAGTCAGATGAATATGTCAGGACCAGAAGCACCAAAAGTCCCTATAACCATAGGTCCAGTAGTCCAGTTGTATGCCAAGGGTATGAATGAGAAAAGACATTGAACATGGCCAGATTACAATTTTAATTAAATGAGGCGATTTAGGGAACACTTGTATTAGACAGCTTAGATTCTTACAATGAATATGAATTGCACTTCATGTGCAAGGTTCTTAAGAACAGGGCAGGTTTATGAGAAAGTAGCTAATTTGGCTTAGAAATAAGAAATCTAAATAAATAAATCTGAATAGTTACAGATTTGAATTCGATTTGAGGGACATTGTGAACATGAGATCACCTGGAATGCAAATTTATATATAGGTGTTAATTGAAAGCATTCAAACATTGGGAGCATTAGATAAATGGGAAGGCAGATGGGCAAAGAAAAGAGATCAGAAAATAAAAGCCAACTGCATCTTCAAATGATGTACAACGGGCTAAGGGAGCTGTAAAAATGATGCCAAAAAGAGACATTCCGGGAGGCAATTTTGTTCATGCCCCGTGAAGCAGAAGTGACATACTGTCATCCACAAATAATTACCTAAAGTAGAGGGAGAAACCAGTGAATGGTACCAGCAAACAGTGTACTTTGTCAATCTTGCAAAGTGTTTGTGGGAAGATTTGAACACTCTGTTTGAAATTGTGGTTCCAGCAAATTTGTGGTTTGGGTGTAAACGGAGTGTTGATTGCTCAATGCGTGAGCCACCAAGAGATGCAGTAACAGGTGCGCAGTCTGAAGAGGTGATGAAAACCTATTACAAGGTGGCTGAGTTTCTGAACACTAACGTTTTTCATAAAGATATTAATTGGCAAAGAATTGACAGGACATCTCAGGAGATAAAGTAATCTGTTCATGCTTATTATGAGAGATTGTTGCAAGCATTCAAGCAATACAGTGACACAGAGAATATTGAACTGAGAGGCATGAATTGTTTTGTGTTTAGATCTTTTCAAGGATTGAAGCCTGAAATTAGCAATATGATTCAGAATCATTTCATGTGCCGGCAAGGAAAGCGAATTGATGAAGTATTGAATGAACCAAAATACTGTAGTGATGAAATTGAGTTGAAGCAGAAACGGTTGAGGGAAAAGGGAATGGTGATGGAAATATAGTCTACACATGCAGCAGGTATTGCAGGGTTTGCAGGGAATGGTGAATGTAGGAGGCATGCAGGGACCACAACAGCAAGGTAATATGGTGCCTCATTTCAGAGGTAAAGGTTGCGGAATTTGAGTAGATCTGAATACAAATGTGGCTGATGTTCAAAACATAAAGAAAATGCATCCTTGTCATGCGTGCGGCAACGTCGGACATTGGAAATAGGAGTTCCCCTTTAGAAACATAATTAAATTAGTGCAAGGTGGTTGTGCTGCACAGACGGTAGACAACAGCCAGCTTCAAAATCAAAAACTTCAAAGGCCCCGAAATCAAATCATGAATGTTCTTACTAGAGCAAAGTACAAACGCAAATGTAGATCAATTAATCACACAATACCCATTGATTAATTTCAGTGATGATGAAATGAGTGAAGACTAGATGAGCGAGGGTTCAGAAGAGGAAGAATGTGTATTGGATGTCTCATTGGAGGTAGAGTAATGTGGCCCTTATGTGAATGCGAGTGTCTAGGGTCATGATGTTTCATTCGTGGTTGACACTTGAGCAACTCATTCCTATGTCAGGTCTGCAGATGTCCCTAATGTGCAACTTTCCAGCAGGACAGTTCAGGTTGTAGGAGTGGCAAGCCAGCATTTGATAAGCCCCATTACAGAGCCCAGTTAAAATAGGAACCTTTGTTAGGAAGAGACTTGCTATGCAAACTAAAATGATCTATTACTTGTACACATGAAGGGATAGCAATTCAAAATAATAGCGATGATGAGACTTCCAGTCAAATTGAAGAGATGTATCCTCTCATTACGTTGTTTCCTGCCATGACAGTTAAAGACCTGCCTGATGAATTACAAGAGACAGTAACGCTGAGAGTTTGGGATCTCTCTGGAAAATATATTGGACTTATTTGAGGTGCTGAACCACTCAAAGTGCCTGTGAAGCCAAATGCAGTTTTCCCCAGAACGCCACAATATAGCATGGCTCCAGAAGTGAATGAAGGTATTAGCCCAGTAATTGCAGATTTTGTTGAGCAGGGAGAGGGAAATATTGCATAGTGTAGGATTTGAGAAAAGTAAATGAAATTGTGGTATCCTGATGTCCCATAGTGCCAAATCCAGCAGTGTTTTTATTTCAGATTCCATGTGAAATAGAATAGTTTTCAGTTATCGACTTGTCACAGGCATTTTTCTCAGTTCCTTTGCATGAGGATAGTCAATTCCTTTTTTTTTTTCGATTTGGCAAATGTGTGTATTCCTGGTGTCACACTGTTACAGGACCATGTTGCATTTCTGAGCAGCTGAAAGTGACAATATTCAAAGATAGTCAATATGGAGCTGGTGTTGTGAATGACTTTGGGTAGTTATGGCACTAGCGAGGTATCATGACCTCGTCAGGATCACCCATTTGAAATGGTGGGAGAATTCATAATTTGTTGACTGTCTTGTAGTTACCTGAGAAGACTGCGGTTGTAAAGTGTGTAGCCCACCAACAGTCAAATGATTGTGTCGTTCGGCAATGCCTATGCTGATCAAATTGCCAGATATTGTGCACTTCATTGCATCACCTTCTATGGAGAGTAGGGTGCTGAAAGTGACACCAGTGATACAAAACCAACATTTCTTGATGGTTAGTGGTTGACACCTGGGATGAAATCAAGATGTTGCAGGAAGAGGCAACAGAGGAAGAAATAGAGTTTGGATAAAAGCAGGTTGTATTCAAGGAGAGGTAGATGATATCTGGATTTCAATGAACTGAATGTTGTGTTACCACATTGTTTGTTGAGCTCAATGACAAGATATTGTCATGTCAGGTTCATCTCAGCAGAGATATAATGATTCGCACTTTCAAACAGACATGGTACAACCCAAGATTTGGATTGATGGCAGAAGCAGTTTGTCAGAGATGTGTTACGTGCCAACAAATTTATGTAGGGAAATGCACAGTGGTTAATCTGAGCCACAAAGGCAGATCGGGAGGTCCATTTAACAGAATGCAACTTGATTTTAGAAGATGCCTACCTGTAATGGATTGAAGTACATATTGGTTGTTGTGTATGTGTTCTTCCACTGGATCAAAACCTATCCAAAACGTAGGAATGATAGTCTTACTGTGGCTAAGCTGCTGCTCAGGGAACTGATACCCAGGTGTGGGTTCCCGACTTTTTTGGAATCAGATCGATTAACTCATTTTAATAATGTAGAGATAAAGTTGTTGTGGTCAGCACTGAACATTGAACAAAAAAAATTACACTGCAGTTACAGAACAGATGCATCTGGATTGGTGGCACAGATGAATAGAACACTGTGTTCTGTAGCAATTTTAGTTATAGCTCCACGCATGTTATTTTAGCACACTAGGCCTGCCACTGTGCCACATTTGCTGTCTTGTTTTATTTTTCTCGATCTATCTGTTCTTTGCTTAGGCCAGCACTGTGTTCTTAAACAAGCACTATGTGCTTCTCTCTAGCCTGCAGTGAGATAGGTTGCCGGTAAAACGGTAGTAACGCTTTGTCTCTGGTATTCATAGAAACATACACATCCTTACGTAGGGACATTTTCTCAGAATATCAGTTTTATAAAAACACTTCCCTGTCCCATACTCGTTAGAGGGAGATTCCAGCCAGATGAACACGACTGTATGCTGATTGCGGAACGCTTCGCTACAGCTGCTTATCCAGACTTCAGACCTTTGCTCAGGTATGGGGGATGATGTCTTCCTAGGTTAACCTGAAGGCCAGAACTAGAGCTTAACATGCTGTGCTCTAATAGAGCCTAGATAGGAATTAGTCTATTGACTCTAGTGACAATATGGTAGTGTTATTTCTATGATTCTCTCTCTTTGTCACAATTGTCTTCCTGTCATGCTTTATCGTCATGGTTGTTGCAGTACATGCTTTAGTATCTAAGATGCAGTTGATTCATTAAAAACCTTATTGAAATATATACTGCCTCTGCTTGTCCTTGTATATGTGAGACTAATGTAACTGAGACAAACGGATGAGATCTCAGTGACCATGATTTCCCTGAGGAATCTATTGTGTCATGTGCTTGGCTGCCCAATCACCCCTGCTATTGGATGGAGATGAGGCACTGCTAGTTAGCCGGAGGAAAATCCGGATTACGCCGAAAGGTGTCACCTGTAGTGGGTTAGAATCAGTCCCCCACACCGCAGGGGATTCTGCAGCTCAAATCCAGTAATCTCATTAGAATAATGACAGCCTATGTAACAACTGAAATATAGATTGACAAAGGGTTGTGCCTCCACAGCACTGAAATTGCCTGATGCATTAACACTTGTCCTGATGAGCCTGCGTAGCACTTCTGAAAGGAAAACAGGACTGTCTCCCTAAGAGATTCTGATGGGCCATGCAATGAGGCTACCAGCAGTACCTGCAAATGCATTTGTCAACATAACAGATGACTTAATGCTGGATTATAGCAAAGAACTGGTTGATGTTGTTCACTCTTTGTCTCATCAGGTTGAAGCAGCAAGAGTTCAAATGGCTCAATAACAGTGTCACAGCTTGAAAGGTGACTGGATTTTAATCATGAAGCATGTCAGAAAGACCTGCTTAGAGCCAAGGTGGAAAATACAATGTCAAGTTATCTTGGTGACCCAACAGCTGTGAAGTGTGCTGGTCTTCCAAACTGGATCCACCCAAGCCACTCATGCAAAGTTCATGAAAACACAGAGTCTGACCCCGCAGGAGTGAATGCAGAAGAAGAAAGGGTTTAGCTTGACTGAGCTGTGAGGACAGAACAATTGGCTGAAACAGAAATTGTGCAAAGTGGTGAAGGTGCAAACAGCCTGCATGCATACAAAGGTGCAGTAAAGCAAAGTCAAAGTCGACTGATTCCTACCAATGCAGCAAACGTTGTGAATGCTGTTGCACCCAAAAAGAGAACTGTGAAAGGAGATAAATGGCCTGCGGCTGCACATGAACTGGTTGCTGATAAACTCCCATCAATAACAGAAGCATGTGACAAGTCAAATCAGAGTGAAGATGAAGATGCTACTGTAAGGAGATTGAAAAGGAAAAAGTGCCAAGTCGCAGATACTCTTCACCTGAATGGATCTGCCTTATCACAAATGAATGAGAGAACAAGTTTATGTTTTGACCGAGAAGAATTCAGTTGAACATTCTGGAACTTGAAGTTGCATTTAAAATTAGTTTTGAAATAACCTTGCCAATTGATCAACAAAGACATTACACTCTGAAAGTAACTATAAGCGATCATCAGACTGTGTTCTATTGAAAACAGACATTTTAACAATTTTTGAGAGTTTTTAGTTGAATTTTGAAGAACTCTCTTGAAGATCGACAATGCTGTAAATAGTGCAAAGACTTTGAAAAGTTCCTTTGTTTTTGATTTTTGCTTGCTTTTGCTTTATATATTTTTTTATTTTCTCCTCTGATTCTGTAGAAGCCGTAAACCCTGGAGAGGGCAAGCACAGTAAATGTAGATATGTATGCATTTGTTTAATTATAGTATGTATGATTGCACACATTTTATTGATTGTGGGAATGAGTGTTTCAATGAAAGGAGAGATGTAAAGTACAGCAACTCCAGTGCAGAAAATGACAACATCCAAGCAGGATAAGTTTTATGAGGATGAGGGATTGCTTCATTTAAATTATACAAAGGGAGATTTTTCTTCAAATGTTCATTAAAGTTTGTTGTATGAAATGTAGACATAATGAATGTGCGTGATTGTTATGTGTGTACACAAATTCTTGCAGTGCAAGAAGGGATCACATATCATAGTTTACCTTTAACTTATGACATTAGTTGTAGTTTATTATTAACACGCTTGCACAATCAAGAGTACATTCAGTACTTATATTCTTACTATGATTTAGTTTTCCATTTCAGTATTTGACCAGGATTGCAAAGGCTAAGAACATAGATATTGTAGGAGGATTCTACACTGATTTTTGGAATAGCATATGCACACTGGAATAACAACATATTTTCTTTCATAGGTAGAAAAGGAGTTCATTGACCAAGTAGATGATAGAAGAAAATCTATGTAAGAAAAGATAGATGAGTGACAGTTTCCAAGAAGAAAACAGTCCACAACACACCTGATACACAGGGACGCTTAGCTTTAGATTAGCATCATGTATATATATGCCACAATCAAAACCTGAATAAGTTTGGAGGAACAAATTAATGCAGACATGTATTTTTGTTTAAGAGTATATGGGATTGTATGCTTAATAGACAAGATCCTGCTGTACCTGGTGTCTATGACATCTGTGGTAAGAACACTTATTACAAGTTGCTGACAGGCTGGTATGGTACATGCTATTTAGGAGTGGTTGTCTCAAAAATCTATCAAGTGGACACAATTGACAATCCAACAGCGATTGAAAGACCTAAAATGAGATTTAAAAGAGAAGTAAATGGTCCAGAGATTACAGGAGATATTGTTGGAGCTTTTATTCCAACAATGAGTATGATCTTGAATAACATAAAGATAAGGATGTTATCAACGATTATAGATAAGATGTCAACAGATTTTTCAGGGGCAATGCTCCTACTGGAAACGGAAATAGTTGCAGCAAGGTCTATGATTTTGCATAATTCCTTTTAGCAAAGGAAGGTGGAGTCTGTCGAGTTTTGAAGTCACAGCACTGCTGCTGCACATATATTCCTGAGAACAGCAGAAAGATATGGAGACACTTATCTAATTTCACGAGTCTGAAAAGTTTCTCAAATGACCTGAAACATACAAATGTTTAGGAGACAATAGGTGAAGGATTCTCAAGACGAATTGGAAACTTGGGAAATGGTTTTGTGAAAATGATCCTGAAACCTTTATTCATTGTGGTAGTGTGTATCATTTGTGCACTTGGATTTTACAAGGCTTACAATTTCTGGAAAAGACAAAGAGTTCATAACAAACAGATGAGGGAAGAAATGGAAATAGACAATATGAGAAGCGGGTATTATCAGACAATGAAGAGAATTAATTGACTGTTGTCGAAAATCTAGATGTATGTGTTATCAAACTACAGGGTTTTGATATTGTCTCGTAAATAAGAAAAGTTTTTTTGTGACCACGTAGATTGCCGTCACAGGTGGGACTGCTATAATCAAACTGTATTAATATATTAGTGGCATAGAAGTTAGCATATGGTGACTAATTAACCCACACTTAAAAGCCTAACAAAGAAAATAACTTGAGTTGTAAAATGTGCATGTTTTAATTGCGGTGGATCATGACGTCGCCAGTCGTAAAAAGCACTGCATTTTCACATGAGATATTTTGCATTCATATTAAATGAATTACAAATGAATTCATGTTAAGAGTGTTTTATTAAGATGAATATTAGAATGAAAATATCAAATGGATATGAATTAAACATACATATTGTATTTAATTGATTTTATTAATGCAAGTTACATATTTGCAAACAATATTGCACATTTAAATCAGCTTTAACATGTCATAAATAATGTTTACAAACAGATAATTTGTGTTGTATATTTAATTTGAATTGTAATGTGCGCAATAGGTTTATTAATATATTTATGTGTATTAAATCTTTCTTAGCTTTACTAGGCCTGAACGATTCATTTTGCAGCACTAATGGAAAAACACTTGTTTATTTTGTTCCCTCTAACCTAAATTCTTTCCTAGGTTGTTAATATGATGTTGAATGTCCTATTGTATTGAAGGCAAAGAACATGTTTGTCACTAACAATGTTGCATTATTTCTTCTAGCTGTTGAACAAGCCAGGAAACTTATGATTCCCATGAAATTGTATTAGTTCATTTAGTGTACCGTGAGAGAAGACTCTGATGTTGCAAATAATTCGATAAAGTTATATTTTGTCAGAACTGTGGGAAATCATTGAAATGACAATGCCCTTTTGCTGAGAAAATCCAGAATAGTTGAAAGTTTGATGGTGCCATCGACAGCCCTTGGACACTGAATCTGGTGCCTTGAGTGAGCACACCTGAAGGACCAATCAAGTGGATTGTGGTTATTTTAATTAGTGATAGACTTTGAAACTTAGAGTTAGTTCACTCCTTCCTCAAAGGTTTGCAGAGCTCTGTCAGAGTCTGTTTACTTTTGTCTTAAGTCTGCTCTGTCACCCTCTGTTTCTTTTCAGGCCCAAGATGATTTTTCCCATATTAGTCTTAATTGCCCTATTCTGTTATGTGGATCAGTACTAATAAGCCCAACTAATTCAAACTGATGATTCGTCTTCTGTGCAGCCCGTGTTCTGCACTGTCATGATGCTGATGTCAACTGACGTCAGAAGAAAGTGACCATTCTGCATGATTAAGTATTATTGTGATGTCTAAATGACGGCTCCCGTGAGCCTCTTTCTGACGAGCACTGGCGATGCACCTGTGTGCCTACTGAGTGGTACAAAAACCTGTGAAGACGTTTGGCAGCATTTCAAGCGACCCCTTCAGTTACATACGCTCTCTGCTGATGACGGCCGAAAGCCAGAAACACGTGTCCAGAGATACGGCACTCGCTGCACCTACCTTAGGTGAAAGACTTTCTACAGCGATACAGCACTTGCTGCACCTACTTAGGGTGAATCATTGTTTGAAAAGTTCTCGCTATTTATATTTAAATGACTGCATTTACCATGATGCCTTGGGGCTATTTTCCGCTTGAATGCAAGGCAGTGTGCTCCCTTTTTCTTTTTGGATGTCTAAATGACGGCTCCCGTGAGCCTCTTGCTGACGAGCACTGGCGATGCACCTGTGTGCCTACTGAGTGGTACAAAAACCTGTGAAGACGTTTGGCAGCATTTCAAGCGACCCCTTCAGTTACATACGCTCTCTGCTGATGACGGCCGAAAGCCAGAAACACGTGTCCAGAGATATGGCACTCGCTGCACCTACCTTAGGTGAAAGACTTTAAACAGCGATACAGCACTTGCTGCACCTACTTAGGGTGAATCATTGTTTGAAAATTTTTCGCTGTTTATATTTAAATGACTGCATTTACCATGATGCCTTGGGGCTATTTTCTGCTTGAATGCAAGGCAGTGTGCTCCCTTTTTCTTTTTGGATGTCTAAATGACGGCTCCCGTGAGCCTCTTTCTGACGAGCACTGGCGATGCACCTGTGTGCCTACTGAGTGGTACAAAAACCTGTGAAGACGTTTGGCAGCATTTCAAGCGACCCCTTCAGTTACAAACGCTCTCTGCTGATGACGGCCGAAAGCCAGAAACACGTGTCCAGAGATACGGCACTCGCTGCACCTACCTTAGGTGAAAGACTTTCTACAGCGATACAGCACTTGCTGCACCTACTTAGGGTGAATCATTGTTTGAAAAATTCTCGCTATCTATATTTAAATGACTGCATTTACCATGATGCCTTGGGGCTATTTTCCGCTTGAATGCAAGGCAGTGTGCTCCCTTTTTCTTTTTAGATGTCTAAATGACGGCTCCCGTGAGCCTCTTGCTGACGAGCACTGGCGATGCACCTGTGTGCCTACTGAGTGGTACAAAAACCTGTGAAGACGTTTGGCAGCATTTCAAGCGACCCCTTCAGTTACATACGCTCTCTGCTGATGACGGCCAAAAGCCAGAAACACGTGTCCAGAGATACGGCACTCGCTGCACCTACCTTAGGTGAAAGACTTTCTACAGCGATACAGCACTTGCTGCACCTACTTAGGGTGAATCATTGTTTGAAAAATTCTCACTATTTATATTTAAATGACTGCATTTACCATGGTGCCTTGGGGCTATTTTCCGCTTGAATGCAAGGCAGTGTGCTCCCTTTTTCTTTTTGGATGTCTAAATGACGGCTCCCGTGAGCCTCTTGCTGACGAGCACTGGCGATGCACCTGTGTGCCTACTGAGTGGTACAAAAACCTGTGAAGACGTTTGGCAGCATTTCAAGCGACCCCTTCAGTTACATACGCTCTCTGCTGATGACGGCCGAAAGCCAGAAACACGTGTCCAGAGATGCGGCACTCGCTGCACCTACCTTAGGTGAAAGACTTTCTACAGCGATACAGCACTTGCTGCACCTACTTAGGGTGAATCATTGTTTGAAAAATTCTCGCTATTTATATTTAAATGACTGCATTTACCATGATGCCTTGGGGCTATTTTCCGCGTGAATGCAAGGCAGTGTGCTCCCTTTTCCTTTTTGAAGTATTATTGTCTGATGTCCTATGACGAGAGGTAACATTAAGGGGCAGATTTAAGAAAGGTGGCACTGCACCCAGTTCAGAGCCACATTACTTTCACTCCTTATCGCCCCCTACCCACACCACGTGTGCACTGTATTTAAAATACGGCATACCATGTTGCAGGGTAGGGGCAATAGCGTCAACATTTTTGATGCTATTGATGCACTGTTCAGGATTTGTGCCAAAATTTGTCCATAAATTATTGGGGGCCCCCTGTTAATGCCTGCTCTGAGTAGGCATTAAAAATCCCCCCAAAAATGGCGCAAAGAAATCTCTTAGATTTCTTTGCACAATGGGGGCATGCCCCCTTGCATACATTATGCCTAGTACAGGCATAATGTGGCGCAAGGGGTTACAAAGTGGTGCAATGCATGTAGTGCACCACTTTGTAAATCTGGTGCAGAGATATTGGCCTTGTTGGGCAATATTAGCATAAAAAAAATGATGGCAATGTAGCACATGGAGGTGCTAGGCCCTCCTAAATCTGGGCCTAAATGGGGTTTCTTGTTCCCTTTTCAGTTTAAATGACTACACCAGTGTATTTTTACAGCGAGTAGCCTTAGTTAGATGATTTTACAAATTATTTGTGTTTCTCTTTTACTTTTGCTTTAGCCCGCATGCGTTAGCCTGTTCACACACATGCAAGTCTAAATTTGTGTTAGTGATAGGAATGGCCCAGTCCTGAAATCTGAAATTGATTGTGGAAACTGTATTTTGATGATTTACTTGTGTCACAGTCATCTGCTTTGAAATCCAATAATAATGTGCATATTGTGTTGTTGTTATTCTATGTTATTGTTTAGGAATTTTAAACAGTATTGATGTTTCGTAGGTTAACCCCTTCGCTGCCAGGCCTTTTCCCCTTCTGTGCTGAGCCTTTTTGTGGGTATATGGGGCAGTTCGCGCTTAGGCCCTCATTATTTTATCTCCACATAAGCTACCCATGCCAAATTTGCATCCTTTTTTTCCAACATCCTAGGGATTCTAGTGGTACCCAGACTTTATAGGTTCCCCTGAAAGAGACCAAGAAATTAGCCAAAATACAGCAACAATTATTATAATTTTTTTTAAATGGGAAAAAGGGCTGCAGAAGAAGGCTTGTGGTTTTTTTCCCTGACAATGATATCAACAAAGGGTTTGCGGTGGTAAAATCACCATCCTCCCAGCTTTCAGGAACATGCAGACTTGAATTAGACAACCCCACATTTCAACACAATTTTGACATTTTACTGGGACATACCCCATTTTTACTATTTTTTGTGCTTTCACCCTCCTTCCAGTTAGTGACAGAAATGGGTGAGAAACCAATGCTGGATCCCAGACAGCTAAACATTTCTAAATGGTAGACAACATTCTGAATTCAGCAAGGGGTCATTTGTGTAGATCCTACAAGTGTTTCCTACAAAAAATAACAGCTGACATAAAAGAATATTGAAATTGAGCTGAAAAGAACAGCCATTTTTCTCCACGTTTTACTCTGTAACCTTTTCCTGCGATGTCAGATTTTTTAAAGCAACATACCGTTACGTCTACTGGACTCTTCTGGTTGCGGGGATATATAGGGCTTGTAGGTTCATCAAGAACCCTAGGTACCCAGAGCCAATAAATGAGCTGCACCTTGCAATGGGTTTTCATTCCATACCCGGTATACAGCAATTAATTTGCTGAAACGTAAAAAGTGAAAAATAGGTATAAAGAAAACCTTTGTATTTCCAAAATGACCACTAGATAAGGTGTTGAGAAGCAGTGTTTTTTTGCACATCTCTGAATTCGGGGGTGCCCATACTAGCATGTGAATTACAGGGAATTTCTCAAATAGACTTCTTTTTTACACACTGTCTTACATTTGCAATGGAAAAATGTACAGAAAGACAAGGGGTAATAACACTTGTTTTACTATTCTGTGTTCCCCCATGTCTCCTGATAGAAATGATACCTCACCTCCGTGGGTAGGCCTAATGCTCACGACAGGAAACACAAAATTGACACATAACATTTTCACAAAGAAAACAGAGCTGCCTAGCTGTGGATTTTGGCCCCTAGTTCAGCCGGCACCTAGGGAAACCTACCATACCTGTGCAGTTTTGAAAACTAGACACCTAGGGGAATCCAAGATGGGGTGACTTTTGGGGCTCTGACCAGGTTCTGTTACCCAGAATCCTTTACAAACCTCAAAATCTGGTCAACAAAATACTTTTTCCTCTCATTACGGTGACAGAAAGTTCTGGAATCTGAGAGGAGCCACTAATTTCCTACCACCAAGCGTTACCCCAAGTCTCACGATCAAAATGGTACCTCACTTGTGTGGGTAGGCCTAGTGCCCGCGACAGGAAATGCCCCAAAACACAATGTGGACACATCACATTTTCACAAAGAAAACAGAGCTCTTTTTTACAAAGTGCCGAGCTGTGGATTTTGGCCTCTCGCTCAGCCGGCATCTGGGGAAACCTACCAATCCTGTGCATTTTTTAAAACTAGACACGTAGGGGAATCCAAGATGGGGTGATTTGTGGGGCTCTGACCAGGTTTTGTTACCCAGATTCCTTTGCAAACCTCAAAATGTGGCCAAAAAAACACTTTTTCCTCTCATTTCGGTGACAGAAAGTTCTGGAATCTGAGAGGAGCCACAAATTTCCTTCCACCCAGCGTTCCCCCATGTCTTCTGATAAAAATGATACCTCACTTGTGTGGGTGGCCCAGGTGCCTGCAACATAAAAATGTCAACAACCTGTAGAGATTGAAGGGATAACACAGCACATATTTTTCTTTTATACATCTTTTAGGCTGACTCTGCTTCGGGGACCCACACAAGTGAGGTATAATTTTACTTGGGAGACTGAGGGGAACACTGGGTGGTAGGAAATTTGTGCAGCATCAGTGATCCTACAAAGCAAAGTGAGAAAAAGATGCTTTTTTAAGCACATTTTGAGGTTTGCAGAGGAGTCTGGGTTAGAACATGTTGGGGGATCCAGGCAAGCCACAACTCCTTGGACTCCTTGGGGTGTCTATTTTTAAAACATGTCTGGGTTTGGTAGGTTTCCCTAGATGAAGGCCGCACCCGGGACCAAAAACATAGGTGCCCCCCCCAAAACACAGGTAGTTTTGCAATAGATCCTTTTGGTGTGTCCACATACTTATGTGATGTTCCAAACACTAAAATTGTGAAAAGAAACACACTTAGGTTATGTTAAAAAGACCCCTCACCCACCAACCAAGTTCGTGGCATCCTTCATCATCGGGGTCCCACCGAGACACCTAGCGTGTCACAGGTGTGCTGCGACGCCAGATTACAGCAGAGCAGGTTTTGTCATTTTTACCATATGTATTGTTGGATTTGGCACGAGGGTGAGTGATGGTTCAGTATGTCAAATTTTATTTTCAAGAGATTTCACAAAAAAGAAATGCACTGTTAATAACTGAAAGGCCAAAAAACTGAACCAATGACTCATAGCTCGTGAGCTGTAAAGCCACGACAAGGAACCAATAGCTATACCGTCCATTCACACACCTTTCATACATGACATGCACTATACCATTCATGCCACCAGCCACGGGCCCAGCACATTACAACACTCGCATCAACAGACAGGGCCACTCAGGGGCCCATCACTTACATACACCCACATGCCTGATACAACAATCACACCAGCTGATGGGAGTGTGTGGACTGGCGTTTGGCTGGCAGTGTGTTGCAGTAGCAAACAGCAAGTTAATATGTGCACCGAAAGCCAAGCGCCACCCCACACACAATGGCATCACTTTTTTTGTTTTAAAAACAAAGAAACCACTAACTAATTAGAAATAATTACAAAAATACAAACACAAAAGCTCTAGGTACATGACAGAAATGCCAACCATGAAACTGACCACATGAAAATATAAAACAGGCAGTTTACACTCATGGTAGTTCCCAGTAATTCTTCTGGGTGTGGTAATTCTTGAAACAACCACCCACACACAGCCCAGGCTTTGAAGGACAATCTGGGCAGTACATTCGAGTCTCCCTCCGGATACCTCATCGAGCACAGACTCTACATTTCTTAGCTGGAAAGTTTTTTTTGGGTGAGGGAGGAAAGTGATCAGCAAAGTGTCGATCTTTCAATCTAGCCACATCCTCCACCACTGCTTCTCTAGGAACTCTTGCCTGTTCCACCACAATAAGGCTCTCTATTACTGACTCCTGAAATTTCACAAATGTCATCTTTGACTCTGGAGACCTATCCTTAAACACAATAAAAGCATTAAAAGTTGCTAAGTGGAAGAAGTGAATTGCTAACTTCTTATACCAAATGTAAGACTTATGAATAGCAGTATAAGGTTCCAACCTCTGATCAACTCTATCTACACATCCCATGTGCTTATTATAATCTAAAATGCACACAGGTTTGCGCACTTCAGCACCCTGGCCCCAAACAGTCACGGGGGAAGTATTCTCATCATGGATGGTACTTAGCATGTAGACATCCCTCCTGTCTGAAAATTTCAAAGCTAGCAGCTCATCATTCCGCAAGGCACTGCACTGCCCCCTCTCAAGTTTTTTACAGACAAGCTCCCTTGGATAGCCTTTCCGGTTACAACGAATTGTGCCACAAGCAACAGTGTCCACTCTAAACAATTCCTTGAACAACTGCACTCCAGTGTAGAAGTTATCTACATACAAATGGTGACCTTTATTGAACAATCGTCTACCAAGTTCCCACACAATTTTCTCAGTAACTCCAAAAGTGGGAGGACAGCCAGGGGGGTCAATACTGGAATCCCTCCCAGTGTAGACACAGAAACTATACACATATCCTGTACTACTTTCAGACAGCATATACAATTTAATTCCATATCGTGCCCTCTTGCTAGGAATGTACTGCCTAAAAACCAAGCAACCCTTGAAGAGGAACAAAGCCTCGTCCACAGCTATTTCTTTGCCTGGAACACAGTCCTCTGAAAAACGATCTACAAAATGATCAAGGACAGGCCTAATCTTAAAAAGACAGTCAGAATCAGGGTGATCTCGTGGCAAGGCTAATGCACCGTCAACAAAATGCAGCATCCTAAGAAGAAGCAAATACCGATTACAACTTTTGTTGGTTTGCAGGCTGCTTGCACCTTTGTCTGCACCTTTATCTGCACTTCTATTTGCATGCATACTGCTTATGTCTTCACCACTTTGTACATTTTCTGCTTCAGCCACAGGTTCCATCCTCACAGCTTGGTCAAGTCGAACACCTTCTTCATCAGCCTTCGCTCTTGCAGGATCAGACTTTGTGCATGTGGCTTGTGTGTATCCAGTTAAGAAGACCAGCAAACTTCACAGCTGTCTTTGTCACTAAGACGATTTGCAATGGACCTTTCCACCATGACTCCAGGCAAGTCTTCAGCACATGTTTCTTAACCAAAACCCACTCGTCTTCCTTCAGACTGTGGCACCGTTCTTGAGCTGGTTGAACTGTTGCTGCGCCAACCTGATTAGACAAAGAGCAAATCACATCAGTTAGACCTTTGCAATAATCCAGCACTTAGTCATCTGTTATGTTCACAACTGCATTTGCAGGTACTGCTGGTAGTCTCATTGCACAACCCACCAAGATTTCATGAGGGCACAGTCCTGTCTACCTGTCAGTTTGCTACGCAGGCTCATCAGGACAAGTGGCAATGCATCAGGCCATTTCAATGCTGTTGAGGCAGAAACCTTTGCCAACCAAGCTTTCATTGATCCATTTATTTGCTCCACCAATCCAGAAGCCTCTGGTCTGCAACTGCAGTGCAATTTTTGTTCAATGTTCAGTGCTGCGCACAACAAAATTACGATCTCATTATTTAAATGAGTTCCTTGATATGATTCCAAAGAAGTAGGGAATCCATATCTAGGTATTAGTTCACGGAGCAGCAGCTTAGCTGTAGTGAGACTATCATTCCTACGTGTTGGAAAATCCTCAATTCACTTAGAAAACACACACACAATGCCAACACATACTTCAGTCCATTACAAGCAGGCATTTCAATTAAATCAAGTTGTATTCTGTTAAATGGGCCTCCCAATCTGCCTATGTGGCTGTAATTAACCACTGTGTGTTTCCCTACATTCATTTGTTGGTATGTACCGCATAAGTGACAAACCGCTTCTGCAACCAATCTAATCTGTGGTTGTATCATGTCTGTTTGAATGTGCAAATCATTGCATCTCTGACAAGATGAACCTAACTATGATAATGTCTAGCCATCTAGTTCAGGAAACAATCTGACAACACAAATTTCCCTTTATTTGAAATCAGACATCATCTCCCTCTCTTTGAACACAGCCTGCTTTTATCCAACCTCTGTAATCTTCCTCTCTTGCCTCTTCCTGCAATCTCTTAATTTCATCCCAGGTGTCAACCACTGACATCACAAAATGTTGATTTGTCTCACTGGTGTCACTTTCATTACTCCACTCTTCATAGAAGGTGAAGCAATGAAGTGCACAATATCTGGCAATTAGGTCAGCATAGACATTGCTGAATGATACATAGTCATTTGATCTTACATGTGCGGTACATTTTACAACTGCAATCTTCTAAGGTAACTGTAAAGCATTTAACAAATCATGAATTCTTTCACCATTTAAAATGGGTGATCATGAGGTCAATGAGGTCATAAAACCCGTCTGGTGCCGCACCTGCCCAAAGTCATGCACACAACACCAAATCCATATTGACTATTTGCAAATATTGTCACTTTGTGCTGCTCTGATGCGCAGCATGTTCTTATAAGAGCAACCAATTGGCTACTTGGGCAGAAATGACTCCCTGAAACCTTGAGGCTTCAACAACTGCTGAGAGGGTGCGAACTGCAAAACCTGCTCTCAGAGTACCTTCACTGTCTCTTAAAGAGGAACCATCAACAAAGACAACTTGGTCATTTTCCTCTAAAGGAGTATCCTGGCTATCTGGTCTATAGTTTGGTGCACAGTTAAGTGACATTGAAGCTGTCATGTTCCATTTCATTAGCTTCATTGGAGTCATCAACATGAACAGGCGTTAATGTGGTGGGATTCAAAGTTGAACATCTCTTGACTGTAATATGCGGGGATCCTAGAAAAATAACTCATAACAAATGAGTTGGACACTAGTCAAATATTGGGTCTTGGACCTAGTCAAAAGAATTTCAACTGAGTGTGGGACAAAAACAGTTAAAGGGTATTCCATCACAATGCCTTCCCATTGACTGATACTTACAGACAGCCGAGCAAACCAGCAGCGACAGGATCCAATGTGTCAGAAAAATATGCCACTGGTCTGTTTGTTCCTCCATGTGACTGCATCAAAACAGAAATAGCACAACCATCACGTTCATGACAAAACAGTGCAAAATCTGTAATCTCTTGATCACAATATTTGGGGATCCTAGAAATAATATCTCATAACTGGTGAGTCGGACAATGGTCAAATATTCGGTCTTGGACCTAGTCAAAAGAATTTTGACTGAGTGTAGGAACAAAGGAAGTCCCTTCACAATGCCTTCTCATTAACACAATGCCTTCTCATTGACTGATACTTACACAAGACAAAGTCACAGCTCTAAGACAGCCAGGCAAAGCAGAAGCAACAGGATCCAATGTGGTGGAAGAATATGCCATTGGCCTGTTAGTTCCTCTATGTGACTGCATCAAGACAGAAAGAGCACAGCCGTCACATTAATGACAAAACCTTTCTTGTAATCAGGCATTCCCAAAGCATGAGCTCTGCACATACTCTCCTCCAACTCAGTGAAAGCTTCCATGCACTCTTCATTGAAGGGGAGTGGATCTGTGACTTCCTTGTGTGTCAACTTCTACAATGGTTTGTTGATTACTGAAAAATTCGGAATCCATTGGCGGCAATAGCTCACCAGGAACAAAAATATTCTGACATTTCTCGGTGTAAATGGAGGAGTTATTTGCATAATGGCTGCTCTCTAACAGGACACTTTCCTCGCAGCGTTCTCAATTTGGTGACCCAAATACCTTAATGCTTTCTGGCAATACTGAAACTTAGCAAGAGAAACCTTGTATCTGTTGTCACCAAAATGATTCAACAATGTTATGGTATCTTGCCTGCAAGCTTAACGTGAGTTGGATGTGCTGCACTAAAGCAGAATGCAATGGCATGTTCAAAGACTCTACATTTTTTCTTCAGAATCTGATTGAAAATGGACGGAGATTCCAAAACCCTCTATGGAATACAACATCATGAATACACACGATTGTGGAAACGGAAACAAAAGAGAAACTGACTATTCTCGTGCAATGGTACTGAGAAAAATGCATGTGACAAATCAGTAACTGTAAACCACTCTGCTTCACATGGAATTTGAAATAAAATCACTGTTGGATTTGGCACTATGGGACATCAATATACTACAATTTTGTTCACTTTTCTCATATCCTGAAAGATGCGATATTTATCACTTGGCTATAGCGGACCCATAATTGCTGAATTACATGGGCTTCCCGTCACTTCTTTCAACACACCCTGCTCAACAAAATCGGCAATTACCGGGGTATTTCCTTCAATTACTTCTGGGTCATGTGATACTGTGGTGTTCTGGGGAAAATAAAATTTTGCTTCACAGTTATTTTGACTGGTTAAACACCTTGAATAAGTCCAATATCTTTTTCAGAGAGATCCCAAACTCTTAGCGTTACTGTCTCTTGTAATGCATCAGGCAAGTCATTAACTGTCATGGCAGGAAACAATGTAATGAGAAGATACATCTCATCAGTCTGACTGAAAGTTTCATCATTGCTATTAGTTTGAATTTCTATTCCCTCTTGAGTACAAGTAATGGAACATTTTAATTGGCATAGCAAGGATCTTCCTAACAGACTCACAGGAAGTGAATTGCAAACTATAAGTCGGCACAGACCCTCAAAGGTTCCAATTTTAACTGCAATGGGCTCTGTAATGGGATTTTCCAAATTCTGATTTGCTACTCCTACCACCTAAACTGTTCTTCCTGAAAGGGGCACATTTCGGACTTCTGAAGATCTGACAGTGGGATGAGTTGCTCCTGTGTCAACCAAGAATGAAACATCATGACCCATCACACTCGCATTCACATAAGGACCACGCTGATCTACCTCTAATGAGGCAGCCAGCACACATTCCTCCTCTTCTGAACTTTTTTGCTCATGCATTCTTCACACATTTCATCACTTAAATCAATCAATGGGTATTGTGTGATTAACTGACTTGTATTTGCATGTACTCTTTGGTTTGCATTCTGCTGAGGAACCATCACCTATTGCTGTGCCATTGGAGCTTGTGGTATCTGCATCTACTGTGGGACTTGGATTTTTTGTTGGGGAAATTGTACTTGTTGCTGGGGACCCTGAATTTGGACTGCTCCATTAGGGACATTCATGCTTTCATTTCAGGGTCTTTGAACTTTTGCATTTTTAAGTTGTCTGTAGTCAATCATCTGTGCAACACTACCACCTTGCACCAAAATATGTACATTATTAAAGGGACACTCACGTTTTCAATGTCCGATATTGCAGCATACATGACAAGGCAGCATTTTCTTCATATTCTGAACATCAGCCACATTCGCATTTGGGTCTCCTCGAATTCTACAACCTCTACCTCAGAACTGAGGCAACATATTGTCTTGTTGTTGTATTTCCTGAATTCCTCCTACATGAGCTGACTTGATCTGCATCACTATTTCCATTTTCTTAAACTTTTTCTTGTTTAAATCATTCTCATCACTACAGTATTTTGAGTATTGCAGCACCTCGTCAATGGACTTTCCTTTCCAACAAATCAAATGATTCTTACTCATATTACTAAGTTAAGGCTTTAATCCTTGGACAAATCTAATCACAAAATGAATCATGTCCCTTGACTCAATAATTTCTGTGTCACTAAATTGTCTGAATGCTTTCCTCAGTGTCTCATAATAAGCGTAAACAGACTGCTTTGCCTCCTGAAATGTCCTGTCAATTCTTTGCCCATCAATGTCTTTAGGGGAAACTAGTTTTCAGAAATTCAATCACTTTGTAATCAATTTTCATCACCTCTTCAGACGGTGCACCTTTTACTAAGTCTCTCAGCGAATCACGTATTGGCCAATCAATGCTCCGCTTATACTCAACCCACAAATCTGCAGGAAACACAATCTCAAATAAAGTATTCAAATCTTCCCACAGGCACTTTGCAATCTTAACAAATCTCTCTCTTTTCTAGTAATGATTCACTGGTTTTTCCCTCAACTTTCGGTAATCATTTGTAAATGACAATATATCACTTCTACTCCAAAATACATGAACAAAATTCCCTCCCAGAATTTTTTCTCTTTGGCATCATTTTTAGAGATCCACCAGCCTGCTGTATATCATTTGAAGATGCAGTCGGCTTCTTCTTCATATCTCTTTTCTT
The DNA here is from genome assembly GCF_031143425.1 of Pleurodeles waltl. Classification (NCBI taxonomy): domain Eukaryota; kingdom Metazoa; phylum Chordata; class Amphibia; order Caudata; family Salamandridae; genus Pleurodeles; species Pleurodeles waltl. The sequence goes on along the minus strand of NC_090437.1, from coordinate 523,280,905 downwards.
TGCCCATCTGCACTTCCATTTATTTAATGCTCCTCATTTTTTAATGCTTTGAAACAACTCCTTAATGTGAATATTTATTCCAGGTGATCTCATGTTTGCAATGTCTCTTGTGTTAAATTCTAATCTGTAACTCTTCTTCAGCTGCTTGGACTTATTCATTTCAATTTCATATTTCTCGGCCAAAGTGGCCAAGATTTTCATAAGCATGTCCTGCTCTAAGAGTAACATTGCTGCACTTGACTGATTTGGGGGAACATTCTGTGGTGTCATTACTGGGGAATACATTGGCATTGTCTGTCTCTGATTCATAACTTGTGCAGGTGTCTATACATTAGGTGTGGACTCAAACTGAGTCATTCCTTCATTCTGAATTAGCTGTGGCATAACCTAAGCTTGAACATTCTGAGATGTGTTAACAATTGGACCTGTTGGATAGATCACTGGCAACCGTGCAACATTTGTAGTAGAAACATTTTGAATTATCTGAACCTGGATTTGTGCAACTGGAGCTGTGGAAACATTCAGGACTACATTCTGACTTACTGATTGAAATGCATTATACAGTGGGGGACGATTCTGCAATAAAAGAGACTTTAGATTTAACACTTCCATCACCGTCCTGTGTAATTGTTGGAAATAACTTCACTGAGTGTATTGTACCTGCTCTCCACATTCTCTGCTCTGCATCCCACCTAGCTTCTGCTAGAGTCTAGTCTGCTTTCCCTTTTCTCCTTTCAAATTTGTGAGTTTCTTTTTGTCTCGCAACTAATTCCCAAATAGCAAGTGCTTCAAACTCTGCAGGTCTAGGAAGGGGCTTTGATTCATACATCACCCTCCTCAGATTCTCTAAAATACTCAATTTAAAGTTTCATAACTTGGAGAGCTAAGGTGCCCTCCTTCTCAGTTATTTTGCACCATTGATTTACCCAAAGACATGATGGAACTCCTCTCTCTTTCATTACCTTGAATGCTGGTGTACCCTCTGGTGGAGTAGAATCACTCCCCCAAACTGGACTAAAAACATCTCCTCTTAATACACTCCTTAAAGCTTTGAAAAAATATTGTAAGCACAATAAACCAAAACCTGTCTGCTCACTACGGGCAGGACTCAAACACTTCAGAGGCTGTACTGAAATTTCGACTGTGGCCTTTGGCACAAACAGCTACTCTTCCATCTGTAAGATGTGACCTGAAAACCTCACTCTGATTGGTACAGATCCTCCATGTGCACTCAGGATTCACCTAATACCAACTGTTAGACTTTTCATCCTTGGCGTGGTCTCCCTTAACTTTTTGCCTCTGTTCCCCAGGTTGTTGATGTATGCTGGACTCTGATTTTGCTGTTTTTGTTACTCTGGGCACTTTATCACTGCTAACCAGTGCTAAAGTGCAGCTGCTTCTTTACAAAATGTGTATGTGATTGGTTTATCCGTGATTGGCATATTTGATTTACTAGTTAGTCCCTAGTAAAGTGCACTAGAGGTGCCAGGGCCTGTAAATCAAATGCTACTAAGTGGGCCTGCAGCACTGGTTGTGCCACCCACATAAGTAGCTCTGTAATCATGACTCAGACCTGCCATGGCAGTGTCTGTGTGTACAATCTTACCTGTAAATTCGACTTTGCAAGTGTACCCACTTGCCAGGCCTAAACCTTCCCTTTTCTTACATGTCAGACACCCCTAAGGTCGGGCCTAGGTAGCCCCAAGGGCAGGGTGCAGTGTATGGTTAAGGTAGGACATATAGTAATGTGTTTTATATGTCCTGACAGTGAAATATTGCTAAATTCGTTTTTCACTGTTGCAAGGCCTGTCCCTCTCATGGGATTACATGGGGGCTACCTTTAAATCTGATTAAAGTGTAGATTCCCTTTGGGAGCGTATGGACATGTGGAGTTTGGGATCAAAAAGCTCACAATTTAAAAATACATCTTTTAATAAAGTTTATTTTAAGACTGTGCACTTGAAAATGCCACTTTTAGAAAGTGAGCATTTTCTCGCTTATACCATTTCTGTGACTCTGCCTGTTTGTGGATTCCCTGTCTGGGTCAGTTTGACAGTTGGGCTGGTTGCACATCACACTAGACAGTGGCACAAAGGGAGCTGGGGTGTAGCTTGCATATCCTGATGAGCCATCTGTGCTAGGTGGGAGGGGAGGAGTAGTCACTCGCACCAGAAAGGGCTTTGCCTGCCCTCACACAATGCAGTCTCCAACCCCCTGGTGAGTGTCTGGGGCCTGGCCTGGGCAAGGCAGGATTTCACATTCCAAAGAGACTTTATTTTGAAGTAGGCCTACTTCAAAGGAGAAACTGGGTATAAGAAGGGCACCCAAAACCACAGACTTTAGAACACTTCTGGAAACAAGAAGGAACCTCTGCCTGGAGAAGAGCTGAAGAGCTGAGGAGAAGTGCTGCCCTGCCTGTGACTGTGCTTTGTGGAGCTATCCTGCAGTTGCTGCTTCTGCCACAGTAAGAGGGCAAAGACTGGACTTTGTGTGCCTTCCATCTTGTGAAAAACTCTCCAAGGGCTTGATTTAGAGCTTGCCTCCTGTTGTTTGAAGTCTCAGGGACAGCAAAGACTTCTCTCTGCCAGCACCTGGAGTCTCTGGAGAGACTCCTGCTCTGACAAGTGGTGCCCTATCCAGTCCCTGGGCCCTTGAAAGGAAAGCTGGTGGAAATCCAAGGAAATCGACTTCGGACGACTCCAGACCGCCGCCGTAGCTGAATCCGGGGACGCCGTCTGCACCCGACGCCGTGACCTTTGAGGGAACGCAACGCTCTTCGCAGGCCCGAAGCCGCTGCAGCCCCGCTGAAGTCCGAGACTCCGTGGAAGTCGCCGCACCACGTCGTGACCGACGCTGCTCGAAGTGTGCAGATTCAACATTTCCCACAGACGCTACAATCCCCGACTTCGCGCATCGGCTTGTTTTCACTCTTCACCAAAGGTACTGTACTTGGGGGTCTACGCAACTCCGTGTCCGGTGCTGCTGGTGTCGGTTTGTTGGGAACGACTTCGTCACGTCGCCGTGTTAACATCTCATCAAAGCATTTTTGTTTCTAAGTGCTATTTTTGAGTTTAATCTTTAAAAATTCATAACTTGACTTGTGTATGTTGGATTTTTGTCGTTTTGGTCTTGTTTTGTTTAGATAAATATTTCCTATTTTTCTAAGCAGGTGTTGTGTCATTTTGTAGTGTTTTCATTAAGTTACTGTGTGTGTTGGTACAAATACTTTACACCTAGCACTCTGAAGTTAAGCCTACTGCTCTGCCATGCTACCAAGGGGGTAAGCAGGGGTTAGCTGAGGGTGATTCTCTTTTACCCTGACTAGAGTGAGGGTCCTTGCTTGAACATGGGGTAACCTGACTGTCAACCAAAGACCCCATTTCTAACACCAACCAACAACAACACACACACAAGGGAAATACTACTGGTGCTTTCGACATCTCTCAATAGACCAACAGCTTACCTGCAGAGAATAAATTAACCAATTGTCTCCATACACTTGTACAATACTCCGGAGTCTTAGGCCCCGCAGGACCCATATACAAGAACAACTATGTGGCCAATTTTTGGCACAAACTGCAACATTCACTTGGAGTACGCCAACTTCCTTCCCTCTTACCTGGAGTACACAATCTCGCCACTTCACTCACACCTCACACTTCACCGCGATTTGCCAAAGCATTGCAAGGGCAAAACCATATTCAAAACACATGGCGTACACTTCTAACACAATTTTGAGATTTCATCAAACCCTACACTACATCAAGAGCAACTCACACTGTAGGCAAATTCTGACTCTCCTCCTCACAAGACAAAACCATCCTCTGCTACCAAAACTGCTCGAGCACTGTGGTTCCCACAAAAATTCCTACTCTATAGTTCCGGGGGTGGTGAGACACCAACAGCACCAATCTCACACTCTGGTGTTGCAATTGCAGCTGGTGGTCAATTGTGGCAGTGGGAGGATTTGCTTGAGTAGCAGAACTGAAGATTAATGCCCTTGATGACTCAATTTTCATATGGGATGAAATAGGCCTCAGAGTCAGATAGAATGTCAGGGTTCCTTAGTGCTGGTGAAGTCACTGGGGGTAGTCCTAGTTTGAAGGTTAGTTGACAGGCAATAATTGATCACCGATACTGCCTGAACTAACATTATGGTCAAGGCTCCATGTATGCAGGGGAGGCTCCCCATTATTCAATAAAGCATATGGTCTTGGCAGATGTATTTTGGCTCAAAGTGTTAGTTCTAGAAATGTGAGGTTGCAGCCAGGATTGTGGAAGCTCACCAGTGAGATGAGTGTTCTGTAGCCACAGTCAATCTACACCTAGCCACCATATCCTGGCAGCCTGTATAGCATTTGTTTGCAAAGCAGAATTGCTTGTGAGAAAAAAGACCATATCATGCTGGGCTTTCCTTTCTGCAATTAGGGGCATTTTTATTTCCCCTTAGGTCCCTGTTATTGATGAACCTATGAAGGAAACAATGTCACTGACAAACACATTCAAAACAAGGTTTGCTTTTCACTTTCATGACTAGTGGCTCACTTGCATATGAGCCACCAGAGAAATGATTCTGAAAACTGAGCTTGTTGAGACTCTGCCACTCAAAACTTGACAGTTGCCACAACTATAAATGAGGGTGGTTGCTCTTCCACTCCTTGGTACTCTAAATTTTCCCTTTACTATATCATGCTCCATCCTTGATAAAGCCATAAGTGCCCTTTAACTGTACTCTACGAACAACACATCCGCTTCATACACTGAATTGCAACTAAAAAAAAAGGCGAGTTCGGTTGATATTTCGCATAAGGGAGCGGTTTTCTCATTTCACTCAAAATATTGACATGTAATGGCTTTCAGTAGAAACTAATGTTACAATTATGGTTTACAAAACCTGGGTTTTCATTACAGTAATATCATAGCAGTAGAATGTATGTTTTCTCTGTTCTGACCAGGGAATGGCAAAAAAGCAGGTTCTATAGGCAGTTATCGTCTTGAAATTATGCTGCTATCTCCTCAGCTTTTTGGAGACCCAAAGGCGGAGGTGGAATGTCACATGGTCTGCAATTCCACTCACTTGCCTTATCAGCCTCTTTTAAATCTCTGCATACACATTTAATGTGGAATAATGTGGGCGACTCTTGTATGTGGCAAAAGATCATTTTCATGTCTGCCAGGGGACTGTGCAGTACTTCAGTTGGCAGGAAATACTCTTGATCTGGTAGCATCAGTGCTTTAAATGGGCCCGCCCTGCCCGTGCTGAGTGCCAGCACTTTTTTTATTTTGAGAGGGAGAGTACCTGCTCTTCTCAAGAAAAACATTATACTTCTAATTGGAGAGTGCTGGTACTTCTCAGAAACAAGCAGGTACTCTGTTACACAGTACCTGCACTTTTATTTTTCCATTTCAAGCACTGGGTAGCATCTATGTAAGACCTACCATTTTCATGCCACAGGCTTTCCATTTTTAAATGGAGAGTGGAGACCACATAATCTGTCTTGAAGGAGGCTAGATGGCTTCTAGGATGGGGGCAGCTTTGCTGTAATTATTTGGGGGAGTGAGCAAGGTTGTGTTGAGCACAGCTGCCACATAGCGCACCGTAAGAAATTGGGTTACTGGATGAGGGAGTTAAAACCCTATTCATACAGCAACCACAATTAATGTCAGGGTGAAACACAAGCAAACCCAAAATAACCTGTGCCCTACCCTCTGGTTGCTTGGCACAAAAGCAGACAGGCTTATATTGGAAGCAATGTGTAAAGCATTTATGTAGCATTTCAAACAGTAATAAAGTGAAAACAAAAGACAACAAAATCCCACACCAATTTAGAAACTTAGAATAAAATATGATAAATTAAATGAGACCAAAATGACAAAAATCCAATTAGTACAACCATAGATATGTAATTAAAAAGATTTTGGTAAGAATAGTGCTAAAAATGCCAGACCAGAGCAAAGTCACAAGTGTGGCCAACCACAATGGAGCGCAGGCCCAACACAGGAAGATGTTTGGCCCACTGAGGATTATACCTTGTGTCCTTGGTGCACGGTCTGTGCGGCGTTACTTTGTGAGGCTTGGTGTTGTCCGGAGTTTGTTCCAATTAAGTTATGCCAGTAGGCTTTCAGGGATTTGCAACACTCTTCGTTGGTTCTGGTGAACTTTGAAGTGAAGCTAAGCGGATCTTTGCATCACTCAGCATCACTTCAGAAGAAGCTGGCAGATGTGTGGCGAGGCTTTGCAGGATTTTGAGTCACTGTAAGTCAACTCCGATAAGAATGGCTGCTGTGTGGCTAGGTTTTGAGGTGGTTCACATTGGCTCGCCTTGGTTCTGATAGGGACCACAGATGGGCTGGCAGAGCACCTTTATTCCCACTTCTAAGGGTCCAAAACTGACTAGGAAGTAAATGGGGGCTAGGACTCACAGCAGTCAGAGTCCAGGTCCTGCGTTCGGGGTGATTTGAGCTTTTTCTGTCCCCTAGGCTCTGATCAGGAGGTCATCCAACTAGCCCTTGGAGTCATTCTGGTGATCCTGGGTTCAAGATGTAGGTCCAGTCCTTCTCACACAGGGGAGCAGAGTAGCAGTCCTTCTCATAGCAGAGCAGCACAGCAATCCTTCTTGTAAGTGTTTCACAGGTCCAGATGTGTACTGAAGTGTTGGGTCTGAGGGCCAAATATTTATACCTGGTGCCTGCTCTGAAATGGAAGAAGCAGGGGCGTAGTTTCAGGGTGTGTGTGGGGGGGGGTGCTTTACCCCCCTAATAAATAAATTTTCTGATAAATAGTGGGGTACAGATGCTTTCAGTCGGGTATGTTGAGATGGCTGCCGGATTTCACCAGGAATTTTTAAATACATTTAGACGAAAAAACACACACTCTCTCCCTCTAAGTTTTCAAAGTTGTTAAAAATATTGGTAACTTTACAAAATATTGTGCTTTCCCTCACTTAGTACCCCTAACAATCCACATTCCTCTCTGTTTCCACTGCTCCTTAGGCCACTCCCATGCACTTGGCTTGGCGTATAATGTGTTTAAACATTATGGGGGTCATTACGACATTGGCGGGCGGAGGCCGCCAATGCAGCCGCACTGCCGCAGCCCCCATTACGACATTCCCGCTGGGCCCGGCGGGCGCAAACCAAGTTTGTGCCCGCCGGCCCAGCGGGAATGAGGCCGTAACATAGGAGCCGGCTCCTAATGCAGCCGGCGGTGTTGCGGCCGTGCGACGGGTGCAGTTGCACCCGTCACGCTTTTCACTGTCTGCTATGCAGACAGTGAAAAGAAGGCCGGGGCCCTGTTAGGGGGCCCCAGGACACCCCTTACCGCCAGCCTCTTCCTGGCGGTGCAAACCGCCAGAAACAGGCTGGCGGAATGGGTGTCATAATCCCCAGGGCAGCGCTGCTTGCAGCGCTGCCCTGGCATATTATCACCGCCGGGGCTAAAACCGCGGGAAACCGCCGGCCCTGGCGGTGCGACCGCAGCGCTACCGCCGCGGTCGTAATAGGCCAGGAAGCACCCCAGCCTGTTGGCGGTGCTTCCGTCATTTTAGCCCTGGCGGTCTCGGACCGCCAGGGTCAAAATGACCCCCTATATGCCAGCCTGATTGTCAGAAAATCCGAAGCTCACACCCCTCCAGTCTTACTGATCAAGCTATGCCCCGGGTAATAGCTGCTAAAGATTTCCCCTGCAGAAGCGTATAGAATTTTGTTTCTTCCTTCCCTGGCCCCAGCTTGCCTCAGGGCACAAAAGACTAGTGTGAAACCCTTTATGAGTGTGCTGTAGCAGACTTTTTGTGATGTGCAAGTGTGATAGGTGACAGCTCTGCCCCCTATCAAGTCAGAGTTGGCCCATCTTGCCAACACCTATTCCCCCTTTGTCTCACTGTCTGGGAGCAAACTCATAGGCTAACTGTCACTACACCTAGTCATGTGACCCAGGATACAAGCTGCCAGCACCAAAATGTTGGGACAAGGATATGCCAACTTTCTAAAAGTGGCATTTTTAGAATTGTGACTTAAAATCAACTTTGATCCTTAAAGAGGGCCTTAAATTATGACCCTTTAGAGACTAAACCCGACTTTTCAACCTGCTCGTAATTGAAAGTTCTCACTTATCAAATGAAACAAAGCAACCCCTATGTTATCCTATGGTAGAGGTAGGTCTTGCAGTAGTGAAAAACTAATTTAAGAGTTTTTCACTCCCAGGACAAGTAAAGGTTAAAAGCACATGTCCAAATTTTTCAAGAATCTGCACCCTGCCCTGTAGGTTGTTTAGGGCCAACCCTAAGGATGGCTTGCATGTATTAAAAAGGACAGTTTAGGCCTGGCAAAATGTTTATTTTGCCATGTCGAAATGGCAGTATAGAACTGCACACACAGGCTGCAATGGCAAGCCTATGACATGTTTAAAAGGCTACTTAATTGGGTAGCAGAATAATTGCTGCAGTCCCACTAATAGTATTTAATTTAGATTTCCTGGATACATATACTACCACTTTACCAGAGTCTTACAAGTAAATGAAATGAGCCAGTTAGGTGTAGGCAAATGCTACCATGTTTTAGGGAGAGAGCAGAGGCACTTTTGCACTGGGTAGCATAGGTAAAGTGTGCAAAGTCCTAAGGTAAGCAAAAACAATATGAGCAAAAACAGGAGGATTGATGCAAAAAGCTGGGGGAAAGCACACCGCGGATGTCATGTGCAACATGCACTTACCTGCGCAATGGCTCAGTTTCCTAATACACATAACCCCATGGAAATTACAGTCACAGACACATTGATTGGAGTAGGATATGTCACAGTTTACTTCAGAAGAACATAATGCAGAGCAGGTTAACACAGTAACATATCACTAATGCCTGTACATGATCCACATCCCGGACTCCCAGACTCATAATGAGGGGCTCAATCTTTAAAAGGCAAAGACAAGGAAGTGGCTTAGTTTATTGTCCCTGCTGAGGCACCCCATGATGATTTAGTCACACACCAAGAAGCATCATAAGCACCAAAGTTTGGGCTAGAAGGCCAGGAAAACCAGCAGGTCAGTCTCCCATCTAGCCAGCTCCACATGCAAAGAACCTCTCTGGCAGGAAGTTTTGATAATAAACTGAAAGGCACTGCAGCATTTGACCACCATTCTTTGGTATTTTGTGGCCACAGGGCAAGAAGGCCACTTACGTCTCCGTACTCCACCTGCCAAACAATTTCATGCTCAGCAGTCGCCCTCAGCAGCAGCACTGCCTCTTCTCATCTGCTGTGTGCACACAAACCAAGATCACATTGAATAAACTTGATCCAGACATGGATCCCATAACATTCCAGTGGATGCACCTAGCTCTTGTCTTGAACTCAGGGCCAGAATATTTAATTTGGTCTGTGACCTTTACCCTCCTTGTGCCACTCACAAAGAACAGACACAGGAATATGTGTGGTCCTCACCTCAGCCTACAGTTAGATGGGACCAATCTATCCCCAGCACATCACAGTTTTAGTGCTTAAAGCTATACGTCTGCACAAGTATTTACCTTGATTGACCACACCAATGCCTTAAACTGTGGGCAGTACCACAACCTTAGTGTGTACTAGCAGACAACCCCAGGTGCCATGTATCGATTCAGTCTGGCAATGTAAACATTCCACCAAGACCCAAGGTTCTCTTCAACCATGAGGCTACAAACAACTTGCTTATCCGCCTTCATCACCCATGAATGGATGTTCCCTCCTATGCCACTTTGACATCCACATACCTTATCAGGACCCTATACACCAAAGATTGAGCCTGTTGCTGGCAGACCACTCTGCTTTCTTCAACTAGGAATACATTTTTCCAGATGGTACCAATAGCTGAGCCCACAATTAGTTTTAAAATTGTTTCTGTGGCGGTCATGATGACCCCTGAGGTCAGCGCTAATGTGGCGGTAGTACCGCCAACAGGCTGGCAGTACTTACCGCCACATTATGACATTGGCGGGTTGGCTGAAGCCAACCCGTCAATATACCACTCCGACCACCATGGCGGTAGCAGCTGCTGGGCTGGAGATAACCATCTCCAGCCTGGCGGCTGCCATTATAGCACCGGCGGTATTATGTCCCTGCCTACCGCCATGGCTTTTGTGGTGTTTGTAACGCCACAAAAAACATGGCGGTAGGCCCTATCAGTGACAGGGAATTCCAATACCTCTCCAAATACCCTCCCACCTCCTCCCACAACCACACCCCCATTCACACACACACACACTGATACACACTCATTCACACAGATGTGCACGCATGCATTTATCCATTCACACACACATCCGCACACACATCAAAATATACATTCAGACTCTCATTCCAATTTCCATACACACACACGCACTCACACTTCATTAGATACATGTACTCACACTTCCATACATACTTGCATGCAAACAACATTAAACACACCCTCGCTTTCATGCAAACACTCACACATACATGCACACACCCCCAACACACACAACACCCCCCACCCTCTTCCCCTGTCGGAGACCCGACTTACCTTGAACCAGGGTGTCTTCCTGCAGGAGACAGGACAGGGCGCTGCTACAGCCAGCAGCACCCGCCAGCAGAACACCGCCAGGCCGTATTATTTTTCATAATTCGGCTGGCCCCGGTCTACTGGTGTGGCGCTGGTGGTGGTAGCAGCATCACCTTACAACCATCAGCCAGTATGGCCACAGCCGGATTTCCCCCCTTCTGTTGGCGGAAATCTGGCTGTGGTCATAATATGGTGGATGGATGGTAGCTGCGGCCACGGTCTTTTGGCGGCCGTCGCTGTGGCGGTAGGTGGTTTTTACCGCCAATGTCATTATGAGGGCCTGTATCTCTGGATTAAACCTTTTCACTGAGTGATACCATGCCTTGTGGTATGGCTATACTTAACAAGGTATGATCTCAAACCAATACAATTTTGTGACTTGAGGGATTGGCTTTTGCACTTTTGAAATAGTGTCTGAGTAAATTCCTATCCCCCACCCCCATCTGTAAGCAGCGAGCCATAAAAATGTAGCCTTGTCTGATAATGACCCCTAGTACTACACTCAGCTCTCTAATTACTACATAACAGACTGAAAATGTTTTGCTATTCATCCTTTGACCTTCATACATGAGTATCCCTATTAATTTCAACTGAGGGGCTCTTAGACCTGCCCACTGGTCATACACTCACAAGGTCATTCAATGGACTGTTGGACCCCAAAGGAAAACAACTAATCATCAACAGGAATCTTGGCTTCATCTAGATTCGAATGGCACCGTAGGGCATAGCCCACTTTCAAGTTGCTGTTTCATCATCGCTCGCTTCTCCTTAGCTGGGTCCACTTGCCTCTAGCAGATAATTGTGGGCTAGCATGCATAAGGGATAATGACGCCTCTGCCTCCTCACTTCTAAGCCAACTCAGTTCTGGCTCAGTATTATACCCAAAGGTTGCTTGGCAGATTTAATGTACTAGAGCATTGTGACCCCATGAAAATGTATGCAAAAATGCCTTATTACATCAGATCCTTTTAATTACCCAATAGGAATAATTGTACATTTGTGCACAATGAGTAATACAGAGCATGGATACGCAGTGCTGTTCTGTGCTATTGCTGGCAGACCCTGCTCCAACCACATGTACTTTCTGCTTGACCGGAAAGTGACTTCTGTTGTGCAGAAAGCACTTAATTTTAGCTGGGGTGGTGATGGCGAAAAAAGTGACTAAAACCCTTCACTTGATTGTTTCTCCTAATTCGTCCCATTATCCATACTGAGTGACCTGCCCTGTGTTGCAGGCTACAATTCCTGAAAAGGCTGAACAGAAAATATTAATCGCGACAGGAGATAATGACTCCTGAATGCCTACTCCCCATAGACGTCAATTCACCGAAATGCCAGGGGAAGCGGAAGTGACATTACACGCCCTTTGACTTCTTCCTTCACTCACACACATATACTTAAACATACCTACAAATTCACACTTACATGCTCTCTCACATAAACACACTCTCACCCACAAGCACGCAAACAACATATCTAAAAGGATTTTTTACTTATCTCAGCTGCCATGGAAGGCCTTATTCCAGCTAATTGTACACCATTTTCATTACAATAGTGAATAATATGTTATTATTCACTATTAGTGTGATAGAAAATTGACGGAAAACAAAGAGAGTTGAGTCCCAACTGACGTCCATAAGGACGAGCGCCCCTGTTCTCCTGACATGGAATTTGCCATCTCTGAGCCCGGGGGTAGCAAAGTCATTGCCAGGGGTAGCAAATGGGAAACCAAGGGTCGCAGCTCCTGAATGACGTCCATGCTACTCCCTGTATACTTATGCGTTCCAACTCGTAACCGCTATATATCTAAATTGAGGTAATTAAGTATCAATTTAAGCTTACCTCACACAACCGCTTCAAGAGCAAAAACCTCCTTTTCAGGTATATAATTGATAAGAAGTCAAAACCTTGAATTGTGTGCCAAGGCGGGGGCTGATACTCTTTACACCAATTCCACTTAAAGCATGAAGAACGGTACCTGCTGAGCGCACTGCACCTCCCCACACAGATCAGGTCTCTATAAAATAGTAGGAAGACTGATTATCCTATGTATTTTTGGATCGCTTTGCTTTCCTGTAATTGACGTCATCAGTAGCTAAAAGGACCTATTTTGAGCAGGACACGTGGAACGTGTCACTGCATTCTTAAACTGTGCGTAGGAAGTAAACAAAAAAAAAAGCACTGGGTTCAATGTAATTATGCAACCTGCTGTAAGGGCAGGTCTGCGTCCTACAGGATCACTTTATCCAGCTTGAACGCAGAAAAACACTGCATACCGTTGAATTAAGTTGTGAGATTCAGCTGCTTAACTCAAAGATTACGCCCTGGGCAAACTGCCAGCTTGATGCGTTACATGCCATGGAGCCTAAGGTGGCACCTCAGGTAAGTGAAATGTAAACCACTTTCTAAAATGAGTAGGATGCTCCGAACATACCCATCGACCCCGCATCATGCCCTGCCTACATTGGTTTGTGGGGTGGAATACAGCCTTTGTAATCATCTGTACACTGCCAGACTTTGTGGGACAAAGAGGGTGACTTAGGGTGGCTCTGCCTTTTATAGCCCCCTCTGTCCCCTACCTATGACCACTTCCGATCAGTTGTTCACCCCCAGCTGCCAGTCTCCCAGAGAGGCAAAAGGTGCTGGGAAAGCCCACATGTGAGGCAAGCAGTAGCCCAAGCCATTCCAAAAGAAATGGCCCTCTGCCCTACACGGTGGGTTGACTAATGACACTCCTCCCCTACTATTAGGGAATGGGCTTGCACAATCACTCTTCTCCTTCTGCCCAGCTGATCGCTGGGATCAGCTTGGTGGTGGTGGTTTGAGAGGAAGCACAATATTACTTTATACATAGGAGTTTTCGATCACAAGGAGAAAGTGACATTACAGACATCACGATCAGTGGTCTCATATTCCGTGAGGTCACTTAGAGCCCCGAGAAGGAAAATAGATCAATTATTGACAGCTACCCGTCTATAATCGTTATAGCATTCTCTTCCATTTTATTGCAATTGCATCTCCGTTTCCGATATCTTTATCCATCCAAATTTCGGACCCATCCTTGAAACCTTTTTTTAAAAATTAAAATATGTTTAGAAGTTGCCCACTTACAAGAAGTCATGTACAAACTGTTTCTACCTGTTATGTGTTTGATGCAGTCGAGCTCCTGCTCAACCAGTTAATTTTAGGGGGAAGATTGCAACACATTTTGTCTAAAATGTCCTAGGCCTTTTCGAAGAGGAGCAAACAATATTCCACTATGCATAGGTTTTAGCCTGCTGTCTTCATTTTTAAAATAATATGCTTTTCTGATAAACAGCTCAGGAGGGGAGATATGTTTTAATCAAGTCCTCTTTGAAAGCAAGGAAGAAAAGGGACAACCTTTGATCTCTTGCCATCCTTCCTGACATTTAAAGAGTAATATTTGTTATTTCTAGTGAGTCTCTGCAGTAGTGTGCTAGCGAATATAAAATGAAACGTAAGCCACTTATGATTGCCATTGCAAGCTTGAAATGCCAGAACACTTCAGGCAGTTGTCAATGGTCGGCCTTCTGTTCCAATCGATTTTCATCTGTGTACAAAACACACTGAAGCCCAAGAGCGGATTTTACCATTAGGACATTTTTGATGCAATAAAATGCGTTGTGTTAATTTCTCAACCAGTGCGTTTAAATATGACGAGTATTTGAAAAAAATTATCACCAACTGCGTTTTTCTGGAATAAAACAATCTAGGCATTTCCATTTGAATAGTATTGTTTTTTACATGACAAGCTATCGCTAAACTCGCACTGTGAAGATTTCTCACAAGTCAAAGCAATGGGTATATTTACATAATAGAAAAAAAAAAATCATTTAACATCGGCCTATGACTGTTTGCCACTGTTTGCTGCTTGATGTTATCTTTTTGGCTCACATTTCTGAGAGCAGCAGCGACACGCAGGACATGCCCATTGTCGTTCCTCTGTGGGCAGTCACAGGCATCATGATTTCTGTGGCACATTAATTTTGACATGTCATTTAAGATCACAGATGACTTAAAAATGGGCTATCCACATTAAATGGCCATGCAAGGGCTTTTCCCTCCTGAACAATGTGCTTTTTCACTCGTTTTAAATATGTGAAAGCACTCAGGGCCGCATTTACAAGAATCTGGGGTATCAGCTATGATGCGTCAGATTTCTTGCACTGACCTACGACCAGGGGTGGCTCCTCCATAAGGGCAGAGGAGCGTCACCCCATCCCCTCCAGCAGCAGCAGTCACAAACCCTTTCCCCCAAAACTAAAATAAACTATGTTTATTATAGTTTTGGGGTAAAAAGGGCAGGGCCACGGGGATGATTTGCAAAGAGGGGGAGTGCTGAGCACTGCCCCTCATTGCGCATGCATGTTTGGCCGGCCGTCTCTGGCCGGCCAAACACACATGCGCAGAAGGGTCTCTGTGTTGCTGGGCTGGAGAGAGTCTGCACAGGGTCCCAGTCTGCAGGGGAGCGCTCTGGCTGGGCACATCCAGCCAATCCTGATGCTGTCCTGGTGCAGGTATAATGTGAGTCAAGGCTTTACAAACTGACTCATTGGGCCTAATGCATCAGTTTGTAAATGTGAAGCAGTGTAAAGCACTGCTTGCGCCACTGTTACATTAAAAAAAATGACACAACTGTGGTGCAAACGCATTGTAAATGAGGCCCTCAGTGTTGCTTTCTTCTTGGGGACCGGAATTATGCATTTTTTCAGTATATGTACATCAATGGACCATTGAGAGTGGTTAGGCACTATCCCTTTTTCAGTCAACTGTCGATGTATGTGTGATTTGTCAAACACTCTGCCTAGGCATCAATAATTCAGCTCAAGGTCATAAATGGACCTTCTTAAGAATTTTCGATTATCATACCTATGTAAGAATCCAGATGATTTGGTGACTGACTTTAGTGCATTGACAGATGGAATGGAAGAGAAATGAGGGAAGAAGACATATCACTATGTCCCTTGTCAATATTAGATGCCCAAAAGGAGATATCTTGACTGCTAATGCATCCTAATCTAAACTTGAAGGAGTGCACTAACATTAAAAAACATAACAAATTACTTCTCACATTACTTCCAAGTGCGGTGAAGCCTCTAATTTATTTGTGAAGTTATTGATTCTTAATTTACTCTTTTGCCTGCATTTAGATATACTTCTTTCTGAAATTCACGAATATTCCAAGAAATCTGTATGGAAAGTTCAAGAGGTGCAAGTTTCCATTGGACTTCTTACAAAGTCATGTGATTTTCCAATTTGGATCACATTCCCACACATCCATCACGGCAGGGAAAAGAATCAAACATGCAAATTTTCCCTTTTTTGACATCTGTGAAGAAAATATTTCTTCCCACTGTTGAAATCTCTTTCCCTACACACCTTGTAAATCTAGAAGTGTTTCATCCCCCTCCCAGTCCACTAAATTGATTTACAATAGCACTTTCCTGGAATAAAATACATCTTTTTCAAGATGGAAACAGGATTATGAGGAGTTGGAAATGCCCAAGATAAACTGTAAACTTTGCACTTGTATAGCACACTACCCACCTGTTAGGGTCTTAAGGTGCTGTATGCATACCACTGTGGAACCCCTCCTGGCTTTTCCCTCTGAGGCACCCACTCCTGGACAGCCCCAGGGTGAAATGAAGCATCTAAGTGCTGTTGTGGGGATTAAGCAAACTATTGGCCAGAGTTAGACCCATTAATTAGATTAGGCACCAATGTGAGAATTATCTGGCTCAAGGGAATTGAGCCCAAGACCTGCTGAGATGGGAATTGAACCCTGGTCCTGGACCAGATTGCTGCATCAGGGTCTGCCTTTCTAACCATTGTGCCACACTTCTCCACAGAGAAGATCATAGTTGCATGTGGGTGATTCCAAAAGTCCAAGGCCCACCAGATTGAAACCCCTCCTATTCACTCCAATTGAATGGGATGTATGGGTGTAAAGATCTTCACACCTGTAAATGGGATTAAAATTTACAGGAATCTCTTTGTGAATTCCTGACAGGCGTGAGTAAGGTAAATAAGGTTGTTTTCGTGTTTGCAACCATATATACCTTTGAGAATTGGCCATTAAATATAAACAGTGATATAAAAGTCCTAAGAGTATTTCAGTTTCCCACATGTCCATGAAACAGCCAGTAACGTTATTATTAGCAAATATAAGTATTTTTAAACCTCCCCCGTTTTACACGACCACCATCCTTGTGTGATTTGTATAAAACCTTCAATTCCTGCACTGGATTGAACTTGCTAAGAGTCTATTAAGTTTTATGTAGATACACTAAACTGTGCAACAGTTTTAACACATGAAAACGTCCCGCAGCATCTCATCTATCTGCATGGTTTGACAAGCCCAGAGAAAACTAAACAACGTACGTGACTGCAACATTCATATGGATTCATCAATGCAAGCCACTCTTATTAGAAAATGTTAATTTTTTCAATCCCTCCACTTAACTGTGACCCCTAAACAGATCTGCGGCAATTTAAGAATACTAATGCCCAGATTTACCAAGAGTTTGTGTTGGTGCTAGTGTGACACAAAGTAGCAAAAAATTATTAGCCCTTGATAAAAGATGTTTTACATTAGAAACATGCATAGTTCACAGTGCAAAAAACATTTTGCACCACATTGAGTCAACAGAGTTAATCAGCACAAATAACCATAGGTTTTATATTATTTACATAGTACAAATAAACAACGACCCAACTATTCTGCTAACTCTATGGGTCCATCAAATTTACTAAACTGATTACCCTCATGTCCTAACACATTCTTCAACTCGCTTTGAAGGCCAGATATAATATGGATCCCTTTTTCACTTCCGGCTTGTCCATCTTCAACATTTCGGCATCTATACAAAGAATATGGGACTTCCAAACAATGTGCACATCTGATCATAAAAAGTAGAAAACTTATAACTCAAAGAGTCTTTTCTTTCTCCAATGAATGGAATTCTCCAATTAGTTGCATTACCACTTAGTTACAAGTACAAGTAAAATAGAGCAAATGCCACTTTGTTTGATCATGTCAGGAGGTCATAGCTTGAACAAACACTGATATTGATTAAGGAACTCCTAAGATAACTTCTCTGAAGTTGCCAAGGGTGTAATTCGAATTACTGAGGAATGAGAATGTGCAGCACTTGGTATTTGACAAGGGAGGAGGCCCTGCCAATTAATGTGAGATTTGATCATCTGTGGGAAAGGGTATTTAACTGACATCATTATTCTCTCCCATCAAAAATTACAATTTTCCTATTTAATGCTGCCTAGCACTAAAGGGGATATCTTATTCTCTGATTTAACTAATCAAACTTCATGTTGTAATTTGGTTTTACTTCAAAGATAGGAGGCATAAATGTGTCCAAATCCATTGCTCAACTGGATGATAAAGCTGGCTAAGCAATCTGTCAGGCCGCACTATCCTTGTGCAGAGAATCAAATGGAAGCAATGTTCCTTTCCTTCTCATTGCCCCTACCAATACCAACTGTAGGACATTTTTTAATCTGGCCCTTTTTACAGGGTCCCCACAAAATGTTTGCCTTCCTCCTACTGTTTTTCTTGCACTCTTTTGTTGGCTTTCAGACTTTGGGCATTTTTTCACTGCTAAAAAGGGCTAAAGTGCATGTGATCTCTCCTTTAAACTTGGTATGATTGGCTTACACCTGATTGGCACATTTAATTTACCTACACGTCCCTTGTACAGTGGGATCACATATACCCTGGGCCTTTAAATTAAATGTTACTAGTGGCCTGCAGCAAAGCTTGCGCCTCCCACAGAAGTAGCATTTTAAAGCTGTCTCAGGTCTGCATGCACAGTTCACTGCCATATTGGCTTGGTATATAAAATTACTTGCCAAGCCCGGAACTCCCCTATCACTACATATAGGTCACCCCTAAGGTAGGCCCTAGGTAGCCCTATTGGCAGGGTGCTGTGTAGGTAATAGGTAAGACAGGTGCCTCCTGGTAGTGACAAGCAGCCTATTTAGTTTCTCATTGCTGCGAGTGCTGCCCCTCTCATAAGTTGGTATTAGAAATGTCCATAAATATGTCTAAGTGGTAACTTCTGATCTATTAGTAGTAGCATGGGCATGTTTGGTATGTTTGGAATGGTAGTGAGAAATCCTCCTCATTGGTGTAGGTGGATTTTGTATTACTATTGTAGACATGCCACTTTTAGAAAGTTGGCATTTCACTGTGCTTATGACTCTTGTGTTTTGCAGCCTAAGTCCATTCTACGTCTGAGGTAGAGTGACTGCTGAGCTTTGTGCATATTTTCCAGACTGCCATCACATAGGGAGGGTGGAGGTATAACAGGGTTACATCTCCATACTGACTGGTTTTCCTGGGCTGGGAGAGTGGGAGACGGGGCAGATTTACATCTGTAAAGGCTGTGTCCTGCCCTCAAACAAAGGGTTTGTGTACCCCTACTCATATCTGGAGCCAGGGCATCGGGGTGAGAAAAGCACTGCAAGCCAAACCAGAATGACGCAGCCCAACTTTGAAAGGAGAAGATCGACGCAGTTCCAGCATAGCAACTGGAAATTGGACGCATGGCCCACTGGAACGATGCAATGGCGAGCTGGAACGACGCAGCCCGACTTCCTGAGAGGAATCGACGCAGCACCTGCTGTGTGGTAGAAATTTCCATGCAACGTCCACTGGATCGACGCAGCCCCTGTGACTTCATCCTGCAAAGCACCGGATTTCAATGCATCATCCCCGGGCCATCCAAAAAAACTCACAACCCAAAGAGGATCCCAGTCTATGTGCCGGAAATCGATGCAAAGTCTGCCCTGCATGAAAACTCAACAACGCATCGTCTGTGTGTGCCAAAAAAATCGACACACACCTCCCCATTTTCCATGCATCTCCTCCTCTGTGGTCCCTTGCAGAGAATTTGAATGAAAACCAGGTACTTTGTGCTTGCAAGAGACATGTGTTGCTTTTAAAAGAATAAAGACTATTTGCCAAGACGAATTGGCAGTGAATTTTCACACACAGGCCTTGCAATGACAGGCCTGAGACATGGTTAAGGGGCTACTTAAGTGTGTGGCACAATCAGTGCTGCAGGCCCACTAGTAGCATTCAATCTACAGGCCCTGGGCACATATAGTGCACTTTACTATGGACTTATAAGTAAATTAAATAAGCCACTTGGATATGATCAAATGTCATCAAGTTTTAAGAGTGAGACCATATGCACTTTAGCACTGGTTGGCAATGCTAAAATGCGCAGAGTCCTAAACCCAGCAAAAACAGCATAGCAATTGGAAATTGGACGCAGGCCCACTGGAACGATGCAATGCCGAGCTGGAACGACGCAGCCCGACTTCCTGAGAGGAATCGACGCAGCACCTGCTGTGTGGTAGAAATTTCCATGCAACGTCCACTGGATCGACGCAGCCCCTGTGACTTCATCCTGCAAAGCACCGGATTTCAATGCATCATCCCCGGGCCATCCGAAAAAACTCACAACCCAAAGAGGATCCCAGTCTATGTGCCGGAAATCGATGCAAAGTCTGCCCTGCATGAAAACTCAACAACGCATCGTCTGTGTGTGCCAAAAAAATCGACACACACCTCCCCATTTTCCATGCATCTCCTCCTCTGTGGTCCCTTGCAGAGAATTTGAATGAAAACCAGGTACTTTGTGCTTGCAAGAGACATGTGTTGCTTTTAAAAGAATAAAGACTATTTATATCATTTTTACAGTGATAGTTCAACATATACTTATTGCATCTTAATAGTTTTGACCTGCATCTTATCAGATAAATATTAAATAATTTTCCAAACACTGTGTGGTATATTTTTGTGGTGTTCTACTGTGTTATTGCATGATTTATTGCACAAATACTTTACACATTGTCTTCTAAATTAAGCCTAACTGCTCAGTGCCAAGCTACCAGATGGTGGGCACAGGATAATTTGGATTGTGTGTGGCTTACCCTGACTAGAGTGAGGGTCCTTGCTTGGCAGGGGGTAACCTGATTGCCAACCAAAGACCCCATTTCTAACAGCAAGAATACACACACATTACCCAACATCCCTGTAGTACACCAATCATTACTACGGTAATCACACACCATCAGTAATATCAGAATTGCAAATTACCTTCATAAATACATAGGACCGGTGCCGCAGCACCCCTGTTATATGATATGTGTAATGTGCACCAGCTGTAGGCTACAGGTTTACCTGCATACCCACTACAGTGAACATGGTCACTTCAGCATGATTGTGGGGCACTGGGGCACCTGTGTGCCTACCACAGTCAGTACGATAATGCTCCAGCAGAAATGCAGGTATGCAGGTTCTCCCACTATGGGACATACAGTAGCTTACTACATGAGCCTCCTGGCTCTGATGTAGACAGGAAGACAGGATGGCTGTCCATGAGCATGCAGCACAGCCATTGACGCTTCAGCACGGCCCACCTGAGAGCAGTCTCCTCCTGCCAGAGGGCCACTCTCCTTCTCCACACCACAAGAAAACTGAACCGTCCACTGGCATTGGTGCACAGCGGCCACTTCAGGACATATCAACATGAAAGAAGGTGCCTACTCGTGTCCCAGGGGCACTTGATGGTGCACGCCTCGTCCATGGGCTTCAACCTTGGTCGGCGGCCACCGGCACACTTCTCTTCATGCTGATAACTGGCACTAATGCGGGGAAGAAGGGGAGCATTCTCCACTCGCTCCACCTGGTGCTGGGGAATTAGTTCAGGGTGATGCTCTCTCCGTGTCCTCTCTCCCCTGAATTACTCCCCACACCTAGGAAGAATGAAAAGTAGGAAGCACTGTCCCGGCACTCACACCAGGATGATGGAGTTCTTCAGCACAACTCTCCACCCTCTAGGGAGAACTGAGGTCCACGTGAAAGCAGGGAGGGGGGAACACACCACCCAACCCCTAGAGAACAACTGAGGGGCACCAAGCAGGGAACATGCAGCAGGACAACATATCAGGCAGGAATGCAAAGTGACAGTCCCTTCAGCCACCCAACCGTCAATAGGTAGCAGATCAGTCCAATGAGGCAACCAGTCCCAATGGTGGTTCCTCTGAATAGATATGTTCCTTCCTGCAGAATCTGGTGCAGGTCCACACAGTGTCTAACAACATGGATTAAAAACCCTCTACTTATACTCAGTTTGTCTTAAATCTAAGGGGCACTTCAAAGGACTTTTAGAACTGCACAAAACCCCCTTTCAGGCTGTGCGTTGTTTCTTCCAGGCTGTGTGTCGATTTCCACTGCACAGGGAGTTCTCTTGCAGGAATTAAGTCTTTTTGGTCCTGAGACTTCAGGGAACAGGAGGCAAGCTCTATCCAAGACCTTGGTGAGCACTTCTCAGCACAGCCAGAGAGCAGCAAGGCAGCAGAGCAACAGCAAGGCAGCAGTCCTTCTCAGAAAAGCAGTCAGGTGAGACCTTTGGCCAGCCAGGCAGTTCTTCTTGGCAGGTTGCAGGTTCTGGTTCAGGGTTTCTTCTCCAGTGGTATCTTGTCCAGAAGTGTCTGAGTTGGTAGGCTCAGAGACCCTGCTTAAGTACCCAAATGTGCCTTTGAAGAGGGGGAGACTTCAAAGAGTGGCTTAGAAGTGCACAAGGTCCCCTTTCAGTTCCACCCTGTCTGCCAGAGTCCCAGTAGGGGTGTGGCAGTCCTTTGTGTGAGGGCAGGCTACTGTCCTTTGACATGTTAGTGTCAGGCCCTCCACCCTCCCAGCCCAGGAAGACCCATTCAGTATGCAGATGTATGCAAGTGTGGCTGAGAATCATGTGTTTGGGGTTGTCTGTGTGAATGCACAAGAGAGCTATCAACGGAACCTAGCCAGATGTGGATTGTAAGGCACAGCAGGATTTAAGTGAAGAGAAATGCTCACTTTCTAAAAGTGGCATTTCTAAAATAGTGATATTAAATCCAACTTCACCAGTCAGCAGGATTTTGTATCACCATTCTGGTCATTCTAAATATGACCTTGTTACTCTTTTCAGATCAGGGGCTACCACTCAAACAGTATGTGAGGGTAGAGCTAATGTTAGCCTATGAAAGGAGCAGGCCTCACAGCAGTGTAAAACGAATTTAGGAGATTTACCCTACCAGGACATGTGAACTACACAGGTACGTGTCCTACCTTTTGTCTAAACAGCACCCTGCCCTGTGGGTTACTTAGGGCCTACCTTAGGGGTGACTTATATGTAGAAAAAGGGGAGTTTTAGGCTTGCAAGTACCTTTAAATGCCAAGACGAATTGGCAGTGAATTTTCACACACAGGCCTTGCAATGACAGGCCTGAGACATGGTTAAGGGGCTACTTAAGTGTGTGGCACAATCAGTGCTGCAGGCCCACTAGTAGCATTCAATCTACAGGCCCTGGGCACATATAGTGCACTTTACTATGGACTTATAAGTAAATTAAATAAGCCACTTGGATATGATCAAATGTCATCAAGTTTTAAGAGTGAGACCATATGCACTTTAGCACTGGTTGGCAATGCTAAAATGCGCAGAGTCCTAAACCCAGCAAAAACAGTGTCCAAAAAGTGGAGGGAGGTAGGCAGAAAGTTAGGGGTGACCACCCTAAGGCTGTCAGGTCTAACATGTTCCCCCTCCAGCTGAAAGTGGGGAGAGCTACTCAACCTCCTGGGAGCTCTCATCGCTAAGGCGAAGTATCTGTAAAGACCATCAGCATTGGCGTGGTCAATTCCCGGGCAATTCTTCACTGTAAAGTTCATCCCCTGTAGGGAAATGGCCCACCTTAGGAGTTTAGGGTTCTTGCCCCTCATCTTCAAGAGGCATCAGAGGGGCCTGTGGCCTGTCTGAATCCGGAAGTGAGTCCCAAACAGGTATGGTCTCAGCTTCTCAAGTGCCCAGATCACAGCAAATGCTTCTTTCTAAATAGCACTCCACCTCTGTTCCCATGGTAATAGTCTTCTGCTAATAAAGACTACTGTTTGGTCTAGGCCCTCCTCATTTAGCTGTACTAGAAGAGCCCTATGCCATGCCATGCTCTGAAGCATCTGTCTGCACAATAAATTCCTGGGAGTAGTCAGGGCTTTGAGCACGGGGGCCGTGCACATGGCGTCCTTCAGGGAGTCAAAGGCTTTCTGACAAGTCTTAGTCCAATTCACCAACCTAGGTTGCTTTTTGGTAGTAAGTTCTGTAAAGGGTGACACAATGGATCCATAGCCCTTGACAAATCTACAGTAATATTATGTGAGGCCTAAGAATGCTCTCACCTCTGTTTGGGTTCGAGGTGGTTGCCAGGCCTTGATAGTTTCAACCTTGGCCTGGAGGGGCTGCACCGTGCCACCACCTACTAGGTGTCCCAGGTACACCATGGAACCCTGCCCAATCTGGCACTTACTGGCCTTGATGGTCAGGCCTGCCTGTTGCAGAGCCTGAAGTACCTCCTTGAGGTGGAGCAGGTGTTTGTCCCAGCGGGAAGTATAGACGACTATGTCGTCTTGGTAGACTGCACAGAAGGCATCCTTTCCAGCTAGGACCCCGTTAACCAACAGCTGGAAGGTAGCGGGCATTTTTCAATCCATAGGGCATTACTTTGAACTGGTAATGTCCCTTAGGAGTGGAGAAAGTGGATCTCTCTGGAGCCCCTTTTGTCAAGGCAATCTGCCAGTACCCTGATGTGAGGTCAAAGGTACTAAGGAACTTGGCAGCGCTGAGCCTGTCCACAAGCTCATCAGCTCTGGGGAGTCTTCATGCCAGAGTTGAGACCCCCTTTGTAGTCTATGCAGAACCTAAGTTCTGGCTTGGCACTGGGAGCAGCGGCCTTGGGAACCAACACCACTGGGCTGGACGAGGGACTGCTGGACTTTTCTATCACCCCAAGAGCCAGCATCTTGGAAATCTCATCCTTGATACTGGACCTCACTTTGTCTGACACTATGTAAATTTTATTCTTCACAGGTGGACTGGCTCCTGTGTCAATGTCATGGAAACACAAGTGTGTGAGTCCAGAAGTGAGGGAGAACAGGGAAGAGAACTTCTCCAACAACTCGTAGCAGTCTCCTCTCTGATCTAGAGTCAGGGAGTCAGACAGATTGACACCCTCCACTGACCTTCTTTGACAGAGAGGAGGTCGGGGAGAGGCTCACTTTCCTCTTCCACACCCTCATCTGTCACAAGGAGCATAGTCACCTCAGACCTCTTAAAATGAGGCTTTAGTCAGTTGTGGTGGAGAAACCTTAGGGGTGCTTGGGGTCTTGAGGTCTACTAGGTAAGTGGTCTCCACCTTCCGCTTCTTGATTTCAAATGGGCCAGTCCAGCGGTCCTGGAGAGCTCTAGGCTCTACTGGCTCCATCACTCAAACATTGTCGCCAGGTGAGAATTTAACCAGAGTGGCCTTCTGGTCATACCACTTCTTGACTGTCCTCGAGGTTACTCTTGGCCTGCTTCCAGAAGCGCTGTGTTGAGCTTTCTCCCATCCCTCTTTCACTATGCTTAGTGGTCCCCATTGAGAAGTTCAAAGGGGCTGAACCCCACCTCTTTCTGGGGCACCTCCCTATAAGCAAAGGGAAGGCATGGCAAGAGGACGTCCCACTTATTCCTCATGGCCTCAGGTAGCCCAGTGATCATGCCTTTTAGAGTCTTGTTGAATCTCTCATCAAGCCCATTGGATTGAGGATGGTAAGGGGTGGTAAACCGGTAGGTTACCCCACACTCACCCCACATGGACTTCATGTACGCTGACATGAAGTTTGTGCCTCTGTCAGACACAACCTCCTTTGGGGACCCCACATGGGTAAATACTCCCATCACAGCTCTGGTCACCACCGGTGCAGTCACTGTCGTTAGAGGGACTGCCTCTGGATAGCAGGAGGGCATGGTCTACAAAAACCAGGATAAACCTGTTGCCTAAGGCAGTTTTGGGGTCCAAGGGACAAATGACGTTGATGCCCTCCCTTTCAAAGGGGGTGCTAATGACAGAGAGTTGGATCAGGGGGGCCTTAAGCCTTTTCCTGTCTTCCGACTAGCCTGGCAGGTGGGGCAGGTCCTGCCGAAATCATCTGAGGCTACCCGCATTCTAGGCCAATGGTAGTGGGTGACAAGCCAGGCAAAGGTCTGGTCTTGGCCAAATGCCCTGCCAGGGGGAAGTCAAGAGCCAGACACACTTGCTGCCCCAATAGTAGAGATCATTCTCCTGGTATATATGGTGATTGCCAGGGGCTTCACCTGCTGCTTGGGCTGAGGTCTGTTGCCTCAGACGCTCAAGAGTGGGGCACTCCTTCTGCGATTTGCTGAATTCCTCCCTGGTAGGCCAACCCTCTACTTGCCAGCTAACAAGTTCAGGCAGGTTGCCCTAGTCGGAAATATCCTCTCCAGTTGGCTCAGGGGCCTCCTCCTCCGGGAACCTGTCCCCCACCTGGGTTTCCCACGCCCCTTTCCCTTCTTCTGTGCAGCTGTCTGGGGCATTGTTTCAGGCTCCAGATGCCCTTGACTTCCTTCCCGGGCAGCCATGGACCTTGTGGTCATGCAGAGCCAATCAGGCAAATCTAACATCTCCATGTGGGATCTGAGCTATACCTCCTTCCAGGAAGTATGATCAAGATCATTGCCAAACAGACAATCTACAAGTGTGGCAGGACTCAACTTGTTGTTCTTGCCTTCTTGGGGGGGGGGGGTCGTGCATTTTTTCCGGCTCTGCCTTATGAGTAGTGGGAGGGTGGATTTTATGACAGGTGCAATATGGAAATGTTTCTTTTTATTTGCACTCATGATTATGGTTTGACAATTGCTCATTTGTCAAAGTAATTACTGATGTGAGTCGTTTTGGTCTACTTTGTATGAGCAGTACAGTTTATTTTTATATAACCTGCTGTGAAGTCTCTTTTCTAGTATATTTATTGAGTCACTGGTGTATGTGTGTTGTGCAAACGCTTTACACATTGTCTCTGGGATAAGCCTGACTGCTCTGGCCAAAGCTACCAAGGGGCAAGGAGGTGAGCAGGGGTTATCTTAGGTGTGTAGCTCTATTACCCTGACTAGAGTGGTTGTTTCTGCCTGGTGTAGGTGCATAACCTAGCTAACAAGGAACCCCATTTCTAACAGGCATGGCCCTTCTTAGGGGATTTTACTGAAGCTTTTTGCTCTTTCCTCCCAATTTTTCTTTACTCTCTTCACATGACCGAAGGACTGTGGGCACTTTCGTACTCTTCCTACACATGCCAGGAAGGGGGAGATCAGCTACATGGTTGTGGGGCTGTACCCAAGAGTGCCTTGTAAAAAGGTACACCACACACCTGAGTTGGCTACAGCACTGGCTACTAGTAGTATGCTGCACTGAGTGTGCTGCCCACTAGAGGAGACTGTCAACCATGTCTTGGACTTGACAGTGCAGGCCTGTGGGAGGCGCATGTGCGCTTGTTCTCATGGTGGCCTCTCTCATGCCATGGAAAAGCCTGAGCAGGCCTTATACTCCCCAGGCAGGTACACCAACGGGTGCCCTGCCCTGGTGGGGAGGAACCCACATGTGGATTTTTCATACCTAGGAGGTTGACATTTCCCACAGGGTGACCTGGCTCTCTTATAGTGGCCTTAGGCCCCTGGGCACTATTCCCCTGTGTGTACACTGTGGAAGTATGTATGCCTTCCTCCACTTGGTATGAAATGGCACTGACCAGAGTGTACTGAGCCTGTCATCACAGGCTGCTGTGTGTGAATTTGCACAATAGTATTCAATAAGGTACTGGACCTGCCATTGTGTCCCAGTTGTGCACACTTACACAATGGGGTTTTCATGTATACTGAACATGACGTGGCTTGCTGGTATGTGCCCACTTGCACCCTGGTTTTTCATGTATACTGAGCATGACTTGCCAATGTGTGTGAAAATGCCCAATGATGGTTTCACCTATTTACTGATCCTGGCACAGCCAGCCAATATGTGCACACTTGCACAATAGTGTGTTTATATATAATGAGCTTGGCACAACTTGCCAGTGTGCGCACGTGTGTAAACGGGTGTTGTCATAGGTACTGAGCATGTCACACCTAGCCTGTATGGGCCCACTTGCACCTTTTTGGTGATCCTAAACTTGTGTTCAGTCTGCTCCTGCAGGCTTGTGCATGCCCCAGGGCACATGTGCCCAGGGTGTGCAGAATGCCCATGTGTGTTCTCACTCCCATGAGAGCTACTCTGCTCATAGGTCAACATGAGGGAAAGTTTATAATTGATCCTGGCTGCAATAGTGGATTGCATTGGAGCAGCCTCATGATGTTTACTTTTACTGGATTCATAACTACAAACCCCATCTCATCATAAAGGTGGTTTTGTCAATAATACCCTAGAAATATCACTTCTAGAAAGTGGGCATTTCTATGTTCTAAATTCTCTTTGCTTGTATTTTTAATTCAGCTTCTTTCCACTCAAAGCGGGGAAAAAGCACATCTGTGCATTCCCTAGTGACAGCTATAAAACATAAGCAACTGGAATGACAGACCACTGCAATTTAAGGGCCAGGCGTGATAAATTGGAGGGAGAGGTTCTCTCCAAGCCAGATAATGGCACCACTAAAGATAAAGATCTGTATTCCACGACCCCGTATCAGACAGGACCGAAAGTTAGGGGAGATATCTGTGGCTCAAAGAGGAACCCTTTGAAACATCCCCCAACTTTGAAGGCACACGAGTATAACTACAAGTACCACACTTAAGCAACTCAGAGATACACCTGCAGGGATGTGGGTCCGGTACTGTTGGACCACGTGGTGCACACTGCCAGAGAAATCTGTTGTGCACAGCAGTATTTACAGTCCTTCGGAGGGGTCCGCGCACCCTTCCTGCATCGTGGCTGTCCTGGGCAGATTACCTGCTGCTATGTGGCACTCTGAAGTGTGCGCTTCGAAGCCATATCGGCTTGCCCCCTGTTCTGTCTGAAGGTCTCAGGGACATCAAAGACCTCCTGCAAGGAACCTACACTGTCTTCTAGTGTCATCTGGAGAGCAGTGGCCTCCTCCACGCCTACATCATCTGCTGAGCTCCACCTGGTACAGTGGTGTGAGCAGATAATAGGTATTGTGCCTGGAGACCAGAATTGTCTGGTGTGGAGCCTTCAACGCACAGCCCGCACTTACGGAGTGTGGACCTTCATCGTCGGCCACCGCACACCTAAATGTCCTGCTTGTTGTAAGTTGGTTTGCTGGGTGGGGTCCCTGCATGCCCCACTTTTGTAGAACATATTGCATTAGTCTTATGCGACATCCAACTGCGTGCTCATTGTGCGCGGTGCCAGACCGATAAGTTGTGACCTTCATCGCGTACTAGATGTTGTGCCTCATTCCAGGGAGGTATGGGATTTGTGTCTTTGTGTTTGACCAGATTGTCTGGTGCAACTCAAGTCATCGCAAACCAGATGTTGTGCCTCAATCCAGGAGGTATGGGAGTGGAGTTCTTTGTATGTGAATGGATTGTCTGTTGCAACTCAAGTTATCATACACCAGGTGTTGTGCCTCATTCCAAGGAGTAATGGCATTGGAGTTCTTCCCATGAGCATTCGGAATTGTCTGGTGCAACTGAAGTCATTGTGCACCTGACTTGTGCTTCATTCCAGGGACGTACTGCATTGGAAACCTGTTTCGTGTGTGTTTGAATTGTCTGGGTGACTCAAGTCACCACAGACATTATGCCTCATTACTGGAAAAAACAGCATTGAGCACTTTGCATGTGGGATCAGAATCATCTTGTGTGTCATCGCTCACCAGATGTTGTGCCCCCTACCCAGACAGTGCGGATTTTGTAACTCTTTGTGTACAACCAAATTGTCGGGCGGCTCAAGTCATCACGTCTCAACGTCAGCCTTCTTTCCTGGAGGTGAGGAATTGTAAACTATCTGGGTTTTGGAGTTCCTGGCTGGGCACCTCTCTGACTAGAGTGTGGTCTCAGCGACCCTCCCCTTGTTCTTTGCAGCCCTGTGACTGAACCTCCCGATTGGTACCCAAACCTCTGTGTGTTAACTGTCGCCTGATCAGCCGCTACCTCTTTGTTCCCCAACCTTGTTCCCGGGATCTGGAGAAGTGTAACTTTGGCCCTGAATGACCTAGTATCTGGGGAAATGTTTGCTTTCATCTCCAGTGCTTGGGGTAGCAGGAACAGGTTGGAGTGTGGAGGGTGGCTTAGAGACCTCAGGTGTCTGTGAGCACAGGTACATTAACCGGCTGGATATTAGTGCACTGCATTAGGGTGCTGGGAGCGAGTGAATGTGTATGAGCTGCCTGATATCAATGACACCGCATAGTGGTGCAGAGTGAATGTCAGACAGTGTGTGTGGGTCATAGGTAAAACAACACAGTATTGTTAATATGCATGTTATTTCTTTCAAGAGGGCTCTAATGATTGACATTGAGTTTTGCAGTCCAGGCCACAGAGCTAACTTAAAGTGCTGTCATTCTTTCTATGCACATATTTCTGCTAACATTGTGAACCAGAGTGCACCACGCAAGAGTGTGTTATTGAATTGGGGTTATCTCTAGGATGGGTCTCGTGCTGACAACATTTGGCACCACATGTGGGGGCTGATAGGGAAAGTGTTATTTTTCTCACCTGTATACACTGGTTATGGTGTTTAACATAGTTGGGCATAGTAGTGCGATTAATATTTCTGAATGTGATTTATATCCAGATTTACATGATGGTCATGCAGTATTAACAATGTGTGTGTTGAATACATAGTTTGTTGACATAAACCTTGTGTGAAGTCTCTTTTCTGACTCTCAGTGTACTTGTGTTGAAGTGATGTGCCATTGCTTTACACATTGCCTCTGTGATAAGCTTGACTCCTCTGTGCCAAGTTACCGAAGGGTGAGCGCAGGTTATACAGTGAGTGTAATCATTCACCCCTAATTGGAGTGGCAGGCTTTGCCTGGCTTGGGCCTCACCTCAGCCAACCAGAATGTGCTTCCTCCAATACCAGCATGCTCTAGATATGAGTACCAATGGTAGAAGCAGAGAAACCCATATTTACAAGTCTTTGTAAATATGAGTGTGCATACATGGATTAATGCACAGGAACGGTTTTGCTCCACCCATGTAATGCCTACCCGAGGCAAGGTAAGGCAATGCAGTTCTAGGCAAAAATAGATTTTGCTTCATGGCTGTCCAAGCAAAATCTAAGTAAATCTTGGCCTTTGTATGTAAAGTCAAATATAGCAACAGGAAAAGTAGAAAAGACCACAATAACTTCAAAAATAGGTAGGTATAGAGAATGTTAACTGTTCTAAACAATATTATCCTCAAAACGTATCAACTTTATGAATAACATTCCTTTATTAAATATACTTATGGATTAAAAAATAATTAAAAAATACATAACTTAATACTATAAAAATATGTACTTTAGAATAATTGGAAAAAAATAATCCTTAAAAAAGTAAAATTGTAATTGAAGCATACATATTAAAACACAAATACATTTATCACTAGATATAAAAATTATAACATAAAATAACAATAAAATAAAAAAACAACAACATATTATTACAAAAAGTAAATACTAAACCAACTTTTTAAATTAAAACAAAAATACATATTAAAAGTGCAGTAACAGGAGATTTTCCATCAATTTAGTCCTGATTTCGCAACAGTCCACAGGCCAAGTAGCCACACATTAATGTTCATTGCCATCTTAAGAAAGTCTATAATAACAAAATCTCCACTCAGGGAGTTTAAGGGAGTTCAGTTAGCAGAAAAACTTTAAGTGGACCGCAAATATCCTTATGGACGAGATGAGGCAGGTAGTGTTTCCACATAAATCTCATTTTGTTTAATACAATATATCAGTGCATCAAGCAAAATCTTATATTTAGGGGACCTCGCTCTGCCCCAGCAACATGCCACTGACCTCCTCACTTGTTATAATGCCAGGGCCATGTACCTTCCATGAGCAGCTGGAATCTCCCACACCCATCCAAGTATAGTTACTCTTGGGACTTGAGGTACATCATGGCCACTCATCGTGGTTCATGCTGTGAGGACTTCTTCCCAGTAGGATAAATTCCAGGGCAAAAGACCAGGCAAGGTGTAAGAAACTTGGCCATGCCCTCTGCATCTAGCACACCCAGAGTCCTTGTGCAGGCCAAATTTTTGTAAGGAAAATGGGGGTGAATAATTATGCTGCAGCATTGTGTAATAAATAATACACAGTCTGCCTCTTGGTGATATTAAGCATGTTTGTGTGCAGCAGAACTTCCACCTTGCCTCAGATATTTCAAGCACCGTCTCCTCCTCCCAAAGAAAGCGTGTGCCAGGCACAGAGCCTTTGCACTTCTCCAGTGCATTGTAGAGATTAACTGTTTTGTAGATGAAGCTGTAAAGAGTTTCTCCAGTACGTTACAGGGCCTTGGCTTTAAGGGAAAATCTGATATGAATGAATGCATTGGTCCTTTGATCCTGTGGTATAGAAACATGTCTAATGACATACACAGGACATCCGTGAAGAAGACTTCCAGTGACATTCATTGATTATTGTCATATAGATCCCCCACTTAATAATCCCTCTCCTTACCAATTGGACCTTTGGTTCATGTGTGGCTGGTATCTGAGAGTGTGTTCAAGGGGCAGGGAGGGGGAGTACAGTACTTCCAACCCCGCTTGCCTTGTTAACTCACTCCAGGTCCTGGATGAACCGACTGCCAAGCCCATATTCAGAGTGTAGTGCTGGGCTGAGACTCCTGATCAATGGCATTGATGGACTCGAGCAGACCAAAACACAGATCATAATTAAAGCATAAAGATCATAGATAAAACAGTCAGCATCTAATGGCGTCAGCTTCTTTTACACTCAGTTGTATGGCATCAGACCCTGTGCGAGTTGCATGTTACAATTGAAAAATAAGTAAATATTCTTTGGGGTATGAGGGAAGCGTTGACTTTCAACTTTGTAAAGCTCAACTTTGCTTTTTTAAAAAGAGGCACAAGAAGAATTTTGGGCCACATGTACAAAGCATTTTTCTAGTTGCAAATGGGCCGATTCGCAGAATTGGCCCGTTTGCTACTAGAAAAATGCTTTTTGGGATGTTCAAGGTCCAGACTGCGGTTCGGTAACTTGTTACCTAATCGCAATTTGGGTTTTGCGATTCGGTATTAGGAAGGGGCGTGTCCAGGGCGTCCCTTCCTAATACCGAATTCAAATGGTATGTATGATTGTTTTGTGACCGTGAATGTGGTTACAAAACAATCGCAGTTAGCATCAATTTAAAATTGGTGCTAACCCTTCCCCTTTGTGAAAGCATGCAAAAACGTTTTTGAAGAGCAGGCAGTGGTCTCGAAGTCCACTGCCTACTCTTCAAAAATGAAATGTTTCATTTTCTTTCTTTTTAAATGCAGCCTGTTTTCCTTCAAGGAAAATGGGCTTCATTTAAAAAAAAAAAAAAGATTGCTTTATTTAAAAGCAATCACAGACATGGTGGTGCTGAAACCAGCAGGACACCATCCCTGTGAGTTTTGCGATTCCTGGTTGGTCGCAAATTGTGACCTACTTCATTAATATTAATGAGGCAGGTCTATTTGCGACCCACCGGGAATCGCAAAAGAAATTCAAAGGAGTTTCTCATATTTGGCATTGCTATTCCCTAATTGAGATTCACATGGAATCGTAATTAGGGAATCGCAATTCAAAATATTTGTACATGTGGCCCATACTAACTAAGTGTGGTGGGCGAACAGGTCACATCCTCCGCAATGTGGAGATAGTGCAGTGAACATAAACTGTCTATCCACTATAATAAAGGAGATACAGGGTTTTTCTGTTGCATAACCCGAGATCCTCAAAAGATAGGCTTTGCGACTTCAAAACATTACTTTGCTGTGTGAAAGGTACATTACGAACTGCAAATGTCTCTGCAACTCGCAATGTACATTTTGAAATTCTTTGCAATTTGGAAGGAGTTGGGGTGTTAGAGAGTCCCTATTTGAAACCAAAAGAAATGCTATTAACATTGACTTTCAAACTGAGAATGATAAATTAGGCCCCTTTCATACTTTATTTTGCAGTTCTTTGTAATGCATGCTAGACCCGATCGTTGTCAGACTATTTTATACAAGAACAATTCCAAAATTAAGCACGTGTTTCATTAGATAACTGATTACTGGTTGAGGGTGATGAAACATTATTCAAGTAGCCACCACAATTTGTGTCAGGGTAAAGACATAGCAACCTCAAATTAACCTGTGTTCAACCCTCTTGAAGCTTGCACAAAAGCCATCAGGCTTCACTTGTTGTAAAGTGTTTATGCAGCATTTCACACAGTAATAAAGTGAAAAAAAAGCATGAGAAAAATTCCACACCAATTTGGAGACATTAGAGGAAAATGTACTAAATTATTTGACACCAAAATGACAACAATTCAATCAGTAGAACCGTAGATATGCAGTTCGAAAGATTTCAGGTAAGTAAAGCATCTAAAAGCACAAAGTGCCAATCACAGTTTTCTGGTCGTGTGAGACTGGGCGAAATTCCAAATTCAGACTGACTGCGATGGAATGCAGGTCTGATACAGGGACGAGGTTAGTCCTGCTGAAATAGTTATCTTCAAATTCCAGCATGAAGAGTTTACTTTGCAATAGAAGGGACTCCAAGAAGCAGAGAAAGCAATGATGTAGCGCAAAAAGAGGGCTGGGTGTACCAGTCAGTCACCACTGTAGCACAAAAATCCCGTTGGGCATCTCAGGCAGTTATTTCTGGAGCTTTGCGTTGGTGTCACCGCAGGCTGTCGATACGGTAGCACAAAATGCAGATCTCGCACTGCCAGGCATCATTGGTGGTCATTGTAGTGTGAAGAGTTGTGGTCTGCCAGAACTTTGCATTGTCGGGTGGCACGGGCGGCAAGATCTTGGCACAAATGGGCCAGTTTGCTAAGAACCAAAAACTTCAGGAGAGCTGAGCTGATGCCACATTAAGGCTCCAGGCACCAATGGGCACCACTTGGGAGTGAGAAACTCACCCCAGAAGAGGCCAACAAAGTTCAGGCAGGTCATGTTGTAGATCCAGGGAGTAGGTCCAAGCAGCAGGTCAGCTGAGCACCCTCATGGAGCCTCTGGAGCATTTTGTATCCCTGTAGCTGAAAACAGGAGAGCAGCTGGCTGACCCTTGGAGTCACGTCTGCCTGGGATGAAGGGTACAGGTCCAATTTTCCATATCATCAAACAGGGCAGCAGAGTTGCAAGCGAGTATAGTAGCAGTGCTTCTGACAGCCCAGCAGACCCTCTTCTGTGGTATCCACAGATCAGGAATGTACTGATGTGTTGGGGCTGAGAGTCCAATATTTATAGCTGGGATTCCTTTTGAAGTCCTTGAAGTTTCTTGTGTCGGCTGGTCATTTGACCCAGGTACAAGCTGCAGGCACCAAATGGTTATGGCAGGAAAATGCCAATGTTCTAAAAGTGGCATTGATAAAGTTGTTACTTAAAATCTCACTTAAAGAGGATTTTTAATCCAAACATAAAAAGTTTACCAGTTCCTAATCAAAATGTAACACTTATTATATGTAATGAGGCACCCAATGTTATCCTATGAGAGAGATAGGCCTCACAGTATTGAAAAACAAGTTTAGGATTTTTTCACTAACAAGATGCGTAAAAGTTAAAAGTACATATCCAATGTTTTAAAAACACTGCACACTGCTCAATGGGATGTTTAGGACCTACCGTAGGGCTAACATATGTATTAAAAAGGAAGGTTTAGGTCTAGTAAAAAGGTTTATTTTTCCAGGTTGAAATGGCAGTTTAAAACTGCACACACAGGCTGGAGTGGCAGACCTCCATCATGTTTAAATGACTGGCACAAAGTGTATTGCAGGCCTAGTAGCATTTAATTTACTGGCCCTGATTACATGTAGTACTACTTCACTAGGGACATACAATTAAATTACGTATACCATTTGGATGTAAGCCAATGCTACTATGTTTATAGGAGAGAGCAAAAACACTTAAGCAGTGATCATCAGTGGCAAAGTGTGCAGAGTTCTAAAGCCAGCAAAAATAAATCAGTAAACAAGAGGTTGTTAGGCAAAAAGCTGGAGGAAAACCACGCCAAGTATTTCAGGTCCAACAGTAACATTTTGTGTTAGACACTTTTTCTAGTTGCAAGTTGAAATTCCCATCTAGACAGAACAAACTTTAAGGAAGTTTGAGCATGAGTGTGGGATGGGGCATCCGGACATATAGGGCCTCATTACGACTTTGGCAGTCTTAGGACTGCAATGTTGGCAGTGGCGGTCATACCGCCAACAGACTAGCGTAGAAGACTGCCAAATTATCCCCATGGTGCTATTCCCAACAGAATACAGCAAAAGCACCGCAGACACTGCTCTGTAGTCAGACTACATAGGATGACAGAAGGCACCTGCAAGGAGGCAGAGACCATGTTTCCGCTGGACAGATTATTATGCAGCACACCGCCAAGGTTTCCACCGCAGTCACACCACCATGGTAACCCAGGCGGAAATGAACTGCATAAAAGGAGACACTCAACTTCAGGAAGCCATGCTCATCCGGAGCTGTCATGGAACCAGAACTAGACATCATCCTGCTGCTTTTGCTCGCACAAAGACTTCTGAATCATTGCCGCCGACAGCAACCATAAGTACACAAACGTACCTGTAACTATTGTATATTGTCAATGTTTGTACACTGACACAATATACCATTGGGAAGGGATTGTGAGGGCAACAACCACACAGTACTACACACTGACATGCACACTCACATACAGCCACACCCGCACATACAAGGTACACACACTAAGGCCAACACACACACGTCAAAAACACACATGCATGGAAACACAGCGCAGGCCCAGTCATACACAATACCACACAACACCACAACATATTACAGCAACACCACAACTACACCATCTTCAATACATTGGCAAGCACTCACAATACACACTACTCAGAGGCACATCACATATGCAAACTTAACCTACCACCAACAGAGAATGAACACACAATCACACAACCATACAACTTACCAATCGACATACACATAACACACACCACATCATATCTATCATACCATGCATTAAACACACATATGCACACAGTCAAAACACACAAAGCCACACAACATAGCAACAAACACGTCAACACAAACACCACTCAATAGCATGACAACAAAATGTTTTGAACAGACACATGCCCATCACACAACACACACCCTATCACTGAGGGACAAAGACACTGCACACAACCTCACATACTGCCCAAACAATACAGCTAGCAAAAGCACCACTTACACAAAAACTGACACGCAACCAATATCAGCCAGGAACAACTCTACATGAGGAAAAGAAATGCATGATAAAGATGGAACCTCAAAATCAACAATAGGTTGGTAATTATTTTATATTAATATTTAAGTAATGTTAAAGTCAAAGGCCAGTCCATAGGCAAAAGTCTGTATGTGCACACAAAGCACATATGAGCGCCTCAAACTTGAATCCTGACTGTCAGTGGAGGGAGAGGGAGTGGTAGTTTGAGGTACTGGTGTGGATGCCTTGGGTGCATGTTTGTGGGAGGTATGCTTGTGGGTGCTTGGTGTCTGTTGGGTGGGTGAGTGAGAGCACTTATGTGTCTTGGAATAAGGGGGATGGAGGTGCTGGGGATGCTGTGGTAGGTGGGTGACTGTCTGTTGGGGTGCTGACTGCAGATATGGTGGATGTGCTGCATGTAGAAGTGTTAGTGGTTGTGGTGTCTGTGGGTTTGGTGACTGGGGTAGATGTCTGAGGGTCTGCTGTGGTGCTGTCTCTGCGTAGGATAGCTATAGTGGCTGGATCTGTGAATGTTGGTGTTATGTCTTTAGGTGTGCTGTTTTTGATGGTGGTGGTGGTGGTGGGGTGTCAGGGCAGGTTGTGACTGTTGCTGCGTGTGCATCTGAATGTTGCTTGTGTGCATGCCGCTGGTGTTTCTTGTGGAGCTTATTTTATGGCTGTCTGAGCTATCCTTGGGTGTTGAGGGGGATACATGCCTGTCTGTTTCTGTGTTATGGCTGGGTCTGGGAAGAGGGGTTTGGGATTGAGAAGAGGAACTCGGAGAGGGGACGGTAGGCAAAGGGTGACTAGCTGCCATCAGTGTGGAGGCCAGAGCCTGAAAGGATCTCTGTAGGCCAGTCAGTGCATAGTGAATGCCCTCCAGGAACACATTACTCTGTTGGTTTTGAGTTGCCAGTCCCCGGAGAGCATTCACAATGATCGACTGACCCACAGAGGTGGACCTTAGGAGGTCGATCGACTCCTCACTTAGGGCAGCAGGGCTAACAGGGGCTGGGGCAGAGGTGCCTGCGGCAAAGGAGATGCCCACCCTCTTGGGAAAGCAGGCAAGGCCAATTGGATCGGCAGCTACAGGGAGGGTGGTGGTAAAAAGGGGGGTGGTGGACAGAGATGGTGCTGGGGTGGTCCCAGATGGGTCCGCCGCCACCATGGAGTGTCCATTGGAGGAGGATTCTGAAGATGATGATGTGGATCCTTTCCCCCAGTGGCACTCCCCTTACCCTCCGGGCCATTGGGTCCCTCGGTGTCGGTGGTATCATGACTTGAGGCTACATGGCCAGCAGATTCCACTCTCGGCTGTGAGGTAGGGTCATCATATTCTTTTCAAACACTAACATCACACTGTACACATCAATCACATTACAACCACTTGTACTATAACCCTGGTAGAACCAGGTTCATGCAAACATCTTGTCACAACTAGATACCATCTACACCCCTCCATTGCAACAAAGTCATGCATCAGCTAAGCCACCTATCATACACCTACTATACCATCAAATCAGTAGAGCTATGACAATAACCATTTGTGACAACTTGACTTGCCGACATGATTCTGAGTCCCTATCCACAGCAACATAGTAAAACAACAACAAAGCCATAGATAATAGTGGTAACATTCATTTCAACATTTCACATACACAGAATCCACACATATTTACATTATTAGGTGACGCAATGTACCAGGAAAGGAACCTTATCATATGCCAAACACAAGACAGCATGTTGCATGCAAGCAAAAAACATTTCATGTGACAGAGTTCACAACCTTCACAAATGACATTTGCAAACAACAATTTTTGCCTTTTCATAAATTGGAGTATGATAGAGCCTAAACATGTCACTGACACATGTCCCAAAGGCCATGTAGGAAAGGATGATACATACTTTGTTGAGCTACTTATTTTAGTCATTCTCTACCTGTAAACAAAGTCATGTACACTTAAAGGGGCCTACTTACCACATTGTCACAGCTTAGTGCTTTTCACACCATACACTAACCTGGTAGAGGGATGTAAATGAGTCTAGGCAGTACTTAACCCCTTGTGGCTGCTGTGCTTCCCTCAAATGCCCATCCAACTCAGGGTAGACTACCGCCAATATGCAGTTCATTAGGGGGGTCAAGGTCCGAGGGGCACCCCTTCCTCCATGGGAGGACATCCCCAGCTGGACCTCTACGGTCTTCCGGCGCAACGTCGCAGGTCCTCCCACCGCTTCAGTTGGTTCTCCACCGATTGTGAACCCTCAGGGTCCCTACTTTCTTGGCGATGGCACACCAGATCCTATTTTTCTGATGGGCGTTGACCTGCATGGGTGACACAGACAAGAGGAGAAAGTCCTGTCCACATGTTCCATCCCAAAACAAGTAGGGTGAAAAACCAAGCTAGTGCAAGTAGCCAAACATACCCATCCTCACACTACAAAAAACCTTCACGTCACCACCTACAGTCAGGCCATGTGTGAAGTGGAGTCAGGCATATAATATGCATAACCAGTACCAGGGTTTGGCTGAAAACAAATGACCAGACCACAAGAATGTCCTTAAAATTGTATATTTCAACAACTATTTGTCACACCAACATTAATGTTTATGCTGTAATGAACATTTGTGGATCAGGGTGCATACATCACACACTACCTACTATGTATCAAGGGTAACAGTCTTACTATGCACATGTGCACATGTCCATCTACCCACACATGATGGCACAATCCTTCATTCCTGCTCATTTCATCTACATCATCATACACTCAACCTTTCACCCATTGGTATTACATTGAACTCGCCTGCTTCTCTGGTGCGCCATATAACTGATCATATAGTGGTAGGACCTCCTCCACAAGCTTGTCCAGCTCTTCTGGAGAGAAGGCAGAGGCCCTATTGCCTGCAGGATGTGGCATGATTGCTCCTAGAGGCAGTACGCAGCAGCTCAGGTCATGGAGGTCTTGCTGGCAGCAGTGTCAAGAGTTAAGTGAAGGATTGTGCAGAAGATAGCGGTCACGTCTGCCACATACAGGAGCATCACCACCGGCAGACGTCGCCATTAGCCCAAGTCCAAAAAAGGCAGCAATGTGTTCCAATGGCAATGTCCACTGCGGTTGTAACCGCCTACCGCCATGACGACATCCACCAGCTGAGTCAAGTCACTTCCTGAATTCCTGTGCAGTAGGTCAGGCAGTTTCCATTTTAAGGCTCATATATGTACAATGAAGTAATGAAATGTAAGTAATTTACTGACAACTCATATCCATGATAATGTGTTAAGTGCTGGCTTACTGTTTACAAGTAACAAAGTGCATGTAATTAGTAGAGGAAGTGAAATAAGGTATTTTGGGTTATGTACATGACACAGTGTTGTCACCATACTAATGACAATCTGAA
This sequence comes from Pleurodeles waltl, assembly GCF_031143425.1. Taxonomy (NCBI): domain Eukaryota; kingdom Metazoa; phylum Chordata; class Amphibia; order Caudata; family Salamandridae; genus Pleurodeles; species Pleurodeles waltl. Next base: position 523,240,666 of record NC_090437.1, on the reverse strand, counting down.
GATAGTATAGGTGCAACAGATATGTGTAACATGTCAACTGGTTTTATGTAACTTTTACTATCAGTGACATGTATGTCCATTTAGAGAACATGCAAGGGTTTAGGAGATTTGAATACAGTTCACTCTCATATTTTGCCTAGCTTTGTGCTGAATACCACATATTTACTGTTTCATGTGACATGATTTAGATATATGTGTGACATTGGTGTGATCATACTTATGATGTATTGATTGAGTCATTCACATACATTCTGGTGTTGTCCCCTGGTCTGAAGAGAGCAAGAAAACCTCCAGTGTACCTTCCAGTAGCACACCTGCAGATCATCAAGGAGCGACATGTAATCCAAATATATTGCCTGGATAGGCATAGAATTATGGAGCTCTGTCATCAGTTGGAGCCAGATCTGATGTCTGTCATTCACAATCCCAGTAGCATACCTCCCATCATTCAAGTCATGTCAGTGCAGCAATTCCTGGCCACTGGGTCCTTTCAGAATACAGTGACCCTAACTACAGGGATGTCTCAGCCTGGTTTTGAAGGCTGTACTGTCTGCATTGTTGAAACACCTGGACAGCTACATCAGATTTCCCCAACGTGAGGATTTGCCCCATGTGAAGATAGATTTCTATTGTTTGGTACACATTCCACATGTGGTTGGAACCATAAATGGCATCCATGTAGCCTTGGTTTCCCCAGGTGCTAATGATCAAGTATATAGGAACAGGAAAAACTTCCACTCCAGAAACATCCAAGTGGTCTGTTTAAATGACCTATACATTTCACAAGTTTGTGCAAGGTATCCATGATCAGTCCATGATTCCTTCATCATGCAGAACAGCAATATCCCACTGCTGATGACACGACAATACACAGAAGGGCCTAGCTGGTTGGTAAGACACATATGTCATGTATGTCTGTACCTGTACCCTTTTTCATGCTACTATATATGTGGACGTCCACGATTAAAGTTTGGATTGGTGTCATTATACCTTACAGGGGACTCTGGCTACCCAAACTATCCCTGGTTATTAACACCAGTGAGGTACTCAACCATGCCAGGGAAAGCCCGCTTCAATGAGGCCCACAGAAGCACAAGGCATGTCCTGGAGTAGACTTTTGGGCTCCTGAAGGTAGGATTTCGCAGCATAGGCAAGTTTGGAGGGGGGCTTTTATACTCACCCTACAAAGTAAGTCAGAAAATTGTTGCCTGCTGCATGGTCCACAATCTTGCCCTGAGTCATCAGATACCATTCATACCAGGAGAGGGGGAGCCAGCAGATCCTACGGGTGGAAATGCAGATTTGCCACGTGAGGATGAGCATGATGAGGATGAGGCTGGAGACATTAGGGAAGATGTCATCAATCAGTACTTCAAATGACTCAAGGTATGTGATATGATGTTACAATTGTGATTCCTTGAGGTATTGTTTAGGTTATGCATGCCATGTATTGTTTTATTTATCACCATCAGTGAGGTCTTAAGAGGCTCCAAAGCCCATTAGTCAGATATGCATGCAGATTGTTACTTGGAGTTGTGTACAGAATTGTTATGCATTGAGTCTATAGCTTTGTGAAGGCGCAATCCTAGTCACATTTGTAGTTACGCATTGACAATGTGATGAATGTGTTCCACTCTGGCCTATGCCTAATCTTTGTCAATCACAGATTTGCAGATTGGCTGTTTGGCTCATCCTTATTTGGCAATCTCAGACAGTGTCACAGGCAGATGGGATTTGCAGACTGGCATGAGAAGTGGACATGGTTTACACCAGTTACTGTTTAGCATGAGATTTGTGGTGTGTGTGTTCTATGCCTAGACGGTCAGTGGAATGGAAGTGTCCTTTTTCATAAACAGACCTGTTTGGTATTGCAGGTGGCTCAAATGGTGGCGTGTGTGTGTTCATTTGTGGCTAAGACATGTCATAATGTGGTATCCAGATCCTCAACCATCATTATGGTGTGTGTTGTATGTGTCCTAAACTTGTGCATAGCTGTCAGTGTGTTTCCTCAGTGCAGACCAATGTACATGTGTCTGAAGACTGACATAGGTGAGTGGCAAGCATACAGAATCCTGACCATGGTAATTGAAATGTTCCATTACAGGGGAGATTAGTACTGACCTCTCTCTGTTTCATGGGGTATGGTCATTTGGAAGGTAAGGTGATAAGGCTTTAGCTGATGATACATAGAACCAATCAGTCTGTCATCTGGGATGGGGGAAGACTGACATGTCCCTACCTTCTGTATTATGTGGGTTGGTAGTGAATCACACCCAAACTGAAACACTGAAGTACACAGAAGTACTTTGCTATGTGCTGATTGCCATTCTCCAAATAAATATGTGGAGATGTGCAATACAGGTGAAATGTGTTATGTATATGTTACAATCCCAATACAATATATATCCTGGTATCCAGTACATGTGTGATGACCATGAAAAAGGTTTTACATTGGAGAGGAACATTTTGCTACAATAGTTGTCATACGTGACAGTTGTATATGGCTGATACACCACACTTACACAGGATCTGTGGTTAAGTGGTATTTATTTGGGAGTGCACAGCACAACAAAATTCGTGATTTGAAACATAAATAACACAAAGTTGACAGTGAAGGGTTCAGTCATGGTGGATGAAATTATCAGGGTAGTTGCTACGCCATTTAGAAACACAAGTCTACTGTCCTTGCACCATAGGAACATGGAGTTAAGTTTCAGAACAGGGAACAGGGTGTATCAGTGACACACAAGGGAACCTATCTGGAGAGGTTTACTTCCTGGCTGTGGGTTTGGTCTTGGCATCTGCTTCTCCTGGATGTCTGGGTGGACAGCCACATTTGTGGGGGTTCTTCTCCTACAGAGGGTGGGGTTTGTGAGGCATTTGCTTCCCCTGGCAGGACCTCAATTCCACTAGCAGCCACAGATGTAGAAGGGCCTGATGTCTCATTGCCAGTGGAAGAGGCCTGATTTTGGGTGCCAAACCTACTCAGTGTAGTGTTCATGTCCCTCAGCACCCTAGCAATGGAAGCCAGAATGGCATTTTGGGCCTTCCCATGCTGCATAGGGTACTGGTGGTTGTTTCTCTGCAGCTGTTGAATCTCTGCCATCATGGTCAGTACCTTGCCCATCATGCCTTGGGAATTTTGGTAGGCTCCCAAGACTTGTGAGATGGTCTCCTGGTCAGTTATGTCCCTTGAAGCCCCAATCCTCAGGTCCACACTAACCCTCCCATGCACTCTACCCCCACTTACCTGTGCCCCTAGCCCGGTGTGCCCACTCCCACTGGTGGCAAGACCATCATTGTCAGGGGTGACATTAGGAGACTGAGGTACCTGTACTGGGGGACACACAATGGAAGTGACTGTCCTCTGGACACAGGTTTAGGAGTGAATGGGTGGCTGTTATGTAGTCGCAACAGGGCTGGGAGGAGTCATTGTGGGCAGGATGAGGCTGACAGTTGTTGACTGACCAGGTGTCTCTGATGGGCCAGCTTCATCTTCAGTGTCCAAACATCCAGGGGTGTTTTCCTCACTGGGGCCTTCATCCAGAGGGGTAATGTCAGTCTCTGGTGTCATCTCCATGGTGGGGATGGCAACGTTACCTGTAGGAGAAATGGAATACACAGTTGCTGTAAGTGATGCAAAAAGTGATGTATAAAATAGACAACTAAACATGGAATGTGAGAAGCCCACAGTGCATTTACATGATCCCCTGAAATGACAGTGACAGCTGCTACTAAATCTGGGTTAGTTCAATGTGGGACACAGTGATTTGCAATTGTATACAGCATGCTCTAAGCTCTTGGAGTATGTTGGGGCTTAGATTGCTGCTGACACCCTCATATCTTGTCTGAGTAAAGACATGACAATGTACATTTCTATCTTAGGAAGGTAGACAGCATCTTGCACACAATATAGGAGTTACAATTTGACCTGGGCATCTGTCTGGATGTACTGCAAGTGCATCCAGTTGGCCATTGAATGGTCCCCCCCGGTGAGTATATGACATTATTACGGAGCTTTTATTAGAGGCCAGTTTGGTATGGGATACAGCTGTGGCTGGGATTTGCTTGTAATGGTACTGTTAGTGGGCCTTGGCATAGCTGGCATTGCCATGAACTGTTAAATGGTGGACCATTCAGGATGGGTTACTTTGATTGTTAGTTTCACATGCAAGATATTTCAGATTTAGTGCACTGTTCTGGTTTTGTTAATGGTGGATCAGTAGCTTCTGGGAGTTGCAGTGCTGTCAGTTCCCAGTACTTCACATGCCCTTCCCAAACACTGTGGCCCAAGGTGAGTTTACTTGACATGTGGCATGGCAGAGAGGGGTATTTGGAGATTTGGACAGAGGGGTGGTGGATGGTTTGGTCATTGGGATGTGGAAAGGTGAGCATGCAAGACAGAACTGTTTGGTAACATGAATGTTGTTGTTACTTACCCAACTCCACTCCCCTAGGTATTCCTGTCAAGCCCTCAGGATGCTGGATGTCTAAGACCTTCTCCTCCCATGATGTTAACTGTAGATGCGGAGGTAGGGGTCCACTGCCTGTCTTGTGGATCGCCAGCTGGTGCCAGGATGCCATGCAACATACCTTCCCCCTGAGGCCGTTCCTCTCTTCCTAATGTCCTCCCCTGTGCGTGGGTAACTGCCCACAGCATTCTCCCTATCGACTACCCTTTGCCACAACTCCATTTTCCTTGCTATTGATGTTTGCTGGATCTATGATCTGAATAGATATGGCTCTACTCTGATAATTTCATCCACCATGACCCTCAACTCATCATCAGTGAAACGTGGATGTTTTTGTGGGGAGATGGTAGTGGTGGTAAAGACGGTGAGGTGGTGCAAAAGGGATGAAAAAATGTTAATGATGAGGTGTAGGAGCTGTGATGTGAGTGGATGACAGTTGTTGTGTATTGTGTGGGGTGAAAAATTGTGTATTGTGTATGTTGTGCAAGTGTGGGATGAGTGCTGAGTGAAATGTGTAGGGGTTGCTATTGTTTGTTTAGCTAGTTCTTATTATTTTTTGCTAATTTGTGGCTGTGAGTGGCATTCGGGTTGCAAAGGATTGTGGGTTGTCTAGGGGTGTGTTTTATAGTGCAGTATGTAGGTGTATCGGGTGTGTGAATATGTGTCAGGTATGGGGTGTTCAAGTTATCCAATGTGGTGTAGTGTTCTGACTGATGCAAGTTCAGACCACCGCGTTTCCCACTGCCATTGTTTTTCCGGCATAGAAGAACTACTCTTGTGATTTGTGGATCGTAATTTGATCAGATGATTTCTGTGGGGCTGGCCGTGCTGGTGGTCGATCCACGTTTGCCAGTGTCCTGGCGGTTTGGGGAAATTGGCTCTTTTTGTGTAGTTTGAGCTGTGTCTCTCTTAATACGGCGGTCAGATGACCACTAACATGGCGGTCTTTTAACAGCCACCACCACAGTGGTCTTACCGTCAGACCCCCAAAGTCGTAAGGAGGCCCATAGTCTACCCCTCTACCCATGTGTGCTCATCACCCTTGAGCCACTCCAAATGTTGCCCACACCTCTCTTTCCCCCATGTTGTCAAGCAGAAGATGACCCAAGCTGGGATCCAACTCCACTGTGCCTCACACCAATATAGATTACATACTTTGTTGGCATAACATATACAAACACCATTTAAAAAAAAAATGAAGGGAGGAAACAGAGATTTAGTATATTCAAATTAAATGTTACTTCCCCGTTTTCACAGTTTTTCTTTGGTAAACAGTGGAACATTCACATTTTCAGAACACATGGCTAACAAGAGGGAACTAAGGAGGTTGCCTTCACTTGCATGGTTTACATTTGTTGCAACAAGCATGACCACCTCCCTGAGAGCACTCACTATTTTATTCTTTCCATTCTTGGCTGTTACTGATTCTCCTGCCCTCTGCCACTATTTACAGCAAGCAGAATTCACCAGCCCTTCCTCTCCCTTATGTTGCAGTAAGCCAGACTGTGTCTCACCAGAACAGCTTATGTGTGCTGTAACCTTGAAATCATAACCAGCCCCTTCCCATAATATAGTCCAGGAGACATATTTACTGTTGTAACTCGAGTTCTGAAATAGTTTGGTAAAAGTAAAACAGTTTCCAAAGTATTATGAAAAAAAGGTTGGATGGTTATAATTTTAAATTACTGAGAACTACAGCTATGCATCCCATTCCAATCTGGGGACATCAGTCCACATTAAACAAAGTGGATTGAACTGTCCCAAACATCAGCACAACAGCACATGAGCTCATGGTGGGAGCATGGAAATTTGAGCACCTACTAGTTCCATTCAGACTACCAGGGAGTGAATCCAAAATGCAAAGTGCTGAACATATTGAAGATTAAATAAGGAGGACCTTAGGAATCAACAATGATTATGGTAATGGAAAGAATGGAAGAAGACACTGGGAGGAGATACAAAATAAAAACACTATATATTCTGATATTGTCAGACTCAGTGACTGTGTGCATAATGTGGCATAATGAAACCTAAAAATGCATTATAGAGACAGAAGTAAGCTATTGAAGCTAAAAACTACGTCAAGTGGAATTGTATGCAAAAACAACAAGGTGATGGATGGAGTACTTGAATTAATCTCAGCCACTAGCAACCACTCAGGGCTGCATCCCCATCCATAATTTATTTTCCACCATGCCACCTCGGTTTGGACTCAGCCATATGCAAATCAGTCTTGATCCAGTTCCTTATGGGAACAGTCCAGCCCGAATAGCCAGGGTAGGTGCTCCCTGAACAGAAACACAAACAACCCTGGACCGACTTTGCCTTGTTATGGGTTCTTCATCCAGGTATAGCTTGGTTCCAGGTGTACAGTGAGTCTGGGACTGACGTCTGGGCATACCTGGTGCACTTAGAGTGGCAAATGCAAAAACATCATGGTGATGAATGGAATGATTGAATTAATCTCAGCCACTGGCGATCGCTCGGGCCGCATCCCAATTCATCATTTGTTGCCCATCATGTCACCTCAGTTTGGACCCAGCCATATGCAACTCAGTCTTGCCCCTGTACCTAATTGGAACAGTACAGTCCAAACCACCAGCCTAGGTCCTTCCTGAACTGGATTACAAGCAATCCAGTACCTGTTTCCAGCCAGGTATAGCTCGATTCCAGTGGCACAGTGAGTATGGGACCAACGCCTGTTCACCCATTTTTGTTTTTTATAGTGGGCAATCAATTGTATATTCCGAGTCTTAATACTACTCTTTTGTGATATTTCAAGACTTAAAAATACTGCAGTTCATCACATTGTGAAAATCTTTCCGATGGTTACACATGGGAAAGGACCTAGGGCCACATGTAGCAAATACGATATTGCGACTTGGAAATTGCGAGTGTGTCCGAGTCGCAATTTCCGAGTCGCAATATCGGATGCAGAACGGTGTCTCAGACACCGCCTGCGACTCGCTATGGGATCGCAAAGACCCACCTCATCAATATTAATGAGGTGGGTCGCATTTTGCGACCCCATAGCGAGTCCCTGCATTCACAGGGATGGTGGCCTGCTGAAGTCAGCAGACCTCCATGTCTGTGACTGCTTTTTAAATAAAGCAGTTTTTTTTTTTCATTTTGCAGCCCGTTTTCCTTAAAGGAAAACGAGTTGCAAAATGAAAAAACTTCCGAAACCATTTGGTTTCGTTTTTTCAGAGTAGGAAGTGGTCCATAGGACCACTGCCTGCTCTGAAAAAATATTTTTGTCGACATTCACAAAGGGGAAGGGGTCCCTTGGGGACCCCTTCCCTTTTGCAAATGAGTTACCACCAGTGTGACACTGGTGGTAACTGCGAGTTGCTTTGCGACCGCATTCTCAGTCACAAAGCAATTCTGAATTGCGATGCGAGTCGCAAATAGGAAGGGAACACCCCTTCCTATTTGCGAGTCGCATTCACAAATTGCGAGTCGGTACCGACTCGCAATTTGTGAATGAGCATTGCGCTAGGCTGTTTGCATGGCGCAAACTGCGATTTTCTCAGTTTGCACCATGCAAACGGCTTCCTACATCTGGCCCCTAATTCCTTTCTTAAATACGGTATTTGATTATAATTCTGGGTTCGCAATTTAATATTTAATGTAATGTAAATGCTCAAACTTCCTTCCTTACACTCCAAGAAACAAATGGGTTTCTCATGAGAAAAGAAATGTTATTACCAATCCACATTATTGAAACTACGACTTCTCTATCTGCTGAGAGAGGGGGTGTTTTTATTGTGTAACAGATATCCAATTAAAAGTTGAGCTCTCTGGCAACCAGTGATGCATTTAAATTGATACTATAATGAAAAGATTCAGATGCCATTTTTATTAATTAGGGCAATTTATGTTGATTTTAAAAAAGAAGCAAACTTCGGTTTAGTGAATATCGAGTTCATTCAAGGCTACTAATCTTTACTTTATGGCTAATTATTGTGTACAAATCATACGTGAAAATTAATTTATTCTGTTTTCTTACTGCTTATGAGAGCTCTTCTCTGCTGATGTACTTCGATGTACTTTGTGATAACACTCATAAGCCCTTTAAAATCAAGCATTAAAAAACAATCGCTCTATTATAATGCATCACATGCATATCAGGGAGCAATGGACGAGGAACGTGGTTGGCAAATGAAAGCGCTCCACATGGTGTCGATCTAAAATAACACATTTTATTTCGATAAGGGGTTTAGTGGATAACAGTCTGTGGCTTGCCTATAAAGTGTTAAAGTAAACACTGCACAATTCAATGCCCCCTTACAGATAAAGATTAGAGGTACAAAGTGCGACTTTGCAATGTCAGCGAAACATATCAAAACGGGAGCACTTATTCAAAACATAGTGGGTACCTGGCTTTGGTTTACTCGCCGAAACAAGCGTTGCTAAAGCCAATAGGTTAGGTGTCGTCCACCAGACTTTTAGCAATTCTTGTTTTGTTTTGCCATGGCCTTTTCAAAAGTTTATTGTTTGTGAAGCTACCGGGAGTTTGTCCATCTAAAAAATAAAATTTGACCAAAGGCAAAACATTTTTTTGAGCCGCAAAAAGCACGCATTACTATGATACTCCCTGGCACTGAAGGGAACTACTTTGTGTGTGAATGTGCTCCTTGTGAAAGTGTAACTCATAGTTTAGTCAGCCAATTGCTGAAGGTGGGTGGGTCGTTGCCCCTTGATGCATGCTCAAGAAGGTTGGAGACAAATATGAATAACACAATAACACAACTACAGAGAACTGGATGAAGTGTTGCTGAAAATCCCTACAAGTAACAATGTCAATACACATAGGCCCATATTTATACTTTTTGATGCAAAACTGCGCCGGCGCAGTTTTGCATCAAAAATATTACCGCCGGCTAACGCCATTTTGGTGCGCCATGCGGGTGTCATATTTATACTTTGACACACGGCGGCGCAAACAACAGATGGGAGTCATTATTTTTGACGCACACCGCGGTGTCAAGTCGTAAAGGAAAACGACGTTAACGCGGCAGAAATGACTGTGGGTCGATTTATGACACCGCAAACCGGATATGCGCCGTATTGCGTCAAAAAAACCAGCGAACACAGCCATTTCAACAGAGGAGAGCCAAAATTGATCCCAGATGCCACTACAGACCCCAGGAAGATGACAGCAGACCAGGAACTAGCCAGGAGGACCCACACAAGAACCAGGACACATTTAAGAAGAAAAGAAAGTGTCGCTTTAGTGTCACAAGGAGGAGCACAGAACAAGCAGCCATCGCAGAGGAACCACCCACCACTCAAATTGTAAGACCTGTCAGCTCCAATACAGCTGAGGACTCAGACGACACTGGCACCAGCTTTGAGAGAACTGTAGTTGGAGTACAGAGGGAGCTGGCCAAGGAGGTGCGGGTGGGGATGCAAAATATGGCAGCCAGCCTTGAGGGGATGCGTTTGTGCATGATGTCATCTGCAGATCAGGCAGCAGCTATGCAAGCCCTAACATCTATCTTGCAGGAACTGCAGAAAACCCAGAAGGAAATCAGCACAGCTGTAATACAGTTGACCCAACACCTACAACAGCAATCCTGTCAACGCGTGCATGAATGCAACATTGAACCCCTCAGAGCCGACCTGGCTGCCTACCATCGTGATGTGGCTGCTATTCTCCTTGCTGCAGTACTGCCCTTAAGACCTTCACAGGGAGCAGCGACCGGGATGTCTGACTCCACGTCTTCTAACACTGAGGTGCGTGTTGCCCCTTCACAACCAACAACAACAGGGACAAAGCAGGCAACACACATCAGAAGAAGAAGACATGGAACAGATCACATTCACAAGGAAAATGACCCGGAAGCACTAGTCCCTGCCACATGGACAACTATTACCAAGGCCCTGCGCTTTGTAACTTGCCAGTCTTGAAACAACTGTACTCAAGCACTGTTCTGCAAACCACTGTATATCTTGTCACCCAGCCCAGTGATTGACTCTCTCCTACTCATTGGCTAAGTCTGTCCCTCTGCACTGTCTGAAACAGCAACCCCAGCATGACAAAAGCATTTTGGTAAACCCTTGTGTTGGATCACAATGTAAGATGTCACTATAATGGACTCACAATCATGGACAATGTACAGATAGCACTACAGCACTTTTCAATAAATAGCACTTACACAACAAATCTGTCTCTGGGTAATGTGACATATCAACTGTGCAGTAGATAACTGAAATGTGCCTACTGTCAAATTACGTAGCTTGTCAATACAACTGTCCTGATAATATGTAGTCAGAGAAATCTGCACAGTGCCCATGATTGCAGCATACTCTGCCCATCCTGAGGGACAAATCTCATGAAGTGAGAAACCATAACCATCATGCTGTGTTGGACAGAAGAATGCTTCCTCAGGGGATAACTAAGTCATCAAATAGTGTTAGCAAAATGTTGTCACCATGCAAAAATAACACAATAAACATGCCACAATAATCTAAGTAAACACTACAAAAACTTCACAAAGGAAGGTGTCTGAGTTAACATACAAATAGGTAATCATGCCGAACTGTGTCACAAATGATATATGAGGGTCATGAAGACAAGAATACAAGATTGCCAATGAGAACTCATCTTATAAGGGTGTGCATGATCATCACACTGCAGTCAGACCTAAAACTGTTTCCCCAATATCAAGTCTGGAAGCACTGTTAGTGACTTTGAAAACACACTTATCAACAGAAACACATTGGGATCCATATTAACTATGATTGGTGGTTGCAACAAAGGGTCGACACTTTGCAAGGTAGCTCTGGGCTAGCTGCCAATCGTACAGCTCAGTTGGGATTTGTTTGTAGCATAGGACACAGATGTTATAGTACCAAATTGATGTACACTGAATCCAAACCCACGATCAAGTACCATTCAACATATACTATTAAGGGGTAACAAATATTTATTAAATGCTAACCATAGATGAGGAAACTGAAGGAAAAATCTTACCTACCCTAATCTACCCTGACTACTCATTTCCCACAACTGTCCCTAACTAACCTAAGCTACACTTACTTATCACATGTAACGAAACGTTCTAAACATCTACCCCCCACCCCCTTATGAGACGGGACACATGGAGGACAACACATACTAACCCAAACACATACTATACTATCTTAAACAAATATATATATATATTTTTTTTTTGGGGGGGGGGTATTTTTTTTTTTTTTTTACCCACAAGAACCCCAACATAGCCCCTCCACCCACCCACCCACACATGTAATAAGTAAAAAAAGAAACAAGCAGGCCCCCCCACCCCACACCCACTAACACTAACTAAACTAACAGCCTATACTAACCTAACACTAAGCCCCCTAAGCCCACTAACTATAAGAACAAGGAAAGAGGAGGGAGGGGAGGGAATCATGTCCATCAAATAAAGTGTCTAGAGGTTGGCCCTCCGGAGGGTTCTCTTAATATCCTTGACCCGCTGTTTAGTGTGCCGCACGTCCCGGCTCAGGTGGCTCAACTTGCGCAGCACTTTGTCCATCTTATGTTCCATTCTGTTGAAGGCTGCAGGGTCAACAGATGGAGCAGTGGCAGTCTGGGTACCGGTGGAGGAGGTCTGTGTGGGCTGTCCGGCACCGGTGGCAATGCTGGGGCCAGGAAGTCCTGCAGATGTTGGACCAAAAGTGGCAGCTGTGGGTGGGGCCACCTGGCTCTGATTGGTGGTTGTGCTTGTGGTGGCTGTGGTGGGCAAAGTAGGCCCACCCTGTGGGAAGGCTTGCCATGCCCCGGAGGCCCATTCATGGTGATATCGCCGGCCCATACTCCGGAACCCCGACTCAACCAGCAGGATGTGCTGGTATCGCATGGCCCGGCGCTGAAATTCACGGACCTGGTCTGGAGTCATGTTAGCAGCTGTGAAGACAAATGCAGATATGCTGCATTAGTAACCGCATTGTGTAAAACGGCACAGCAAGTTAATCAGACATTACATCTACTGTACTTGTAACAGCTCATATCACAATACAGAGCATTGAATGTCCCTGAGGACGTATATGGCAGGCCAGACTACAAAGGTCACATCACACAAAGCACATCCATAACCTACAAGATGGGTAATAACTGGATTTGACTTGCAATCTGAGTTCTGACAGTTATCATCTAAGAATCATGCTGCAAATCCTCCGCCAAGAGCTGGGCTACAAATGTCAGTGTACGGAAAGCAAAACTAAAGCCACATGGTCTGCAAGTTGTAACTGGACTTGCCAGTATAGTACCAAGTGCCAAACCTGAGTGTGTATACTAGTATGCAACCAAACCGTCACTTATTCACATGTATGTGTAACATACTGGTAGCATCAGTACTAGGTACCCCATTCACAAACCCATGGCCGTGTTTGAGGGGGGCGGTGGATACACAACTATAATTTGCCAACAACATGTACACCAAGGAGTATATAGGAAACTCCACACATGTTTGTCTCTATAGACACACCACAGGTAAGGTCTATCTACAATTAGGAGTCAGCAAACCCTAGAGCACTCATAGGTTCAGACATGTCAGAAAATGCAGAACTTAGTACACAACATATACTTTCAGTGAGGCCTGACTTACATCAGACACAGAGTTGCTAGAACAACCAAGATCATAAATTGCATGCACACCTAGTCCATTGCACTCAGGTTCCACAGACTTGATGCACTACATGTGGAAGTACATGCTGCTAGGAGGTCCTACCTACTGTTTAAAAATTACGTAGGTAAATAGGGAAGCAGATGTCTATTGGAAAGCTATTTGCTGTACCAATCTTAGAGAATGTGGGTCTGACAGGCTGACTAAATTGGGGCTGACTTCCATTGCGACTCTTGGTGATACAAGTGTCATACACATGACTATCCCCTGTACTCACAGTGGGGCCTACAGGGATGTCCTACAATCCCTACATGATACCATTGGATACGCATTGGCCAACTCAAAACATGTGAGAACTGCATTCCCACTCATGGAACAAGTGAAAAGCTTGCCCAACGCATCACACCTTGCTATGCGTCCAACTCACACAAGTCCATAACCAGCAAACACAACACATAACAGACATATCAACACTTACTGGAGTGGTTGGGGTCCTCAAATGTCGCAACCTCTCCCACAGTGTAGGGTGCCGGTCCACCTGTAAGGTATGGAAGGAAGAAATGTGCTCAAAATCTGTGCACAGTGCAACAATTTCATAATCATTTACAACGTGTAGGCTTAATAATGAAATGGCAGCCATTCAGACATGATGGTACTGGATCTGATATATCACGGCCAACTTGTACATAGCATGGGTCTCCTGTGACAGTTACACACATATCTGCACACATACATTGGCCCTAACTATCCTGTGGTTGCAAACATGCTCCATAATTGGTGAGCACTAAGAAATATGGAGTGTAATCGTCTCATCATGTGCATCCAAGAGAGACATCCAAAGCCTGGTTACTTGACGACTGCATTACCAGTCAAACATGCCTTGTGGCCATGAAACATTTATTGCACATAGGCCCAATGTACAGAGGGAGGGGCAGGGACTTTTGTAAGCCATCCTGTTGTTACAGAATAGTCAATTGATGTGGCCCAGCTATAGTGATTTGCACCAACTATGGAGATGTGAAGCCATGTGCATACACTTGGACTGCCATCCATATTTGGATTGTGGCTCAACTAATTCCAACAAACATCTCAAGATGTTAGCTGAGGGCACCTTACACCTTTTCACGATGTTTTCAAATCAAGAACTGACATGTATCCAAAAGGATCAAGGAACACAATAATCCCACACATTCATAGTACTTCTGTGAATGCTTTCCTTCCACACTCACCAGACTCACAGGAGACATATGTCTGAGCCACTTTGCTGTTATCAATTTACGTGAAGGCAGCACTCATTTTCTGCATAATGTAGTGATTCTAAAGTCAGTCTAGCAATTGCGTCAACATAGTTGGCCTAAATGTTGGTACATCTGTACTTCTCTGTCAATGGAATTTCTTTCATGGAAAAGTAATCTGTAAGTTTGCTGAGCATGTGCTAACCGACAGCTAGCAATTGTGATCCTTGCCATGGTGCATCAATGATCCCCTTATATTTCCCCAGCATTACACACAGTCAGCAAGTTAGCTGGCAGACATTGCACTCATCCCCTGATGTCACTACAGAACATTTAATTGTGCACATGAACATAAGTCATACTCACCAACAGTGCCACCAATCATGATTCCCAGGTGGTCCAAGAGATCCTGCTCCCTGGTGATGAGGTCAGCCCACCGGTGCTTCAGCTGGTGGTCACTCCTCTGGCTGGCATACACACGCTGCAGGTGATGCAGCACCTTTCCCCACTGGATTCTGCGCGCCTCTGTCGGATACCCCTGTATCACCCTGCCCCCTGCCTGGATCATGAGCGGCAAGAAATGCGCCACCAGCCAGATGAAGCCCCCCAATTCCTCTTCCCCCATCCTGCCAAGACGTGGCCTACCAGACATACTTATAAGTGACGATAAGAAATAGGGGTAAAAGAAATAGAAAGGGGAAAAGGGTGAAAGGGTGAAAGTAAGGGTACAAAGACAGAAAAAAAGTAAACCTAAACACTAAAAGAGCCCAACTATCCCCAAACTAACACTACCCACAACAGACTCCCACAAACAAGAAAAACACAAGATAAATGGACACATGTAGGCAAAACACAGTACTACAGTATACACAAACAATATTTATTTCACAAAAGGACTTTACAGATAGCACACAGGACAAAAACAGCACAAAATCTCAGGACAACACTCTCTACCCAGCCTCACAGTCTAGAAGGATCATAGACTGCAAAGTGAAAGTACACCCACTGTACATGATCTGTAAACAGGATATCCTATTACATCACTTCCTGTATGAAAAGTCCCGCCTTTTTTGCGTTATGCGTCATTTTTTGTTTACCAAAACTGTATTTGCGTCATTTTTTTTGACGCACAGACGTGAATGTGAACCCGCATCCACATAATGATACATGGACTGTACAAATATGTGGATGCAGGCTAAATTTCACTCCTGTGCGTCAAAAAATATGACGCAAATACAGTTTTGGTAAACAAAAAATGACGCACACCGCTAGGGACGTCAAAATTACAGTGCATTAACTGGTTTGGGGCCTTTTTACTTGTTTTTGGGTTATTTTACATTTTAAACACATCAGAGATTGGCTAATTGAAGACAATATGATGTTGATGGTGTATGTTCACAAGTGTGAAATCATACTGCAGCGGAACATCATCCACTACACCCTTCACAGTATTTTTACAGTTGGCTGACGCAATAGATGGTCATAAGTGTGGCCTACATATATGTGTTGCACAAATTGTGCATGTTTGGCATAAGGAGAGGATAGCAATGTGACGCACATATGTACAATACCTCAATGCCTTTGGCTCAAAGTGTGTGCTTTGACAACTAATGTGTTGGTTGACCAAGTGTGTGTGTATCACATGAAGCATAATTGTACATATGGTTGTATGAATGTGACGTCCATGTGTCCAATCCTTAGATGCAAGTCAAATTGAAAATGAGCAAGGGCATGTGTTAGTCATACATGTAACAACACCCGTAAAGTGTAATTCCAAGTTTTAGGGTCACGTAGACACCACATGTGACATAGCATGCACCAGATGGATGGCAGACGCTTGTTCATGTCAATGGTCCACATTTTCTACATCCTATGTACTAGAGTATTGGTAAGAGCTTCCTAGGCACTAGTTGGTGAATCCCACAGTGAGTCATACACATGCATTGAGGAAATGGGTACCATGTTGTTTGCACAGACAGACAAGGGTGAATCTCATATGTATGATGACACCACAGTTGAGGCCATAGAAGTGAGCCCCAACTATCAAGTGGTTGTGATGGACCAGCATACAAGACAGCACGTGTCCACATATTTCCAGTGATCAATTGCACATAGGTGCCTTGTTCATGTGTGTGGTCCAATGATGATCCTGTAGATTGTTTGGGGTGTAATTTGTCACAGTTCGGTCCAGGACTCATCATGAGTCAGTGGCAGCTATTCCTGTAACTACTGAGTATCCTTGGTTGATCAATGTGAGTAAAGTAGATGTGGACATGTGAACCAACATTTGGATGGTCCCACCCTGTCACTAAAGACGTGTAATGGGACAGTCAACAGGACAACCTTGGTGGGCTGAGTGAGATAATGTCTCAGGTGTCATGTTCCAGCAGGTGTCATTACAACATTTGCACACAGGTTGGCCTCTGCACTTCCCACTGCATCTGGGAACATCATAGCCTCTGTGCTGATTATTCTCGCAGCTATTCACCACACACGGCCCATCACTATGTTGTGCGCACTGTGATGCTGTGTGTGAACTGTCATGGTCCTGAACTTTGTGTATTATTCATGGACATTATCAGAGGTTGCTGGTTGTGCTTAAAGCCCCGTACCCAATCCCTGCCTACGACCCTGGGACACTGTCACACTTTGTCATTCATGCATAAATGCAACCCAGACAAGGGATGGGCCATGAATTTTGCTTTTCCAAGAGGATGTAATTCAAATGGTACAGTTAAAAGGCAGATGATGCTATTCAATGTATTTGGGTATGCATGGAAGAAGCCCATGCCCAATGCCTCCTCTGGCTCCACCTCCCGGCCGTGCGTCATTTTTGCCCGAAAGCATAAATACGATGCACGGCCCTTTAAGCCATTTTTTGGACGGGAATGCCTACCTTGCATATAATTAACGCAAGGCGGGTTGCCGCATCCAAAAAATGACGCACACGGCGGAATTTTGTCATCCGCGGGCTCGGTCGTCAAAGTTTAAATACGGGGCAATGTTTGCACTGATTGTGCGTCAAAATGTTTGACGCACAATCGGCGCAGACGGAGTATAAATATGCCCCATAGTATTCGTAAATTCGAAAGGTCTTGGCTAACACAGATGTAAAAAAGCCAAATTTATGCCATTGTCTGCCAGCCTCCTATGTTTGAGAAAGAAAGAAAGTAAGAGAGAAAGCAAGAAAGAAAGAAAGTGTTGCAAGTGCTGCAAACTAAACACAATACAGGCTGGTTTCCTTCCTGGGCAGAATTTATTAAAGATTAAATTGATTCCAGAATGCACCTCTTCTGAAGAATTGTCCACTCATGAATTCAAATGTAAAATATTTAAGCGTCTGATAACTTATGACAGAATAATTTCAAATTGTCACAATTTGTCATCCTGTGAAATTCCATTAGTAGTTTACTTTTTACGTGAGAAAGTCAGATAAATAACAGACTTTCCCAAAAACAATTACAACAGCCTTGGCAGAAAATAGGAGCTGATAAAATGTGGAATGTGACTTGTGCTGGTATAAAGGTCCTTGCTGTCACATCAGTCTCTAAAAAGAAAGGCAACATCAAAGTAATAAATTAAACAAAAACCTTGACACAGAAGGGAACTAGCTTGTGTGCGGATGTGCTCTTTGTGAATGAGCTAAAATTCAGTCCCTCAAAGTGAAGATCTAGTGGCTGGATTTGGTTGACCTCCACCTAACGCTGTATGGTGTAGTGGACAGAAGCACAATCGAATGACACACCAACAGACCAATGGATAAAGAAAGATGGCTGAAAGCTCATTTAAATATGCATATTGTAAAAGTATATATTTTTTTAATCAAAAGGTCTTTCTAACGCCAGACCTAAAAGAAATTCCACTTTGGTGTGTATTCAAGCAAGTCCTCCATAATGCTGTTGTGTGACATAACTCTATTATATACCACATTATGCCTTATTAGTGGCCAAACAGTAAATGAATGAATGCATGTATGAATGAAAAAATGAACAATATTAGCTCAGTGCCATGAATTTAATCAGCTCTGATACATATTGGCTGGAGGAATAGTTACACAAAAAAGTGGATTGAAAACAGAAAAAAATGGATTTGCAGGATATACCACCAGGAACCATAGAAGTCCAGAATAGAAATTCCACAAAGGAGTAGATGCTATTTATCACACCTAATAAGTTCCAACTTCGGGTTCAGAAATTATTGCGTGTGAGCAATAGGATTTATTCTGAGGTTTTGTTAAACAATATGAGGATTTTCGTGCATTCAGTACCAGGATCAACATGTCTTTCTGTTAGACCTGCCATCCTTGGCATGGTTTTCCCTGTCTTTTTACCTCTGCTTCCCGCATCTTTGACTGTGTGCTTGACTTTATTTTTGCTGGTTTTGGTACTCTGGGCACTTTACCACTGCTGACCAGTGCTAAAGTGCAAGTGCTCTCTGTGTAAATTGTAACTCTAATTGGCTTTTCCATGTTTGGCATATTTGATTTACTAGTAGGTCCCTCGTAGAGTGAATTGGAGGTGCCAAGGGCCTGTAAATCAAATGCTACTAGTGGGTCTGAAGCAATGATTGTGCCACTCACATGAGTAGCCCTGTAATATTGGCTCAGACCTGCCACTGCAGTGTCTGTGTGTGCAGTTTTGGACTGCCAGTTCAACCTGACAAGTGTACCCTCTGGCCAGGCCCAAACCTTCCCTTTACATGTAAGGCACCCCTAAGGAAGTCCTAGGTAGCCCCATGGGCAGGGTACAGTGTATTTAAAAGGTAGGACATGTACTGTTGTGTTTTACATGTCCTGATAGTGAAATACTACCAAATTCGGCTTTTACTGGTGCAAGGCCTATCTCTCTCATAGGTTACCATGGGGGCTGCCTTTAAATATCTCTAAAATGCTGTTTCCCATTGGGAGTAGATAGAGATATGGGGTTTGGGGGTCTCTGAAGTCATAAATTTATAAATACATACTTTGGTAGAGTTGGTTTTTAGATTGTCAGTTTGAAAAAGCCACTTTTAGAAAGTGGGCATTTGCTTGCTTAACCATTCTGTGCCTCTGCCTGCCTGTGGAATCCATGTCTGGGTCAGACTGATAGTTGGGCTGTTTGTGAATTTCCTCTAGGCAGTGAAACAAAGGGAGCTAAGAAGAATCCAGCATACCCTGATGAGTTTCCTGGGCTAGAGTGGGGAGGGAGGAGCTGACACTTGCACCTGAAAGGGCTGTACCTGTCCTTACACAATGTAGTCTCTGACCCCCTGGTGTGTGTCTGGGGCCAGGGCTGGGCAAGGCAGGATCTTCTGAACAATAGACTTTCCTTTAAAGATTGCCCACTTCACATTCAGAAATTAGTATAAGTAGCGGACCCATAACCCCAGACTTTTAGATTACGTCTGGACTAAGAGGGACCTCTGGCAAGGAGAAGAGATGAAGAGATGGAGGAGGAGTACTGCCCTGTTGCCTGTGAGTGTGCCTTGCTGCAGTTGATGCTTCTACCTTAGAAAAGAAAGAGACTGGACTTTGCTGTCTTTTCTTGCTTGTGACGTGTCTCCAAGGGCTTGGACTGAGCTTGCCCCCTGTTTTCCTCTTCCTCTGACTTCCTCTGACTTCCTCTCATAGCACCTGGACTCTCTGCTGAAAGTCCTACCCTGCCAAGTGGTGCACTATCCAGTCCCTAGGCCCTTGAAAGGATAAGCTGCTGGAACCAAGACTGAAATCCACGCATCAGAGCTGAGTGGGAGAAAAATTGACGCAGCACACGCCTAATAGCTGGAAAATCTACGCAACACCCACTTGTGGCTGCCAAAATCTACATATCACCCACACAGCATGGCTCTTCACCATTGTGCATCAGGATTTTGCATGCATCATTGCTGGGCTTCAAGAACATTGTGAACCTGCAGAGACACGAGGTTGCCTGTCCGGAAATCAACACATCGCTCTTCTGTGGGAGAGAGAAACAAGGCATCGCCTACGCGACCGGAGAAGAATCAACACAGCCTCACTTGCCAGTCAGGAATTGATGTATAGCTTACTTTACCGAAGCACACTCGCCCGCACAGCTTTATTTTTGACGCATACCAGGTACTTTGTGAAAAAACAATGCATCCATTGATTTCCATAGATTAAGACCCTTTTTAATTTAAAAAAAAAAATCACATCTTTCCTTGTGTAAGATCAGGACATGTAAAGCACACCAGTACATGTCCTACCTTTTAAATACACTGCACACTGTCAAGGGGCTGTCTTACGCCTACTTTAGGGTGGTTTACATGTAGTAAAAGGGACAGTGTGGGCCTGGAAAGTGCATCGACTGGATATAGGAGTTTAAAACTGAACACACAGGCACTGAAATAGCAGATTGCAGGGCTACTCATGTGAGTGGCATAATCAGTGCTGCTGGCCCACTAGTAGTATTTGATTTGCAGGCCTTGGGTATACCTGTTGGACTATAATAGGGACTTACTTGTAAATCAAAAATGCCAATCATGGAGAAACCAATTACCAACACAATTTAGACAGAGAGCATATGCACTTCAGCACTGGTTAGCAGTGGTAAAGTGCCCACAGTTCTAAAGCTAACAAAAACTAAATGCAGCACACAGTTAAAAACAGGAGGTCAGAGACGCAAAGGCCGGGGAAATCACACCATCCGATGCCAGGTCTTACAATATTTGTTCTGTGCATTCCATATTGCTCACCTGTGTTCTTGGTGTGCCATCCCCTGCAGTTGTGCTTGTGGTAGCATGATCTATGGTAATGATATGTAGCATAGCATGTGTTTCCACACACCTGTTGTGTGTCACTGAGTCATATGGCTGTGTATCACTTCATTGTATAGGCACCAGGACTATGAGTTGATGCCAAATGCACTCTCAGCAACACCCCTTGTCCTGTGATGTGCTGGTCTGGCAAGCAGTTGTGGGATTTAAGTAGGGAGAAAAATATCCAGAAATGCATACCAAATGCAATGTCACCCAGAGCTAATTTATTGATTGGTAATGTTTGAATCCTATGAGTGACATCTATTGTCTCCATAAAGGTTCCCTACTGACAAATGAATCATCACTGAGCTAAGCGTTGGCAAGATGCCTATGTCTGATAATGTTTTGAAACATGCACCCCTGGGATTCTTCATACGCTACTTCTGGAATTATAAGGACACTTTCTCTAAGGCCCCCAGCTCATCACTACAAATAGGATGCCTTGAGCTCATTGAGAGAGTAATTAACCTTCTGGTAGCTTGGTACAGAGCTGTCAGGCTAAACTAAAGAGGCAATGTGTAAAGTATGTGTAAAATATGTGTGCACACACAGTAACACAGTGAAGACTCCACAAAAAGGACTCCACACCAGTTTAGAAAACTAGCCAATATTTATCTGAGTTAAACAAGACCAAAATGACAATATTCCAACATATACAAACCAAGTTATGAATTTTAGAAGATTAAAGGCAATAGCTCCCACCTGGGACTATTTGGTCATGCTGGGCCAGGACAAATCCACAAGTTTAATGGAGAGGGGGGTGGGTACAGAAGTCACACAGATCCACTGACTGTACCTTGGTTGCTTCAAGGATCGATGACGATGTGTTGATCCAGAAGAGGGGATGCATGGCACTTGCATGTGATGCGTCATTTAAAGGATTGGGCAACATCAATGTCCAGAAGCGATGAATACTACTTCAGATGCGTTGGTGCTGTGTTCAGACCAAGATGGGTCTGCATTGTAAGTCGGGGTTTTGGCGCCAAATGTGCCTTAAAAGAGTGGTTTTGAAGTGCAATATTTCCCTTTCAACCCAGTTCTGTCTGCCGGAATGTCTGTGGGGGGGTTATCAGTCCTTTGTGTGGGGTCAAGTCACTACACTTTGAAGTGCAAATGAGAGCCCCCGCACCCTTCCTGCCAGGAAGACCAACCGCTATGCAGATGGAATGCAGGGGCAGTGGAGTGTCTTGTGCTTTATGGCTGTGTGGTTGGAATGCACAGATGTAGCAGTCAGGTACACAGACCAGACATCGATTTGAGGCAGGCTAAGGCACAGGATGGTTAAAGTAAGAAAATTCCAACTTTCTAAAAGTGCCATTTTCATAACTTCAATTTTAAAAACACTTTTACCAAAAGAGGTGCTTTTAAAATTGTGAGTCCAGAGACACCAAACTAATTTTTTCTATATTTTCCCAATTGGAAATAACGCTTAAAAGATGTGTTAAGGCAATCTCCATACTAGGTTGTGGGAGAGATATTCCTTGCAATAGGGAAAAATGAATTTAAGAGTTTTTCACTACCTGGACATGTTGAACTTAAAAGTACATATGCAACTTTTTAAATTCGCTGCACCCTGTCCTCGGGGCTAACCAGGCCCTACCTTATGGGTGACTTACATGTAATCAAAAGGAGGGCTTGGGTCTGGCAAGTGGATACACTTGCCAGTCATTTCAAATGGAACACACAGACATTGTAATGGCAGACATGTTTAAAAGGCTGCCGTAGTGGGTGGCACAACCATGCTGCAGGCCCACTAGTAGCATTTGACTTAGAGGCCCCGGGCACACATGGTGCACTTCAGTAGGAACTTACTAGTAAATAAAGAATGCCAGTCATGGACAAGCCAATTTCACCATGTTTTAGACACAGAGCACATGAACTTTAGCACTGGATAGCAGTGGTAAAGTGTGCAGAGTCCTTAAACCAACATAAACAGGGTCAGAAAAAGAGGAAGAGAAAGGCAAAATGTCTGGGGATGACCCTGCAATTGGGCCATTTCCAACAGATGCAGCATTGCTTGTGCCACCCTGTGTGTGAGAAGGTACAAAATGGCCCCTAGCCTGCCAATGACACTGGAAGGACATTGTTTTCACTGCCGGTCAGACGTTGCCATTTACTCCAATGGCAAAGCCACCCTATTCCTTAATACTATGTGTAAATCTCTCCTAAGGAAGGCCTAGAGAGTCCTATGGCAGGGAGCTGTATTTTTTTTAAGTAATACATATATATTGTTCAGATGTCTTTGCAGCAGTACTTCCAAATTATCGTTTCACTGTGGATAAAGTTAGTAGCCCCATTGGCTAACACAGGTTCCCCGATTGGCACTCCAACCCTTCTAACTCCTGAATTGGACTACCAGATTGGATCATGTAAGGTATCAAATAATTGTGAATGAATCCCAAACTGATGCCCAGGTTGAATTTATTACCACTATTAAAGGTAAGCACCTTTTAGAAAGTTACCACTCTGTGCAGTAGCTAGTCGAGCAGCCTCCAGATGGCACACAGACTGGTTTCTGACCACCTTGGGAGACATGTGAATGACTCCCCAGTTCAGGAACAAAAGTAGTTGCTATGGTGAGAGGTGTCACCTTCTCCTCCAGGATGGCCATTTGAGGGTGTTAGCCCAAAAGGCGAGCTTCAAAGGTGAAGCTTCCTTTGTGAGGGAAGTAGCTCCAACACCCCTGAGCAGGATGCCTTTTGTTCCTGCAGACAAAGTGGAGACAGGGTCAAGGAGGGAAAACTCGTCTCCCAACTAGTTCTACCATGGGTGTGTAGCCCTCTGGCAGCCACACCTCTAAGGTGGGCTACCAAGCTCCCTGTTCCCGGGAAAGGGTTTTGCCATCTTGAAAGTGACAAGGATGTGGCACTCTGCGATAGCCAGATGCTACACAGCACAGGAACTTCATCACTAGGTAGGGGGGAACCAGTAGCCCATTGGCTAGTGACTGTGTGGTCTCCTCAAGGCACTTTCCTGGGATAAATATGGCACCCCTGACACCCTAACACTTAGGTCATGCTGAAATCGGAGAGAGGAATGAAGAAGGACTGCCCAGCTGCCCTTGAAACCGCATAAAGCGAGGCAGCATACTCAAAAGGACTAAACCTGCTGCACTTTGAGCTACCAAAGTTTGGTATGTTCCTATGGCTCCTGGCTTGGGGAAATGCTGGTTTCCTACATCCAACAACAGCAGAGCAAGGATCAGCTTGCTGGTCTCCTTGAACAAGTTGAAGGGACACAAGAGCTGAAGTTGCTGAAATCACCAAGTTGTTAGTCACCAGTTGCTGGGCACACAAGAGGAGAAATCTGCGATAGCCAAAGTTGCAACCAAATCTGCATGCCTGACGTGGGACCTGGGAATGCTATCAGAGTGCGGATTCATCACACCCAAGGGACATTAGCCCCCATCATAGGATTTCACCCCAACCACAGTGCAGACTGGGCAGTATCCCAGCTTCAGCTGACTTACTATTGCAACGTAGGGGACCCCTGTCTCTGTGGTCAAGTTCTCTCCACTTTACCTGTTGAACGGGGTTTACCCACAAAGACACCTTTGCCCACACCACAACCGGACCAGTCTTCAAGTATCTTTTGCCTGTATCCCTCAGCATCAGGGCCATTCCATGCTCATCTATGGTGGTTGTCCTGTAAAGTTTAGATTTTGCTTCAAAAACACTCTGGTGAGCAGGTAACTGCACAACGTCTCCAATCTGGCCCCCTAGACCTCTGTCCTGCCAGAATTAACCACCCAACCCTGGCCAAAGTAGTTGAACTAATTGTTTCATATTTTTCAAAAGTTTCCAAAGTTTTTGTTGATCAATGCTTGTTTGGAGCTGCATTGAAAAGTAATAATATCTTTAAAAGTCTGTATCTCCAGAACCCTCTGGTGGATTTTGTTCATCAAAGTCTCTAAAAATTCATAAACATATATTCTATTTTTATTACACATTGTTCCTTTGCTAAGCCTTATTGCTTGCAGCCAGAGATACCCAGTATTGAGCTTAAGTTTAAGTAAATGTGCCTGACTGGACCCAATATGGCATTTGAGAGTGTCCTGCACAATAAGGTCCTACAGCCATATCATATAATACACCAAAATCTTCATAGGCAGGCCAAACCAGACCCAAGCCTTAGGTCTGGCTTGGCTTCAAGAGTTTGTAAACAAGCCAAGACATAAGATGTTTTGGCATGTATATCATGCAACAAACATAATGTAAAAATATGATACAATCCCTTCAAAATTCCAAAAAGTTTATCTCTTTATCACAGGGAATCTTTCACCTTAGTACATCAGACTATATCACGGCATAGACAGACACTTATTAAAAGTAATGTTTTTATGAAAAATTCAAGGCACGACCCCCAACGACAATGCCATTAGTATCGTAAGAAGCATATTAGTAGTCATGTAAACCCTAAACTGGTTTCAAATTTTGAAATTCGGCCACCAGATGGGTATCTCTGTTTCTCTCTCCAAAAGGTTGTTGTTTTGGTCTCAGTCTTGGTTTACAACAAGAAAATGAATATAGAGCTAGCAGACCCGACTAAGGGACCCCAGGCCCAACTACCAAGATAAGGATGCATTTATTTGGGGGTGTCATACCCCAAACACACTCATGAAGCTACACACCTGTGTGTGGGTCATGCCTCACTCAAATCTATTTAGAGTATAACTGAAGGATCTTGTTCCAGAATGAATAAATCTTTTGTTTTGTATTCATCTCAATAAGAGCCAGTATAGTGAATATGGGATCCAAATATGGGTATTCACTGCTACTAAGTCACAGCAGAGGAAAAGCATATTTTCCTAACATTGCTGTGAGATCACCCACCTCACTTGTGTCTCCAGAGACAGAATCAAAGCAACATAATGGTGGATTGTGGTCTCAATGGCCTTCTCTCACCTCTCTCATTTCTTCCCAAACCAAGGGTTGCAAGAGATCATGAATGATGCTCTCCCTCTTCGAAACTCCACATTCCCTGTCACATACAGATCTGTTCAGAACTGATCTGACAGGAATTCTAAAGCAGCCTTTCAGTATGGTGCCTGCTTTCTAGATTTGAAGAGAAGTTGATGTGGGTGGATGTCATGTTTGTATGGTGATGATCCACTAATATGGCATGTTTTGTACCTGCTAGCTGTGATTTTCTGCTTTGTATTTTAACAGCTTTGATGTGAAATTATGCAAACCTATTCCCAAGGTAATTTTGTGTTTGGAGTGCTTTGCTGTATGGTTCTGTCATCAGGTTTTCCTTTTACATAGAAGTCACTCAGAATGAAACAGCTTGCATATCCACAGTGTATTTTTCACACACATGTGCTCGCACCCACCCACACACACCCATACACATATTCACATGCACACATGCACACACACACATACACGACTGCAGCCCGAAACACTTAATGGAACAGCACTAAATTTGGCAGAAAGTATTAGATCTTGGTCCCGAAATACTTTTTTTTGTAATTTGGCGTAGATCTGTTTAGTAGTTTTGGAGTTCATAAAGTAAAAACTGTTATGTTTATCTCGAGACAGATCTGCAGCGGATCCTCCATGATCTGGGCTCATTCATGGATATACACACCAAAAGCAATGTCATAATGGGCTGACCGCAACCTAAAAGGAAAGTTGCGTCTGTGATCATTGGGGATCCATGGATCCACCTGGAAACTCCCAAATTCCTCCAGGGCTGGCTCCCAATCTCTCTACGTGCCTGCCCCCACCCAGGAGACAGCAGTTTGCTTTTCATTGGCAGGAACTTTAACAGCTCCTGTCAAGCGAGAGAAAACTATAAGTCCACTCCCAGCGGTTGAGAGCAGGAAAACTGCTCCTGTTCCCTGGAAGTGAAGGATTGACCCTGCCCGCAGTGAGCAAATTTAGAGTGTTGCTGATGTTGTAGGGTGCTCTATACTGGAGCTGCTCTCCATCTAAAGTTGAAACCTTCCCAGAGTTCTCTCTTCTCTTTTGCAAAATTTACATCTCACTGTATGCCTGAATGGGTATTACTTTGACTTCTACTGGATGATCCCTTGTACCTGGTCAAAGTTAAACCTCTCTGTAGACCTATATTAATATTGAAACACATGTCAGGGGTTTCCTTTGCTCATTCCAGTTTGGCATGGATTGTATTTTAAAGGGGTGGGAGCCAAACTCCCCTCTGCCGGCAGAGTTCTCAAAGTTTTTGCTACTCCACGATCTGCCTGCCATTGGTGGAATGGAGTTTACTGGCGTGCTTGCAGTACAGCACGTGCAGAAACACCCAGCATGGGAGTGCTGTGCCACAACGAGGACAGTGAGAATGAGAAGTTGTGAGACGGGGAATAAGGTAATTATTGTTATTTCACATTTTAGGCCGTATCATGTTGTTTGGCACTACTCTTAGCAGATTTCGCTCTCAGCTTATCTGCAAGTTAACTGCCCTGAAAATCAATGTTATGTACAAACAAGTAGGGCTTTATTGAATACATTTTATTGAACTTATTTATGTTCTCCTTTTTATGCCATCACAGACTTACAAGCCTTGTGCACGTGAAGTATTCATATAGGGTATTATGAGAGTAGGTACATTGTCTGAATCAAAGTGGCCCCAGTAATGTTCAGTTTACAGTGCATTCAGAGGGTCACTCACAGTGGAGCACAGGCCACTCTAATCCCGCCAAAGGCTCACATTGTTTTTGAATATAAAACACTTAGGGGGTCATTCTGACCCTGGCGGTAATTACTGCCATGGCGGAGGTTGGCGGTAGCACCGCCAACAGGCTGGCGGTGCTCCGCCGGGCATTCTGACCGCGGCGGTACAGCCGCGGCCAGAAGCGGAAAGCCGGCGGTGTACCGCCGACTTTCCGCTGCCCATGGGAATCCGCCATGGTGGCGCAGCTTGCTGCGCCGCCATGGGGATTCTGACACCCCATACCGCCATCCTGTTCCTGGTGGTTCGCCCGCTAGGAAAAGGATGGCGGTATGGGGTGTCGTGGGGCCCCTGGGGGCCCCTGCAGTGCCCATGCCAATGGCATGGGCACTGCAGGGGCCCCCGTAAGAGGGCCCCACAAAGAATTTCAGTGTCTGCACCCGTCGTACCTTCCCACTCCGCCGGCTCCATTCTGAGCCGGCTTCCTCGTGGGAAGGGTGTTTCCCGCTGGGCTGGCGGGCGGACTTTCGGCGGTCGCCCGCCAGCCCAGTGGGAAAGCCAGAATGACCGCCGACCGCCGCGGTCAGAATCACCCCCTTAATATTATTAAATGCCTTGTGGCAGTTGGGGGCACAGATTTTCCCACCAACAGAGATGTTGTGATCAGCATGCCGGCCCTGCATGAAGAATTCTTCACACGCATGATGGAGGACCATCAATCTGCTGGCATGAGGCCTAGGCCCAAGGCATGCCAGCTGAAGGAGGTGCATTGCCACAGTACACACAGTGCACCACATTTCACCTAGCTGCCATTGACGGTACATTAAGAGGCCTCATAAAATATTTAAAACTGCGACCATGGTGCTTTTTTGTGCATGTGGAGGCCACAATAAATCTGCAATGTACTCCTCTTCTCTGGGTCACAACTGAAAAAGGTTGGGTCTCAAACTAGTTTCATTATCATGTGGAAATAAAATGAGAGCTGGCTGCAGTTGGGATTACAAATATGAAATGTTGTAACTGGCTGCTGTCTTTTTTAGACCAGGACAAGAGGGATAATGTGACTTGGCTGTACGTGTTGGAACCTTGACTATAAACTCATCCGTGTACGCACCCTGTCATTCACTCCACTTAATTTCCCCAAAAAAGTCTTAAATGTGTGTTAAAGAATCTCCTCCCTCCATTCCTGTGACAGATTGCAAGAACCGCTGGCGAAGGAGAAACCGTTGAGCAACTTGAAGGCAGCCATGCGAACCAGAGGAGGAAGAGAACCTGAGGTCGAGGAGGAGCTGACATCCTTGGAGGAGCAGGTGACATCAGCCATCTCAGCCGAGTTGGTGGCAGGAGTGGAAGGACATGACAGTGCAGCCTATGAGGACTAACAAGACACACAGGCTAAGTTGCAAGAAGGCACACTTTCACTAAACATGTTAGATTCTGCAGGGCATCATTTCAGCTTTCTGGGATTCACTGCACTGAGTTTCAGAGAAAGGGATAGAAATGGCCCCATGTCCAATCACACATCATAGGAATGTAACTTGAGAAAAACACACACGTCACACAGCCCAGTCCACAGCCGTCATCTGTGTTCAGTTCATGTGTGATGTGCTGCACCAGTACAGCTTCACGGTTAGGTCTTTCGGATTTGTGTGCAATGCATCAGTGTCCAGGACTACAAGTCCCACAATACCAAGGAAAAGATCTTGGGGCATATTTAAAACAAGCTTATGTCTCCGGCCGGTGCATCATTTTTTGTGATACAATGGCAGCACATAGTGGAGACCCATATCTACAAGGCCAGCATGGCCTCATAGACATGGTGTAAGGCAATGCAATGCAAGTCTCTGCTTTGCCTTATGCTGAGTCAGGGAGGTGACCCATGGGTGTTGCGGTGTGGGGTTCTAATGCAACACCTATTGGTATTGATTCATTTCCAGATTTACAGATTTCTGTAATGCATCAAAACTATATGCCTCCCTAGGGCAGGTGCAATGATGAGAAATATCTTCATTACTCCTCGTTGTTTCCTCTTCATATGTGTGCTGCACCTCTTAATTGTTTTTGTGAAGGAAAGTATCCCTTCCTGCACACAAACAATCCTGCAAACAACACAGACACCCATGCACCACGGTGTGTTGGCCTGTGCTGATGCTAGTCAGCAATTTGCGCACAAGCGCAGGGGGGAAGGACAGAAATGCACCATATCTTGTAAATATGGTGCATTTCCGCCCTCTCAAAATGGTGTAGGGCAGCAGAACTTCTTTTTTGCAATTTTCCCAACATGTACTAAACATCAACCCCCCCTTAACAAACAACCTATTCATATCCCCACCAACATGAAAAAGCTTATAAAATATTTAAAATTACTAATGTTGAACTATACTAAACTATCCCTATGCTAATGAGTAACCTAACCTATGCTATTCTAAATCTAAAAAATGACATAGTAAAAACTGGGACAGTAAGAAAAAAAGAGTCACAAATCTGGGCAACAATCTAGTCCACAGACTACTCAAAGTGTTAATGCTCTTCATTATCATGTCCAGCTGCTACTCCATGCCTCCAAAACATTTTTTAAGTTCAACAAGGTCATTAAGGTCTGTTCCAAACCACATGGCTGTCATTGGATTAGTGGTTGGGGATGTGGTGCCATTGTGGTTGGGCTTGAAGATGGTCCAGGAACTGCTGCATCTCCCAGCCCCGAGGGCACATTGGCTGTCTGGCTTGTTACTGCCTTGGCTGCTCCTTGTTTACCCTGGGGTTATGAGCACCATGTGCCAGCTGCCTTCTCATCTGGATACCAAGGTGCCTCAGGCAGCGGTACATTTCAAGCCTGATCCCATTGGCATTTCCTTGGGCTGGCACCATGTTGTCTGTTGGTGAGGATGGAAATATTCATCAGACAGCCAAAAAGCTGTACATGTTTAAATCAATGTTAGGCTTTAATCAACAAAAAGATAACATATGGCATGTCCTGACAACATATTATATTTTGGATTGTAAAAATGACAAAGACTCTTTAGAAATATATACTTCTCCAAATGTAATAATGCAAAGGTACTCATTTTTCAAGTTTGTAGGTGTATAAAATGTCAGGGTATACCCAAATATACCTGTAGACATAATATTACTAAGACAGATTTGTGAACTTGATGTTGTGTACACAAGGAATGGCAAACATGGTCAAACGAGCTACTCCATGGGGTGTTTCCAAGCAGCATGCAATAGGATTGAAACATAGATGGAGGGTGGCTAGTCATCCTCCCTTCATACTGGCCTGTGGGACATGTTTCCAATATTGACACATGAAAATACGTGAAAGCATATTATAGGCTCCGTGTACTGAAATACACACAAACCATATGGCCCTATACATACCCTAGTGTCTGACCGAACAAGTCAGATTGGAATGTTACCTTAATGCACATAGCCTCAACCCACAGCCATGTGATGTGTATGTGCATGACTGTTGTAGTTCTCAGATGTATGAGTATCCTGTGTTTTACCTCGCATGCCTTTTACTAGAGTTAATTGAGGCTGACTTTTTTTATGGGGACTCAGTATGGGTAACGCCACCAGTAGTTGGAGTCTCTGATAGGCTTTATGCCGACCACATGGCAGACAAGCATGTGTTACTTTACACATTGTCCTATCACTCCACAAAATACTAGAATTCTATGGTAATGTGTGGATTGTAGGTCATTGGGCATATGAGGACATGAGTCAGAATGAGTCAGACCTTTAACTGCATTACCATTTGTGGACTGGTGATATGTGTCATATCTAGTCATACCTATTTTGTCTGCACTGAGGTAGGAATCCTCACATCTTGTGTGGCCCTGACTTAGAAAATGGCCATACATTCCGATGTGTACAACTACACAAGCAACATACATTAGACAGGCAGATTGCAGTTGTGTCCAAAGGCAGATTTACCTAGTCTTTCAATCAAACACCATTAAAAAACAATCGCATGTTGGACATTCCTTCTCTGCCTCCCTCTTCTCCCATGTCACTGATATGCAGTATTTGGGGAATGCTCAGGTACCCCTTTTGTAGGATAACAGTTCCCACATATCATGATACATTTGGTCTAAGAAGTGAATCCAAATACATGATAACTATAGACAATCACACACATTTCTTACAGTGCACAGAAAACATTTAGATGACACTCACTGATAGCACTGGGATTCCAGAAACTTTCCACCTCTCCAACTGTGTATGGGTCTGATCCACCTACAACACAAAAACACCGATCAATGCTCTGTGACTTTAGGACAGGTACACTGTGTACAAATGAAGCACTCTACATTTACATCACTAATGTCTCTTAAAGTATGTACATTAGACATGTAGCATATAGCAAAGTTGATATGGCTTAATGATAAACATAGGTAAGCCATGTTGCAATGAATACGGGTAATACCAGAGACATAAAGTCTCATGTCCACCAAGTTCCAAAACATCACTTGTTGCCACATGCTGCCAGGGTGATTGCCTTTGATGGCTATGTGAACAGAGTGAATGGACAGACCACACTCTGCAAGATAATTATTTTGCTGACACTTTCTCAAATCAATATGTGTCCTTTACAACGCTACACACATCAGACAGTAGCCATGCTTGGTATTTGGCTTCATTTAGATCATTACATGTTACTACTGCATAGTAAATTTACATTGTCCATTATGGCCCTGTAAAGGCTCTATAAGGAATAGTAAACATTTCAAAATAACATGTATGTCAAATTGTTAGGGTTGCAACAAACATCCTGCCCAACCTGTGATGTGATGACATGTGTTCGTGCTCCACTGCAACGCACATGGAGGGTGGCCCACACGGTTCAGACTCAGTAATAGGGGTGGGCGCTGAGGTACGATCTGCTGGAGGAGTTAACAGAGTTTTGGCACTCTGTGCTCTGCTTGCAATGTGGAGTTCGGCCAAAAACTCTGCCAGCATGGCAGCAGAGCATAGCTCACCGGCATGTGCACTGCAGTCCAGTTATTGGCCCCACAGTGCAAGCGCAGTCTGTGCTTGCCCTGTGTGGCCCATAAGTGGGCTGCACTTTACACTGGGCCTAAGATGAAGACAACATTTGCCCCCATGATAGGCATGGAGACCCCTAGCTCAGGCTTTGCTTTCTGCCGGTCGGCAGCTTGGAGCTGCTGCAAGCTGCTGCTGAGGGGCTGCACCAGCACCAGCTCTGGAACTAGGCCTCCCTCCTTTCACTGTCCACAGCAGCCCAGGAGCAGGAGGCAAAGAGGCAGGCCGCTGGCAAGGGGGACCCTGGACCCATCATTCAGGTCAGATCCTTGTTTTGCTCTCTCTTCTATGTGCACAGTGGGGCTGGCACTGGGCACGGACAGGATTTTTGCATATGAGGGGGGTCTGTGCTTGGAAAAAAGGAAGCGTGCAGTCAGAGCTGCACTTGAAAAGAACCTGTCTCCCCAGAGTCCCTGGGAAAGGGAGTGGTATGGGGTACGGTGCTGAGGCCAGCAGCGAGGGCTGGAGACTAGGGGAGCATCAGCTAATGAGTGGTAGTCCAGCAGCCTCCGCCAGATAGAGATGTGTTTGGTCTGAGAGAGTGCCTTAGAGCCCAGTGGCAAGCAATGCTAGGCACTTTGTGAAAATGCCAGGCTACTGCTGGTGAGCTAGTTTGCTGCTGCTAATGGTGGGCCCTTAAGAAAGGGTGGGATGAAACTGATGAAGCGATTGCAAAACTGGTGCAATACTGGGGGTGTGCTTGGCCCTCCGTAGCAAGTTTGTGAAGGAGGGCAGCTGGTGAAGGGAACTGTGCAGGTGTGGTTGAGAGCAGCAGGCTTCAGGCTGGTGGGCTGTGTCAGCAGGGGAGGCCTGAAACAGCAGATCTTGCTGCCTATGGCATACCGCCCTGGCCTGAAGGCGCCTGATCTCAGAAGCACTAAGCAGGGTCTGGCCTGGTACTATTACTAACCAGGCCTGACCCTGCTTAGTGCTTCCGAGATCAGGCACATTCAGGCCGGGGTGGTAGGGCAGGCAGCATTCTACCACCTCCGCCTAATTAAGCAGAGTAGAACTCTGTGAGCTCAGCCCACACTTACTCAGTAATAGCCTGGAGACACTTAATGCAGAGTCCCGGATGCATCCCCAAGTACCTCTGGGCCATCCCCTGTACTGCACGATCTATTTGGGCTAGTGCTAGACCACAGTGAACATGGCTTTGTGGCATGGTTGGTACCCAACAGAGTCAGACTGTAGCATGGCATACAAATCCCAAAACATATCTGACACTCGAGTCATAACATCAATGACAGAAGTTTGCCAAGGAGACACAGCTACAAGCTTGTAGGGTATATCTACTTACCAATAGACTCACCAATGTCCATACCAAGCTGATCAATGAGATCTGATTATCTGTGCTTGAGCTTATATATGGTTTGGTCCACACCAAAGACACGCCTCTAATAAGCCCTCACTTTTGCGCAACAATCCACCATCTTGCTGGTAGGGTACCCCT
Organism: Pleurodeles waltl; assembly: GCF_031143425.1. Classification (NCBI taxonomy): domain Eukaryota; kingdom Metazoa; phylum Chordata; class Amphibia; order Caudata; family Salamandridae; genus Pleurodeles; species Pleurodeles waltl. Next base: position 523,206,459 of record NC_090437.1, on the reverse strand, counting down.
GGCTTACCCTCCTCTCTGTAGCAATCATATTGAGCAGGTAGTGCACAATGAGACACAGATTTCAAGATCTGCCCCTCCCAGACACATCCCTCACCAAACACCCTTGACAACCAAATAAACCTACATGTTCCCCCACCCCAAAACTGCAACCTCCTATTTAAACAAACGTTCAACAATACACTAAACAAAACAGTACAAAATACAATTGCAAGACTGAAATGACATTTTGGGACACAACAGGGATAGCACAGACACCAACAAGATGTAGAGACACCACCAATCTCTCCAACAACCAACAAACATCTCCACTTGCAAGCACAGAAAAAAAGACTGTAAAAAGTGAAAGTAACCTCACAGTTCCAGGGTTGCAGCAATGCAGCAATGCAGAGGCATTGCATCATTTTCTGGGCGGATGTCTCACGTTTTTTCCAAATGCATACTTTTTTCTGATGCATCCATGGCAAAATATGCAATTCGAGATTTACGCACAATGCATGTCAATGAATAATGCTGTTTTTTTTATTCATTGGCATGGATGCGTGGCTTCCGGACTATGCAACAGATGCACTGCATTACGCATAATGCTAATGCATCGGATTACATTGATATAACTAGCCTATAGTTTTGTACCGTATAGTGCATTGCCCAATGCAGGTAAACACTCCCAGGGATCATTGTTTTGGTTTACAATTTCTGACTTGACACGCTTGACCACTTGGAATGTGTTGCATGTGTATGTTAACAGTGAATATATTTTTGACTTGTTGCAATAATGGTGCAGACACTGGGACACGCAATATGTCACTGTAAAATACACTGATATATTGTGTATTCTTGAGAGATAAACAATATTTTTATGTCCTACAGTTGTGTAAAGCTTGGATGAATGTGGTTAGCTGTGTAGTACTTTTTTATTTATTCATATGTCACAGTCCTATGCAAAGCTGATACACATTGCAATACATGATTATGGCAAAACTTGAGTGACATACTATAGCCCATATTTATGGGAAATTTGTGTAGGACAGTGACACAAGTCTTCTAGTTGCACTGCCCTACTCCAATGGGAAAGGCAGGAATGAAATACAGTGCATTTTCCTACTTCACCCCTGCGTTCGCACACAATTTGCTGGCTTGTGTCAATGCAGGCATCCTTGCACCATGGTGCAAGAGTGCCTGCATTGCACACAAGATTGTTTTTGTGAAAGAAGAGGAACCTTCCTCCACAAATGCAAACCTTAGAGGTGTTTTCTTCTTGCTATGTGTGCTGCAGAATGCAGCACGCATGGAAAGAGGTAGAAACATGGATAAATAATAATATTTCTCAACATTATGGCTGCTCTGTGGAGGCGTAAGCTTTTTGAGACTGCACCAGGTTCCCATTATTAAGTGAATCTGAGGCAGCATCAAAATCCATGGGTACTGCGTGGGAAAACCCACCCATGGAATGCCCCCTGGCACAGAGTAAGGCAAGGCAGCAACTTGCTTTGCTTTACTCCATATCTGTAAGGCCAAGAGATATGGCTGAGATGTTTGCACCACCGCAGTATAAAAAAAAAGTGAGTCTCCGATGGCTCAAGCCTCTCTTAAAATTGCCCATATCTGTCTGCATTCCTGACAGAGGATTTGTTATAAACACAATACACACTCAGAGAATGACATACACTGGCCGCTTCAGCCAGTCTACAGTGTATGCCCCATCCTGGTCACTGATTGACTGTTGATATGTTAGGTGTGTAGCTAGGCCGACTGTTGATATGTGTAAAACAACATTTTCTATACAGATATGCCCAACAACCGCAAACCGGGCTGTGGAACACACACATCTGCTGTCTGAGCTTGATGTCTTTAACAATACGTGTGGCCTATGCACAGTAAAACTGAAGAATAGTGTTAAATGTTAGACTATATTTTGGCCAGCTTGAGTAGCCAAAACAATTGTGATGATTTCCAAGGAGGTATATGTTTACCATTATCATGCATCACATTATATAGGAACACAGAGTTCTTCTGTGGACGTAGAATGTGTGTAGCCATTCACACCAAATGTTCATCTGTTCCTTTTTATGATACATTATCCCTCTCTAACTTGGAATACATCAGTGCATGCTACCTTGCAGAAAAGATAGTGCATGTGGTCACACCTTCATATCTATTGAGTTTTTTTTATCTCTTTGTGTCTTGTTTTTACTAAGACACATAGGCAGAGCTGTAGCAGTGACAGTATTGTGTTTATCAAATGAGATATACCTACACAGTCATATACATCTATGCAGGTAACACTTTCATCATTACCTAGTGGGGCAAGTGTGCCAGCATTGGGCCTAAGTAGTCAATACTGCACCAGCACAGTTCAGGAATCCACATTTATATGTGTTCTGTGAGATATGACAGTGAACACACTATGTGCTTGCAAACACTGATGTAGCATATGGTGACCATATGAGCTGCACTGTGTGCCTATGCACATTATATGTGCCTCTGTTCACAGTTATAAGACTATGAGTTCACTGTACTGTCCTCCACAAGCATACAGTAGTACAAATGGCTAGATGTGCAACACACATGCAATCATTGCACACTGTTTATATTTACACTCCCTTTGGATTGTGGTAGGATGTCTGACGGTCAGTACACTGCAGCGGTACATATACTCACAACCCCACTGTTCCACATTGCTAGCTTTGTTTGGTGTATGTCTTCCCAAAGCATATGCTTTTGGCACATGTTGTTGACAAGCACACATATTTTGCTACACATGATGTTGTCCTGCGGTATTTGTAACCCAATAGCTACATACCTTTGTGGTGGGGCAAAAACTATTAGGTGAGATGTGAGTGTCTTGATGTTTACAGTGACTGTGAAATGAGATTGCTTACACAAAGGTAGTGTTCATTCATTTGTTGCCATTTTTGCACACTCTTTAATAAAAAGCAATAAACTGTTATCCAACAAGGTACATCATGCGTCTGTGAAATAGTTCTGTACAATGTACAAAGAATGCTGGGTACCAGCAATTGTGGGTAGGTTTTGGCCTTGGTCCTCATCATCATTTTCATGTTTGCCTTCCTGGTCCTCAAGACCCTCCTTAAATGGGACATTCGTCTGCACACATAGGTTGTGCGTTATACAGCACACACAAATGATTTTGCATACCATGCGGGTGGAGTACAACAATCTCCCTCTGGACATGTCAAGGCAGCAGAAGCGAGAATTCAGTACTACAAATTCTGCTCTACTATACCCCTGGTCCGGCCAAGTGTGATGTTGTAGTTCTGTTCAGTCGCAGTCTGGGGCTGCAGACCATATCCTAGGTCAGCTGAAAAGATAGGAATTGAAAAATCAGTCAACAATCATGATGATTGATGGACCCACATTAAAGTACATGTTTGTTATGTGTACTGAATGACTCATACACATTTCCATCAGTATGGGACCTGCACTGACACTGAATGGCATCCATGCCCTTTAATTTTTTATATAATTGTCACTGTACTACACATACAAGTTACTGGCCTGTGTGATACACTCACTAGTTTATTTTTTTTCATGCCAATACAATGAACATGGTGATTGTTTACTGATATAGACAGTGAGTATGCCATTGAGGAGATACTTCTCCCACATTTCTCTATTGTGATGGAATGGGATTAATCTTGTCATTTCTGGCCTACTACATGTATTCATTTTAAATGGTTACCCAATGCAGATGCAGATGATGTGGTCCTATTCGTTTATACAGACTTGGATGTGACAGTAGTAGTCACTGTTGTTTGGTAGCTACTGCCATGGATGGATTAGTGAGTGAATGTCACTGTGGGACATCATTATCTACACATGGCAGTGCATTGTGTCCACTATGTGGACAGGACCCAAGGGCACATAACTATTGGAACCCTGCATTACACAGTGCAACTAGTAAAGTATCAGCACTGCACTGCCTCAGTAAGTAGGGGAAGTATAGGGCATATTTTAGTCCATCCAGCACAGTCGTGAGTTTTCAAGCTGCACTGGCACACAATAGGCTATGTAGCACCAAGACATTCACAACTGCGACATGATGAATGTGTGGCTCTGTTTTTTGTGAGATATACTTTGTGTATGAGGGGATACCTTTTTGTTCAGTGTGAACCCTTGTAGGCCTGATAGTGTATGTCTGTGTGCCACAAAAATGCACCAAACATAGGTGGCAAGAGTGTTTAGGATTATGTAAATTAATTGTCCATGGTACACGTGACCTTGGGAGGGAAATTGAATTAAGACATTTCAGAGTTTACCTGGAGTTGGGTGCATAACATACATTGCATGCCTCGTGACCATTGGAGTATGTAAGAGGTATGACCTTATATTTGTGTTACATGTCCTAGTAGTGACAAATAACCTATTTTGTTTTTCACTACTGTGAGTGCTGCTCCTCTCATGGGTTTGCATTGGGAATTCCATTATATATGTCTAAGTGGTAATTTCTGATCTGCTTAATATGTATGGAATAGTAGTGGGAAATCCTGCTTATTGGTGTAGGTGCTGGGGCTGCTGGTGGTGGTGGTGGTGATGGTGGGGGGGAGGCTCGAGCCCATCACCTGCAGCCTCGGATGGCTGCCCACTGGGGCTGCTGCTGGTGGTGGTGGCGGTGGCGGTGCTGCTGGTGGTGGTGGGGGGAGGCTCAAGCCCATCACCTGCAGCCTCGGACAGCTGCATCACCATGGTTGGTGGTGGGGGCTCCCACTGAGTCCCAGCACCAGGCCCCTTGTTCTTACTGCCTGCTGGTGCAGGGCCCTTGCCCTTCCTGGCAGCAGCTGGGGATGGCTCCTTGCCCCTTTTGACAGCAGCTGGGGATGGCTCCTTGCCCTTCCTTCCTGCAGCTGGGGCTGGCTCCATGCCCGTCCTTCCCGCAGCTGGGGCTCGCTCCTTGCCCTTGCTTCCTGAAGCTGGGCCTGGCTCCTTGCCCTTCCTTTCCCACCTGGAGTTGCTAGGGACACTACTGTGCCCATGGACTGGGTGGCTGAGGTCCTTGCCTGGGTTTTCACCACCCTGGCCTGACATAAGGGACAGGGGGAGAGGGAGGGAAGAGGTCAATTTTGGAGAGGAAAAGCTTCTTAGGGACATTGTGGCGGGAAGAGGGAGAAGGTTTGGGAGTGGAGGAAGAGGAAGTTGTTGTAAGGGGTGTCAGTCTGCTGTGTTGGGTGCAGGTGTATGGGCTGGATGCTGTTGTGAGGTGGATGGCTGTTGGGTGTCTGAGTGCTTGTGTTTGTATACTTTGGGAGGAGGGGGCACAGACACAGTGGGAGAGGACACATGGGATGTGTGCATGGATGTGGAGGTGGTGACTGCCAGTGAGGGGTGTGTACTGATAGGTGTGCTGGTGATGGTGGTAATGGATGAGGATGTAGTGCATGCAGGTGTGAGTGGAGACACTACTGGGAGGGAGGTGGAGGACGAGGAGGAGGGGGCCACAGTGGAGGCAGTGGATGTTGGTATGTCTGCATGGTGTTTGTGTGAGTACCTGTGGGATGAAGTGTGGTGCTTGTGTTTGCCATGTCCACTCTTGTGTGTTGTCCTGTGTGCATGCTCGTCTGACTGTGTGGTTGGGATAGGTTGGGGTTGAGGGGAATGGGATTGGGTGGAGGAAGTTGGAGGGGGAGGGTGGAAACAGGGACAATGACTGCCATCAGAGAGGAGGACAGAGCCTGGATTGATCTCTGTTGGGCCGCCAAGCCAGTGTAAATACCCTTCAGAAAAGCATTGGTCTATTGCATTTGGGCTGCCAGCCCCTGGATGGCATTCACAATGGTTGACTGCCCAACAGACATGGATCGCAGGAGGTCAATAGCCTCCTCACTCAGGGCAGCAGGGCTCATTTGGGCAGGGCCTGAGGTACCTGGGGCGAAGGAGATGCCCACCCTCCTGGGTGAGCAGGCACGGGAAACTCGCTGAGGGACTGCTGGGAGGGCGGTGCTGTTACAGGGGTGGCAGCTGTACCGGTAGCTGGGGTGTGCACAGAGGTGTCCGCCACCACCAGGGAGCTTCCATCAGAGGAGGTATCTGTGTCCGAACTGTCCCCTCCAGTCTCTGCCATGGTGCTCCCCTCGTCCTCCGTCCCACTGGTGCCCTCACCGTTGGTGGATTCAGCCTCCTGTGTCCTGTGGGATGCAGTTTGCTCTGTCGCCGGTGCCCCTGCTCCTCCCCCAGATGATGCTAATGCACATAAGGACAAGGTGACAAAACAAAAAGGGGGGGAAGAGACAAGGGTTACCCTTTTCAATGGCGGCACCAACACCACCGTTGGCGTACACAACACACAGGGAACAACCCTACTGCCGTAGGAAATGCACTACCAGTCACAATGCTAGCCACCAGCCCATGGATAGGGACACCTAATGCCAATTGCAGCATACCTGAGACCCAGAGAGCCCTGCCCAGTAGTGGATGCCCACTAGCTTGGTTGGAGGATCTTCAAATCATAACCCTGCCCAAAATGGGACCTACTCTGCAATGTCAGGCCTGGCCTAGGGGCACCCACAAGGCCCGCACCCCTCACCCGGATACCACCCCACCAGGCGTAATTTGTAATGAAGGGCACTGTACTCATCCCCTTGTTGCTTCTGTGATGCCCTCAAGCACCCATCCAGCTTCGGATAGGCCACCGCCAGTATGCGGGCCATCAGGGGGGTCAGGGTTCGACGGCCACCCCTTCCTCATTGGGAGGCCATACCCAGCTGTGCCTCCGCTGTCTTCCATGCCCAGCATCTCAGGACCTCCCACCGTTTATAACAGTGGGTGCTTCACCTGCCATAGACCCCCAGGGTCCGCACGTCCTTGGCGATGGCACGCCATATACCCTTCTTTTGAAGGGCGCTGACATGCAGGGAAATACACACAGGGAAAGGTATTAGTCCGACCATCCTGCATGTTACACTTATGGCCCACCATGCCCCTTCCATCCCCATTAGCACAGACATGGCCCAGCATACATCCTGCACACTGCCCAGGGACCATCCACCAACCCCCCCCCCCACACAAGGCCTTAACACACAGCACTCCATGCATTCATGGCCCATGCATCATACTCACGGTGTACTTACCTGTTGGTCTGGAGGGCCATACCGCAATCGGTACTGGGGTAGGACCCCATCCACCAGTCTCTCCAACTCCACCGAGGTGAAGGCAGGGGCCCTTTCCCCAATCACATGAGCCATGGTCGGTTCCAGACACAGGACACAGCAGCAAATGCAGTGTAGGTCTTCTCCTGTTGGAGGTCAGGTAGTAAGTGAGTGAACGAGTAGAAAATTGTGGCCATGTCTGCGGCGGAGTATACCGTCACCGCCGGCGTACATCACCATTGGCCACTGTACCCCATAGGTCCCAATGACAACCAATGAGGAGTTGCACGACGGTTCTCGACCGCCTCCCACAACGGCAAACAACATCAGCGTAATTACCTCACTTCCACCTGTTCCTCCATACAGGACAGGCAGACGCCATTTCGGGGGGGTGCAGGCCATGGATCCTAACTGCGTCACATTACACAAATTCACATTTTGGACCTATCACACCTAAATAATGTAACAATCACAATATGCACAGAACTGTAGTGGTTGCTATGTACAAATAATGACCAGCTACTCCCTCTTATGCCACATAGATTGGAACCGCTGCGGATGAATAGGAGATGGAGACATCCCCCCATGTACAGACCCCTGGTAGACTTGGCAACAATAGAGGACAGGCACATTATCCTCACCTACAGACTTGACAGGGCCACAATCACGGAGCTGTGTGCTCAATTGGAGCCTGAACTAATATCTGCTATCCGTCACCCCACTGGGATCCCCCCTCTTGTGCAAGTGCTATCTGTGCTCCATTTCCTGGCAACTGGTTCTTTCCAAGTGACAGTAGGCTTGGCAGCAGGAATGTCACATCCAATGTTCTCAATAGTGCTGACCAAAGCGTTGGCTGTCCTAATTAAACACATGTACAGCTACACCGTTTTCCCCCAGGTGGAAGATTTGGCCACAGTGAAAGCTGACTTCTATGCAATGGGACATATCCACAACATAATTGGGGCAATTGATGGAACACATATTGCATTTGTCCCCCCTCGGAAGAATGAATAGGTCTTCAGAAATTGAAAGAGTTTTCACTCCATGAATGTCCAGATGGTGTGCCTGGAGGACCAGTACATCTCCCACGTCAATGCTAAGTATCCAGGGTCTGTGCATTATGCCTTTATCCTGAGGAATAGCAGTATCCCAAATGTGATGGCCCAACTCCAGAGGCACAGGGTGTGGCTAATAGGTGAGCCCTAGTTCCCACCCAGTGGATGTTGGTATATGGGTATGTTGTGGGCCCTAAGGATGAGTGTGTGGCTAACAGTTGTCCCTCGATATTTGCTGATGACTCTGGTTACCCCAACCTCTCATGGCTACTGACCCCTGTGAGGAATGCTAGGACAAGGGCAGAGGAATGTTTCAATGAGGCACATGGGCGAACAAGAAGGATAATAGAAAGGACATTCGGCCTCCTGAAGGCCAGGTTTCATTGCCTCCATCTAACAGGTGGATCCCTATGCTACTCACCCAAGAAGGTCTGCCAGATCATCGTGGCATGCTGTATGTTGCAGAACCTTGCCTTGCGCCTCCATGTTTCTTTTCTGCAGGAGGAGGAGGCTGGAGATGGCTGTGTGGCAGCAGTAGACCCTGTAGACAGTGAAGATGAGGAGGCAGAGGATGAGGAGGAGGAAAACAGAAGTGCAGTCATTCGTCAATACTTCAAATGACACACAGGTAAGACTGTGTAACTTCCCAATTTATTTACAGTTTGATGTGTAACATTGTCACTGGCAGGCTGTGAATTCCTACTTCTATGCCCACTCACTGCACCCTTTGGCATCTCTGTTTGCAGATGCTGGTGCCCCACTATTGCTCCTGGTGTGTTCAGTGCAGCCAACTACAGGTCTTATGTAAAGAGTACTGTACAGTTGAATTACAATGTTTGAACCTTATTAAACGAATACATTTTAAAATCATTTGACATACTCCATACTTATATTTTTTCAAAATGTGTTTATTGCAGTGCTCTGAAGAAGAGGGGGTAGTGTAATGGGCTGGGTTGATGATGGAGTAAAGTCCAGGGTAGAGTCCAGTCTACTTGTATAACAGGTGCAGTGTCCAAGGGGGCATAGGAAGGGGAGCAATGGCAGTTCAAGGACATGGTGACAGAGTGGGACACAAGGGTGACAATCAGGAGAGTCTTATATCTTGGTGGGGTCTTGGCAAGAGTCTTTGGCTTCTGCCTGGATCGCAGGGAACGTTTGCGATGTGGTTCACCTTCTGCAGGGGGACTGGTGGCCTGTTGGTCCTGTGGCGGGGCCTCCTGTCCACTAGCGGCAGCGGATGTGAAGGGCTGTTCAGTAGTCTGTCTAGTGTCAGGGGCCCGGTGGTGTGCCACTGCCTTCCTCATATTGTTGGCCATGTCTGCCAGCACCTCTGCAATGGAGACCAGGGTGGTGTTAATGGACTTCAAGTCCTCCCTGATCCCCAGGTCCCTCCTGCAGCCGCATGTTCTCCTGCATATTGTCTAGAATCTGGCCCAGTGTATCCTGGGAATGTTGGTAGGCTCCCATGATCACGGTGAGTGCCTATTGGAGGGTCGGTTCCCTGGGCCTGACCTCCTCCTGTCGAAAAGCAGTCCTCCCAGCTTCCCTGTTGTCCTGTGTCTCTGTCCCCTGAACCGTATGCCCACTGCCACTGACCCCAGGTCCCTGATTGGCCTGGGTTTATGAGGTGCCCTGGGGTCCCTGTAGTGGTGGACACACTGCTGATTGACATCTGTCCGGGGGACAGATGTATGGGCCTGGTGGGTGGGTGCTGTGGTCAGGTTTCCTGAGGGGGGAGACTCTGTGGTGGTGTGAGACTGTGGCTGGGTAATGGACTGCCGGAGGTCCCTGATGGGCCAGGTTGGTCATTCAGATCAGGCGACCAGAACTGCTGTCATCACTGTGGGTCTCTTCTGTGGGGGGACTGGATGTTGCCAGCACCTCTTCTCCGGTGACCTTGGCTGGGAAACCTGTGGGGATGTAAATGCAGTGTTATTGTTTCTGCGTGTGACATCTTGTGCATGGGTGGGTGGCCCTCTATGGTTGTTATTGCCCTGGCAGCTTTGCCTTGTGAGAGTTGTTATTTGGTGGGCTAGCTGATTGTCTCTAGTGTGAATGCTTTAGTGATGGGTGTCCATGCAGGGCTGTGAGGGGTGTCCATGCACTGCTAGAGCATGCAGGGCTTGGCATTGGGATGAGTGAGATGTGATGGTGGGATGTGTGGGAAGTGGTAACGTGATGGGAGTAAGGGTGAGGGTGGGGGTATGTGATGGCATGTAGGTAGGGGGTGATAGAAATGGTGAGTTGACTTACCAGAGTCCAGTCCTCCTGCTGCTCCTGCCAGGCCCTCAGGATGTATGAATGCCAAGACTTGCTCCTCCCATGTTGTTAGTTGTGGGGTAGGAGGTGGGGGTCCACCGACAGTCCGGTGTACTGCGATGTTGTGCCTGGAGACCGTTGAACGCACCTTCCCCCGTAGGTCGTTCCACCTCTTCCTGATGTCCTCCCTATTTCTTGGGTGCTGTCCCACGGCGTTCACCCTGTCCACTATTCTGCGCCATAACTCCATCTTCCTGGCTATTGATGTGTGCTGTACCTGTGAGCCAAATAGCTGGGGCTCTACCCGGACGATTTCCTCCACTATGACCCTGAGCTCCACCCAGGGAGGTGTTGGTCCCCAGGGATGCAGGGGGCTTTGCAGCCTCCCGCACAAAATTTCATCAATGCCCCCTGGGAGGTAGTGGTCCAGGGGGCTGCCCAGCACACAATTAAACAAATGCCCTGGGCATGTGATGGTCTGCAGTGCAACAAAAGAATGCCTCCATGACATGGCCCACCCGGTGACCTAAAAAAGATGACGTGCAAGAGTCTGTGCTTTGTGTTTTTTTTACATTTTCACTGGATCCACTGATCTGCTGCGAGTCACAGTGAAAATAAAAAAAAAAATGCTTTTTAGCCCATGGGTAGAGTCCCTCTTGGACTCCACCACCAGAGCTAAGGGGTCAGGGTGTCTGTACCCTGGCCCCTTTTCTTTTTTTTTCTTCTTTTTTTTCTGGGACTCGGCTGTCGAGTCCAAAGATGGCTACCAACACTTCCTGTTGGTAGCAATAGCTGTGCATTTCCCTGCATGTGCTCGTCATTATTCGCAAACTCATTGTGACCAGAGATATCTAAATTTATTTTCTCTCTAATATATCTAAAACTACTGAATGGATTTACAACAAATAGGAGACAGCACAATCTGCATACAGAAAGCTGGCGTTCACCAAATTTGGTGTAATTCCATCCATCAGTTCAGGCTGTAGTCGTGTCTACGGGTCCTATGGGAATTAACATGGAAACACAACTTTTTTGCCCCCCCCCATTTTTCTTGGCCCCCGCATGATGGATCACCCCAAAGCTCTATGTGTACAACAAGAACCACCAGGGCAATTTTGGGGGAAATTTTGTGAAGATTCATGAAGCGGTGCCAAAGAAATAGGCAAGTCAAAAAGCACTTTTTCTATGGAAACATGGTCCTAACTATAACTACCTAGTGGCGACCCCCACTAGGTAAAACATATATATATCAACAGCCTGGTCAAAATTCAAAAACGAGCACCGGCACGCTCGGGTCAGTAACCCGCTTTGGCTGTTAAAGCAGCCTTTTTGAAAAACACCACAGTACTTACTAAAAGATTAATTTATGCAGCAACCATGTTCCTTGCTGATGACACATTGCCTGACTTCTGCCTGACTAATAAAAATAAACAACATTTTTGACTCTGTGTACACAAATATAGCCATGTAGTCCAAACTACTGTGAATTTCATACAGCAGCAATAAACACAGTAATATTCATAAATGATTTGCAGCACACACTAAACTATACATTTAAATGAAGCAAAATAAATGTGAATAAAGTGGGTGTTGTGCACCAGATTAATAATCTGCGGTACTGAGATATATAAGCAAATGCTGATATGAAAGGCTCTGTGTATCCCATATAATTCATGAATACCTAGCACCTGACAAACCTAATGACTAAAACTCAATGCATTGGTGAACATCGCGTCATTCCAAAAAATAAAATAAAATATAATATAAATGAAGTGCAATTAAGAAACCTTGAGTCATACACACATGAAAAATTACTTTAACAGGCAGAGGCTTTATACTCCTAGCACAATACTGTTAGACAGCCATGCCTAAAAAACTGCTTCTTAAATACATCTAGGAATGTGTAAGGACAATACTTATTCAAAACTGCATTACAGATGGACATGCAGATCTTCATCCATATTGGGTTCCTTCGTGGCTTTAGTAGCCAACATAATAATATACCAAGACTCCAACCTCCTCAGTTGTTGTTCTCTATTACCTCCTAGCCTACTCTTGGGGACAGAGTCGATTACAAAATACCTGAGTTAATTTTCATGCGCAGTGTGGGTTTGAAATGTTGTGCTACAGGGTATCTAGAATTCCCATTCACAATTGCTCTAATGTGCTGTAGAGTGCGTAGATAAATTTTAATACCATTCTCCCTACGTAGAGCTTGGGACAAGGGCAACTCAGGACATAGATGGCAAATTCAATTTTGCAATGCAAATTCTTGTTGATCCGAGTGGGGCGGTTCAAAATTGATGAGAACATAGACATTATATACACACCAAACTCACATGCTTTTCATTTATGGCATTTCCTAAACCCGCGATTAGACGCACTCCATGTACCCTCTCTAAGATGTTCAGGGGTACTTACTTGTAAGTCCTGTCTCATGGACTTGCCTTTGCGAAATATAACTAAGGGTTTTTTACATATCACTTCACCTATTACTTGATAATTTTTAATCAAATACCAATTCTGATTGATAATGGCTCTTACTTGGTTATGGAGTACGCTGTACCCTGTTATCATTCGCGCTGGTTGGTTGCTTATCTCATCTTTGTGTTTCCTACTGAACACAAGTACTAACCAGGCTGGACCCTGCTTAGCTTATGAAATCAGACGAGATCAGGCACATTCAGTGTGGTATAGCCGTATATATTCAATAACAAAACAAAGGTTACAGGAACGTTATGGTTAGGTTCAGATTTTACATACACAAAACCAGAGTATTTCAGCAGTCATAGTTATCTCATATATATGTGTGTGTGTTCATGGATAAACATCAAAGATTAAAGTAGCGGTATAGTTAGGTTTCTTTGTCAGTGTGAATATTAATGTTTAGAACTATAAAAACACTGAAATTCACCATTTATAGTTAACAGTACTAATTATAACTCATGCCTTGCCATGCACTCCCTATGATCTCACATATCACACCACACATCACATGTTCTATGAGATCCTTTATGCCATCATTGATTACATCTGAAATTACATCATTAATGACATCACTGATTGCATCACAGATGACATCATCCAAGAGTGATTTGTCCACATATTGCTGTATATGTTGCTATGGCTTTACACATAGCATAGTTCATATTAACAATCAACCACAGATATATGGGAATCCTTCATTTAGTATGGTGTTCAATTTGTATACAACTGTTGACAGAAAGTCAAAATAGTAAGTGTCACTTCCAAAACAAATCTCTACTACGGAGAGCTTTTATCTGTATCAACCCCCGACATACAGTAAACCTATAGCAAGAAATAAAGTTGGTACCAGTAGAGAATTGAGTCCTGTGAGCACTGTTTATTCTGTTGAGAGAATTCATTCTATCCCACACTAGTTGAAAGCAGTGAAACTCTCTTGGGAAATACACCGCAGAGTATTCAAAATTATCTACTAAGAACAGTGTACCCAGGCTGATTTCGGCCACCAGGGACCTCATCCTTGGGGCCAAGCCACATTTTAAAGGGGGAGGCGGAATGCAGCCCCCCTCTTCAGTCTGATTTTGGCCCTGAGGGCCTCATCCCCCCTGGCCTGGCACTGCTTTCAAGGGGAAGGGAGCATGCAGCCCCCCTCCTTGGGCCTGTTTTGTCTCTGAGCATCCCATCCCTTAGTGTTGGGCATTAATATATAGGATAGGGGGCAAGGCCCCACTCAATGGTCGATTTCAGCCCCAGGGACCCAATCTCCTAGTCCCAGCACAGTAACATTGGAGGCCACAGAGGGAGCTCCAAGGCTCCCATGGCCCCAGCCGGCTTCCCACAGCCAGCAGGAGACAAAATTCCTCCAGCCCAGAGGGAGCAGCTACTAATGCTGCTCCCTCCAGGCGAGAGCAATATTTAGATCTATTTCCCTGCCCACATCACTGCGGGCAGAGAAACTGATCCAAAGTTTGCTCCCAGGTGAAGGGAAAATTTTTAAAGGTCCTGCTCCCTAGGAACAGACTTGGTGTTTGCTCCCACTTGGTGGGAGATTTAAAAAAGTTTCCACTGAGCAAGAGCAGATACAGGCTCCCCGGGGCTAGTAATGGCTCAGTGAGGGTGGCCATGTTGCCCCCTCCCCATTGGCTGCATTTTTGACCCCATGGGAGGGCTCCCTGGGGCATTTAGAGGCTTAGGGAGGTGAGTGGTGGAAGTGTCCCCTTAAATAAATTTTAATTTTGGCCCTAGAGTGGGATCTCCGGGACCTCTAAAGGCTTGGGGATGGGGGTCACTCAGCCCCTTTCCCCATAAACATTGTTTTTAACCCTAGGGGTCGGCTACCAGGGGCTTATGATAAATAAATGCCCATTGGCCACCAATTTTTTTCCATCAACGGTCTTGCAGAATCACTGCATTTTTTTCAGCTTATTTTCTTTTTTTGGCCCCAGGGTGGTCCCTCAGGGTGACAGCCTATGGGGCACATGGGGTCAGGGTATTGCTAACCTGCTTTCATTCAGGAAAGGGGACGAAGTCCTTGAGTACCTTCTGCCAAGGTACCATGCACTAATGCATTACAGGTTAGAACGGCAGAAAGTATCACTAAATGCCCAGATGAGCATCTTGTGTAAATGCCTACCCACATCCTAAGTTCACTGGACACCTCAGTATAGCAAACTATGGTAATGCATGCTAGTTGTAAAAATATACCTTGGAAGTAAACAGACTTGTTTTAGCTAACCAAGCTGGCCTTATGATCTCCAGAATATAGGTTGATAATTCCATCAAACACTAATGTGCAGTGCTACTTTGCATGTGCCACATATATTGTTCCAAACCCAAGCCTAGACAGCAGATGTGTATATACCACAACATGATAATGTGGTTGCTGGGTATCTCTGTATGGTAAATGTTGTTTAGCACTTATCGACATGTGTCATATCTAGGCCGAGCCACATGCATTACATATCTTGCCAGTGAATCTGTCCACTGAATCGCACATACACTGTAGAGATACTGAACTAGCCAGTGTATGTCATTCCCGGAGAGGGCAATGTATCCATAACACATCCTAGGTTAGCAATGGAGTCAGATAGGGGCATATTTTCCAGAGGCGGGTGCCACTGGTGCTCATTACTTTTGCACCTCAGGTGGTGCAGGCCTCTCAACCATATCAATGAGGCCATGCTAAGTCACTTTGGGTGGCTCATCATGGCTGCATAGATATGGAGTAAGGCAAGGCACTGAAATTGGCCCACGTAGTTTATTCTGCGCCATGGCGACGTTCCAGGGGTTTTGCAAGAGCGATTCAAAGGCAACACCAATAGATATGTAGCCGGACTGAAATTTACTTAATAATGTAAACCTGGCGCCATGGCAAATTCATATCCCTTCCTCCGAGCAGATGTAAGGGGGTGTCATTTCTAATTTCTCACTTATTCCATGTGTGCTGCATTATGCTGTACACATGTAGGCCCTCATTATGACATCAGCGGTCTTTTCCTAAGACTGCCGATGCCATGCGCGCCAGGTCTTCTGCCTGCCATATCTTGGCCGCCAGGAAGGAGAAAGATCTCCCACCCGCCGTGGAGCGGCGGATGCGAGGGACAACAGCGAGTGCGAGGCCAGAGGAGCGGAGGAGGCGGGTGGGGACGTAGAAGCTGAGGCGTCTGTTCAGGTATTCCGGTCCCTTGTCGTAGAGGGCTTTGTGTGCGTGGGTGAGAAGTCGGAAGGTGATCCTTTTGCTGACTGGGAGCCAATGCAGGTGTCTCAGGTGTGCGGGGATGTGGCTGCTGCGGGGTATGTCGAGGATGAGGCGGGCCGAGGCATTTTGAATGCGTTGCAGGCGATTTTAGAGTTTGGCTGTGGTCCCGGCGTAGAGGGTGTTGCCGTAGTCCAGGCGGCTCGTGACGAGGGCGTGGGTCACGGTTTTTCTGGTGTCGGCGGGGATCCAGCGGAAGATCTTGCGGAGCATGCAGAGGGTGAGGAAGCAGGCGGAGGACACGGCGTTGACTTGCTTGGTCATGGTGAGAAGAGGGTCCAAGATGAAGCCGAGGTTGCGGGCGTGGTCTGTGGGGGTCGGTGTGGTGCCGAGGGCCGTGGGCCACCAGGAGTCGTCCCAGGCGGACGGGGTGTTGCCGAGGATGAGGACTTCCGTTTTTTCTGAGTTCAGCTTTAGGCGGCTGAGCCTCATCCAATCTGCGACGTCCTTCATACCCTCTTGTAGGTTGGTCTTGGCGCTGGCGGGGTCCTTGGTGAGGGAGAGTATAAGTTGGGTGTCGTCGGCGTAGGAGGTGATGATGATGTCGTGCTTGCGTACGATGTTGGCGAGGGGGCTCATGTAGACATTGAAGAGTGTCGGGCTGAGTGATGAGCCTTGGGGTACGCCGCAGATGATCTCGGTGGGTTCTGAGCGAAACGGAGGGAGGTAAACTCTTTGGGAACGGTTTGAGGGGAAGGAGGCGATCCAGTCCAGGGCCTGTCCTTGGATTCCGGTGGAGCGGAGGTGGGTGATTAGGGTGCGGTGACAGACGGTGTCAAAGGCAGCCGAGAGGTCGAGCAGAATGAGGGCGACTGTTTCACCGTTGTCCATCAGGGTTCTGATGTCGTCAGTGACTGAGATGAGGGCGGTTTCAGTGCTGTGGTTGGTTTGGAATCCGGTTTGTGTGGGGTCGAGCAGGTTGTTGTCTTTCCAGGAAGGTGGTCAGCTGTTTGTTGACGGTCTTCTCTATTACTTTGGCTGGGAAAGGCAGAAGAGAGATGGGGCGGAAGTTTTTCAGGTCGCTCGGGTCAGCCGTAGGTTTCTTTAGTAGGGCGTTGACTTCGGCGTGTTTCCAGCATTCGGGGAAGGTAGCAGAAGAAAAAGAAGAGTTGATGACGGTCTGGAGGTGCGGGGCGATGATGTCTTCGGCTTTGTTAAAGATGAAGTGCGGGCAGGGGTCCGAAGGGGCGCCGGTGGATAGAGTTCATGATGGATTTGGTTTCTTCCGTGTTGATGTGGGACCAGTTGTTGAGGGTGATGGCCGTGGATGCCGGTTCGGTGGTGTTTGGTTGGGTCTGGTGTCTGAAGCTGCCGTGGAGGTCGCTAATCTTGCGATGGAAGAAAGTGGCGAGGGATTCGCACAGATCCTGTGAGGGCGTGACGGCGTTGGCGTTGGCGCTGGGGTTGGAGAACTCCTTGACGATGCTGAAGAGTTCTCTGCTGTTGTGTCTGTTTTTGTCCAGTCTGTCGGTGAAGAAGTTCCTTTTGGCAGCGCGGATCAGGTGGTGGTGTTCGCGGGTAGCGTTCTTGAGGGCGGTCATGTTGTCAGCGGTGCGGTCCTTGCGCCAGGCTTTCTCAAGGGCGCAACAAGTTTTCTTTGATTCTTTGAGGGCGTCAGAGAACCAGAGAGGTTTTTTGGTGTTGGTCTGTCGATGCGTGCGTTTGAGGGGAGCAAGGATGTCTGCGCAGTTGGAGATCCAGTTTGTGAGGTTGAGGGCTGCATCGTTGGGGTCGGTGGTGAGGGTGGGTTGGTTGGCGGCGAGTGCGGAGAAGAGTTGCTCTCCGGGGATCTTGTTCCACTGTCGACGAGGGATGGGTTGGGTGCGGAGGTGGTGGGTCTCGCGTCGGAATGTGAAGTGGACGCCGCTGTGGTCGGTCCAGTGTAGGGCGGAGGCGTGGCTGAAGAAGACGTGTTTGCTGGCGGAGAAGATGGGGTCAAGCGTGTGTCCGGCGATGTGGGTGGCGGTGTTCACCAGTTGTTTGAGGCCGAGGTTGGCGAGGTTGGCGAGCAGGGTGGTGGTGTTGGGGTCGTTGTTTTGTTCCAGATGGAAGTTGAGGTCACCTAGGAGGATGTAGTCCGGCGAGGCGTGCGGGGAGATGAAGTCGGCGATGGCGTCGCTGAAAGGGGCACGTGGCCCGGGAGGACGGTAGATGAGGGATCCTCTGAGGGTGGTCCTCGGATCGGTGCGAATCTGAAAATGCAGGTGTTCAGCGGCGAGAGGGGTGTCTTCGGTGGAGGTGGTGACGCTGATGGAGTCTTTGAAGACGATGGCGATACCTCCTCCTACCTGGTTGGTGCGGTCTTTTCTGGAGATCTTGTAGCCTTCGGGGATGGCAGTGGCGATGACAGGGGCCGAGGAGGCGTTCATCCAGGTCTCCGTGATGAAGGCGACGTCCGGTGCTATGGAGTCCAGGAGGTCCCAGAGTTCAACGGCGTGTTTGTGGACGGAGCGAGCGTTGACTAGGATGCACTTGAGGTGGTTGATGGCGCGTGGGCTTGTGGTCGTGGTTGTTGCGTGGTGGAAGGTGCATTTGCAGGAGTTGCAGGCGAAGGGTCCATGGGTGCGTTTGGGGTGAGCTTGGAAGCAAGTGTTGGAGCGTCCTGGGTTGAGGGCGTGGAGGGTGGTGGGGTCGTAGCGGGTCAGCGGGGCTTGGGAGAGCTGGGGACCAGGGGTCGTGGCGCTGTGCGCGGGACAGGCGTGGACGGGCGCAGACGGGCTTGCCTCTGGCGCAGCGGCCGCCATATGAGGTAGGAGGGGGGGAGGGGTCAGGTGGGGGCGAATGGGAGCTGGGGGCGGGGGCGTGCAGGAGGTCGCGGCGGGAAAGCGCGAGGGAGGGGGGGACAGGTAGAGTGAGAAGAGCTGGGGGAGGGAGGTTTAAGGGTGGAGGGGGGTGAGTGTTAGGAGGTTTAGGAGATAAGGGAGAAAGATAGGAGTAGGGTTGAGAAGATAGGGGAGGGGGGTTGTAGAGGTGGGTGAGGGTGAGAGGTAGAGTGAGAGGATAGGAAGATAGGTAATAGAGGGGGTGAGGGAGGGGGGGAGAGATAGAGAAATAGATAGAGAAAATGGATAGATAGGGAAATCGATAGATAGGGAAATAGATAGAGAGATAGGAAGATAGGAGGAGGTGGAGATTGAGGGAGTTAGATAGTGGGATAGAGAGATAGGTAGATAGGAGGAGTGAGGGAGGTAGATAGTGAACGGGTTAGATAGGGGAGATAGAGAGGGGGATGCGAGTGGGGGAGGGGGATGAGGCAGGAGCAGGAGGGCAGGCGCGGGGAGAAGAGGACGAAGGAGGCAGAAGAGCTGAAGGCAGAAGACAAGAAGAACAGAAGACAAGAAGAACAGAAGAACAGAAGACCAGAAGGAGAGAAGAAAGGAAGATCAGAAGACCGGAAGGAGAGAAGAAAGGAAGATCAGAAGACCGGAAGGAGAGAAGAAAGGAAGACCAGAAGAACACAGAAGAACACAGAAGAAGATACAGAAAACGAAGAACAGAGGGCAGAAGACCACAGAAGAAGATGAGGAAGAAGAGAAGTAGAGTGAAGACGGGGGAAAGAAGAGTACAGAAGAAGATTACAGACGAGGAGCGAGGAGGAAGAACAGAAGAACATAGAAGAAGAAAAGAAGAAAAGAAGCAGGAGAGAGGGTGAGTAGCGCGGGGCAGAGCAAGGGGCTGGGAGGGGGGGGTACTTACTGTGAGGTGGGTCTCAGGAACTCAGGAACTCAGGAACCTGGAGGAGCTGCAGCGGCAGGGGGAGCGACCTACCCTTGGGTCAGGGGACGGGGGACGGTGGATGTGATGGAAGTGCATGTGTGTGTGTCCGTGTGCTTGTATGGCTCTGGAGTGTTGTGTGATGGGTGCATGTCTGCGTGTGAATGAATGGGTATCCTGAGTGTGAGTGAGTGTCTGCAGGTCTATGCGTGAATGGGAGGATGGAGAGTGTGTGCGTGTATGCAGGGGTGGGCTTGGGTTAGAGGTGTGGGGATTAATGTCTGGATGGGGGTGAGAAGGGCTCCTACATGTTGGGGTGGGGTGGGGGGTCGTCTACTGGTGCCAGGAATAGAAATTCCCATCGCCAGTAGCGTTTCCGCCAGGGATTTAGTGGTGGTGTTACCGCCACAAAATCCCTGATGGCAAGGGGGCTCATAATACCACCAGAGATCATTGCAGGACCGCCGGGTCGGAGATGCTAATCTCAGGCCTGGCGGTCCGACCGCCCAGGCGGTACAGGTGGTGAACTGTCTGTTTTGCAGCCAGTTCACCACCATGGTTATTATACAGCGGCATTTTCCTCGTTCTATGTATGCTGCAGAATGCTGCACACATGGAAAGTGGTAAAAAAGAAGAGAAATCAAAACATTTCTCCTCATTACACCTTCTCTGGGTAGTGGTACATTTTTGGCACTGCCTCAGGCTTAAGTGATATTGTAAATCTGGGGAAGCATAAAAATCTCTATGTACTGCAAGGCCCATGGAACACCTCCTCGACGCAAAGTAAGGCAGGGCATCGTTTTGTGCTGCCCTGCCTTACTCCATAGCTGTGAGGCTATCCAAAGCCAAGCAGGGTGGCTAGGGTTGCATCATACACATGATTGAGAGTCCTGCACCACTGTGGCATCAAATAGTGACTCTCCTATGGTGCAGGGGTTTTGTAAATGAGTCCCCTTATGTAAAAATGTTAAGATTATAGGATATGTCACAAAATTTCACATTGATAAACTGCGTGCCCCAGTTTTTGCACCAGTAGTGCAATCAGTCACACATATGTGCACTGCCAACACACACATGCAACATATTCCAAGTCCACAAGTATGTCCTCTCAGAAATGTACAGGCAAAACATTGATCCCTGCAAGTACTTCCATACATTGCACAATACACTACACTGTAAAACACACATTTGTCCCAACTCATCAATTTAAACAGAAGCATTAGCCTAATGTGTGACACATTGCATCCATTGCGTCAACCGTAAGACCCACATTCACGCCATCTTGTTAAAACTGAAGCATTGTGCACTGACATGCATTGTGCATATTTCATGCATTGCCCAATATTTAATCGAAGCATCAGAAAAATTATGCATTGGGACAAACCGTAATGCATACACCCATGAAATGATGCAACGGCTCTGCCATGCTTCAAACCAGGAAGTGTGAATTACTTTCAATTGCCCTTACTGTATTTTTTTCTGTGCTGGCTGGAGGTTGTGTCTTGTGGTTGCCTGAGAGTTTTGTGCTGCTCTTGGTATTCTTGGTGGCTATGCTGTCCCTGCTGTGTACAAAAACTGCCATTTTTGCCTTGTGATTGTATTTTGTATTGTTTTTGTAGTGTATTATTGGGTGTTTGTCTAAAGAGGAGATTATACTTTTAGAGGTAGGGGGTAGTTTTTGTAGTTTGTTAGGCTGGTTTCTTTTTCCATTGTTGACATGTTGAGGAAGAACAGGTTCAGAAATCTATCTGAGGAGGAGTTAGGGGGTCTTCTGTGGTAGATCGTCCACAACTTCCTGAATATGATAGCTACAGGGTGTAGGGTGAGCGTGGATACCCTATTTTGACAGAAAGGAGCAGCAGGAAAAAGTGCAGGCCTATCTCACCCGAGTCTATGGAGTGGACAGGATCATCCATCAAATCAAGCACCAAAGGGCAGATATCATCAGCCGCAATGCGGATATGATTGATCATCTGGGCATGCAAGTTGGGAGGCCTGTCGCTCAGGACAAATATGCCAAGAGCTCAAAGATGTGTCTCCTTGACAAAAAGCTGTCCTTGATGTTATGACCTGAGTGTCAGATATGTTTTAGGGATTGCATGCCATGCTACAGTCCAACTCAGCTAGGCAAAAAGCATACCACAGAGCAATGTTCACTGTGGCCTAGTAGTGGCACATACAGACCATGCAGTGCAGGGTAGGCCCTAACATACTTAAGGGCCCATCAGACGCTGTGTGAGTAGTGTTGTCCCCAGCTTTCCAGGACATTACTCAGCCCAAGCTGTGTGACCCACCCTCCATGTATGTTTCAGGGGAGAACACTCACATGTCATCACAACACATGGTTGCCATGTTGCTTCAAGCACCCCTGACATATATCCATACAAGTCAGTTTTAGAAGCCTTATTATTCTTTAATGAGACTGTATAGGACAAAGTTCAATTTCTGTGCAGTAGTTACATGTAATGAGTGAAGTGAAAGTGAAGTGAAGTGTGTAGCATAGTAAAGGACATGTATTCCTTTGAGAAAGTGTGATGAAACCAGTTAGCCTGCAGACTGTGGTCTGTCCATTCTATTGGTGAACATAGCCATCTATGTCAGACACCTATGCAACATGTAGCAATGAGTGAGGTGTTTGAACTGGGTATGTACTCTGTGCAGCTGAGATGTCATTGTCCTAGTTTTACCCATAAACACTGCAATATGGCATGCCTATGGTCATTATTAGGCCAGTTCAACTTTGCCATATGCTACACATATATTATGCTGATTTGATGAGACATTTGTGCCACAAATGTAGTGTGCCTCATTTATACACAGTGTACATATCCTGAATTCACAAAGCATTATTCCATGTTTTTGTGTTGTAGGTAGTCGACCTGACCCATACACTGTTGCTGAGGCAGAAACATGTTATGATCCCAATGCTACCAGTGTGTCATCTAAAATAATTTGGAGCTGTATAAATATTGGGTGTGAATATCCATGGCAACAGGTACTTGAATACATTTTGTAGACCACATGTATCCTGATATGTGTAATCTGCCCTTATGCATCATGGTGAGGAGAGCATCCCTCAGATTACTGCATATCCATGAACTGTGGGAAGGGAATGCATAGTATGAATGTCCATCATGCGTTTGATTTTGGATGGCGTTTGATTGAAGGGCTATGTGAACCTGCCATTGCATGGGTCAACCGCATCTGTCGGACTGTTGCATGTTGCTAGTATAGTTGTTCACATGTAAATGTATGATATGTTACTAAGTCAAGGCTGCACAGGATATGAAGATTCCTACCTCAGTGCAAACAGATTGGGCATGACTAGATATGGCACGTCACCAGTCCACCAAGAGTGGTGCAGTTAAAAGCTTGACTCTTGTCCTCTTGTACCCAATGACCTATTAGCAACCCATGACCACTCAATTTTAATATTTTTATAAGTGAGAGGAAAATGTGTACTAGAACACATGCATGTCTGCACTGTGTGGTCAGCATCCAGGCCATTACACAGTCCAACTACTAGTGGAATTACCTATACCAGGCCACTTTGACAAATGTCATCCTTGATGAACTGTAGGCCAAGACATGCAAAATACAGCACAGGATACTCATATTTATGAGAGCTATAGCATTCATGCACACAATCATCACATGGCTTCGGGTTATGGTTATGTGTAGGCCGGAGCGGAGTTCACGGAGTTCCGCTATGTAGAACTCCACAAAAGTAAGTAAAAAAGCCCCATCGGGGTACGCGGTATGTGGAGTCCCGTGAAGTGGGGGAGTGAGTTATCTTGCACCGTTCGTTCTGATTCTTAGTGCTGAGTGTTTGTCCCAAGCTGTAAAATTAGTGTGGACTGCACCACACGCAGTGCAAGAGGGCGCTGCTTCTTTTCTGCAGCTGAAGTAGATTTTCAATGTGACCAGAATGTTTCTCAACAGAAGCAGTAGTGACTATCCGCGACCACTCGTGTTGAGGAATCTCACCGGAAGGTGGTCTGGAGTAAGATTTTCTTCGCTCACAAACTTAACGTTAGCGAGTGTGAGCGAGAAAAAAACTTTTCTCTGCTACGTGGAGTTTTGTGGCGTTCATAATATTTTGTCTACATAAGCTACCCACACCAAGTTTGTCTCCTTTTTTGTCCAACATCCTAGGGATTCTAGATGTACCCAGAGTTTGTGGATTCTCCTGAAGGAGGCCAAGAAATTAGCTAAAATACAGTGAAAAGTTCATTTTTTTTTTTTAAATGAGAAAAAAGGGCTGCAGATGAAGGCTTGTGGTTTTTTCCCTGAAAATGGCATCAACAAAGGGTCAGCGGTGCTAAAATCACCAACTTCCCAGCTTTCAGGAACAGGCAGACTGAAATCATAAAACCAAATTTTTCAACACAATTTTGGCATTTTACTGGGACATACCCCATTTTTACTATTTTATGTGCTTTCAGCCTCTTCCAGTTAGTGACAGAAATGGGTATGAAACCAATGCTGGTTCCCAGAAATCAGAAAGGCAGACACAATTCTGAATTCAGAAATGGGTAATTTGTGTAGATCCTACATGTTTTCCTACAGAAAATAACAACTGAAATAAAAACAAAATAATTAAATTGAGGTAAAAAAACAGCCATTTTTCTCCACGTTTTACTCTGTAACTTTTTCCTGCAATGTCAGATTGTTGAAAGCAATATACTGTTACGTCTGCTGGACTCTTCTGGTTGCAGGGATATATAGGGCTTGTAGGTTCAAGAACCCTAGGTACCCAGAGGTACCCAGAGCCAATAAATGAGCTGCATCTTGCAATGGGTTATCGGGTACACAGCAATTCATTTACTAAAATATAAATAGTAAAAATAGGTATCAAGAGAACCTTTGTATTTCCAAAATGGGCACAAGATAAGATGTTGAGAAGCAGTGGTTATTTTCACATCTCTGAATTCTGGGGTGCCCATACTAGCATGTGAATTACAGGGCATTTCTCAAATAGACGTCTTTCTTGTCTTACATTTGGAAGGGAAAAATGTAGAGAAAGACAAGGGACAATAACACTTGTTTTGCTATTCTGTGTTCCCCAAGTCTCCTGATACAAATGGTACCTCACTTGCCTGGGTAGGCCTAATGCTCACGACAAGAAACACAACATTGACACATCATATTTCACATTGAAATCTGACGTGTTTTTTGCAAAGTGCCTAGCTGTAGATTTTGGCCTCTAGCTCAGCAGGCACCTAGGGAAACCTACCAAACCTGTGCATTTTGTAAGATTAGACACCTTAAGGAATCCAGGATGGGGTGACTTGTGGGGCTCTCACCAGGTTCTGTTACCCAGAATCCTTTGCAAACCTCAATATTTGGCCCAAAAAACACTTTTTCTTCACATTTTGGTGACAAAAAGTTCTGGAATATGAGAGGAACCACAAATTTCCTTTCGCCTAGCATTCCCCCAAGTCTCCTGATACAAACGGTATCTCACTTGTGTGGGTAGGCCTAGTGTCCGCAACATGAAATGGCCTTAAATTAATTTGCCCCCTAGGGAGCGAGCCTTGCCCAAGGGGTTGCTCCCCTCATGACAATAAACAAAAAAACAAAAACTCCCTGGTGTCTAGTGGGCATTTATGCTGCCCAATTGCATCGCGATTGGGCAGCAGAAATGCTGAGACAGACATCAAAGGAAAGGGCTTTCCTTTCCTTTGATGCCTCTCTCTGTCCCTCCACGTGATCGGAGGAGAAATGCTTTTGCATTTCTCCTCCAATCGGCGATGGAAGCTGAGTTTCCAGCGCGGAGGGGTAGGCCTCTGATGAGGTCAGCGTGTGATTGCGCGCTGATGTCATCAGATGCCACAGGTGGGCCACGGGTAGAAGGGGAAGGGATTACCCTTCCATCCCTGTCCTGGGGGCACCGAAGCAAGGCCCATGCGGGGAGTGCTAAGTGGTTAAGTCTGTTATATGGTTCCAAGTATCAAGATTGCAGACACGCCCAACAGGGGAGAATACCTACCATCTATGTGTCTACACCATTGAATGAAGATTGAATCACCCCAGGGAGTACTTGTGTGAGCATGTGTGCCATTCCCTGTGTACACAACATCATATTTACAAAGCAGTCACAGTAATTCTATGTGTACAGGGATATTAGGGATTACACTGCCATTTCGTTTACCTACAATCTTAAAACATGAGTACCTTTGCATTACATTTGTAGAAGTTTACTTTTCTAAAGAGTCCTTGACATTTTTACTACCCCAAAGTGTCACTTTGGGTCAGGACATTGCATATGTAATATTTTTATTTGCCAAATAATAATGTTGAATCTAATGGATACAGCGCAGCTTAGTCTGGTAAATATTTCCATCATCCCCAACAGACATCATGACCCTAAAGCAGCCTAGGGCCCATGGGATCAGGCTAAAGCGCTACCGCCACCTCAGACATGTTGCTTGGGCCTGCCGGAGGATGGGCCACTGTTATGTGGAGGAAAGGTCCACCGCCACTTGGTATGCCCAACCACAAGGTAACCAACAGCCAGCAACGGTGGATCCAGCCATGCCAATATTATACCCCATGGTGGGGCAGAAGGATCAGGACCCAGCTTCTCTACCGGCCCAGCAGTGCCTTCTACACAGCCACAATCACCAACCCAAGGACAGCCATCTTCCTTAGAGCTGCAGGCAATGAATAACTTTGACACACTAAAACACCATGCAGGTGGGATGGAGCAGCAACTGAACATCATAATGTGCAGCATTAACAGTTTGCAGCAGGAGGTGGACCGGGTGGTTGTCCAAATTTAAGACATTATTTTTATTCCTGCCCTTAACCATTTCTCTTTGTTCTTTTATACTCTTTGTACTCTAGATTAGGTTAGGTTGGACATTAACATAGGGATAGTTTAGGATAGTGTAGTGTTAGAGATGCATTAGATTTCACACTGTTTATCTTGTTAAGTGCGGATATAGGAGGGTAGTTTGTTAAGGGGTCGGGTGATGTTTCTTATATGTTTTTAAAGAAATAAAATAACAAAAAAACATTTTTAAAAAAATACAAAAATGTATTTGTTTAGATTTAAATGTATAGTTAGTTTGTGTATAGAAGTAGTTAATGTTGTTCATGTGTGAGTATGTGTCTTAAGGAGGTTGGGTGGTTGATGTGTAACACGTCTTGTGTGGTATATGTGTAGGATTACATAAGTGAAGTGTAGGTAGATTAAGCTAGCTTTACGATGTTAGTGTAGGTTAGATAGGTTAGGTTAGTTTAGGAATATTTAAGTTAGGGTACGTGAGATAAGTTAGGGCAGTTAGTTTTCGATTTTTTATTTTGTTTTAGATTTTAATAAAATGTGTTTGATACTTAAGCAACTGCTTTGTGATTAACTGCTTAGGATCTGACATATATTATTATGTGGTGTTAAACACACGTGGTTGGTTTTCCATGCAGCGTTTGTTTCCATGTGTGACTAGGTGGAATACTTACAGACCCGATCCAGTGGTGTTTGCGATGGATTGACATGAGGGAACCTCACACATGACTGAATGATGTAAGTGGCATTCTTGCTGTGAATGGACACACAGGGCAAAACAGATATTCCTGTACTGTTGCCTTGTATGTGTGAGTGGTGCTACATGTATTATATGGTTGCTCATGTCAAACTGTTGTTAGTATTCTGTGCAGTTTGGGCTCACACACTTACACCAGCCACTTACACACTCATCCTTGCATTATTTGCATGTCACAGCAGTGATGTTTGCTGGCTGGTATCCATGGATGTGCTCCCCACCAGTGCTGTGACTTCATTCACCATTAACATTGACTGCATGCTACTTGTTGCACTTCATGCTTGTGACCTTGAGTAACTACTTGCTAGTCTTCATACACATAGGGTTCACCAGTTATAGTTCCTTTGGCCTGTGTAGCTTTGACCATGGATCTATGACACACAAGTTGCTTTGGGTAGTGTTGGTGTATATGGATCACAACATCCACCATGGTCTATTTAGTCCAATCAATCAATCAATCAATCAATCAGAACATTTCTAAAGCACACTACTCACCCGTTAGGGTCTCAAGGTTCTGGGGAGGGGGGATGCTACTGGTCAAAGAGCCACATCTTGAGGCGTTTCCTGAATGTCAGGAGGTCCTGGGTCTGGCGTAGGCGTAGGTGGAGTGGTAGGGAGTTCCAGGTCTTGGCGGCGCGGTGAGAAAAGGATCTTCCTCCGGCAGTGGTGCGGCAGATGCCAGGGACGGTGGCGAGTGTGAGGCTGGCGGAACGGAGATGGCGGGTGGGGGAGTGGAAGGTGAGTCTGTCGTTGAGGTAAGCTGGACCTGTGTTGTGGAGAGCTTTGTGTGCGTGGGTCAGGAGCTTGAAGGTGATCCTCTTTGAAACGGGTAGCCAGTGCAGGTCTCTGAGGTGGGGGGAGATGTGGTTGTAGCTTGGGACATCAAGGATGAGGTGGGCGGATGCGTTCTGTTTTCGTTGCAGTTTTGTTTGCAGCTTGGCCTTTGTCCCTGCGTATAGAGCATTGCCATAGTCCAATCTGCTGCTGACCAGGGTGTGGGTGACAGATTTCCTGGTCTCGATGGGAATCCACTTGAAGATTTTGTGGAGCATGTGTAGAGTGTTGTAGCAGGAGGAGGTGATTGCGTTGACCTGCTTAGTCATGCTGAGATTGGAGTCCAAGATGAAGCCCAGGTTACGTGTGTGGGTAATGGGCGAGGGGGCGGTACCTAGGGAGCTGGAGTCGTTCCATGCTGAGGGTTCAGAGCCAAAGATGAGGATCTCAGTTTTGTTGGTGTTTAGCTTGAGGCGGCTCAATTCCATCCAGCTGGAGATGGCATGGAGTCCGTTGTGGAGGTTGTTTTTTTGCAGTGGTAGGGTCTTTCGTGAGGGAGAGGATCAGCTGGGTGTCGTCTGCATAGGACACTATGTTGATGTGGTGGGACCGTGCGATGTTGGTGAGAGGGTCCATGTAAACATTGAAGAGCGTTGGGCTGAGGGATGATCCCTGGGGGACATCACAGATGATCTTGGAGGCCTCTGACAGGAACGGTGGGAGGTGGATTCTCTGGGTTCTGCCGGAGAGGAAGGACGAGATCCAGTTGAGCGCCTTGTTGCGGATTCCGGCGTTGTGGAGTCATGTATGGAGGGTGTGATGGCATACCGTGACGAAGGCTGCGGAGAGGTCCAGGAGGATGAGTGCCGCAGTTTTGCCTATGTCGAGCATGGTCCTGATGTCATCCGTGGCAGCGATGAGTGCGGACTCAGTGCTGTGATGTTTTCAGAATCCAGATTGGGAGGTGTTCAACGCCTTGCTGTCTTCCAAGAAACGGTCAAGTTGGGCGTTGATGACTTTTTCGATGACCTTGGCTAGGAAGGGGAGGGGGGAGATCGGTCGGTAGTTCTTTGGGTCATCTGGGTCCGCCTTGGGCTTCTTCAGTAGGGCGTTGACTTCCGCTTGTTTCCAGATTTCTGGGAAGGTGACTGACTCGAAAGAGCTGTTGATGGTGTCACAGAGGTGGGGTGCGATGATGTTGCTTGCTTTATTGAAGATGTGGTGAGGGCAGGGGTCCGATGGGGATCCGAGTGGATGGAGGCCATGGTGTTGGTGATGTCTTCTTTGTTGACGAGGGTCCAGCTGTGAAGGAGGTTGGTGTTGCTCAGGGCGTTGGGTTCGTGGGGGTCTGTGCTCTGTCGGTGGGTCTTGGGGTTAAAGCTGCTGTGGATTTCTTCTATCTTGCGGTGGAAATGAGTGGTGAGGGCGTTGCAGAACTCCTGCGAGGGTGTGGGTTAGTTGGAGCAGGTCCTGGGGTTTGAGAGCTCTTTAACGATGCCGAAGAGTTCTTTACTGTTGTGAGCGTTTTTGTCTATGCGTTTTTTTAAGTGGGTCCTTTTGGTGGTGTGGATCAGCTGGTGATGCTTGCGTATGGACTTCTTGAGTGCAGTGAGGTGGGGTTCGGTAGGATCCTGGCGCCAGGTCTTCTACCTTTTGCGACATTCTCATTTGGAGTTCTGTGGGTCTGGGGTGAACCAGCTGGCCTTGGCACTGTGGAGGTTTTTTTGTGTGGTCTTCTAACCAGTGATGTAGGTTGGTGGCGGCTGTGTTGGGGTCCGAGGTTCCTGGCGGCGGGGCCTGGGCGAGGGTGGAGATCAGTTGATCTGTTGAGATTTTGCTCCAGTTGCATCGGGGGTGTTGTGTGCGGTGGTGGTGAGTGGTTGGTTTCAGGTAGGAGAAGTGGATGCAGTGGTGGTCTGTCCAGTCGAGTTCGGTGGTGTGGCTGAAGGAGACATGGCTGCTGGCAGAGAAGATGGGGTCGAGTGTGTGGCCTGCGGTATGAGAGAGCGATGTGACGAGTTGTTTGAGGCTGAGGTTAGCGAGGTTTCCAGCAGGTGGTGTGTGTTGACGTCTTGTTGTTTTCTAGATGGAAGTTCAGATCGCCGAGCAGGATGTAGTCTGCCGAGGCGAGGGCCTGGGCGCTGACGATGTCGGCGATGGTATCACAGAATTGTGCTCGGGGGCTTAGGGGTCTGTAGATCAGTGTTCCCTTGAGGGTGGTGTTGGCGTTAACGTAGATGTTGAAGTAGAGGTGTTCGGCGGTGTTGAGGGTGTCGTGGGTGCTGGTCGAGACACCAACAGACATACAACACACAGGTTTAACTCAGTGAAATTATTTATATGTGCAAAAATGTTTAGGATCACAGGCACAGTTCTTTCTGCAACAACCCCAACAGTTTTTTTGAGCCATAGAATGTCCAAACAGAGTCCATGGGGGATACATTGCCAGGGGCATGTGGAGAAAAGAAGTGCTTCAGTAAGGAAGGGGAGGAGCAAATTGCCAATAGGGAAGATAGGCTACATCAACTGTCCACAAATGGGTGAGATCAACAGGTGGGACAGCAAACTGAGGACAGTACCAATTGGGAAGTACACTGGCATGGTCATCATAACCGGGGCAATGAAAAACTGCCCATTTGGCACAGAGAAATGCCATCTTCAGTTTTTCATTGGAAAGGGGTGAAGTCCACATCGTTCTCCTCTGATGTGTGTGGTGCTTCACATGAGATGGTTAGTGTCGGTGCTGAAGGTGCCAGACACACACAATCAGGGCTTGCAGATGTGGATCCCCTGTCCACAGCAGCATTTCTCTGTGCCAACAAGTGAGGCAAGCAGTACATTAGAAGGGCCTGCTAGTTTGCCAGCACAGCACCAAAGTTGTGGTGGCAGGCCCCCCTTATTCCTATGTATGTGCCATGCTTCCACTTTATGGACTCCAGAATGTTGTGGATTGGCCCCAGCTGGTTGGCAACCTTGCAGGTGCCACTTTGGCAGAGCAGTTGTTTATGTCTCTATGTCATGATACCATCAATGTCAGCCAGGGACTGTACGAGGCCACTGACTGGAGGGCAGGTGCCTCTTATAGCTGCTGAGGTGTCCCTATGGGGCCTGAGGCATATACTGACTGGCTCTAGGGTGCCCCTCCCCCAGTTTCCATCCCCAACGCACCACATCTAAAATCTCCTGCTGTACTCCTACTGCACAATGTTGGAATTCAACTTGGGGGTCCTCGGAGTCCAGGTCTGGTGGTGGGCTGGCAGGTGGTGTTTATTGGGTGATGGGTGGATCCTCTGGAGACCTGCCAATGCTTTTGGCCCTTCCCACAACCGGAGATGGTATATAAAAGGAGGACAGGATTTGCCACAGGATGTCTTGATCAAGGGTTGACAGGCTACCATCCTCAGCAAGTTCCTCATCCTAGATATGTAGCTGGTCAAGAGGTGTAGGTACATCCTCTGCAATGAGAGAGAGATATGGTAATGATGTGCTATGTTTGATGTTGACATCAGTGATCTGATTGACAATCTGACTTCTACTATTTGACTCTCAATACAACATTGATGCGTAGGATATATGTTACACAAAGGTATTGAGTCCAAGCTGCACTGCGGGTGCCTTTCAGATGGCAGTATCTATGCATTGTTCATACAAACACTGTGTGACAAGACTGACTTTTTGTGTCATGACACATATTGCAACACAGTTTCACAGCTCACTGGGCCTACTCTTTCTGCACATTTGATCAGAGGACAGGTCCACATCTGCCATAGTGATTTGCTTTCTTTTTCATGATGCCTATACTGATTGTGTTTTGACATATTTACACCATTATTGGTGCATATTGCACCTAATTCCTAGGGTGCCTGCATTCCCTGTGGGCATTACTCATCCCATAGCACCTGTGCAGCTGATGTGGGTCTGGTCATTAATTAGTTGTGATGATGACTTCTGGATTTCACACTGTACACTATGGCACTCTGCCTTGCTGTACTGTCTTGCACGCAAATTGTGTGTTCATGTGGCCAAGGGTTGATTTTGTAACACATATCCTGACGTCTCTACACACTGAACAACCTTGATACACTGCAGAAATGTGTGATGGCATGTTTTTACTATGTATTTCCTTTTGTGCATACTCATGTGATTTGATTGCATACACATTTGTCTACATATTTGTGAACAGTGGTCACTGTGTGCCAACGCTAAGGGGATAGGCCTGTCACACCAGGTAGGTTGCTAGCACTGACACTCGCCACAGTTAATATTTGCCAGAGTTGGGTCTCTGCATAGTATAACACATCCTTTGACTTAGGCCCCCTCACTTGTATGTACATGCCTCCACTGCCACTCCTCATTTTGTGCCAGGGACTCAATGCCACACAGTGATGGAACCCAGGTCGTACATTGACTTTCATGTGCCTATAACACCAACAATATGTGTGACCATATCCAATGGACTGACATGGCTGGCTTTTATTGAGGACTATGGGTCAAGCTGTAACCCCCGTGGTAGTAGTGCTGGAATTGGTGACGTGTACCTACCTGGGTGTGCAGCATAATTGGGCTCATCCACCTCAATCTCCAACCATTTGTGGTAGCAGACTGGTATTTCATGTGCCTTGAAGTTCAATGTTTCACATCCTCCAACGGATGCATATGGGGCATAGTGAGACATTTTGCTTTTAGAATCCCTCCTGTCACATGCTACATTTTCACCCTGGACTACATCACATGTAGGATGTTATACCCCAATGGGCTCTTTACTGTCAGCCCTTCCTAGCTGCAGCACAAGTGTGACACTGTGAAACACAGTTGTGCATGTGTATGGTCAGGATACCTTGCTGGAAACATCCACTATGACCTGCTTGCTAAGCAATGTCTATCAATTCAGACACAGTGGCAGTTCAACCTGCTTAGCCAGTGATTACAATGCACTGCACAAAGAGGGGCCCTCCAGGGCCACACACCATCTTTTGTTTCAACACACCTGGACTTCTGGTGTGCATCACTTGCAATCACCCCCAGACCCAGTCTGATTCTGCACATATCATAAGATCTGGTGGTCCCTACCATGGCAGCCGGAACCTCTATGGTCTCAACTCGCACGTAGAGACAGATGTTTCCTATGTAGTGTTGTGTCAGACAATATACACAGGGCTCTTGGTATGTCAAGTATGTGTTGATACACATACTGACCCTGCTCTCAGGTGAGCTGTTTCGTATCTGACAAGCCCATTCCATTGCTTTACATTCCGGATTTGTGTGTATGGGCCCAAGTGAGACACAGTGGCCTCATTGGGCAATGTGGCCTGCAGTGTCAGTGTCAGCGTGAGGTGGGTTCAAATGTCCATCCATAATGTGTGGTTCAAGTCCATGTTTTCTACTTTGTATTGTGGGACTTGTAGTTCTGGTAGCTCATATTTTACTTTCCACTACACATGCCAGTATACAAAGGTGGACCTGGACTGGTGCTGCACTTCACACATGGAATGGAAAAACATGACAGAGCATGACTAAGCTGTGCAACATGTAACTGGGCATTGTTACTGACATTTCTGTGCCATTTAAGGAGACATGAGCCAGAGTCCTGCCCTTTGCCCTGCACACAGTGCAGTGGAGCGATGGGACAAAGCAAGCTGCACTGCACAACATGATCTTTTTAATCACATTGCCCCTTTTGATAATTACTCTGTGGCTCTGGTTGTTCCTTGTGTGCTGCACTGTCCTGTCCTGATACTCCAACCACCAACTCGTCTGGGCAATGGCATAATTAAACTTGATGGGGTCTCCTGCGAAGTCCCTTGAAGGGGCCCCCTCCCCCCTAGACCCAGTCAGGGGCCTGTCAACCGTGCACAGGGGTACTGTGAATGGGGGAACCATCAGAGCTCGCCCCCCCACACTGTGAGGCATGTGGGGCCCTTTGTTATACCACTGTGTCCGGGATGACAGCTGCCACCTTCTCCTCCAAGACATCCAGGTCCTCCTGGGGTGCTGGGCTCCCTCCTCTGGTCTGCATTGCTGCTGTCAGGTTGTTCACCAGTTTCTCCTTTGTCTGGCATTTGTATAAATGCCCGCATTTTTAGCAGTCTGTGACAGTCCTCCTTGCTTGGCCCACACATGTTGATCTTCTATACTATGGACTGCCAAATGGCCTCTTTCCTCCCTAGAGGCAATTTGGAGGTGACAAAGAGCTGATGTTGGAGCTTTGTCACCTCAGTGATCAAGATGTCATTCTCCTTCACACTGAAATTGCACTTCCTCTTCCCCTGGAAGTCTGTCCAGACATCCTAGCTGATGCTGGGGTGGTTATACTTCCTTCTGCTGTCCCTGCTCTATGGATGCCTTCTGTGAAGAGTGCCATTTTTCCTCCAGATGTGTCATTTTTTGTACTTTTTTTACACCTTCCTGACTCAAAAGCAACACATGGTTGATTAGCATTGATTTACTAGCCGCAAGTCAGTCCTGCGTTACTTTTGCAGCAGAAGTGTCAGATTTCCTTATGACATGATGTTCACAGATGTGTCATTTTTTTTTATGCAGCCAGGATCATTGCGCCATGGTACACTGTGTTGTAAATACAACACATACTGTATTTCTATTAGTTAGATTGTTTGTGCTCTATGGAAGGTGAGCAGTCGTTCAGTTTTTCACAGAAATGGGTGTCAGCATGAACTAAACTTAAATCAATTGATGGGAGGATGATGGTGGCCCAAATAGTCCTATAATAAGGATATATATTATTAAGTGAATATGTCACAGTAACCAGACCAAATTATGAGTGAGGAATTGATGAAACATTAGGAACAAGTATATTTGGTGACAGCATCTATATATGTATGATTGATGTCAAGATGATATATCTATAGAACTTAAGGGCTTATTTACAAGCCCTGCACCACAGAGAAATGGTCAAAATATGCTGTATCTACAAGATATGGCACATTTCTGTCCTCCCCCCGTGTTGGAGCACAATGGGCAGCCTAGCGCTGATGCAGGCAGCTTTGCAACATAGTGTTACAACTCTGTCGTCCCATTTCTAGGGGGCGCTGTAAGGGAACTGCCGGAAGCCTGGGAATCACCTTAAACACTTATCTAGAGTCCCTTGCTGACCCCTGTTTGTTTCTCTTTTCTCTATGGTACACTTGTGTAGTACTACATTTGCTTCCTGGGACTGCAAATCCCATAATGCACAGCCTGGTAGTCAGGAAAGCCCGGATTCTCTTTCTCATTGTTTTCTATGGGAGAAGTCCAGTTGGTCCTTTTCACCGGATCCTCTGCTCCAGGACTTGTGAGTGTCTGAAACTACACACACCTGAGACCTCTCCTGTGCAGCCCAGCTTGGAACTGCTTATAAACAGCCATTTCCTCAAGATCCCCGTCGTGCATTGGAGTTCGATTCCTTTGTGTTACAGACCCTTTGTCGGATGGTGTTTTGTTCCTGTGCTGTTCCAGCTTGATCCTGTTTCCTGTTTCTCTGCCCTGCTCCTGATTGTTCCAGCCAGAGTCTGCCCCCTATCTCTTAGCCTTGTACCTGTTTGTTTCTTCCAGAACCTGATCCCTGTTTCTCTGCCCTGCTTCTGCCTTGTTTCAGCCTGAACCTGCTCCCTGTTTCCCAGTCCTGTTTACTGCTCATTCCTACTCTCCAGTCCTGTCCTTGCCTGTTCCAGCCAGAGCCTGCTCTCAGTTTCCCAGTCCTATATCTGTTTGTTCCAGCCAGAAGTTTGCACCCTGTTTTCAAGTCCTAGTCCTGCCTTTACTTCAGCCTGAGTCTGTTCACAGTTCTTGCCTCTGCCTCTTTGTTTGTTCCCTTCTGTTTCTTCTTGGTTCTTTGTGTCTGGTAAGTGTTCTATCAGTCTTCACCAGTGTATAAGTGTCCTCCTTTTGTACTGGGGTTGGCTCCTGGTTTCCAGGAGGCAATTCCAGCCCCCATCCTTGTCTAGTGTTATACGTTGTCTTTCGTGCCTAACAGTGACAGTGTGCTATTGCTGTTTTCTCAGGAATCGCCACTGTGTTTCCAGCTAGACCCACAAGAGCATGTCCTGTGTATGTAAGTACTATCCTTGTTTGTGCTCTAGGGTCCGGAGACAGAATCACCTCTGCTGCCTCCTTTCTATAGGGCTGGCAGGGTGAGTATCTGTAAGAGCAAACTGCACAGAGGCATTGAGATTCCTTGTCACTGTGGGAGGTTCTGCGCCTTACTCTGTGTACAACCCCAGCATGTTTGGCCACTAGTAATCCGTTTCCTATTTGTTCACACAAGGGTTGCTCTGCTTTTACTTTCCTGTTTCCTGTGTCTGTCCATAGCTGTCCTTTCTGTGTATGCCTTTAGCTGCTCTTCTGCCCCAGAACACTACCTCTTTAGGATATTCGGTGACCTCAAGGGGTGCCCCAACCAGAGTCCTGATGAGACCCGCACGAAACTGTGACTCATAGTGCATATAGATCTTTGTTACTTGAAATAAGCATGGTGGCAAATTATACACATTTAGAAATCACTACATCTATGCCAGCTGTGAAACACACATTCACTTTTTAAAAACATATCACGAGTAACGGGTCCAATAGAAAACAACCCTACAATAGTCAGTATTGGCATAATAATTGGTAAAGGACTAAAGGAAGGTGTGGTAAATAGTACAAACTATGGGCCATATTTAAGACCCTAGTTGCATAGCTCTTGCACACTGTAGCATGGTGCAAGCACGATGCAACTCCTAAGGCAGATTTAGGAAGCCATGCGCCTTAAGGTGGCCTTGGGAGGCTTCATAAAGTAACACAACACAGCAAAAATCGCTATGTTGCGTTACTCTGTGGTGGGATGTCCTTCCATGGGCATTGCGTGGGTGTTTCAATGCACCTCTCATGGATTTTGACCCTTACCCAGATTTACAAGAAGTTGTAAACCTGGGAATGCATCAAAATGCTAGCCTTCCCAGGGGTGGTGTAATGAGGCAAAATGTATTTATTTCTCCTTGTTACTTCCTCTTTCTTTGTGTGCTGTATTCCGCAGTACACATAAAAGAAGAATATGCCTCTTGGGACTGTTTTTGTGCAAAGAGTCCCTTCCTGCTTAAAAACAATACTTTATGCAAAACAGCCACCCTTTTACCATGGTGCAAAGGTGTCTGTGTTGGTGGTAGGCTGTCCAAAGGCCACCAGAGTAGGAGAAAAAGCAGGAATGTTTTGTATATTTTTAAATACCATACATCCCTGCCCTTTCTCTTGCACATAGTGCAGTGCAACAAGGTGACTTGCTGCCCTGCACCCCATCACTTTTTCATAAATATGGCCAATA
Organism: Pleurodeles waltl; assembly: GCF_031143425.1. Classification (NCBI taxonomy): domain Eukaryota; kingdom Metazoa; phylum Chordata; class Amphibia; order Caudata; family Salamandridae; genus Pleurodeles; species Pleurodeles waltl. The sequence goes on along the minus strand of NC_090437.1, from coordinate 523,168,975 downwards.
ATATCTTGTTTCGACTTTAAATGGCAGTTTATGACCAGAACAATACTGTTTCACTTGTAGTGGCCCCAAGGTTATTTGCATCTTCAGTGTTTTACAAAGTAAGGTACCTGTATCAGTCATGTTGTGACAAATGTTACTTATTGTGAATGCTGACAAGCATTACTGAATAGGAAAGGAAATACCCATTTCCATAAGACTCAAAGGAAAAGTTATGTTCATACTGTCCTTATGTTCGACCAGAGGGAAGTAACTTACTTTGTAAGATTTATCACAACAGATTTGCATTGCTGTGTCACATTGAGCGCTTATATCTGAAAACTAGATACTGCATACACTTTATCAAGTTTTGGAATAGATGAGGCCAGATGCGCTCAAAAGCACATTGATTATTCACACATTAAAATGCCAACACACCCAACATGGTGTAAGTTCTCTAAAGACACTTCAAAGTCGATAAATATCACAGCACCCGCAGGTGACTGCGTGAGGCAACAGAAATCAAAATGTGCCCTATTCGAAGAAGTTAAAATACAGAAACAAACGCTAGTATATGGATCTTTTATAACAAACTGAATATTGGAATCATAAATATTTAATGACTCCAGCGAATACAACTTTCATGAGGCAGTCCGAAAAATATAAAATGAAATTACACCAGTCTACTCATTGTGAAACATTGATTTTTCTAAATGCAAACGTTGAAATACAAATGCAAAAATCTGTGTTGCAAGTAGAGGAAAAAGTTACTTCAAGGTAAGGCCTTTGATGCAAAGTGAGCTTAAGAAGAACACTACTGTTAAGTCATTCGTGTTTCAGCAGTTTCAATTTTTCAACATTTGCACCATCTTTACCCAGCTAAGTAATGGTGTCTGGTGAAATTTGAAAGTGGTGGGGCGTAAACAAAACGTACCTTGTGAAAAAGCCGACCAACTAGCTGGATGGGGAATGACTCATTTCTTTTGGTTCCATGAATAAATCAGTTCAGTTTTTTTTTTTTTGCTTAAATTCTTAATATAAAATATCCCAAGTCCCAGAATGCAAAGAAAATCTTGTATTCAATGAACTACTTGTGTGTAAGCCTAGGAAATCTGAGAGTTCTGCAAATGGCAAAAGTACTCTAGACTGTGTTTAGGGACACAGTGGCATAATTATGCTCTGTTTGCGCCAGATTTGCATCATTTATTTCACGCAAATCTGGCAAAAACTTAACTCCATTTTTATATTTTGACGCTAGACATGTCTAGCGCCAAAATATTGGAGTTAAAGTAATTTTTTGCCTGTGGAAAACTACCTTGCGTCAATGAGATGCAAGGTAGGCGTTCCAGGGCAGAAAATGACTCAAAGGCCCTACCGCCTTATTTATCCTACCGTGCAAAAATCACGCATGAGAGGAGGAGGGCCTTAAATATTGGCGCTAAGCCAGTTTAGCACCATTATTTAACTCCTGGGTCTGGGCAGGCATTAGGAGACGTTTGGGCCTTTTTCCATGGTCAGAGACCATGGAAACAGCTCACAGGTGCCCTTCCCTGCCCCCAGGAACACCCCCAACCCACCTGACCGACACTTGGAGGACACCTAAGGATGGGGGTGCCCATCCCAGGTAAGTCCAGGTAAATATTTTTAATTTTTTTTGCAAGGTGCCATAGGGGGCCCTAACTTGGGTCCCCCTACATGTGCCATTGGGCTGGGGTGCATGACTTCTGTCTTAACTTAGACAGGAGTCACGTCCATGGGGGTTGTGCGTGGAAATAATGATGCTAATCAGGTTAGAGTCATTTTTTTTACTCTAACCTGAGTAGCGCCATTCTTTCATGCACAACCTCCGGTTTCCCCTATGCCTCCCCCGCCCTGTTAGTATCAATAATTATGATGCTAACTGGGCCTTACTGACGGCTAGCATTATAGATTAAGTATGCTGCCTGTCTGGCGTCCAGGAATGGTGCTAGCCGGTGGTATACCTTTTGACGCAAACCTGTGCTAACACAGGTTTTTTGTCAAAAAGTATAAATCAGGGCCTCAGTACTTTCATTTCATTACAACTCCCAACATTCTAACATGCACTTGATAGTTAAAGCAAACATCTTGATTAGGAAAGTACATACTAGGGGCACATGTACATATGTTAGGAATTGCGATTTCCTAATTGCAATTCCTTGCAAATCAAAATTAGGGAATCACAATTCCAAATGTACATTGCTCCATTGAGTTTCTTTTGTAATTCCCATGGATCACAAATAGACCTACCTCATTGATATTAATAAGGTAGGTCACAATTTGTGACCCACTGGGAATCACACAAATAATAGGGATGGTGGCCTGCTGGGATCAGCAGACCACCATGTCTGTGATTGCTTTTAAATAAACCAATTTCTTTTAAATGTAGCTCATTGTCCTCAAAGGAAAACAGGCTGTGTTTAAAAATGGAAAATACGAAACCTTTCAGTTTCATTTTGTATGAGCAGGAAGTGGTCCGGAGGCACAATATTTTGACAATGACGTTATAGTTAGGTGATCATTTCGATTTGATTTTTTATTAGAAAGTATTTCATCCTTCTCTCTTACTACAATGAACAAAGGACCAGAGCTACACCTTAGAGCTTCCTGCATCTCATCTCCCTGCTTCTCACAAGACCGTGAACTACTAATTCAATGAACACCATAGAAGTCCTAATTTTGAATCTTAACATCCAACATTTAGCTCAATTCCTCTTTATATTTCCACGTTTATCGAGCTAAAATCCACAGAATGAATCACAGATCTAAAGCCACAAATAACTTTATTACCATCCACACCCTAATATGCAGCACAAATTATAGCATCTATCAGGCATGTGACACAAACTGTAGGCCTGCAATATTCAACTTGGCAGCTACATACTCCTTGATTTTGGAGGAACATTTTGGACAATCTTGTCTTGCTCATGTTCATCCATGCCTCTTCTTGATATCCTTCTGTCACCCAGCTACAAGATACTCTGCCTAGGCTGATCTAATTAAACAGGTGGTGGGTTAGATATTATTATAGAAAACCATTACTCTGCACGCTGATAGATACACTCTGATTGACCTGGCCCTCTCTGCATCAACACCCCCAAAGTCGGTGCAGACTGAATGTCGTTTAAGCTGCCATGTCAACTTGGCATTAACCCATCCCTGGCCAAGCATTAAATGCCCATTTTATTACATGTAAACCACCCCCAAGCTATGCCCTTGGTAGCCCATAGGTCAGGGTGCTGTGTAATTAAAAAGTTGGACATGTACTTTTAAGTTTTAGATGTCTGCTTAGCGAAAAACTCAAAAACGTGTTTTTCCCTATTGTGACTCCTGCTCCTCCCATGGGACAACTTTGGAAATTCCTTATTACAATGAATAAGCTGTAATTTCCAAATGGGAGCCGGTGGCTATGTCATGTTTGGAATTGTAATTATGAACCCTATTTAATGGTAAAGTTGGGTTTTTGATTACAATTTTTAAAAAGTGCCCCTTCTAAAAAGTTGCAATTTTTCTGCCCTTGGACCTTTTGTGCCTGTTGCCTGGCCTATCAAGTGCCTGGTTGTAATTGGCAGTTAGACTTTGTGAACTCCTCCCAGACAGTCACACCATAAAGGGAGTAGGTGTCCCTCAATGAGCCATCTGCTAGTAGGGTCATGGGGTGGAGTTGAGTGCAGCCCCACTTACAGCTTACAACTGTGCCTCATACAAAGGGCCTAAAGTCCCTCCATTGTCACTTCAGCCTGCTTGGAGCCAGGGTAGAGGGGGCAGGAAATTCCATGCAGTTCAAGGCCACTGCCTAGAAGGCTTCTCCCACCTTCCAGAACAAAGGCACCAGGGTATAAAATTAGGACCTTAGACACAAGTGTGTCAGTACACTTCCGGACCTGTGGATTTTCTGCCAGGAAGAAAAGCTGCTGTGCAGCTGGAAGGACTGCCACTCTGCTGAGCTGTTGCTCTACAAGGCTTCTGACCTACCTGGATTGCTGCCCTGTTTGTCCTGGTGTACTGCAACCTTTTGCCTGGGACAACGACTGGCTCTTCAACGGTCCCAAGACCTTCATTAAGACTCATACGGTATAGTTTACTGGCCCCTTGTTCATAGCCACAGGGACACAAAAGTCTTCCTCTATCTCATCCCTCACCTGTACCCAGACTGAGGGAGTCCTGACCTTCCAAGTGGGGCCTCTCCAGTCCTGGGCCCTTGGAAGTGGTGCTAAATGTGCCCAGATAGCCAAAATCCAAACGTTAAGACTTAGAAAAGAACATATTTGGTTACAAAATGTTCTGAGAATTAGCAGGAGTCCCTCTGCCTCATCCCACTAGAGATTTTCAACCTTCAATTCAGAGACTAGGTCCAAACATAGAAATCCTCACTGTGGCTTTGAACCAAGGCTATCAGGTGACAACGTTCCCTAATCCGACACCTGCTGCAGGCTTGCCCTGCTGAACACACCTTCTCAGAACATTTTTCTCAAGAATGTTTCTAAGTCCGATGGTAGGTGCTGACTCTGCCCAATTGACTTCTATCTGAAGTGCTCACCATTGCGGTCCTCCATATTGTTTGACTTTGAATCCAGTCATGCATGGATACATGTCTGCAGTTAGTGCTTTGATCTTTTAGACATTAGTTTTCAATAAAAACTTTAAAAATTCCTAACTCCGGTTCTAATGATTGGATTTTTGTCACCTTAGTGTCAAATAATTTATTAAAATGTGCTCTATTTTTCTAAAGTGGTTTGGAATGTTTCTTGTGTGGTGTTTACAATTATTACTGTTTGTGTGCTGCATAAATATTTTACATGTTGTCTCCAAGTTAAGCCTGACTGCTTTTTGTGAAACGCTACCCAGGGTTAAACACAGGTTAATTTAGTGACTTATTGTGGTTCACTTTGTAAGAGATTGTAGCTGTTGCTTGACCAGGGCTCACACCCCAGTAAACCAACAAGTCAATTTCTAACACAGTCTATGTTCAGACCTTCTAACCTTGTACTGTTAACATTGGTACTTTCACATCCTTTAAAGCTAGAGTATACATCATTTATCTATCCTTTGCAGGAACAATCTTTTTGTAAGACTTTATAGACTTTATGACATCCAGCTACTGAAAGGGCTAATACTTGAATCTCACCCCTTGTAAAAAATCCTATACCACATTCAAAGTAATACACTCATCCTCATTACAAGTCTGGTGGTCTTAAGACCACCAGACTCGCAGTGGCGCTCAGACCACCGCGGTTGTGGCGGTCTTACCGCCACATTATGACCGTGGCGGAGCCACCGCGGTCTGACCACCGACACCGCCAGGTTTCCGCCAGTCGACAGCCTGGTGGTCTCTGTGGTTGTAATCTGCCAGGGTGGTGCTGCATGCAGTGCCCCCATGGGGATTACGGCTCCCTAATTCGCCAGCCTTTTCATGGCGGTTGGACCGCCATGGAAAGGCTGGTGGAATGGGGGTGTCAGGGCCCCTGCACTGTCCATGCACTTGGCATGGGCAGTGCAGGACCCCCCATGGATAGCCCCCCCCTCAGGCTTTCCACTGCCTGAATTACGGGCACTGCCACATTGCCACATTGCCACAGGCTCGATTATAAGCCGGCACCAATGTTAAGGCCCTGTTTCCCGCTGGGCCGGAGGGAGGAAATGCTGTTTCTGCCAGATGGCCCAGCGGGAAACTTGTAATAGGGCCAGAAATGTTCTGACTCCACTGGTGGTCAGGTGGCGGTACGAGTTTGGCGGACGGCCTCCGCTGCCCACCAAAATCGTAATGAGGGCCACAACCTAATAAGCACATAACTTCTCAAAACTATTGATTTTAATAAAATTTCCACCATCAACCACATATTCTAAAAGAATACAACTTGTATCTTGACTAACCCATATGAGACTTGCTCCCTCAATGCAAACATTCAAAGCCAAACTAAAGTATCAGTTAATAAACTGGAACTAATATTACTCACGTTGTTTATGTTTACTGACAAGTAGATTTTCCACTCTTTTAGTAATGGTGTGTGTTAGAGACACCCCATCTCCTGCATCGAAAAGTAATATAGTGCAAGTTCTCCATTCTGAACCTCGGAACAAGTTGATTCCTGCTCTTGGCAAGAGTATATTTGCATAAGCCTCCATGGAAGGAATCATCATGGGCGCTGTGGATGGCTCGTCATGTGTTACACTTTTCACAAACCTTTAAAGGCTGCCGAATGCCTGTGCATGACTTCCTAAATCTGTGAACTTTTACATTTCTCCATAATTAAAGTCTTTTGATATCTGTGAATGCCATTTTCAAAGATAAGGTTTAACCATTTTCAATTCTATTAGCCAGACCTGATTTTTGCCCACTCAAATTATGTTTTTATCATCTAAATTGAGCTTTGGTGTGAAAACATTGAAAAGCGGGCCATCAGTAATAGTATGTTAAAATAAAAACATTGTTTGCTAACACCAAAACGTGCATGCATGCTTACTTTCAAAATGGTAATAAATTAGCTAAACGACAGAGGGTACAAAGCAGTAGAGAGTTGCTGAAAATGCAAAAGTCGAACAGAACTTGATACCACTAGCAAAGAAAGATAAAGACATGTCATGCCCATGGTGTTTAAACTTTAATGAACAACAATATCTCAGGATTCTTTACAGAATACAAAATGTTTGGTAGTGGAAACACTTGTTATTAGGACAAAATGCAAGACAATGAAGTGCAAAGTGTTGTTGTTCAAACATAGTGAGGCTGTCCCTTCAGAAATATTTATTACATGCTCATATTTTCCATGACAACATCTGATGAGAGAATACTATTGGTAATCTGCAAGGGCTACAGGAGTAGACAGAATGGTGGAGGTCTGCAGAGTATGGAGAGCAATTAATACGGTCCAGAAATTGATCTTGCTTTAATGACCCATGTCACACTGTCAGAATAACTATGGCAAAAGTTTGCTTTCGATATCGTTAAACCAATCTTTACATTAATTGTTAGGTCCCAGTTTTCTTTGGAATCAGAAGATTAGTTTTCAATGTAACAAGAGGGAAAACATATTATGTAATAATCTCGGAAGGATAAAATAACTCGACTGGATCACAAGGTCTGCAGGTTCCACCAACTGTCAGTAATCAGCCCTTATTGTGCAAATCACGTTTGCTGGACAAAAGAGACTTTCATTTTATTACACTCAAATAGCATAGCTACTACCTAGAATTAGAGAGATGGGGTGTGCAAAATTCACAAAAGATAAATTGAGATTTTCTTTATTCTTTACCTGTTGTTGACCTCCATTAGTGGTGGAGACCCTTGTGTTGGTAACACGTGAAACCCATTCCACCCATCATGACTGGTTGTACTGCTGAATATTGACACCAACAGTATTGAGATACAAGAATATCGAGGGAAAAATATCAAAATGTAATTGCAAATAGGGAAGTACAGATTTGCTATTACTAATGCCACTTCTATGTAACATGAGAATCCTTTCCTACCTCCTGCAGTCGAACGCTTTCCATCGACCCAGTTACATGGATAATAACCGAGAGCCCTGAAGAAGTCCTTGTGGACGAAACATGTTGGCTACTATGGTTATTATAAATTGGGATTTATATTCCTTATGGACACTATGAACCTCAAAATATAAGGATCATCAGGAATAAATGTCCTTGAATAAAGATATGTCCCATCGATAAGAAGTTTGGAAATGTGTGCCATTAATTACTGTGGAAATTGTAACTTGTGGAAGTACTTAAATCAATAACAGAAATACATATGAGTGCTGAATCACAAGAGACAAACATGAGAATATATGTATCAAATAAGAACATATGTAGAGTTAGGTATGGAAAATCTATGCTTACTTATTTGTCAAGATTCTTTTTGTTATTTTTCCTCAGGATTCTGCCCACAATATTTTGTGTTTGATATTTAAGATGCACAACCTTGTGACTGGCAGACGGATGTTTTGTGCATTGATTCCAGTTTCACTAACTTGGGAAATACTTTTGATGCAATGGCAAGTAGAAAGTGGTGTAGACATGCAACGTAATGTGTAATAAGAAACAACTCTGAGTTTGGGTAGGCTTCCTGAAAAATTGTTGCTTTGAGGGTGTGAAGGAATACATTAATACTTACACACAATTTAAACAAACATGTGTATACTTCTGATCAGACACCACAACGACACGTATCCACAAGGACCATAAGCCCTTTCACACATGTCAGAAACTATCTACACACACGCTACCAGGCAAACCAGGAATTCTTCCTTGGTACAGAGTGCATAATGGCATTAGACTCCAAAATATTTCATCTAAAATAAATAAAGTTGTAGTTGTAATGAGATGAGCACAACCAGGACATGGCTCTAACCTGAAGTCAGCAGTGGTCCCAAGTGAACGCCGTAACTGTAAAAGAAGATTTAAAACAGAAGCTTGTAAACCAATCATTTCTGTCTTCAAATTCTGTGACATTCACGCACCAGCATCTGTGGATATACCAGTAATCTTTAGGAAAATAGTGTAGAATCCAGGAATAAAGGGGCATATTTAAGAGCCCCTAGCCCTACCGGAGCGTCACTTTTCGTGATGCTCCGGTGGCACTAAGCACTGCTCCATATTTACAAGGAAGTGTAACACCACTTTTTTGTGGCATTACGCATCCTTGTAAATATGTACCCCACCGATGCAGTTTTCTGCGTCAGGGGGGCATGCAATGGGTGTTGCAGTGAGCATTTCACTGCAACACCCATTGCTTTTGACGCTGCCTCGGTTTTATGAATGTCATAAACCTGAGGCAGCGCCAAAAACTAATGCTACTCCAGTGGTGGTGTTAGCATGGCAAAACAAGAGGAAGTGCTTTTATTCCTCCTCGTTTTTTGCTTTTTCTATGAGTGCTGCATTCTGCAGGACACATAGATAAAGCGAAATACCAATGACAATTGTTGACATGAACACATAGAAGAAGCTAAATACCATGGACAATTGTTTACATGCAGGCAGGGACACCTTCTTGCACATAAACAATCACTCAAAATGACCCTATGGGATGTTTCAGCACGCACAGAAGTGTCCAATCGCCATTATAGATTGATTATGTGCAGGAAGGGACATCTTCCTGCACATAAACAATCTATCCCCTCAACGCAGACACCCTTGCTCTATGGAGCAAGGGTGCCTGTGTTGGCGCTAGGCAGCTTAATTCAGCACCAGTGCAGGGGGAAACACAGGGGTGCGCCATATTCCACTAAATACAGTGCCCCCCTGCATTCCAAAAGTGTTGCAGTGCTGCTATTTTTGGCACAGCACCGCACTGTGCCACTTTAGCATAAGTCTGGACCAAAGTTTTTTATTTGTAGCTGCAAAATTGACGCATCAGCTGAAAGGTCTCAGTGCCCAGCCTTAAGGGAATGACATAAAATGTTGAACCTAGTATTACCAAAACATTTAGATACTTCTGAGCTTTGTGTATCTGGTCCATGTGTGAAAACCTCATTCAACTGAGGTTTTTACTTTGTATTCCCTAGCTTAATTTCCTTTATTCCACTACATCAAACAGCTCAGTCCCAATTATTTAACAACAGACAGCGAACAATTGAAAACTGAATCTTATGGGTTTTTGTTTGGGGGGGGGTTGCACAGAGATTTCTTTAACTCTGAGATATCACTCTGAAAAAGCAAGGAAATGATGCACATTCATTTTTCTCCAGAAGGACAGCAACATGTGAAGATACATATGCATTGCGCTACCAAAATATCATGACCCAAATATCAAGAATCAGGTGCTTATAGGTAACTATAGATTTACTATTCTTAGTTCCAGTTCTACGAACCTTGAAAAAATGTAGATAGATAGATAGGTAGATTGATGGATGGATGGATGGATAGATAGATAGATAGATAGATAGATAGATAGATAGATAGATAGATAGATAGATAGATAGATAGATAGATAGATAGATAGATAGATAGATAGATAGATAGATAGAGTAAAATTATAGTTACTTTGTTGATATTTTTGTCCGGTACTTTGGTCCAAGATATTTTGTCCATGAAGGATATTTTGCTAATATGGGGCCGATTCACAAATGTATTCTTAAACATTATTGTATGTTTATGCTTTCTTCTGTATTCACAAACCTTCAACTTAATTGTATGTTTACAACTGCAAGGACTCAGCAGTCGAGGCGGTTGAACTCTGTGTATAAAAAGATAGCACAGGCCTGTATAAGAATTAAATTAAAAACTGCATTCTTGTTCAGATATCTGTAATTTTTTTCAACTATTTCTTTGAATAAATGCGGATTCCTTGTATCCTTGCAATCCAGTTTCCCCGTCCTAAAGTCAGCAGCCAGTGGGAATTGATACCGCTGTGAGGAAAAGGCAACACCACAAAACACGCACTCAGTCCTCTATTTCAAACACACACAAGACACAATCAGTAAGGGCCCTCCCATTGCCGATAATGAATTGCTTTACTTACCCGATCCGTGTGAGGTGATGACTAGTTACGGGGATCACAGTTGTGCTGACCAGGTTAATGCTCTAAATAATTTGTGCAGGTCAGGTGGTGGCCTACAGTTTAGCATGCCCTCCCAAGCCTGCTACCCACCTGTCCCTGTAACGTTACAACGGCCAGGCTGATGCGCAGCAATTAGAAATAATCCCAGCTGATAAATATTTCGCGAATCGTACTGCTTCATCAAGCCTTACGGCAGATTGTAAATAAGTAGAAAGCACAAATGTCTTCAGTTTCTTCAAAGTAGTACAAGGAATAAACATCTGGTCCACAAAATGTTTGGAATGACAATCCCTTTGCTCCATTGCAATACATTTCCATGTAGCAAGGTATCAGACATATTAATACTCAAATAACTTCAGTTAACAAACTCATGATAAGGACTTCACATCACGTCCCACACTCTTGGCATCTCCGCACGACAAACACAGTTTGCTACGTGGAAAATTATTATAATAGAGTGAAGGGATGCAATTAGAGCGCTAGCAGTTTTTGAGAATGCAGAGCAGCACAGGACCAACAGTGACTGCGGTTGGTGGTGGGTCCCGGCCACGAACATGTCAAATGCAGAAGGATAGACAGCCCCAGATGAATTCCATTCACTGTGAGCTGATAAAAAAGAATAATGCGCAATTTTAATTTGCTCTGCGACATCGTAAAAAAGTGTTTGTCCTGCACTTTCCCAGACTGCTCCGCCACTGGTCAGCCATGGGCCAGCCTTCATGGAAATGACGGTGTTCCTTCGTAAAAGGCAAACGTCCACTTCTGACATCACTAACAGATTGAAAATGCAGATTCAACATGCCTGGACAAGGGTGGGCTAGTCTCCGAAGACATACCAGGCATACACAGAAGGAGGACATGCACATTTATTTTCGATAATAATTACCGGGCTTAACATGCAGCGAAGAAAGGTCATAGATAGATGTATCCCGGCCTTGCGAAATAAGTGCGGGTGCTGAGCACTTTAAACCACAGGCTCAAATTAAGCACCTTGTGTGACACAGAAGACCCCCAAGAATAAGATGCCAAACGACCAGCTGAGAAAATACAGGAATTAATCTATTATTCATAGAGTGAAGGAGACAAAACAAAATAGGAATCTCAATAACAAGAGAATATGGCAACACAACCCGAGTGAGGAACGAAACAGTAAATGTGTGAGATGTAAGATAGTGAACAACTAAGCAATAATGAGAGCCATGCCCCACACAAGAAGTTGTCAGACACCATTTTGATAATTCAAACCCCTTTCAAATGTGTTTGCTCTACCAGCCTTCAGCTGAACTCCTTCTCTCCAACCTCCTGTGGACTTGTGTGGACAAGAGGCTGTACTCTAAAGTCTCAAATGTTTCCCTGAATTATTTTGGTGTTTGTAACAAATTTGTATATTTTTGCACCAGTGTCTCCCCTTGATGCGTTCCTGACAAACCGCCACTGGGACACAACCCTTTCTATCAGTAATAATTATAGAAGAACATTGCCTGAATTTTCCCTTTTTATTCCCATTTTAGAAGTTTTGAGAGCAAATCAGAAGAGCATTTAAAAGTATTTAGAGTTCTACAGAAGTATTCACTTACGTACTCTTCCATCTCTTTGTGACTACGTACCATAGTTATTGACATTTTAGGAGGTGCCTTAATCAATGTCTTCCTGGGGAGAATAGCCATGACATTTTTTTGTGAATATGTAGAAATGTATGAATCTGTGGATGTTCTATGTATTCTACACGGACTCTAATTTTTTCTTACGTTTTCAACAGATTCGTAACACTGTGCAAACCTTCAAAAAAGGGAAAATACAATCCATCTTTACACTGTTATGCAACAAAACCACCAATCAAAAATAAAACAAAAAAACACAAATTTAAGATATAAAAAGTTACCGTTAGGAAGTCACTTAATATGCTTCACAACATCCCACTAGGGAAAAAGGAAAGAAGTAATAAATAATCAGTATATTTTAGTCACCATAGCATTACCACATATTTTAGTTTGTTATGGATGGGTTCAATTTCTAACAATTCAGATTTTCACAAGAGTAGGACGAAAATTAGCTAGTAGCTCATCCATCCATCTATCACATATATATATATATATATATATATATATATATATATATATATATATATGGATATATATATATATATATATATATATATATATATATATATATAGATAGATAGATAGATAGATACATATATATATATATATATCTACATACATGTATATATCTATCGATCTATACATGTATGTATATGTATATGTATATGTATATATATATACATATATATATATATATATATATATATATCAATATATATCAGAAATTTGTAATGGATATACACGGTTCACTCACTATAGAAGAAATGCATCCATATCTGAGTTTGTTTAAAGCTCTGCATGACATTATTACGTTTAAGTTATAAGAACATATTTCCGCTGCTTTACTGTGTAAGGAGGTGAGGTTTGCTTTTGTGGTAAAAAGTCCCTCACAATAACTATCATAAACAAATAAAACCTGCATCAGAATAAGATGAAAACTATCACACTTAGGGCCTGATTTTGAGATTGTCAGATGGAATACTCCATCACAAACATAATGGATATCCTGTTTGCCGTATTACGATCCCCATAAGATGATATAATGGGATCATAATACAGCGGACGGAATACTGGTCACATTTGTGATGGAGTATTCGCCTCCGCCAAGATCTAAATCAGACCTTAAGTTTCCTAAAGAACCTTGAGACATGTAGGTGGGTTATTGGTTGAGGGGATGGGATCTCCACTCAGGCAACAACCACAGAATCGTTGTCAGAGTGAACCACAAAAGTCACTAAATTAACCTATGCTTAGTCCTTTGGTAACTTTGCACAAAAGCAGTCAGACTTAACTTAAAGGCTGTTGGACGTTTTTGCTTCTACAGGGTCATTAGAGTCACAACTCTTTATTAAAAAATACAAGAGGAAGGGGGGGCAGCAAAACGATAGAACAAGAAGCGCAATGCTACAAACCAGCCACCGAAGGCCATCAAATAAAGCAAGGGTTCAAATTGTACAGAAATAGTGCAAAATATGACAGGTGGTGGGGACCCGGGAAAGTGGAGGAAGGGCGAGTGAGCTGGTGGGGCGGTGGAAAGGGCTCAGGCTATAAGGGAGGATGGGGCAAGAGGTGACATGGAGAGGGAAAGAGAGAAGAGAAAATGGGAAAGATAGTGAGGGAAGAAAAGGAAAGAAGAGACAAGTGAGCGAGGGAAAAGGAGAAAGAGAAGAAAAGGTAAGAAAAGTGATGAAGGCAAAGAGGAGAAAAGAAAACAAAATAAATGAAAAGAAAAGAGAAGAAAGGGCACACAGAGAAATTGGGCATGGCCAGACCGTGGAGGGACGCAGGGAAGGGGTCACAGCAATAGTGTAGAATTGAGGGTAAATGTAGAGTGAGATGCCATTGCGGATGATGTCGTGGTTGAGGCGGACCCCAAATGAGGCAGAAGAAAAAGGAAAGAAAGAGGAGAAGAGGCCCAGCGACAAGACCAAGACCCAAGAACCACCGGCAGGGTGTCTGCCAAGCCAGCATTGCAGGACGCCTAGCCCTGTCACCCCCCATCTCTTGTAGAAAAGGAACCCAGGTGGGAAGAAAGGTCTCAATGTTATCCTGCAGTTTGTGAATGACACATTCGTAAGAGGTTGTGTGTGTGATACATGGCCGTAAGCCACTCATCATGTGTGGGGGGCCACAGGGAGTGCCAGTGCGGAAGGACACCGTTTCTAGCTGTTGCCAGCACTGCATGGACTAGCTGGCACTTGCATCTTGAAAGGAGCAGGAGGCCTGCAAAGTCATAAAGAAGTATTGTGGAGCATGACAGCGAATGGGGGATGGGCATCGTCTCTACGAGCAGTGTGCCAATTGCCTACCAGAAAGGGCAGAAGGAGGAACAGTCATAAAGAATATGCACCAGGTTGCAATATGTTTTGGCACAGCAGCAGCAGTTGGAGTGGGGCAGCAGCACCCACTGTAGTTTTTCCAGAGTCCACTGCTAGTGGTGAAACAATATGAAGAGGCAGAACTTCAGCTGGGCTACCATGGTGCCACTGCTTAGGGCATTCAGAAGCTCAGTCCATTCCTCTGGTTCGTATTTAATCTGGAGACAAGCCTGCCATTTGGTGCGCAGACAGGCCAACAGGGGTGCTGAATCTAGATGAGAGGTCTAAAGGCCGTAGAAGCTGGACATCAACCCCGGACTGACCCCATGTCTTCAGATACAAACCTACTGGTGAGGGCAAGATGACCCAGGTCTGTGGGCCAAATGCTCAAGCAGGACAGTGTCACAACTGCAAATACCTCCAGTGTTGACCAGGAGGAAGGCTGAATTCCTCCTGCAATACCTCAAAGGATTTGAGGGCACCCTGGGCACAGACCTCTTAGAGAGTGTACATACCTCCTGCTCCCCAGTCAAGCACTTTGCTCCCAACCCAGAGGACAGTTTTGCCCCACAAACATGCCTGGTCATGGAGGTGGCCGTACACCAAGATGAGGCTGTGGGCACATAAACAAGACTTGGCCGTGGCTTGGATCATTGGTTCCCAGAGCCGGGTGCAGATGTCCTGTATTGTAGACAAGATGCAAACCCTGGGGGCCACCTTCAAAACTATGCTCTAGCAAGACCCATAACGGGGCTGCGGAGTCTGCGGTAGCATGTAAACAAGCTGCACCAGGTGTATGGCCAAGGTACAGTGGGGCATATTTATACTCCGTTTGCGCCGGAATTGCATCGTTTTTTTTGACGCAATTTCGACGCAAAACTAACTCCATATTTATACTTTGGTGTTAGACGCGTCTAGCGCCAAAGTCCATGGAGTTAGCGTCATTTTTTAGCGTGGACACCTACTTTGCGTTAATTATATGCAAGGTAGGCGTTCCCGTCAAAAAAATCGACTCCGAGGCATGTGCGTCGGATTTATACTCCCGGGCAAAAATCACGCCCGGGAGTGGGCGGGTCAAAAAAAATGACGTACGGCCGCTTTTGCGCCGTTTTTTAACGCCTGCAAAAGGCAGGCGTTAAGGGACCTGTGGGCTATGAAGGAGCCCAGAGGTGCCCTCCCATGCCCCCAGGGACACCCCCTGTCACCCTTGCCCACCCCAGGAGGACACCCAAGGCTGGAGGGACCCATCCCAGGGACATTAAGGTAAGTTCAGGTAAGTATTTTTTTTTTTTTTTTGTGGCAAAGGGGGGCCTGATTTGTGCCCCCCTACATGCCACTATGCCCAATGACCATGCCCATGGGACAGAAGTCCCCTGGGCATGGCCATTGGGCAAGGGGGCATGACTCCTGTCTTTGCTAAGACAGGAGTCATTTCTATGGGGGTTGGGAGTCGTAAAAAATGGCGCAAATCGGGTTGAGACGAAAAAATTGCCTCAACCTGACTTGCCCCATTTCTTGACGCCCAAGCTCCATTTTCCCCTACGCCGGCACTGCCTGGTGTACGTCGTTTTTTTTAACACACACCAGACGGCGCCGGCGGCTAACGCCATTCAATAAATACGGCGCCCGCATGGTGCTTCAGAATGGCGTTAGCCGGCGCTAATTTTTTTGACGCAAAACTGCGTTAGCGCAGTTTTGCGTCAAAAAGTATAAATATGGGCCAGTATTCCTCCAATGGTAAACTCAGGCCACCACTCCAGTGGTGGGCCACCAGATGGCTACTGTCCAGATGGGGTCATGAGGACACCCACACAAATGCTCTAATGGTTTTTGCCATGGAAAGTAATAACAAAAAGGGCACTAGGAGGGATAGACTGACCACAACTTAGGTAAAGCATGGTAGAGGTAGAATCTTAACCACCTGCACTCTGTCCCAGAACGAGAGACCGAGGTGTGACCACTCAAAATCCACCTGCGTGCAGTCTAGAAGCTGGTCAAGGTTATCCGTCACTATGGGTTTCAGGCTCTTGTTGAGGTAAATCACCAGGTATTTGAGGCAGGAGGGCTTCCACTGAAAATGGTAGACAGTGATGTCTTCGTAGGTGGCCACTGTGAGAGTGGAAAGGCTTCTTAGGGCCTCCTTCTGTAGCGTGAAAACACTGCATAGTCAGAGATGATGTACATGAGTGCCGTAAGTGACCGGGGGAGGTCTGAGATCATAAGCAGAAGATCGACGGCATAAAGCTAAAGGGACAGTACTCTCATGGGGTTGGGATGCCCACAAATGATGGGGACTGGCAAAGAGTCACAGAAAGAGGCTCCATGACCAGCAGGAAAAGAAGGGGCAATAACGGGCAGCCCTGTCACATTCCCTGGTAGACCGGGAAGGGGTCAGAGAGAAACCCTCCTCAGTTGACCTGCTTGGAGGAGGAGTCATAAAGCCTCCGTACCTTGGCTATCAAATCCTCACAGAGTTCAAGCCATCAGAGTGTTACTGAGGAATTCCCACTCAATCCTGTCAAACACCTTCTCAGCATCTAGGGAGAGGGCCAGGGCCACTTCGGAGAGGTACTTCGCTGAAGATAGCACATGGGCCAGTGTGCACGGATGTTTGCTAGGTGAGCACCTGAGAACAAATCCTACCTATGAATGATGGATAAGAGTTGGGATCACCTTACAGAGGCGGGCCACCAGTACCCCAGCCAAGATTCTAATGTCCCTATTGAGCAGGAAAATAGGTCTATAACTGCCACGGAGAAGAGCCCTTCCTCAGCTTGGGAAGGACCGTAATCAAGGCCCTGTTGGAGATGAGGTCTTAGGAGCCCATCCGTTCAGCCTCCCAAAAGGCCTTGTGAAGCCAGTCCATCACTCCCTACTTCATCCACTTTTAGAACTCTACCTGAAAACACTGTTCCCTGGGAGCCTTGTGGCACAGGAGATTGGAGATGGCCAGCAAGATCTTGGCCTTGGTGATCTCACCCTCAAGGAGATCTCTACTGGAGACATTGAGACAGGGGAGGTCTAGGTCTGCCATGATCTCTGGTGTATATAAGTCTTGGTAGTAAGCTGCAAATTCATCTTTGATGGCCTGTGGCCAGGTGAGGATCTCTCCTGCAGAGAAGGAAGTGCCGGTATGTCCAGTGCTGCTGCTTGTTGATGCAACTGAGCTGCCAGCAGTTGCGCAGCTTTTTGCATGTAGTAGCAGCCCCACAGGCATTGCAATACATATTCCACCTTAAGAGTGAACAGCGTGTTAAGGTCCATGTGATACCTCTCCAGGTGGGGGATCAATGGAGCCTCCATGTAGAGGTAGGTGAGGGATGCAATGTCAGCCTTCTGTTAGTCGACTCGATGTTTGTTTGCAAGGGACGTGTCCCACATCAGTTGACCCCAGATTGTCACTTTGGAGGCTGCCCAAATAGTTCACAGGGAGGCCACCATAACCCAGTTGTGCTCCAGGTGTTCCGTGGCGTGAGACCGAAGCTGGCCTTGCCCAAAAGGGGGGTGATACCTGGAGATGTTAGGGCACCAAGGCTTATGACCCAGGCAGAACAGCACCAGTTCCTGGGACAGCAGTACCAGGCAATGATCCGAGAACACACCCTGAAAATCAGAACTTCTTGGGATAAGGAAACCACGGGGAGCAAAACTAAGAAAGAGTCTAGCTAGGACAGCATGCTGTATATCAGCAAAAAAAAGGAATACTCCTGATCCCAAGGATGAGAGAGACGTCAGATGTCCAGGAGGCCATGGTCAGCAGAGTTGGTCTGCATTATTACCCACATCAAGTGGGCCAGTGCGGTCCAAAATTGCATCTCGGGCCCAATACCGATCCTCTCCCATGATCTAGTGGGTAGTATCAATGTCTGTGAGGATATGGTTTAGCTGAAGGTAAAACTGTCATTTTAGCCCCATTGGAGCATAGGCAGAACCCACAATGAGTGTTTCGTCGACAAGGTGGACATTCACAAAGGCATAGCGACCCTCCTCATGGGTGCATGTCAGACCAGAGACAGAGATTTCCTCAACAGGATCGACTTACCACATTTGCAGGGCAGTACGGTGCTTTTGGACAATAGAGGTGGGCAGGGACAATGGATTACCCTCCCTACCAAGTCAAAGCTGAGCTCCTCCTCCTCCAACGGTGAAAGGTGGGTCTCCTCTAGGACGGCCACATCCACATGCTCGGACTGAAGATATGTCAGGATTTTCTTACATTTGATGAAGTGTGTGAGGCTTTTCACATTCCAGGAGATAGCGCAGAGGGGCACCGAGGGGCACAGAGTGCCACTTCCCTGCCATGGATAGTGCAGAGTGAGCTAGATGTAGTGGATGCCAGGAAGGACCAAGAACCAGGAGGAAGGGAAAGGGAGAGAGCAAGGAGCCCAGGGGCAAGTGAGAGGATGAGAGAGAAGGAAAAGAAGAGGGAAGACAAGAAGAGCGAGACCTCCTTGCACATGGTCAGGGGAAGGTGGGATGGGTGGGAAGGGACTGAGAAGGAGCTACAGTAGAATGGGAGGTAAAAGGGGAGAGTGACCAGCCTATTGGTTACACCTAAGACATATGGAGATACTAAAGGCAATGGGAAAATCAAGGGCCAGCCAGAGTGGGAGCCCTTGGCTGAAACCTCAAGAAGGATTGGTGAACAAAACCTTCAACCGTAGGTCCAAACCTGCCAACCCACACAGCCTGGGGATGCCCTGAGCAAATGTGACCAGACGGGCCATAGGACAAGATTTTCATGGGGGATGGCAAAGAGAAAAAAAAGGAGAAAAGTTAGACCTCCAAGGCTGTGAAGCTAAAGGATTGAAAGCTAGAAAATTGAAAGACTGAAAACAAAAAAGCAAACAACTGCAAGGGGCATAAATGGGGCCACAGGGAACACAGACAGGTGGGGTGCACGGACAAGATAGTAGAGCTAAGGGAAGAGCAACCAGGACGTGAGAGAACAGGCTTGATCCAGATGTAATGAGACAAGACAAGGTTACTGGCTAGAAGCGAGCGGGGCACACCCTCTGCAGAGAAGGGGCATACCCAAGCCGAAAACAGCAAAGAGTGGACATCAAACAATGAACCCATGGAAACATGAAAACCTGTGAACCAGCAGATAATCATGAAAGAATATGAAGAAAAACAAGAGAAAGCAACAAGCACAAGCAAAGAGCAAAGCCCCCTCCCACCAAATACACATTCAGATACTCATCCAACAATCAGTCTGGGAAGACTCCAACAGGGGGCCAAGCAATATAGGGACAAATGGCCATCTCAGTCTATAGATGTCCCAGGCTTCAGTGGGGGGTAAGACTTGTCCAGACTGGTCTTGGATGAGCTCTGTCACTACCCGGAGTGCCTTGTCCCTGCCACTCTGGGATCTGTGCGAGCGATCATGGAGCCTGTCCAAAGGATGGCCCCCTCGAGGTTTGTGGTCCTGAGAGACCAAGGGGATGGAGTTCAGATGAGGTGCATGGGTGGTCGCCGAGTCATGTCCATCCCCTGGTCCTGAAGACTCTCCAGAAAGACGGGGAGTTCCCTTGGGTCAAAGAAGTCCTTGGGTCTGCCATTCCTTGTGATCAACATCTGTATAGGCTCAAAAAGGCCAAATTTGATGTCCAATTTGCAAAGAAGAGGGTGAAGGGTGAGGAAGGCCCATCTTTTGTTGTTGGTCTCCTGGGAGAAGGCTGCTGCAATGCGGATCTCATGACCCTCGAAGACAAACTGGCTGTGAGTGCTGGCAGTGGGCAAGATCTGCTGGACCTGCTCATGACAGAGGAAGCAAGCTATCAAATGGTGCACCCTGTCTGACCCTGCTGACCACATTGGACCGAGATGGTGGACCCCCTAAATTTTTAGAGGAGGGGAGAAGTTCAGCCCGGCGAATGTAGGGAGTAAATGTCTGAGGAAGGCTTAGGTGTCCAGGCCCTCTGCTTGCTTGGGAAGCCAAAGAAATGCAAATTATCCCTGCATTTCTAGTCCTCCAGATCTGTGAGCTTGGTACGGAGATAGCTGAGTTCCAATTCCTAGTCTGGGACACGATTGAGCTTCTCATCCCTGGTCAACAGGCGATGTTCTAGATCCTCCACTTTGTCATTAAAGCCAGCAATGTTCGCCCTTATGAACCTTTATTCCACTTGGAGCTCAGACATCTTGGTATCCATGCCCTCCAGGCGTTGGCCCACTGCCATGATTTCCTGTAAAATATGGTCCATCATGGGATCCCGGTGATGGGATGCCACAGAAGCTGAGGCAGCTGGGGCAGCAGGAGCAGACACAGAAGGAGACTGTCAACGACCTCAGTGAAGAGCACGTGGCACGTCGCTTTGTCACCGACATCACCAACCATGCATGTGTAGAGAGGGATCATCGTCCCCAAATGCTGTCAAGGTGATCCACAAAGGGGGAGCAATATGGGTCATAGTGGCCACAAGGCACAGAGAGGCTAGCTGTCTCCGAGGGAGATAATGAATAACTGGCCAAGTCCTTCCTCAAGGCACAGGAGAGACTAGGTGGTCATCCCCAGTGATCCAAAAGGCCAGGCCAGGCGAAGCCCCATGAGGTCCAAGCAGATGAACACCACATTGTGACAAAGACATGGAGACACCAGCCAAGTCCCAGCTTGGCAGGTAAAAGGTGTGACAAGAGGAGGCTGGTAACGCCTAAACAGGACAGGGCCCAATTCCTGGGGCTGATGAGAAGGAAAGGAACCCCAAACATCGGACAAGTATGTCCTCAGGGGCAATGGAGGAAGACCAAAATGAGGGTGGGGGACAGGCAGGCCATCTGGTCTGTCCCAATACCTAGAATCCTGGCCTCAAGGGAAAGTTGTAGGGTCGGTGGGGGCAGTCCAGCAGCTGGGGGGCCTTCTCAATTGTCTGAGACTCCTGTAGGGTAGAATGTCAACGTCTGACCTCCAGGGGTTGGGAAGGGTAGGTCAGCTTGCCCTCACTCACCAAGGACCGGATGCAGGCCTCCCAGGCAAATTACGATGGACTGGGGGGCCAAGTTGTGTGGAAGTCAGTATGTAAGCAAATGTGAGTGGTGCAGGGCCTATGCCTTCTCAGTAGGCGCAGGTGGGCAGGGCCCACTGCTGAGCCTCAGGTGCCATAGAGGCATGCAATGCCAGAGAACAGGGTGAATGTGGGGAAGGGGAAGGGAGGCTGTCACCCACAGGTCCCCTGGCTCTCCTTGTGGCCACACAGGTCCCTTCGGGTGCAGCCGTGCACTCAGCCATGCAAGACCAGGCTGTCAGGCTCCAGCAGCCAGTGGTCAAACAAGGAGTCATTGCCCCCACCTACACCAGGCCAGGAACTCCGATGGTGCCCTGGGGGATCCCGCAGCCAAATTTCAGCCCCTAAGCCCTTTCTCGGCTCTGCTGGTGGTGCTGGGTCTCTCGGGGTCTACTGGGGATTACAGAACCTCACGGTCAGGCAACCATCTTTGTCGGTAGCTGGACTCTACCTCAGGTTTTTTTTTTACTGCAAGGGATATATCTGGGGAAAAACATAAAATACAGATGCTACCTTTTGAATACTTGTTTCTGGCAATTTCAATTGTTTTTTACAAGCTATGTCAATAAGAGCTAGCCATGCACTATTATGTCTGCTAACCTGCAGAGTCATGTTATTGGCTAGTGAAAGTTATTGTCTAGTTGCAGATACATGCATGGCCAAGTTTCAAAAACTTGCACTAGTTCAAGACAACTCTGCATCCACATTTATATAATTCAACCACTGAAAAAAAAATATATGCACCAGCCAATCAATACAAAAATGACACTTACAATAACTGATTGGGGGTGAAAAGTGTGTTTTTCCACCAGACAGTTAGTTGAAGATGTTTCTTTATGAGTTAAATTGTTGGTAAAAAAGTGCCCCAGACTGTTGCACATTTATGGAATCTGACCTAGCGACTATCGCTTTCAGACTTACTACAAACTACACTCTAAAAATTTCAATAATCTACAGGAAAGAAAAGTCCTTTCTGGGAGTCATGCATGCAGGAATTTGCAATATTCTTCTTATTTGAAGACTGGTTATAGCACACGTTAAAATTATGCAAAATTTCATGTACTTCGGTGTAATCTCACATAATTTATAGGAAGTAATAGGGGGAGACACTAGAGGATGGCAAAATTTAGACTGTCTGGGGGATGCAGTGTGACTAAAAACCAAACTTTCAGAAAAAGGTTCTGTGATGTTCTTAATTCTGCGGTTGGTGTTGCTTTGTATGTCTGCCTTGACAGTAGAGCTGTCTCCAAAATCTTTTGTTACCAATTATTTAAAATATACATAGGCTGGGATCCACCCAGATGAGTATATCTTTCTAACCTTATGCTGTTGGTTGTTTGGTGTATTTGGTACTTGTATTACAATGTACCAGGGACTATTTTACACCCCAAGAGTACAATGAATCAACACATAAAGGGGCATATTTATACTCCATTTGCACTGGATTTGCGTCATTCTTTTTACGCAAAGTTAACTCCATATTTATATTTTGACACTAGACCCGTCTAGTGTCAAAATATTGTCGTTAACGTCATTTTTTGCTTTCATCAATGAGTTGCAAAGTAGGTGTTCCCGGGCAAAAAATGACTAAGGCCTTTACGCCTTATTTATCCTCCCGTGCAAAAATCATGCACTGGAGGAGGGCCTTAAATAATGGGGGTAAGCCTGTTTAGCGCCGTTATTTAACGCCTGGGTCAGGGCAGGCATTAGGGTATCTGTGGGTCATTTTCCATGACAGAGGCCATGGAAATAGCCCACATGTGCCATTCCCTGCACCCAGGGACACCCCCACCCACCCACACCCACATCTGGAGGACACCTAAGGATGGGGGACCCATCCCAGGTAAGTCCAGGTAAGTTTTTTTATTTTTTTCTTAAACGTGCGTTAGGGGGGCCTAACTTGGGCCCCCCTACATGGCACTGTGCCCAATGGCCATGCCCAGGGCACATAAGTCCCCTGGGCATGGCCATTGGCCAGGATGGCATGACTCCTGACTTTACTAAGACAGGAGTCATGACCATGGGGCTTGTGCGTCAGAAGATGACGCTAGTCAGGTTAGCGTCATTTTTCTGACTCTAACCTGAGCAGCGCCATTCTTTGACGCACACCCTCTTGTTTCTCCTACGGCTCCCCCACCCTGCTAGAGTAATTTATTTTGATGCTAATCCGGCCTTACCGCTGGCTAGCGTCATTCCATAAATATGACGCCCGGCTGGCGTCCAGGAATGGCGCTAGCCAGTGGTAAACCTTTTGACGCAACCCTGCGCTTACACAGGATTGCATCAAAAAGTATAAATCAGGGCCTAAGTGATTTAATTCAAACATACCTTGTATACAGAATCAGGGGGTCATTCTGACCCTGGCGGTCTTTTTGCAAGACCGCCGAGTTACCGCCGCGGTGAAGACCGCCGGCAGCGGCGGTATGCCGCTGCGCGTATTCCGACCGCTGGCAGCGTTCCGCCGGAAAACCGCCAGCAGCCATACTGGCGGTCGGCGGGAAAGTGGAGACTGGTCACCCTCCACCGCCATGCCAGCAGAACACCGCCCACAGAATTACGACCCACATTTCTGTGTGGCGGTCTTCTGTTGGCGGTCACGTCCCTATGGCTCCCATTGCCTCCCAGAGGACCAACGCACAAGGTAAGTTGATCGTCCGTGAGGGGAGGGGGTGGGGGGGTGTTGTGTGATGTGTGCGTGCATGGGGGTGTGCGTGTGAGTGTGTAGAGTGGGTGTGTGAGTGCGTGTATGCGGGCGGGGGGTGCTGCTGTGTCAATGGGTAATGTGTGCAGTTCGGCGGGTGCACATGTCTGCATGTATGTGTGCGGGTATGTGTCCCCGTTGTGTATGTGTGTGTGTAGGGGGTGTGTATATGTGCATGTTGGGGGTGTGTGCATGTCGGGGTGCGTGTATGTGCATGTCGGGGTGGGGGTTTGTAACATCTCTGAGGGTGGCAGGGGGGTGGAGGGTGTGGGGGGAGGACTAGTGGGGGGTGGGGGAGACCCCTATCAGTGCCAGGGAAGGAATTCCCTGGTCCCGATAGTGCCTACCGCCATGGTTCGCATGGCGGTTCCCGACCGCCAGAAACCGCGGCGGTAAGCAGGGTCATGATATCCTTGGCGGTCTTGGGTCGACCGCCGGGCTGGAGAGCGCAACCTCCAGCCCGGCGGTCATGACCGCCGTGGCGGTCGGAGTGGTGAAGTTGCGGTCGATCGCGGCGGTGACCGCCGCGGTCAGAATACCATTTGTTTTACCGCCGGTCTGGTCGCGGTCCGACCGCCGCCTCTCCGCCGACCGCCAGGGTCAGAATGACCCCCTCAGTCTTTTAGATTTTTTTCTCAGTAGCAGGTTTCTTTAAAATATTTTAAAAGCCAGGACTGTTGCGCCTGCCTGTCTTCCTCATTGTTATTTCCTCTCAGTTTATGCTTTAAAGTGTTAACACTCGCAAATAAAATCATGAACAAATATTGTTTTCACGTTTAGCAAGTTCAGATTAGACTGATGTGTGCAATTTGCTTGTTTACCTCATTGATGCCAATCCGTTTAAAAATTCATGAAACTCACTTTCTTTAAGGGCAGGAGATGAAAAGGTCAAGAGATGCCAACTCCAGTGCATGATGTTACTTTTGCTTCCCATAACATTTCGGTAAACAGATGATCATCTCGTGGAAGGTCTGTGATGGGACAAGTGTGTAATAAGGTGATGTAAGCACCATCAGTTATGACATAATCAACAATCATAATCATTGTGGTGTGTTTGCTTTAATGCTTATTGAACATCAATATTTAAAAAATACAATATTTCTATTTTGCCTTATTTATAATATGAATTTTCTTTATTACCACTGTGACATACATTTCCAGAATCACTTTTTAATGAATGAACTTTTAAACGCATACAATTATTTGATTTTTTTTTAATGACAGCAGTTGTGGAATATGGCACCAAGTTATGTGCAGCGCATTCTTTCACTGATCAGCCCCACAGCATATTTGCCTCCCCACAACGGTGTGCAATGTTGCTCTTTATCATTGTGCCAGGTAATAATATTCCCCCTGCTCTACATCTTTAAATTACTTTGTGTTTCTCTAGATCAAAAAAAGTTCAATGCATTAATCAGATATTGAAAACGTTCAAGTTGTTTGCGTAGTTGTTTTAATTTATATAAAGTATACAGTTCCTTGATGCACAGGGAGAAAGAGTAAATGGTACACTAGTCTATTACAATCTCTTCGAAGACTGGAATTACTTAATTTAATTAGTGTTGTCATTAAAATGTAACTGCATTTTCTCTCCCAGAGATAACTGCTAATCCAAGATGAAAAAACGAACACGAACAAGCACTCCCTTATTTGAAAACAAACTTAAATTAGGGAAAGTTTATTCCCAAAATGAAAGAAGCAATAGCTAATAGTGGAAAATATCATTACTTGCAGGGGAGGCTGGTAATTTTAGGAGGGAGGCGGGTGGACGGGCCACACACGCACACATACACACTCACTCACTCACTCACACCCATTCATTCACAAACATGCACACGTACGCATCCATTCACAACACTCATTAACAAATACTCAAACACGCACCAAACATTAATTAAAAAAAAACACACTCACTTACCTGCAGCTCGGCCTCTGAGGTCCCAGGAGGGTTGGGACTACTGCCTTCCCTCATTGGTTGACCTTAGGTCAGTCAATGAGGGAAGGCTGCAGTCCCAACCTAGTCCTAGAGTGGGATGGGGTCAGTGAGACTGCTGACCCCACTCCACTCTGTGACGAAGTGTCACTGATTGACACTCTGCTGTGGGCGCTTCAGGGCTCAAACATGAAGCACCCAGGTTTGATTAATTGAGTGACGCTCCTCCTCGTCACCGAGGGAAAGGACCTCGAGGACCTTTGCTGAGCTGAAGAGGTGATGCCCACAGGAGTTGTGACCTCCTCAGCCCATAAAAGTTCAGCTCAGGCAGCCAGGAGCCTGCGCATTTAGAGAATGTCTTGCTCCTGGCTGCCTGGCCTGAAAGTGAAGAGTGTCTGTCAGGCTGACCTTTGCTCAGCCTGACAGACACTGTTGAGGGGC
The DNA here is from genome assembly GCF_031143425.1 of Pleurodeles waltl. Taxonomy (NCBI): domain Eukaryota; kingdom Metazoa; phylum Chordata; class Amphibia; order Caudata; family Salamandridae; genus Pleurodeles; species Pleurodeles waltl. Next base: position 523,142,485 of record NC_090437.1, on the reverse strand, counting down.
AAAATGTGAGGGGGCATGGCTCCCCAGCACCAATGAACCAGCCGTGGCTGATTAGTTCAGCATAACACATTCAAAAATGTATTTGATATTTTGTAAATTACATATCAAGTGTTAGGCTGCAAATGCATGCTGAACATCCCAATTAAGTCCTTTGAAGACAATACACTCCAGGGCAGTGCAAACAAAAGAAAATATAAGTATAATTCTAGTTTAAACATCATCAATTCCCAGTTACAACCACGTTTTCTTGCTTTGCTTTGAACAAACCAATTTTGCTACAATGCGAGCAAACAATGACTACTTAAAAGCATAGTTAAAGGTAAAAAATAGCAGCGTGCCCCTATAACATACAACTTAAAAATATAGCAAAAGCAACATAGGATAAAGGCACACAATAGTATTCAAATGATAATCTAGACAACCATGACTGTAAAAATATTATGAATATGCAGAATTAAGTTCAGGTGAAAAAATGTATATACGTTCTGTGTTGACAGTACATTTTCTGATGGGTATTATAATCAGATTTATTTATTGAACTTCCTCTATGCCACCCAATTTCATTAAAGAGTTAGTCCAGAAACTATAGTCAAGGTAAAAACGCTATTTGGAGTGGTTGCATGTGATTTCATAGAAAAACTATTTCTTGGAATGTTATTACTGAGAAACCATTTCACCTAACCTTTTTAATGGACATTTTCCAGATGAATGACATGGCGTTTCAATTACATTTTTAAGGAGAAAGTACAATTAATCTCCACAAAGAGTTATCTGTCTATCTATCTTTCTGGTAGACAATGGGTTTTTAATTGAGGAGGATAAAAACCCTTCTCAAGCAACAAGCACAATTTTTGTCAGGGTGAACCACAAAGCTCACTAAATTAATCTGTGCTTAACACTCCAGTATCGTGCCATAAAATCAGTCAGCCTTAACTTAGAGGCAATGTGTTGAGTATTAATGCAGCACACAATGAGTAATAAAGTGAAAACACAACACAAGAAAAACCCCACACTAATTTAGAAAATGGGAAAAAGTTTTACTAAGTTATGTGACACTGAAGCAACAAAAATCCAATCAGTAAATCCGGGTTTAAGAAGTTTTTAGTAAAAACTAGCACCTGAAAGTTGAAAGTGCCAGCCATGGACATTGTGCAAGAAATGGGCAAAGTCCAAAGTTATGGCAGACCATGATGGCCTGCAGTTCGGATACACAAGGTGGATTGAGTCCAGTGTCAGTGTACCTTCGGACATAGAAGAAAATTTGATGATAATTGTCTGAGAAAGTAAAGTTCAGCAGGGCAAGGCAGTCGGTGGTGTTAGAGGAGGTTGCATTGCTGCCGGGCAGCTGCTGGACAAAGCCATCATGAAGATTTCTGTGTTTGGGTTTAGCTTCTTCTTTGGAATACGAAAACTTCCAGAGGGATGAAGCTGCAGGTTGGGGCCGATGAAGGCTCCACAAGCATGGATATCCCTTCTTTGTAGAGCTTAACCACATTTGCTTATGCAGAGAAAATTGTAATTAGATGTACCACAAATTCAGGCCAAACAGAGATGCTCCTTGGGCAGATTGGCAAGCAAGTAGGTCCTGGTCTCACGTTGGTTCTCAGAGCACTTTTTTTGGCAGAAAATTAGTAGTGAGAAATGAATTTGAGAGTTTTTCACTACCATAACATGTAGCATTTAAAAGTAAATCTAACGTTTTACAGAGCTTGTAAATTAAATGTGACAAGACCATGTCCACTCACCTGAATTCCAGGTTCCACAGAAGTGAAGAGAATAAATCCCTCACCCCTAAACACTTTTCTCTCAAATCTGAAGTGAACAGGGAATGAGCGAATAGTCTCTGGGGGAAATGGATAGGGAACAGGGATTTGGGAAGGGATTAGAAACAAAAACACTGGTTCACATAGGAGCGTCACTGTTGTTCTAAGAAAGTTGCCTCAGGGTATGGTGCAGGAATTTCTAAGACCAAAAACAAATAAAAAACAACAGAACTACAAATACCACAGAGTATTTCAGCAACATAACAATATTTAATGTCATTCGATTGAGCAATCAATGAGGCTTTCAGCAAAATCACAACAATCATTAGCACTTGAATGCTCAACTATTAAACACGCTTTTGTAACTCACAACAAAATCGTTATAAAATCAAACTTATGAATTTGTCTTTTGTTATTGGTTTTCACACAATATTTTGCATGGATATTGATTGATGCTTTCAGGAGTTTTCAACACTTAACTTCCATGCTGCCTTTAAAAATACTTCTCAAGCTGTCTTTGGAAAATATTCTTGTATCAGGGTTTTCTCAGCATCGAGGAATGTTTTTTCATAATGCACCAAAAGATCACTAACCTCGAGAAGGTTGAAAACAGGGAAACAAGACGTGGATTACTCACGAAACAACTTAATTTATTTGAGGGAGAAGGAACACTGTTCATAAATTCTCCAGCCGCTGTGCCAGAGAGCAAAGCTCCGACGAAGCCTCACACTGAAATGAGGACTCCAGAAAGAATCACGGAAACTCCATCTGAACCCGGAAACACCGGCGAGCGAAGGAAGACTCAAAGTCAAGCACAGGAAACACCTTGGCAGTTCTATTTATAGACTGGTGGTGAGTCATCTGACACATGCTGGTGATGAGTAATCAATCACTTCTGATGATTCATATGAAGGAATTCGATGTCTCCATAAACCACTTGACACACAGTTCACAAATGGAACAACACTTGCTTTTATCAATAAAAAACAAACATGCAATATAGTGTTTCTCATAAGTTTCAGGGAAGTGCTGTGCTGTAAACACATTCATAACATGTTTCATTGTTCTTCCTACATGCTGATTTATTTTGTGAGGGTGCAGCAAGAAGCGTGCATGTGTCAGTGCGAGTCCTAACAAAATGCTAATAGTGGGCCTGCAGCACATGTTGTGCCACTCCCCAAAGTAGCCCTATAAATTTAAACATGTCTCACACCTGCCATTGCAAAGCCTGTGTGGTCAGTTTTAACCTGCCATTTCGACTTGGCAAAATAAACCTTTTGCCAAGCCCATACCTTCCATTTTAATACATATAACAAACCCCTATGGTAGGCCCTGGACGACAGCCAGGAGGGCAGAATGCAATATAAAAAAAAAAGAAAAAACAGGACATGTACTTTTAGGTTTTACATGTTGTGGTAAAGAAACACTCTTAAATTACTTTGTCACTAATGCAAGGTCTATCTCTCCTATAGGATAACATTGGAGTTGCCTTATCACATTGTATAAGTGTAATTTCCAATTGGGAAGGGCTAACTAGTTCATATCTGATGTCTCTAATATAACAATTTAAAATCCTAACTTATGGTGAAGTTGGATTTTAAATTGTAATTCTGAAAATGCCACTTTTAGAAGAAAAAAATTGTCTTACCTAAGCCATTTAGTGGCTGTCACCTATCACATGCCTTGGTGTAGCTGACAGTTGAGCTTTGTGTATTCCTCCTTGGTGGCCACTCACAAAAAAAGGAGCTTAGGTGTGCCTGGATGGTCTATCACTGGCAGGATGGGAGGGAGAAGCTGGGCACAGCTCCAAATGCATCTGAATAGGCTGGGTATTGCCTCCACATAAAGGGCTGCATACCCCCTGTAGTTAGTCTGGAGCCAGGGAAGGTCGGGTGCTTTGGAACTTCAAAATGAAGCATCTAAAAACTTCTCCCCCTCTTCAAAGGCACAACTGTGGACAAATACTAGACCTCAGACACCAACTCTTCAGTGCACTTCAGGATCTCTGCATACTCTTCCAGGAAGAAGGCAGCTGCACTACTACGGGCACTGCCTCTCTTTTGGACTGCTGCTCTAAAATAATTGCTACCTGCTATGCTGACCTGCTGTCATCTTGCCTGGGAAAGAAGTAGACTTGCAACTTCACCTTGGGCCCAGGACCCCAGAGTGAATCAAAGGGCTAGTCTGCTGGCCTCCTGACCTGAGCCACGGGGACATAAAAGTATTTCCAACCAGCTCCTAGACCCAGCTCTAGTGAGTTCCTTACCCTCAAGCGGTGGTTCTAAGGTCCTGGTCACTTGGTGTGGCTCAGCTGACTCATACGTCAAGTTTTTGAGCTCCTCACAACTGTTAACCAGCCCTGTTTGCATCTGAACTACACTGAAATGAATCTTGAAGCACCACCAGTCCATCTCTTTGCATGGCAAACATCACCTACAGATGAGCACCAGCCTTCTCATCTGTGACACCCGTCCTGTTCTTCGCATCACGCTGACAACCACCCGCAATGCTCTCCTTGCTCCCCGGTACCATCTCCAATGCGAACGGGACCCTTGGTACAAACCTTGAGAAGATAAACCTTCAGCTGGACCAATCTGGGACTGTATCAGCCCACACTCCTTTGCAGTCGGACGTAAATTTTGACTTTGACCTGGTCCAGCAGGACTAGATACCCACAGTTGGCACTTTCTTCTTTTAAGTGCTATTTTACAGTTTATTCTTTAAAAATTCATAACCCCAGTTCCACTGCTTGTACTTTTGCCATTTTGGTCTTGTTTCATTTATTAATTTCATTTATAAAATTTTGGTCTATTGTTCTAACCTAGTGTGGGATAATTTGTGTGGTATTTTCATTGTTTTATTGTTTAAAGTATTGCACAAATACATTACACATTGCCTCTAAGTTAAGCCTGACTGCTTTGTGCCAAGTTTCCAGAGTATTAAGCACAGGTAAATTTGGTGTTTGCTTGCACCTTACCCTGACAAAGATTGATGTTGCTGCTTGACCAGGGCTCCTTCTCCAGTCAACCGACAGCCTAATTTCTTATACCGTCCTAGTACCACTATTCTTTCAGCAGCAGAGTAAGAGAACAGAACAATGGGTTTAGAGTATTAATCCTACATGACTACAATAGAAGCACGAATAAACAAATTATTAAACACCAATAATACAAATATGTAGAGAACCACCTTAGTCAAAAACATGCCCATCAGCAGCTAACAAGCTTATCTAAATTAAAAAATAACAGTTACTTGGATCCCTAAAAGATTATAAGCTACATCTAGAAATCTCATTAATGCACTAGTAAAAGATGAAGTTTGATTAGCAAAACAGTAAATAAATACTTCTTTAGTGCTCCTAATATTTGGCTCATTAAAAAAATATTGTTTCCTCAGGCTTAATAATTTAGGACAAATGCAACTAAAATGTTTCATATTTTCAAGTTTATTGCCACATTGGTGACATGATCCATCTTTCTTCAGATGAACATTCCAGAGTTTTTTAAACTGAGCCAGAGGAATGTAAAATAATTTAACTTTCAAGCATTTCCTTTTCTTTATAGGCTCTAACTTGGAGTTCACTTAGAGCCTGATTACGACCTTGGTGGATGGGATACTCCGTCATAAACGTAATGGACATCTGCCCGCTGTTTTACAAGTTCCATAGGATATAAGGGTGGCGGGAAATCAGTCATGTTTGTGACAGAGTATCATATCCGCCCAGGTCGTAATAAGGCCCAAAGTGTTGCTTGTAATTTAATTAAGAACTTAAAACTAGATCATTGTGTTTATAATGTGAGACACATATGAAAAGGTTTTCAGGTTTTGAAGACTGTGATGCCTGATTACATCACTGATATTATCTGAGTCGAGGGTACATTTTTAGATTTGTTTTAGTTTAGATGCTGTAAAATAATTTAACTTTGTTAAAATGAGGCTATTGGTATTGATACTGTCCCACATTAGCATATTATTGAGGCATTATCAGAACTTACAAAATGTTTTATATTTAATTCCAATCTAAAGAGTGGAAGTTTCTAGGTCTTTAAGTGCCTGATATTGTGCATGTGGGATTTTTCCAATTTCCAAATCTGTTGTTATTTGCGTTAAATACCAAAATTGCATGACGCCAAAAAGGAGTGAGCTTTGTTGTTACTGCTGTGATAGATTTTCTAACTGCTCTTCATCCATACCTTTGAGAAAATCTTCTCATGGCTTTTGTAACTCTGTTCAGCTTTTGCTTTTTAATGTTCAGGTGGGCTGACCAGTAAAGCTTTAATTCAACAGTTACTCCAAAGTAAACATAGCTGTCTATGTGATCAATATTTGCACTTCCAAGCTCCCAGGCAAAATCCTTTACTTTTTTCTCAAATGTCACAACTGTTGTTTTTGAAAAGTTAACATGGAAGTCATTTTCTAAATTGTAGACATTAAGGCCCTCATTATGAGTTTGGAGGTTTAGAGACTGCCAAACTTATGGTTGGGGATCGGACTGCTGTACGTCTGGTGGTCCAACTGCCAGACTCTGGCCCTCATTATGAACACGCTGGCGGTCTTTCTAGTGACCGCCAGCTCCTCCCGAACCCCGCCAGCCGTATAATGACCAGTCCTCTGGGCCGGCGGGTGGAAACATTGTTTCCGCCTGCCGGCCCAGAGGAATGCCTGGCCAGGACATTGCCGGCAGCTCCTCATGGAGCTGTTGTCAATGTCTCTGTGCGGCAGGTGCAGCTGCACCCGTCGTGCAGATCACTGCCCGTAAATTGGGCAGTGACCTGCGTGATGGGGAACTGCACAGGGGCCCCTGCACTGCCCATGCCAAGTGCATGGGCAGTGCAGGGGCCCTCAGGGGTGCCCTGGTGCACCCCTCCTGCCAGCCGTTCCCTGGCAGAGAAACCCACCAGGGAAAGGCTGGAGGGAAAAGGATCATTACTCGAATAATGATGCCGTCCACCGCCAGGCTGCCTGACGGAGGCAGCCTGGCAGTGGGTGAGGGCCACCTATGGCAGCCCTCCATGGCTTCATTATGTAGCAGTGTGGGCCGCCATGCCGTCTGGCGGGATTTCCCGCCACTGCCGGCACTGCGGCCCACACCGCCACGTTCATAATGAGGTTCTATGACTCTGGCAGTCCCCAAGGGTGCCTGCCAACGTTCCATAAGCCACACTAGTAATGAGTTCCTAAGTTTGGATAGCTGGTGCTTCAGACCTTTAGGTGTTAGAGAGAGCAAAGCAATGTGATCAGCTTATGCCAAATGACTAATGCCTTGATAGCTAATTTTAAGTGGCAAATCCTCAACTCCATTCAAGTATCTTGCCAGGTTGGTGATGTATAGTGAAAGAATCAAGCCACTAAACTACAACCTAGTTTGAAGTATACATTTGTCGTGACTGAATATTGTGTCTCTTTGGCAACATTTGTTATAAAGTGATGTCCTTGGTGAAGCACTGAGGACCATACTATTCATCTTAGATTCTAAAGAGTCTCAGTATCTATTTGAAAGCTGTGAACTATCACGTTATGTCTCTCATATAATTTATTTTTGGAAAAGGTAGTATTGTGACTCATGTTGGTGGGAAATCCAGAAAAACAAGTATGTGAGTTATAAAAACAAGTCCACATACCTTCAAAGTAAGTATCTTATGGAGATTCAACAAACAAATAATATTCACAGGAATGTTTACTAATTACAAAATTACAGTAAGTTTTTACAAGAAGTTTTAGCATCACAAAAGCCTATCAAATACAAGAAAAAAACAACAAGGTCACTACCGGCTTCCTTGATATTACATAAAGAAAATCTGCCACTTCAAGCCGCTGTGTTCATTTACTAATGACGATTCTCCAATTAACGTACAGAGAGAATTTGGATTTCATTAAAGGCAGCGGAGGCTAGCATTAAAAAATGACCTTTTATTGCTGACCCAACATGCAGCCCTTTAAAGAACATCACAAACAAAAATGAGGGCTTTTATGGTGGGAGATTTTATGAAAGAAGTGGTCCTGTGCATATTAATCCCATACAAGTCATAGAAAAATGAATGCACAGTTCCAAAGGAAATATAGCAATATAGATCTAACCCTAGTCCAGGAGAGATCGTAAACGGTCCCTGTGGGTAACCTGAATCAGGAACAAGTGCCCTCACTCACCAGTAGGTGGCATGCTGCATCATCGGACTTTGTTCCTCGTCAGACCAGCACTGCAATGCCTGACGGGCCCCTCATCGGGGCTCTTTACCAGAGATCTTTCGATGAAAATTGCCAGAGGTGAATGCAATAATGTGAGGTTGGTGGGATGAACTGTTAAAATTGACTAGAGGGACCAAATAGTGACATTTTTATTGAGAATGTGAGCCTCTGTCAAGATAAAAAACAATTTAGATAAGGGGAAGTAAGAATAATATCTCTCTTACCCTATTCACAATGTAGCGTCTGATGTTATTGAACCCTATAGTCTAGGGATCAAGTATGTGTGTGGCAGGGTTGGACATCCCTACACTGCCGATATTGAAGCAGGTCAACATGTTTCTCGCTAAAATAAGTCTATAAAGTTCTTGGTGCGATTCGTCAGGTCCTCAAAATAATCATACCTAATCCTCCCAGTTATGGTAAACTAGGTTAAATTTGTGATACAGGTACCTAAAAAAAAAAAGGTTCATTAAGAACACAGTAGCCTAATAATATACAGTGCCAAACAAACATGCCAGTGTCAATCAAAACACTAGTGAGAATCCCTAGTGGTGCTCTTGTGACATGTGAATGAACACTGCTAAACAGAAAAAGACTGAAGTTCTTCCCCTCCTCAAATTAAACCATGGGCCCCAATGGGAAAAGAGCCTATGTGATCCAGCCCATGTAATAATCAGCATGCCTGGGGTACAAGGAAGTATAAATAGTCATTACATGTCTCTAATTATTCTCATGGGGTTGTGTATAGGAATTGAATGATATGGTATCTAAATATGATGATCCATCAAGAAAAGACCTGAGGTCCAGCATTAAATCATATGCTGTGCTGTCCCTAGCACATATTGTAGGCTATAAGTGATGTTTATTATCAGTCATCACCATACAATCGGTTACAACATTAATGATAAACATCCACAGACGTTGTGGCTCCTGTTACCAAAAGCATGGTTATCATATGAAAGTAATCTGAATGCTTGTTAATTAGACCTATGGTAGTGTATAACAGTAATATTAGATTTTGTTTTTTTTATTAAGTCCACTATTATCAGGTAAATGACAGCTCCCACCAAGGTACACATTTGTAACATTGTAAATAAGTCTAGGCAAATTAATTGTGCAATAGATTATCTCATCGCTTGTATGACCAGTGACAGCTCCCACCAAGGGGTGAATACATCGTGAGTATGTAAATATCAGTCAAGCTGATCATCGGGTGGCTTTCAAGCCATAATCGGGTGACAAACACATAAAAAGTACAAAGCTATTAGCCAAAGGTAGGGATTGTAATATATGCCGTCCCTGAATGCCAAGATAATATCTGGCTCGGAAGGAGGCACTTACTTGGGTGTCAGTCAAGGCTTCCATGGGCAGCACCTTTGCTCCCAGTCTAGCCTGTCTCTACATGTACACTTTTTAAAAATGCCACATTTTAGAACCGACACAACCCTTCTTTTCTAACATCTGATTATGTCGAAGATATATAGATGATATTCTGATTGTATGGAAGGGTGAAAAAGATGTGGCTAGTAGATTTGTGAGCTGGATAAATACATTAGACCAAAATGTATGTTTTAGCGCCACTGCTTCCGACAAGGAAGTAGCCTTTTTGGACTTACGTATTATATTGCAAGATGGAATCCTACATTCTTCCATCTTTTATAAACAGACTGACAAAAAGAACTTACTATTATTTGACAGCCACCATCCCAAATCCTTGAGGACTAACTTATCTTTTGGTCAATTTCCAAGATTAAGACGTAACTGTAGTGATATTACTGACTCCACACACATTCTGTCATGCTCAGTCAGAAATTAAAGGATCAACATTACCCCCCTCGGGTCATTGCACAGGCTGAAAAAAGAGTCCGCAATATTCTGAGAGAGGTTTTATTGCCTGACTTTACAAAAGACCAACAGACTAAGACTACCTTCACACCTCTGAGCAATCATGTAAAGAAGATCATCAATAAGAAATGGCCGATATTGACCTGTACCAGGGAGCCTTTAGACAACCCTTTAAATGCTTTTAAGAGGACACAGAACATTAGGGACATTATAGCCACACTAGACCTGTACTAAAAAAGACCACAGACGCTATTTTTCCACAACCATGGCTGAAGGTGAAAGGACACCACCCATGTGGTCATTGCAATGTTTGTCCCCTATCTATGAATGCTGTAGAATTAGATTTAGGGGAGACCTGCAAGTGGCAGTTGATCGAACACGCAAACTGTTGCACCAAGAATTGTAGTTATATGATTCTATGTCCTTGCGATCTCTGCTATATAGGAATGACTAACAGGATTGTTAAGACATGAATAAATGAACACCGGAGCACGCTAAGATGTCAATGAGCCTCAACAAAGTTGGCAATACATTATATTGAACATAAGCACACACCGGATGAAATGAAATAGGTCATTCTGGAGAGTGTTACAGATAACAGAGAATGCACGAACAGTCTTTTTGAGAAGGAACAACGTTGGGTGCACAGAATAAGGACCCATATTACGGGCCTCAATGATGATGTTCCCTGGTCTGAACTATTATGACTCTATCATAAACCTTTTTTCCAATATTATATCTACTATTGTGAGGAGATTTATGTTGTAGATTCCTTCCCTTACATGCACCTGCATCATAACCTCTTTATCTATATACATGATAATGTCTTACTTGCATTCACTTTGTCTACTCATGGGGTTTTGGTAGACAAATAGACTCATGACAGAATTTTTCTTTACGATCCATGATCCCAACTTCTAGATAAAGGCTACTTCCCTGATTATTATGCTTCTTTTTGCCTTAACTAACTTTTGGGTGGTATATTTATTATTCTCCTTAGCTCCACATGTTTTCTCTCTGGTGAAATGGAACAGTTACAGATTATTGTGAATTAAGGGAGCAGTACCTATATTACAAGGAACTTGCAAACAGACACTTTATGTGAGCATTCATCTTCACTCCCCATTATATGATAGCGGCCACTATCACTGATGAGTACCGCTAATCCCATTTCTATTTTTATGCTTTTTAGCACGCAGCTTCTCCCTTTAAAAACTGGGCTCTCCTCACTGGTAGCCATTTTCAGATACGCGGAGCAGGAGTAGATGCTCGCGGAAACCTTGGCAGACACCCAAGTAAGTGCCTCTTTCCCGAGCCAGGTATTATCTTGGCACTCGGGCACTGCATATTTTACGATCCCTAATTTAGGCTGTTTGCTTCATACTTACTATGTGTTTGTCACCCAATTATAGGTGCAACAGGATACTTACATATTGACTATGTTAGTGTTTTTAACCTAAGCCATATATTACAAAGGCACCCGGGGACCCCTTGTATTATGATTACCATTCTTTGTTTTTGAGTAATACTTATGGCTTGAAAGCCACCCAATGATCAGCTTGACTGATATTTACACACTCACGATGCATTCGACCCTTGGTGGGAGCTGTCACTTATCATACACGAGATAACGTAATCTATGGCACAATGAATTTACCTAGACTTATTTATGTGTTACGAATGTGTACCTTGGTGGAAATTGTCATTTACCTTATTGTAGAGGATTTAATAAAAAAAATTCTAATATTATTGTTATGCACTACCATAGGTCTAATTAATAACCATTCGGATTTCTTTCATATTATCACCATACTCTTGGTAGCAAGAGCAATGACGTCTGTGTATGTTTATCAGCAATGTTGTAACCGATTGCATGGTGATGACTAATAATAATCATCACTTAAAGCCTACAATATGCGCTAAGGACAGCACAGTATATGATTTAATGCTGGTCCTCAGGTCTTCTTACTGGATCATGATATTTAGGTACCATATAATTGAATTCTTATACACAACCCCATGAGATTAATCAGATACATTTATTCTTCCTTGTACTCCAGACATGCTGTTTATTACAATTGGCTGGATCACATAGCCTAACCACTATTCCTATTCCTAATATGAGGAGGGTAAGAACCTCAGCCTTTTTCTATTTAGAAGTGTTCATTCTCATGTCACAAGAGCACCACTAGGGATTCTCACTAGTGTTTTGATTGACACTGGCATGTTCGTTTGGCACTGTATATTATTAGACTACTGTGTTCTTACTGAACCTTTTTCTTCTTTTAGGTTCCTGTATCACAAATTTAACCTAGTTTACCATAACTGTAAGGATTAGGTATGATTATTTTGAGGTCCTGACAAATCGCACCAAGATCTTTTTAGACTTATTGCAGCGATAAACATGTTGACCTTCTTCAATATAGGCAATGTAGGGATGCCCAACTCCACCACACACTTACTTGATCACTAGACTATAGAGTTCACTAACATCAGACACTACATTGTGAATAGGGTAAGAGAGGCATTATTCTTACTTCCCCTTATTGTTTTTAATCTTGACTGAAGCCCACATTCTCCAGAAAAATTTCACTATATGGTCCCTCTGGTCAATTTTAACAGTTCATCCCACCAATCCCACATTATTGCATTCAGCTCCGGCAATTCTCTTCAAAAGATCTCCAGTAAAGAGCCCTCATAAAGGGCCCATCAGACATTGCAGTGCCGGTCTGAAGAGGACTAAAGCCCAATGATAAAGCATGTCACCAACTGATGAGTGAGGGCACTTGTTCCCGATTAAGGTTACCCACAGGGACTGTTTACGATCTCTCCTGGACTAGGGGTAGATCTATATTGATATATTTCCTTTGGAACTGTGCATTCATTTTTCTAAGCCCTTTAAAGAACACCAAATATGTCATAAACAAAACATTACAGTTTGGAATTTTAAAACCAATATGAGTCCATAACACATAAGCACATTCCTCTTTAGGCTGTGACGAAACACAAGATATTCTTCTGGCTTGGCAGGAAAACTTTATTATAGGAAAATATCTGAAAGAAAAAAGGACAAGATGATACCAAAAACTCAGTGAAATAAACAATAATTTAAATCTGTAAAAAATATCAAATTAAAGAAATAGTGAAAAATTGAGCTAAGTAACACATCTGTGTTATATACTGTTTGATCATAATCAAATTAGGTGTGGAGGGAGGGATAATGTTAGACTCCATTCCCATTAATGAATTCAAGATTCTCTCTGTATGTTAATTGGAGAATCATCATTTTATTACAAGACAGGAGGCTATCATTATGCATGTTTAAAGCTCTGTAGCACCAGACTACTCACATGCTCCATACTCACATGGGTTCCTTCCATCTTGAAATGCCTGTACACCAACAATTTGTTCAATTCCTTTAGATTTATCACTGGTCACCAACTTTTGTCTTTTTTATTGACTAGGAAAACTTTGGTAGTTGCCCCTTTTTGTAACATTAGAGTAACTTCTGTATCTACTATAGTCATTTGCTCCTGGTCTAATGATAACACTCTTGGTTGGCAACTTTGGTAAGGAGTCTCCCAAAATTCTATTCTGAAACCTTTCACGGTCTGCAACACTTAGGAGTCTTTTGTTATGGCCAACCACTTTTGATCGTAGCCTTCCCCCTACCTTTGTATGGACGGAACCAAGTAAAGGTTTGAGGCTTACATTGATCTCCAGCTCCTTGTGATTTTCCCCTATTGCCACAGGAGTGAGGGACTGGAACTCTCTGTGGGAAGAAGCCAAAGTTGTATTGGGAACTTCTTCTATAGGCTTATTGATCTTAGTAATAACATTGAGACCTTTGCGCCCCACAGCTGACAGCCAGTCCCCTCCTGTCAGCCCTTCCAAAAATTCTATTGTTGAACATGCGGCGCATATAGGCTTTCTGAAGGGAGTAAATGTTGAAACGCACTTGCCTAGTGTCTTAACAAAACCTTCACCAAAAAGTAGACCATTCGGGTCACCTGAGGTTTCCTTGTTCTCTAGGTCAGCAAACTTAGGATTTATACTAGTGAAGATGGCTATTCTTCTTTTAGCTATAAGACCAGCATTGGCATTACCAAGCAGGCATAAAGGCCGTTGGCTCCAACACCTGAGAAGTTCAACATTCATGGGGACTTCCTCAAAGCTGGCTTCTTTGGCCATGTCTAAGATCCTGGGGAGTGGACTCCGGATGTCAAAAACTCGATCATGGCATCGCTTAAGGCAACGTTCCAGGCCTTTCCTTTGAACTTTCCCTGATTTCAACAGGAAGGTAGTTAACTCAGGATTCAGGTTTAGAATGATTCCTTATTTATAATCCAGGATCTTGAGAACTCATCTCTCATCAAATTATGAGTCTCCCTATTAAGATCCAAAATGTAATGAAGGAGGTGACATGGTCCAAAGGCCACCACTCTGACCCCTTTGGTTGAGTAATAAGGGTAGGATTGAACATATCTGCACCCAATGGGTCTCTGACAGCCTTTGATGTTGAAGGCTGTTCCAAATCCTCTCAAGGAAATCAGTTTCTAAAATTTCTTGTGGATCAAATATATATACGCCCACTTCTTCTAAATCGCTGTCATACATTAAATCATGAGTATCTGTATTGTGGTAGTAATAGCCATCTTTTATACCATGCCATGAAGGCCACTCAGTCCACTTGTGCCGCAAGGGACACCTAGTTCCATTGCCCCAAACTGGTCGCTCCTGCTAATTGTGCCACATTGGACACCCAGGTCTTTTTTATCGCTTAGGTTACCCTGACTCAGGTCTTTGGCAGCTCTAGGCAACTCCCATATTAAATGCTTAGATTTCTTTGAGGACTTAACTCCTATCCTAATGACAAGAGGAAAATCCTCTTCAGAAAAGGAGAAAAAAATCCTCTGCAGAGGGAAATTCTCTTGTCTTTTTGGCAAAAATAGCTTCCAACGCTTCCTTAAGGGTAGATTTAAGCTCCTTGTCAAAATAATTCTTAAGAATATCCTCTAATATGGAAGGGACAGAGGATACATGAGAAGTGGATTCCTCAGCCATAGTCTATATGAGATCTTCAAGATCTACATAAAAAGATTGTAGTTTTCAAAAACTAAGGTTTTGTCCCTTTTCATTTTTTTAATAATATCAACTAACAGCTCTAGCCTCTGCCAATTCATTAGGAAAAAAACAACTGTAGCAAAACACGGCAACTTGTTTCAAAATGTGTCACTATGGTAATGCTTATGTTGTGCCAAAAAACACAAAAACAGGATAAATAAAGGACTAAAAAAGCCCAAACAGAAATGGCCGCCAGAATGTTTGTATTGAAAGAATGCTGAGTCCTCCTTCTCTTTCCATTGAGGACCAGGCCAAGAACAGACAAGCTGCTTAACCGTCGGATGGTGTCTCTGAAGCCCTTGAATGCAAGCCGGACGTGCTCTCCAGAAGCCAGTGTATGCAATAGGTTACCACCAGAGGCAGATGGACTCCTCCGAAGATTGTAGGAGCATGTCTGAAAGGCTTGCTACATTGGCCTCACACCAGAATCATTGTAGAGTACGAAAAAAATACGCACCAGACCACGTTATAGGCCAGTGAAAAACACCAGAAAGGTTATTTCGAATTTAAATTGGATAAAAGATAACCGTTCACCATAAGGAAAAACGTTAAAATACAAAAACAATTGGAAGAAGAAACGGACCATTAATTGGAAAGGTATGAACATCTACTTACCTGTAAAAGTAATTGCCAAAAATGTTGAAATTAATAACTAAGTATAGTGATTAGAATATAAAGATTAAAGAAACCATATGTTGGACCTGGCTTTTTGACTGGAGCATGCCCCTGCTGTTGTGGGCCTGGGTCCTTGTTCTGTCGCCTGAAACAGGGAAGTACATCAGGATAGTGATTGTTCTCCCCTGGCTTTAGGCTGGTAGGGGGTCATGTTGGACCTGGCTTTTTGACGGGGTCATCCCCAAACTTTTTGCCTCCTTCCTCCTATTTTTTCTGACCTGTTGTTGTTAGCTTTTGACCTCTGGGCACTTCACCACTGCTAACCAGTGCTAAAGTGCATATGCTCTCTGTGTAAATTGTACTATTGATTGGTTTATCCATGATTGGCTATTTGATTTACTTGTAAGACCCTAGTAGAATACACTATATGTGCCTAGGGCCTGTAGATTAAATGCTACTAGTGGGCTGCAGCACTGGTTGTGCCACCCACTTCAGTAGCCCATTAACCTTGTCTCAGACCTGCCATTGCAAGGCCTGTGTGTGCAGTTTCACTGACACTTCGACTTGGCATTTAAAAGTACATGCCAAGCCTAAAACCCCCCTTTTTCTACAAATAAGTCACCCCTAATGTGTGCCCTAGGTAACCCCTGGAGCAGGGTGCTGTGTGGGTAAAAGGCAGGACATGTACCTGTGTAGTTTACATGTCCTGGTAGTGTAAAACTCCTAAATTCGTGTTTACACTACTGTGCGGCCTGCTCCCTTCATAGGCTAACATTGGGGCTGCCCTCATACATTGTTGAAGTGGCAGCTGCTGATTTGAAAGGAGCAGGAAGGTCATATTTAGTATGGCCAGAATGGTAATACAAAATCCTGCTAACTGGTGAAGTCGGATTTAATATTACTATTCTAGAAATGCCACTTTTAGTAAGTGAGCATTTCTTTGCACTTAAATCTTTCTGTGCCTTACAATCCATGTCTGGCTAGGTTTAGTTGACAGCTCCTTGTGATTTCACTCAGACACACCCCAAACACAGGGTACTCAGCCTCCCTTGCACACATCTGCATTTTGAATGGGTCTTCCTGGGCTGGCAGGGTGGAGGGCCTGCCCTCACACAAAGGACTGCCACACCCCCTACTGGGACCCTGGCAGACAGGATTGAACTGAAAGGGGACCTGGTGCATTTCTTAGACACTCTTTGAAGTCACCCCCACTTCAAAGGCACAATTTAGTATAAAACAGGGCCTCTGCCCTACCTCATCAGACACTTGCTGGAGAAGAAACCTGAACCAGAACCTGCATCCTGCCAAGAAGAACTGCCTGGCTGCCTAAAGGACTCATCTGACTGCTTTCTACAAAGGACTGCTGCCTTGCTGTTGCCCTGCTGCCTTGCTGAACTCTTGTCTGGCTGTAAAAGTGCTCTCCAAGGGCTTGGATAGAGCTTGCCTCCTGTTCCCTGAAGTCTCAGGACCAAAAAGACTTCTCTTTTTCAATTGGACTCTTCGTGCGCCGAACATTTTGATGCACAGCTTGCTCCGCGGTGAGAAAATCTCTGCACACCGACGCTGATCGACGCGACGCCTTCAGGGCAACCGGAACTTCGACGCACGGCCTCGCAAGGACAACGCCGCCCGACTTACAGAGGGGAAATCGACGCAACGCCTGCCGTGAGAACGAAACTTTGATGCACAGCCTCGCGGAACGACTCGCAGCAGGAAAAGAAGCCGAAGAATCCACGCACAGACCCCGGGACATCTGGTAATCCCGCGACCCACAGAAAGAGACTGTCCGCGTGCCGGAAAACGACGCACGACTTCCCCGCATGAAAAATAACTACGCAAGTCCGTGTGTGCAGAGGAGAAATCGACGCACACACCATTTTTCCACGTATCTCTTCTTCTGCGGCCCTTTGCCGAGATTTTCCACTCCAAACCAGGTACTTTGTGCTTGAAAGAGACTTTGTTTGCTTTTTAAAGACTTGAGACACTTCATATCACTTTTTAGTGATATCTTTACAAATTCATATTGCATCATTGATCGTTTTGACCGGCAAATACCCAGATAACTATTATATATTTTTCTAAACACTGTGTGGTGTATTTTTGTGGTGCTATATTATGTTATTGTATGATTTATTGCACAAATGCTTTACACATTGCCTTCTTAGTTAAGCCTGACTGCTCGTGCCAAGCTACCAGAGGGTGGGCAAAGGATAATTTTGGATTGTGTGTGACTTACCCTGGCTAGAGTGAGGGTTCTTGCTTGGACAGAGGGTAACCTGACTGCCAACCAAAAACCCCATTTCTAACATTGGTGATCAGCGGTGAGGATAGGACTTGTGTTTGTGCAGTGACATACAGTAGCTAAGTACAGTGAAGGTCAACTTGATTTTTCATCTTTTTGCTTTTGGTTCTCTGATGTCCTCCTGGATATATTATTGATATTTTGGACTTTGGATTTAGTTTTTTGCTGTGATACCTTATCAGATTGAGAATGGGTATCTACTGTGTGTCATTCTTTGTGCCTACTGAATCCCTCACTAGGCTGACCTAAGGAGGCTTTACAGAAAATGGGGACTTCCTATGTCAAGGAGATCTACTAAGATGGAACTGCTAGATACTTACATAACCTGGGGGGAAGAAAGATGGGCAGAGGAAGAGGCAGCAAAAAAACAAATGACTAAGTACTCCTTAAATGAGGAGGAGGACTGCTCAGATGCGGAGGAAGACTACTCAGATGAGGAAAGAGAACCAGTGAGAGATGAATGGCTCCTAGCTCAAGAGCGGCAGGTGGAAGAGCTAGATGAGTTTCTTGAAAGAGCTGAGGCAGCAAGCGCCTTAGCCCTGGAAAAAGAAAGGATTGCAGCTCAAGAACTGAGCTGTGAAGAGGTGAAACTGGAGGCCGGAAGGGCTGAATCCAGTTCAGATGGTGGCAGCAAAAATCTTGCAACCAGTACTGCTGAAGAAGGGCACAAGCCCAGAGATGTGGTGCCCAACTTGAAGAAGGGAGTTGACACACCCCCAGGCGGTTCAAGGGTAGGAGGTAGTTCCCGTTATGCACAGGGTCCCTGAGAAGGATTGGGGAACTGGGACAGGCAGACATATTCCTAGTGGGGGAGGGACACTTTACTGGCTCTAGAAGAGAGTGACAGGGAAAAGGGTTCCCCCCTGGTGGACGTCCTGGATATAGAGTGTGGAGACATCCCAGAAGAGTATGGGTTGAGTGTCAGGGACAGTCAGATACTGTCTCACCAGTCTCAGGAGGGTGATGTAGAGTGGTTTTTCAAGGCTGAGTCACTGGATGGTTGGGTGAAGGGTACTGTGGTTAATACATGTGAAGGGCACAGTGATGTAATTGCTGGAGAGCATATGTCTGGTCCTCATTTTCCAGAGCTACGCCAACACCAGGTGCAGTGTGAGTTCTCTGACCCCAGGGAGCTTACAATGGAGGCAGACTTCTGGGTGAATACCAGAGAGTCTGAAGAGGCATTTGGGGGTGCTCCTGAAGGGAGTGGTCTAGGTGTTTCCCAACCAAGTGAGGTGGGAGAGGATTGTAGTGTCCCAGGTAGGTCCCAGGTCCTAGAGGGTTCCATGAGGGAACGCCAGGAGGGAAGCCTAGCCTGTACTGTAGGGCCACCTGTTGAGGGAGGCCCCGCAGTGTCAGAAGAAATTGGGGGGGGTGACTGTAGCCAGCATCCCACCAGTTCTGGTGTCTGGCAGTACCACTCCTAGTGAGGGGGTGCAGCAGTCCAGACAGAGGGTTGAGAAGGTGTTGCGTACCCCAGTGGAGGCCCTGGAGAGTCAGGGGTCAGCTCTGAAAGCAGAGCCCCCCAGGAATGACCCAGGTGATACCGTTTCTGGCTTGGGGGAGATCCAGACTCTGCCGGATGGGCAGAGGTCGGGAGACCTGCACCAACCAGACTCTTGTGTGGCCCTTGGGGACGGTGTGCCCCTTGTGGAGGGTGAGTGTGCCCCCCAGGAAGTCCTGGCATGCCAGGCAATTGTCCAACCTCAGGGTGGTGACTCTGGGTTGGATAACCAGGTTCAGAGGTTAAACTCTGACCTGGTGGGGGGTAGGTGTGCTCCCCAGAAAGTCCTGGTGTGCCAGGCAATTGTCCAACCTCAGGGTGGTGACTCTGGGTTGGATAACCAGGTTCAGAGGTTGAACTCTGACCTGGTGGGGGGTAGGTGTGCCCCCCAGAAAGTCCTGGTGTGCCAGGCAATTGTTCAACCTCAGGGTAGTGACTCTGAGTTGGATGGACAGGTTCAGAGGTTAAACTCTGACCTGGTGGGGGGTAGGCGTGCTTCCCAGAAAGTCCTGGTTTGCCAGGCAGTGATCCAGTCTGAGGGTACAGACCCTGGGCTGGAAAACCAGGTTCAGGGTGTCCCCCTGACCTGGAGGGAGGGGCTACTGATAACAGTGCCCCTACCATGTTGTCTTCTGAGGAGGCCACTCCTAGTTGGAGGGTGCTGGACCCCAGAAGGGAGGGCAGGGGGAGGGAAGCCTCATCCCGGGCCCATGTCCAACCTGCAGATACAGACCCCAGGTTGGAGGGCCAGTTGCAGGTAAACAGCCCTGCGCTGGTGGAGGAATGGTACCGGGCGACTTCTATAAGCACCCTGACCATGTTGGACTCTGGGGGTACCGCTCCAGGAGGAAGGGTACAGAGCCCCAGAGGGGAGGACCAGGTTCAGGCTGTCATCCCTGACCTGGTGGAAGGGAGAGTGGTTAAATGGTGCCCAGCACCTGTGGCTACCGCCCCCCACTCTCCACAGCCTCAGTGGTGGGAGAGCTTTGAGAGGCCTGGGGCCTGGCTCTCATCCCTGACAGGTGTCAGTAACCACTGTGGCTTGCTGTCCGAGTGGACAGGGTTACCCCTGGGGAGGGGACAAGTGTCACACCCCAGGGATAGAGTAGGCAACACCACTGTGTTGGTCCTGGTGGTACTATCCTGCTCCTGGGATACATCTGTGAGCAAAGTAAGGTTAGGTGCTGCACATATGGTATCCGCAGGTAAGGAGAAAGGTTCACCATAGGTTGGCTTAGTGGGCCCTGAGAGTATGGACAGAGGGATCCAATTGGAGTCAGGAAAGCGAAGAACTGGAGCATGCCCCTGCTGTTGTGGGCCTGGGTCCTTGTTCTGTCGCCTGAAACAGGGAAGTACATCAGGATAGTGATTGTGCTCCCCTGGCTTTAGGCTGGTAGGGGGTCATGTTGGACCTGGCTTTTTGACGGGGTCATCCCCAAACCTTTTGCCTCCTTCCTCCTATTTTTTCTGACCTGTTGTTGTTGGCTTTTGACCTCTGGGCACTTCACCACTGCTTACCAGTGCTAAAGTGCATATGCTCTCTGTGTTAATTGTACTATTGATTGGTTTATCCAAGATTGGCTATTTGATTTACTTGTAAGACCCTAGTAGAATGCACTATATGTGCCTAGGGCCTGTAGATTAAATGCTACTAGTGGGCCTGTAGCACTGGTTGTGCCACCCACTTCAGTAGCCCCTTAACCTTGTCTCAGGCCTGCCATTGCAAGGCCTGTGTGTGCAGTTTCACTGCCACTTCGACTTGGCATTTAAAAGTACTTGCCAAGCCTAAAACTCCCCTTTTTCTACATATAAGTCACCCCTAATGTGTGCCCTAGGTAACCCCTATAGCAGGTTGCTGTGTGGGTAAAAGGCAGGACATGTACCTGTGTAGTTTATATGTCCTGGTGGTGTAAAACTCCTAAATTAGTTTTTACACTACTGTGAGGCCTGCTCCCTTCATAGGCTAACATTGGGGCTGCCCTCATACATTGTTGAAGTGGCAGCTGCTGATCTGAAAGGAGCAGGAAGGTCATATTTAGTATGGCCAGAATGGTAATACAAAATCCTGCTAACTGGTGAAGTCGGATTTAATATTACTATTCTAGAATGCCACTTTTAGAAAGTGAGCATTTCTTTGCACTTAAATCTTTCTGTGCCTTACAATCCACGTCTGGCTAGGTTTAGTTGACAGCTCCTTGTGCATTCACTCAGACACACCCCAAACACAGGGTACTCAGCCTCATTTGCATACATCTGCATTTTGAATGGGTCTTCCTGGGCTGGCAGGGTGGAGGGCCTGCCCTCACACAAAGGACTGCCACACCCCCTACTGGGACCCTGGCAGACAGGATTGAACTGAAAGGGGACCTGGTGCATTTCTTAGACACTCTTTGAAGTCACCCCCACTTCAAAGGCACAATTTAGTATAAAACAGGGCCTCTGCCCTACCTCATCAGACACTTGCTGGAGAAGAAACCTGAACCAGAACCTGCATCCTGCCAAGAAGATCTGCCTGGCTGCTCAAAGGACTCACCTGACTGCTTTCTACAAAGGACTGCTGCCTTGCTGTTGCCCTGCTGCCTTGCTGAACTCTTGTCTGGCTGTAAAAGTGCTCTCCAAGGGCTTGGATAGAGCTTGCCTCCTGTTCCCTGTAGTCTCAGAACCAAAAAGACTTCTCTTTTTCATTTGGATTCTTCGTGCGCCGAAAATTTCGACGCACAGCCTGCTCCGTGGCGATTTTCTCGCAAGAAAATCGCCGCACACCGACGCTGCTCTGATCGACGCGACGCCTTCGGGGCAACCGGAACTTCGACGCACGGCCTCGCAAGGACAACACCGCCCGACTTCCAGAGGGGAAATCGACGCAACACCTGCCGTGAGAACGAAACTTCGACGCACAGCCTCGCGGAACGACGCGCAGCCGGAAAACATGCCGAAGAATCCACGCACAAACCCCGGGACATCTGGTAATCCCGTGACCCACAGAAAGAGACTGTCCGCACGCCGGAAAATGACGCACGACTTCCCCGCGTGAAAAATAACAACGCAAGTCTGTGTGTGCAGAGGAAAAATAGACGCACACACCATTTTTCCACGTATCTCTTCTTCTGCGGCCCTTTGCGGAGATTTTCCACTCCAAACCAGGTACTTTGTGATTGAAAGAGACTTTGTTTGCTTTTTAAAGACTTAAGACACTTCATATCACTTTTTAGTGATATCTTTACAAATTCATATTGAATCTTTGATCGTTTTGACCTGCAAATACCCTGATAAATATTACATATTTTTCTAAACACTGTGTGGTGTATTTTTGTGGTGCTATATTATGTTATTGTATGATTTATTTCACAAATGCTTTACACATTGCCTTCTAAGTTAAGCCTGACTGCTCGTGCCAAGCTACCACAGGGTGGGCACAGGATAATTTTGGATTGTGTGTGACTTACCCTGACTAGAATGAGGGTTCTTGCTTGGACAGAGGGTAACCTGACTGCCAACCAAAAACCCCATTTCTAACACCATAGTACTCATCTTGTTCAGGAGCAGCCAATAAAAGAGGAATGTGCTTATATTTTATGGACTCATATTGCTTTTAAAATTCTAAACTGGAATGTTTTGTTAATGATGTATTGGGTGTTCTTTAAAGGGTTGCATGTTGGGACAGCAATAAAAGGTTATTGCATAATGGTAGCCTCCGGTCTTGTAATTAAATCAGGTGGAACTAAGTAAGCAAGATAAACTCATTACTAACCATCACAGGGCCATCACAAAGATAATGCAGCCAGGGCTTTTTTCCCCTCTGCGCCCCACCACCCACTTTATTGGACCTGCACTCGTAATACATGTATTTTATATAATAAAACAAGCCTGATTCCTGTGTGATGTAGCACTATTACGCAGTACCAAATACTGAATTATATATTTTGTCTCCGCACATGTTCTTAATTACAAACCTCTCCTTGGATCAGAAACCAAAGACTCACGCAGCAGTTTCTGCTGGATCACCCAATCAAAAATTTCAAGGAGAAATGTCACGTCACAATACATACAATCAAAAGGTTTCTGTGTCAGTAAAATCAGACCAGTGCAGAGTAGATACATTTCTGTCCTGTGAACAAATCTGCTAAAGGGGGGCAACTATAAGAAAAGGCATGTTTCAACAGATTCACAAGTTACTGTTAAACATTTAGGTGCCGCATTAATTCCAAACAATGCAACAACTTTAATTCTTTCCTGATATTCAACTTCTTGACCTCAGTGCTTCTCAAGTTTATTTTTACATGGACAAGGCAGCACTCCATAAGTTTAAATAACGCTGAAACATGACACCTGTCTCTAAATGTTGCAATGGTGCTTCTTGCTATTATTTTGTTAACGCGTCCGTCTATGTCAATTTATACACATCAGGACTCGTTTAGGTCGATGAACCTTTGGACCCAGTGGTGAGACTCCGTAAGACGAGATTACCAAACATCAAAATATATTTCGCGATAACCATTAATAAATCTTCGTCGCATTCGGTTGTTCTTAGACTCAAATAACCACACCTTAAAGGTAGATTTGTGAATTTATTCCCTATTGATTACAATCTAATAATAATAAACGTATTAATCTCAAAACCATGAAGCATAAAAGCATAATCACAAAGTGGCAATTATGATGAACTTTCAACAATGCGAAGATCAGAATCATAGGATAGATACGAAAATGGAGAATAGACCATAGTGCATGATAAACAATAGAATATCAGTTCAGCATAGCTACATGTCAGTCACTTCAGTTCCGTCTGTCAAATGAATACCTCATCTAACCTCAAATTAGCATTAGCATGTTGGGCTTCATGCAAAACAATTTAGAACATCAATTTGGAAAACATCTAACTAAGGGCCAGATGTAGCAACGTAAAAATTTGCGAGGTGCAAAGTGCGAGTCCATGCGACTCGCAATTTGCACCTCGCAAATTGGTATGCAGTACCAAGACATCTGCAGTATCTCAGACACCGACTGCAACTCGCTATGGGGTCGCAATGACCCACCTCATGAATATTCATGAGGTGGGTCGCAAATTGCGGCCCCATAGCGAGTATAGGCCCTCGCAAACATGGAGGTCTGCTGTCGTCAGCAGACCTCCATGTTCGTGACTGCTTTCAATAAAGCAGTTTTTTTTTTTTTAAGTGTAGCACTTAAAAAAAAAAAAAAAAACTTTAGTTTCGGTATTTTTTCAGGCCAGCGAGTGGTCCCTGGGACCACTCCCTGCCCTGAAAAAATATTTTTGGGTCCATTCACAAAGTGGAAGGGATCCCATGGGGACCCCTTCCAATTTGCGAGTGGGTTACCATCCACTTGAAGTGGATGGTAACTGCGATACCATTTGCGACCGCGGTCGCCAATGGTATTGCATACCACTCAGACTCGCAAATATTTTTCTAAGTCTCAGATCACCAAATAGAGTGACAGAGTTTCTGGATGCAATCGGTATCATTCCCTACCTAATGCGCCTTGTCTCTTGTGTCATGAGTTTTTATCCCCTTTTCGTAATACATTCCCTAAAATTCTATTGGTTAG
The DNA here is from genome assembly GCF_031143425.1 of Pleurodeles waltl. NCBI lineage: Eukaryota > Metazoa > Chordata > Amphibia > Caudata > Salamandridae > Pleurodeles > Pleurodeles waltl. The sequence continues at coordinate 523,117,581 of NC_090437.1, read as the reverse complement.
TAACTACACCCCATTATTGGTAACCAATCAAATTATACATTAAGTAATGCATTTGTCATTTCTTGATATCAGCTTGTCTTCCAATTGGTCTTCATAATCGGCATTTTCGTAGGTGGTACGTCCGGGGTTACTTCACCATCTTGGCACACGTCTCAGGTCAGAAGTTCTCTTCCCCTCGTCTCATTGTCCTTGAGAGTGTCCATTAATGTTTCGAAGTGCATAACTTTATACTAAAAGCTGCTAGCATGCGGATGAGAAGATTTCCTCATGTTTCGAACTAATACAAAAAAAACAATAGCTGAGTCATGGTCATTTGCAAGTCCGCACACAGAAGAAACAGGAAAAATACGCTTTAAATGAGAGCTACACGGCTAGTTTGTGACTCATGCTAACTTAAGACATACAAGTTCTAATGCATACATTTATGATCGTAATATTGTGTATATTTGAAAGATTATTAATTATTCAACATTAGTGTGCATAAATAAGTAAATCTTTATGTTTATTAATACATTTTAATTATTATTTATTAATGTTGCTTTGTTAATGTAAACATTTCACGTCTATAATATACGATATTTAAACTACGCTCTCTCAGTCCCTCCTCTGATGACGAACGTCATCACACAATTCTTGATCTTCAATTTTTCACCTTGCGCATAATGCGCATTTCAACATCTTGCCCTTTGTGTGAACTTTCCCATATTTCATTGAACATTTTCTCTCTTTCACTTTCTTCATTCCGTCTGGCTCTTTTTGACAGGTTTCTTTTAATTTTGTCATTAATTTTGCATGCTCCCCATAATCCTAATAGACAGATCAAAACAATTAGTAGGCCCAGCATGATTTTAGCAAGAACTCCATTCCAAATGTTGGTAAACCAGTTTCCTACCCGGGCAATTCCTTTTCCAAATTTTTCCCAGACTCCAGGTTCTTTTAGATCCTTCAAATCTGTACTATCTCTAGTCAGGTTAGTAAGCATGTTCCTAATTTTCTTACTATTATCGGGTATATATGAGCAGCAGTGACGTTCATTAAGCATTTTGCACACACCCCCATTCTTTGCTAAAAGAATGTCTAAAGCAAGCCGATTTTGAAGAGTCATAGCTCTTTCTGCAGCAAGTTCAGTATCCATTAATAATATTGCTCCTGTAAAATTTGTCAGCATGTTATCCACAATAGTAGACAACTTTTGAATTTTCATAGAATTTAAGATGACCCCCACTGAAGGGATTATTGCTCCAAATATGTCACCAATTACAGCAGCCACTGATTCTCGTTTTTGTCTAGAATGTTGTATTTCAGAAGATTTAGGTATTTGTTTTAAGTCATCAATCTGGTATATCTTTGGGAAGACTATTCCCAAATAACATGTCCCATACCATCCCTTTGGGAGACGATAATATGCATTCAACCCACAGATGTAATAGATTCCAGGAATCGCTGGGTCTTGTCCATTTAACATGAAGGTCCATTTACTCTGAAATAAAAACACATGCCTACATTCACTCGTACCCACAAACAAATTGTCTTGATCGGATTTTGGTCTGTATATACATAGCCTACCTACGTGTAATGCATCTACAGCTAACTTGCCTTGTGTTTTAATCGCTGTGTAAGCATAATCATTTGCATAAGTACGTTTTTCTAAGCCTTTTTCTAACTTCTCTTTTAATGCTTTGCGTCTATCATCTGTGTGATCTAAAAAGCTTTTCTCCACAGGAGACAGTAAGCATGTTAAATTGTTGCGGTGTGCATAAGCAGTTCCAAATGTTAGTGTTGGCTCAAAGAATCCTCTAACTAATTTTATATCATGCTCTTTAGCTAGCTTATTTAAGAATTCAATTACAGGCACAAAAGAAAACACAACATCCAGATTTGAATAAAAGTATTGTACATGCTCTTGATTATAAAATCTTGTTAGTAGCAAACTGCAGCTAATCCCATAAGTAAGAGGGAGGCTATGATAGGTAACCCCCTCCTGCACAGATGAAGGAATTTTAGTACACACATAACAATCTTTCGTATCCATAGTTTCCACATACTCATTTAATAAGCGATAGAAGACATTAGTAGAAAGTTCCCCTTTTGTATTAGTTCCCTCATGTAGATGTCTAGCATCCTGCTCAAATTTCTCCCACGGTGATAATTTATTAGTTGCAGTGGTAGTCTCAGGTTTTGAAGTTGCATTAATAGTTTCACTCTCTCTCCACGGCATTCCTACAATCACTCCCACGATCATTATTGCACATACAACACCTATCATAAGTCCTAACCAACCACACACTTTACTTCCTTTGTTGCTATAAGCCATGTTTGTATAGAATCAGAATAGCAGATCAACAATCAACTTAAGATGGCAAACTCTTTCTGCGTATTTACAGCGTCTTCTCTCACTCCAGGACCCTTTTTGTCAGCTCAGGTTAGCAGCTTGTCGCAATCAGGTTTCTATAAGTCAAATCCAGGTTTAATTGTCTCTTTCCGGTAGGTGTATAAAGTCTCTTTCCTTTTAATGTATTTTTTCCGAGGTTTCCTGTTGTGGTCTTTCTTCAGGTACCGTAATATTGGCCAGGTACTTCTCGATCAAAACAGAATGCTAAGAATTCTTGTTGCCATTCAGAGGTTGTAGCATATGCCCATTCAGGACCTGTGTACCTTTGATTTGCTATTCTCTTTCTTTTTAATCTTCGTTCGCCTTGCTGTTCCCCTTCACTCAGATCATCTGCTTGTGAGGTATCACTCTCTTCTATTATTGTCTCGTTTGTTAATTTTCTTATTCTAAAAGGCGACTTTTCTGGCCATGTATCACCTCTAGGGTGGTCATTCTGACCCTGGCGGTCTTTGACCGCCAGGGCGGAGGACCGCGGGAGCACCGCCGACAGGCCGGCGGTGCTCCAATGGGGATTCCGACCGCGGCGGTAAAGCCGCGGTCGGACCGGCACCACTGGCGGGGTCCCGCCAGTGTACCGCCGCCCCATTGAATCCTCCGCGGCGGCGCAGCTTGCTGCACCGCCGCGGGGATTCCGACCCCCCCTACCGCCATCCAGATCCCGGCGGTCGGACCGCCGGGATCCGGATGGCGGTAGGGGGGGTCGCGGGGCCCCTGGGGGCCCCTGCAGTGCCCATGCCACTGGCATGGGCATTGCAGGGGCCCCCGTAAGAGGGCCCCTACATGTATTTCACTGTCTGCTGCGCAGACAGTGAAATACGCGACGGGTGCAACTGCACCCGTCGCACAGCTTCCACTCCGCCGGCTCGATTCCGAGCCGGCTTCATCGTGGAAGCCTCTTTCCCGCTGGGCTGGCGGGCGGTCTGAAGGCGACCGCCCGCCAGCCCAGCGGGAAAGTCAGAATTACCGCCGCGGTCTTTCGACCGCGGAACGGTAATCTGACGGCAGGACTTTGGCGGGCGGCCTCCGCCGCCCGCCAAGGTCAGAATGAGGGCCTATGTGTCTTGTTTCGGTGATTTCCTTCAGGACGCTGGACAGCACCCTCCTCTTGTGATATGGTGTTTTCTCTTGATAGGCTGGTAATTTGATCAGAAGAGTCTGACTCGTTCTGGTTTGAATTTACCACTTCTCTGTCTCTCTCTCCTTCTTGTTCAATACTGTATTCAGGTTCTGAATTGTATTTGTCTGCTTCTGGGAGAACCTCTCCTTGTCTTTGTTCTCCTGCTGCCTCCACTGAGATTGGCACTCCGTCACCTCTCTCGAACTCTCTGATAGTGTGAGGGACACGGCTGTTCTCAGCGGGCTCTCCTGTAGTCTCAGATCTTTCTTGACTGATCTCTGACTCTGAGACTTCTCCTCTCGAAGTTGATATACCAGAATTTTCAAGTTCCTCTTCAACAGGACACGTTACCTTCTTTGTGTGGCTGGCATGTATCCAGTTGGGAACCCCGGCACACTTCACAGCAGTAGTGGTCGTCAATATCACTTGATATGGCCCTTTCCAACGTGGCTCAAGACACGATTTTCTTACGTGCTTCTTGACAACCACCCAATCTCCAGCTTGCAGAGAGTGTCCTGGTTCGCCGATTGGTGGTAACATGTTAGCTTCCACCTGGTGAGAGAAAGAGCGTATCACGTCAGCTAAACCTTTGCAGTAATCCAACACCATATCATCTGTAATATTCATTAGTGCATTTGCAGGTACCGCTGGTAACCTCATTGCTCTACCCATGAGGATTTCATGGGGGGACAATCCTGTTTTCTTATCTGGTGTGTTTCTCATGGACATGCATCTGGCCACTTCATGTTTGTTGCTGCACACATTTTTGCTATTCTTGATTTTAAGGTACCATTCATCTGTTCAACTAGTCCTGATGCTTCAGGGCGATAGCTACAGTGTAACTTCTGCTCGATGTTGAGTGCTGCACACAGAAGCTTGATCACCTCATTGTCGAAGTGTCTTCCCCTATCTGATTCTATAGAAACCGGGAACCTGAATCGTGGTATTAATTCCCTCAGTAATAGTTTTGCAACTGTGAGACTGTCGTTCCTACGTGTAGGGTATGCCTCAATCCAATGACTGAAAACACACACAATCACCAACACGTACTTCAATCCTCCACAAACAGGCATTTCAATGAAATCCATTTGTATTCTATTAAATGGACCTCCAGCTCTTCCAATGTGGCTCAGATTTACCACTGTTCCTTTTCCAGCATTCATCTGTTGACAAATGATGCATCTGTGACAAGTAATTTCTGCGGCATGTCTGAATTTTGGATTAAACCAATCAACTTTAAAAGATCTGATCATGGCGTCTCTTCCTAAATGTGCTTGCCCATGATATAATCGGGCAAATTGTGACAGAACACTATTAGGTAAAACCAACTTTCCATCATCTTAGACCCATATATCATCTGCTCCTTGTGTACATTGCATTTTCTGCCAGGAACGTTTTTCTTCTTTGTTAGCACGGCTTTGTAGTGTCTTTAACTCATCTAAGGTATCAACCACTTGTAATGCTAGATTCAAAGTTGTGTCATTTTCAGGCTGAGGTAGCAATTCCCACTGCTCTTTGAATGATATACAATTTAATGCACAAAATCTTGCTACCTGGTCTGCATAATCATTCCCCATTGACACAAAGGGCCTGATTCTAACTTTGGAGGACGGTGTTAAACCGTCCCAAAAGTGGCGGATATACCACCTACCGTATTACGAGTTCCATAGGATATAATGGACTCGTAATACGGTAGGTGGTATATCCGCCACTTTTGGGACGGTTTAACACCGTCCTCCAAAGTTAGAATCAGGCCCAAAGTCTTGTGATCTGGTGTGAGCACTGCACTTTACCACGGCGATTTCAAGAGGTAACTGAACTGCATGTAACAAATCTCTTATTTGTTCTCCATTTTTCACAGGTGATCCGGAGGAGGTCATAAAACCCCTTTGTGACCAGATCTGACCAAAATCATGTACAATTCCACATCCGTATCTGCTGTCAGTATAGATCGTAACTTTCAAATTCACAGCAGCATGGCAGGCCTTTGTAAGAGCTATTAACTCTGCCACTTGTGCTGAAAATACTTTTTCAAGCCAAGAGGCCTCAACTATGCCAGACATTGTACATACTGCATAGCCAGCTCTCCATGTCCCTGCTGAATCTCTTAAACAGGACCCATCCACGAACATAATGCAATCGTTTTCTTTTAATTGGGTGTCCTGTATGTCTGGGCGAGGTTTGGTACAGAGGTCAGTCACCTCAAGACAATCATGCTCAAATTCTTCCCCCTCTTTGATTTCTGTATTTTCATTGGGAAGTAGAGTTGCTGGGTTCAGTACTGTGCATCTTTTCAGTGTAACATTTGGTGATCCCAGAATAATCGTCTCATATTTGGTAAGTCGTGCATTTGTCATGTGTTGTGTTTTTGTTCTTGTCAACAAAATTTCAACAGAATGTGGAACCAAAACTGTCAAAGGGTATCCCATGACTATGCCTTCACATTGGGAAAGGCTTTGACCAACTGCTGCAACTGCTCGCAAACAACCCGGTAGGGCTGCTGCGACAGGGTCCAAAGTAGCTGAAAAATATGCTACAGGGCGATTTGCATCTCCGTGGACCTGTGTTAAAACAGACAAAGAACAAGCATCACGTTCATGACAAAACAACAGAAAAGGTTTCTCATAATCAGGCATTCCTAATGCTGGGGCCCTGCACATGCATTCCTTCAGCTCTAAGAATGACTCAAGTTCTTCTTTTGTCAAAGTGATTGTATATGGTTCATCTTTGACATCTTTTCCTGTCAATTTTATTAGGGGCTTTGCAATGATTGAGAAATTGGGTATCCATTGGCGGCAATAACCCACCATTCCCAAAAACATCCTGACATCTCTTTTTGTTGTTGGGGGATTCATTTGTATGACAGCTGTTATTCTCTCTTTTGATATCCTTCGGGATCCTTCTCAATTAGATGTCCCAAATATTTTACTTCTTTCTGACAGTATTGCAGTTTCTTAGGTGACACCTTATGCCCGTTCTTTCCCAAATGGTTCAACAATGCAATGGTATCATATTTGCAACTGTCTCTGGTTTTGGATGCAATCAACAAATCATCAATGTACTGCACAAGAGTTGAATTAAAAGGCAGTACAAGAGGTTCCAAATCCTTCTTTAATATCTGATTAAAGATGGATGGTGACTCAGAAAATCCTTGAGTGATTCTGCACCAATTGTACACCTTATCCAGGAATTTGAAACTGAACAAAAATTGGCTATCCTCATGCAGCGGTATTGAGAAAAATGCCTGTGATAGGTCTACTACGGTAAACCATTCAGCATTGCAAGGAACTTGGAACATTATTACCGCTGGATTAGGTACCACAGGGCAACATTTTATCACAATTTCGTTTATTTTTCTCAAATCCTGTACAATTCGAACTTTCCCACAGGGCTTTTTCAAACCCATAATAGGTGAGTTACACGGACTGCTCAAAACTTCTTTCAAAACTCCTTGCCTGAGAAAATCTGCAATTATCTGTGTCACTTCAATGAGTACGTCTTGAGTCATGTGATATTGTGGTACTTGTGGGAATACTGTAATTTGGTCTTATCTGCACCTTGACTGGTTTAACTCCTTTAATTAATCCAACTTCCTTTCCTGTCAAGTCCCACACTCTCTCTGTTACGGACCCTTGTAGGTCAGCAGGTAAGTCGATTAGAGTGAACACCGGGAATAAAGTAATTAGAGGGTAATCTTCGCTCGTCTCCCCTCCTTCTATGAGCTGGCCCTCATCTCCTTCATCATCACTGTTTGTCTGAACTTCTATTCCATCGTTTGAACAGGTAATTGAACATTTAGTTTTGCATAATAAGTCCCTTCCCAGTAGGGATACTGGACTTGAGTCGCATACGACAAACCTATGCAGGCCTTGGAAGTTTCCAATTTCAACCTGTACTGGGTCAGTAATTGGATTTGTCAAGTACTGATTAGCCACACCAACCACTCGTATGGTGCGTCCCGATAAGGGTAACCTTGGTACTTCCACGCTACAGACTGTAGAGCGTGTAGCTCCGGTGTCAACCAAAAATGAAACTTTATAGCCCATTACTTTTCCCTCTACATATGGGCCTCTCTGATCTACTTCTAATGAGGCTGCAAGCCTGCATTCTTCGCTGTCTGAACTGTCATCTGACCATTCGTCATTCATCTCTTTTTCACCTCGTAATGGGAATTGTTGTACAGTATTGTTTTGACTCGTCACCTGACCTGTGACCTGCTGAGGAAGCATCACCTGTTGCTGACCCATCGGGGCTAGGGGTAACTGCATTTGCTGTCTAGGCACCATAGGAATCTGCTGTTGCATTGGTTGTACTGGCACATTTTGGAAACGTGGCATTTGCATTTGCTGCATGGGTTGCACACCTGACATTTGCACCAAATTATTCTGATAGTTCTGATTCTGTTGTCTCATCCTTGGACCTCGTGGGTTCTGCTGTGCACCGACACTCATACTCTGCTGAACTGTACTATCATGCACCATATTTGGACAATCCCGCTTCCAATGTCCCATGCCCCCGCACGCATGGCATGGTGACATCCTCTTCACTACTTGCCCATCGTTTTGAACGACAACATTATTCCAGCTTGTGCAGCTCTTATCTGCATCACCATCACCTTTTCTTTCAACTTTTTCTGTTTTAACTCAATTTCGTCACTACAGCATTTCGCATACTGCAACACCTCATCAATCGGTTTAGCTTGCCAACAAATCAAATGGTTCTTAATCATCTGACCAACCTCTGGTCTCAGCCCTTCAACAAATCTGAACACAAGATGATTCATGTCCTTCGGCTCGATCGTTTCAGTACCACTGTAATGTTTAAATGCTTTTAACAATCTCCCATAATAGGCATGTATTGACTCCTTAACCTCTTGCGAAGTCCGGTCGATTTTCTGCCAATCGGTCACCTTCGGTGACACCTTTTGTTTCAAAAACTCAATGACTTTATGATAATATTTCATCACCTATTCAGAAGGTGCTCCCGTCGCCTTATCCCTTGCCGGTTCCTTTGTGGGCCAATCTACCCCTCTTTTGCACTCAAGCCACAAATCCGGTGGAACAATAATCTCAAACAAGGTATTTAAGTCCTCCCAAAGACATTTCGCAAGCTTCACAAATCTGTCTGTCTGCTGATACCACTCGATCGGTTTTTCTCTCAATCTCGGGTAATCATTTGTAAAGGACAAAATATCTCCCCTGGACCATGGCACATGGACTAAAACACCACCAGCTGTTTCTCTCATGGGCAGGATTTTTACTGAATCCAGATTAGGTGTAGTCGCTATTTCAATAGACCCTGGGCTATCCCTCTTCCCTTTATCCTTTTTCTTTGCCCATCGGTTTTCCCATTTTTCTAATGCTCCCCAGATTTGCGCACTCTGCAGCAATTCTTTCAGGTGTGTCTTCATGCCTGCGGATCTCATGTGTTCAAAATCTTTTGTGTCGAAGTCTAATCTGTAGCTTCGTTTCAAATGTTTCGTGTTCCCAATGTCGATATTGTATTTGTCTGCCAAATTCGTTAATCTCTGGTGTATTTTCCCTACTTCTTTGGTAATCTTAGGGCATAAGTATCTCAATTCTGCCTCAGTGTAGGATTCCAACCTGTTCACCCCCATTGTTCCTTCCACCAACTCAGCAGCTTCTGCTCCTAGTCGTACTAGATTCAGGTATTCATCTTGTTTTTCTTTTTCAGGATTGGCTTCGGTTACTGTAGTCGCTGTAGTCTTTTGTGATGTGCAAGTTTTCTCTAACCACTCATTTAACTGTTGTACAGTAAAACCCTGTAGTGAAATGTTCCCTGCATGTATCATTGGAGTATATGAAGTATTTGTACTCATGGTTTGGGGAGTCAGGACTCCCAACCCTGCTTGTCGCATTGCCTCAAGAGGTGCCCCTATTGGACTAAGGTCCATTAAGGGTCTTGATTGTTCGGAAACCTGTCCTCCCTGGACCATTATCTGTGGAGTTCTACTAGGCCCTCCTCTTATCATTTCATTAGTCATAACTCCCTGTTCACATGTCCTTGTTCTCTCTTGGGCATATAACGGTACTGGGGGACCAACAGTGATAGGTAGTGATATTGCGGCAGGTGTCTGACCTGATCCCAGGCTTCTAGGAGCTGCAACACCATAAGTCTGCTCTAATAATCCTGGTGCAGGTTCTTTCAAAGGACCCGCTACTGGGTTATACCCTGGTATCAGTTGTGGTGGTTGTGACACTAACTGTGGGGTTGACTCAATCTGAACCAATCTTGGTTTTGTATATATCGGGTCTGGCGGCACCACCAAGTTCGTAGTAGTCTCGAGCACTGGAACATCGGGATAAATTCTTTTTATCTGTGGTGGAGGTTGTAACTGTATCGGTACGTCTGGTGCAGTAGGTACACTGTCACCATTCTGTATCAAAGCTGTATCGCTAGTCTGTACCGTATCAGTAACTCCCTTCTCCCGCGTCTGGTTCCCAGGATCCAAGCTAGTGCTCGGAACATCGTCACTCACCGCATAAGGTGGTGGTCGATCATGCAGCAATCTATCTATAAACTCCTCATCCTCTGAATCATCCTCTTCTTCCCAGGACCTTTTTTGTTCTTTATCTTTGCCTGAGTCTTTGTTAGTTTTGCAAGAAGCTTTCTTTCCCTGTGTCTCTTCTCCGTGTGTTATCGCTGGAAACAGCTTTAACCCATCTACTATTCCCCGTCTCCACATCTTATCTCGTTGTCCCATCTTGCTTCTGCATAGGATTTTTCTGCCCTCGTCAATCTCCTGTAAAACCTTTCCTGCCTATGTTTAAGAGCCATCAGATCCCAGATCGCTAGAGCCTCATATTGTGCCGGTCTCGGGGGTGGTTTCTGTGTACTTAACATCCACCTCAAGTTTTCTAATACCTTTTGATTGAATGTCTCATGTTCCGGAAACGCTAGACACCCTTCTTTTTCTGTCAACTTGTGCCATTGTTTTATCCATAAACAAGGTGCAACACCCTTTTCCTCCATAACTGTATAAGCTGGAGTACCCTCAGGCGGTGTAGGTTCCCCATCAGTTGCGACAATGTACACATCTCCCCTCAAAGCGCTTTTGAATGCCTTAACAAAATTCATTTTATTTTATATTTAATCAAGAAACGGCTTAGTTCCCAGGACACTCTTCACCTGCCCTTTGCTCACCCTATTGTCTCTCACGAACGGCAACCAATCCGTGCGCGACCCCTCTTAACATCTGACCTATCCCAGCGCGGCACCACTGACGTCACACCCATACACACTCTGCAGCTGACAAAGTCTTGCGGCTTGTCCACACCTCGCTAACTCCTTACAACTCATACAAACTAATGCGATTTATTGCAGACACTTTAAAATGACAACACAAATCTGCCGGTTTACTACAGGAAGGGTAACACATTCGCTTCAGAACTTTACAGAGATTTCACTTGAAGCCTCGGCCGCTACTCTCTCCTTTTCAGATCCCACATGCGCAAGCAGAATTCGACCCGCAAATCCTACTCTCGACTTGTCAATGACTCCCTCTAGTGCACTTTAGAGCTTGTCAAATCTCCATCGAAGGTTTCATACGTACGTTGTGACTCAAACTTGACTTGTCAACCACGCCCGATTGACCTATTAAACCACACAGATTACAACATAAACCATAATTCTCATCCTACTCCGGAGTCTTAGACCTCAACAGGTCCGTACCTTAACCAACCACATGGATAATTTTGAACAATAAGCGCTGCATTCACATGAAGTACGCCGACTTCCCTACTCTCATACTGTGGAGTACGCCCACTCCTGCTAAACGACACTTATTTTGGCCTAAATACACACAATCTTCACAATCTCCTGCAAGATTTATAAGCTTTGAGCAAGCGTAAAGACCCTAACCACACATTTTATGGCGCCGAGAACATTCCCAACTCATCTTAGGCAGGCTCTGAGATCCCAGGAGAACCCATGGTGAACCTAGCCACTCATCGTTTTGCCAAATTTCATTATCACAGAAAACAAAATTAACAATGAAAACTCCGTCCTAGGGCCCCCAAGGGCCAAACCATCCTCTGCTACCAGAACTGTTAACACGTCCGTCTATGTCAATTTATACACATCAGGACTCGTTTAGGTCGATGAACCTTTGGACCCAGTGGTGAGTCTCCGTAAGACGAGATTACCAAACATCAAAATATATTTCGCGATAACCATTAATAAATCTTCGGTGCATTCGGTTGTTCTTAGACTCAAATAACCACACCTTAAAGGTAGATTTGTGAATTTATTCCCTATTGATTACAATCTAATAATAATAAACGTATTAATCTCAAAACCATGAAGCATAAAAGCATAATCACAAAGTGGCAATTATGATGAACTTTCAACAATGCGATGATCAGAATCATAGGATAGATACGAAAATGGAGAATAGACCATAGTGCATGATAAACAATAGAATATCAGTTCAGCATAGCTACATGTCAGTCACGTCAGTTCCGTCCGTCAAATGAATACCTCATCTAACCTCAAATTAGCATTAGCATGTTGGGCTTCATGCAAAACAATTTAGAACATCAATTTGGAAAACATCTAACTAAGATACCTAATTAAACATACAGCAGTTGGTACCTAGAAATAAAGGCATATAGATTTTGTTAGCATTAATAATTACCCTCCTCGAGTTAGGTCAGCTTACAGGATCAGTCTTCGTCTTCAGGACATCAGATAGTTCACCGTCAATCTATCTAAATTAGAAGCAAGGGACACTCACCTCATAAGGAGGAAAGTGTAATAGGGCAGTCTATGGGCTAGGATAATTTGTCTAAGTCTCAGATCACCAAATAGAGTAACAGAGTTTCTGGATGCAATCGGTATCATTCCCTACCTAATGCGCCTTGTCTCTTGTGTCATGAGTTTTTATCCCCTGTTCGTAATACATTCCCCTAAAATTCTATTGGTTAGTAACTACACCCCATTATTGGTAACCAATCAAATTATACATTAAGTAATGCATTTGTCATTTCTTGATATCAGCTTGTATTTCAATTGGTTTTAATAATCGGCATTTTCGTAGGTGGTACGTCCGGGGTTACTTCACCATCTTGGCACACGTCTCAGGTCAGAAGATCTCTTCCCCTCGTCTCATTGTCCTTGAGAGTGTCCATTAATGTTTCAAAGCGCATAACTTTATACTAAAAGCTGCTAGCATGCGGATGAGAAGATTTACTCATGTTTCGAACTGATACAAAAAAAACAATAGCTGTGTCATGGTCATTTGCAAGTCCGCACACAGAAGAAACAGGAAAAATACGCTTTAAATGAGAGCTACACGGCTAGTTTGTGACTCATGCTAACTTAAGACATACAAGTTCTAATGCATACATTTATGATCGTAATAATGTGTATATTTGAAAGATTATTAATTATTCAACATTAGTGTTCATAAATGAGTAAATCTTTACGTTTATTAATACATTTTAATTATTATTTATTAATGTTGCTTTGTTAATGTAAACATTTCATGTCTATAATATACGATATTTAAACTACGCTCTCTCAATTTCTTAACACATAAAAACAGTACACGTGTTTACTTTGCTCTCGTATGACAGGGATTTCAATGAATATTTTCTAATAATAATGTGCAGGGAGCTGTAATAAAGCAGTTTTCACTAAGTTATTAACACTTCTATTATAGTAAAATACACCATGTTCAGCAACTAGTACCACCGAAAAACTTCACAACATATTTCAGAATTGTAGGGAAAATATAACTGTACTAGTTACATTTCTGGTAGATGGAAATCTATGTACTACATAATGCGACAACACAGGAGTCCAAAGGTGTGTGCGTCAGCAATTTAATACGAAATCACATTGTTAGAAATCAGCTGTTGTAATTACATGCTATAATCCCCCTAAATATGTCCAAAGAGCTGACCCAATGTGTAGAATGTGTTGAATTAGCTCAACCAGTCCTGGTTTAAGAGGCGTTTTAGTGTATGGGAAAAGTGGGAAAATGACCAGGGTCATACTTTCAAAAGTGCCCGTTGGTAACCTGTATACAAAACAGACTGTGTTTTTTTTTTATTTAACAGCTGGGAATATGTTCTTCACAGAAGCTTAGCGTGCATGTTCAGCTTACCCAGCCATAGGCCTCGTGCACTCAAACTGTTGGCGGAATTTAAATTAAAAAAAATGTTCTCTTCTATGTCGCATCTTACTTCAACTCATCTCTTCCATCTCACTCCTTTTTACCTCTCTCTTTTTCTCTCCCTATCTCTACATCTTTATGCACTTATCCCCCTTTTCTTTCTATTTCATCTCGTGCAACCTCCACCAATGTCCAGCACCTATCATTTAATACATTTCTCTCTATCCCATATCTTTCAACCCTTTCATAATTTCACCTCTCTCTCAACCACTTTCTGTGGTCAATTCTATGTCCCTACCTCCCTGCACCCTTTTGAGCTCAGCTCCCTTTTTATCTCATCTCTCTCTTAGCCCTTCACTACATTATTTCCATCTCACCTATCTGTACACCTTCTCCATCTACTTCAACAATCTCAACTTCCCCCCTCTCTTTACTCCATGCCTTTATCTCTGTTTAACTTTCTATAATGCACTCCTCTGTACTTCTCTCTCAGCCTTCTCCCTACCTCATGTATCTCTTTAACTAACTATTTTCTCTACTTCACATCTCTCAGCCCTTAATTTCTTTCCACTCCACCACTCACAACCTAATCTATAACTTAGCTTTCACACTACCGTAATCCTTTCCTTTTGTTACCTTTATTTCTCTACCACTATTCTTACTTCTTTTTCTCTACCATTAACTTGTTTCTCACTTACCTCTCTGCATCTCCTTCCCTATTTCAGCTTACCAACTCTATCTAATTCCCATTTTTTCTCCTTTTATACATCTTTTTACATCACCTCACTGTATTGAACTATCTAGCCATCTCAGAACTCTCTCTCTAACTCACCCTCTCTATCTACCTTTGAAGCTATCTCATCTTTCCCTACCTAACCTCTGTTGCTGTACGTCAAACGTTTTCTCTCTACATGCCATACTTCCTTTTTAATTTCATTTGTATTGACTTTTGGGATCCTGCAAGCAGAACCTAATCTCAATCTAGTGCCCCAATAGCCGTCCTGAGTAAAAAGGTTTGAAAAAGTAGATATACTTGCAGTTGTTTGCTGAAATCCAATTGGAGTTTTCAAGATGTACAAGGCTCTGAGGTGAGATGGTGTTTATGGATCTCCAATATACCAGTTGTCATCCTCTTCTATGTGAATGTGTGCAAACGGGCAGCATGCTGAGTTTTTAAAAAACCTCAGCTTTTAATGGAAAAAAGAAAAAAGGAGGAGACTGGGGGATTAAATTGGGGAAAGTGAAGGAAAAGTTTGGAAAGTGTTAAGGAAGTTCGAAACGACATGGGCTAAGACTCTCAAATGAGGAGATGATGAAGCGTGGAGGGAGTGGGCACCTGCTACATAAAGTTCCTATCCCTCACTAAGTTCCTCTAAAGTTACAAAAGTAAATCCTGATTGGTGCCAGTTCTAAATATGCAACCTTCAATAGAGAGGATAGTCAGATACCAAACCAGTTTTCTTGGTTGTCTACCTCTCTGATGGGTTCCTCCCATTCATCTTGATGCATAGTCTCTTGCCTTTTGCTCTGCTATAGCTCATGATCTGCCACAAGAATGACCATGACTATCTTCATTGGTGACAGTTCTAAATATCTAACCTCAAAGAGGGAGTGAGTCAGGCAGCAAACAGGTTCTCTTGGGTGCAAACCTCTTTGAGGATCACCCCATTTTGCCTTGATGCATAGTGTCTTTCTTCATATGCTGCTATAGCTCTCAGTTTGCCACAAGAATGACCAAGAGCAGTAGTCATGTTTGAAAGTGTCACAGACCATTTGACCTCTGGTGTTTCAATACTTATGTCATGCAAAGGTGGCCTGATACCCACTTGTGTGACTTCCGGGGTATGGGGTGGCTTCTTGATAGTTCTTCCTCACAACCCTTCACTTTTATCACCCTTTTTAATCAATCTTCACTTCCCTCTCACTATAACACTTTGTGCCTCTCTACTCTCTTTGCCTGATCTGTATTTCTATACCCCTTCTCATTGTGACCCCTGTATCTCACTGTTCTCTCTTCTTTAAGCTCTTTATGCTACTTTCACTGCCTCACCCCTCTCTGCCTGTACATTGGCCTAGCTCACTATTTCATTTGTCTTATTTGCCTCTAAATGTCACACTTCAGTGAGCCTGACTTGTTCTTCTATTTCTTGGTCTCTCTCCCTTTATACCTCACTTTATAACCTTGCCTAACTCTCTATCTCCTCTTCTGACCTCTGACTCTTTCTCATTCTTTGTATCTTCCTTTTCGGTTACCCACCATCTCTCTATATCTCAACTATCTCTTCACCTCATCTCAAACTCTGCCACATTCTCCCTCTACTTCACCTTCCTTCCTATACCATTCTCAACATCTCTATGCCCTTCTCCTGCCTCTTGCCCCACCCACTTCTCTTACTTTGTGGCTCTGGATTTCCAGGACTTAAAGCTACAATATCAAGCACTATATGCATTTCCTATTTTAATATTTTGCACTAGTCCACTTAAAGTAACCAAGTTACCCTAGTTATGATGTTTCTTCGATTGGCGGAAAGCCTGGTTAGATGCTGAATTCCACATAAATTGCCACTGTTGCGAGATGGTAACACCTTAAATTCAAGCACAAAAAAGAAATGCTTGTTAAAGCTTTCTTTTGGTGAAACGTAGCTAGCGCGTATAGAGAAACTTGAACTTTTGGCTACCCCTTTTAACAAATAAAACAGTGTGATTTGGCATCATGAGAGTTGGAATTTGCTGAAAATTGGCAACAAATTCAAAGAGTTTTCAAACAGGGTGTCCCAAATACTTCTGGCTAAAGTGTGCACAACCCCTGTATTCCTCAGGATATTACGCTACCTGCTCTGCCTGCTATTAGAAATTTCTATCCACATTCAAACACCCTCATCCTCAGCTACCTTGGAACTCTTGAATCCGTCAGTCTAACACTAGTCCTTCATTTCTTTTAGCTACATAAATACCATGCATGTATAATAACAATAAGTCATCCTTGGTATGTCTATTTTGCAACACTACATAATGTATTGTTAATAATACTTACATATTTACATAGAGTGTACTTTGGCTGCACCCAGAGGATTATTTATTTCTCACCACATGCTATTGACTATTTGGTGCATCATTCTGCCTTCAAGGACGTGTTTACGTTGGAAGGTGTGAGCGACTAATTTACATCTGAAAAACACATTCAATCACCAGGCTGTTTGTCACATTCAAATAATTATTATTATATTATATGTGCGTCGCCTTTTTTGCTACTTTTTTTCCATACTCTTGCAAAGAAGACAGGGGCGGCTCTGATGTGACAAAAAACATTTGTGCACGCAATGCCTATAACCATAATTTGTGGATGTGCGTCTCTACATGCCTTGGCATTTTAAAGCCAGGTCAGTTGGGGTTGTCAATGCCTATTTATATAGTTCTTGATTAATTCTTTACATTTCAGTACTATTTAAATTAACGGATTTATTGGTCTTGATGATTGAATGGCTGATTTGTTGCTGACCATCTTCAAATCTCTGACACGTAAGGAAGACACAGAGTACATCAGCTAGCACCTCATTGACAGTTATCTTATTTGCATCGAACCAACATTTTGTCTATATTTATAGTTTCCCGTTTTCATTTAAAATTGATTGTAACTGATAAAATATCTAAGAATTGAATAGTTACTTTTCAGTAGAAAGAGGAGACCTCTGGAATTTGTCTCACATTCACTGCCCTACGGTGTCAAATAGTAAAAGTGCAGCCTCTACCTCTAAGCATTTTCTGTGAAGGTCGCTCCTACTATGATAATCTCGGGCCTTGGCAAACCACTTAATATGCTATTGTTACCAATGGAAGGGTACCAAAAACCCCAGGGCCTACATCCCCACCTGTTTTGGGAAGATTGATCAATTAGCATGGCTTCAGCACACTGTTTACTGCAAGTTGGCGAGTTGAGAGCAGCTGGTTCACAACTAATCTCTGAACAATTTTTCTGTATAGGGCAAGATGTACATTCATTCATGGAGTTCAGCATGGAGCTTTGCCTCTGAAAGCTCAGGTATCACGACTGTGGCAACAAAGATCACTTTGCATATGGGTGCCTCTGGAATCAACATCCTCTCATGAAACCCTGCAGCAAACACTGCTGTTAAGTTTACTGAATGATGGTTTGAAAAGCACATCTATATGAGCCTTCCACTCACACAAAAAGATCAGAGGCGATTTCACAAACATTGTCAGTGGATACTCCCAGGAATTGATGCTCTGCTTTTGCCTAAACTGTGCTGTTTTAATGCATACATTAACTCAGAAATCTATGAGTTAGACCATTTGTATGCAGTAGAGCTCAGACACTTGACTAGACAACCACTGGTAAATGCTTACTTGCACAAGCTGCATACAGTGCAATTTCACCAAAACAGAAGCTTAGACCACTTCCGAGAACGTGCGTGGATGTTTGATGTGTTCATCATATATCTCCAGGATAACCTAGTTCAAGTTTCATTCATAGTGCCTCCATGCCTCTATGTCGAATGGAGGTTTGTAACTAATGGTGCCAAAACAAGTCTCAACACTTGATAATATCACCAGTACAGAATACTGTGACCTCATTTGCTAGCACATATTGAGATGTGATTGTTCTCTCTCCCAAGATAGAAAATGCACGAGAAAAGTGCATGCTAGACAGGACACAGAGATACAGTGCCTTGTAGGGTGTCACATTTTCTACAGGGAAACAGGACCACATAACTGCTTTCAGATGAACAAAGGCCTAGCCACATGCTTGGTAAACGTTCAAGCCAAGAAGTCCTTGAGCTAGCGCTAGCTAAACACAAAGCCACATAACCACACTCTAAAAATAAATTTAATTTAGAGTATAATTTGTACAAGCAAAAGACCCAAGGCATCTGTGCGTAATTAGGGGTCTGATTTAGATTTCGGCGGATGAATTACTCTCTCACAATTGTGATGGATATCCTGTCTACCGAAATATAAATCCCATTATTACCTAAGGGATTTATACTTCTGTGGGCAGGATATCCATCACCGTTGTGACGAAGTAACCCATCTGCAGAAATCTAAATCAGGTCCTAATTTTCTTTGATACCTCAGACGCTTCTCCATGCAGAATCACAGTATTATGTAGGTAAAGACCATATAGCTTACAGTTGTAGTGCAGGAACAAGCCCCATAAACCAGCAAGGATACATTTCTTTCTTAGTGTCTGGTGGCAGAGAACAGAACACTGGCATGCAATAACAGGGAACCCCACAATATATATCTCATGTCCTAGGTAGAAAATCTTCATTCGGCAGACCATTGCTATTTGTTTGAAGAGCATAGTTGAAAGAAAGTGTGTTAAATGTGCACCAGTAATCTTTTATTTGCAAGAATCAAAGGTTAATGAGGTGCAAATATATCTCCATCTATGCACATCCTTGACATGGGTGGGACTGGATGGATGGGGAGATGAATTTGAGTACTAGAAAGAGAGAGATTGAGGTGAAAGAAATGATGACAATTAGTTGAAAGGACATATTCAAGGAAAAGGTTCAAAGAGTGTAGTTAGGAGCAAGAATAAATAGAAGAATAATTAACAAACGGAATGAATTGAGGAAGGAAATACATAAAGCAAAAATATTATAGGCACTGTAACAACACCATTCATTTGATTTTGTAAGGAACTAAAAAGAGTAAAAAACTTATCATCAATGACTTTTAAGGTTTTTGAAAACATTGATAAATGCAGAAAAAAACCAATGGGAATCACACAAATACAAATTGAACAGGAAATCCAATCTATAGTGCATCACTCCTTCGACTAGGGGCCTGATTTAGAAATTGGAGGAGGGGTTATTCACGACAATTATGTCCAATGGGATTTAGATTTTGGTGGATGGGTTACTTTTGGCAGACGGAATATCCGTCACCGTTGTGATCAATCAATCAATCGATTTTACATAAAAACCATAAAAGAGAGCTACAACCCTATACAAAAGTAAAACACAGTGAAAAACAGTTAATAAAACTCAAAAAGAATAATGCAGGTCAATTAAAACATG
The DNA here is from genome assembly GCF_031143425.1 of Pleurodeles waltl. Classification (NCBI taxonomy): domain Eukaryota; kingdom Metazoa; phylum Chordata; class Amphibia; order Caudata; family Salamandridae; genus Pleurodeles; species Pleurodeles waltl. The sequence goes on along the minus strand of NC_090437.1, from coordinate 523,097,890 downwards.
ACTCGAGGTGCTACAAATCACTGTAACAAAGTGTGATAGTCCAGTAGCTGAGTACCTGACAAGCTACCCTTATCCTTCCATTGATTTCCTACTGCTTACAGACATTTCCAACGCTGTAACAAACATCGGGGCTGCCCAACAGTTGATGATACGTTAAGGCATCTCTGCATTTTTTGAAGGCAAGAAATTTCAGAATATGCTTGATGCAGCTTAAAAAGAATTGTGGATAAAATGTACTTAAGGACATAAAATGCAACAAAGAATGCTCAGCCGACCCTTCATGAGGGCAGGCCAGATTACTACTGCCCCAAGAATTTGCCCCTTAATAAAAGCACAGAAGATGACAAACAGTGCTAGCCCTAAACCTAAATGAGAGTTCCAAGAATAGATAAAATGCCATTTCTGCTGTGGCTAATGGAATAAAATAGCTACAAACAAATGACTTGCTAAAAATCTCCTCCATTTTTTGATAGAGGCTGGACTCTTTATACCAAGACATCACCAGCCTCTTGTCCGGCTTGCTAATAGAGTCCAGGGAGGTGAACATTTTGAGAAAGCCACAATTATTAAACGTTTCACCAAAATATTTAACCCAGGGAATTGTGAGACGGTCATCTAAGCTGAGACAGTCTAAAATAACGTTTCTGTAAAAGTTGCTGCAGAATTTGATCACCCAAAGCAGGAGCACAGCCACCTTAATCTTGTCAGAAACATATGCCTGAGTTAATTCGGAATGCTTTATAAAATTGGAGCAAAGTGGAGGGAGGTTTAAGAGCTGCCTATAAATCCTATTTTTTTCCACCTGAATGGTCAAAGAATTTTGATACCCCCACACCCTGCTCATAAATAGCTGAGGAATACACTACAGGTTATAGATCTTGATATCTCCTTTCCATTCGAACAATATTAAATAAAGAACCTGCCACCCTACCTGACTTGGTGTGTTTTTTATTAACCTAGGATAGCTAGTATTTAAAGGAATCAAAGTTGACACAAAGGTAACTGAAATTCTGCACCTAACTCAAGGACTGAACTTTTAACTTTAGGTACTCCAAATTCCTCCTGCATGGGCCACAAGTCTTAATGTGTGATTTCCCATAATTGGTTAACAGGTCTAAGGTGCCCATTAATGAAACAAAGGATTCAACCAAACTTTGTAAAGCACAGGGTACCCTGGCCGTTAAAATGACATTGGCAGCATACAATGATGCTGGGACAAATGAATTCACAATTTTTGGTATATCTCTGGAAGAGGCAGTCAGATGGATGCTTAATTCATTGATATAGTTAATAAAGAGCAGCGATGCAAGGACGTACCCCTGCCGCACCCTGATGGCTAGAGGGAAAAGTGCCAAATAATTCTCCTGCTCAGCTGTATCTTACCCTGGCCCCTGGCCTCCATGAAAGGAGTATAAAAAGTTTGCCGGGGGACTTCCACTCCCAGATCTAACAGGGTCAGCCTTAGATTGGCCCTGTCTACACAATCAAATGCAGTGGATAGATCCATGAAGGACAGATACAGTGGGCAGCACTTGTCGATGGCATATTTGCCCACAATCAGGTACAGGTTCAAGTACTGCTCCACTGTACCTATTCAAGCAAAAATCGTATTGGCAAGGGGCCCAGGATCTTATCTGAACTATCAGTGTGGGATGTAGTCCTATAACATTTGGGAGACCCTTGGTCCCCCTTCTAAAAACAAGGACAATTAGTGGCATGGTCCAGTAATTTGGACCCTACTAAACAAAGAATAATTGAACAAGTGAATGTGCAAAGGGCCCCAGATCTCTACATTACACTTAAGTCGTCCATGGGGTTCCCATTGGGCCCCGGGCCCTTACCACTCGAGCTTTGCCTAATGGCATCTTCCACTTCCTAAAGGGAAATCTGGCATGGGAGTGCATTGTCCAGATGAGCAAGTAGCATGTTATTACAAAACTTATCCCCGGGCAGCTGATAAAATGTGGGAAAGTGCTTAACCCACTCCAGGCTAGATATGTTACAAACTAAGAGTTGGTTAGGAGGGTCATCCCGGGTACAGCACCTGTTTACAGTATCCCAGAACACTTTACTATTATTCTTGGTGGCTTTCAGTTCCAGCTTTTCCCAGTTCCTTTTATTCACCCTTAACAGCCCTTTTATATTCCCTCCTAGCCACCCAGACCTCACCAGCATCTCTAGGGTGCCCAGACAAATCCTTCCACAAATGACGGGTAGCCGCAGAGCAATTCTTGTCAAATTGGCCTGCGTGGTCTAGAGCAGGTCTCTGGGGTTTCAGCAAATGATTCCTAATACACATGCATGGCAAATGATAACAAACAGATGCAAATCCTCTGTTAAACACCCCAAAAATAGCAACAGATGGGTTCTAAGAAGGAAGCCAAGCATAGAACAGAGGAGTTTCAGAGGCCAAACAAGTCTGAGCACATCTTTTGAATGCTGGTTAATTTCAGTACACATCTAATCATAGGGGGGACAGGGAGATTAAATGGTCCAGTGTACAGTCTCTCTAATGATTTGAATCTTTGGGAACACGGCCCCGGTGTAAGTCTTTGGCTGCAGACTGTCGCTAAAAATATACAACGGCAGCCTATTGGTACACTTTTTCCCATGAAGTCCCGTTCTTAATTGAGGATGGCTTCTTTCTACTTTATCTATTAGACGTGTAACTTGTTTGAGAAAGTTAACTCATATGTGTTTTATCCTGATTTGGCTTTTTTCACACAAAGGTCTATACTTAATATAGTTTTTACTTTTACTTCAGCTCAGGAGAAGTCTTTTTCTATGTGGTCCTGATGAAGCACCATTTGATCCGGTACGACTTTTTGAGGCGCAAAACATGTTGACCTTTTTTTAGTGGTTGAAGCAAGTTCCTTCCACCAGTATTTTGGTTGAGTGTGGGAGCATTATTTCCTTTTCACTCCAATGTGTTTTTAACCTTGACCGGGACCCTGCCAAGATCAGTAAAGTAAGGTTTGGAGGTTCCAGAGTCAATTTTAACTTTTTTTTCTCTTCTGTTTTTTGTTCCTCGTTCTTTGCCAGTAGGTTTAAATGTATTCCTACGTGCTCATAACCATGGCACACACTACCAATTAAGAGCTCCAGCAAAGAGCCCCCTTGTGGGGCCCGTCAGACATTGCAGTGCCACTCTGACAAGGAGCGAGCCCTATGATGAAGCATGACATCTAACAAGATGTGTGAGGGCTCTTGCTTCTATTTATAGAAGTGCGTGGTGGTCTCTTTATGTCTTTTTTGGAACAGTGTACTTTTTTTGTTTTGATAATTTCAGTACACAGCATGGGTGGCTTGTCCTTGCACAGAGGGAGGACCCTTTTTAATTGACAATGCATTTTGATCCCTCCACTGGGTAATCTATGATTAAACTGTTAGCGCACCACTGGAGAAAATGCCTGGGGCCCAATATATAATCAATAGCCACTGCACCCCTCCCCCCGAATATAGGTTTACACAGTGCTTCACCCAGAAAAAAGTTGATTGCATGTACATGATCAAGTTAGACTACCTGATTCCTCAACTCTCTCCCTCTAATGTCCACTGGATCAGCTTCCACTGCAGAGCCGACAAAATCCAGCTCTTTAGACAAATCCCCCAGTTTGGCATTGAACTCCCCACATAACAAAAATCTAGGTTGAAATGCAGTACCAGACCATATTGGTTTTAAACTCATAATAAAACAGGCTGAATGAATTAGTAAAATCATATTATAAAAAGTTTACCAGGTAAAAATATAAATACCCCAGGTTATCTTTAATAAGCCGAGCTTGATATGCAGTTGATTACTGACACTACTATCTTGGGGTTTAGTTTTACCCAGATTGAACAGTCACCCTAGCTCTCTCGTGGGAGGAGGGGATAGCATGACAGGAGTAACATTAAAATCTCTTGCATGTGATAGGTGTGATTACCTGTGTTTCCTGCAAAAAAATAAAGTTTGTCTATAAAATCCAGCAAATCCGGGACTAAAATGTTGTCTTTTAGTCTTGCCACATTCCAGATCACTAATGAGAAAGAGTGGTCAGGACTGACTGGCCTTTCAACAAACACATTCTCCTTATTTGTTTCCCCCTTGAGCATGTCAGTAAGCAGATTGCTGGTGCGAGAGCAGGGCAGTCACTCAACTACAGAAAGGATATCAAGTGGATTCCCTATCGGTACATAAAAATGAACATTTGTGGGTGCGTAAGAAATAACAGAGGAGCTGGGTGGTATAAGGGCTGGTCTCACTTCAAAATATCCTTGGCCCTGTTCCCAATCACAGGCAAACTGATTTTTTTTTAAATGCAGGTAAAGAGCAAGGTTTGTAGAAAACTCAAGAGGGACGGGGGCTATAGAACCCAGGGGAATAGAACTACTTTAGTTCCTGCTCAGAACAGTCTGAGCCTCAGGTGGGGATTTAAAGTTAATGATGACACAGACCCCTTGAGAGGTGATAGAGCCCAGTCCAATCCAGCCAATTCTTTGGGCAAACAAGATCTTGTTGGAAAGGGTAAAAGGAAAGCTCCTTTGATGCACTAGCCAGTCCAACACCTTGTTTCACAGCTCCCTATAAGACTCCGCACAATGTTTTGATAAAGGAGGTACACCAGTCAAAACCACAACATATGTGCACGCAGCTGGAGGAAGATTTATAATGACATGGAAATGGTTGCAGGCGTTTGGGCAGCTGGGGGAGTTGAATGGGCATGGTGAATAAGACCTTTGATTGAAGGATCCACCCCAACCCGCATCATGCACTGTACCTCAGGGGCATTTTGCTGCCGGGTTGAGGCTGTGGGGTTGGTAACGTCAGGGGGGGTTGACAGAACCTGGGATTGCTGTGCCAGAGTGGACGTGAGCTGGGTTTCAATAGCTTCCAGGCAGACAAAAAATTGGGGAGAGCTCAGTCTTTAACACAGCCGTAAGTTTAACAATGCAGTCTCCCTCGGTATCAGTCTGTGTGTTGCATATGTTAATCCAAACTGCAGCCCCCTCTTTGGGTGTTTCCCTTTAGCATGCACCTAATACCCTCTGGAATTGAAAGGAGGTGTCTCTTTTACCTGTGGAGAGACAAGAATAGAGCAGGTAGCTAGGGGGCTGGACTGAGGGAAAAGAGGTGTTTCCCCTGAGGGTGCTGGGTTGTTACAGAAACTCAGGGACAACCTCCTCTCAGTGAGGGCTACATCTGTGCTTATCACCCCACTGCCCTCTCCAACATCAGGTGAATTGAAGTACATTTCAATGGGGGACTGGGGCTGACAAAGCAGCAGATGCTTTCCTTTTCACCATGGTGAGTAGCAGTGAAGAAAATCAGTAAAAGTCTCCACCACCGGCCTCTCCCTTTATAAATGGACAAGGCTATGACAGGAGCGAAGCAAAAATAAATATATGGTGGCCTAACGGGGACTCCTAAAGGTTTGAGGCATAGATCCAACAACAAATACCTAAAAGCCTCATACTCACCCACAGTTCTGGTTCTAAAACCTTGAAAGATTAGGTGCAAAGTCTGACCCCACCCAAAAAGTCAAGCGCAGAAGTACAAAAACGGTCTGGTTCAAAAAGAAAATGATAAACAAAAGCATACTTGTGTAAAAAGACTTTCCTGAGATACCAGGCACCAAACAATGCCCAGCCATGGGGCCAAGGTGGCACGCCCTTCCCTTCCTCTTCATGGCACTGACTTATGCAGGAAGGCCCACTGTTGGTCGGGTCTTTGCCCGGGCATGCACCCAGACATGTCCCATGCAGCGGGCATTGCAGCGTGCTTTAGGTACTATGTTCAGAAGTGTGGGTGGCCCCGAGAGTGTCCAGAACAATACTGCTGGCTGAGGGATGAACTCCTACCCCAGCTCTAAGTGCAGAGTCTCCCATGCAGTGTGTTTTAGGTGCTGTGCTCGGGAGTGTGTGCAGCCCCTAGAGTGTCTGGAATGGCAGTGCAGGCTGGGGGATGAAGTCCCACCCCAGCTGAAAATACGGAGTCTTTACTGGTAGTAGCATCTTGTAATCATAACTGAGGTTTGATTTCCAGATGTCGGTGTCTTGGTTTTACTGTATGAAGCATTACCTGATATGGTTTATAGTTCTTGTTTCTGTAGTTGTACAAATGGTTAACATGTGATTTTCGGTATCATAGATAAAACTAGCATTTGTAAATTATTTTTAATCATATTACTATATGATCAAAAGTGTAATGCAGCATATCTTACTACAGTGAATGTGTATCCTAGATATATAAAGTTGCTGGGCCAGCTGATGTGTCCTGCCTTCTCCTCTGATAAGGTGCAGTGACAATTGTTTTGAATGGACACACCAGGATGTGGATAAGAGAGAATGGCATAAATATCAGATTTCTTAGTAGCCACAACAGAATGAAAGCTGAGCACAAAGGCCTAGTAGCAATGCCTTGTTGTGTGGGGCATGATCGATGCAGAGGTAGGCAATTAGAGGCCATATTTAAGAAAAGTGGCGCTGCACCCAGTGCAGCACCACTTTTCTTGCGCACCTTAGCGTCCCCCTAACACTACCATGTGTGCACTGTATCTAAGAAATGACGCACCGAGGTGGTAGTTAGGGAACTGGTGTCACAAATGTTTATGCTAGTTCAGATTTTTGCTGGATTAGCATCAAAAATATTGACGCTAATCCTGCAAAGCCCATTGAAGCCCATTGTAACAATGGTGTGCCTCGTTTTAATGCCTGCTCTGAGCAGGGGTTAACATTACCAAAAGAAATGATGCAAAGAAAGCTCTTAGATTTCTTCTTCCCAGGACCTTTTTTGTTCTTTATCTTTGCCTGAGTCTTTGTTAGTTTTGCAAGAAGCTTTCTTTCCCTGTGTTTCTTCTCCGTGTGTTATCGCTGGAAACAGCTTTAACCCATCTACTATTCCCCGTCTCCACATCTTATCTCGTTGTCCCATCTTGCTTCTGCATAGGATTTTTCTGCCCTCGTCAATCTCCTGTAAAACCTTTCCTGCCTATGTTTAAGAGCCATCAGATCCCAGATCGCTAGAGCCTCATATTGTGCCGGTCTCGGGGGTGGTTTCTGTGTACTTAACATCCACCTCAAGTTTTCTAATACCTTTTGATTGAATGTCCCATGTTCCGGAAACGCTAGACACCCTTTTTTTTTTTCTGTCAACTTGTGCCATTGTTTTATCCATAAACAAGGTGCAACACCCTTTTCCTCCATAACTGTATAAGCTGGAGTACCCTCAGGCGGTGTAGGTTCCCCATCAGTTGCGAGAATGTACACATCTCCCCTCAAAGCGCTTTTGAATGCCTTAACAAAATTCATTTTATTTTATATTTAATCAAGAAACGGCTTAGTTCCCAGGACACTCTTCACCTGCCCTTTGCTCACCCTATTGTCTCTCACGAACGGCAACCAATCCGTGCGCGACCCCTCTTAACATCTGACCTATCCCAGCGCGGCACCACTGACGTCACACCCATACACACTCTGCAGCTGACAAAGTCTTGCGGCTTGTCCACACCTCGCTAACTCCTTACAGCTCATACAAACTAATGCGATTTATTGCAGACACTTTAAAATGACAACACAAATCTGCCGGTTTACTACAGGAAGGGTAACACATTCGCTTCAGAACTTTACAGAGATTTCACTTGAAGCCTCGGCCGCTACTCTCTCCTTTTCAGATCCCACATGCGCAAGCAGAATTCGACCCGCAAATCCTACTCTCGACTTGTCAATGACTCCCTCTAGTGCACTTTAGAGCTTGTCAAATCTCCATCGAAGGTTTCATACGTACGTTGTGACTCAAACTTGACTTGTCAACCACGCCCGATTGACCTATTAAACCACACAGATTACAACATAAACCATAATTCTCATCCTACTCCGGAGTCTTAGACCTCAACAGGTCCGTACCTTAACCAACCACATGGATAATTTTGAACAATAAGCGCTGCATTCACATGAAGTACGCCGACTTCCCTACTCTCATACTGTGGAGTACGCCCACTCCTGCTAAACGACACTTATTTTGGCCTAAATACACACAATCTTCACAATCTCCTGCAAGATTTATAAGCTTTGAGCAAGCGCAAAGACCCTAACCACACATTTTATGGCGCCGAGAACATTCCCAACTCATCTTAGGCAGGCTCTGAGATCCCAGGAGAGCCCATGGTGAACCTAGCCACTCATCGTTTTGCCAAATTTCATTATCACAGAAAACAAAATTAACAATGAAAACTCCGTCCTAGGGCCCCCAAGGGCCAAACCATCCTCTGCTACCAGAACTGTTAACACGTCCGTCTATGTCAATTTATACACATCAGGACTCGTTTAGGTCGATGAACCTTTGGACCCAGTGGTGAGTCTCCGTAAGACGAGATTACCAAACATCAAAATATATTTCGCGATAACCATTAATAAATCTTCGGTGCATTCGGTTGTTCTTAGACTCAAATAACCACACCTTAAAGGTAGATTTGTGAATTTATTCCCTATTGATTACAATCTAATAATAATAAACGTATTAATCTCAAAACCATGAAGCATAAAAGCATAATCACAAAGTGGCAATTATGATGAACTTTCAACAATGCGATGATCAGAATCATAGGATAGATACGAAAATGGAGAATAGACCATAGTGCATGATAAACAATAGAATATCAGTTCAGCATAGCTACATGTCAGTCACGTCAGTTCCGTCCGTCAAATGAATACCTCATCTAACCTCAAATTAGCATTAGCATGTTGGGCTTCATGCAAAACAATTTAGAACATCAATTTGGAAAACATCTAACTAAGATACCTAATTAAACATACAGCAGTTGGTACCTAGAAATAAAGGCATATAGATTTTGTTAGCATTAATAATTACCCTCCTCGAGTTAGGTCAGCTTACAGGATCAGTCTTCGTCTTCAGGACATCAGATAGTTCACCGTCAATCTATCTAAATTAGAAGCAAGGGACACTCACCTCATAAGGAGGAAAGTGTAATAGGGCAGTCTATGGGCTAGGATAATTTGTCTAAGTCTCAGATCACCAAATAGAGTGACAGAGTTTCTGGATGCAATCGGTATCATTCCCTACCTAAAGCGCCTTGTCTCTTGTGTCATGAGTTTTTATCCCCTGTTCGTAATACATTCCCCTAAAATTCTATTGGTTAGTAACTACACCCCATTATTGGTAACCAATCAAATTATACATTAAGTAATGCATTTGTCATTTCTTGATATCAGCTTGTATTTCAATTGGTTTTAATAATCGGCATTTTCGTAGGTGGTACGTCCGGGGTTACTTCACCATCTTGGCACACGTCTCAGGTCAGAAGTTCTCTTCCCCTCGTCTCATTGTCCTTGAGAGTGTCCATTAATGTTTCAAAGTGCATAACTTTATACTAAAAGCTGCTAGCATGCGGATGAGAAGATTTACTCATGTTTCGAACTGATACAAAAAAAACAATAGCTGTGTCATGGTCATTTGCAAGTCCGCACACAGAAGAAACAGGAAAAATACGCTTTAAATGAGAGCTACACGGCTAGTTTGTGACTCATGCTAACTTAAGACATACAAGTTCTAATGCATACATTTATGATCGTAATAATGTGTATATTTGAAAGATTATTAATTATTCAACATTAGTGTTCATAAATGAGTAAATCTTTACGTTTATTAATACATTTTAATTATTATTTATTAATGTTGCTTTGTTAATGTAAACATTTCACGTCTATAATATACGATATTTAAACTACGCTCTCTCAATTTCTTAACACATAAAAACAGTACACGTGTTTACTTTGCTCTCGTATGACAGGGATTTCAATGAATATTTTCTAATAATAATGTGCAGGGAGCTGTAATAAAGCAGTTTTCACTAAGTTATTAACACTTCTATTATAGTAAAATACACCATGTTCAGCAACTAGTACCACCGAAAAACTTCACAACATATTTCAGAATTGTAGGGAAAATATAACTGTACTAGTTACATTTCTGGTAGATGGAAATCTATGTACTACATAATGCGACAACACAGGAGTCCAAAGGTGTGTGCGTCAGCAATTTAATACGAAATCACATTGTTAGAAATCAGCTGTTGTAATTACATGCTATAATCCCCCTAAATATGTCCAAAGAGCTGACCCAATGTGTAGAATGTGTTGAATTAGCTCAACCAGTCCTGGTTTAAGAGGCGTTTTAGTGTATGGGAAAAGTGGGAAAATGACCAGGGTCATACTTTCAAAAGTGCCCGTTGGTAACCTGTATACAAAACAGACTGTGTTTTTTTTTTATTTAACAGCTGGGAATATGTTCTTCACAGAAGCTTAGCGTGCATGTTCAGCTTACCCAGCCATAGGCCTCGTGCACTCAAACTGTTGGCGGAATTTAAATTAAAAAAAATGTTCTCTTCTATGTCGCATCTTACTTCAACTCATCTCTTCCATCTCACTCCTTTTTACCTCTCTCTTTTTCTCTCCCTATCTCTACATCTTTATGCACTTATCCCCCTTTTCTTTCTATTTCATCTCGTGCAACCTCCACCAATGTCCAGCACCTATCATTTAATACATTTCTCTCTATCCCATATCTTTCAACCCTTTCATAATTTCACCTCTCTCTCAACCACTTTCTGTGGTCAATTCTATGTCCCTACCTCCCTGCACCCTTTTGAGCTCAGCTCCCTTTTTATCTCATCTCTCTCTTAGCCCTTCACTACATTATTTCCATCTCACCTATCTGTACACCTTTTCCATCTACTTCAACAATCTCAACTTCCCCCCTCTCTTTACTCCATGCCTTTATCTCTGTTTAACTTTCTATAATGCACTCCTCTGTACTTCTCTCTCAGCCTTCTCCCTACCTCATGTATCTCTTTAACTAACTATTTTCTCTACTTCACATCTCTCAGCCCTTAATTTCTTTCCACTCCACCACTCACAACCTAATCTATAACTTAGCTTTCACACTACCGTAATCCTTTCCTTTTGTTACCTTTATTTCTCTACCACTATTCTTACTTCTTTTTCTCTACCATTAACTTGTTTCTCACTTACCTCTCTGCATCTCCTTCCCTATTTCAGCTTACCAACTCTATCTAATTCCCATTTTTTCTCCTTTTATACATCTTTTTACATCACCTCACTGTATTGAACTATCTAGCCATCTCAGAACTCTCTCTCTAACTCACCCTCTCTATCTACCTTTGAAGCTATCTCATCTTTCCCTACCTAACCTCTGTTGCTGTACGTCAAACGTTTTCTCTCTACATGCCATACTTCCTTTTTAATTTCATTTGTATTGACTTTTGGGATCCAGCAAGCAGAACCTAATCTCAATCTAGTGCCCCAATAGCCGTCCTGAGTAAAAAGGTTTGAAAAAGTAGATATACTTGCAGTTGTTTGCTGAAATCCAATTGGAGTTTTCAAGATGTACAAGGCTCTGAGGTGAGATGGTGTTTATGGATCTCCAATATACCAGTTGTCATCCTCTTCTATGTGAATGTGTGCAAACGGGCAGCATGCTGAGTTTTTAAAAAACCTCAGCTTTTAATGGAAAAAAGAAAAAAGGAGGAGACTGGGGGATTAAATTGGGGAAAGTGAAGGAAAAGTTTGGAAAGTGTTAAGGAAGTTCGAAACGACATGGGCTAAGACTCTCAAATGAGGAGATGATGAAGCGTGGAGGGAGTGGGCACCTGCTACATAAAGTTCCTATCCCTCACTAAGTTCCTCTAAAGTTACAAAAGTAAATCCTGATTGGTGCCAGTTCTAAATATGCAACCTTCAATAGAGAGGATAGTCAGATACCAAACCAGTTTTCTTGGTTGTCTACCTCTCTGATGGGTTCCTCCCATTCATCTTGATGCATAGTCTCTTGCCTTTTGCTCTGCTATAGCTCATGATCTGCCACAAGAATGACCATGACTATCTTCATTGGTGACAGTTCTAAATATCTAACCTCAAAGAGAGAGTGAGTCAGGCAGCAAACAGGTTCTCTTGGGTGCAAACCTCTTTGAGGATCACCCCATTTTGCCTTGATGCATAGTGTCTTTCTTCATATGCTGCTATAGCTCTCAGTTTGCCACAAGAATGACCAAGAGCAGTAGTCATGTTTGAAAGTGTCACAGACCATTTGACCTCTGGTGTTTCAATACTTATGTCATGCAAAGGTGGCCTGATACCCACTTGTGTGACTTCCGGGGTATGGGGTGGCTTCTTGATAGTTCTTCCTCACAACCCTTCACTTTTATCACCCTTTTTAATCAATCTTCACTTCCCTCTCACTATAACACTTTGTGCCTCTCTACTCTCTTTGCCTGATCTGTATTTCTATACCCCTTCTCATTGTGACCCCTGTATCTCACTGTTCTCTCTTCTTTAAGCTCTTTATGCTACTTTCACTGCCTCACCCCTCTCTGCCTGTACATTGGCCTAGCTCACTATTTCATTTGTCTTATTTGCCTCTAAATGTCACACTTCAGTGAGCCTGACTTGTTCTTCTATTTCTTGGTCTCTCTCCCTTTATACCTCACTTTATAACCTTGCCTAACTCTCTATCTCCTCTTCTGACCTCTGACTCTTTCTCATTCTTTGTATCTTCCTTTTCGGTTACCCACCATCTCTCTATATCTCAACTATCTCTTCACCTCATCTCAAACTCTGCCACATTCTCCCTCTACTTCACCTTCCTTCCTATACCATTCTCAACATCTCTATGCCCTTCTCCTGCCTCTTGCCCCACCCACTTCTCTTACTTTGTGGCTCTGGATTTCCAGGACTTAAAGCTACAATATCAAGCACTATATGCATTTCCTATTTTAATATTTTGCACTAGTCCACTTAAAGTAACCAAGTTACCCTAGTTATGATGTTTCTTCGATTGGCGGAAAGCCTGGTTAGATGCTGAATTCCACATAAATTGCCACTGTTGCGAGATGGTAACACCTTAAATTCAAGCACAAAAAAGAAATGCTTGTTAAAGCTTTCTTTTGGTGAAACGTAGCTAGCGCGTATAGAGAAACTTGAACTTTTGGCTACCCCTTTTAACAAATAAAACAGTGTGATTTGGCATCATGAGAGTTGGAATTTGCTGAAAATTGGCAACAAATTCAAAGAGTTTTCAAACAGGGTGTCCCAAATACTTCTGGCTAAAGTGTGCACAACCCCTGTATTCCTCAGGATATTACGCTACCTGCTCTGCCTGCTATTAGAAATTTCTATCCACATTCAAACACCCTCATCCTCAGCTACCTTGGAACTCTTGAATCCGTCAGTCTAACACTAGTCCTTCATTTCTTTTAGCTACATAAATACCATGCATGTATAATAACAATAAGTCATCCTTGGTATGTCTATTTTGCAACACTACATAATGTATTGTTAATAATACTTACATATTTACATAGAGTGTACTTTGGCTGCACCCAGAGGATTATTTATTTCTCACCACATGCTATTGACTATTTGGTGCATCATTCTGCCTTCAAGGACGTGTTTACGTTGGAAGGTGTGTGAGCGACTAATTTACATCTGAAAAACACATTCAATCACCAGGCTGTTTGTCACATTCAAATAATTATTATTATATTACATGTGCGTCGCCTTTTTTGCTACTTTTTTTCCATACTCTTGCAAAGAAGACAGGGGCGGCTCTGATGTGACAAAAAACATTTGTGCACGCAATGCCTATAACCATAATTTGTGGATGTGCGTCTCTACATGCCTTGGCATTTTAAAGCCAGGTCAGTTGGGGTTGTCAATGCCTATTTATATAGTTCTTGATTAATTCTTTACATTTCAGTACTATTTAAATTAACGGATTTATTGGTCTTGATGATTGAATGGCTGATTTGTTGCTGACCATCTTCAAATCTCTGACACGTAAGGAAGACACAGAGTACATCAGCTAGCACCTCATTGACAGTTATCTTATTTGCATCGAACCAACATTTTGTCTATATTTATAGTTTCCCGTTTTCATTTAAAATTGATTGTAACTGATAAAATATCTAAGAATTGAATAGTTACTTTTCAGTAGAAAGAGGAGACCTCTGGAATTTGTCTCACATTCACTGCCCTACGGTGTCAAATAGTAAAAGTGCAGCCTCTACCTCTAAGCATTTTCTGTGAAGGTCGCTCCTACTATGATAATCTCGGGCCTTGGCAAACCACTTAATATGCTATTGTTACCAATGGAAGGGTACCAAAAACCCCAGGGCCTACATCCCCACCTGTTTTGGGAAGATTGATCAATTAGCATGGCTTCAGCACACTGTTTACTGCAAGTTGGCGAGTTGAGAGCAGCTGGTTCACAACTAATCTCTGAACAATTTTTCTGTATAGGGCAAGATGTACATTCATTCATGGAGTTCAGCATGGAGCTTTGCCTCTGAAAGCTCAGGTATCACGACTGTGGCAACAAAGATCACTTTGCATATGGGTGCCTCTGGAATCAACATCCTCTCATGAAACCCTGCAGCAAACACTGCTGTTAAGTTTACTGAATGATGGTTTGAAAAGCACATCTATATGAGCCTTCCACTCACACAAAAAGATCAGAGGCGATTTCACAAACATTGTCAGTGGATACTCCCAGGAATTGATGCTCTGCTTTTGCCTAAACTGTGCTGTTTTAATGCATACATTAACTCAGAAATCTATGAGTTAGACCATTTGTATGCAGTAGAGCTCAGACACTTGACTAGACAACCACTGGTAAATGCTTACTTGCACAAGCTGCATACAGTGCAATTTCACCAAAACAGAAGCTTAGACCACTTCCGAGAACGTGCGTGGATGTTTGATGTGTTCATCATATATCTCCAGGATAACCTAGTTCAAGTTTCATTCATAGTGCCTCCATGCCTCTATGTCGAATGGAGGTTTGTAACTAATGGTGCCAAAACAAGTCTCAACACTTGATAATATCACCAGTACAGAATACTGTGACCTCATTTGCTAGCACATATTGAGATGTGATTGTTCTCTCTCCCAAGATAGAAAATGCACGAGAAAAGTGCATGCTAGACAGGACACAGAGATACAGTGCCTTGTAGGGTGTCACATTTTCTACAGGGAAACAGGACCACATAACTGCTTTCAGATGAACAAAGGCCTAGCCACATGCTTGGTAAACGTTCAAGCCAAGAAGTCCTTGAGCTAGCGCTAGCTAAACACAAAGCCACATAACCACACTCTAAAAATAAATTTAATTTAGAGTATAATTTGTACAAGCAAAAGACCCAAGGCATCTGTGCGTAATTAGGGGTCTGATTTAGATTTCGGCGGATGAATTACTCTCTCACAATTGTGATGGATATCCTGTCTACCGAAATATAAATCCCATTATTACCTAAGGGATTTATACTTCTGTGGGCAGGATATCCATCACCGTTGTGACGAAGTAACCCATCTGCAGAAATCTAAATCAGGTCCTAATTTTCTTTGATACCTCAGACGCTTCTCCATGCAGAATCACAGTATTATGTAGGTAAAGACCATATAGCTTACAGTTGTAGTGCAGGAACAAGCCCCATAAACCAGCAAGGATACATTTCTTTCTTAGTGTCTGGTGGCAGAGAACAGAACACTGGCATGCAATAACAGGGAACCCCACAATATATATCTCATGTCCTAGGTAGAAAATCTTCATTCGGCAGACCATTGCTATTTGTTTGAAGAGCATAGTTGAAAGAAAGTGTGTTAAATGTGCACCAGTAATCTTTTATTTGCAAGAATCAAAGGTTAATGAGGTGCAAATATATCTCCATCTATGCACATCCTTGACATGGGTGGGACTGGATGGATGGGGAGATGAATTTGAGTACTAGAAAGAGAGAGATTGAGGTGAAAGAAATGATGACAATTAGTTGAAAGGACATATTCAAGGAAAAGGTTCAAAGAGTGTAGTTAGGAGCAAGAATAAATAGAAGAATAATTAACAAACGGAATGAATTGAGGAAGGAAATACATAAAGCAAAAATATTATAGGCACTGTAACAACACCATTCATTTGATTTTGTAAGGAACTAAAAAGAGTAAAAAACTTATCATCAATGACTTTTAAGGTTTTTGAAAACATTGATAAATGCAGAAAAAAAACAATGGGAATCACACAAATACAAATTGAACAGGAAATCCAATCTATAGTGCATCACTCCTTCGACTAGGGGCCTGATTTAGAAATTGGAGGAGGGGTTATTCACGACAATTATGTCCAATGGGATTTAGATTTTGGTGGATGGGTTACTTTTGGCAGACGGAATATCCGTCACCGTTGTGATCAATCAATCAATCGATTTTACATAAAAACCATAAAAGAGAGCTACAACCCTATACAAAAGTAAAACACAGTGAAAAACAGTTAATAAAACTCAAAAAGAATAATGCAGGTCAATTAAAACATGACTCGAGGTGCTACAAATCACTGTAACAAAGTGTGATAGTCCAGTAGCTGAGTACCTGACAAGCTACCCTTATCCTTCCATTGATTTCCTACTGCTTACAGACATTTCCAACGCTGTAACAAACATCGGGGCTGCCCAACAGTTGATGATACGTTAAGGCATCTCTGCATTTTTTGAAGGCAAGAAATTTCAGAATATGCTTGATGCAGCTTAAAAAGAATTGTGGATAAAATGTACTTAAGGACATAAAATGCAACAAAGAATGCTCAGCCGACCCTTCATGAGGGCAGGCCAGATTACTACTGCCCCAAGAATTTGCCCCTTAATAAAAGCACAGAAGATGACAAACAGTGCTAGCCCTAAACCTAAATGAGAGTTCCAAGAATAGATAAAATGCCATTTCTGCTGTGGCTAATGGAATAAAATAGCTACAAACAAATGACTTGCTAAAAATCTCCTCCATTTTTTGATAGAGGCTGGACTCTTTATACCAAGACATCACCAGCCTCTTGTCCGGCTTGCTAATAGAGTCCAGGGAGGTGAACATTTTGAGAAAGCCACAATTATTAAACGTTTCACCAAAATATTTAACCCAGGGAATTGTGAGACGGTCATCTAAGCTGAGACAGTCTAAAATAACGTTTCTGTAAAAGTTGCTGCAGAATTTGATCACCCAAAGCAGGAGCACAGCCACCTTAATCTTGTCAGAAACATATGCCTGAGTTAATTCGGAATGCTTTATAAAATTGGAGCAAAGTGGAGGGAGGTTTAAGAGCTGCCTATAAATCCTATTTTTTTCCACCTGAATGGTCAAAGAATTTTGATACCCCCACACCCTGCTCATAAATAGCTGAGGAATACACTACAGGTTATAGATCTTGATATCTCCTTTCTATTCGAACAATATTAAATAAAGAACCTGCCACCCTACCTGACTTGGTGTGTTTTTTATTAACCTAGGATAGCTAGGATTTAAAGGAATCAAAGTTGACACAAAGGTAACTGAAATTCTGCACCTAACTCAAGGACTGAACTTTTAACTTTAGGTACTCCAAATTCCTCCTGCATGGGCCACAAGTCTTAATGTGTGATTTCCCATAATTGGTTAACAGGTCTAAGGTGCCCATTAATGAAACAAAGGATTCAACCAAACTTTGTAAAGCACAGGGTACCCTGGCCGTTAAAATGACATTGGCAGCATACAATGATGCTGGGACAAATGAATTCACAATTTTTGGTATATCTCTGGAAGAGGCAGTCAGATGGATGCTTAATTCATTGATATAGTTAATAAAGAGCAGCGATGCAAGGACGTACCCCTGCCGCACCCTGATGGCTAGAGGGAAAAGTGCCAAATAATTCTCCTGCTCAGCTGTATCTTACCCTGGCCCCTGGCCTCCATGAAAGGAGTATAAAAAGTTTGCCGGGGGACTTCCACTCCCAGATCTAACAGGGTCAGCCTTAGATTGGCCCTGTCTACACAATCAAATGCAGTGGATAGATCCATGAAGGACAGATACAGTGGGCAGCACTTGTCGATGGCATATTTGCCCACAATCAGGTACAGGTTCAAGTACTGCTCCACTGTACCTATTCAAGCAAAAATCGTATTGGCAAGGGGCCCAGGATCTTATCTGAACTATCAGTGTGGGATGTAGTCCTATAACATTTGGGAGACCCTTGGTCCCCCTTCTAAAAACAAGGACAATTAGTGGCATGGTCCAGTAATTTGGACCCTACTAAACAAAGAATAATTGAACAAGTGAATGTGCAAAGGGCCCCAGATCTCTACATTACACTTAAGTCGTCCATGGGGTTCCCATTGGGCCCCGGGCCCTTACCACTCGAGCTTTGCCTAATGGCATCTTCCACTTCCTAAAGGGAAATCTGGCATGGGAGTGCATTGTCCAGATGAGCAAGTAGCATGTTATTACAAAACTTATCCCCGGGCAGCTGATAAAATGTGGGAAAGTGCTTAACCCACTCCAGGCTAGATATGTTACAAACTAAGAGTTGGTTAGGAGGGTCATCCCGGGTACAGCACCTGTTTACAGTATCCCAGAACACTTTACTATTATTCTTGGTGGCTTTCAGTTCCAGCTTTTCCCAGTTCCTTTTATTCACCCTTAACAGCCCTTTTATATTCCCTCCTAGCCACCCAGACCTCACCAGCATCTCTAGGGTGCCCAGACAAATCCTTCCACAAATGACGGGTAGCCGCAGAGCAATTCTTGTCAAATTGGCCTGCGTGGTCTAGAGCAGGTCTCTGGGGTTTCAGCAAATGATTCCTAATACACATGCATGGCAAATGATAACAAACAGATGCAAATCCTCTGTTAAACACCCCAAAAATAGCAACAGATGGGTTCTAAGAAGGAAGCCAAGCATAGAACAGAGGAGTTTCAGAGGCCAAACAAGTCTGAGCACATCTTTTGAATGCTGGTTAATTTCAGTACACATCTAATCATAGGGGGGACAGGGAGATTAAATGGTCCAGTGTACAGTCTCTCTAATGATTTGAATCTTTGGGAACACGGCCCCGGTGTAAGTCTTTGGCTGCAGACTGTCGCTAAAAATATACAACGGCAGCCTATTGGTACACTTTTTCCCATGAAGTCCCGTTCTTAATTGAGGATGGCTTCTTTCTACTTTATCTATTAGACGTGTAACTTGTTTGAGAAAGTTAACTCATATGTGTTTTATCCTGATTTGGCTTTTTTCACACAAAGGTCTATACTTAATATAGTTTTTACTTTTACTTCAGCTCAGGAGAAGTCTTTTTCTATGTGGTCCTGATGAAGCACCATTTGATCCGGTACGACTTTTTGAGGCGCAAAACATGTTGACCTTTTTTTAGTGGTTGAAGCAAGTTCCTTCCACCAGTATTTTGGTTGAGTGTGGGAGCATTATTTCCTTTTCACTCCAATGTGTTTTTAACCTTGACCGGGACCCTGCCAAGATCAGTAAAGTAAGGTTTGGAGGTTCCAGAGTCAATTTTAACTTTTTTTTCTCTTCTGTTTTTTGTTCCTCGTTCTTTGCCAGTAGGTTTAAATGTATTCCTACGTGCTCATAACCATGGCACACACTACCAATTAAGAGCTCCAGCAAAGAGCCCCCTTGTGGGGCCCGTCAGACATTGCAGTGCCACTCTGACAAGGAGCGAGCCCTATGATGAAGCATGACATCTAACAAGATGTGTGAGGGCTCTTGCTTCTATTTATAGAAGTGCGTGGTGGTCTCTTTATGTCTTTTTTGGAACAGTGTACTTTTTTTGTTTTGATAATTTCAGTACACAGCATGGGTGGCTTGTCCTTGCACAGAGGGAGGACCCTTTTTAATTGACAATGCATTTTGATCCCTCCACTGGGTAATCTATGATTAAACTGTTAGCGCACCACTGGAGAAAATGCCTGGGGCCCAATATATAATCAATAGCCACTGCACCCCTCCCCCCGAATATAGGTTTACACAGTGCTTCACCCAGAAAAAAGTTGATTGCATGTACATGATCAAGTTAGACTACCTGATTCCTCAACTCTCTCCCTCTAATGTCCACTGGATCAGCTTCCACTGCAGAGCCGATAAAATCCAGCTCTTTAGACAAATCCCCCAGTTTGGCATTGAACTCCCCACATAACAAAAATCTAGGTTGAAATGCAGTACCAGACCATATTGGTTTTAAACTCATAATAAAACAGGCTGAATGAATTAGTAAAATCATATTATAAAAAGTTTACCAGGTAAAAATATAAATACCCCAGGTTATCTTTAATAAGCCGAGCTTGATATGCAGTTGATTACTGACACTACTATCTTGGGGTTTAGTTTTACCCAGATTGAACAGTCACCCTAGCTCTCTCGTGGGAGGAGGGGACAGCATGACAGGAGTAACATTAAAATCTCTTGCATGTGATAGGTGTGATTACCTGTGTTTCCTGCAAAAAAATAAAGTTTGTCTATAAAATCCAGCAAATCCGGGACTAAAATGTTGTCTTTTAGTCTTGCCACATTCCAGATCACTAATGAGAAAGAGTGGTCAGGACTGACTGGCCTTTCAACAAACACATTCTCCTTATTTGTTTCCCCCTTGAGCATGTCAGTAAGCAGATTGCTGGTGCGAGAGCAGGGCAGTCTCTCAACTACAGAAAGGATATCAAGTGGATTCCCTATCGGTACATAAAAATGAACATTTGTGGGTGCGTAAGAAATAACAGAGGAGCTGGGTGGTATAAGGGCTGGTCTCACTTCAAAATATCCTTGGCCCTGTTCCCAATCACAGGCAAACTGATTTTTTTTTAAATGCAGGTAAAGAGCAAGGTTTGTAGAAAACTCAAGAGGGACGGGGGCTATAGAACCCAGGGGAATAGAACTACTTTAGTTCCTGCTCAGAACAGTCTGAGCCTCAGGTGGGGATTTAAAGTTAATGATGACACAGACCCCTTGAGAGGTGATAGAGCCCAGTCCAATCCAGCCAATTCTTTGGGCAAACAAGATCTTGTTGGAAAGGGTAAAAGGAAAGCTCCTTTGATGCACTAGCCAGTCCAACACCTTGTTTCACAGCTCCCTATAAGACTCCGCACAATGTTTTGATAAAGGAGGTACACCAGTCAAAACCACAACATATGTGCACGCAGCTGGAGGAAGATTTATAATGACATGGAAATGGTTGCAGGCGTTTGGGCAGCTGGGGGAGTTGAATGGGCATGGTGAATAAGACCTTTGATTGAAGGATCCACCCCAACCCGCATCATGCACTGTACCTCAGGGGCATTTTGCTGCCGGGTTGAGGCTGTGGGGTTGGTAACGTCAGGGGGGGTTGACAGAACCTGGGATTGCTGTGCCAGAGTGGACGTGAGCTGGGTTTCAATAGCTTCCAGGCAGACAAAAAATTGGGGAGAGCTCAGTCTTTAACACAGCCGTAAGTTTAACAATGCAGTCTCCCTCGGTATCAGTCTGTGTGTTGCATATGTTAATCCAAACTGCAGCCCCCTCTTTGGGTGTTTCCCTTTAGCATGCACCTAATACCCTCTGGAATTGAAAGGAGGTGTCTCTTTTACCTGTGGAGAGACAAGAATAGAGCAGGTAGCTAGGGGGCTGGACTGAGGGAAAAGAGGTGTTTCCCCTGAGGGTGCTGGGTTGTTACAGAAACTCAGGGACAACCTCCTCTCAGTGAGGGCTACATCTGTGCTTATCACCCCACTGCCCTCTCCAACATCAGGTGAATTGAAGTACATTTCAATGGGGGACTGGGGCTGACAAAGCAGCAGATGCTTTCCTTTTCACCATGGTGAGTAGCAGTGAAGAAAATCAGTAAAAGTCTCCACCACCGGCCTCTCCCTTTATAAATGGACAAGGCTATGACAGGAGCGAAGCAAAAATAAATATATGGTGGCCTAACGGGGACTCCTAAAGGTTTGAGGCATAGATCCAACAACAAATACCTAAAAGCCTCATACTCACCCACAGTTCTGGTTCTAAAACCTTGAAAGATTAGGTGCAAAGTCTGACCCCACCCAAAAAGTCAAGCGCAGAAGTACAAAAACGGTCTGGTTCAAAAAGAAAATGATAAACAAAAGCATACTTGTGTAAAAAGACTTTCCTGAGATACCAGGCACCAAACAATGCCCAGCCATGGGGCCAAGGTGGCACGCCCTTCCCTTCCTCTTCATGGCACTGACTTATGCAGGAAGGCCCACTGTTGGTCGGGTCTTTGCCCGGGCATGCACCCAGACATGTCCCATGCAGCGGGCATTGCAGCGTGCTTTAGGTACTATGTTCAGAAGTGTGGGTGGCCCCGAGAGTGTCCAGAACAATACTGCTGGCTGAGGGATGAACTCCTACCCCAGCTCTAAGTGCAGAGTCTCCCATGCAGTGTGTTTTAGGTGCTGTGCTCGGGAGTGTGTGCAGCCCCTAGAGTGTCTGGAATGGCAGTGCAGGCTGGGGGATGAAGTCCCACCCCAGCTGAAAATACGGAGTCTTTACTGGTAGTAGCATCTTGTAATCATAACTGAGGTTTGATTTCCAGATGTCGGTGTCTTGGTTTTACTGTATGAAGCATTACCTGATATGGTTTATAGTTCTTGTTTCTGTAGTTGTACAAATGGTTAACATGTGATTTTCGGTATCATAGATAAAACTAGCATTTGTAAATTATTTTTAATCATATTACTATATGATCAAAAGTGTAATGCAGCATATCTTACTACAGTGAATGTGTATCCTAGATATATAAAGTTGCTGGGCCAGCTGATGTGTCCTGCCTTCTCCTCTGATAAGGTGCGGTGACAATTGTTTTGAATGGACACACCAGGATGTGGATAAGAGAGAATGGCATAAATATCAGATTTCTTAGTAGCCACAACAGAATGAAAGCTGAGCACAAAGGCCTAGTAGCAATGCCTTGTTGTGTGGGGCATGATCGATGCAGAGGTAGGCAATTAGAGGGGGGAAATTATATTTTTAAACAAGGCCAACATTGTGACATGTAATGATATTCGTCTGTCTACCAATCTAAACTGTTGCTCCTGTATACTTTATGTGGGCTGCAGAGTTTAATTTGTGCCTGTGGTTGCGGGTGGCAGGCACAGAAACTTATGGTTAGGGATTAAGATGCATTTTCCATGCAGAAAACTAGTGATAAAGGGAGAAACCTGCAAGAACATGCAAGAGTGATATAAAAAGACAGAAACAGCAGGATGGTGTAAGTAGTAGTGTTGTGTAGCCACTTGAGCTATAGTTTTATACATGTTATTTTAGCAAACCAGGCCTGCCACTGTGCACCTTAACCTAGATATATTTTATTTAGCTTTGTTATATTATTCTAATATTAGCCACATTTGTGGTCTTGTTTTATTTTCTCTATCTAGCTATTCTTTGCCTAGGGCAGCATTTCTTTCACTCTGTGCTTTCCCAAAGCTGCAGTAAAATAGGTTGCCGGCAAAAGTGCTACACCTTGTCTCTAGTGTTCACAGAAACATACACACTCTTACGTGTGGATCCTTTCTTGGAACATTAGCTGTTACTAGAAAAACACGACTTTCAAATCAAATCAAATTAA
Organism: Pleurodeles waltl; assembly: GCF_031143425.1. Lineage (NCBI taxonomy): Eukaryota > Metazoa > Chordata > Amphibia > Caudata > Salamandridae > Pleurodeles > Pleurodeles waltl. The sequence continues at coordinate 523,074,457 of NC_090437.1, read as the reverse complement.
AAACATTTATAAAGCGCGCTACTCACCCGTGAGGGTCTCAAGGCACTAGGGGAAGGGGGTTACTGCTGCTCGAAGAGCCAGGTTTTGAGCTGCCTCCGGAATGCAGGGTGGTCCTGGGTGGTCCTGAGGTTGGCGGGGAGGGAGTTCCATGTCTTGGCCACCAGGTAGGAGAAGGATTTCCCACCTGCCGTGGTGCGGCAGATGCGAGGGACGGCGGCGAATGCTAGGTTGGCGTAGCGAAGTTGACGGGTGGGCGTGTAGAAACTGAGGCGACGGTTGAGGTATTCGGGTGTCTTGTTGTGGAGGGCTTTGTGTGCGTGGGTGAGGAGCCGGAAGGTGATTCTTTTGCTGACGGGAAGCCGGTGCAGGTGTCTCAGGTGGGCGGAGATGTGGCTGTTGCGGGGTATGTCGAGGACGAGGCGGGTGGAGGCGTTTTGTATTCGCTGCAGGCGTTTCTGGAGTTTAGCGGTGGTTCCTGCGTATAGGGTGTTTCCGTAGTCCAGGTGGCTTGTGACGAGGGCATGGGTCACAGTTTTTCTGGTGTCGGCGGGGATCCAGCGGAAGAAGCATGCGGAGAGTGAGGAAGCAGGAGGATGATACGGCGTTGACGTGTTTGGTCATGGTGAGAAGCGGGTCTAGGATGAATCTGAGGTTGCGTGCGTGGTCTGAGGGGGTTGGGGCGGTGCCTAGGGCCGTGGGCCACCAAGAGTCGTCCCAGGCGGCCGGGGTGTTTCCGAGGATGAGGACTTCATTTTTTTCTGAGTTCAGTTTCAGACGGCTGAGTTTCATCCATTCTGCGACGTCTTTCATTCCATCTTGCAGGTTGGTCTTGGCGCCAGTGGGGTCCTTGGTGAGGGAAAGTATCAGCTGAGTGTCGTCGGCGTATGAGGTGATGTTGATGTTGTGTTTGCGTACGATGTCGGCGAGGGGGCTCATGTAGACATTGAAGAGAGTCGGGCTCAGCGAGGAGCCTTATGGGACGCCGCAGATGATCTTGGTGGGGTCTGAGCGGAACAGAGAGAGGTGGACTCTTTGGGAGCGGTTAAAGAGGAAAGAGGTGATCCAGTCGAGGGCCAGTCCTTGGATACCGGTGGAGCGCAGGCGGGATGTTAGGGTTCTGTGGCAGACGGTGTCGAAGGCAGCCGAGAGGTCGAGGAGGATGAGGGCGACTGTTTCTCCGTTGTCCATCAGAATTCTGATGTCGTCTGTGACTGAGATGAGGGCGGTTTCTGTGCTGTGAATGGCTCGGAATCCGGACTGCGAGGGGTCGAGTAGGTTGTTGTCTTCAAGGAAATTGGTCAGTTGCTTGTTGACGGTCTTCTCTATGACTTTGGCAGGGAAGGGGAGGAGCGAGATGGGGAGGAAGTTCTTCAGGTCGCTGGGGTCCGCCGTAGGTTTCTTCAGGCGGGCGTTGACTTCCGCGTGTTTCCAGCTCTCGGGGAAGGTGGCAGAGGCAAATGAGCTGTTGATGATGGTCTGGAGATGCGGGGCGATGATGTCGTCGGTCCGAGGGGGCACCGGAGTGGATGGAGTTCATGGTAGCTTTGGTCTCCTCTGTGCTGATGTGAGTCCAGGCGTTGAGGGTGATGGCTGGGGTAGTAGGTTCTGTGGTGGTTGGCTGGGTCTGGTGTCCGAAGCTGTCATGTCGGTCGGTGATCTTACGATGGAAGAAGGTAGCGAGGGAGTTGCAGAGGTCTTCTGAGGGTGTGATGGAGTTGGAGTTGGCGTTAGGATTGGAGAGCTCTTTGACGATGTTGAAGAGTTCTTTGCTGTTGTGAGTGTTCTTGTCCAGTCTGTCTGTGAAGGAAGTTCTTTTGGTGGCGGGGATCAGCTGATAGTGTTCTCGGGTGGCGTTTTTGAGGGCAGACATGTTTTCTGCGGTGTGGTCTTTGTGCCACGCTTTCTCGAGGGTACGGCAGTTTTTTTTTTATTCCTTGAGGGTGTCTGTGAACCATTGAGGTTTCCTGGTGCTGGTCTGTCTTGAGAGGCGTCTGAGAGGTGCGAGGTTGTCCGCGCAGTTGGTGATCCAATGAGTGAGACTGAGGGCTGTGTCGTTGGGGTCGGTGGAGAAGGTGGGTTGGTTGTCGCTGAGAGTAGAGCGAAGCTGATCTGTGGGGATTTTGTTCCAATATCTGCGTGGGATGGGTTGTGTGCGGAGGTGGAGAGTCTTGCGTCTGAAGGTGAAGTGGACACATCTGTGGTCAGTCCAGTGTATTACAGAGGAGTGGCTGAAGGATACGTGGTTGCTGGCGGAGAAGATGGGGTTGAGCGTGTGTCCGGCAATGTGGGTGGGGGTGTTCACCAGTTGCTTGAGACCGAGGTTGGCGAGGTTGTCGAGCAGGGTGGTGGTGTTGGGGTCGTTGTTCTGCTCCAGGTGGAAGTTGAGGTCACCGAGGAGGATGTAGTCCGGCGAGGCAAGGGCGTGAGGGGAGATGAAGTCTGCGATGGATTCGCTGAAGAGGGCGCGTGGACCAGGGGATCTGTAGATGAGAGTTCCTCTGAGGGTGGTCCTGGGGTCGGTGTGGATCTGGAAGTACATGTGTTCAGTGGCGAGGGGGGTGTCTTCAGTGGAGGTGGTGATGTTGATGGAGTCCTTGAAAATGATGGCGATTCCTCCACCGACTTGGTTGGTGTGGTCTCTCCTGGTGATCTTGTAGCCGTCGGGGATGGCTATGGCGATGTCGGGGGCCGAGGAGGCGTTCATCCAGGTCTCAGTGATGAAGGAGACGTCCGGTGCGGTGGAGTCCAGGAGGTCCCATAGTTCAATGGCGTGCTTGTGGACGGAGCGTGCGTTGATCAGGATGCATTTGAGGTGGTTATTGGCACGTGGGCTGGCGGGCGGGGTGCAGTCGCGGTGGAAGGTGAGTTTGCAGGTGAGGCATGCGAAGGGTCCATGGGTGCGTTTAGGGTTGGCTTGGAAGCAGGTTCTGGAGCGCCCCGGGTTGAGAGCGTGGAGGGAGGTGGGGTCGTGGCGGTGCTGCGGGGTTTGGGAGTGCTGGGGGCCAGGGGTCGTGGTGCTGGGCGCGGTCCAGGCGCGGACGGGCACAGACGGGCTTGACTTTGGCGCGCCTTCGTCGCGCCAGCGGCGCGGCCGCACAGCGACCGCCATAAGAGGCAGGAGGGGGGAGGAGGGGTCAGCTGGGGGCGGGAGGCGGGCGACGAATGGGAGCAGGGGGGGCGGGGCCGAGCGGGAGGTGGCAGCGGGAAAGCGGAGGGTGGGGGGGGTCAGGAAGAGGGGGAGGGAAAAAAGATAGGGAAGGGGGGATTACAGAGGAGGAGAGGAGTCAGGAAGAATAGAAGAGAGGGGTAGAAGAGTCAGGGGAGAAGAGTCAAGAGGGGGAGGGGAGAGAAGAGTCAAGAGAGAAGAGTCAAGAAGAAGAGGAGAGAGAGGAGTCAAGAAGAAGAGGAGAGAGAGGAGTCAAGAAGAAGAGGAGAGACCAGAGAAGGGAAGCATCCAGAAGATGAGGAGAAGGCCACAGATGAAGAAAAAGAAGAAAGAACACACAGGACGGGGTGCAGAGGAGGAGAAGAGCACAGAAGAACACAGATGAAGAAAAAGAAGAAAGAAGAAAGAACACGCAGGACGGGGTGCAGAGAAGGAGAAGAGCACAGAAGAACACAGATGAAGAAAGAAGAAAGAAGAAAGAACACGCAGGACGGGGTGCAGAGGAGGAGAAGAGCACAGAAGAACACAGATGAAGAGAAAGAAGAAAAAACACGCAGGACGGGGTGCAGAGGAGGAGAAGAGCACAGAAGAACACAGATGAAGAAAAAGAAGAAAGAACACGCAGAACGGGGTGCAGAGGAGAAAAGAAGAACAGAGAGGAAGAGCAAAGCAGGAAGAAAATGCGGTGAGGAAGAGGAGCAGGGCACAGAGGAAGAGCAGAAACACGCAGCAAGTGGACTGCAGAAGAGGAGCAGAGAAAGATGGCTACCAGAAGCAGGAAGGAGGTGCAGGAAGCGAAGGGAGATGGACAGCAGAGGTGCGGAGAGAGGTTGGAGGAGAGAGCGGAAGGCAGAAGACAGAAGTTCAGGGAAAGAGAGGTGAGTGGCGCGGGGCTGGGCGTGGGGCTGGGTGGGGGGAGTACTTACGGTTAAGCTGGTCTTGCTGGGAGGTGTCAGGAGCCTGGGCAGGTGGAGCTGCAGCGGCGGCGGGAGCGACCTACCCTAGGGTCAAGGGTCGCTAACTCTGCCGCGCAGCGGCCACCATAAGAGGGAGGAGGGGGGGAGGAGGGGTCAGCTGGGGGCGGAAGGCGGGAGGGGGAGGCGACGAATGGGAGCACAGGGCGGGGCCGAGCGGGAGGTGGCGGCGGGAAAGCGGAGAGCGGGGGGGGTCAGGAAGAGGGGGAGGCAAAAAAGATAGGGAAGGGGGATTACAGAGGAGGAGAGGAGTCAGGAAGAATAGAAGAGAGGGGGAGAAGAGTCAGGGGAGAAGAGTCAAGAGGGGGAGGGGAGAGAAGAGTCAAGACAGAAGAGTCAAGAAGAAGAGGAGAGAGAGGAGTCAAGAAGAAGAGGAGAGACCAGAGAAGGGAAGCGTCCAGAAGATGAGGAGAAGGCCACAGATGAAGAAAAAGAAGAAAGAACATGCAGGACGGGGTGCAGAGGAGGAGAAGAGCACAGAAGAACACAGATGAAGAAAAAGAAGAAAGAAGAAAGAACACGCAGGACGGGGTGCAGAGGAGGAGAAGAGCACAGAAGAACACAGATGAAGAAAGAAGAAAGAACACGGAGGACGGGGTGCAGAGGAGGAGAAGAGCACAGAAGAACACAGATGAAGAAAAAGAAGAAAGAAGAAAGAACACGCAGGACGGGGTGCAGAGGAGGAGAAGAGCACAGAAGAACACAGATGAAGAAAAAGAAGAAAGAACATCTACGTAAGAGGGAGATTACAGCCCAATGACCACGACTGTATGCTGATGGCTGATTGCTTCGCCACAGCTGCTTATGTAGACTACAGGCCTCTTTCCCAGGTATAAGGAATGATGTCTTCCCAGGGAGAACCTGAAAGGCAGAATTAGAGCTTAACATGCTGTGCTCTAATATAGCTTAGGGAGGAACCATCCCAACAAACCTTAGTGATAGTATGGTAACGTTATTCTTGTGCCTTACTTTCCTTGTCAGAATTTTAATCTTATTGTGCTTCATCGTCCTAGTTATTGCAATACATGCTTCACTATCTAAGATGCAGTCACTCCAATTAAACCTTATTGAACTATACTCTGCCTCTGATTGTCCTTGCATATGTGAGACTAAGGTAACTGAGAGAAACGGAGGAGATCTGAGTGACCATGATTCCCCTTAGGAGACATGTATGTCATGCGCCCCTTTGCCCTCTTTTGGTGGAGATGAGGCACTGTTAGTTAGCTGGAACAAACCCGTATTAGGCCAACAGGTGTCACATGGTGCAGGATCAGTCTAAGTTCCCTGCAGTACAGGTGATTCTGCCGCCCGAATCCAGTAGTCTCATTAGGATACCTATGAAACAGTAGGTAAGAGGTATAATCAAGACTAGACAGCAGAGGGGGCATGGTCTGACCACCTGTAAAATGGCCCCCACAACCTAAGTCTCCCCGAGCGTCGAAGACACATTCAGGAGTATCACAGGAGGTTGCCTCTTCTTCCTGTTTGAGACAAGCTCTGGTGGAGTGGGAGCATGTGGGGAGTGGGTAGGTGCATTTGCTGACTGTGTAATGGTCTGTTTGTTCATTTTGTTTTTATCCTGCTCCCTCATAATGAGCCACTGTGGCCACCATCTTAGAATTCTTTCAGCCTGTGCAGGCGCCTCAAAGTCATGCTTCTTGCCCTTCCAAGGGACTTTGACATAGGCACTCACTGGACACTTTTTACGCTGCTCCAGATGGAAAACTTATTTTTGGACCCTTCTTTGGTGAATGAAGTTAACCCTGGGCACTTTTTTTCCTCAAATGATCCATTAATTGTCAAGAATTATCAGGACTGAAGGAGGCAGCTTACTTAAATCTTCAAAGAGTTTATAATTTTGGTCCTAAACTTTTAACAACACCTTTATTGGACAGACCAAGAAGCGTTTTAGTTCTTTTTCTCCAGTACTCTGATTTGCTGAGGTCCCTATCGGAGTTTAAACAAAGAAAGCAAAGGCAGTGGTCAGGCCAGAAGTTCTTTTTTTCACCAGATGTTTCAAGAGCGACAGCTACACAATTAAGAGAATTTTGCTCGCTGTATCCAGCCCTACATTCCACGAATGCTTGATATGACCCGGTGCATCATTGCCTGTTCAGGGTTAATTATGAGGAGAAAATTATGGGGCTTATTTACACGCCCCTTGCTCCACCGGTGCTTCACTCTTTCCCCATATAAAAAGTGACGCACCGGCGGTGTAAGGGGCTTGAAAATAACCCCCGAAGTCATTTAAATCTCCAGATGACTTAAAAAAATCATCTATGTCCATAAAGGAGATGAAATGGACCTTTGGAAAACATGATGTAATATTGTTGATTTTTTTTTTTTTGCTTCAACCTTTTATTGTATTAGGTACTGTATGATGCTTCCGTTATATAAATGTCTTTCTTTCATTTTCTTGTTTTATGTCTCCTCCCTGAATCCCCATTCTAGATGTCTCATATATTCTGTGAATCCTCCCCTTGAGTCAATGTCTATCTTTTCTTTCCTTCATGTTGGTAAAGGCTCTGAGGGGCATATTTATACTCTATTTACACTGAATTAGCATCATTTATTTACGTTATTTCAGTGCAAATCCAACGACATCTTTATATTTTGATGCTAGACCCATCTAGCGTCAAAGTTTTGGTGTTAACGTCATGTTTTGGATGCGGGAAACCTCCTTGTGTCAATGAGATACAAGGTAGGCATTCCAGTCCAAAAATTGACTCAAATGCCGTGCGCCATATTTAACCACCCTGGCAAAAATGACGCACGGTAGGAGGCAGACCCAAATATTGATGTTAACTCGAATTTCCATCAAAATTTAACACCTGGGTCAGGGCAGGTGTTAAAATGAGGCAACCACACCACTACTTAAGGAGAACACACAGAAGCAACATTACAACCCACAGGAGAAGATGAAGGTGATACTGATACAGATTGCTAGATGGCGCCGAGGACAGCAACAACTCCTGCACACACTACCATGACAACGCGGCCCACAAAGGCAACGCAGAAGGCAGGAGAGCCACGACAACCCTCCTTCGCCTCAGGGACCTGGACATTATTAGGACCTACAGACTCAAACAGCAAGCCATACTACACCTGGTGCACCCAATTGAGCCACATATTGAAGCAAGCCTGCAGACCCCACATAACATACCACCTATGACAAAACTGCTCACTGTCCTGGACATGCTGGCAAGTGGTTTCTTCCAAACAATGGGTGTACTGGTTTCTGGTGTCTCACAGCCGTCGTTCTCTACATTCCTGCCAAAGGTGCTAGACACAATCATCTCCCTGACACCACACCACATCAGCTTCCCCAACATCCAGCAAAAGCAGCAGGAGAACAAACAGGGGTTCTATCAAATCCATGGTTTTCCACATGTGTTAGGTGCAATTGACCGCACCCATGTCTGGCTCGTACCACCTGCAGCAACTAAGCACTTATACCGGAATCGAAAACACATGCATTCCATTAATATGCAGGGTGTAGTGGACCACCGCAGAATATTCATAAACATTTTGGCCAAGTGTCCTGGGATTGTCCATGACGCCTACATATTCTGACACAGCAGGATCAATGAACAATTCCAGGATGGACAATTTGGAAATGGCCTACTTGTGGGTAAGTCAACAAATCTAGTAATATAAACAGCACACCAACCCTGTCAGACACACAAGGCAAACACCACTACAGTAAAATATGGCCAGGGTAACAACATGTGCAGGTGATAACACATATGCACCATGCTGCAGTACAGCACAATCAGTGCACAACACTATAACATATACCCACATGTATGTAACACACCCACAACTAGACAGGCACACCACAGGAAGGACAGGTGCAGACATGCACCCTTTGATAACAGCAGAACTACACAGACCACTACACGTGCCCTCAGGTTGCGCACTACATACACATCACACACACTACACCAAACAATGAATAGCATAGACATGTCAAAGGCATACACCATGCCTATGTCATGTTACTTCCAAATAGACACAGATGCCTCAAGTCATGCTGTGCAAATCACTGCCAGAACAAATATCAAACACCACACACCCTGTGCCTATATCAACTGCATCTCATCAACACATACCTAACTTACCTCTAGTCTGTAGAGACATTTCCCTGATGCATTGGCTCACACACATAGGAATACAAGATCAATGCCCATCACATACCATGTGCCAGATGCGTGAGAAGTGGTACTACACCTACTGTAGTGCAACCTCACATGCAGCACTCACTGACTCACAACACCATCATGTCTGTACCAAATACATTAAATGGCCTAACAGGGGGTGGCAGAGAAACAGTCAGACAGTGCAGATCATAGATGTCATAGTGGGACCCAGTAGGAGAAAACAGGACATCACTGACCTCACATGCACTGTGCCAAGGGACACATTTGCTAAGTAGCTAAGCTCCATCCCATAGCCTGAACTGTGCATGTTTCAACAGTATAAATGCAAATTAATGTTTTGGAAGATAGGAGAGACACTGGGAGTTATGATGATCATCCTGTGACAATGGGATACACACCCTTGGACACCTCATAGCTGACACAAACATTAGCTGCCCCTCAGGAACACCAAGGGAACAATGTAATAGCCCACAGTTCCATAGTTGGCCTGCACTGTATGTACATCTTGGTAGATGACCATTTCATTATGACTTGAAGCCACATTGTAAATTGCCCACCCTCCCATGCAGTATGTAGCGTGGAAGGGATGTGCAATATTTTTCACTGCAGGTCTTTTACCACAAGATATAGCATGGTGATGCAGACTCACATGTAGCTGTCCCCTAAAACCTGAGGAAGTGCCAACAACAAAGACCACGCCAGGGTGCTGAATGCAGATTGCATAAAGGAAGTAGACTGTGCTAAGAACTCAGATGAATGTGGCACAAATGCATGCCGCACACTGCTGCACAAACAGAAAGAGCTGATTGGCCATAAAAAAAGCATATGTACAGGGCGATGTACCATCCTGCAGAGATACAGCCACCTCCACAAGGCAGCTATCCAAGTACCCTGGTGCAGGGTAGGTAGTGTTAGTGCACAGCTGCACATGAGCAACTGGTGCAGAGGACAACAAAGGGTTGCCAAGTAACATGTCACACATGGGGCAATCTTGCATGGTTGAAATGTTGCAGGACAGTGCAGCCAAATTTGGAGACATGTAGTGCATTCTCACTAACCCATTTCGAAGGCCCTAAGTGTCACACCTCATCTGCAATGACACATGTCAAAAGGAATGGGATGTCCAGGCTCTGTAGTGCTACCATGTTGCCACCACATCATGTTGCCAACCTCATTGTGTTGTGAGGATGTGTCATGTCCCCTCTAGTTATAGCACACTGATACAAAGGTGCACTGCACAACACATGGTACATACATAATGACTATCAGTGTGGAATCCAAATCAAATGTTCCAGGTCCTTAAGCCAAACACAGGATTGTCATGTCCAACAACCTAGTGCTGAGGAAACATTCCACAAGGATAGGAACTCACACCAAAAGACAAATACATATGAGTCTCAACCAGCTGTTCATATCAACTGCCATGCTACATGACATAACTGTTGCAAGCCCCAACAACAAATTGTTCATTTAATCTTTTGCAGCAGATCAGGGTTATGGCAAACAGCCATGGATAATGACCCAATTTCCCAACCCAAGCACAGCAGCAGAGCATGCATATAATGAGGGACATCGGAGGACAAGGGCTATTGTGGAGAGGACATTTGGCATCCTGAAGTCCAGATTCAGGTGCCTGAACATCACAGGAGGCAGCCTCATATATGCCCCACACATCGTCTGCAAGATAATCTTGACATGTGCCATCTTGGCCAACATACGTGTGTGGAAGAACGTCCCCTTATATGAGCAGGTTGATGACCTGCCTGAGTAAGAGGAGGAGGATGATAGAGAAGAAAATGAGGGAAAACACCAGAACACAGCAGCTGGGATACACCACAGACTGCACATTGCTGAAAACTCAATAATTACGTAACTCACCTTGTAGATTTTGTCAATAAGCACCTCACTTATTCACACAATCCAGCTTTGGTGTCTTCAATCTCATAAACCTATACGCTAGGATTATGAGTCTAACATCAAGGAGCATGTCAGAAACACTAATCTGAAGAGCACTGTAGCAACATCATATGTGAAGCGTAAGAGGGAACTTCTGCCATCACACACATTACAATTAGCTTAATGTGGCAACTGAAGGACACAGTCTATGGACCACAACATATTAATTACATCCACCTTGCCAACTTGGACAAGCTCATCACACACAACAACAACATGTCCAAATAGGTGGTAAACAAGGAGCCCACACAAGGCAGTGGATGTCAAAATATGGTGAGACTGCAATGTTTGAACAGACCACTTACCCAACTCAGTGTGAGAGTTGCAATGGCTGCATGGAGCATGTGTGACAAGGGCGAGATATCATTAGTAACAATGCTTAACATGATGAGCCCATGTATTACAAGCAATGTGAAAAATGGACCCTGCACAGTACATCCATGGAAATCACTCCTACCACTGTCATGTGGCCCAATCCTGTCACAGGGTACACATGACCTCACACTTGGACTGACATGTCTGTGGAATGCACACCAGAATGGATGAGAAAATATGCAGCTAGAGCTGCAGGTCCACGACTAATTAAATTTTATTACAATGCAAAATGTTATGGCTTTCAACTGTCTATTGAGTTCAATACATGATATGTTTGGAATGCAGGCAGAGTGTGTCAATCTCAGAATGTACCAGATATGTGCACATGTCAGGCATATGTGTAGTCCACACAGAAGTCTTCCATATACTGAAGATCAACATATGGAGACATTTGTTGGGTAACATTTGCCAGATTGCATTCATCAGCCATCATCAACAATGCTTGAGCTGTATATGTCAGCTGAAATGTGATGCTCTGTTAGACAACTACACACAGCACGTATGGGAACACAATTCACAATCACATACCATGACTCTTGCATAGCACTTACTGCCATACATATGTGGATACTCTATTGTCACACATACATACATAAGCATGACATGTATCCATTTGCATGATGTTGATTCTGTAACACATACATTGGTGTAACAGATCACTCACACACATCTCACATTGTTCAATGGACTAACACAAGTGGCCATACACAGAATGCCACACTGCAGCCCAGCCCATTCCATTTTTATGTTGATACAGGGAGCATCCATTAACAACTGACAAAATCACGCAATCAGGAATAGAGTAAAAAAAAAACTGACACAAATGTTTTATAAACATCCGCAAATGCAAAGTACATGACCCATGGGCACCTTGTATGATTTCCACCTTCGCACTCATCACAATGCTGATTTACTGTTAAATCGATGCATAAAGGTAATGCGTCAATATAAAAGACGCATGTAAGTAATGCATCAGAAATACTCATGCAAATACCAGATGCGTTAAAAAATACACGCATTACAGAAGATGTAACACAATGGCACAGGAAGTGATGTAATAGGATATCCTGTTTACAGGCATGGTACAGTGGGCGTAATTTCACTTTCTCTTTCTCTTTACAATCTGTGCCTCTTTTGACTGTGTGGTTGTGTCTTGGAGTTGGTGGTGTCGTCTTGCTCTTTTTTGTATCTTGTGGTGTCCCTCCTGTTGTGTTTTCTGTTGTATTTGATTGTTATTTGTCCCAGTGTCTTTCAATTTGTGTGCTAACTGTACCTTTTACCTTGTACAGGTGTTGTGGAGTGCCTGGGTTAGTTGTATAGGTGGGTTAGTTTGGCTAGTTATTGTTTGGGTGTTAAGTTTCCTTTTATTACTTCTGTTTATTACTACTTTATTTCTCATTTTTAACCTGTACCCCAGTGCAATGTCTGGCAGGGGGAGGCAGATCAGGATGGTGGAGGAGGAGGTGGGAGGTTTTGTGTGGCTGGTAGTCCACTACCTCCCATTAATGTTGGAGATGGGTGGCCGTGTGATACAGGGCTACCAGACGGAGGTGAAGTGGCTGGAGTGGGGCAAGGTGCTCCACCACCTGAAGAAGGTGTACCACAGCATTCGCAACGACCACCAGCTCAAGCATCTCTGGGCTAATCTCGTGGCCAGGTAGCAGGTTCTTCTGGACCATCTTGGTGTGGTGATTGGTGGCCCCCGTTGGTGAGTCTCCCATTGGCAAACTAATTATTGTTCACCGCACTTGAATGACAGTAGCAGATGTGTTGGCGTGCTGCATGCAATGCTTGTGGACAGTTTGCATGCAACCAGAATGAAGTTTCACTGTGCCAGTATAGACATGGGGTTTACATATCCTACCATTTTACCAATGCAATTTAGATGTTAGGTGAGTCATGCACAACCATCACTAAGTCACACATTTCAGGGGCCAAGGCAACATCTGTGCCCCAGCATTGTACCATGTATGATAAGCCACGACACCACCAGCACATCATATGTAAGTGGATTGTGATAACAAAGTTGGAAAATACATGTATGGCGCACAATTTTGAGATTTTCACATACATCATCCCTGACATTATGTTTACAAAGGGGCATACCCTCCTTAGGGGGCACTGGCAATGGAGCATTTGATACCATCAGCCAACTGTGACACATCAATCATGGACTACTCAATGCATGAAAATTTCAGACTACAAATGTAGCCGCTTGCCCTCCACAAAGTGCCTCTGTGTGCCTTGCAGGACAAGCCAGAATATCTGAGTCAGTTGACTTGCAGAGCACAAGGGTAGTGTCATGTACCTGTCACCCAACTCTCCCTCATTCCATGGTGTCTCATCTTCTACAGATTGGCCAGATGTGGTTGTTGCAGGGTGTAGCACTACATGGGTCTCAGGCCCAGTGTAAGAGTGCAGATGTGTGGCTCTCACTCACCTGAGTGTTTGTCTCATTGTGAGTTTGTAGTGGTGTGTCTGTTGCACTGTGCACAACCAGGATAATTTCCTCACTCTTCTGAAATAGTACACACTGCAATATGTTGTCCACTAATAGTGATAGTGATATGATACATACCATGGTTTTCCATCCATATATTTCAGGTGGACCTGCCCCCTACACCATGTGCGCAGTGGCAAGATTTGAGGACTCAGATGTATCCAGTAAATATGATTTTGTCTGTCCTGTGTAGTGTTAAGTGTTTTGTGTGAGTGAGTCATGAGTGTTGCACCCAATGCTAGAAATGATGATCTGTGAAATGATCAGAAGTCAAAGTAGGCTACATGGTGACACTGGGTCACTTTTAAGTGGTTCCCCATGCATGTGCAGAGAGTCATATCTTGTGAGGCTTGTGGCACTCAATAGGCAGCATTGGGTAAACAAGGTGATGACAAGCCACATGTAGGCCCATATGTTACTTAGATATGCACCGTTGTGAAACTAATGGCACTGGAACACACCAACATTCTTACAACACAGTGATGCACTAGACAAACTGGTGCATCACTGTATTGCAATGTACATGTAGGACTGGGTGGGCAATTGTCCCCCAGCATGGTGCCACTAAATTTGTACTCCACTTATGTGACACTTATATGAAATGTAATAGGCTTGCATGCAGGTCAAGTCCAATTGTGTGCTGGCATGGTTATGGGTGTGTGTGGAATAGTATTGGCTGATCAGATATTGATGTGACAGACCTATGGTTACCAGCTTCACATTTGTTATCACCTAACATATGGTCCACTCCCTGACTCCATGTATGAGTGGGCATGCCTTGGTGGATGACCTGGACAGTTGAGATGATGTTCTGCATGGCCATACCCCCTGAGGCACAGAGGGTAGAACAACAAATTTGTAGGTAGATGTGATGCTCTCAGTGTAGGTGACAGTCATTTTGATCAGGCTTGCATGTGTACCTAGCAACACTGAATCCTTATGGTTACCAACTGCATCCAATACTCCCAATAAAAGATACAAGTTTCTGGTGATGTATGTTTGAAAATTTGACACAGATGATGAGGAATAATGACCCTGATCAATGTGAAGTTGCATTGTCACACATGGTACAATATCTATGCAGATCTACTTTAGTTTGTTTCATAATCTAATTGTGGGTGGCTATGGTGTCAAAGAAATGGTGCTAAGGCAGCGTTGTAATTTCATCCGTCAGGGCCATTGTATTACCCAGAATGTGAGTAGGAGTGCATGTGAAAATCGATGTAGATAGTAAGCTAATTTTCTGTACATACTCTACACAATGCTGACACTGATGGTTGCCTGTCTCATTTTAACAGCTGCAAACATGAATAACTACATGAATAACGACCACCAACTCCATGCCTTTCAGAAGAAGTCAGTGTGCTATCAGCACATACTGGCAGTGGAAACTGGGTTCAGGAGGATGGCACGCTGCTATCTCTCAGAGCAATCCACATGTGAGTGGTGGGCATTCAGCCAAGGGGGACCCATACTTCCCACACAGGGTGGACCAAGAACCACAGCTTTGCAGGGGCCCACAGCTGTCAACATCATTATTGCTTCAGCTACTGCGCCCTCTACTTCCATCCCACAGCCAACCACACCTGCTGCCAACAGAGGCTTACAGAGGGATGTGACACAGGTCCTCAAAAAGTTGGACTCTATAGAAAAGGAGGTGACTAGAAGACCCTCAAGTACATTAAGAGGAAACTCAAAAGGGCCAACCTCTGAATGGCATGATGTCACTCCTCCCAACTTCAGTCCCCTCCCTCCTCATTTTTTCTAGGTTTTTAGTGGGTATTATGGGGGTAGTTGTAGGTTAGTTGTAGGTTAGAATAGGCTAGTGGGTTAGGTAGGATAAGATGGTTTGGGGGTGGGTTTTCTACTTTTTATCTTTTACTATGTGGGTGGATGGGTAGAGATGTTGGGGCTTTTATGTGTTTATAAAAAAAAAGTCAAAAAATATATATTTGTTTAGTAATAGTTAGTAAATGTGTAGTTCAGTTCATGTTATCCTGCATGTGTCCTATGATATAAAGGGGGCAAGGGGCGAATGTTTAGAGTGTGTTGTTAAATTTGTTAGGTAAGTGTATAGTGCATAGAGTAGTTAGGGTCTGTTGTGGGTTATGTATAGTTTGGATAGGTTTGGTTAGGATAGGTGTTCATAATTATTTTTAGTTTTTTTATTAGCAAAATAAATAATTTTGGGTACTCCCTTACTTCATGCGTCATATTTTTGGGTCTCAGACTCTTCCCATGGGTGTGCGGTGAAAATTCTGTGCCGTCCTGTATCCAGATCCAGATCCTGTATCTTGACATTATCACCACCATATGACTGAGCTGTCACATTACAACACATCTACTTATCTGTGCATCTGCCATCCAGTGTACCCACCACTCAAGGTGACTATCTAGACCATGTATAGGACAAGTAGGTGTGGTAATTCATCTGTCATTGTACGGGTTTTGTTTTGGAATGTTGGGCACTGTGGGACATTTGACAACAACTGACCAATGGCAATAATAGATGAAGGTGAGTCCCTCTGTTTTACACCAATGTGTACTACTCCCAGTTGACGATATTGCCCTAGAACTATTTCACGGCCATTCCTGATGTATGTAGTGGGTGCAGCATACATGTGTTCAACATGTTTCACATACTCAGCGAATTGCTTGTAGGGGATGATACCAGCATTGACGTACATCATGTAGGTGCCACGTGCATAGACATGTGCCCGCATATTCATGCACTCTTGTACTGACACTGTCACTTGAGACATGTTACACACACCATAAAATCCTAGGCATAGTAGATGTGTCACAACACACATAAACATACTGGTTGTGTAGGTGGTGTTTATTAACAAGTGTAATAGTGCAATATTTATAATGTCTATGTCTGTGATCCCATTCATGGAATCCATCCAATTGTGACACAACACAAGTCCAGGGTTGAGGGACATGTCATGGGACATGTTTAGGTAAAGTGTCTTTCAGTGCAGGGGGACATAAATTGCCAACTGGAAAGTTAGAGACAATTGCAGTCCACAGCAGAAAGGTCAGCAGTGTGTTGAAGAATAGTGCATATCTGCAACAGTGCTAACACTGGTATGAGGTCAAGCACAGGGCACAGGAAAACACTGCCCATGTGGCATGGACTGATGCTACAGGGAACTCATACAGGTGAAGATGATCTGTTCCATATCTTTATCCACCGATGTGTGTGATGCCTCCTCTACCCTTGATGGTGGTAGTGGGGAGGTAAAGAGGGCCACACACACTTCAGTGGTTGGAGATGTGGCCTCCCAATTCCCGGCAGCTGCCTTCTGTGGCACTACATACGGCATCACTGCAGCAAGGAGGAGCTGCTGATTTTTAAGTACTGTATAGCTGCAACATCCCTGTGGTAGGCAGCCATGGGTGCCCTGAGGGAGACCATTTCCCGTGCATGGAGTCCATTTTGTCCTCAAGCACGCTGATGCCAGTTTGGGAGGGCAGTTGTTGTGGCCTTTCCCTCATGGCAGCAGCTATGTCCCTCAGACACTCCTGGACTCCACGCACTGGGGAGTGTGTGCGGCGGTTGGCTGCAGTCTGTTCTGTTGCTATGACCATAAACGCCTGCATCCCCTCAAGGCTGGGTGCTATAGTTTGCATGCCCACCTGCACCCCTTTGGCCGTGCCTCTCAAAGCTGGTGCCCAGGTCTTTGGAGTCCGCAGCTGTGTAGGTGCAGGCAGTTCAGACTATTGGGGTGCTAAGTAGAGCCTGTGGGGTGTCTGCTACATCAATACTCGTCCTTGCGACTGGAGGTGGTGTATGGAGGTTTACAAGGTCTTCTTGGAGGATCTCTTGGCTGATAGTTTCCAGCTGGTCATCCAGGTCATCAGGGTACTCCATGACAGGCAGTTCTGCAGGAGAGCCATCATTCTCTGCAATGAGATGATGTAAAACCAGCTGTGTTGTGGCAATTGACAAGTCATGTCACTGACTTGATATTTGAGGCTAATTGTCATATTAGGGCCACATTTGTGTAAAAGTGGTGCAGCGCTGTGCAGTACAAAAATAGTCAGGGGTGCACTGCGTCACTTTGGTAACACAAGGATACGTATGTAAGTGAATACGGGGAACCCTGTGTTGTCCTCCACGCTGGTGCAAGATTCAGCTGCCAGTGTTAACGCAGGCATCCTTGCACTATAGTGCAAGGATGTATGCATTAGGGGTGTGACTGTTCATGTGCATGAAGGTGTCCCTTCCTGCACATTAACAATCACTAATGGCTCTTTGGCACTTCTTTGTGAGCTGTGGAATGCAGCACACAAAGAAAAGGCAAAGCGTCATTTACATATGATTATTTATGTGCAAGAAGGTACACTTTCATGCACATAAACTATAATTTCTGGCATTTTGCTCTTCCTATGCATGCTGCAGAATGCAGTAAACATTGGAAAAGCAGAAAAGGAGGAGGTATAAATATATTCCTCCTCATTGCACTCTGCTAATGCCACCCCTGGGGCTGGCATTAGAGTTTTGTACCTGCCTCAAGTTGACAAAATTCCATTTATCTGAGGCAGCATCGAAATTTAATTTTTGTTGTTGTGGACGCCCACAGCAACACCCATTGCACCAGCTTCCGTGCACAGTGATGGTCAGGAGGGTCCGTGTTTACAAGGTGACATTAAGCCATAATAAGTGGCTTAACGCTACCTTGTCAAAACCGAGCAGTGCTTAGCGCCACAGGAGCGTCACTGAAAGTGACGCTTCTGTGGCGTTAGGGGCCTATGATTCGCCCCTTAGTTCCAAAGGACTGTTCCAGTACATCATGGCTGCGGTCTACAGCCCTATGCCCCACCTGCATGTCACAGAACTTGCATCCTGTAAAGAAGAACTGCCTGGCTGCCCAAAGGACTCATCTGACTCCTTTCCTTGAAGGACTGCTGCCTTGCTGCTCTCTGGCTGTGGTGGGAAGTGCTCTTCAAGGGCTTGAATAGAGCTTGCCTCCTGTTCCCTGAAGTCTCAGGACCAAAAAGACTTAGGGCCTGATTCTAACTTTGGAGGACGGTGTTAAACCGTCCCAAAAGTGGCGGATATACCACCTACCGTATTACGAGTTCCATAGGATATAATGGACTCGTAATACGGTAGGTGGTATATCCGCCACTTTTGGGACGGTTTAACACCGTCCTCCAAAGTTAGAATCAGGCCCTTAATCTCTACAAGTAGGACTTCTTGTGCGGCGAAAATCGACGCACAGCCTGCCAGAAATGACACACAGCCTGCACCGCGGTGAAAAATTAACCGCATGCCGAACCAGAACGACGTAGCCCGACTTTGCAATGAGAAGATCGACCCAGCACCAGCGTATCGACTGGAAATGTGACACATGGCCCACTGGATCGACGCACAGCCGAGCCGGAATTATGGAGCTCGACTTCCAGAGAGGAATAGACGCAGCGCCTGCCATGCGGTAGAAATTTCAACGTAATGCCCACCGGATCGACGTAGCCCCTGTGACTTCGTCCTGTCAGTGCCGGAAATCCATGCATCGTCCCCGGTGCATCTAAAAACCCCGCAACCTGAAGAGGATCCACAAACGAGTGCCGGAAATCGACACACAGCCGTCCCTGCATGAAAACTAAACAACGCATCGCCATGTGCGGCCAGAGAAATCGATGCACACCTCCTTGTTTTCCATACATCTCCTCCCCTGCAGTTCTCTGCAGAGATTTTGAACACAAACCAGGTACTTTATGCTTGAAAGAGACATTGATTGCTTTTAAAAGACTAAAGACACCTTATATCACTTTTCCAGTGATATCTCAACATATACTTATTGCATTTTAATCGTTTTGACCTGCATCTTATCAGATAAATATTATATATTTATCTAAACACTATCTGGTGTATTTCTGTGGTGCTATACTGTGTTATTGCATGATTTATTGCACAAATACTTTATACATTGCCTCCTAAGTTAAGCCTGGCTGGTCAGTGCCAAGCTATCAGAGGGTGGGCACAGGATAGTTTGGATTGTGTGTGACTTACCCTGACTAGAGTGACGGTCCTTGCTTGGACAGGGGATAACCTGACCACCAACCAAAGACCCCCATTTTTAAACAACATGGTTGAAGCCTTTCTGGCTTTTTACCACCTGTGTTTCTTCTATCAGGTTCTTTCACTTCTCTTCCCCTTTACACATCCAGTCTTCCTTATCTTTCAGTATATCTTTCTTCTATGCTCTTCTTCTTATTCTTATACATTATAACTGCTCTAACGATAATGTCTCTCATTCTGGTTGGTCTATTTAATGTAAATTGAATGTTGCTGTTTTCTACATGGTGCACTCCCTATTACATTGGTGTACTTTGTCCTGGAATGTTAAAGGTTAACGTAACCCTATTAAGAAACATAAGATGCTTACTCATTTATCTCATTTGAAGTTTAAAATTCTACTATTACAAGCAACTCATCTTTTAGATACACACATTAATTCTCTTCCGAAGAACTGGGAAGACAAAATATTTTGTTCTCCTCCTAAACAAAATAAGAATAGATTTGTGATACTGTTTCATAAATAGCTTTTTCTGTCATTGAGAGGAAAGAAACAGACGAAGAGAACCAGTGGATTTTTCTACACCACACCATACAATGAAATTCCAGTATCTCTTCTTAATATGCATGGTCCCACAGGTATCAATGTTCAATTTTGAGATATCTCCCAAAATCTCACTCTCTGAAATATGGACAGCCCTCCCCACTTTGCCATAGGACAAAGCCGCTGGTCCCAATGGGCTCTCCGTTGAGTTTTACTTTCATTTTCTCATATTTTATTGCAACACCTACTATCTCTTTTTCAACACTTTCTTTCTCAAAACTAGTCTTGTGGCACCTTTCTAGAAGCCATGCATTGCTTAATTCAAAAAAGGCAAAAAGTTATCATCCTGTGCCAATTACAGACTCATGTCACTCATCAATTTAGACTGTAAGAGTTTTGCAAAGATTTTGGCATTACGGATTAACAGACTTACTCTGCACTTGATTTGTTTAGAGGAAACTAGTTTTGTAAAGAACAGAATAATGGCAGAAAATTCTAGAACCATTTTGGAAATCTTGCATCAAAGAGTATGATACCAGTGGCAGCCATCACACTGGATGCAGAAAAGGCCTTTGACTGAGTTAATTAGATTTTTATGCTAAAATCATTTGTAGTGGCACAGCTTTGACACAATAATTCTCAAATACATTACCTTACTTTATTCCTCCCATAACACGTCTATTTACGCGAATGGTGTCCAATCTTCCTGCTTCCCTTTATTAAGGGATACACAGCAAGGTCGACCACTTTCACCTTTACAGTATAAGCTGTCACTGGACCTATTTCTTCAGACTTTTCATCAGTCACCCGCTTTTCAAGGCTTTAAACTCAAGGATGCAGAGGTTTACATATGGGTTGATGGGAGGAGCAGGTTCTCCACATTGCTGAAATGGAAAGATTGACTGACAGAATCCTACTTTGGGTAAGATTTATTGATGACTTGTTTGTACTGTGGAGGGGTGATGTGAATTCAGCTAGAGACTTTGTGGAAGTAATGAACAGCAATGAATTAAATTTGTACTTTACATGCAACATGAGTGAAACTCAGAGTTTTTGGATGTACAGGTTCAAGTGCTTGACTCCAAACTGAATACCACAGTTTTCTGGAAACCAACATCAGACAATAACACATTGCATGCACAAAGGTTCCATCCACCTGCACTTAAACAAAATATTCCCTATGGAGAACTGTTTCCATCCACCTGCACTTAAACAAAATATTCCCTGTGGAGAACTGTTGCGGGTGAAACTAATTTGTAATACTCCTTCCTTGCTTGCAAACTCTAAGGAAAAAGTGATATCTAGGCTTCAGAAGAGAGGGTATGCAGATTACACCTTATCTTTGGCTAAATTTTAATCCTCTTCAATACAGGTAATCAAGACTGTCAGAAGGGGAAAGGGAAAACCAATATAGTGAGGTTCATCACTAGATATAATGATAAGCACCCACAGTTGAGAAGAGCACTTAGAAACAATTGGCACCTGATTAAAAACGGTTTGGTGATTGGTAAAGACATTAGCAGTAGACCTCTAATCACTTTTAGAGAAGGCAAACCCATGCAAAATTATATAGTAAGAAGTGAAGGGAATAATGAAGAAGTACTTGGCTGGTTCCTTTGCCTGGATTTTGTAAATGCTCTAAATGCAAAGCGTGTGAGAATGGTGAAAATATTGCAGAATTGGAGACACTTTTTGGTAAGATCATAAGAATAAGGAAAGTATTGAATTGTAAGACTACTTAGACAGTGTACATTCTGTCCTGCTCTTGCTCTAAAATGTATGTGGGATGTATGATCCTCCCAGTTCACAAAAGAATATTACAGCATCCACGTGCACTAAAGAATAATGATGTTTCGTACTCTGTTGGTCGACACTTTCACAAGATACATGCTGGAGACTATGCTCATTTATTGTACAGTCTAATTGAATGTATGAAAATGAGATTGAGGGCGGAGAGACAGAGAGAAAGAGCTACATCAGGTAGAATCTAGATATGTTTTAGACTTAGACACAAAAGAACCATTTGGTTTGAATACTGATGACGAATTGTATTTACAATTTGAAGTATTTTAAGCCTGGATGAAGAAGCCTTGATGCTTTCTGTTGGTTGTCTTAGAAGCTGAACTTAAAAATGTTTTTATGTGTGTATTTACAGGGACAGAACCAACAGGCAGCATGTTCAGAAGTACATGATGAACCAGTTAGCAGGTACTAAGATAGAGTTCATATTACTTTTGTGTAGACATCACAGCAGATCAGACCTTAATTTTCAAGGCCTTATGGTGCACAGTGTGATTGATATCAATTATTAAGGTGGAACTAGACATTATGCCTTATATTCATTACAAATGTGTCATAAGAGGGACAGGCAATGTATAATTTAATATGTGTTTTCATTTTATTTTTTATTTTTCATAGGAAGGAGTGTAACTGTGATTGCTAAAAGTGTTTATGGTATTCAAATTTATGTTCACTAAATTGGTCGATGAAATGCATTAGAATTCATTAATATGTAATAATGACATTGTCCCTCTTTATGATTAATTAATTCATCATTTTTTGCACGCCATGCCATGATCTGCCGAAATGCCGATATTTCAGTTGTTAGGTATGTGGGAAAACATTAGGAAATGACAGTCTTAGGATTTATAAGATGTTCCAATATGACAACACCTTTTTTCACTGTCAGGTTTGTCCATTCACTATGTTTCTCATGACCAGCATGGGTGACGCAAACTCTCAATGTCGTGACAAAGGTGCTTGCACGCTGGAAACACATTGACAGTCTTCTTGCTGAATGAATTATCACTGCATTCATTCACCTGGAAAGCTGTGGCTTCTTTATGTGCTTTGAGGATTTGAGTTGGAATTTTGGTAGAAGTGAGGGGGCGCTGTGCTGCATATGGAACCAATGTGGGCCAGGATATGTATATATATATATATATATATATATATATATATATATATATATATATATACACATTTATACATTATATACACAGCTTACTTGTCCCAAATCTAAAGTTGAGTTATTGTGGGAATCAGACCTACAACACCTTTTTTTGCTGCAAACCTGGAATACAATCTGTTCCAAGATGCCTCACACCTATTGCATGCATAGCAAATACTACTTAAATTCTGTACTATTTATACAATAGGCTATTTTTAAACCCACTTTCCCTTTGACCTGTAAAACAACAACTGGTTCTTACATGCATTTGTTCTTTCGTTGTCCTTCCATTATACATTTTTGGTTGAAAGTCTGGAACAAATTTTCAAACTTTTTCTCCATTACTTTCCCTTGTGAAATTCAATATAGTTTTCTGGGAAGCTCTTTCCACATTTGGGTTGGCAACCGTAAACCGGGTACATTTGTGGACTTGATTAATGCCATTGTTTTGCAAATAATTATGTTCAGATGGAAACTCCTGTTCCCCGCCACAGAAAGGCTGGCAGGAACACAGTGCTGAGGACCGCAGGGAGGCCCCTGCACTGCCCATGGCATGGGCACTGCAGGGACCCCTTGCCCAGCAACCTCGGAATGCACACTGTCTGTTTTGTACCATGCACTGTTCCCGCCGGGCTGACTTGCAGGAATGTTGTAATACATGTTCCCACAGGTCATCCCAGTGGGAACATCACTACAGTGGGGGTGAGGCAACCAGGTTAATGGCCACCTCATTTCCATAAGTTTGGCGATTGACTCGTCTGATGGCCAAATTCATAATGAGCCCCACATTCTGGTTGCCTTCAACTATATTTTTGAACTGTACTCCTGCTCAGATGTTTGACACAACATTTAAACCTCCATGAGTTATTTCTTTGCTTTATTCAGAAATATGCACATGTATACTGCATTATCTATGAGATAACAATTTTAAATAATCAGCTCAAGTAAAGTTACAGGATTTTGTTAATCTTTCCCTATTCTTTCTTCCTCTCCTCTTCCTTTCCTTCTTTCCTTCTTCTCCTCTTCCTTTAATCCACAGAAAATATATATTTTATTTTGAAAAGCTAAATTGTAAGTTCTAAAGCTTTATTTCACTTTTAGAATCATACTATATACTAAATATTTCCTTGGTTTTGTTAAAATGGTGACTATATATGTGGAAATGTTACTATGTAGTACTGTTGCTGTAGAATTCATTAAAGCTTTTTCAAAATTAAAAGAGATTAGACAGCAGAGGATTCAGCACCAAAGTATTCTGAAGGCCTGGGGGTAGGATCCTTTTTTTAAATCTGAATTTTCATATCTAATTTCAAGCGTTAGCACAACCCTAGTCATTAAAAATGTTATTAAAAGTCCTTCTGTTTGGTCTAATTTATTACGCTTTTCTGTAACTGCAGTGTACAAGATAATGCCATTTTATCATTTACCTTATTTATTATCTGCACTAAAATTCAGGCTCCTGAAAGTGCAATAAGTTGCATGATTGTGTCTATTGCATAAAGAGATATATGGTGGCAGCCCCCCAAAATGTCACCTGTGCACTCCATTTCTCAAGTCTACAATAGTTAAAATAATGCATATACTTTTTTGAGAATGTACTTATTTGAGAATGATCACTATCCCCCAAAAGGCACCGGACCGGATTCTGCTGCATGTTATTATAAATAAAGATGTTATGAAATATTTTGTGTGACTAGACAGTGATAACCCATTCATACAGGATTTTGTCCTGAAAATGGTTTCAACTGGACCAAGGTGGGTTTTTAGACGTAATGGCCTGCTGTGAAGAAAATTGCAGTAGAGTCCAGTTGCCTCTTGAGACTGCTTATTCATTTTGAAACATATTGGATGTGGTGTTGTCATGAAATGGATTGCCCTACACAGTGTTGTTGTACCTTTCATTCTTGGCATGGTCTCCCTTAACTTTTTGCCTCTGTTCCCCAGGTTGTTGATGTGTGCTGAACTCTGATTTTGCTGTTTTTGTTGCTCTGGGCATTTTACAGCTGCTAACCAGTGCTAAAGAGACAGTGCTCCTTTACAAAATGTGTATGTAATTGGCTTATCCATGATTGGCATATTTGATTTACTAGTAAGTCCCTAGTAAGGTGCACTAGAGGTGCCAGGGCCTGTAAATCAAATGCTACTAGTGGGCCTGCAGCACTAGTTGTGCCACCCACATAAGTAGCTCTGCAATCATGTCTCAGACCTGCCATTGCAGTGTCTGTGTGTGCAGTTTTAACTGTAAATTCGACTTGTCAAGTGTACCCACTTGCCAGGCCTAAACCTTCCCTTTTCGTACATGTAAGGCACCCCTAAGGTAGGCCCTAGGTAGCCCCAAGGGAAGGGTGCTGTGTATGGTTAAGTTAGGACATATAGTTATGTGTTTTATATGTCCTGACAGTGAAATATTGCTAAATTCGTTTTTCACTGTTACAAGGCCTGTCCCTCTCATAGGTTAACATGGGGGCTACCTTTAAATCTGATTAAAGTGTAGATTCCCTTTGGGAGCGGATGGACATATGGAGTTTGGGGTCTCTGAGCTCACAATTTAAAAATACATATTTTAGTAAAGTTGATTTTAAGATTGCGCGTTTGAGAATGCCACTTTTAGAAAGTGAGCATTTTCTTGCTTATACCATTTCTGTGACTCTGCCTGTTTGTGGATTCCCTGTCTGGGTCAGTTTGACAGTTGGGCTGGTTACACCTCACACTAGACAGTGACACAAAAGGAGCTGGGGTGTTGTCTGCATTTCCTGATGAGCCATCTGTGCTAGGAGGGAGGGGAGGAGTGGTCACTTACACCTGAAAGGGCCGTGCCTGTCCTCACACAATGCAGTCTCCGACCCCTTGGTGAGTGTCTGGGGCCTAGCCTGGGAATGGCAGGATTTAACATTCAAAATAGACTTTACTTTGAAGTAGGCCTACTTCAAAGGAGAAATTGGGTATAAGAAGGGCACCTAAAACCACAGACTTTAGAACTCTTCTGGAAACAAGAAGAACCTCTGCCTGGAGAAGAGCTGAAGAGCTGAGGAGAAGTGCTGCCCTGCCTGTCACTGTGCTTTGTGGAGATATCCTGCATTTGCTGCTTCTGCCAGAGTAAGAGGGCAAAGACTGGACTTTGTTTGCCTTCCATCTTGTGAAGAAATCTCCAAGGGCTTGATTTAGAGCTTGCCTCCTCTTGTTTGAAGTCTCAGGGACAGCAAAGACTTCTCTCTGCCAGAACCTGGAGTCTCTGCAGAGACTCCTGCTCTGACAAGTGGTGCCCTATCCAGTCCTTGGGCCCTTGAAAGGAAAGCTGGTGGAAATCCAAGGAAATCGACTTTGGACGACTTCGGACCGATGCTACTGCTGAATCCGGTGACGCCCCCTGCACCCGACTCCGTGATCTTTGCTGGAACGCGACGACATTCGCAAGCCTGGCGCCGCTGCAGCCCCCCTGAAGTCCGCAACTCCATGGAAGTTGCTGCACCGTGTCGTGACCAACGCCGCTCGAAGTGCGTGAATTCAATGTTTCGCACAGACGCTGCGATCTCCGACTTCGCGCATCAGCTTTTTTTCACTCTTCACCAAAGGTACTGTACTTGGGGGGTCTACGTGACTCCGTGTCCGGCGCTGCTGGTGTCGGCTTGTTGGGAACGACTCCGTCATGATGCCGAGTTAACACCTCATCGAAGCATTTTGTGTTTCTAAACTCTATTTTTGAGTTTAATTTAAAAAAATATCAGAACTTGAATTGTGTATGTCGGATTTTTGTTGTTTTGGTCCTGTTTTGTTTAGATAAATATTTCCTATTTTTCTAAACTGGTGTTGTATCATTTTGTAGTGTTTTCATTAAGTTACTGTGTGTGTTGGTACAAATACTTTACACCTAGCACTCTGAAGTTAAGCCTACTGCTCTGCCAAGCTACCAAGGGGGTAAGCAGGGGTGAGCTGAGGATTATTCTCTTTTATCCTGACTAGAGTGAGGGTCCTTGCTTGAACAGTGGGTAACCTGACTGTCAACCAAAGACCCCATTTCTAACAAATGTCTTCTTTATGAAACTTGCGCCAGGTGTTCTAAGAATCAGTTTGTTAAAAGTGATTGGAAATTGTGCACTGACTTAGCAGAACAGTTCTAATATTGATATATGCACTTTTAGGTTGGATCGCAAAATCAACATTTCGAGTAGGTGGAAATTAAACCTATTATATACTATAAGTGAAATAGGTAACAATTTGCAACTCAGTCTGATTGGATGCCTTCACAGGGATGGTTCCGGTGATCTGATCGCATTTAAGAATGATTATTTTTGTAAGTGTAGCTATTTTTCCTAAAACAAAACAGGGCTGCGTTTAAGAAAAAATAATGTTGTATAGGTTTGTTTAAGAATTGGCATCATTCCCTCCACAACTTCTCATTCCCAAACTTTTTTGTTCATTCACAAAATGGAATGGGTCACAAAAGGAATGGGTTAACACCTCTTTTGTGGAGTTGGTAACCTATCAATTGTCTGCAACAAAAAACATGCAATTGCAAACCATTGACACACAGTATTCAATATAATAATTTGGAAGAGATATCCTAAACATGCCTCGCCAGACTGCATTTCCAAAAATATTTTGCGGGTTCTGTAAGCACATCTTGAACTGCGAAATTTGTTTAGCACAGAGTAAAAAGCCATTTAGCAGTAGCAAATCCTGTGTTCTGGAGAATCGCACGGTTTGCAATCACTAAGGGCCAGATGTACCAAAGGGTTTTATCCATTCTCTGTCTATGGGAAAATGTGTTCGTACGTATGGGCCTAAATGACTTCGTGCATATGCCCCCTTGTCTCGAAATCTCTTTTGATAGGTGAGATGCAAACTAAGAAGTAATGTTTATACCATTGATTCGCAAAGAGAATGTAAAAGCCCGACAGAGTACCAATAGTTATCCAAAGTGTTGTCTTAGGATCACTGGAGTAGTGACAGGCAAAGCCTTTTACTAAAGTTTGCAAGGGCATATCGTGCCTTACGACATGCCTTGTTTTACACTTGATATTCATGTTTGATTTACATATGCTAACACTTCACATTATGAATGTGTTTTCAGATACAGGTAAGTGAAAATTCACTTTTAGAGTTTGTACATAACATGAACCACATTACATAAAGAATGTACTGCATTTGTACATTTTCAGCGATTTCGCACTGAAAGTAGCACACTGCATGCTACTTAGCTCCAAACCCCACAAAACCAATGCATTGAATAATAAAGTTAGGAGTCTGTAAATATTGGTGGAATGGAAATAACTCGGGGTTTTTTTTCTTTCCAGAGCCAATTTTGGCGTTTATTCTTTCGGGTTTTTCCTGCGGGATCTAGGCTGAGGGATTTGGCAGAACAGTGAACAGCATAGTGAGAGATGGAGAGAGAAAGATAATATATTTATTGGATGAGAGAGAAAGACGGATAGGGAAAGGAAGGGAGCACAACTGATTTGAACATTTTGCCAGAGCTGCTTTTGATTTGCAGTCCGGGCATGTTCCACACGGCCCTTCAAAGACAAACGTCGCTACTTGGCATTAGAGATAGCTTTGAGAGACGTAACTGTGAATAAGAAGAAAGACTAATAGAAAGTAGTCAGAAATAGAGGTCTAAATGATTAAACTTTTTAAAGACTGAATGGAACTGGGAGAAATCCTCACATTTAGTGAACTGTTCCATGTGTGCATTAGAGCATTTATGCATGCCTCGAGCAGGCAAAGACAGGCCAAGACAGAAACCTACGCGTACCATCTCTGTTTTAAAAGATGTCTATGAACTACATCATAACATTTAATGAGCATGGGAAGGGAAATAGATAAAAATTCGTGTAGTTTCCTTTCATGCAATTATGAGAAATTGTAGCAAACCGAACATTACACATAATTACTGAAAATTCAGCGCTGCAATTTCATGCCATATTCTAAGCACAGAGTGCACACTCTAGTCAACTGTTGGCATGACGACACATTTAAAAGAAAGCACCGAGAGCAAAAGCAGTTTATGTTCTCATGTTCCCATAGTTTTGCTGTAATTCTTTGTCACAAGTGGCTCATAATTACACAATGTGATATACGGGACTAATTTTGGGAATTTCTCATAACAAGCTGTCACGTAGGCTCTCATTATCCTAATGAGACTACTGGATTTGGGCGACAGAATCACTTGCACTGCGGGGGACTGAGTCTGAACCCACTACAGGTGACAGCTGTCAGCCTAATCCGAGTTTTGTTCCGGCTAACTAGCAGTATCTCATCTCCACCCTAGAGCAGGGGTGATTGGACACATGACACAACTTACTCCTCAGGGAAATCGTGGTCACTCAGATCACATCCGTTTCTCTCAGTTACATTAGTCTCACATATACAAGGACAATCAGAGGCAGAATAGAATTCAATAAGGTTTTATTGAAGTAACTGCATCTTAGATAATAAAGTATATACTGCAATTACTAGGACGATGAAGCATGACAGGATTAAAATTGTGACAAGGAGAGTGAAGCATAAAAATAACACTACCATATTGTCACTAGCATCGTTAAGAATAGCTCCTACCTAGGCTTTGTTAGAGCACAGCATTTAAACTTTAGTTCTGCCCTTCTGGTTCCCCTGGGAAGACATCGTCCCTGTTGGAAAATGGGTTATTTGTAAGAGCAGGTAGGTACCTACACTTAGTAATAGGCCATTAACCTCAACTTAGGTCCAGTTAGGTCTCAGTAAATTAAACCCAGCTCAACCCTTGGTAGCTTGGCAACGAGCGTCAAGGATTAACTAAGGAGACAGAGTGTAAAGCATTCAAATATCACAGAACAGTAATTAAATAAAACACAGGAAACAGTTTAAAAATCCAAAACCAATTCATAAAAATAGATTATATTTTTATCTTTAAAATGACACAAAAACTAATAGAATAGCATAAGGGGAACCGGAGATTAGAATTGTTAAAGAATTATTGTTTTCTAGCGCCTAGAAACAAAAAGCGCCAATCTGGTCATCTGGTCGCACCTCGACCGGGGCAAAGTCAAAGTTTAAGGCACTTCGCACTTATTAGTTTTTCTGACGATTTTCTTCAGCGGGACGAACCTGCCAGTCCAATCCGACCTCCTGGAACTCTTCTCCGGATACGCGTCGCGGGAGCACTCGGTGGATATTTTTACCATCGGACTTAGTCGTTTTTTAGAGGTGAAAATCCCTCGACCGGGGTAAACCTGGATCTTGATCTGACGTCCTTGGAGCCCTCCTCAGATACGCTGACTGGGAGGTCCCGCTCAACTTTCTACGCTCAGACATAGGGCCAGATGTAGCAAACTTTTGCGAGTCGCAAATGGCCCAAATCGCAATTTGCGACCCCGCAAAATCAGAAATGGGATGCAAAAATCCAATTTCTGACTCGCAAAATGCGACGCAAGCCATTATCGACTCGCAAAAATAGCAACCCCATGTTGTGACCCGCAAATAGGAAGTCGCTATTTGCAAGTCGCAAACCATATGCAATAGCCACTCGCAAATTGTGACTAGCCACAAAAAGCCCATTTTGCACTTCCAATTTACCACTAACTCAGAGCAGGTGGTAACCAGAACCAAAGTATAAAAGGAGACCCAGAAGGCACCTGGGTTACTCAAGATGGCAGAGATATATGTGATAGCAAGGAGGAGGAGAGCCCACGCCGCACAGCAGATGAGGAGGAGGAGCCAGAGACAGGAGAAGATATACAGAACCAGACAGACACTTTTCCAACAAACTGAGGAGGAGATATATGATCAATACAGACTTAGCAGTGCAGCAATCCTAGATTTAATAGATCTACTCAATCCGCAGCTTCAACGTCAGACTGTGTGCGGCAGCGCCATCCCCACACATGTGCAAGTGCTATGCTCACTGCACCTCTTGGCCTCGGGTAGCTATCACGGGGTCATTGCCATGGCAGGTGGGGTATCCCAAAGTGCACTCTCAAGGTTCTTCAGAGCATTCCTAGATGCCATACTCACACACATTTCCAGATACAGTACATATACCTACCCAGGAATGAGGCAGAAATCAACAGCACCAAGTTGGAATTCTACAGGATTGCAAACTTCCCTCATGTAATAGGGTGTGTAGACGGGACACATATACAAATATGCCCTCCTGCAAATCTTGAATATCTGTTCCGCAACCGGAAGTGTACCCACTCACTGAACATCCAGGTGGTATGTGACGCCCATTATGTTATCACTGACATGGTTGCCAAATTTCCAGGGAGTACACATGAATATACATTTTCAGGCACAGTGGGATACACCAACGCCTAGAACTTGGGGAGTTTGGAGACAGATACCTCCTAGGTATAGCTGATTACACCTTGCAGACATACACACAGGTCAATGTGGAACCCATTTATGCCCAGCTAACATTGTGCATTTTGTGCCAAACAGGTGACAGTGCATATGCACTGCGACCATGGACACTTACCCCGTACTTAACACCCAGCAATGAGACTGAGAGGCGATACAACAGTGCACATAGGATGACCCGAAATATTATAGAAAGGACCTTTGGACTGCTGAAGGCAAGATTCAGATGCCTCCACAGAAGTGGAGGTGCCCTCCAGTATGCCCCAATAACAGCTTTCAAGATCGTTGGCACATGCGCTATAGTGCACAACAGTGCCACCAGACGTGGGCTACCTCTCACCCCAGAACACCCAGATTCGTAGGATGACGAGCAAGAGCTACCACATCGCCATCATGGGGATAGAAGCATTGCAAATCAAGGCAGACAGAGTCGGGACCACATTGCAAACCAATACTTTGTAAGGTACGTGGCAACTGACACCGCACTCACTAATGTCACACACAAAGAGTCC
This sequence comes from Pleurodeles waltl, assembly GCF_031143425.1. Lineage (NCBI taxonomy): Eukaryota > Metazoa > Chordata > Amphibia > Caudata > Salamandridae > Pleurodeles > Pleurodeles waltl. Next base: position 523,042,958 of record NC_090437.1, on the reverse strand, counting down.
AGGTGTGAAGTGGAACAAACAAGGAATTTAATAATGTGCACCAAAAAACTATTTACATAAACTACAGTTCAGGGGCTGTAAAAGTCCACCTGGCATGAGGACACATTAACCTCATGTGCCTCCAGTCAAGGACAGTGCGTAGCTCACACTCTACACCGTGCTCGCCCAGCATGGCTGTTTCCTGGTGCGTCTGCAGTGCTCTGCCTTGCACTACCACTGCGCAACACCCTGGTGTCTGTGGCTGAGACACTGCTAACGGTAGAGCCCGCCTCACTGTCCTGCGGCGTGTCTGCCGCGCCCCTAGCCACCTGTCGTGCCTCCATAAGATCTACTGCATGGCTGATACGTCCCAGCCCACGTGCCACATTGCTGGCAAAGTGGCCCATGTCCACCTGGAGGCTGACCGTGCGCCGTGACAGCCCAGTGGTGTTAACAGCCAGCCGGACGATGGAGGCAGACATGCGGTCCAGCCGGTGGATGAGCTGCCGGTCACGGCGCCTTGCACCCTCTCTCTCAGTGATAAGTTCTGACACCAGTTGTCTCATTGAGAGCGCAAGGTCACCAACATGGGTATTTAGCTGTTGCAGCTCAGTGTGTACCAGTTGCAGCCCTGTGGTCTGGTTGCGTTCCATGCACCGCATGGCCCCTGATATGATTCTTATCTCTCTTGTCTTCAGGTGCTGACCACGTAGGAGTGCAGCCTCGGCGGTGGACATGGAGGCGTCCCCTGCCTCACCCTGTGGCACTGGAGGGACATTGAGACGTCGCCTGCGACGCAGTGGAGGTTCCGTGTCCTGTACACCGGCACTGGGGCTGGGACCGGGTGCTGGCTCACTCTCCAGTATGGCCACTGGTGCATTAGGAGGGGACTGTGTTTGGGTGGTGCAGGTCCCTGTGGTGGCTGGTCCTGAGTCCTGTGCTGGCTGGTGGCTGACCAGTGGCCCCTGGACGCTGTGGCTGGAGGTGGTGTCGTGTGGGAGACCTGTGGGACATAGGGAACACACTGTCAGTATCTACCATCTGTTATCTGCTTCCTAATAAACTGTTGCCTATCAACTGCCTACTTGACTACATTGCCCATAACGCACCATGCAGGTGGTTGCTACTCTGAAATGGAACTATTTTGGTTGTGCATGCTGCTGTGTACTAGGTGGGTGGGGGTATGGCAGATATGGGTGTAGATGCATGTTTCATGGTACTCACCCGTTGATGGTCCTGGCGCTGACGTGTCCAGCTCTCCTATCCAGGACACTGCCTCTGGCTCCAAGGTCTCCTCCACTCTTTCCTCCTAGGGTGTGGGTGGTGGTATGGTGGATGGTCCCCCTCCAGTGCCCCTCATCTTCCGGAGCCGCTCTGCCACCCTCTCCTTGGTCCGGGAGCGCAGGTCATACCACCGTGTCTTCAGTTCCTCGATACTCCGGTGGCTCACACCTAGTGAGTTGACTTTGTCCTGTATTTCAGTCCAAATCCGTCTTTTTTCCACCTCTGGCACACTGAAGGCTGCCCTCCCAAAAAGTTGTTTGTGGTGCTGGCAGCATTCCTCAGTCAGCACCTCCAGTTTTTTTTCAGCAAATTTCAATTTTCTCTTTCTTGGAGTTTCTGCCATTGTAGCTGCTGTTCCTCCTGTTGGCTGTTCAGCAGTTTAAAATGGGTGTGGTCCTCCCTCCTCCCAGGTGTATTAGTAAACTTCCTGGCTGTGATGTCATCATCAAGAGACAGGAAGTGTTTTCCAGAGTGTTCTGCTGCACCTGCATTCAATTTGCGGCACAGTCGCAATTTGTGACACCCACTTGCAATTTGCGTTTTCGTTTTTAGCACTGTCGCAAAAAGCAACCTCGCAAACTGCGGACTCGCAATTTGCGGTGCGACTTCATTTGCGAGTCGCAAAATGAAGTCGCTTTTTCTTCTTGGACACCATTTAGCGAGTCAGAAATTGCGAGTCGCAACGACTCGCAATTTCCAACTCGCTAATTTTTTCCTACCCATAGTCTCTCTTATAATTTTTTCCAGCCCATAGTCTCTCTTTTGGAGATTTTGTTCATCGGGACGAACCTGCAAATCAGGCCGGGTAGCGGTTGAGGCAAGCCGGCTAGAGTTGATGCAGCAGGTCGGTCCGTCTATGGAGCTTTTTTTCAAAAGTTCTCCAAACTCCTCCAAACTTCTGGATCTTCTCCCAAATGTTCCATTGAGGTTTTTTTGGGGTCCACAGCTCACCCCAAGGTTCCAGAGGCTCTGAGATGATCCTTGGGGGTGTGGACTACAACTCCCAGAATGCACCTGGCGCAAACTCCTTTTTGGCCACTGGGCAGTGGTCACCTGGTTGGTTTCTTCGGGAGTTGGTGCAGGGGACTCTGGTTATCTATTTTTCACCTGTAGCAAACAGGGAGTCCCTCCTTGAACCAGATGAAACCAGGCAAAGTCCTTCTTGTGGTGAAGCCCAAGTGTGCAACTGGTGCAGTCCTTCAGAGTTCAGGGTCCAGGTGCAGGCCAGGGGTCCAGCAGGGCATTACTTCTTCTTCTGTAGTTCTTCCTGGTAGGGATGTGGTAGGGAACTGAGGTGTGGGTGCTGGTCTGCCAGTTTTATCCATGCTCCTGGGTGAAGAACAGGGGGGTCCCGATCTTCCAATCAGGTGCAGGGTCCTTCCCCTTGTGATGACCACTTCCTGGGAAGTGTGGCAAAAATCAATCCCAGGAGGCAACATTCCTCAAAAATCCATCATGGCTGAAAGTGATTTTTGGAGGTTACATCTGGCTGAGCCCACCCACTGGTGTGGCTAAAAATCATAAACACACCCCTCTCATGCCCTCTCCTAATCTAATCAAGGGGGCACCTAGGTGTCTGGGGTTGCAGGATGTGGGGGTGTTCCTGGCTTGCTCCAAACGTCCTTCACTGCCTTTGAAGACCAGTTTGGCTGCCCTCCCCCTTCCTGCCTCACCATATGCTGAGGGGAGATCCCCTCCACAGGCACACCTCTTTGTGTGAAGCCAGGCCACTTCACACCTCATCAAGGGAGCCTGGTGGCTGCCAGAGGCTGGCCAATCAGAGCACAGCAGCAAAAACAATGCAGGGCTGAAGTTGGCAACTTTTCAGGTAAAGTTTAAAACTCTTTCCTGAACAAGTTATGTTAAATCCAACAACTGGAAGTTGTGGGAATTATTATAACAATTAATTTGATACCAAACTCTTTGTATCTGTCACTTAAGGGGACTTTAAAAATAAAAATAAAGTCTCCCCATTCTAGCCTAAGAAGGCCATTCACTACAATGAGGGAAAAACTAATGTGGCTGTTTTTACCTCAGCAGGGCTTATGAAACTATTTTTCTAAGGTCCCTGGTTATAGTTACATGGCACTCAGCCCTAGGGGCACATAGGGCACACCTTAGGGGTGACATATATGTAGAAATAAGGTAGTTTAGGACTTTAGAACTACTTTTAATTCCAAAGTCGAATTTGCATATAACTTTAATTTAAAAGCAGCCAGCAAGGCAGGCCTGCCTTTAAAATTACCCTGGGCACCTCAGCAGTGCACCTATGGGTGCACTACCTATGCTGTGGTCCCTAAACCTTCATGCCCTACCATATACTAGGGACTTATAGGTAGGTTGACTTAGCCAATTATAATTAGCCTAATTTGCATATTGATTTTACACAGAGCACAGGCCCTGGGACTGGTTAGCAGTATCCAGGGTACCATCAGAGTCAGGAATGCACCACCAAAACGTGGAAAATGGGGGCAAAAAGTTAGGTGGCCTCTGCAATCAGCCCTGTTCTCTCACAGTCCCTCACACCTGAGCAAGAGGCCTGTAGTCTACATAAGTAGCTGCAGCGAAGCACTCAGCAGTCAGCATACAGTCGTGGTCATCTGGCTGGAATCTCCCTCTAATGTATATGGGTCAAAGTAGTGTTTTTATAATAAACCAGCTAATGTTCAAAGAAAGGATCCCTACATAAGAGTGTGTATGTTTCTATGAACACCAGAGACAAAGCGTTACCACGTTTGCGGGCAACCTATCTTCCTGCAGCCTTGAGAAAAGCACAGAGTGAAAGATATGTCTTGTTTGAGAACGCAGTACTGGCCTAGGCAAAGAACAGCTAGATAGAGGAAATAAAACAAGACCGCAAATGTGGCTATTGTTAAAATAATAAAACGTAGCTGAGTAAAATATTTCTTGGTTAAAGTGCACAGCGCCAGGCCTAATTTGCTAAAATAACCTGTATGAAGCTATAACTAAAATGGCTACACAACAAAGCGTAGTGCGAAATTACTGAAATAATGGTGACAAAATAAAAAAATTGCTCAGGCCTAACAAAACATGGAGTGTATCCCAGTACTTTCACTAGACTATTTTATGTTTCACAGATATAGGGACCAATCACACAGAGCCAGCTTTAGGGTGGTGTGAGCGGTGTGGCTGCACCTAGTGGTGACCTGGATTTGGTGGGGTGCAGACCTCAGAGGGGCGATGTGTTTAGCAATGACTTACGAAACTTGTGATTTAAAATTTAAAAGCACCAGCTGAAAAGTTCCTTTTGCATCCAGGCTTCAGGAAACAATTCAAATGTTAAGATATCTCTTGTGGTTAACATTCATGTTAGTGAGAGAGATGGGCGTTTTGTCTAGGGCAACTTTGACGCCATAAAGTACCACAGAGGGTTAATATGCCTGCTGCAAAGAACAGAACTATATATTATGTGGATAGCTGAGTGGATTAGCAAAGCCAGCCTTTACAAGCGCTTTAAAACAAATGAATGATTGGGAAAGGGGGGCTGTGGAGAGATGAGGGGTACATTTGCCTGGTGGTAGTAAGTGAATCCGGTCGCGAGGAGGTCATAGGGTGGGAGGCACCAAAAAGACTGTTGCACAGGGCGCAACCAGTGCTAAAGCCGGCCCTGCAATCACAAATAGTATACAGGCAAGTATGGATACACACAAACACCTGTATACGACACCCAATAAAGCACAGATTTATCACTGTCAAAAGTTCATAATAGCCATGTCTCATCCTCCTCCAAAGTTTCTCATCCTCTCTTACCAGGTATGTTTTCATATGCAGGTGACTGTGTCAATTTTACAATTTTATTTCCAATATTCGATCTCAAAAGAACCTTTGAATACAAAAATTGAAAAAATATATTACCAGTGTAGAGAAAGTTAGGCTAGTAGGTAAAACTACTCCAAAGTTTCTCATTCTACCTTACCAGGTATGTTTTCCTGTGCAGGTGACTGTGCAAATTTCACCATCTTATTTCCTGCATTCAATCTGCGGAGAACCTTTGCATGCAAAGATTAAATATATACTATCAGTGTAGAGAAATTAAGGATACTAGGTAAAAGTTTGAAAGGGGGTAAGAGCTCAGAATTTCTCAGAGGCAAAAAAATGTGTTTATCTGTATTGGAAGACAAAATATTCCACAATGGTGTATTAATTGTGGAATATTACATCTTTATTAATATCCATAAAGTTGGTCTTGCTGGTTTGGAGGACCCTTTACACACAATCATTCCTTGTCACGATCTTTGGGATTACTTTGGACGTTATGGTGATTGTACGGTCACTCTCAGGGATCTCCATTTCTTGGCAGAGGAGGCAACTTTTTTGTGGGGGACCTGGTGTATGTATGGTCATAAGAAGTACAAACAGAGGATTGGGAAAAGTATGCATCTATGGTGAACTTTATTCTGAGGTATTCATTTTCATTCTTTCTTGTCGTCCACGTGTTCAATTGCTGCTTCTCTTGCCTTTGGAGTGCTCTTGTCTTCTGATGTAAGCTATTTGGGTTTTTTCTCTCTATTGTCATGAGGTTTAGGTCGTGACTCACTTTGGCTAGTATTTTAGTAGATGCATTCCCAAGTAAGTACAGCAAGAATGTGGAAAACAGTATCGTCTTCACAGCTATTGCATCCACATTAATTTGGTTCTCTTTAGCCCTAGTAGCTCCTAGGATGCCAAATTCTGCCATACATAAAAGTTGTCAGTCTTTATTATTTGGGGGCTGAGTTATGCATAGTTCTATATGTCTAGAGTAGCAAAAAATATCTCCCAGAGTAGATGTTTCACAGTTTCGATGTTGGCATCCCAGATGCATTCTTCCTCTATGTTAGAAATGTGGTCTCTAGTTGGCAGTGGTTTGCACCCCGTTGAAGTAGGGGACCTCACTCTAGTCAGGATAAGAGAGTCACACAGCTAAGATAACCCCTGATGAGCCGCTTGGTAGCTTGGCATGAACAGTCATGCTTATCTCAGAGGCAATGTGTAAAGTATTTGCGCACACACACATAAACACACACAGAAACACAGTGAAAACAGCAGAAACGTACTCCATACTAGCTTAGCACAATAGCTAACATATATCTGAGTAAAAGAAGACAAAAATGAAAAAAATCCAACATTCACAAGTAAAGATAGGAATTTTCAAAGATTAAATCTCAGTACCGGGCTGGAAACACAATAGTTCCAACTGCGGCTATCACGGCATCTTGACGGAGTCGCTTCCAATGATCCAACGCCACTCCTGAGCGACTGCTAGTCGGTCATGGAATTGAACAGATCTCTAGTACAGTACCTTGGAAAATTATGAGGAAACAAAGATGCTGCATGAAGTCGGGGAGGTGAGGCATGCCAGGAGCTGGTGCAACATTGGTTGCTTACTGCCACCGAAGATGTGAAATGTTGGTTCCTTACTGTTAGGCAGGTGAGGGGAGGAATTGGTTCCTTATGGTTGCAGGGGAGACAATGCGTCATTGGCGTCGAGGTGGCAGTTCCTTATGACAAGGTGGAGCCGATGGATCCAGCAGGTCAAGATGTGAGGCATCAAATTTGTGGTATTGCGACCACACCATAGGCCACAGGTGCTGTGGCGGAAACAGAGTCGGTTGCATGGACATTGGTGACGCAGCACTCTGGGCTCACACTGTGACAGGACTAAAGAGGTGCTGTGGAGGCATCAGACCTGCAGTGGAGGTCACCGTCCTTGTACTCAGTGACGAACATGGCTCTGGTTAAGGCAGCTGCATGTAGTCAGTTAGCAATGCTGATCCTGAGGTCGTTCTGGACATCGATACACTAGTTTCTTCCTGGTTACACCAGAACTCACTCCTAAGGGTTCAGGAACTGGATTTAGCACCATTTGGCAAGTCAGGGCTCTCAACAAGAGAGCCCAGGCTCTGACAGGTGAAGTCTTTAATGTCCCTGAGACTTCTTAACAAGAGGCAAGCACAGGCCAAGCCCTTGGAGAACCTTTGGAAGCAAGATATAGAAAGCCAAGGCCAGTCCATTCACTCCCAGGACAGATGCAGCAAGCAGCAGGCCAGTGTTGTAAGCAATAGGCAAAGTAACAGTCCCTTTGACAGCATCCAGTTCTTCTTCCTAGCAGAATGTCCTCAGTCCATGTGGTGCCAGAGACTCAGTACCTATACCCATTTCTGTCTTTGAAATAGGCAAACTTCTAAGAGTACTTGAAGTGTACTTTGAAGAGTACTTTGTAGTGCACAAGACCCTGCCTTTTCCTGCCCTGGCCCCAGACACACTCCAGTGGGTTGGAGACTGACTTGTGTGATGACAGCCACAACCCTATGTAGGTGCAAGTGCGAGATCCTCCCACCACTCTAGCCCAGGAATACCCATCAGGAAATGCAGGGCAAAAGTCACCTTTGTGTGACTGTTTAGAGTGAATTCACAAACAGCCCAACTTTCATCCTAACCCAGATGTGTATTCAGCAGACAGGCAGAGGCACAGAATGGTTAAGCAAGAAAATGCCCACTTTCTAAAAGTGGCATTTTCAAACTCACAGATCAAAAACCAACTTCATCAAAAGATGTATTTTTAAATTGTGAGTTCAGAGACCCTAAACTCCATATTTTATGCTCCCATTCGGAAATTACACGTAAAAGATATTTCAAGGCAATGCCCATGTTACCTTATTGGAGAGATAGACCTTGCAGTAGTGAAAAACTAAATTAGCAGTTTTTCAATAACAGGACATGTAAAGCACACCAGTACATGCCCTAACTTTTAAATACACTGCATCCTGTCCATATGGTTGCCTTGGGCCTACTTTAGGGTTGACTTACATGCAGTAAAAGGGAAGGTTTGGGCCTGGCAAGTGGGTGCAGATGCCTGGTCGAAATGGCTGCACACACAGGCACTGCGGTGTCAGGCCTGAGACATGTTTGCAGGGCTACTCATTTGGGGGGGCGCAATCAGTGCTGCAGGCCTACTGGTAGCATTCGAGTTTCAGGCTGTGGGCACAACTGATGAACTATACTAGGGACTTACTAGCAAATCAAATAAACCAATCATGGAGAAACCAATTACCAATATATTTTATATAAAGAGCATATGCACTCAGCACTGATCAGCAGTGGTGAAGTGCCCGGAGGCCTCAAGCTAACAAAAACAGGTCATAAAAAATAGGAGGAGGAAAGCAAAAAGTTTGATGGTAATACTACAGTTATAGCAGGTCAGTATTTAGAGTAAATGATGAAACACATAAACAAAAGTTGTACACAACGGACTTGTGCTGCCAGGACATAACCTGAATCCTATACACTCATTTGTCCAAAAAGCAAGAGTTTTGGCAACAGCTCTTGATTGGTTTAAGGGCTGCCTGGTCCCCAACTACAACCCATGTGTACATTATTGTATGTTTTCACTTGTACTACATTTTAAATAAATACAGAACATTAATTTACAATAATATTTACAGTATCATTTAGCATAAAACATATTTAACATAAGAACATTTATTAACTTTTTCCAAGACTAATAAATTATACTTTACCATATTGAAATATCAGCATGATTGCTGCGTCTCCCTATGGTAAAGTCTAGGGAAATGTAAAAAAAGGTTTATGTAATTAAAAAAACAGTAATAGTATTTTTATTTTAAACAATATTTAAAGTTAATGTATTTATTTCTTTTAAAAGTAGGACAAAAGGACCACCTGCTACAGCACTATTAAATTAATTTCCATCAAATCCTTAATTTGTTTAAATATATTAAATTAAATTAAAATGGATTTGATGAAGTTTAAATTAGAAGTAAATTTCTATGTACAGTAATATCTTTACTTTACATTAAACATGGTGAATATAATTAATTAAAATGAATTCACTTCTATTAAATTAAAATGTAATCATATTCATTTTTAAATAAAAATGTTTTAACACTAAATGATATTTATTTATAGTTTTAACTGTTTTAAATAATTGAATTTGGTTTAAAATAATGTCCTATTGGGTGTCCTTTCCTCCATTGTTTTGATTGGGAGGGTTCTGCAAAAGCACTGGATGGCCATGTTTATACTGGACTTAAGCCAGCTCTGAGCTGAAGCATTTTTCTACTCTTTGGCATTCCTTTTTGACTGTAGTAACTTAGAAGTGCATTTTATGAATTGTAATGGGCTTAATCTTTTGTGGGTGGGTAGACATACTTACTTAAACTTCTCCTTGTCCCTCTCTAAAGCCTTTCTTATTCCTCTCTAACTCCTCCTTTAATCATGTGGGCCCCTTTTTCTAGTCCCTCCCATCTTTACTAAGTTATAAACATTCATGTGTGAGAATCTCCCCATAGAAAAATAGGAGACGTGGAGGTGGAGATTTACACTTGTAGGTTTGTGTATAGCAGTTTGTAGTACTTTAGTAATACTATTGTAGCACTACTAACCTACTACTAAAGACAGTGTGTTAATAGGCTCCTGACTCTCAAGAGACGGACACTGCATATTTAATGGATACATAGTAGAGTCTCAGCAGTAAGAGCGAAAAAGTGCTGGAGCCGCACAGTGGATCCTGGAGCATCATTGTTCCTGACTTTCTACAAACCTCAATTTCACCATGCACACCTAAATTAGACTGAGCTAGCAGGAACAGCAAACACTTGTGTTCTGGCAAATGATGATGTTGTACTTTGGTTTATTAGCTTTTCTACTTGCACATAGGCTTGTCGAAATATTTTTTTGCAAGCAAAATCTTGCAATAAGTGTTAACTTCATGTGAATTTTGTAAAATTTCACAAGATTTTGCAGGCATGAAAATTTGCATGACTCTTGCATAACCTAACTTTCTCTTTAGAGCAAATCATGTCTTAGAGAACAGTAAAAGATTGGCTGGGTCAGATATCTCCTCAGACAGACTCTTGCCTCCAGTTTTCACAAACAATACCTGAAATCTTTTCTTAATTTTCGTGTAATATTATATATTTCTTGTGCTTCATAAAGGTAGAAGGTTTACGTGTAATTAACATAACAAAGTGTTATCTCAAATTTTACAATAAATACAAGACACTGACTGGAATTATAATGGTAATTATTGTGAGATTTGGTACTTATGGCCTCATTACGAAGATGGCGGTTCAAGGACCGCCAGCCTCATGGCGAGTCGGAATGCTGCAACTGTTGCGCTCCGACTGATACATTAAAACGCTGGTGGGCGGACCCACCAAGTGACCACCGTACCCTCCAGGAACATGGTTACTGACAGGGTGATGGTGCTTGGAGTTGTACTCAGCCAGGGCGGTGCTGAACTCCGCAACGCCTGGCTGATTACAACTCATCTTTCTGCCAGCGTCTCCATGGCAAGGACCCTTCCATGGAAAGGCTGGTGGAAAGCCAGAGCTGAGGGCCACAGAGGAGCCCCACCACTTGCCTATGCCAATGTGCCAATGGGCAGTGAAGGGCCCTCCCTGACCAGCATCACCGGAAAGAGCTCTGTCTGCCTTGCAGACAGTGCACATTCCGATGGTGCTGGGGGGTCCTGTGCAAGGGCATTGACCTCGGCTCATGTGGACCCAAGACCAATGTCACTGCACAGTTTCCACAGGGCTGACCGGCGGAAACCTTGGTTTCTGCTGGTCAGCCCAGTGGACACCATGTAATGGGTCCGTGGCTGTCTCCCAATCGTGAGTCTGGTGGTCGGCTTGCTCCACCAGCAGAGTCGTAATGAGACCCTTAGTCTTATCAAGTTCTGACAGTCAAAGCCTAAACTGCAATATTTGACTACTTAGGTTCCAGTGAGAGCAGCAATATTTGTCAAAAAGATCATGTAAATGCCAATGAATCTCAGAAACCCTGGAGGGTAAGCCTCATAATAACCAACTAACCATGGAGTATTTATTAAGATGAATGGCATTAAAAAAATCTGGGTGTATTGACTGCACCACATATCTAAAGGATACTGTCACAAAAGTGCATGTAGGAGTGGCTTTTGGCTCCAATGAAGATGGCAACTGCCCAAAGCGCTTCGCAAACCTAAGCACTGGCACTGTAATGTACCCGCTTCAATATAATTTATCATTTTTTTAGTTTTGAAATTAACCCCCAAGAAGACAAAAAAATCATACAAAAATAATCAATGAAATGGCCAATCGTAACAAACACACCATAATTAATACAAATCCATAAATCTCTAAAAAATACATTTCTTAAAAAAATGCAGAAACATCAGATATTAGGTTACATCCAGCTCTTCTACCATTGTCTTGAAATTATAATTATAAGGAATTGGGTTATTGATTAAGAGGGGCTAAGATGGGTGAACGCAATAACCACAAGCAATAACCCCAACTCTTATCAGGGTGAACCACAAAAGTCCTTACATTAACCCATATTTATCCCTCTGGTAGCTTGGAACAAAAGCCATCAGACTTAACTTAGAGTCAATGTGTAAAGTATTTATGCAGCACACAAACAGTATTAAAATGAGAGCACAACACAATTAAAATCCCAAACCCATTAAAATATAGAGTACGTTTTAGTAAATAAAATGATACCAGAACAAAAAAAAATCCAATCAGTAGAATCACAGATATTCAAATTCAACATTTCTAGGGAAAATAGCACATGACAACACAAAGTACTACTTGCAGACATCTGGTCACACTAGACTAGGTGAAACTCTCAAGTTCAGGCTGAATGCGATGGAGCGTTGAGCCGATACAGGGACCAAGTTAGCCCAGCTGAAGATTTATCTTCTGAGTCCATTACAAAAATGTTTAGTTCACCATTGAGGATGTGGGGAGCAGGGAGAGCATCATGGATGGTGATCGTTGAAGCGAGAAAAGCAATCTGAGTGTTGCGGGCTGTTGTTGCTGCTGTGCAAAGAGTCAGACTGATGCTGCAGATGGTCAATGCTAGGTCTTGGCATTGGTGGTCATTGCCGACTGTCTTTGCTGTAGCGGGGAGTGCAGATATCGCATTGCCAGTTGTCACTGGTGATAGCTCAAGAGCAAAGAACAGGTCTCACAGGAGCTTTGCATTGATGGTCATTGTTTGTGGCACAGTCTTTGCAAAAAGGGGCCCATCTGCCATCGGAAGGACCCCAAACCTCAGGATTGTACCTTTTTGTCTTTTAGAGAAGTCCAAACCGATGCTTGTCAAGGCTCCAGAGCCTGGGTGGCATCTCTTGACAATCAAGAACTCACTCCAGCAGTGGTCAGCAGGCCTGAGGCAGGTCCAATTCCAGATCCAGGCAGATCCAGTCCAGCACACCAGCTAGACAGTTGCAAGGATGCTTTTGGAGCTTGTTATGTCCCTGTAGCTCACACAGAAGGTCAGCCTACAAAACACTGGAGTCACACAGTTTAGCCTGCGATAAAGGTAAGCAGGTCCAGTCTTCTTTCTTAGAAAGTAAGGCAGACCTTAGCAGCAGGGTAGTCCTCTAGCAGCAGTGCAGTCCTTCTTCTGTAATGTCCACAAGTGCAGGAGTGTTCTGATGAGTGGCTCTGGCGATCAAATGCTCATACCAGGTGCCAGTCTTTGTGTGACTCCCTATCTTACCCCCACATCTGGGTCAGGATAATTCTTCCACTTCTGCAGGCCAAGGCCCCAAACTGTCTGGGGTGGCAAAATACAGGACAGACCTAGTGTCAGATTCCTTTTTGTGAGCAGGAGGCAAAGCACTTTGAAATGTAAGTGACAATACAGCAGCACTTCAAGAAACAAGCACTGTCTTACAACTGGACACGGCTAATAGAGAAGCAGAGTTTGGGAGGAAACTAGCGCAAAAGATATTGATACATCAGGAGGCCCAAAGGAACTCTCTTAAAAGAGTTCAGGTTCTGACCCAAAGTTGCTTGGATCTGCAGCCCTATCATGGCAAAACAAGAGGCAGAGGAAGAGGAAAGTGAAAAAGATACAAGACCAACAAGAAAATAAGATGGCTCAATAGTAATGGCTACCAGAGCTACAACCACCATGAAGAGATGGGTCCCAACACCAATGTGGTAAATTTATCTGACTTCCCTTTATCCAAGAATCATATTGATGTACAGTCATTAGGTCTCTCGTTCTCTCCCACTTCCATGTTTGATTATACCCAGATCCACTTGGACCTTTTCTGCTTCACTAGGAAGCTGTAACAAGAAATGGTTCAAATTGAAAAAAAATGCATCATCCCCTGTAATGACAACATCCCAGCTTCCTTCCAATTTGTGTATAGGAGACATTGATTTGTTGCATGTACTGTGTGCATTGGACGAGTTTACTCCATGTCATAAAGATGCAATTCTGAACCTTGATAATTTAGTGTTATCACTTGACCTAAGCTGCCCCAGTGGGTTTCGTCCTAAATGTGTTTTTTTACCCAACATTCCTTTTGATGGCATTGATGTATTTGAAAAGGGGGCAACAAGGGATGTTAAGTGTCTCAGATTCAAGAAGCATGACAAGCTATTTAATCTAACACAAGCACAAAATCAAGCACTTGGTGAATTATGAGCCAGGAATGAGAATGTGATTCAAAATTCTGGCAAAGGTGGGAACATTGTGGTTTTGCCAAAAGAAAAAATATCTTGCTAAGGTTACAGACAGCTAGCAGATAGTATATGCTACTCACTTTGCACAAAGTCTGACATCACTAAGGACAAACAAGGACATGCTTGTGGATTAGAGACCCATGGGGCTTTTGGAATGGAAGGAATGGGAGGGAACAAGCATCCCAACATACCGGTATCATACTTACTGCCTAAAATACACAAAGGCCCCTTTAATCCACTGGGATGCCTAATTGTGTCATCCTAGAATTGTCTTCTTGAAAATACCTCCAGATACTCAGTCATGTAACCCAGGAACAGGCTGGAGACACCAAATAATTAGGGAAGGTAAATGCCAACTTTTCAAAAGTGAGAGGTAAATTATCTTCATGCAGTCAGTGCTGAAAGAATAAGCAATGTGGGGTTAAATAACCTGCATATAGTCAATTTCGAAAAAGACCACCACCGCACATTAACGTTTAACGTTTAAGGAGAAAATAGGCATATTATAATTAGTACAGGCACAGAAGTGTCAAAACAAAATTACAAAAAATTTAGCATAACCTCACTGTACAAGGTGACCCCAAAACATCTAAAACCACACTAAATCTTATGCAGCGGCTGGGCAATGAGTAACAAACAGTTCACAACTAAGGAAATTCAGAGATCCAAGTGATACAAGGTTCTTAGTTTATTCTTAGTGACTACAAAGTTTTGACCCCTAGGAAATATATAGTTCCATCAGGATAATAGGGTTGTGGGGACATCTACAAGGGTCTAAATAGGATCCCTACATTCAGCAGACCAGGATCACCTCAGTCATATGGTCATATATAATATAATTAGAGGTATTTACAATGGAGAGCCACCACCCCAAAGTAGTACCTAAAGAAGGAATTGAGACCGCATGAAACTGAACAGCAAAATAACTGAACATTCTTGCTGCTCAGGAGATCAATCAGTCCCATGAAGAAGGCCAACGCCCGGTCAGGAGTTATAAGCAAAGACTGGGATTGTACCCAGCCTTTCTACTGTGTTGGAGTTTTGCCTTCTTTGGCTGCATTCCAGGCTTACTTTGGCCGTGTCCCTTCATTACCAAAGGAGGCACACTACTCTAGAAGGCTTTTTGGTGCTCTGCCTCCTATGGCCGCATGCTTGAGCGATCTGCGGCTCTTTTCCGCAGCGCTCCTTCATAATCCCTGAAGGCATGCTTATTCAGAAGGCCTCTCAGATTACTGGTACAACTCCTTACCAGGCACTAGACTTCCTCACAGGACTCTGAGCAGCACCATTTTTGGCTTGCTCTTTTATGTGAGCAGTATTGCTACGTTTCGGCTTAGCCATTTCAGCCAGTGTATCACGAACACATCGACAGAATACCTTGCTGGGTAGGTCCTTTTGCAGCCTTGCCATCCTAGGTCACTGTATCACGGGCACACCCGCCAGTAAATTACTCCCTATTGGTTTCCACTTATGTTTACTCTTGAATTGCTACAGAACAAGGTACATATTTGATTACTGAATTGCAGTGATGGGCATGCGCACTGGTTGCATGTTTATTTATTACTCTTGCTATCATGATTTCCCTGTATTCATATTAGTTCTGATGAGACCCTTTTATCCTGTCTGGGATTGAAATGTCATCCACAGCTGTTTGCAGAGACAAACGAACTGTAGCTTTAATATTTGATGAGACTTTTCAAACTGTTCCTTGGAGTTGTCTTGTGCCAAACCAAAGTCTTGTATATCATATTTATCAAACTATATTTGCTTTTTGTTTTGACACTGGGGACACATTGCACTTTGTATTTGTTAAATTGGGGTGTTAGTGATTTTGTTTGGCCGCATGGCTGGGTGTGTATATTTAAGGGATTATAATGTAAAACATTATTTACTTTTTTACACTAGTGGTGTTTGTTGTGATTTCAAACATGATTTACTTTTTCAAATCAGTGGTGTTTGTTATGATTTCAGTCAGTTCCAAGGATTCTGACATGATTAATGACTTTTTGTTTTCCTATCCGGGACTGTTAGTCTTTTCCTAGTGGTCCTGAACAGGAACAAGTACAGCAGAGCGTACATCCTGAATATGGTGGACAATCTGAGGTACTTAGACCAATGCATCGATGTCCATTAGGTCATGGGTCTACGGGCTCCAGCAGCAGTCACAAAGGTGTCTCCTTCAGTGGAAAAATTAAAGTTAGTCTAAATACTGCAAATGGACTGAGACTTAGGTGGTATGTCAATGTCTTACCAACTCTAAATAAGCACTTAGGTTCCCTTCAAATTAAAATATGGAGAATGGCAGCCAGTCGTTGTATGTTAAGTCTTAGCTCAGACTGAAAGGTCTGAGATTTGCTCCAGAGAAGAAGTGTACTAAATTAGTAGATTTTCTGGATCCTATTAAGAAGAAAATGGTGGTGTGACTTTATATACAGTAAATTAAATCAATCAATAAATATAAACATAAATTTAAGTAAAGTGAAAATCCAAAATGTTAGGCTATGTACAACTCTCAGAATGCTTCCGAGATAGTCTTAAAATATAAAGAACCCCATTCTTTGATACATTTGTTTTCCAAGGTCATCATGGCAAAAAAAAAAAAAAAAAAGAATTATCAATAGATGAGCTTTAAGTGATTCTTCCAACAAGCCATACACTGACAATTCCAATGAACACATGTTTAAACCTTGGAAAAACCCGGACTTGCTCAGCAAAGTCCAAAATAATACATTGCTGTAATCCTGTGGCATGTTTTTCTAGAAGTGACTACATTCTATAATTTGTACTGAAAATGCACCACCCATGTCATTTCATGAGAAGTGTCCAAACTAGATGAACAAAATAAATTATAGCCTTTCAGAGCTAACGTGTATTTTTGTTGGTTCTCTATATTTTCTCTAAAGAAGCTTCTGGTGAATGTCTATGAGTTTATTCTGCAAAATATATTTACCATTGCAAAAGCAAAACTAATGAATTATTGGAACAGGCTGTTATACATGCAGTCAAGACTATCAGTGCACTATGGCCCTCATTACGACCCTGGCGGTCGGCGGTAATTTGGGGAAAGGTACTGCCAACAGACTGGCAGTACCTTTTCCCAAATTTTGACATTGGCGGTTTGGCTCAAGCCAAACAGCCAATGTACCACTCCGTCCGCCAGGGTGGTAACGGCCACTGGGCTGGAGCCTAAGGCCTGTGAGGCTGACTGGTGTTTAGGAATCCCTAGCAGAAGCTGCATTCTGCAGAACTTTAAGTTTATTGAGGAGTCTTTGTTGCATGTTGAAGTAGAGAGCATTGAAATAATCCATTTTAGACAGACCAAGGACAGTGACCATTGTCTTCTGTAAGTCAAAGGGAATAAATGTCAGTGTTTTTACAATCTCTCCCTTACCTGGAAAGTAAACATTTCTAGCTTGGATGTGTGGATTCAGCCTGTCTGTATCCATGGAGATTCTGAATAGAGCAGCAGCTTCCTCCTCCCTTCCCACATGGGCTGGGCCTTGCTGATTGGCTCTCTGAGTCACAGGCAACCTGAGCCCTCCTCCCACACCTGCCCTGGCCACTTAGGTTTGTGGAGGGAACCACAAGACAGCCACCTACATTTTGTGAGCCCAGCTTTTTCCCTGGGTACTAATACAACCCAGTGATCAAGGATTCTTAGGAGACCTGGGTAAGGAGCCCCAGACTTTTCTGTGAAATCTTATTATTTGTTTAAAAGTGTTTTCTACTGCTACCCGTGCCTGTTTACTGTAGACTCTGTGTCTTTCAGGCAGCATGGCCTTTTAAAGTGCTGGTTTTTGAGCTGTGACTGTTTGAAATTTCCCTCCTAGTTTGTGGCAAAAGACTGCATAAAGCACCCCCCTCTTTTTTAAGTAAAAAGGCTACATACACCTCAGTGGCTAACCAGAGTGTATTTAAGAGACTGCTTTATCTGTTTAGGTGATTTAAATGTATGTTTAGAAATTGTCTGCATCACCTGTTTTTGCCTTGAAAAAGCTAGATTTCTAAGTGCGTGACAAGTAGTATTTCACAGTTTTTTACAATCTCTCCCTTATGTGGAAAGTTGACTCTGCTAGCTTGGAAGTGTGGATTCAGTCTGTCTGTATCCAAGGGCATTCTGATTAGAGCAGCAGCTACCTCCTCCCTTCCCACAGGGGCTGGGTCTTCAGTTAACTTGGCCCTCAAATAGGTTTCTGTTGGTCGTTGCATATGGTGTTGTGATAGGTTGTTGAGGTTGGTCTTTCTATAGGCTTAGGGATTAGGGTTGGGTTTGTGATTGGTACTAGGATTGAGATTCCTATTGGCTCCTGGTTTTTAGGGTTGGGTTTGTGACTGGTACTGGGGGTTGAAATTCCTATTGGTGCCTGGATTTTAGGGTTGGGGTTGTTATTGGTACTGGGGTTGAGATTCCTATTGGCTCCTGGTTTCTAGGGTTGGGTTTGTAATTGGTACTAGGGTTGAGATTTCTATTGGCTCCTGGTGTTTAGGGTTGAGTTTGTGATTGCTACGAGGGTTGAGATTCCTATTGGCTCCTAGTTTTTAGGGCTGGGGTTGTGATTGGTTTTCAGGATTAGGGGTATGATTAATTAATAGGGTTGGGTCTCCCATTGGTTGTGAGATTAAGGGTCACAAATCTGATTGATCGGGGTTAGGACTAGGTTTCTATTGGCCTGTATGGCTATTTAAGGCTAGGGCTCAGGGCATCTCAGCCCGGGCGTCAAGGCTAAGGATGGAGAGGACAAAGGGCAGTTGCTCATTTGGGCCTGTTCGGGACTGGTAGGGCCTAGGGCCAGAAAAACTGCCCAATTTACCAGAAAGGAACTTAGGGCCATATGTACGAACATTTTTCCCCATAAACACAGAATGGGTAAAAACCTTTGCTACATCTGGCCCTTACTCCCTACATATCCATCAACATGCAAACACCTTATCAGTAAAGAAATCCAACTCCTGCATGACAAACTGACCTCATACAGATTGCAATGCTTCATCAACCAACACAAAACCCCATATACCACACCTCTACACATATCTACCACAACTATAACAGTAAAACACCTTCATTCTCACAGCAAACTCAACTCTGTCCATTCCCATTGACACAACCTGCCATCGCCCACACAACAGAAAACCACATTATATATTACTTTCAGCCATCCAGGTACACACTCCCTGTTCGTACAAACCAACAGCACTATCCTCTATTTGTTCCTGCCAGACACCCTTTTATCATGACAATACCTAAACCCAGCCTTCCAACACACCATCTACAAACACCCTTTCTCTCTCTTCACCAATTACACACAACCATACAATCCTCACACTCCACTCCACAACACAGAGTAACTCTTCCAATCATCACAACTAACACAAACTTCCCTGACACACATCCATCCTCTCTTACACATATCATACACTCATCTCCAAAACACATCAACACCCCCTGTAATACTGTAATGCCATTCACCAGCACTAACTCACATATAAATCATTCACAGAAAACCACTTCATCAATATCTCCTCTCAGTATTCCACAAAAACAGTACAGACCACACACATCAGCACATCAAAATAACATAAACTTTCATTATACTTTCCGTGCCACCCACTCCCACCCTCATGACTACTCAAAGAATGCAAATCCTGACCAATCTTTCCCCTACATTTGCACTCTTCACAAGCATCTACTATAAGCACCCTTACACAGCAACATTCATTCACCTGTCTCTTATCCTTTGCACAATTTAGAGCCTTACAGTATGATCCACATGCTCCTCCACCACCCCAGCCCATACTCCTTCCACACTAAACAGACGCAAACAAAAAAAACAACATGCCACACTTAACTTTGCATCCCCTTGACTATTACATAATAAGGCTACCCTACAAAAAAAAGTACACTCTTCAAGTCTCTCTCAGCCACCAAGTCTACCACTGACACACACAGACCCAACAAAATGCCTCCTAAGCCTGTTGGAAGAGGAACACTATATTGAAAAATAGGACTATTGTGACCCTCACACAGTTATCAAAACTAACAACACACCTGCTACAAGCTCAAAATATACTGCATACCCTTCTCCTAAACAAAACAACACCACCACTAATACACTTTTTCTAAACTGTCAGCCTATAAATGCTCGATCACTCTAAAAAAATAAGCACCACAGCTATGACCTGCTCACAGACACACAACCTGACTTACTATTCATAACAGAATCATGGTTGGGAGATTACATGGCCCCAGTGTTGCATGAAGCCGTTCCCACAAACCATCACCCAAAACCGTATAGGCAAGAGGGGAGGTGGACTTGCTATTACATTCAAACAAGCAATAAATCTCAGTAAAACAGACAACATTTCCATACAAGGTTTTGAAGTCTTCCTCACCAGATACCACCCTATTCCTACTTCCTCATGTAACTTTCTCTTCCTTAACAGACCTCCACCTAACAACACAACATTCCCAGGCCCTTTTCTAGATACAGTTTCAAACCTTATTATATTATACTCAAACCTATGCATTCTTGGGGACATAAATATTTGGTTTGACAAATCCAATATGCCCCAACCAAAAGCTATCACCACTGGCCTAGTCGCATTGAACCAACATCAGATTGTACACAATCACACACACATCATCGCTGGGCACACCCTAGATGTCATTTTTGCTGAGCCTGAACTAGTTACCGTTCATAGCATCATGCCAATCACATGGTCAGACAACCATTTGATAACTTTCCAACATAAAACACCACAAATCTACACACACCACAACCACTTATGTGCATGCACCTATTGACCATGTAGCAAACTCAATTTTGATGACTTAGAAACACAACTAACAGCCACCACAGATCTAGATACAATTCATTCTGTTCCAAAACTTTATGAGTCGCTACAGGAAGCTTTTGATATCCTAATACCACTCAGAAAAACTAAACAGGACAAAAGAAAACCAACACCTTGGAGAAACACAGAACTTAAAAAGATAAAGGAACAAATCAGAAGGCTGCAGTGGACCTGGCTCAAAACAAACAACATTCAAGACAAACTGCAGCTACACAAACTTAACAGAATGTGCAAATAATCAATCAAAAAAGCTCGAAAAAAAAAGCTACTATTCAGACAGAATTCAAAATGCTTAATCTGAAACCAAAGAATTTAATAAAATTGTCAATGAATTTCAAAAACCTAAATGCATGGAAGGAAGTCATACTCAAGATTTCACAAACAAACTGGCAACTCATTACACAACCAAGGCAGACACATTGGACTCCTATTTAAAACAAAATAAAACCATCAGCACCAACCCCTTTCCTAAAAACCCCTCTTAGGATAAACCAACTCACAGTCCTTCAAACAAATATCACAAGGTGAATTTATGGATTTGGTCAAAGCAAGCAGGCCTTCTGGTTGCCCTTCTGACCCTTGTTCACCACACATCTTCAAGAACATTATTTTATCTACTTCTGTTGCCACACCTCTAATAAGAATAATCAACAACTCTAACTACAGGAACTTTTCCTGAAGACCTGAAAAAGGCATACATACATCTGTTATTAAAGAAAACAAACCTACACCCTTTCCTGGGCAAACTGATAGAAAGAACAGCAATTGCCCATGTGTCACAATTCATCGAAGACAATTCCATACTTTCAGACTACCAAACTGGATTCTACCCAGGAAGAGGCACTGAATCTGCACTCATAGCAATCTGGGATGATTTTAAAAACACAGTCTACCACAATGGAGTTGCTGTACTACTTCCCTTGGACGTCTCAGCTGCCTTTGATACGGTTGAGCATGACACCCTAATTCATGGTCTCCACGAGGCCGGCATAGAAGGGACTGCTCTTGACTGGATTACATGCTACCTTCAAAACAGAACTAATATTATCTATTCTCTCCCCTTCTTGTCCAAACCCTACCACACAAAAGCAGGGGTCACCCAAGGATCAATCATATCACCTTTGCTTTTCAACATCTCCATGATATCATTACCAGAACTGACCAATGATTTTCAACTCACATGATACAACTATGCAGATGACACACAAATACTACTTAAATTGGAATGCTCCAAAGACATTGAAAACTCACAAATCTTCAGTTGCCTCAGAGCTGTACATCATTGGATGACTTGGAGCCATCTCAAACTAAATGCCTCCAAAATGGAAATACTCATATGTGGTGACTGGAAAAATTATGACCCACTGTGCGCGTGGCCTGATGATCTCGGACCACCTCCTCAATTATCCAAAGAAGTTAAAAATCTTGGAATTACCATGGTCGGCAACTTAACAGTGAATGTCCAAGTGGACAAATTAGCACAAAGAAGCTTCATCATCTTGAAGACTCTGCAACGCATCCCCCTCCTCCTCGGATTTCCACACAAGGTGCAGGCTGCTGTCTCTCTTGTACTTTCCAAACTGAACTATGCCAATGGCCTCTACCAGGGATCATCTCTATCTATTATGAAAAAATGACAACATATTAAAAACTCTGCTGCCTGGCTAATATTACATGTAATGCCACAAGCCCACATCTCTCCTACCTTGAGAGCACTACAGTGGTTACCGATTGCCAGAAGATCCACCTTCAAGATGATTTGTATCACCCACAACGTTATACATGGAACAGAACCAGAAACAAAATAACATAATACATTCAACAAAGAAACCTCCGCTCAAGATTGGCACACTGCCTTAGAACACAACCATATAAGAAAAAGACTATAGGTGGTACATCCTTCTCCGTTCAAGCAGCCAAACTATGAAATTCCTTATCCCCAGATATAAGATCCACAGATACCTATCTTGTCTTCAGAAGACTACTCAAGAGTTGGCTCTTTCTTTCATAACCACCATATTCAAACAGCAATGGACTGCATATGCCTGTGTTGATAAATAGTTTTAATCTAATTATGCGTACATCATAGATATGTATAGTTCTTTAGGAAATATGTATCCCTACTATGTCATAACAATAAATTACAAACGTACTCTTTAAACCTGTTTAACAAATGTATATTTACTCACGATTAAATATGTATATGAATGTGTATATATATATATCTATATATATATATATATATGTGTGTGTGTGTGTGTGTGTATAAATAAAAATAAAATAAACTCTATAAATACAATTTAAATTATAAATAAGTAAATTAAAGTAAAATAATAATAATAATAATAATAATAATGATGATGAATAAATAAATTAAATAAAAATAAAAATAATCATTAAAAATGTATATATATAGATATATATATATATATATATATATATAAACAATTAAATATAAATAAATAAAAATAATATAAATGTACTCGCTTGTAAGCTTTACTTTGCCTACCCATCACCATATGTCATGTCTCTATCAATATATCCTCCATCTCTACTCTGACTCATCCCTAAGCTTTCCCTCCTCTTCCATATCTTGCTCACCCAAACCTCACTTTACTACTATGATTTCCCAAGCAACCCTACTAATTGTCCCTCATTTAGCTCACCTTTCACTCATCCAAAACCCCTCCTGCTACTATGATCTCCCTAACCTTTTCCACAGACTCTTCCCTCCTCCATCTCCCCTTTACTCATCCCAAGCCTCATCCTATTACTATAATCTCCCTATTAACATTTCTGGATTCTTCACTCCTCCATCTCTCCATTACTCTAGTCAATCTAACTGACAAACTCACATATTCTCCGCTCAAATTAACTCATAATATTACTAAAACTGTACTTATATTTCCCTATACTAATCTACTGCTAATTCCTCTTGGGTTCCGGAGTAGCGTGCTACTCGCCGAAAAGCACTTCAATGCCTCGTCAGGGATAGTAATCACTAATCTACTATTACAAAACAATATTACAATACTTTCCTAATGATCTTCAAAGTATGCAAAAATGACGAGGTCACTGCATTAATTTGGCTTTCAAAAGACAATTTATTGTCAAAGAAAATCCCTAGATTCCTGACTTTTCTGAACAAGGATGACAAAGTGCCCAGTTGTTGTGGCCATCTACAGCACACCCAAAGGGAGATAACATGGCCGAAAAGTAGCATTGTTTAGCCATTTTAGCTATAGTTTTATACATGTTATTTTAGCAAACTAGGCCTGCCACTGTGCACTTTAATCTAGATATATTTTATTTAGCTGTGTTATATTATTTTAACATTAGCCACATTTGTGGTCTTGTTTTTTTTTCCTTCTCTATCTAGCTGTTCTTTGCCTAGGTCAGCACTGTGTTCTTAAACAAGACATTTCTTTCACTCTGTGCTTTTCTCAAGGCTGCAGTAAGATAGGTTGCAGGCAAAAGTGGTACGCTTTGTCTCTACTGTTCACAGAAACATATATACTCTCACGTGGGGATCCTTTTGTGGAACATAAAATGTTTTATTGTAAAAACACTACTTTGACCCATGTACGTTAGAGGTAGATCCTAGGCAGATGACCAAGACTGTATGCTGATTGCTGATCACTCCTCTACAGCTGCTTAACTAGACTACAGGCCTCTTGCTCAGGTATGAGGAATGATGTCTTCCCAGGGGAACAGGAAAGGCAGAATTAGAGCTTAACATGCTGTGATCTAACACAACTTAGGTAGGAACTATCCCTACAAACCTTAGTGACAGTATGGTAGTGCTATTCTTGTGTTTTCCTCTCATTGTCACAATTCTAATCTTATTGTGCTTCATCGTCCTAGTTATTACAATGCATGCTTTATTTTCAAAGATGCAGTTACTTCAATAAAACCTTATTGAACTTTACCATGCCTCTGATTGTCTTTGCATATGTGAGACTAATGTGCCTAAGAGAAGCGGATGAGATCTGAGTGACCAGGATTCACTTGAGGAGTCATGTATGTCATGCGCTGGTTGCCCCAATCATCCCCACTCTTGGATGGAGATGAGGCACTGCTAGTTAACCAGAACAAACCTGGATTAGGCAGACAGGTGTCACATTGTGCGGGATCAGACTCAGTCCCCCGCAGTACAGGTGATATTGCCACCCAAATCCAGTAGTCTCATTAGGATGATGAAAACCTATGCGACATGGCGCCACCAACGTTTGTTCAGGCACTAATTTTTTAGTCCTCCTGAGTATCTCTGTCTCGCTATATGCAAGAACACCTCAGCACTATATACGGAGATGTCCATGGCATTGAGGATTTTTCCTCCTCAGCTAAGTAGGGAGTACTTAACTAACGGTGTAGATTGTTGAATCTTGAACCCTTAAAGGATAATCCCCATTTGGTGTGCTTATCTCGTAACAAAATTTATCATTTACCATGGCAAACCCACAGCGGGTAGCTATTGCAGTCAATATGTAACCACCCCTTATTGCACATTTATTGGCACAAGGCCTAACGGCCAGGGGAGGTCCATTTACATTTGTTGTTGAAGCTCATGCAGCATACAGAAAAGAAATGTTCTATTCTTGGGTCACATTTCCAGCAGTTGATGGGAACACAATACATTTCATCACTATACACCTGCAAACATATCTGCACAATATAGAGCATATGCATATTTAAAGATACTTCTAGCTTATCAAGACCACATTAATTGGCTTGATGGCACCCTACCACATACGATCCTAGGTTAGGTCCTACTGGGCCTTTTTTGTCCACATATACACAGCACCCTGATGCAGCAACCTTGGTGGTATCTGAGGTTCGCCGCATTTTATACTGAACTTACGGCAAAATACAGTTAGTACAGTTTGTAATGCAAAGATTAAATACAACCTCAGCGCATGCTGTCCGGTGCAAACACATGCAGCAACACCAGAAATTAGTCCTGCAACTGTACATTCAATCATGGGTAAGGTACCCGCCAAACGGGAAGAGATTCCGTTTTGGTTAGAAGTGTTAAAACAAATTCAAGATGAATATAGGGGCTGATCCGGCACTGGACTTGGGGATGCAACTTATGGTCAATTTTGCAACTGTATCCTACATTATAGTAAGTAACCTTAAAGGGGTAAGCAGTTGCATTAGCAATACGTCTGCGGCTCTGGGATGTTCCTGTACAGGATCTAGAACGTGAGCTGCCAAAGATCATCGCAGAGACCTATTCTAGTATTGGTCGAGATAGTCTGGGGGCCAGACCCAGGAAACCACAGTTTCAGGGAAAATCTAATAAAGATTCTACCAAGCAAGCCCCTGAGGGTTCTGAAAAATGCTGGGATAAGAAACAACAAACATCCAAAAAAGAAAGGGGAGAATCTTGGCATTCGGACACCCCTCACAATAGATGTAATCTCATAAACAGAGATAATATAAAAACGCGTAACAGTGATCAATATACTGATACATGCCAATCTCGTTCCTTTCAGGATTCACCGGAAAAACACAGTAAGAGAGGTGGACAATCAGAGCAGAGTACTGAATATGTGAAACCAAGACAGGAATCACAACGCTCTACAGAAGGTTCTGTTAAAAAAGAAGAGAAATTTCCCCCAAAAACCTCAATTTAAAAAGAAAAAAGTGGCAGCAGGTGCGATTCGTCATGCCACTCAAGAAGAGGGCTCTTTTGAAGAACAAGACTTGGGCACTAGCTCTGCTAGACAGTGTAGCAGAGGTCACAATAGTTTGCAGGAATCCTTAAGAGCACCAGAAGGTGAAAGCAACTGATGACTTCTTACAAGTTGAAACTGTGGACATGCATTTCTCCATGCCTGACAGAGTATACAAAGTAACAATACAGTTACAAGGAGACATTGAACGCACAATAGACGCAATCTTTTGGGACCACGTCGTCAACATTTATGATATTTTACTGGGTGAAAAGGATTGGCCACCTGAATTTGTAAGTGCTTGCCCTTATGGGGAAGACGTGATAAAACCTTCTTTCTCGCCTCTTGTTCCGGACAAGCTTGTAGAATCCTATGTCATTGATTGGGCATTGGCGCAGGCACCCGCGTTATACCGCAACCACGTAGGGTGGGATAATGATTCCCCATCATGTAATTCAAATTAAGAATCAACCCCTCTCTCAACCCCAATACCCAATAAAACATGATGCTAAAGCACCTGTGAGGGAAATCCTCACACAACTAGAGTATCAGGGCGTAATCGAACCCTGTGTCTCACCAATGAATAATCCTTTATTCCCTGTAGCTAAACAGGAACATTCATACAGAATAGTCTTGGACTACAGACACTTAAATAGTCACACACACACATATGCTATACAGAATTCTCGCAGCACAGCACTTATGAACAATATAGTGCGCAAAAAATACAAAACAACTTTGGATATTTCCAATGGCTTCTTCTGCCAAAATATAGCACCTGAGAGTAGAGACCTAAAAAAGTTTCAGTACACTGGGCTCCCAAAAAAAATTCTGTTGTTTACCACAGGGGTACAAGAACAGTACAGGACTGTTCGCAGCTCGTGTAACTTCAATATTGCACGACATTGACCCTGAAGCATTGTCCTTTGTAGATGATATCTAACTTACGGATGATGTATTACTGCAGCATCTAAGATGGGAAGCCCGCATTGTTGTAGGATTTGCTGAATTCGGCTGTAAATTAAACTTTAAAAAAACCCAATAATAGCCTTCCTTAGTGTCCTGTTTCTGGGATACGAATTATCAAGTGAAGGAAAGAGCCTAGCACCACAATTCTTAGAAAAATGCGCACAGTTACAACCTCCAAATACCACTAAAAAAGTCCAGTCACCATTGGGTTTTCTAAATTTTAGCAGAACATACATTCCAGATTGTGCATCACTCATCAAACTCTTATATGACTTGATATGTCCTGACTCTTCCAGTAAAGTCTGGACAGTCGAGCACACAAGCATTCTCAGAACATTGCAACAAGACATTCTTGCAGCGCAACACCTACACACAAGGGACAAGAAAAAGCATATGGTTATCAGAGTAATTGCTGGTGCACTGGTTTCACCTATGTAACATTCAATGAGGGTGAGACAGTCCCGACTGCATACAAATCCCATTTGTATTCAACAGCAGAACAAAGTTTTGCTCCCACTGAGAAAATTCTCACTGCTGTTCAGATGGCATTAAAGAAAGACCATTAGCCCAGGGGAAACACATTATTGTTGTTTCTCCAATCCAAGCCCTTGAGGCTGTTACCAAAGCCAACATTCCAAATGCTAAAGCATCACATCCACATTGGATCCAATGGGCAACGTCTCTGACAGCCACTGATGTTGACTACATTTTTGACCCGAAGTTACAAACTCAAAAATGTTTGCAGTATGAACTAGAATACCCAGTTCCAGCAAATACATTATCTATTGATCAATATCAAGGAGTCATGTACACGGATGGCTCAACACAACCTGCTATAGTCACAAAGCATCCATACTCTGCTGCTTCGCAGTCGTAAGCATCAATATGAGGGTAGTATAGTCTATCCACAATATACCTTTACACAAACCCTAGGGTTTTGCACTCCACAACTAGCAGAGCTAAAGGCTCTGGTGATGGCACTGGAAAATATGGATCCCGACCAGCTAACAGTGATTGTCTGTGATTCATACTATTGTGTCCAGTCCTTCAACAAATATCTGCATTACTGGTGCCAGAATGGGTCCAGAAATTCCAAAGGTAACACCATAAAACACAGACTTCTGAGGGATGAAAGTAGCGGATCTGCAGGAAACGCTACTGTGACAGAACGGAGCTGATTGCAGAGGCCCCCTAACTTTTTGCCCCCATTTTCCACTTTTTGCTGGTGTTTTCCTGACCCTGATGGTGCCCTGGGTACTGCTAACCTGTCCCAGGGCCTGTGCTCTGTGTAAAATCAGGATGCAAATTAGGCTAATTATAATTGGCTAAGTCAACCTACCTATAAGTCCCTAGTATATGGTAGGACATATAGGTTTAGGGACCACAGCATACGTAGTGCACCCATCACTGCTGAGGTGCCCAGTGTCATTTTAAAGGCAGGGCTGCCTTGCTGGCTGCTTTTAAATTAAAGCTACATGCAAATTCGACTTATAAAAATAGTTCCAAAGTCTTAAACTACCTTATTTGTACATATGTCACCCCTAAGGTGTGTCCTATGTGCCCCTATGGCTGGGTACCATGTAACTATAAGCAGGGACCTTATACAAATTGTTTTATAAGCCCTGATGAGGTAAAAACAGCCACATTTGTTTTTCCCTCATTGTAGTGAATGGCCTCCATAGGCTAGAATGGGGAGACTTCATTTTAATTTTAAAAGTTCCCTTAAGTAACAGGTACCAAGAGTTTGGTATCAAATTAATTGTTATAGTAAATCCCACGTCCATGTAGTACAAACAGTTGGACACCAATGCATTGGAATACACGTTGTTGGGAATACACTGACTGACGAACCAGCCAAATCAGCAGTAGCTACGGCTTCTGTTACTGCAGTAACTCATTCTAGGACACAACAGGACGATGAAATACTGGCTGCCGTGAAAGCCTCAGCTGACTCCTGCTCCAGATTTCTATGGGAGAGCATGGCTGATACCAGGACTGTTATTAAAGATTTGCAAGTCTTTATCAGGCACATATGCAGTTGTGACTGCCCACTCGGACCAGGGTGCTGCTTTTACCTCCATGGCATTCAGGGACGCCATGGCTCTGTTAGGGGTCCAACTCCATTAGTCGTCTCCATTTCATCCTGAGGGAAATAGTGTTGTGAAGCGACGAAACCAAGACATAAAGAAATCCTTAACAGTCAGAGTACTAGGTAAGGGTTGTAGTTGGCTTAATCACCTGTATGGAGTCCAGAGAGCACTTAATAATCTGCCTAGAAGGTCCCTGGGGGGGGTCGTACTTCATGCGAGTGCCTGGTTAAAACTCAAATGTATGTTCCAGATCTTGATGGCCTGGGCATGGAGGGGGCAGAAGCACCCCTTGACAAAAAGGAACGTGTCACTGTCTTGCAGGAATTACAACAGTTCTGTGATGACAAAGCTTCTGCGAGTGCTGTCTCTTTAGGAATAAGGATGTGCCAATAACATCTACCGGTTGGATTCCAAAGGTTGGGAATCTAGTACATGAAAAACTTGCTGTGAAAAAGGAGTTCAGTTCTTCTTATCGTGCACCTATTTCAGGGATGCGCATACATGGTACCAGAACTGTTATTCTACAACCGCTGCCTGGTTCTAAAGAAAACCGCTTTGTCTCCATCCACAATGTCAAGTTGCACCATGTGGCCGATCCTGCACAGCAGACCAAGAGGAACAACCAGTAGTACCTGAATCCCCCTAACTACTGGCCAAGATGTCCCTCTACAAGTTTTAAACAGCAACAGTGACACCTCTCTGAGCTTGAGCAGGGCAGAAAATGATCTTTCCTTAGTTCCACTAGCATCCTTTAAAACAAGCAACACAGAAAATGTTGATTGATCATTCTCAAATTCTGCACAAACGGATGGCATCGTCTATTACGAAACACCACAGGAGACCACTGTTATTTCTCCTCTTCAAAATATGGCTCCAGTTTGTGCACAAACTGCTTCTGGATACTTTGCTGACATCACTGACACTTTTTCAGACTCATCTGCTTCTTCTGCATCTTAACTGTCAAAAAGATGTAAGCCGATAATTCGGCTCAAAACAAATTACTATATTCTCCCATGGAACTATCTGTGGCATTCCTTGACTGGATTAGCCTTCCTCCTTTGGATTGGCTTTGTTATTATTTTCTTTCTACTAATACATGGTCACTACCTTCTTGAACGCTCAACATATGAAGTGATGGATGAGGTCCTGAAACCCCATTTCTCTTCTCACAAGGTCCACAGAGACTTGTCTTAAGTGAATATTTCCGCTATACCAATTCCTGATGGTATCATTTGTGATAAAGTCACATTTGATATATGCAGCCCGACGGAGGTCATTCAAATACTAGGGTGGTCATTATGAACACGGCGGTGAACACTGTTGACCGCCGTGGCGGCGGTGAACAGAATGCCGCCGCTGGCGGTGAATGGAATCTCACCATAAAATTAATGAAAATCCCGACCCCGCCAAAAATCACCAGACCACCAGTCCCTGCCATGACCTTGTCGGTGGGAATGCTGGATCTCCCCACTCCGCCACTGCCGAGCACACACACATCCCACCCTCCAAACAAATAATGATGCACAAATCACATTGGCGGACAGTGGAGGCCGGTCGACTATTGGCAGTGCCCACCACCACGAGTGGCAGGTGGACTTAACAGCAAGAAGTGCACACATTGGATAAGTGTGAAACCCACACACCTGACACACAGTCATAACCCCATAAAACACTCCTAGACACACCCCACAATCCTTTGCAATGAAACCAGGCCAAAGAAGACAGAGAGCACCAGAAGCAGACACCGAACATCACCATACACAAGACGCACACCAACCCACAGAAGAGCACCCTCACAGCATTTCCAGCCTGACA
Source organism: Pleurodeles waltl (assembly GCF_031143425.1). Lineage (NCBI taxonomy): Eukaryota > Metazoa > Chordata > Amphibia > Caudata > Salamandridae > Pleurodeles > Pleurodeles waltl. Next base: position 523,011,800 of record NC_090437.1, on the reverse strand, counting down.
CCATTCACCACACTCACCATGTCCCCCGCAAACATCCACGCTTCACAGAAAGGGAGTTAAGGACCATGGTGGATGAGATCCTGAAGGTGGAGCCACAAATATTTGGGGCCGAGGGGCAGCACACACCCATCACAAGGAAGATGGAGCTATGGCGGACCATTGTGAACAGGGTCAATGCAGTGGGACACCATCCACGCACCAGGGAAGACATGTGGAAGAGATAGAATGAACTGTGGGGGAAGGTCAGGGGCATGCCATCAAGTCACCAAATTGCAGTCCTGAAGACTGGGGGAGGACCGCCACCAACACCACCCGAATACACAGACTGGGAGGAAAAGGTACTGGCCATCCTGCACCCTCAGGGTTCTCACTGGACTCACTGAAGGAATGGACTCAGGTAAGTCATCCACATTTACCCCATATACACCATACCTGTAATGCATGCACAACCCTACCCCACCCACACCCACCAGGACCAATACCCCACCCAGACAACAGCCACTGAATCCACCCCCCTGCATGACCACAAACCCATTAACAGGCCCACATCCCTCCGCCTGTGCACAGCCACCTACCCCTGCAAGGATCCACAATGGAACTACACCCCCCCAAGGCAACCCCATACCCAAAGCAAAATGCAGTGTAAACCTCACAAAGGCACCCTGGATGGCCACTGAAAGTAACACCAGCACAAAATAGTCCAGTCCTGTGCACCCCAAACGTTCATGCATTTGTAACAGACATGTCTATGTCCCCCAACAGGCACCACCACCCATGCCACCCTCACGGATGGGACAAGGAATGCCAGTGCCCCCCATGGAGACAGAGACATCTCACAGGACACTGGGGAAGGTTCCCTGGACACTGATGAGCAGGCAGGCCCCTCACACAGTCCTGGACTGTCACCATGTAGCAGCCCCACCCAAGATACCACTGACACCCCTACCACCCAGTCAAGACCAGCAGCCCAGGACAAGTGTCCCCACACCAGTGTATCCAGGCCACAGACTGGTGGAACACAGGTACAGAGGCCACAGTCTCCCACTCCCAACATGCAAGAAGGCGAGGGCCCTAGTACAAGTGGTACTGCCAGACCTGTGCATGGGACCTAGGCACAGGGGGCTAGGGTAGGTGCTAGGGCCTCAGTGGGCCAGGGGGAGGCCAAAGGATGGATGCAGCACCCCAGGACATACTATCTGAGGTATTGGGGGCCTACCAGCATACCCATGACAGGTTGCCACAGATAGTATCCACCCTGGAGCACAGTTAGAGGATGCAGCAGGAACACCACCAACAGGCCATGGAGCAGTGGAAACAGCACAACGCCACAATGGCCAGCATAGCAAGAGCACTGCTCAGCTGGTACAAACCCAGTCTGAGACCCACACAGGACAGGATGCCCCCACTACAGCACCGGACACTTACCTGACAATTACACCATCATAGGAAACTTCCCAGGAACTATCCTCACAAGAAACCCAAGGGCCAACCATGTCATCCCCTCAAGATCAACAGCAGGCACCCAAACGGACCCTCAGGCCAAAACATGGCACTAGAACCCCAGAAAAGAACAAGGCCCCCTTCAAGAAGTAACTCACCAACAATGTACACAGCAACCATCCCACTCAATCAACCACCACACATTGTTAAGAGGCAATATGAAATAATGTAAGTAATGATGGACCCATCAATACAACCAACAAGGCTACCACCATGTTGGCATTGAGGACACCCACCCATGACGACTTGCCATCACTGTAAATAGCACTATTCACTCCCTGCCCCCAATAAAACACATATCACACCTGTAACACTGTCCCCTGTGTTAAAATGTGAACAAAGTGAAGTATGGATGCAACTGACTGATAACCACTTTATTGTCAAATCGTTGCATGAAAGGACTCCTGTGTGCCTAAATGTGGGCCCAATGTAAATGCACTAATTTAAATCTGTACCATGCAGAACTGGACCCTGTTTCACATATCATAATCAAACCCCCCCTATATGACTAAGCACACTGACAGTATGTGTCACAAACCCAATGTTAGCCCTAAGTCCCACACAGTTACTGGAAGTAGAGTTGTATCAGTTGGGTCCTGGAATTGACATCGTCCCCTTCCTCATCATCACCATCAATCTCCTCCCCTCTCTGAGATAGCTGGTCAGGACATACAGCACCCTCCACCTCCAAGAGGGGGATAGAATTAATCACTGCTACATTGTGCAGCATGCAGCAGGCCACCACTATTCTGCACACCTTTTCAGGCCCATAGGCCAGGGAACACCCAGAGATATGTAGACAACAAAATCTAGCCTTCAGGAGAGCTATTGTGCGCTCTATCATCCTCCTAGTATGTCCATGGGCCTCATTGTAATTCCTCTCTGCATCCGTCCTAGGATTCCTCACTGGTGTCAGGAGTCAATGCAAGTTTGAATAGCCAGAATCACCTAGAAAAAGGTGCAATGCAGAGTAGTCATTGTTAAGCCCCTTAGTCAGATAGCATAGCTGTCTGCTATGTGTCAGTTAGTGACAGAAACACTTACCTATGATCCACCCTCTGTCCTCTTGGAGTTGTTCCATCTTCTGTGGCACAATACTGTTCCACACCACAAAGAAATCATGGACTGAACCTGGGAACATGGCATTCACTTGTGAGATGTACTGGTCTGCAGTACATACCAATTGGATGTTCATGGAATGAAAGTTCTTTCTGTTTCTGTACACCTGTTCACTGACTCTTGGGGGTATGATCGGTATGTGGGTGCCATCAATGGGACCTATCACATGGGGTATGTTGGAAAAGGCATAGAAGTCTGACTTGATGGCAGGGAGGTCAGTACTTTGGGGAATCCTCACATAGGACTGCAGGTGCCATACAAATGCATTTAGAAATCTTGTCAGTACCATGATGAAAATTGGCTGTGAAAATCCATCACCCATGCCCACTGTTACTTGAAATGATCCCAAGGACGGGAAATGGAATACTGAGAGCACCTGCACTTCAGTATGGGATGGCATGCTGATTACGATTTCCCAGAGTTTGTGCAGGATCCAGTAAAGCACAAAGTTCCTGAATTGTTGCACGTGTGAGTCTGTAATTGATTATGATCTGACGCTCCACCATGGTCCTCATATCCACAAGTGGTCTGTACACCAATGGTGCCCTTCCTCGCCACAAGGGTCGGTACCTACGAGAGATATCAAAAAGGTGTGATGAACACACATACATAGGCACACATTGTCATCAATTGTGCACTGCATACTTCATTGTAGTGACTCAACAGTAACAAGTTCTTGACAGATCTACATCTACACCTCAATGAAGGAACAGTGTTTTTCATGTATGTTATATTACAAAATGGTCACATGCATAGGTGCTTCATGTGGCAAGTAGGGCCTGCGTTGTGCACAATTGTATTTATAGATTTGTAGTTACTGCCAAAATGTCTGCCCACTGTAATCCAGGCCTTTTGTTGTGGAAGTGACCTCATACCGCTAGCGGTTGACGTAACAGCTTAAGGCAGTGTTGACCGCCATTCGCACTGTCATTGGTTAGCATGGATGCCAATGGAGAATCCTGACATATCATGATCTCCGCCGGCATTGACTGTGCACACCACCGCTGTACATTCGCAAATTCATCAACTGTACTTCACTTGACTCCCTGATCTCATGTGGACAGGTACTCCACTGTGTGTACTGCTGTGTCCTGCCTCTGGTCATAGATGTGGCTCGTGTTGCAGGGGAAAGGGCCCCGGCCTTCACCCAGGAGGAACTGGAGAGGCTAGTGGACGGGGTCCTGCCCCTGTACGCAAAACTCTATGAACGGCCAGAGGTACAGGTGAGTCTGGGTTTGGGGGGCACTGTTTGAGTGTAATGGATGGTGTTGTAAGGATATATGTGTGCACCTCTGAGCCTGCATGGGCCATGGTGCATGGCATGCTGCATGCGTATGTCCTGTAAGTCTGACAGTACTGTCCGTCCCATAGTGGACGAATACCCAGCTGTACTTATCTTGCAAGTGCCTGACCTCTGTGTTCCATTTCTGTGTCACCTTTTTAGGTCAGCACCAACCAGAAGAGGGCTCTTTGGCATGCCATCGCCAAGGAGGTGCGGACCCTGGGGCTCAACAACCGGCAGAGCACCCACTGCAGGAAGAGGTGGGAGGACCTGCTGCACGGGACGCATAAAATCTGTGAGGCCCAGCTGGGGAAGCCCTCCCAACGCAGAGGGGTGCCCGTCGGGCACTGACCCCCCTCATGCAACATATCCTGGTGGTGGCGTACCCAGACCTGGATGGGTGTTTGAAAGCTGCACAGCAGTCACAAGGGGGTGAGTACTCATGTCACAAACTTAAGTCTGTAAGGATGTCTGTGTGTGCATTAGGGTTCATGCTGTTTATAGGCAGGGACTGGTGTCCATCTACATGATGGTCCCCAAAGGGTGTAGAGGTGTCTTTGTCAGGTCTCCCACACATTGCCTCCTTAGGTAGTTCAGGGGATGGGTATAGAGCAGTGTTCTGGTCAGTAGTCAGGGGCATGGCCATGGGCATAGTGAACGGTGCTGCCTGTTGGGTGTGTCTTCTGGGTGGGTGTATGTCTGGCCACTATGTACCTCCATTCAGCTATTTACAAGTGTCTCTCCTGTTTTGTCTCCCCATCCCTGTTCTCTTGTGTTGGTTTTGTACAGCAGCAACATTTGGCGAGGGAGCTGAGGCACCGACAAGTGGGGAAGCGGCAGCCCACGGATCCTTGGAGGTAGAGACATCTGACGCCGAGGGGACCAGTGGGTGGGAGGGCGAGGGGAGTACCGCGGGGGAGGCAACTACCACTGGAGGTAGTGACTCCGATACCTCCTCCAATGGCGACTCCCCGGCGGGGCGGACCCTAGTGGCCAAACCACTACAGTGACATCTTCCACCACCCCCCATTCCATCACCACCCTCCCTTCTGCTCCCCACCAAGTTGCCCTTGCCCACTCACCCAGAAAGGTGAGCGTCTCCTTCACCCCAGACATCTCCTCCCCTGCCGCAGTCAGCCGTGCTGCTCTCACAGAGGAGGCTATTGACCTCCTAAGAACCATCTCTGTAGGGCAGACAACCATTGTCAATGCCACCCAGGGGCTAGCATAAGAGGTGCAGCAGACAAATGCCTATCTGGATGGCATTCATGGTGCTGTGTCTGCCCTACAGAGATCTTTTCAGGCTCTGGCCTCCTCTTGGACGGCAGCCAGTTTCCCTGGCCATTCCGTCCCCCCTCCAACTTCCTCTACCCCTTCCAGCACCCCACTCCCTTCACCTATCCAAAGCACACAATCTGACACGCAGTCAAGCACATCAACACACAAGAAGCTCACTTCAAAACACAAGCACCACACCTCCCTCCTCAAGCATTCACACAGCCAATATACACTTCCACACACAACAATATCCACTTGCCCCAGTGTGCCTACCTCTTCCGTGTCCCTTTCCGTCCCCTCTACATCCACACCCTCATACACTGCACCTTCATTCACTGTTGCTGCTCCTCTTACGGCACTCACCACAAGAGTAGACATCCATACATGCACCCCAGACACCACACCTGAACTCACCACCACTACTGTAGTTGAAACATGCAGCACACTCACCAGACTTGCAGACACCCACACAACATACATCCACACCGGCAGCCTGTCTTCTCCCACTGTGTCCACCCCCTCCTCCAAAAACACACAAACACACCAAGACACCCACCTATCACACATCCACCGCACCACAGCATACTGTCCAGTAACATACACCCACTACATGCAACCCTATACCACATACATCCATAGCCTCTGCCTCCACTCCCACGCCCTCATCCAGGATCACCGCAATTTCTCTGAAGAACTTTTCCTCCCCCGTGCTGACCTCTTCCAACCCACTGGCCTACCCTGTCTTGTCCCTAAGCGTGCACACCTCCTTGCCCTTTGCGTTCCTTCTACTCCTGTCCGCCCCTCACATTCCCGTGCCCCTTCCTCAGAGAAGAAGAAGCCCCATGCAGAGGAAGTCCATCTGACTTCACCCGCTCAAAGCAACCCCCCCATCCTTCAAAGGACAAAACCAAACCCCCACCACCTTCCAAGGGCAAGTCCAAGCCCCACCCCCGTTGCAAGTCCCCACCCCCACCACCCTCTGCCCCCGTTCCGTGAGGTGCCTGGATGCCCCTTTGTTGCCCCATTAGGTGGAGTACAGTGCACTTTTGGGAGTCAGGTTGGGTCTGTTGTGGCCCATGGCACTTGTAGCGCTATGGACTAGCCATTGGCCTTGTTTGAAGTGGTTGGCTCTGTGAGCTTTCATAAAATATTTCTGTGTGTCCTGTGTTTTGGCGGCACACTGTTGGACCCTGGTCTATCGTTTCATTGTTTGTGGGTGTGGGGCATTTGTATGTGCTATGGTCAAGTTGGATTTGCCTTGTGTCGGGTAAGTACCTCTTGCTGTGGAGTGTATGACTTGTGCTACTGGGAAGGGTTGGGGGGTGTTGCAGGGTGGGTGGAGTGGGTGGGTATGTAACTGTTCCCTTTCCTCCCTTGTTTTGTAGGTTGCAGTACTTACCATTGTCGTCTTTGTCTGCGGTATCGATCATGGAGGTATACGGCAAGGTGCAGGGCTGGCATGATCTGCAGCTCTCTACCCATGTCTGCTTCCGCGTGTTGTGTGGGCCTCCGGTGAGTGTTTCATTGGATTTGGTTTATTTTCGTCTGGCTTTGCGTGGCAGTGGTTCCAACCCCGGAACTGGCGGTGGACTAGTGGTTCATAATTTGATGGGTGGGTAGGGCCTTTCCGACGGCCTGTGGGCGGACTCTGCCGTCGTCGTCGGCACTCCTCTACTGGCGATCGGTGGTTTTCTGGATGTCTGTGTTTCAATTGGTTCATTATTTGGCGGTCCGGACTGCTCCTCTGTTGGCGGTTTTTACCACCACCGCCGGCGGCACGGTATGGACTGCTGTGTTCATAATGAGGGCCTATATGTGTTTAAACTTTCATTGAACAATGTAATAATAACCGGAGTTTTTTCTGATGACTGGGATGTGAAAACAGGAGATTCTATGATTACTGAGTTGCAGTATTTTACTGTATTTGAGAGTAAGGATGTTTATCAATCTAAAGAGAATTATGGAGACATGTTATGTCATAATTATTATGGACACCATTGCATTCACAGAGCAAGTACTCCAAAGACTATTTTTAATTACACACAATAGGAACATTGTCCAACTCCTCCACAAGTTGTAAAATATATTCTGAAAAATTTACATATTTTTCTGGGAACGATGTTAAAAATGCGGAGTCATATTATTTCAAATCGCCATTTATGGAAAATGTGCATATATCATTGACAGATACAAAATTCATTTCTTCTGATTCCTTTGTTTCCCGGTTGGCTATAGAAGGCTATGAACATTGGTTGAAGTTGATTGACTTAAAAAGTGTGTGGGGAACAAAAAATTGGCAAATGGGGGGAAAGGAAGCGTATTTAGAGCATGCCTGATACCTGTTGAAACAATATTTTTAAATGAAACTGTACAACAGAGAAGTTGTTTAGGCTTAGGAAAAATGAAGGATTTGAATGCACCCCTGCAAAATTTTACAAATGACAAAAATGTATCAATGCAACAGAAGATCGGCTCAATGAATGGGTCCAAAATGGCACATTTAATGCTTCACTTTCACATCCTAGTGGGTGGTTATTGTGCCCATTGGATACCAATGGGTGTCATAAACGCTTTGTAAACTCCGCTAGGGTTTTTAAAACAAGTAGACCTGGATCTGGTTATGTGTCATCGGAACACGCCAGTATAGTAACGACATACAATGTAGGGAAACTATGCCAGCAATGGCTGAAGAGTTCCTCACTAGATGCTGTTAAAGATGACCTCAGTCTCCTGTCCAATAATACTGATTTACAGGATTTCCTGTTAGGCCCCAGAAAACAAAACATAAAACGGTTCTTATATAAAGTCTATAATGATATTCGGAAGCTTTCTCAACAAGAAGCTGCTGCCCGGTTATGGCAAATGATCAGGACCAAATATACACCTTTAACAACATTGGTTCCTCTGCAATAGACATAGTACACAGCGACATGTCCTCTTTACAACATGGACAGAGTCAACTAAGATCCATTATGCAGTTAGGTTGGACACTACAACACTGAAAGGAGGTAATGTTTGCTGGCAACACGTTAGTGCGAGGGACATATTTTCTACATGTAATTTAATGTGACAATAACAATTAATGGCTAAGAAGGAAGCGACTTATGTCATGTTAAATATTAAAAAGTTAGAAATGTTGCCTTTCACTGTGGCTGAAATACCATCTGCTGAGTGGTCACCAATCTGCCTATTTCAACACTTTAATTGACATCTTGCTTAAAACACCTTCCAGTGGGCAGATATGAAAGGCTAGGAGATAGTTACATACACGAGGTGTGGGCGCTGCCCTTCTCGTACAAGTGTCTCAGTGGCATGAAAGAGGTCTTTCTTAGCGGTAGTGAATGGTTCAGCAGCGAACTTTGCTTGTTATCTAAAGGGAGTCTCAGTCCCCTTGATTAGACATACGTTCCAGGTGCTCTCGAATGGCAGCTAAGTTCTCCTTAATAGTGAGAGCTGTTGTGGGATGAGAGCAGAAATAGTTGGTCATTTCTGTTTGGAAAATTGCTACATGCTGCAGGAATGTGCTTTTTCCTCCTACAGGACAGAGAGAAGTAGGTGAGATTTCGCTCCATATCGCTACTTCAAATGTGAATTTTGACAAGTTGAGCCGACTCAAGGCTTTATTTTTTCAAAAACATGTAATGCATACATCTGCACGTGAGACCTATGCAGTTCAGGTTGCGAGGTCATTCGCAGAGATACAGTCCCTCTAAAGTACTAACTTTCTGTGACACTTTGGTGAACTCATGTGTCGGATATTTAACACGTCCAGTACTACTGAAATCGCACATTTCTGAAAGGCTGAGGGTTCTGGTTTCGTTCACACCTTTTCATCTATATTTGGCTTAATATGTTCAGCCATACACTCAAAACTTTTCAGTATTTTCGGGGGATTTACAATAACTTTGGCTATAATAGGTGGCAATTTGCTATTGCTACTTTTTCTACGCAATGCCTGTCCCTTTACAACAAGGAGGACTGAAAGCGCTTCCACCAGCACAGCTGTGTTGTGAACACATGATGCAGTTCTTTGGAGCACCACTCCTGGAGCGATTGGAGTGTGACTGGTCTCTGTCATTCAGAATGGTTTTGTATTGTGTGCAGCCCGTTTTTCAGTGTCTTTGGTGCCCTTTTGAATATGCACTAAAAGTTTGTCTTTCTATGCAGAGCTTGCTTTCATTGGATGCTGATCTTTTGATGTTCTCGCTGACGGCTCATTACTAGACATGCGCGTTGAGGGTGCGTTTGCTAAGGGAAGCTGTCGATGAGTTGCCCTTCGTGGATCAAGCAGCTCTAAACTCCCTGTTGTGCACAACATGGAAGGCTGCTGCATCAGCTAAAGCTCAGGCTTTGGAACACAAATGCTTCATGGTTTTCTTTGGTGAGGAATTTCCTAATTTACCAACTGACGAAGTGGAAGATTTCTTATCTTCAATTATCCCGGATTCAATTGGCAACTTTACAAATTACTCTGAATTTTGAAATTCGGCTTTTCTTGACACCACAATCAACATTTTAAGTTGTATTTTTAATAAATTCTCAAGTGTCTTTTGACTTGTCATCATTGACATTCCCATATATATATATATATATATAAGCTTTAAGATGAATTTTAGTAGGTTTTATATGTTAAATTAGGCTTTGAACCACTTTTGAACCGGCAAGGGAGGGTGTTTTGTAGACATTTTAGCTAAGGTTTTTTGCACGTTACATAGGCTAATCAGGGCTGGAAACAACACCCACCAATAATTACGCTGGTGCAGTAACATACACTTTCTCAGGGAGAGTGAAATTGGGGCTTGTTGAATGTCAATGGTGGAGCCGGCAAGCATTTAATAATTTCACATTGCTATTTTGCATACATAAAAAATAAAGAGTGTTTAAGTATGAGTCTTTTCCTGACCACTGTATGTGATTTCTGGTCAGTGGTCAGCCTGTGCTCAGAGCCTCCTGTGTCAGGCAATCTCCAGACAGCTTTCACCATTTTTGGCATGTTAACCATATTACCACCATCCAGCACACTTGTGCATGTTTTATCTGACTCTACAAATGCAAGCAGACAGAGAGAAAAACAGTAAAAGAGTGAGTGAGAGATAGAAAAAAGAGAGAGAATGAGATTGAGAAAGTGTGCTTTTGTATTTGCTCAATTATTTGTATGTGGCCGTAAAATGGATATACATTCCCTTCTTAAAGGCTGGCCAAATGTTGTGAAATGTTCTATGTGGATGGTGGTTCAGTAAACATTACTACATGTTATAACACACTACAGGTATTGCTTTAATACACTTTCTTCTTTGAAACTGACTAACAGACCTCTGTAATGAAAACCTAGACCCTGATAATATGTTCTTGTATTCAAATTTAATCACACCATGCAAAGCACAATACTACAGGAATCAGAAGTAGCTGACTTTTATTCCAATGATGAATGACAACATAATTTAAAGGTCTATCCACTTCTAATTTTTGACTATTGGTTTTCCTTAAATCTTTCTTTAAAATGGGACAGTTTTGACAAATGCTTACTTTCCAAGTAATGGTTAGAACATCTGATGATTATAGACTGCAGAGACCAAACTCATCCTAAAATAAGGTAAAAAGAAGTCACTTGAATTGTGAGCATCATATAATCATATATCTCTAATATTTTATGGAGTGTGCTAACAAAGCTCATTAATTACAGTTGCATGCCTACAAATCACTAAAAGAATACAGACACTGCAAACCGTTACAATTCTTAGGGTAGAACACATCTTAATGAATCTCTAAAAATAGATCACTTTAATATAAAACCATAACATTATATCCTAAGTGTATTCCAATATGTTGGAAATGGCCCTTTTTGCGGGGTTATCCCCAAACCTTCACCTTCTTCCTCTTATTTGTTCTGATTTGTTTTTGCTGGTTTATTGTCTCTACACACTTTACCGCTGCTGATCAGTGCTAAAGTGCTAGTGCTCCCCATGTAAATTGTATTGGTAATTGGTCTGAGTGAGTCTGAAGGCCCTATTTTTACCTGAATCCTCCTTTGAATCTGCAAAAAGTTCCTAGAGGTTTTTCTTTGCCGTGGTAAGAATTTAATGATTCCCCTGCCCTGACTCCAAGCTGGCTGCAGAGACAATTTGGAGGTGACAAGCCTTTTGTACAGGTTACCCCACCCCACCCAGCTTTCATAGACGATGTCATAGACATTGCTACCCCCAGGCCCTGGCGTCAGTCAACTACCCCCTCCTCAGCGACCTGAATTTCCACCTCGAGGACTGCACTGACCCAAACACCAATGCTCTACTTTACAACTTCGCCACCCTCGGACTCAGACAGCTGGTCTACCCACATACACACACAGCTCAGGACACACACTGGACCACATCTTCACCTCAAGTAACCGGATCACCATCGAGACCAACTCCATCCCAGACTGGACCGACCACCGCTGCATACACTTCACAATCACCGCATCCAGCAGCCACACCTGTAACTCCAGGAACTGCCACAGGAAATGGAAAGAAATCACTGATGAGCAACTCACTTCATTGTTCACCAAATCCCTCCCTACCACAATGCCGACACAGCAATGCGCAATCTCAATGCATGGATCATCGAATGCTCCGACACTCTAGCCCCTCTCCACCTGACACCGGCTAAATGCGTACCCAAGAAAGCCAGCTGGTTCACCGCCAAACTTCAGAAATCAAAGCGTACCTGCAGATGTTTAGAGCAAAAAATGGAGGAACAGCCAAACCAGCAAAGACATCACCACATTCAGAGCCACAACCGCAGCCCACCGATGAAAAATCAAGAACGCTAGGAAGGATGCTCTCTAGGAGCACATCAATTCCTCCGTACACAACTCTAAGGAACTCTTCTCAGTCATCAAGAAGTTCACAGATCCCACCCTCCGAAGCCACCAGCATCCACCTGTCACAGGACCTCTACGACAAACTTGCCTCCTTTTTCCACCACAAGATCCAGGACATCTACAGCAACTTCCTAATGGAAAATCCTGGCACCGGAACCTGTGACCGACCCACCCCCCCAGAGCCCACCCAGACCATCCACAGCTGGTCCATGCTTACGACAGAGGAAACAGTCAACATCATTAACAGCACCCACTCCGGAGCCCCCTCAAACCCTTGCCCTCACCAAATATACATCAGAGCCAACTCATCCATCGCCTCCGAGCTTGTTCAACACGGGCACCTTCCCCAAGGACCGGAAACATGCCAAAATACGCACTCTCCTAAAGAAACCTTCGGCCGACCCATCAGAACTAAAGAATTTTCAGTCCATCTTGCTGCTGCCCTAACCTGCCAAAATACTGGAGAAAGCAAACAACACACAACTACGGAATTTCATCAAAGCCAACAACTCCCTGGACAGCTCCCAGTCTGGCTTCTGAAGCAACCACAGGACAGAGACAGCCCTCCTGGCAGCCACCAACGACATCAGATTTCACCTAGACTGTGGCCCACACTGCAGCACTCATAGTCCTCGATCACTCTGCGCACCAGACTCCACGACATAGGAATCCACTTAAGAGCCCTGGAATGGATCCACTCCTTCCTCTTGGGAGGACACAGAGGGTCAGGCTCCCAACCTTCACTTGCAGACCCACAGGAATCAACTGCGGAGTCCCTAAAGGATCCTCACTGAGTCCCACACTGTTCAACGTATACATGGCCCCTCTCGCTTCCATGGTATGATCATCGTGTCATATGCCGATGACACTCAACTCATCATTTCCCTCACCGAAGACCCTGACATGGGCAAAAGGAACTACCACTCAAGAATGGAAGCCGTTGCCAACTGGATGAGAGAAAGCTGCCTCAAGCTCAACTCTGACAAGACTGAGCTCATCATCTTTGGAAACATCACCTCAGCTTGGGATGACTCCTGGTGACCCACATCCCTTAGTACCCCTGTGCATTGACAGAGCACGCCAGCAACTTAGGGACCTCTGTCAGGAGTTCGAGGCCCTCCTCCACCCGAAGACTTCTGCCTGCACCTCATCCCTGGTGTCTAGTGTGAGAGCTCTGCTTTCCTACTAGGCTACCTTCTGCGTCTCTCCTCCTTTTGCTTTGCTTTGCTTTGCTCTCTGCTCCACTACTGTCCCTTAATCCTCCTTTTCCTTGTTTCTCTCTCACTCCTCTCTCTCTCTCTCACTTTCGCTCCCCCCTCTCTCTCTTCCCCACTACTGCTGCTCCTGCGGCCTGACCCCCTTCTTTTCATCAGCTCCCTTTTTCACACCGTGTTTTGCCCCCCTCACACCTCCAGCTGTCCTCTCCTCCCCCCAACCTCCCTACTTAATGGCAGCGGCTGCATGGTAGGCTGAGCAATATCACTGACCTGGTTGGTGCATTGCTCTGCCTCCTGTGGCTCTACCCTCTAAGTAGAGCCCTTTCCCTGACTCCTCTGAACTCCTTACCCCTGTCAGGAGTTCGAGGCACTCCTCCACCCACAGACTTCTGCCTGTGCCTCATCCCTGGTGTCTAGTGAGAGAGCTCTGCTTTCTTACTAGGCTGCCTTCTGCCTTGCTTCTCCTTTTGCTTTTCTTTGCTCTCTGCTCCACTACTGTCCCTTAGTGCTCCTTTTCCTCATTTCTCTCTCACTCCGCTCTTTCTCTCTCTCACTTTCGCTCCCCCGTCTCTCTCTTCCCCGCCGCTGCTGCCCCTGCGGCCTGCCCCCTTTTTCGCACCGTTTTTCATCCCCCTTGCGCCCCCCAGCTGTCCTCTCCACCCCCCCACCTCCCTACTTAATGGCAGCCTCGTGGTAGGCTACGCAATACCACTGACCTGGTTAGTGCATTGCTCTACCTCCTGTGGCTCCACCCTCTAAGTAAAGCCCTTTCCCAGACGCCTCTGAACTCCTGACCCCTGTCAGGAGTTCGAGGCCCTTCTCCACCCGCAGGCTTCTGCCTGCACCTCATCCCTGGTGTCTAGTGAGAGAGCTCTGCTTTCCTACTAGGCTACCTTCTGCCTCACTCCTCCTTTTGCTTTGCTTTGCTTTGCTCTCTGCTCCACTACTGTCCCTTAGTGCTCCTTTTCCTTGTTTCTCTCTCACCCCTCTCTCTCTCTCTCTCTCTCTCTCTCTCACTTTTGCTCTCCCTCGCTCGCTCTCCCCTGCTGCTGCTGCACCCACGGCTCTGCCCCTTTTATCATACCATTTCTCGTCCTCCTGCCGCCTCCCAGCTGTCCTCTCCTCCCCCCACCTCCCTACTTAATGGCAGCCGCTACGTGGTAGGCTGAGCAATAACACAGACCTGGTCAGTGCATTGCTCTGCCTCCTGTGGCTCCACCCTCTAAGTAGAACTCTTTTCCTGGCTCCTCTGAACTCCTGACCCTGCCAGGAGTTCGAGGCACTCTTCCACCTGCAGGCTTCTGCCTACGCCTCATCCCTGGTGACTAGTGGGAGAGCTCTGCTTCCCTACTAGGCTACCTTCTGCCTCTCTTCTCCTTTTGCTTTGCTTTTCTCTCTGCTCCACTACTGTCCCTTAGTGCTCCTTTTCCTTGTTTCTCTCTCACTTCGCTCTCTCTCTCTCTCTCTCTCTCTCACTTTCTCCCGGTACTGCTGCCCCTTGCTGCCCCACCCCTTTTTTTGGGTCAGCCCCCTTTTTCATGCTGTTTTTCATCCCCCTGCTGCCTCCCAGCTGTCCTCTCCTCCACCCCACCCCTGGCTCCTGTCCCCCCACTGCCACCACGCATGTTTTCACTTCGACAATGCCATCCTCTGCTCCCTCAACCCCGGCCCTCTCCCGCCTGCCTTCTAGCTCCCCGCAGACCACCCGCAGACCCTTCTCCTCCTGGAGCTGCACCTTCACCAGCCTCCACGCCAACAACCCACCCACCAAGGCTGGACGCAACCATCTCAGATGTATCCTCCTCAACACCCGCTCCGTCCACAAGCACGCAGTAGAGCTATGGAATCTACTCGACTTAGCCTCCCCAGACGCCACCTTTCTGACCGAGACCTGGATGAACCACCCTCCTCAGCTACTCACATTGCCATAGATATCCCAAACAGATACAAGATCACCCGCAGGGACCCCTCCAACAAACCAGGAGGAGGCATCGCCATCATCCACAAGAACACCCTCAGGATCACGACCAACATCGCCCTTCAAGAAACCCACAACACACCACCACCCACAACGGATCCCCCACCGCAGTTGGAACAAGGTCACCGAAGACCAACTTACCGCGACCCTCTCCCAAAACCCACCCATCGACACCACCAACACTGAAGCAGCTGCCCGCAAATTCAGGCAATTGGTCAACACTTGTGCCAATACTCTTGCCCCAATCAAGAATCCCTCCAATAGATGCACCGACAGAAATGCCTTCTGGTTTACAGCCAACCTCCACAAATCTAAGCAAAGCTGCCGAAGACTCGAAAGAAAGTGGCACCAAGATCAGACAACCACAAGGCCTTCAAAAATGCCATCCACAAACACCATCAACTCATCCGAGCTGTTAAAAGAACCACCTTCAAAGACCGACTCAACAACAACGCACACAGCCACAAGGAGCTCTTCAACATCGTGAAGGAACTCTCCAACCCAAGCTCCAATGTCAACAACATCCCGCCATCCCAAGACCTCTGCAACTCCCTAGCCTTCTACTTCCACCGCAAGATTGCAGACATCCACAACAGCTTCAGCACCCAGAACCCCCTGGCAACAACCAACACCACAGATTCACCTCTGACCAACCACTTGCTCTCCTGAACCCCCGTCAATGACAACAACACCATCAAAATCATGAACACCATCCACTCCGGCTCTCCATCTGACCCCTGCTCTCACCACATCCTCAACAAAGCAAGCTCCATCATCGCACCCCAACTACAGAAGATCATCAACAGCTCCTTCGAGTCCGCCACCTTCCTGGAGAGCTGGAAGCACGGCGAGATCAACGCCCTCCTCAAAAAACCCAAGACGGACCCAAAGGACCTGAAGAACTTCAGGCCTATCTCCCTGCTCCCCTTCCTAGCAAAAGTCATTGAGAAGGCCGTCAACAGACAACTAACCTGCTTCCTAGAGGAGAAACACACCCTGGACCCTTCCCAATCTGGATTCCGCAGCAACCACAGCACCGAAACTGCCCTCATCGCCGCCACCGACGACATCAGAACCATACTGGACAGTGGCAAAACCGCAGCCCCCATGCTCCTGGACCTCTCGTCTGCGTTCAACACCGTCTACCACCACACCCTACACTCACACCTCAGCAATGCTGGAATCCGCGACCGAGCCCTGGACTGGGTGACCTCCTTTCTCACTGGCAGAACCCAGATAATCTGCCTCCCCCATCCAATCGGAGGCCACTGAAACCATCTGCGGCTTACCCCAGGGTTCGTCCCTCAGACCGAACCTCTTCAACATCTACATGGCCCCGCTCGCTAACATCGCCCAATCTCACAACCTAAACATTATCTTATACACCGACGACACCCAGCTGATCCTCTCCCTCACCAAGAACTCAGACAAGACCTACCTTCACAAAGGAATGAAGGCCATTGCCGAATGGATGAAGAGCAACTGCCTCAAACTTAATTCCGACAAGACGGAAGTCCTCATCTTCATCTCCACCCCCTCCGCATGGGATGACTCCTTGTGGCCTGCCATTCTCGGAATCGCTCCGACTCCCACTGACCACGCAAGTAACCTAGGATTCATCTTGGACCCCTCACTATCCATGACCCAGCAAGTCAACGCCATCTCGTTCTCCTGCTTCAACACCCTCCACATGCTCCGAAAGATCTACAAATTAATGCCCACCGAAACCAGAAGAACAGTCACCCAAGCCCTCGTAAGTAGCAAGCTGGACTACGGCAATGCCCTCTATGCAGGAACCACAGCCAAACTCCAGGAGAGGCTGCAACACCTCCAGAACGCCTCTGCACGTCTCATCATGGACATCCCCGCCACTGCCACATCACAGACCACCTGAAAAACCTGCACTGGCTCCCAGTCAACAAGAGAATCACCTTCAAACTCCTCACCCAGGCTCAAAAAGCACTGCACAACACCGGACCAGAATACCTCAACAGACGACTCTCCTTCTACACCCTGACCAGGCATCTCCGCTCTGCCGACCTTGCCCTCACAACCGTCCCACTCGTCTGCAGAACTACAACCGGCGGTAGATCATTCTCGCACCTCGCCGCCAAAACGTGGAACACTCTTCCCACCAACCTGCACCAGACTAAATACCTCCTTACCTTCAGGAAACTTTTCAAGACCTGGCTGTTTGAGCAGTAGCAGAACCTCCCCCTGCCTTTCTCCCCCCACTCCCTCCTCAGTGCCTTGAGACCCTCACTGGTGAGTAGTGCGCTTTACAAATCCCTGATTGATTAATTGATTGATAAGTAAACTAAATATGTCAATCAAGTGTAAACCAAGGTAACCATGTTTACTGGAGTTAGCAGAGGCAATTTAGTACTGGTCAGCAGTGGTAAAGTACACAGATTCCTAAGGATAACAAAAACAAATTCAGCACAACAAGAGAGGGAAAAGACAAAAAGGTTTGTGATGACTCTCCAGAGAGGGCCATGTCCAACACAGACAGACCCGACCAAGCTTAAAAACTTCACCTTAAATCATCAGTCCCATACAATTGACATAGATCATGGTTCTGTCCTTTCAAGAGATCCCTTTCTCTTTCTGTCATTCTCCTAAGAAGACTACTGTATTATTTACAGCTGATTCTCATTTTTAATAAGTACTGATATTTCCACTCTATTGATGTTCTTTTCTCTCATTCATACTCTTTTTCTCATTTATAGGTTCTACCTCTATTGGCATGAGACTGTTCTTCGTCGTGTCCCTCATTTTTTGATTCTTCATTACTTGAACTGTGTATCTTTGCTGTCACCCTTCTAGTGGCAAGTTTTGTTATCTTTCTTGTTTGCTAACCAATACCCTTGTCATATCCTTTATTTTTTTATTAAACTATGTTGGCATTATTCTTAGCAGTTCCAGTTTATATGTATGTTGTAGAAGGCCCATCTTCATTTGTATGGTGTTCGCCACTTCCAGTTCTCTTTAGCCTAGAAATAGTTTTTTTATTCCTATTTATGACTTTAGATTCTACACTATCATCTTCTCTTCGCTTTAGCATCTATGTCTCCATAGGTTTCATGGGTAATACGTTTTTGTTGTTCTATTTTCTCTTTTACTTTTGTTGATCTTTTTTTCAGAATTCCATGATTGTCTTGGCTGTAATTTATCTATTACTTCGTTTTTGGAAGGTATTTTCTTCTACAGTCTAATGATCTTTATGTCTCACTTCGAATTATAACATGGAGTGTTGAGGGTATTAAAAACTCAGCCAAAAGACAAAGGGTATTGCCACATCTTGCTAGGCTTGAAGCTCAGGAGGTATTCTAGCAGGAATCACACTGATCATTAGACGATGGGTGGAAGATTAAATATCAGTGGGTTAGGGAAGTTATTTGTTCATCTGTCATGAATAATAAGAAATAAGAGCAGGGCAGGCTGTTTGTTCCATATGAAGTTACACCCAGATCTTATTGTATCCAGGAATATGATACTGAGGGTAGATGATTACAGCTGAAGTTAAAATTAATGGTACAGCTTTTATATTATGAATATATATGGTGCGGGTAAGACAGGTGTTGCTTTTTCGGCAGAGGTTTTGTTCAAACTTCTGTTGTATCCTGACAGAATTATAGTTGCAGGTGATTGCAATCAAATTATAAATCCTTTTATGGATAGAAACTCTCTTTCAAAGTATGTTTCTAATTCAGCTCAAAATGTTTTCTAAAAGATATTTTAAGAAGTGATTTATTGGAGAACTCTGCCTAATAATTGAGATTAATTAATCCTGATTGCAGAGGATATTTATTTTTCTCTCCTGCACATAACACCAAATCCACTATATTTTCTTACATTAAGTTTTGCTTGGGTCATGTGGAGATATGGGCTATATTAATCTCAGATCATGCCCCTGTTATTGTAGTGGTAGATATTTTGCCTATTAAAGGGAAACCTGATAGATGGTGTTTTAATAATTCCCTATTATCTGATAAAGTCTTTTTGTCCCAATGTAAAGGTTTTATTGCAGTACTATTTGATTTGAATTACTTTGGAGATACTAAGGTTGCTGTTTTACAAATGTTTCCAATGCAGAGGCTTTAAGCCAGAAGCTTTATTATTAATTATGTGGCTTGGAAAAAGAAAGATGTTCATAGAAAATCAACTAAAATCTTGGAAGAAATTAATAATTTAGAACATGCTTATTACACCACTAATAACAATAGAGGTTGCCTAGAAATGTTGACAGGCAAAGCAATATACATTAACAAGACTTCAACTGAAGGGGCCTGTGGTTACTCATTGAAAGTTAATGTTAGATTTTAGAGCAGTCAAAATAAATCTGGCAAATTATTAGCTAGTTTTGCTGTGGAATATTTCTTCACGTCTTACAACTTTTAATTCCTCATTTATTCAACCTATACAGCAAATTTATTTCACTTGGGAAAGCAGAGGTTATGTTTATGGAGACTATTTTATGTCTAATCCCATAACAAGATAATGACCCCTCCTACTGTAAATTTCACTCATAAAGTTGACTGTAAGATATTTGCATAGTCTTTAGCACTGTGTATTGAAACATTTCTTCCAGGATTGACTGGTCCAGAGCAAATGAACTTTGTTAAAAGCTAAATAATATCTGATAATTCAAAAATATTTTTAAATGTTACACTTGATATGGCTTCTAAGAGAAAAGCATCCATAGGTGCAATATCCTTGGATGCTAAAAAAGAATGTGATTGATTTAACGGGGACCTTATGTACAACGCTCTCCAATGGCATGGTTTTGGCCCCACTAAACTGAGTTAGATTTCTTTATTACATTCAGCCTCCAGGACTTATGTTTTTGTTAATAGTATTCTGTCTCCCCATTTTCCACTACAAAGAGGCACACGTCAAGGTGGTCCACCGTCACCCTTGTTATCTGTAATGTCATTTGAGCCTTTTTATGAAAATATCAGACAAAATAATTCCTTCTTCTACAAATCTAACCAAATTAAATTTACAGCTTATGCTGATGATGTTTTATTATATATTTCTATCCCAGACATCTCCTTGCCAGCTTTCTTCTAGAGTTGTCTAGATTCTATGCTGTTTCTGATTATAAGCTGTAGATTGAAACATCTGAGGTTTTACCCATTAAAAAGTATTGTTTTAGATTTACTTTTAACCGGTAAGATTAAGTGAGAATGCAAACAAAATGAAATATTTAGTGATTTCATCCATAACACTCTTATATCTAACTTGGAGGAGATACAACTTATAATAGAGGGTTTAGTAGAGAGAAGATCTTTATACCTGTCCTGGTGGGGTATTTTAGACTCAAGAAGATGAAGTTTCTCCCCATTATTAATTTTTGCCATTGTTGTTGTTTGAGATTAATACATTTTTCTTCTACAAAATGGGTATTATATCATTTAAGCTCTTCTAGAATATTAAGAAGGTCAAGGTCACATGTTTTGTTTGGCCCTTGATCTGTTCTTGTTTTTTTAATTGCATTGCCTATTTCTATTCAATGATATGTTCAATGGTTTACTTATGTTTTCTCTATTTCAAATTAATGATAAAAATGTCAACTAAAAAATGGTTCAAATACATTCATGCTAAAAGGATGACATGAGGAAAACGAATTAAGAACTGTTCAGCTCATTAAAAACACAATTTTAATGGACAACACCTCAATTGTCAAAAGCATCAGAATTACTAAACTCCATCAAACGAAAGACTCTTAAGGGGAAATGTTCCAACACTGGGCTTTTATTTTTATTTGATTTGACAATTTGCCAGTGACACTTGTCAGGAATAAGTGAGCCCTTCACCAAATCAGGAGCCCAAACAATATTCCAAAATCCTGTACACAGTCAGATACCGAACTAACCAATCTTACTGTCAGAAAAAGTTGAGTCTTCCACATGTATCTTTTAGTGGGAGACTGACTTTAAAAAACAAAAAAGATTGACGAGGGGAATGTAATAACATATCTCAGCGATTGGTGTTAGTCAGGCTGCATTCCAATCCATATTTTTAACCACTATGCCACTCCAGCCAAAAACCAGCATTGGAAATTACCCTTTTTTCAGGGCCAGGCTTTTTTGACTTCCTCCTCCCTTTTTGCTGAATTTGTTTTTGTTGCCTGTAGGAATGTGGGCGCTTTACCACTGTTAAGCAGTACAAAAGTGCATGTGCACTCCTTGAAACATGGGAACATTAACATGTACCCAATTGTCATATTTACCTATAGGTACTTAGTAAAGTGCACTACCTGTGGCCAGGACCTCTAAATTAAATGCTACCAGTGGGCCTGCAGCACTGATTGTGCCCTCCATTAAGTAGCCCTTGAAACATGTCTCAGGCCTGCTACTGTAGAGCCTCTGTACGCAGTTTTAACTGTCATGTTGACCTTGCAATGTAAGCCTTTAACCAGGCCCAAATCGTCCTTTTTAATACATATAGGTTATCACTTAGGTAGACCATAGGCAGCCCCAATGGCAGGATGCTATGCATTTAAAAGGTGGATCACGTACTTTTAAATTTTACATATTTTGGTGGTGAAAAACTCACTGCAAGCCCTTTCTCTCCCATGGAATAACATTGAAGATACTTTATTACCCCGAATAAGCATTGCTGTCTCTGGAATCACAATTTAAAATCACAACCTATGGTGAAGGCAGATTTTAAATTTAAATTCTGAAAATGCCACTTTTAGAAAGTTGGCATTTTCTTACTTTAGCCACTTGGTGCCTGCTGTCTGTCTCTGCTCACATGTCTAGGGTGAGGTGACAGCTGGGCTTTGTGTAGTCCTCCTAGACAGCCACACACAACAGGAGCTTTGGTGTAATCTGATGGGTCTTGGTGAGCCATTCTGGGCAGGATAGGAGGGAGTAGCTGGGCACAACCTCACTTACACCTGAGTAGGCTGTGTCTTGTCCACACAGAAAAGGCTGCAAAACCCCCTGTAATTGAGCCTGGAGTCAGGACAGGGATTCAGTGCACATCAAAGACATGTCTTTGAAGTCTCCTCCACTTGAAAGGACCAACTGGGTATAAGTACTGGACTCCTAACACCACCACTTCAGTACGCCAATGGGCCTGTGCATACTCTGTCAGGAAGAAGGACTGCTCTACTGCTGAAGGACTGCCATTCTGCTGGACTGCTGTCTTGCTGAACTTTTGCTTTACTGTGCAGACCTCTGCCTGCTGTCTTCTTGCCTGGGAGCGACAAGGACTGGGCCTGCATCTCTTCAACCCATGATGACTCCAATCGCTGGTTGGGTGACCTCCTAATTTGAAGTCCCAGGCACATCAAAGACTTCCAAACACCCTATTTCAGCACCTGGACTCTGTCATCTATGAGTCTTCCCTGCAAAGGTGTGCCATCTAGTCCTGGACCACTGGAAGTAGGCCTAAGATATATGCTTCAGTGGAATTGACACATCCTCTGCTACAGGAGCAGAACAGATGCTTAGATGCTGCTGTGTGGAGCAGAACTGACACATTACTGGTACCATGTGACTCAGAACTGACGCAACAGTACTGCATCGTCATGTCCTAGGACCGATGCATCTCCTTCAGAACCACCACTGTGTGATGCTTTTTAGCAGCTCAAACTCCTCAAATCCCTCAACGGCAGCCTCAGCAACAATGACGAACCTCCGCATCACTGCCACTGCATGGTCAGAACCAAAGCATTGCCTCAACTGTGCCACACATTCTTGACGCCAGCCTTCACATCGCAAGCCCGGTTGACAGGATCCTTGTTGTCGACACATCGTGGCCATCCTGAACTTTTGACTTTGTCCTGATCGTGTTTTTGTTAATAATATTCTGTCATTTTCCACGACAAAGAGACACACATAAATGTTGTCCTGTCTCCCCTGTTGCAACCCGATATCCTTGGCTGGTGGTTCTTGCTTCTAAGTGCTGTTTTACAGTTTTTTCTTTATAAATTCATAACTCAAGTTCTCTTTAATTGATTTTTTCATTTTGGGATCATTTTATTTATTAAATTGAGTTCTATTTTTCTAACTTGGTGTGGGAGCTTTTTGTGTGTGGTGTTTATACTGTGTACTGGGTACAGACCCTGGGTTGATAGACCTGTTTCAGGATACCAACCCTGAACTGGTGGGTGGGAGAGTGGACAAAGGGTGCAAGACACCCCACTCTCAGAAACCTTTGACATCAGAAAGCCATGGATGCCCTGGGGCCTGGCTTTTGACACTGTCAGCTGACAGTGGCTCGGTTGGTTGCTGTCCTTGTGAACAGAGTTTTCCTTGGGTTAGGGACAGAAGTCTGATCTAAGGGGTTGAATGGACCACATCACTTTATTGGACATGGTGGTACTGTCTACCTACTGGGATGCATCTGTTAGCAAGTTAAGGTTAGGTGATGCAGAGATGGAGTCCACAAATGAGGAGACGTGTTCCCCTTGGGTCTGTTCAGTGGCCCAGGAGAGTGTAGAAAGAGGGATCCAACCAAGTTCAGAACTGACAAGTGCCTCTGCAGTAGAAGGTCATTGCCACATTTTATGGCCTAAACAGGGAAGTCCATCACAGTATTGATTAGACTACCTGGCATTAGGCTAGAGAGGGGTTGTGTTGGAAATGGCCCTTTCTGCAGGGTCATCCCGAGGCTTTTCCACTTCTTCCTCTCTGTTTGCTGATTTTATTTTGTTTACTTTAGGACTTTGGGCACTTTACTGCTGTTAAACAGTGTTAAAGTACATATGCTCTCTTTGAAACGTGGTAGCATTGGCATATACCCAATTGACATATTTAAGTTCCTTATAAGTCACCAGTAAAGTGCACTACTTGTGCCAAAGGCCTGTAAACTAAATTCTACCAGTGGGCCTGAAGCACTGATTGTGTCACCCAGTTAAGTTACCCTTTAAACACATCTCAGGCTTGCCACAGAAGAGACCATGGGCCACATGTACTAAAGCATTTTCCCATAGACACAGAATGGGTAAAACACTTTGTTTCATCTGGCCCCATGTGTGTAAGTAAGCCTTTTGCCAGGACCAACCCATCCTTTTTCATACAAATATGTCACCACTAAGGTACACCATAGGTAGCCCTAATGGCAGAGTGCAGAGTATTTATAAAGTGGGACATGTACTTTTTAGTTTTACATGTCTTGGTGGTGAAAAATTCGTAATTTTGTTGTTCGCCCTTGCAAGGATTACCTCTCCGATGAGATAACACCTCATTACACCTTATAAGAGTAATTTACCAATGGGAAGAGCAACCCCCCCAAGGTTGGTGTCTCTGTTGTCACAATTTAAAATCACGACTTATGGTGGTCAGATTTTGTCATTGCAATTGTGAAAATGCCACTTTTAGAAAATTATCACACTACTTCTGTACATGGACTCATGCCAAGTGGTGCCATCTCAGTCCTGGACCTTAGGAATTGTGCCTAAAGTGTGTTCCAGCTAAACTGATGCGCCCTCCACTGCAGGGGCGGAGCCAACGCATTGCCCCTGCTGCATGGAGCAGAACCATCACATCACTGGCAATGAGTGGGTCGGAGCCAATGCAACAGACACGCACAACTGCTTCTTTGGACCAGCTCTGGGAAAACTGGGCAGACTGCCGAATCCCCCTAACTTTTTGCCCTATTTTTCACTCGTGCTGGCGTTTTTCTGACTCTGATGGTGCCGTGGGCACTGCTAAACAGTCCAAGGACCTGTGCTCTGACTAAAATGGTATATGCAAATTAGGCTAATTATAGTTGGCTGTACCGACCTACCTATAAGTCTGTAGTATATGGTAGAGCATGTAGATTTAGGGACTCAAGCATAGGTAGTACACCCTTAGGTGCAGTATGGTGGTGTCCAGTGTCATTCTAAAGGCAGGCCTGCCTTGCTGGCAGCTTTTAAGTTAAAGTCAACCCCAAATTAGATTTTAGAATTAAAAGTACTTTTGAAGTCCTAAGCTGCCTTTGTTTTTTACATATGTCACCCCTATAGTATGCCATAAGTGCCCCAGGGTTGGTCACAGTGTAACTATAAGCAGGGACTTTATAAAATATGTGTTATAAGCCCAGGTGAGGAAAAAATACCCAAATTTGTTTTTACTCATCATAGTGAATGGGCTTCACAGGCTAACCTGGAGAGACTTTATTTTAACATAATAAGTCGTTTTCAAAGGAAGGAGCTAAATATAGCAAGTTTAGTATCAAATTTAAAGTTATAATAAATCCAACAACTTGTCACTATGGAATTTCATATAACTTGAATAGGGAAAGAGTTTTTAAACTCTTGCTAAAAGTTACTAACTTCAGTCCTGTAGTGCCCTTCTCTAATTGGTCAGCCTCTGGCACCCTAAGCCAGGCTGCCTTAATGAGGTGGGAAGGGTCCTGGGCTGAAATAAATGGAGCATCTGATGGGAGAAGATCTGCCTCAGCAGATGGTAGAAAAGGATGGGGGAGACCTGCCAAACTGGACTTCAAAGGCGGGAAGGACATTTGGGACAACAACTGGACCTCTCCCATTTCCACCAGCCCCAGACAACCAGGTTCCTCCTAATTAGATTAAGCGAGGGCTGGAAAGGGGTGTGTTAAGGGAAACTTAGCCATATCAGTTGGTGGGCTCAGCCAGATCTAAACTCTAAGACTACATTTTTGCCATCTTGGATTTTGGAGGAATGTTGCTTCATGGGATTGATTTTTGACACATTGCCTGAAAGTAGTCACTGGAGAGGGTGGTGGCCTGCACATGATTGGACAGGAGCACCCCCCTGCTTTCCAGCCCAGTAGCAAGGATAGATATGGCAGAGTTGCAACCCACTTCAGATCCCTACTGGAAAAAGACAAGAAGAAGAAGGACCGCCCTGCAGTACCCCTGGCCTGCACATGGACACTGCACTCAGAAGGACTGCACCAGATGCACACTTTGGGCTTCACCAAAGAAAAGACTTTGCTTGGCTTCTACTTCTCCAAGAAGGGGCTCCCTGTAAGCTACAGGTAGAAAATAGCTGACCAGAGTCCCCTGCATCAAGCCATGCAGAAATTGACCAGCTAACAAGTGGCTGGTGGTCATTTAAGGATTTGAACCAGGTGCTTTCTGGGAGTTGGATTCCTAACTCCTAAGGAGCAACTCAGAGCTTCATGAACCTTAGGGTGAGTTGTGGACACCTAAAGGACCTTAAAATTTCTTCTGGAAAAAGATCCAGAATTTTGGAGAAGTTTGCATTATCTTTCGAAAAAAGCTCCATAAGTGGACCGACCCGATGTTGTGCCAACGTTGACCGTGACCAGGCCTGATGTGCAGGTTCATCCTACTGAAAAGCTCCAGAGCCCCAGACTTCCAGAACTTGACTGGGGGCTCGTAGAAAGGCAATTTGACGATGTTGCATCGAAATCGGCTTGCTGAGGAGTGCTGAGGAGTGTTGTCCGACATCGGAGAAGAAAAGCTGCAGAAAAGTTTCTAAGTCTGAAGGTAAAAGTTTGACAGAGGCCTCCCCACAGTGTATCCAGCTCCAGCGAGGTTAGCTTCAACTTTCAACTTGGGCCGGAATGAAGATTTCTGTCCTGAAAATGTTTCTAAGTCTGAACTTAGAGCACTTGACCAAGTCCTCCCGCGATGCTATCCGTCGACGGCTCCAGTGAGGTCGGCCTCAACTTGTGACTTTGTCCTGGTCAAAGAAAAATCTTCAAGGAAACAACAAAGGCCCTTTTTGGTGCAAAACTGCACTAACGCAGTTTTGCTCCAAAACTTTTAGCACCAGCTTGCACCATTTCTGTGCACCAGTCGGGCACCATATTTATGGAATGGTTCAAGCCTCTGCAAAGGGTAGGCTAGTGTAAAAAAAAAAAAAATGACTTTAGTCGGGTGGGCCGGCAGTATGGAAGAAGGGGTTGTTGCACCAAAAAATGACGTTAGGCAGGTTAGAGTAAAAAAAGAAATGACTTTAACCTGCCTAGAGTCATTTTCTGATGCAAAACCATTCATACCACATGACTCCTGTCTTAGAAAAGACAATGAGTCATGCCCACCACCCCAATGGCCAGCACAAGGGACCAAGGTCCCCTGGGCATGGCAATTGCACCCAGTGCCATGCAGGGTGGCCCATTTCAGGGCCCCCAATGACCCTTTAAAAAAAAATTACTAACCTGTACTTACCTATACTTACCCGGGATGAAGTCCCCCATCTTCTGCTGTCCCTCTGGTGTGGGTGGAGGAGTCCCTGGGGCCTGGGAGGGCACCTGAGGGCTTATTCCATGGTATTCCACCATGAAAATAGGCCCACAGATCCCCTAATGCGTGTCCTAACCCAGGACTTAAAAATGGTGCACAGCAAGCTTTGCACCATTTTTTGACCCCTCCTCCCTCCCCTGCGTGATTTTAGCACTGGGTGATAAATATGGCGCTAAGGCCATAGAGTAATTTTTTGCACTGGAAGGCCTATTTTGCATCTCATTGACGCAAAGTAGGTTTCCACGTCCCAAAAATGACTTTAACTCCATAAATTTGGCACTAGGCGGGTCAAGTATAAATATGGAGTTGGTTTTGCACCGAATTTGTGTAACAAAAAAATGACACAAATTTGGCGCAAAACAAGTAAAAATATGCCCCAAAGTGTGAAGTTGAAACTTTAACTGAGGCCTCCTGGTCAGTGTAGCCCAGCAGGGCTCCATCACGGTCGGCTTCAACTTCTGACTTTGCCTCGGTCAAGTGTGACCAGGTGTCCAGATCAGGGCTTTTGATTTCTAAGCGCTAGAAAACATTTAGGGGCTGATTTAAGAAAGGTGGTGCTGCTCTCCTTGTGCCCCTTAGCGCCCCCTACGGCCACCATGTGTGTGCTGTATTTAAAATATGATGCACCGTGGCACAGCGTAGGGGGCAATATTGTCAGAATTCCTGACACTATTGAAGTATTCTGAAGGGGTAGCATCAACATTTTGGCACTACTCCTGTAGAGTACACAGGTGCTCATTGTATTCAAAGGCATAATCCCCCTTCAAAGCTCTAAGCAGGCATTAAAAGTGCAGAAAAAAATGGTGCAAGGAAATGTCTTACCATTTCTGCACCATTTGTTTTGCCCCCCCCATAAGGGGGAATGCCCCCCTTTCATACAGTATGCCTGGCACAGGCATAATGTGGCACAAGGGTTTACAAAGTGGAGCAATGTATGCATTGCGCCACTTTGTAAATATGGCATGTGTAAAAAGCCACTTCAGCACCACCTTATCGTAAAATAAATGACGCTATGGCGGCGCTAAGATGGCACTAGGGCCTCTTCAATCAGTTCCTTAGTCTTTAAAAATTCATATCTCAGGTTCCCTTTATTGAATTTTTCTCGTCTTGGTGTCATTTTAAAGATACACATCTAATCTATTTTCATATTATATAAATTGGGGTGGGGTTTTTATTGTGTTTTGTGTTTTACTTTTTACTGTTTTGTTGATATTAAATGCTTTACATACCTGTCTCCTAAGTTAAACCTAACTGTTTGTTGCCAAACTACCAAGGGTTGAACCAGGATAAATATATTGAGACCTTGACTGGACCTAGTGGTGATTTATGGCCTATTGCTAAGTGTAGGTACTTACCTGGCCTACCCAATAATCCACTTTCCAACACCAGTGCATCACCTTCGGAACCACCACTGTCTGATACTTTAACCAAGAAAAAGCTCCCCACATCCCTCATGGACAGCAGCCTTGATGACAACACCAGACCTCCACATCACTGCCACTGCGTGGAGTGGAATCAAAGCATTGTCTCAACTGCACCAAATATCCTCGACACTTGTCTTCACATCACAAGTCCTTTCGGCAGAATCCTCAACATTGATGCATCGCAGTCGAGCTGAAAGTTTGACTTTGTTCTGGTCCGTCATGACCAGATGCCCCGGCTGACACAGCTTGCTTTTTAAGCACCATTTTACAGTTTATTCATTAAAATAAATAACTCAAGTTCACCTTATTGGATTTTTGTGATTTTGGCCTTTCTTTATTTATTAAATTGAGCTATGTTTTTCTAACCTGGTGTGGGATCCTTTTTCTGTGGTGTTTTCAGAAGTCTGTGACTGCTTTTTTAATAAAGCTGTTTTTAATTTGTATTGCAGACCGTTTTCTTTAAAGGAAAACGAGTTGCAATACACTCTGTAAAATGAAACCATTTGGTTTCATTTTTTCAAAGTAGGGAGTGGTTCATTGGACCACTGCCTGCTCTGAAAAAATATTTTTGGTGACATTCACAAAGGGGAAGGGGTCCCCTAGGGACCCCTTCCCTTTTGCGAATGAGTTGGCACCCACTTCACATGGGTGCTAACTGCGAATTGCTTTGCGACCGCGTTCGCTGTCACAAAGCAATTCTGCATCGCGGTGCGACTTGCAAATAGGAAGGGAAACACCCCTTCCTATTTGCGAGTCGCAATCCCATTTTGAGAGTCGGTACCGACTCGGAAAATGGGAATGTGCATCGCGATGCCCGTTTTGCATGGCGCAAACTGCGAATTTCGCAGTTTGCGCCATGCAAAACGGTTCCTACATCTGGCCCTAACTCACGCATTTGATTTCAACCATTGCTGTTTTAGTTTTTCTGAGCCAGTCGGAAACTGAATCCTTTTTTGCGCATTCAGAGATTGCCCCTGACAATCACACATGTAGTCTGGACTATTTATTAGGCTTTTTTGCTCAAACATGGTACACTCTAAAAATCACACAAAACAAGTGAGCTTTGCAGCAGCTGAGTCTTTTAGAGGAAAATGTTTTTCTGGGCCCTAACAGAACTGCACATTAGGCACACCTACACTTTCTCAAGTTCTATACTGTCTACCAATCTTTGTCAACTCTGGGGAATATTTACAAAATGTCATCAGAAGCCAGCATCGCCTGCCTTGATTTGAGATCACAATTTGATCAAACAAGTACAGTCATCTCTGGTCCCGCTATGTATAACAAGGCACTGACCATTTGAAACAATGATATGAGCCAACATCTTCTTTCAAATGGACATACGTAGTAATCAGGGCTGTCACAGTGGTGCGAGAAATGTAATGTGCAATCAGGGTCGGTCTGACCTGTAGCCAATCAGACAGTGCATGACAGGCCCTTCTCAAAGGTGAGTGTATGGGCCGATATTTTGACTATTTGTGGGCCTGTTTTATGGTCTGCCCAGCCAGTTTTAAATGTTGTTTTCCTTCTTGTGAAAACAAATCTTGTCTAAGAGAGCTCAAATCCATGCAGTCATTCGTATCTTGCAAAACACCTATACAGCGTGCCTTTAGAAGTTCAAACCTGCACCAATCTGCAATTACGGGCCACTTGTTTAGCTATCTAATTAATCCTTGAGGGCACTTTTATTTTGGGGCCCATGCGTAACTCCTCTGCCAGTCCGACTCTGTGTGGAATCACAATATAGTTTGGAAAAGTAGAAACTAAATAGTGGTCATCGCATAAAGCTCCCATGTTTAGAAAAGTAGTCTAGCCAATTGAAGCCATGAGAAGAAAAAATTAAGTGGAGTTAACCTGAGGTACACTTTATAAAATGTAATAGCTGCCTATTTTGCTGTGAAATGGTGTTAGTGGCACAGATGCTTAGTAATATACTGATTGGTTGGCAGGCGAGTTAAAAATGGGCCCTGAGAAACCGCTGATAAAAAAATAAAAAAGCGACTTGCTGTTCTTTCAGCAACATGCAGCTAGATTAACAGCCTTCACATTTACCCTAACTATGGCCCCTTCCGCGTTATTTATTTAAATTATCTGCTATGGTGTGTTCTCAAGTCTCAAATGAGGATGAAGTATGCAATCAAGAATGAAAAATAAAATTAAAAAGCCTCTCTAAAAAGCAATTCACTGCACCGCACAAGGATTATAATGAGACAATAAAAGCTCAGAGATTCTACTGAATCTTTAAATTACCCTCGAAATGTTCCATTAAAATCCCTCTTATTCCCACACTATCTTTATCAAACAGCATATCAGAGCTACCATAACAATGACTGAAGTTTGGAGAGTCAGCAAAGTACGAACACATCTCCTGTCCTTATGGAGACAGTCAGTCCGAAAATCATGCACACAAAGAACAGCATCACAAAACAAACACTGGGAGAGCACATAATCCTAGTTTATAACTTGGTTGTTAATCAGAATATTAACTACAGAAATATCACATATCACTCCACAAAACTAAAATACCATTGCAGTAAGTAGATGTTGGTAAGCATAGATATACTATTCAAACCAAAGTTGTCGGAAATAAATATTCGTTGCGATCACTCAACTGCCGGTCCAATGACGGAGGAGACAACCTCGATTGAATCGTTGAATAATCTATTTTGCCAGCTATAATTTATTTTAAGTGTTTGTTTTTCTCTTTGAAAAAAGTAACTACATGGTCCAGAATGCCACAGAATGGGCATTACAGACCTGGACTATTTAACCCTTCGCTGCCAAGTCTTTTCCCCCTCAGGTGCTAGGCCTTTTTTTGGCTATTTGGGGTAGTTCGCACTTAGGCTCTCATAACGTTTTGCCCACATAAGCTACTCATGCGAAATTTGTGCCCTTTTTTTCCTACATCGTAGGGATTCTAGAGGTTCCCAGAGTTTGTGAGTTCCCCTGAAGGAGACCAAAAAATTAGTTGAAATACAGTGAAATTGTTTTTTTTTTTTTTTTTTAAAAGGGAAAAAAGGGCCTCAGAGGAAGGCTTGTGCTTTTTTCTCTGAAAATGGTACCAACAAAGGGTTTGCAGTGGTAAAATCACCATCTTCCTAGTTTTCAGGAACAGGCAGACTTGAATCAGAAAAAACTATTTTTCAACACAATTTTGGCATTTTACTGGGACATACCCCATTTTTACTATTTTCTGTGCTTTCAGACTCCTTTCAGTTAGTGACAGGAATGGGTGTGAAACCAATCCTGGATCCTGGAAAGCTAAACATTTATATAAAGTAGACAAACTTCTGAATTCAGCAAGGGGTCATTTGTGTAGATGCTACAAGAGTTTCCTACAGAAAATAAAAGCTGAAATTAAAAAATATTGAAATTGAGGTGAAAAAAAACAGCCCTTGTTTTGCTATTCTGTGTTCCCCCAAGTCTCCCGATAAAAAAGGAACCTCACTTGCATGGGTAGGCCTAATCCTCGCAATAGGAAATGCAACATGGACACATCACATTTTTACGTTGAAATCTGATGTGTTTTTTGCAAAGTGCCTAGCTGTAGATTTTAGCCTCTAGCTCGACCGGTAGCTAGGGAAACTTACCAAACCTGTGCATTTTATAAAACTAGACACCTAGGGGAACATAAGATGGGATGACTTGTGGGGCTCTCGCCAGGTTCTGTTACCCAGAATCCAGTGCAAATCTCAAAATGTGGCTAAAAAACACTTTTTCCTCTCATTTCGGTGACAAAGTTCTGGAACCTGAGAGGAACCACAAATATCCTTCCATCCAGCGTTCCCCCATGTCTCCCGATAAAAATGATACCGCACGTGTGTGGGGGCCCAGATGCCTGCAACAGAAAAAGGCCAAAAATATGTACAGAGTCAGAGGATAGCATACCGAGTTGATAAACACATATTTTTCTTTGATACATCTTTAGGCTGACTCTGCTTTGGGGACCCAATTTACTTGGGAAACTGAGGGGAACGCTGGGGAATAGGAAATGTGTGCCGGAGCGGTGATCCTATAAAGAAAAGTGAGGAAAATATGCTTTTTTAAGCAAATTTTGAGGTTTTCAAAGGAGCCTGGGTAAGACAATGTTGGGAATCCATGCAAGCCACACTTCCCTGGACTCCTTGGGGTGTCTAGTGTTAAAATATGTCTGGGTTTGGTAAGTTTCTCTAGATGAAGGCCACACCCGGGAGCAAAAACATAGGTGCCCACTCTGCCGCAAACACAGGTAGTTTTGTAATATATCATTTTGATGTGTCCACGTACTTCTGTGATGTTCCAAACACTAAAATTGTGAAAAAAATGCACTTAGATTATGTTAAAAAGACCCCTCACTCACCAACCAAGTTGGTGGCATGCTTCATCATCGGGGTTCCACATGAGACACCTGGTGTGTCACAGGTGTGCTGCAACGCCTGATTAAAGCGGAGCAGGTTTTGTCATTTTTACCACACATACTGCTTGGATTTGGCATGAGGGTAAGTGATGGTTCAATAGATCAAATTTTATTAACAAGACATTTCACAACAATGAAATGCACTGTTAATAACTGAAAGGCCAAAAAACTGAACCAATGACTCACAGCTTGTGAGCTGTAAAGCTGCGTCAAGACACCAACTTCTTTCCAGTCCATTCACACACCTTTCATACATGACATGCGCAAGACCATTCACGCTACCAGCCATGGGCCCAGCACATTACAACACTTGCATTGACAGACAGCGCCACTCAATGGCCCATCACTTACAGACGTCCATGCCTGATACAGGAATCACACTAGCTGATGGGAGTGTGTGGACTGACATTTGGCTAGTCACCGCCAGCCAAGCGCCACTCCACACACACCACCAGCCAAGCGCCACCCCACGCACACCGCCAGATAAGTGCCACCCCATGCACACCGCCAGTCAAGCGCCACCCCACGTACACCGCCAGCCAAGCGTCACCCCAAACATACCACCAGGCAAGTGCCACTCCACACACACTGCCATCACTTTTTGTTTTGTTTATAAACAACAAAGAAACCACTAATTAATTATAAAATAAGTACAACACTACAAGCACAAAAGCTCTAACTGAAAACATGACAGAAATGTGAAACTGAACATCTGAAAATACAAAACAGGCAGTTTATGCTCAAAGTATTTCCCCAAAATTGTTTTTGGTGTGGTAACTCCTGAAACAGCTGGCCACACACAGCCCAGGCTTTGAAGAGCAATCGGGGCAATACATCCGGGTCTCCCTCCGGATACCCCTTCGGGCACATACTCTACATTTCTTAGTGGGCAAGTCTTTTTGGGAGTGGGAGGAGTGTGATCTGGAAAGTGGCGATCTTTCAATCTAGCCACATCCTCCACCACTGCTACTCTAGGAACTCTTGCCTGTTCCACTACAATAAGACTCTCTATCATTGACTCCTTAAATTTAACACATTTCATCCTTGACTCATGTGAACAATCCTTGAATACAATAAAAGCATTAAAAGTTGCCAAATGAAATAAATGTATGGCCAACTTTTTATACAACACGTAAGACTTACGAAGAGCAGTGTAAGATTCCAACCTCTGATCTCCTCTATCAACACCACCCATGTGCTTATTGCAGTCCAAAATGCAAGCAGGTTTGCGCACTTCGGCACCCTGACCCTTAACAGTCACAGGGGAAGAACTCTCATCCTGGATGGTAGTTAGCATGTAAACATCCCTCTTGCCTGAAAATTTCAGAACTAGCAGCTCATTGTTCCGCACAGGACTGCACTGTCCCCTCTCAAACAGACAAGCTCCATTGGATACCCTTTCTGGTTAGAACGAATTGTGCCACAAGCAACAGTGTCCACTCTAAACAACTCCTTGAACAACTGCACTCCAGTGTAGAAATTATCTACGTACAAATGGTGACCTTTGTTAAACAGTCGTCTACCAAGTTCCCACTCAATTTTCTTGGTAACTCCAAACTTTCGGACAGCATATACAATTTAATTCCATACCGTGCCCTCTTGCTAGGAATGTACTGCTTAAAAACCAAATGCCCCTTGAACAGGACCAAAGACTCGTCCGCACTTATCTCTTTGCCTGGAACAAACACCTCTGAAAACCGATCTACAAAATGATCAAGGACAGGCCTAATCTTAAAAAGACAGTCACAATCAGGGTGATCTCGTGTGCAGGGCTAAAGCGTTGTCAACAAAATGCAGCATCCGAAGAAGAAGCAAATAGCGATTACGAGTCATGGTTGTAGGAAATATAGTTGTTGCCATCAAGGGACTAGTAGACCAATATGAAGCCAGTGATGGCTTCCTTATCAACCCCATCAAAAAAGTCAAATCTAAAAACTTTTTCATCTCTTCCAGATTTGTGGGAGCCCACTGGGTAGCTCTAGACTGAGGCCTAAGTCTGGGAGCGTTGTCATTCAAATATTGCTCCGCATACAAATTAGTCTTCTCAACAATCTCTTCCAAAAAAATACATCGTCCATAAACAAGTGAAAAAAATTTATATGCAAAATGTTTTCCGTATTGACTCTACACCCTGGAAGACCAGTACATGCAGGTAACTGTGGCTGCTCCATGTTTGGGACAATCCAGGTGTCAGGTCTTCCAATGGGAAACCCTTTAACCCCAGGCTGCTGCACTCTTGGCACATCAATGTCCTCCTCTAAAACAGGCCCTTCATCTGCACTGAGAATGGCTTCCTCATCAGAAGAATCCTTTCGGACAGAAAGCTCACTTCTAGAATCTCTCACTTCCTCCTCTGCCTTAGATGCAGAGTCAGTCTCATAATCATGGTCAGAAGACGACTCAAAAAGCATACCAACAACCTGCTGAGCGGTCACTCTGCGGCTATCCATGATCCTTTCTAACAACTAATGGATTGGCAATATCAACCAGCACTGTCTCAAATAAGTAATAAACAAAGTGTAGCTTTATCACAAAGAGTTATGTACTAAAAAACTACACCACTCACTTGCCTAAAAAAAGCTGGATTCACCAGCAACTACTCTGAAGAAACACAGCAATCAACAATGCAATCTGACCAAAAAGAAAAAAGCAAATTAGACATAAGACAACACATATATCACTGTGCACAAATCTAAGGACAATTTCACACACAATCCTTCATTTAGTACACCACCTACAAACATGTTATTAATGCATGTCAACAATACTCAATAAATTGCTTTTACTTACCTAAAACATGCAACTATGCAAACCGCAGGACAACTACTGCCAAAATCGCAAGGATCCACAGCAAACGAGGCAAAAGCTTTGAACTAGAACAAAAAGAAGAAATAAACTGTTGTAATCACAAATACAAATACTTCGCCAATTGACAAACACCCCGCCACCAAGAACTTACACATTTTCCCTGGTGCCTAAGTGGCTTCTGCCCCCCCTTGGGGGCAGATGGGCCTAAAAATAAAAATTGGCCGATCTGCCCCAAAGGGGGGCAGAAATGATCATCAGTAATTTGCCCCCCTTTGGGGGTGACCCTTGCCAAAGTGGGCAAAAGGTCGCGCTCCCAGCACAAAAAAACTAAGGGGAACAAAAAACAAATCCTTGATGTCTTGGGGGCAGGTGGGCCCAAAACAAATTGGCCGATCTGCCCCCTAGGGGGGCAGAAATGGCCATCAGTAATGTCCCCCCTTTGGGGGGGCGATGCTTGCCAAAGGGCCCGCCCCCCCACACAAAACACACATACAAGATCCCTGGTGCCTAAGTGGATTCTGCCCATCTTGGGGGAAGATGGGCCTAAAAAAAGTAGGCCGGACTGCCCCAAGGAGGGCAGATATGGCCAAAAGCTCTGTGTCCCCCATACGTCTTGGTGACTTCTGGGGCAGATGAGCTTAATAAAAGTAGGCCCATCTTCCTCCAAGGGGGGCAGAAATGGCCAACACTAAATTCCCCCATTTGGGGGGGGCGTCCCTTGCCCATAGGCTGCTCCCAAGACCCAAAACACACACACACAACACACAATCCCTGGGGCCTAGTGAGTTTCAACCCCCGGGGGCGAGATCAGCCAAAAACATGGCTGATCTAACCCCAGGGGGGCCGAAACATATAAAAAAATATTACCCCGAGTGCAACAACCGATGCCTAAGGGGTCACTGCCTGAAATCATCATAAACAATATAATCCCTGGTTTCTAGTGGGTTGTGACCCCCCCCCACCTTGGGGCAGATCAGCCGAAAAAACGGGTGATCTGCCCCCAGGGGGCCGCAACACAGATTGTATATTGCCCCCAAGGAAATGACCCTTGCCCAAAGTGTCGCTCCCCCAAAAAATAAAACTATGATCCCTGGTGCCTAGTGGAGCAGGAGTCCATTGAAAAAAGACAAAGGCCCCTGTGTCTGTTTCCCCCCACAAACCCCCAAAAGAGAAGGGCTCACCTTTTTGTGTCCTCTCTTATCGACGCGCTGGAAGCAAATGGCTTCCAGCGCGTCCTCGGCAGAATTTGA
Organism: Pleurodeles waltl; assembly: GCF_031143425.1. Taxonomy (NCBI): domain Eukaryota; kingdom Metazoa; phylum Chordata; class Amphibia; order Caudata; family Salamandridae; genus Pleurodeles; species Pleurodeles waltl. The sequence goes on along the minus strand of NC_090437.1, from coordinate 522,974,493 downwards.
TTGCAACGGGGTTTATGAACATCCTGGAGTGCGGAGAATATTTTCAACATTGATAGATCTATCTATATATATATATATATATATATCAATATTTAAATTTTACTGCAAATATTACATTGATGTTATCAATGATGTCATGAGTGCTCTAACGTGTGGGGTAATTAGCAATGCATGGCACGAGTTATAGTTACCTTAGGGCACGTGTTATAGGTGAATTTCTATGGTTTTGTACATTTAAAAAGTGAGCCTAATTATCCTGTAACTCTATTTTCTAACTATAACCACCATGTAACCTTTGTTTTTTTCTGTGAATTTCTATTTTTTTTAAAAATGTAAAGTAATTTTCATTATACGTTAATCCAAACACCGCTGTGCATGGCCTTTGCCTAGCCCCCAACCCCTTATAACCGTCCAACCCTTCGCCTGCTGCCAGGTCCTGTGGCCAATCCCCCAACCACCCAACACCACGCTGTGCATGGTCTTTGGCATGGGAATTGGATGATCCCTTCCCCCAGCAGATTTTGGACAAGGGGACCCCATCCCCTGGGGCCCAGAGTTAATATATTTTTGGGGAGGGGGGCCACCTCCCCAGGTCAAACTTTTCCCGGGACCAATCCCCAGGGCCTGGCCTAAACATTTGTTTGGGGGGGAGGTGGGCTGTGTGGCCCCTTTCCCCAGGCTGAGCTCAGCCACGGGACCCCATCCCCCAGTGCCCGACCTAAGTATTTCATTTTGTTTGTGGATCGGGGCTGCGTGGCCCCACTCCCTAAGCCGATCTCGGCCCTGTGGGCCTAATTCCCCCTGGTCCCAGCCATATCACCTGGGTGCCCCCCAAATCATCCAATGCAATTGTTAGGGACTTCGGGGGGAGTCCGAAGGCCCCGGTAGTCCCAGCTGGCTCCTCGTCTACTGTGGGAGCTGGCACTGCTGTCACAGAGAGGGAGCTGCTAAAGATGCAGCTCCTTCTCTGTGAGAGCAATAGTTTTCTTTGTTTCCCTGACAGTATCTCTGCAGGCAGGATATCAGTAGTTTGACAGCTCTTACTTGCCGGAACCAGTGTTTGCTCTGACTTGGTGGAAGCAGTCAAAGCTCCTGCCAAGTCAGAGAAAACATCTATGTCCTGAGGGTGGGCACCCTGGGACATAGCAGGAGCTGGCACTGGGGTTGCCGGTCTCCAGGTCCATCTATGGATCCTCTAGGAGGGCAGCCCTCCTCCAACTTAAACAGCCCCCGGAAGGTGGAGGTCCCCGGGGTCAGAGGTCTGTGACGGAAACTCCCTCATTGTTTAAATTCAGCTATGGGGAGGTGGGGATCCCCAGGGCAGCAGGAGGGCCACACAGCCCCCCCTCAATTAAGATGAATTTCCCCAGGGAGGTGGCAGACCCTAGGGTGCCGGGGATCAGGCATGTTTGGGCCCAAGGGGGGTAGTGGTCACTGGTGCTTTGGTGGGGCCACGTGTCCCCAGCATTCACAATGTATTTAGCCCTGGGAAGGTGGTGGTCCCTGGGACTATGGGGGGGGGCACATGCCCCTCCACATTCAAAATGTATTTATCCCCAGGGAGGTGGCGGACCACAGGGCATGGGCGGGCCCAGCAGGCCCACCAGTATTATAAAATTAATAAGCCCCAGATAAGCCACATAAAGGCGGTGGTTCCCAGGGCATTTATAATGCCCTAGGAGGGGGCCCCCTCTGCCCCCTTCTTTATTTTAACGTGCTCCCAGGACCTTGCCCACCTGGGGATTAATTAAAACAAGTACAAGAGCCTGCATTTGTTTTTGTAAAAAAATGTTGCCACTAATTTGTGATGTAATCACAAATTTGCAGCAATATTTAATTTAAAAAAGTGTTTTTTTGCCCTTGCAGTGCCCTTCTGGGACCCAGCACCAGAGCTAGGAGGTTAGGGTGTCCCTACCCTGGCACCTTTTCTTTTTTTTCTCACTTTTTTATATAGACTCAGCTGAAGCAAAGTGTCAAGCTGGCTGCAAACAGTTCCAGGCTCTTAAGCCAATAAGAGCTCTGCATTTCTCTGCAGGAGGTTTTGTTAATCGCAAAGTCGTCGGGGAGGATCCACGGCCCTAGCTATACAAATTTGGATTTCCTTAAATTTCTCCTAAACTTCTGAATGGATTTACACCAAATAACAAAAAATGTAATATGTGAACCGTAAGCTACCTTTCTGCCAAATTTGGTGTAATTTCATCCAGCGGGTCGGACTGTGGTCGTGTTCAAAACACCTATGGGAATTAATATGGGAAATGCATGTTTTTTTACCCCACTTTCTCTTGGCCCCCACTTAATGGATCACCCGGAAACTTTCCACGCACAACACGAATCACCAGTGCAGTTTTTGGGGAAACTTTTGTGAAGATTCATCAAACGGCGCCAAAGATATATGCAAGTCAAAAAAAATAAATTCTATGGAAACATGGTCCTAACTATAACTGCCTACTTGTGATGGCCACCAAATAATAGTTATAAACTTCTGTATATATGTATATATATATGTATATATATTATATTTATGTGTGTCTGTGTGTGCGTATAAATGTGTATATATATATATATATATATATATATATATATATATATATTTATATATATATATATATATATATATATATATATATATATATATTATTATTTTTTTTTTTTTGGGTTTCCCACAATGTGGTCCAATTAGTGGAGCTCAAAGGCATGTGATGCAACACGTTGGGAGACAGACCGTATGCCTCCAATTGTTATTGTTGAAAAAAGATGATCACGCTGCACTCGATAAACTGGCACGATTTGTTCGTTAAGGACGGGGTTGGTCGGTTATAGTGGTTGGCTGCTTAGAGGGGTTGATCACAGCGCCTTTCCACAGGCCAGGTCCTGCTGCCATCCCCTGCTGTGCATGGCTGAAGGCCGTGCACAGAACAGGGTTGGGTGGTTAAGGGGATTGGCTGCAGGTCCTTTCACCAACCCCCTCTGCGCATGGTGGAAGGTTGGGTGGCCAGGTCCTGTGTCCAACCTAAACTGCACACAGCCACCAACCGCAAAGGCCCACGGCCATAGGCTGTGGGCGGTGGTAGCTGGATTAGCTTATAGTGATGAAAATTACTTTAAGTTAAAAAAACATAGAAAGCCTATAGGGACGTTATGGTTAGGTTCTGAATTTATTCACCATAGAAATTCTGCATTTTCAGGTAACTATAACTCGCGGCCTAAGGTAACTACAGCTCGTACCCCCAACAGGCACAGTTTTTTCTTCAATAGTTTGACTGCTAATGTTTCATTTATATTTTTAATGACTTTATAGAAGTTGTCATGAGTGCTGTAATAGCTGGGATGATTAGCTGTACATGGCGAGGGTGCGAGTTATAGTTACCTTAGGCTGCGAGTATAGTTACCTGATCTAACTCTAACTGTAACTGCTGAATTTCCATGGTTTTGTGCAAGTAAATTCAAAACCTAACTACAATATCCTGGTAACCTTTGTTTTTTTTAATTGAGTTTCTATTTTTTTAAAATTCTATTTCCTAACTATGATGTCCCTGTAACCTTTGTTTTTTTCACTGAATTTCTATGGTGTTTTTAACTTAAAGTAATTTGAATTACTATACATTATTCCAACCACCACTGCGGATGGCCAAAGGCCATTTGCAGTGTCGGTTGGCCTCAGGGCCTGGCTTGCAGACAGGCCCCGTGTCAAAGCCCCCATAACCACCCCTCACTCCACGCAGGCCTTCTGCCATGTGGGGTATGGGTTGTCTGCAACCCTGAATCACGCACACGCATACAAACACAGACACATTAACCTACACCTTTCTCCTGATATTCCAGGGCTCCTCCAATACCTACCTAAAACAAGTTTCTCCCATCATCAATTCTTTTCAATTTCCGAATAGATGTCTATGCTGTTGAAACACTGCATACATTCTGAAGCTTCTGGAGCTGTCTCACCAAGTCAGTGAGTCGAGTGTCAGATGCCCTCCATCCAAGTTCCTTACAGAGTATTTTAGCCTTACCTTTGTGGCACCAAGTGTCATTTTGTGGAGGCCAGTCCAGCTCTGCTCCTCACATTTTACCAAGCACAGGCAGTTCCGGGCACTACTGTACCAGGAGTCTTAAAGAAAATCCACAGACATACCAATTTTCTTGTATTAAGAACAACAAGCAAAGGCAAAAATCAAATTTGTAGAATTCTGCACACAGACATCCACTGAAAATCACTTGACTTTAAGCAAACAGAGTACACCAGTGTCTGAGTCTGAGATTATGAGGAAGAAAGTATACAGTCTTCAGCAAGAATGTAAAGTGTTTCAGTAAACAAAGAAAATCCACACCTTCTCATCAAATGAGCCAACAGGTGAAAGAGAGACTCTAAACATCAAAAAGCAGCACTTCATTTAGACATGGGCAGCATGCGCAAGAACAAAATAGCTGCAGCATTTACGGTTATACTAAACAATAATTCACATATTACATGGTACACAGGTATTTTAAAGCAGTCCATGTTTATTTACACTGACAAGGAGGCATGCAGCAGATTAAGTTGTTTAATGGAGAGAGGGCCCACAGATACACCCAGACTTTGAGGAGGTGAGCACCACGTTTGCTTGTTGAAAGTGGAGGAACCAAAATAAGGTGTGTTTCCCCGCCTTACAATAGTTGATGACGCCCTTCATTGGACATGCAGCAGAGGAAGACAGGCAAAGGGGAAAGATTAGGAAGATGAACACTGGCCTCAAACAATGCTGAGGAACAAAAAGACTTAGGGCCTGATTACGACCTTGGTATAGGAGATTAGTCACAAACATGACAGATATCCTGCCCACCGTATTACAAATTAGATTATATTCTTTGTAACTTGTAATATTTTGATCAGGACATCCGTCGCATTTGTGACAGAGTAATCCCCTCCGCCAATGTCGTAATCAGGCCCTGAAACAGTTGATGGCTTCCCTCACCAGAGGAAGCTATGCACTGGTAGCATGCACCATGAGATGAGGTAAGGCTAATGCCATAGAACATTTTTATGTCACAGTACTCTTTAAGGCCACTCAGCTGAGATTTGCCACGGGGAGGTGGCGATCCCCAGGTTGCGGGGGTATTCACAAAGCCTTCTCGCCTCCACAAAATATCTATTTTCTTTTTATATTTCAAAATGTACTGAATTGACTTACACCAAACAATGAAAAGCACTCTTTCTAGACCAAGAGCTACCATTCTGCAAAATGTAATGTAATTCCATCCAGCAGTTCCAGCTGTAGTCACGTTGAAAAATCCCCATGAGAATTAAAATGGAAAATGCACTTTTTTGTATGACCCCGAAACTTCCCATGCATAAAAAGACTTTCCAGCATACTTTTTGGGAACATTTTGTGAAGATTCGTCAAACAGCACCAAAGTTAGAGGCAAGTCAAATAACACCTTTTCTATGGAAACTAGGTCCAAACTACTTTCCATAGAAAAAGTTTTTTTGGACTTGCCTACATCTTTAGTGCCGTTTGATGAATCATTACAAAATCTTCCCAAAAAAGTGCCCTGGTGATTCTTTTTGTTAGAAAAAGGGGTGGTCAAAAAAGTTGCGTTCCCATGTTAATTCCCATAGGACCTTTGACCACGACTACAGGCCCAACAACTGGATGGAATTACACCAAGTTTGGCAGAAAGCTAGCGTTCAGTATGCAGATTGTGCTTTTGCTTATTTGGTGTAAATACATTCAGTAGTTTTAGAGATTTTAAAGAGAAAATAAATGTGTATATCTTGGGATGTGGATCCTTCGTGATGTATTCGCGAATAATGATGAGCTTGAGCAGGGAAATGCACAGTTCAGATAGGCTGCCAACACATCAAACCAGGATGTGTTGGCAGCCAACTTGGGACTCGGTTCCATCCAAGTCCCACAAAAAAAGTAAAAAGAAACAAGACAAGGAGCCAGGGTAAAGTCACCCTTTCCCCTTAGCTCTTGTTCTGTGGTCCAAGACCTAAAAAACACATTTTTTTCACAACGTCACAAATTTGTGGACACAAGTTATAAAAAGAAGTGCAGACTCCTGTGCTTTTTTTTAACAAACCCCTGGATGGGCCACTTCCCCGGGGCATTCATATTTTCATATTTTGGAAGTGGAGGGAGTGCCTGTGCTGCCCCCGCAGCCCTGGGGACCTCTACTTCTCTAGAGCTCCAATCTAAAATGGATGAGGGGCACTTTGCCCCCCTGCAGCCACGGGGACCACCACCTCCCCGGGGTACTTGTTAAACTGGATGCAGCAGGGCTGCCTGGCCTCCACAGCCCCAGGGACTGCCACCTCCTTGGGTATCTTTTCAAATTCAGTTCTGGGGGGCCGCACAGCCACCCACAGCCCTAGGACTGCCAACTCATCTGGGCACCTTGAAAATTCAGTGTGAGGAGCTTTGCGGCCCCAAGCAGCCCCAGGGACTGCCACCTTCCCAGGGTATATTTGAAATTGAGTGCAGGGAGGCTGTGTGGCACCCTACAACCCTGAGACTGCCACCTCCCTAGGACACTTTGAAAATTGAGTGCGTGGGGCTGCATGGCCCAGCGAGCCCCAGGGACCACCACCTCCCCAGGGCACTTTGCATTTTAGAGGGGGGCTGCACTGCCCCCTTCAAGGAGTCAGCGATGGCCCTGGGTACCACCCCCCTCAGGCCCTGCTCCTGCTACGTCCCAGGGTGCCCACTAACAGGGCATAGCTGTTTACTGTGGCTTGGCGGCAGCTTTGACAGCTGCCGCCAAGTCAGAGCAAACACTCTGCTTACATAGAGGGAGAGATGTCAAACAGCTATCCCTCGCTGTGAGCAGAGGTTTACTTTGTCTCCCTGCCTGCAAAGGCCTGGACTCTCACAGCCAAAGGCTGTGTGGTGGTGGTTGGATTAATGTGTAATAATGAAGATTACTTTACAAAGAAAAAACTTAGAAATTCACTGAAAAAACCCAAAGTTTATAGGGACGTTATAGTTAGGAAATAGAATTTAAAAAACAATCGAAATTCACTTGACAAGCCAAAGGTTACAGGGACTTTATAGTTATGCTCACAATACAAAACCATAGAAATTTACCTGATATAGTTAGAGTTATCTCAAATGACTGTAACTTAAGTTATGTTACCCTAAGGTAACTATAACTCAGCCCTCGCCACCCTCTTCTAAATACTTCACAAATAAAGCCACTCATAACATCTTTGGTAATATCATTGATAATATCAATGAAATATTTGCACTAAATGATTTTATCAAAAAAACGTGTATGGTGGGGGCGTGAATTATAGTTACCTTAGGAGACAACGTATAGTTAATTGAGATAACGATAACAAGTGAATTTCCATGGTTTTATAAGTTTAAAATATAAGCCTAACTATAACGTCCCTGGAACATTTGGTTTTGTAAGTGAATATATATATATATATTTATATATGTAAAAAAAGTTACAGCTACACGTACCTTTTTTAAGGATGAGCAGTCCCAAAGCATGTCCGGAAGTTCGACTGAGGGTAGTGTACAGTGGGGACACAAGGCTTCCACACACAGACTTTGTCAGGGGTTAGATATACTCTACAAAAAATGTTTCATTGAATGAGCTTTAACTTGGCCTTGCCAGAGACAGTGTGTGGATATGCTAGTCCTCCATCCTACTCCTCCTCATTCAATGCTGTCCCTATTTCAGCATCCCAAGTCTTGGGGGTCCTGACCAGCTCTACCCAGTGCCAGGGTCTCTGCCCAGTGCCAGGCTCTCTAACCAGGCTCTGCCTTTGCCTCCCTGCCAAGTCCTACTGCCCAGGTTATGTCCCTGGCAGCACCAAGGTCTCCTGACCCTAGCAGCCTTGTCACCTGCATTGCCCTCTAGGTCCTACTCCCCCATGCTCCTGGTTCCTCCTATGCTTCTAGTTCCCACTATTTTTCACCATCCAACCTCCCCAGCACCCCTTCACATTTGACCTATATAATGGAGGCTGCAGCGCGGCTCCAGTGAGCGGGTCCTTACCAGCTCTACCCACCATCAGGCTCTCTGCCCAGTGCCAGGCTCTAAGACTAGGCTTTGTCCTTGCCTCCCTCCCGGGTCCCACTGTGCAGTGGATGCACATAGCGGGCTAACAACTGGCGCTCCAAAGGCACACCAAAGGCAGGCCCATCTTTGCCCGTCTGTGCCTGAACTGTGCCCAGTACCAGGAAACCTGGACTTCCGGCCTCTCACAAGTACTCAGCCGCTGATCTTCATACCCTAGACCCCAGTCACAACAACAACTGCTGCCTCACATCTTCCCATTACACAGCAGGACTTTTCACCTGTCTCCACTGCTGCTTTACTCCCCCCAAGGACTGACCACCCCCATAGGTTCCAATAGGCCACCAGCAGAACCAGCCAAGAACCCACAAGACCACCTCAGATGCATCCTACTCAATGCCAGTTGTCTCTGCAAATATGCCATAAGATTCTGGGTCACCATCTCCACCCTCACCCAACATAAACTTATTCATAGAAACCTGGATCACCCCAGGTTCAATCCCAGTCATTGCCACAGCAACACCCACTGGATACAAGAAGAAACACCAGGACAGCACCAACAAGCACTGAGGCAGCATCTGCGTCATTCACAAGGAGTCAATCACCTGCACCATCACCGATGACCAGACCATGCACATCATGGAACACCTGAACTTCTAGCACCACACAGACAATAATACCACCATCAGAGGCACCTTCACCTACAGACCTCCAGGACCATGGACCGGAATCAGCAACACAGTTGCTGAATTACTCACCCCACTCGCCATCAAATCTGATCACCACATTTTCCTGGGAGACCTCAACTACCACCGAGATGACTCCACAGCTGCACCAAGTCCACCGACCTCCTCGAACGACTCAACAACATTGGCCTCAAGCAGCTAGTCACCAACCCCATGCACAAAGTTGGACACACACTGGACCCCATCTTCATGTCTAGCAACAGAATCAGATACTCCCACACCTTGGACCTCACCTGGTCGGAACATTCCTTCATACACTTTACCATCACCGAACATACCCGCACTGTCCCAACCACCACAGCGCACCCTTCCGCAGATGGTTCAAGGTCACTCAGGAACAGTGGACTGACACCCATGGGACCACACAACTCAAACACTCCCCCAACCTAGACCTTGCAGTACAGAACTTCAATGACTGGATCACCACCACAGCCAACCAAATGCCTCCACCAGACCAGCCAAAAGGCAAAGACCCTCCAAACACACCAAGTGGTACACCCCAGAGTTCAGCTCATCAAAATGCAGATGGGAGCAACTTGAAATAAGATGGCACAACAGCAGTAATGAGAGCGACAGAGTCTCTTTCAAATCAGTCCTCAATGAGTACCATTGATGGATCAAAGCGACAAAGAGGAAGGCACTCACCTCCAAAATCAATACAAGCACCAACAGAAGAAAGGAAATGAAATCTTTGCCATTGTCAGAGAGTTCACCTGCCCCACAGCCACTGAAAACTCAATTCACACTTCACCGAAACTCTACGACGCCCTTTGCCAACCATTTCCACCTCAAAATAGCAGCCATCTATAAGAACTTAGATCCCCAAACCTCCAACATACCCAGCCTCCCATCTACTGCTACCACCCACCCGCTCACTGCTTGGAAACAGCTCTATTCATCCACCACATCCACTCATATGAACTCCATCCACTCTGTAGAACCCACAGACTCTTAAACCTTGTAAATAACAAGATCATACATCAACTCATCACCATCATCAACCACTTACTAACCTCAGCCACCTTCCCCGATGTTTGGAAACACTCCAAAGTCAGATCCTTCTTCAAGAAACCCTTGGGAAACCCCAACAAACTCCCCAACTACTGACCCATTTCGCTGCTGCTGTTCCCTGCCAAAGCCTGGAGAAGGCCATTAACCTCTAACTAAATGAAAACTTAAAGGAAAACAACCTACTAGGCTCCTCCCAATCTGGATTTAGGACCAACCACAGCACAGAGACAGCCCTGATCACTGCAACAGACGATATTCACACCGTGCTTGACAGAGGGGAATCCACCGTCTTGATCCTGCTTGACCTCTCCTTTTGCCTGCGGCATGGTTTTCCACAACACACTCATTGACCGCCTGCGCCAGATTGGAATAACCAACAATGCACTCAGATGGATGGCCTCCTTCCTCACAGGGCTCACACAGAAAGTCCGTCTTTACTTCGCAAGCCAAGCATCATCTGCAGTATTCCCCAGAGCTCATACTTCAGCTCAACACTCTTTAACATCTACATTACACCTCTTGCTGACATCGTCTGATCGCACAACATCAACATCATCTCCTACACTGACTACAAGCAGCTCATCCTATCACTCTCCACCAACCCCACCTCAACTAAAACAAACTTCCACAAGTGCATGAAGAAATATCCCAAAATGGATGAAGAACAGCTGCCTAAAACTCAACACAGATAAGACGGAAGTTCTTATCTTTGGCAAACACACCTTCCTCCGAAATGACTCCTGGTGGCCGTCTGAGCTTGGATCACACCGATGCCTAAAAACCACACCCACAACCTCAGCATCATCCTAGACAGCAAGCCCTCCATCAAATGCCAGAACAACACTGTCTCCTCAGTCTGCTTCCACACTCTCTGCATGCTCCATAAAATCTTCAAGTAGCTCCATATCAACACAAGGAAGACGGTAATGCATGCCCTCATAACCAGCCGACTAGACTACGGCAAAGCGCTCTAAGCAGGCACCGCACCCCATACTGATGTAAAGGCTCCAATCAGTCCAGAACGCAGCCGTCAGACTGATCCTCAACCTGCCCAAGAGAACCCACATCCCCCAGCACCTAAAAGGCCTCCACTACCTCCCTGTCCAGAAGAGATGCCACTTCATGCTCCTGAACCATGCCTATAAAACCCTCTATGACCTAGGACCTGCCTACTTGAACAAGCACCTACACTTTAACTGCCCTCCAGGAACCTCTGTGCCGCTAAGCTAGCCCTTGCACAGATCCTTTGCACATGCTTCTGCCGCACTGGAGGATGTGCCTTCTCCCATCTTGCCACCAAAGCCTGGAACACCCTTCCTCTCCACCTCCACATCTTCCCCTCGCTGACTGAATTCAGGAAGGTGCTCAAGACCTGGCTTTTTGAATGAGGCCCAGATGAAGCGCCTGGATCACCTCATGTGTGGCAAGCCATGCTCAACAAATACCTGATTGATTGATTTATTGCAACGCTCTATCAAGATATTTGTGTATGATTGTAGAGTGCCCTTCCCAGTCAGCTTACGCACTGCCTCCAATTGCACAGTGCGAGTAAGGTTTGTATAAGATTATGCATTTGGGGCTGCTTGTTAATAACTGTGGAGTATTAATCAAAACTCTATTGGAAAAAAATTACCTTTATTTAATTCTAGTTGTTCTCTGAGTGTATCAAATGTGTGAAGCTAACTGTCTAGGAAAAAGACTCTTAATGTTGTGATTATCATCCTCAGTCCAGTGTCTCAAATCACCAGCTATAAGGTGCCGTCAATGTTTTGGTAGGCCAATCAGTGAGATAGCGTAACTTGCCTGGTGACCATTTAGCTCCTTGAGAAACATTTCAGAGCAGTGCATAATAGTTGGGACAGCACATGCTTGGCCTCAGTGCCTGGCAGAAAGAGCTCAAGCGAGTCACCTAGCTTCAAAGCAACCTGACCAGAGCAGATCTCTTCCTGCAATACCCATGAGACCCAACAGCACACCCATTGGAGTTGAGACATCCGGCAAAAATATTTGAAGTTCTAGCACCCAGACCGCACTGCTTAACAAAGAGATGTAATTTATTGAGACTTGTGAGAGCTAACTTTCTGCAGCTACTGAGACCTATAAGTTCAACCAGTAGTGTGTCTAGTTCAAAAAAGAATTTTCTCTGACGGTATCGTGGGGAATTTGTGAAGGGGAGCATGAAGTACTCTGAACATATTGTTTGTACCCTCAATGCAGATACGGATTGTAGGCATTTATGTTCAATGAGCCAGGTCAACTGTCTGTTCACTTTGTCCCCTTCTATGTGGACTTTGACTCTGTAAACAGAGCAATCTACACATTGTAAGTGTTTCAACAAAGCAGATTGGCTGTAAAGCACAGCTCTACGTTTATCCCTAAGAGTAGGATCCTTCATTGTCTTTAAGTTTGGGGCTGGGATGTTTCTAATGTCTGTAGTTAGTTTTCAAGTGCTCCTTCCCTTGCCTGAATGCAATGACCACCAGCAACTACTTTGAAGGCTTCTTACTACAGTAAGAAAGCTGAACAGTCATTCTGTTTAGTAGTTGTGCATTTTATCAATCAGAGTGCTGCAAAATACTGGCATATTTACATGGAATTGGCATGGGGCAGAACAGCAAGCCTTTCTGCTGTACTGTCCTATGTCAATTTGAAGGGGCAGAAATGCACCGTATATATAAAAGACACAGTGCATTTCTGTCCTTTAACCCTGCGCTGGTGCACAAATTCGTACCTAGCACCAACGCAGGCACCCTTGCACCAAGGCAGCAAGGGGCACCTTCCTGTACAAAAACAATAATTGGAGACATTTTCCTCTTTCTATGTGTGCTGCAAAATGCAGCACACATAGAAAGAGTAAACAACAATGAGAAATAATTATATTTCTCCTCGCTGAGTTTGCCCTGGGGAGTTTTGGCACATTCTGAGGCTTACAGAATCTTGTAAATCAGGGAATGTGTCAAAACCCATGGGTGCTGAGTGGGAAAACCCACCACAATGCCCATGGTATACCTCCCTGATGCTAAGTGGCTTTGTGTGGCCTTGTAGATATGGGTCTGCACTATGCGCTGCCAGTGCGTCACAAAAAACGAATGCACCGGCGGCTCATGGGGCTTGTAAATATGCCCCTAGGTCATCTAGCATAAAGCCCCAGACGTGGCAAGTTAAGACTGGAGGATGGGTTTCCTTTAAGTCAGCCTGAAACGCAATGGGTTGCAATGAGAGATGGTTCTGCCTAGAAAGAAAAAGAGACAGGGGTGGTAAACTGGCTTAAAGCAACTAGACTTAGAGGTCATGTGGCAGTGCATAGAAATACACTCTTACTCCAGGATTTGACAGCCTCCCTACATCCAATAGAGACCAGTGTTCATGCCAGTTGGATAGTTCTTTAGCTCTATGGACTGTTGGGGCTGAAGGAAGAGGTGGATGTCATCTGTCCAGCCTGCTGCTTAGTACACAATTAAAGTCCCTATCTAGGATCCAGGGCATTTTTGCCTACTTTGCAAGTTTCTCTGGCAACTTATTCAGAAAAACAGACAGACTAATATTGAGGATATATATACTCCCCAGTTCACCATCCAGTTTCCTTTTCCACTAGGACATATCTGCCCTCCTTATGTAGCACCACTTTAGATGGCTCAAAGGGGATTCCCGCCCTTCAACCAAATCAATGTTCCCCTACCACAGGATGACTAGTTGGTAGAAATCACTTGCCCCCCACAAATGTTTTTGATACTCAGTTCCTTTCGATTTGGGATTTTTGAAGTGAAGCTAAATATACCTCCTCTGCTTAAGGTGGGAAGAGTTTCTATAGCATTTATTTGTGGTGTACAACCCACTAACCTTTCATATGACTAGGGAGAGATTAACTGGTTGTGCCATAGTATATGCAAAATAAATCCACGTGCCCTGGGATAAACTCAAAATGTTCACCAGGGTGTTCAATGAAAAGATACTGCTGACAAGAGAGTGGTTAATAAACAGGTCCATAAAACTAGCCATTCTGCCCTGGACTAACCCAAACTGTAACATTAATACCTGTGGGAGAGGGCAAGCGGTAGCTGTCCAAACTTTATAGTATAACTAGTTAACATCATGTGGGGAGTGCTCTACAGTTAAGGCTGACCTCGTACCATGCTGAGCCATGATTACCAAAAATAAGTCCTTCTTAACTGTTTAAAATGAAGGCACTTTATGGTTGGTACATGTTATTGCTAAAGAAGCCATGGCACAAATTATAGAGCCTACCATATATTTCTGTAAGGTTTTAATAAAGATACTGTTGGAAAATGGCCCTCTTTCAAGGTCACCTCAACCTTTTTGCCTTCATCCTCCTTCTTTCTGACCTCATTTTTATTGGCTTTATGACTCTGGGCACTTTACCACTGCTAACCAGTGCTAAAGGGCAGGCGCTCTCTCCCTAAAACATGCTGACATTGGCTCATACCCAATTGACATATTTATTTTACTTGTAAGTCCTCATTAAAGTGCACTACATGTGTCCAGGGCCTGTAAATAAATGTTACTAGTGGGACTGAAGCACTGATTATGCCACCCACATAAGTAGCATCTTAACCATGACTCAGGCCAGATATTGTAAGGCCTGTGTGTGCAGTATCACTACTACTGCAACTTGGCATCAAAAACTTCTTGCCAAGCCTTAGACTCCCCTTTTATTACATATAAATCACCCCTAGGGTAGGCCTTAGGCAGCCTACAGGGGCAGGGTGCTAAATTTGTAGAAGGCAGGACATGTTCCTGGTTGTGTGGCCTGTCCTGGTAGTGAAAAACAGCCTATTTTGTTTTTCACTCTTGTGAGGGCTGCTCCTCTCATTGGTTAGCATTGAGAATTCCCTGATATACTTTTAAGTGGTAATTTCTGATCCTAAATGAGTGGCATTGACATGTTTGGTATGTTTCTAATGGTAGTGAGAAATTCTGCTTACTGGTAAGGTTGGATTTAACATTACTATTTTAGAAACGCCACTTTTAGAAAGTAGACCTTTCTCTGCTCTCTGTGCCTTATAGCCTGTCTCTAATCCACATTTGGTCTGTGCTGGGAGACAGCTCTCCTTGTGCATTTCATCCAGACAGCCATTAACACAGGACACTCAGCTGAATCTGCATGCATATAAATACTGATGGGTCTTCCCTTGCAAAAAGGGTCTCTCACTTACACTTCAAAGGTTAGTGGCCTGACGCCACACAAAAGACTGATAACCCCCTATAGATCTCCTGGCAGACAGGACATGGCTGAAAGGGGAACTTTTGCTTTTTGAAGCCTCCCCTACTTCATAGGCACATTTGGGTATATGTACTGGGGCTCTGATCCCCTTCAAATCAGACACTTCTGAACCTACAACTGGACTCTGTCAGGAGGACTGTGGTGCTACTCAAATGACTCAACTGGAAGGACTGCTTTTATGCTTTTTGGCCTGCTGCCTGCTGCTCCCTGAAACTGCTTGAAGGAAACGGGCTTGTTAGCTTGCCTCCTGTCCGAAAGTCTCAGGGACAACTCGAGACTTGAACCATCTGCACCTGGAATCTACAAGCTGTGGGTCTGCCCTACCTTGGAAGTGGGCCTAAGGTACTCTACCATTTGTGATGTTCATCGCAACTGCCGCAAAGCAACGCAAAGCCTCACTCCACAGCTTCCACCTTCACTGAACTCAATACTGGGCTGAACGAAGCCCCAAAACACCTCACCACACAGTTGCTAGTCCATTGGAACCGGCACACAGCGGTGCCAAATCATACAAAGCCTTGCCGCAAAGCTCCTCAGGATCGACACTAAGCAATGCTAAGCACCGCAGAGCCTCACCGTATAGCTCCCCAAGATCACTGCAAAGATCACTGCAAAGCCACGCCAAGCCCTGCAAAGCCTTTCTGCACACTTTCTCAGAAGACAACATCAGATTAAATGAAGCCTTGCAAAGCAGCGCTGTGAAGGCTGCGCACCGCGCACCAGGATACTTTGTTCAGCTGGCCCAAGTGGATCCCAGTAGCCGTCCCATGTTCCATGGCAGTCGGCCTGAACTTGTGACTTTGTCCCGGTCCACCACACCAGATAACAACATTTGGAGCTTTGCGCTTCAATGTGCTATTTTTTACCTAAATCTTTAAAATTGCCCATTTCAGGATCTACGTAGGATTTTTTAAAAAAATTTGTCTTGTCTTATTTATAAAATGATAATCTATTTTTGTAGCCTGGTTTGGAGTCTATTTGTGGTGTTTTCACTGGGTTACTGAGTGAGTTATTGCACAAATATTTACACATTGCCTTCTATGTTAAGTCTGCCTGCTCTGTGCCAAGCTGCTGGAGGGTAAGCACGGTATAATTTAGGTTGTGTTATGACTTACCTGACTAGGATTGCGGTCCCTACTTGGACAGGGTGCATACCTCTGTCAACTAGAGACCACATTTCTAAAAGATATGTCACCCAGGCCTAGGTAAACCATAACTGCAGTTTATTGAGTTATACAGAGTTTACCTAACAGCTAGTAGGTTATTCAAAGGGCCACTATTGTAGCTGAAAATCCTCAAGACATTCCTTGTGTAGACTATAAGGTGGTGAACAGACACAGTTGAGGCCCTAACACATTGCTGAGAGTTAAATATTTGCTAAAGCAGATTACCTGCTCTATGAAAAGTTACTTTGAAAAAGTCACAGAATCTACAAGGGAAGATGATGATAAAGAATGTTGATCCTCAATTGAAGAGTCAGAAGGGCAGGGGACAATTGTCTTGGTGGAGTTCCTAATGGATACTGCTACCACAAGCACAGAGCACTTGCTCACATGGACCTGCTTCTTTGAGAGTGTCACAGCAAGACTGTGGTTTTCATCTGATTTCAGTCTGGGCCTCTTACTTCTGTGCTTGGTTGACTGGCGTTGCCATTTGTAGTCCAGGTCTGTCCATGATGAAGCTTGTGATATCTGTCCCATGCACTTCTAGCTCAGAAAAGAAAAAGGTTTTGTTGCTTCTTGTAATATTTTAAGTTTATCAAGGAAAAATGAAGAGTGCTTAAAGATCACTTCTCTGTGTCTTTGTTTGACAAGCTATTTGGTGTAGCACTACCAGACTAATTATCTGTTTTAAGGTGGACTGCTGTCTATCTGCTCACAGGACCTCATCATGATCTTTGAAGTATATGAACTTTGCAAAATTAGCCTTGGTAAAGCACTGTAGGGAAGTCTTCATGCTAGGGTAGCAGGAGCCCTTTTAATGAAGAAGAAGGGACAGAACTTGTGGAGTACTACAAGACTTTTAATCTACCTTTCCCAAAATTCAACTGTGTTCTGCCACTCAGGCATACCACTTTAGGCATACCTAAAATTCTGATTTTGCTACACCAAGCCAAGCCTTCAGCATTCTCCATTCTGCCCTCCAAAAAATCACATGATCAGTAAGATCCAAGATTTGCCCTTATAATTCCAGATGTCTATAGTTTCAATTCCTGCAGGGTGTACTTTGATTTGGATACCCTTGTGGCTACCTTTTTAAATATTTTCCCAAGACCTCTGGTCAGCGTCTGCCGCTCCCTACTGCACAGCTCCATCAGTGTTCTTCTGGCCCCGCGTGGTTCCGCAAGCTCTGCTGCAGCAAGTTTGAGGCCCTCCTCCACTCAAAGGCTCCTGCCTGTGCCTCATCCCTGGGGGCCCAGTGGTGAGTCTCTGTCTGTCTCTGCCTCCTTTCTGCTATCTCTGCTTTTGATTTCTGCTTTGCCTCCTATCTCTGCTTTGCCTCTTATTTCTGCTTTTTTGTGCTTCTTGCCTTTCATTCTGCATTTGTTCTTTTTCCTGCTAGCCTTTGCTCTCTCATTCCTGCCTTCTCACCCTTGCCGTTGCTTCATCCCTTCGGCCTGCACTGCACCCAGCATCACATTTCACGCCTCCCAGCTGACTGTCCCTTCAACCTTCCTGCCCTTCTGACTGGCGCCCACAGCGTGGTGTCAGAGCAATTAAACTGACCTCTGGTCAGCATCTGCCACTTCCCACCGCGCATCTCCACCAGTGTTCTGCTGCCCCCCCCCCCCACTGCTCCCCAAGCTTTGCTGTGGCAAGTTCAAGGTCCTCCTCCACCCGCAGGCTTCCATCTGGAACTCATCTATCGTGGCCCAGTGATGAGCCTCTGCCTGTCTCTGCCTTTCTGCAATCTCTACTTTTGTCTTTGATTTCAGCTTTGCATCTTATTTCTGTGTTTTTGCTTTTTGCCTTTCATTCTGCCTTTGCTCATTTTTTTGCTTGCCTTCGCTCTCTCATCTCCCCCTTCCAGCCCCTACCACTGCTTTGCCCATGCAGCCGAACCCTCCCAGCGTCGTGTTTCCCACCTCCCAGCTGACCGCCCCCCACCTTCCTGCCCTTCTTGGTGGTGGTAGCTGGGCAGCTGCGCCATTAGTGCTGAAGGTGTACCAAATGCAAGCTCGTCTGCACCCTTCCACACCTGAAACGTGCCCAGCACCACAGACCCTAGCTTTCTCACCATCCGATGGTATGACGCCAGAGCCCTCCATGACTTCGACACTGGAAGATTTACTGCCTGCCACCTTGCGTCGCCTACAGAAACACAGGGCCTCGTCTCCGGCCACAATTGCACCTTCACCTGTCTCCGCACTCCAGACCCACCCAGCAAGTGCCCACTCAGACTTCTCAACTGCATGCTACTCAACACCTGTGCCTTCGTCAGACACCCCAAAGAAATTTAGGACCTGCTCGACACAATCTCCCCGACACCGCCTTCTTAATGGAAACCTGCATAACCCCCACCTCTGCCCCGGATATTGCCACCGCCATCGTCCACAAAAACACCCACTACTTCAGTAACTGCTCTGACAACCACTCCCCCTGAATGGGACACCTCCACTTCCAGGTTCATACCAACCCTAACACCACCCTTTGCGGCCCCTCATCTACAGACCGCCAGACCCTGCCCTCCATTCAGCAACTCCACAGCCGACTTCATCGCACCTAACGCCCTCACTTCAACAGATTACATCCTCCTCGGCAACCTCAATTTCCACCTGAACAACCTCAACGACCAGAACACCTCATCGCTACTAGAGAACCTCATCACTCTCGGACTCAAACAGCTGGTCAACTCCCCTAATCACTCAGCAGGACACACCCTTTACCCCATCTTCTCCGCTGGCAACAGCATCTCCTTTTCACACACTTTCAAACTACACTGGACCGACCACCATTGTGTCCACTTCTGCCTTAACAAGAAAACCGAAAATCACCACACCCACTGCCACCCCTGCAGAAACTGAAGCAAGATCTTTGAAGCCCAACTCACCAATGCCCTCCACCACGCCCCACCACCGGACCCCACAGAGCCCAACGCCTCAGCCCATATCCTCCATCAATGGATCTCTGACTGTGACAAAACTCTGGCCACCCTCAGGAAATCCTTCCACAATCAACACCAAATGCTTCTCACCTGACCTCCAAGAATCCAAGCACACCTACAGATGACTCAAGAGAAAGTGGAGAAGCAGGAAGAAATCAGGAACACATAAATGCCAATGCCTAAAACAGCAAGGAACTGTTCACCATTGTTAAGGAATTCACCAAACCCAGCACGGACACCACAGACATCCCTCCCTCCCAAGACCTCTGCGACAACCTCGCCACTTTCTTCCACTGCAAGATCCAGCATATCTATAACAGATTCTCCACCCGAGACCCACACACCACACCCACTGCAACCACACCCAAAGACCCACCCCACGCCAACCCTACATCACTGGTCTGCCTTTAACTCAGAAGACACCCTCAAGATCATAAAATCAATCAACTCCAGGGCACCCTTAAACCCTTACCCCACCACATCTTAAACTGAGATGTGCCACCATCGCCCCAGTACTGTGCCTCACATTCAACTGCTCCATCAAGGCTGCCACCTTTCAAGAAGAATGGAAACACACAAAGAATAATCCTATATTGAAGAAACCCTCCGACGACCCGACAGACTATGAAAAACTATAGACCCATCTCACTGCTCCCCTACTTAGCCAGTCATCGAGAAGGTCATCAACGCTCAGCTCACCGAATTCATCTAAACCAATCACATCCTGGACCCCTCCTAATCCAGATTCAGACTGCACTGCTCGGAGCCACAGATGACATCTGCACCCTTCTCAATCAAGGTGAAACAGCAGCCCTCATCCTCCTTTGCCTCTCTGCCACCTTTAACACAGTCTCCCACACCATCCTCTGCACCACACTACATGACGCCGGCTTCTGCGGCAAGGCCCTTGAGTGCATATGCTCCTTTCTCACTGTCTGAACCCAGAGACTCTGGCCACACCCTTCACCTTGAAACTGACAGAGAACAGTTGCGATGTACCCCAGGTGTCCTCCCTGAGCCCCAACCACTTCATGACCTCACTCGCTAACATCATCAGACACCATGTTCTCAACATTGACTCCTGTGCCGACAACACCTAGCTGATTGTCTCCCTCACCGCCAAACCAACAACGGCTAAGAACAACTTCGATGAAGGAATGATGAAGGCAGTCTCCACCTGGATGAAAGAAAACTAAATCAAGCTCAACTCCGACAAGTCTGAGGTCCTCATCCTGGGCTCTTCCTCCTCTGCCTGGGACAACTGTTGGGGCCCCACACCCGTCGGGCACCCTCCTCACTCACTGACGATGCATGAAACCTCAGCATTATCGTCGACTCCTTGTTCTCAATGGCCAGCCAAGTCAACACAGTCTCATCATCGTGCTTCCACAACCTTCGCCTGCTCCAAACGTTCTTGAAAAATGGATCCCCATTGAGTCAAGAAAAACAGTCATCCAGGCACTCGTCCCCAGCAAACTCAACTACGGCAATGCACTGTATGCTGGCATCATCAAAAAACTCCAAACAAGACTCCAGAGAATCCAGAACACCGCAGCCAGACTCATCCTGTACATCTCCCGCCAGAACAACATCACCTCACACCTGAGAGACCTCCTCTGGCTACCAGTCAGCAAAAGAATCACCTTCAAGTTCCTCACTAATGCGTGCAAGGCCATACAAAACATTGGAACCGCCTACCTCAACCACCACCTCCTCTTCTACACTCCTACCAGACACATCTGCTCTGCCCAGCTGGCCCTCGCCTCCACCCCTAGGATCCGCAAGAACTCAGCTGGAGGAAGATCCTTCTCCTACCTCGTGGCACAGACCTGGAACATGTTGCCTTTCCACCTCAGGCAATCCCCATCACTGATCCAGTTCAGGAAAGACCTCAAGACCTGGCTCTTTGACAAATCCACATCCTCCCCACAGTGTCTTGAGACCCCTTGTGTGATAAGCCCCAATTTATAAATACCTAATTGATTGATTGATTGAAGAGTCCAGCACCAATAGCTTTGGCATTGGATTGGTGGCAATCTACTTTGGCTTCAAGTGTTACCCTGGTGAAACCATCATGTCTAATATGGGGTTAAGCTTATAGCACGCAGGTGACATGTCATGACCTTTAGCCGGGTGTCTTCGGACTATAGCTGCAGCAGGCACCTTTGCCTCTGCCAATCATCAGAAGAGCTAAGTGGTTAGTTTAGATACTTTTACCCTCCACATGCTGGTATGGTCTCAACTCAGAGGCTATCAGCAAGCCACGACCAACAGCACGGTATGTAGGAACAAAGAAGCTATGTTCTTATAGGACAGGTGTTCACGTAAAATAGCTGGCAGGCCCAGTCGTTGAGTCCCATCATCCCACAAGGGAATCAGTCAGAGATCACAGCAAGAGCAGCCCAACCACTTGGGGAGAGCAAGCCACAAAGAAGATTAAATTATCCAGGCTGGAGCTGTGAGGAGTAGTGCTCTAGGCACCCGCGGCTGCAATGGTAGAGGTGACGGTAAAGTCCAGTCCTTCTATCAACACTTTGCCTTATTAGTGATCAGTCTTCACA
This sequence comes from Pleurodeles waltl, assembly GCF_031143425.1. Classification (NCBI taxonomy): domain Eukaryota; kingdom Metazoa; phylum Chordata; class Amphibia; order Caudata; family Salamandridae; genus Pleurodeles; species Pleurodeles waltl. The sequence goes on along the minus strand of NC_090437.1, from coordinate 522,952,819 downwards.
ATATGCTACTTAGTAATGGACAGCTCAGGACCCCACCCCACTTGAGTACCTGACACAGTGTGATTTCTGCAGACTAGAAAGTCATGGATAGCATCTAGATTCAGGATCTGTCCAGATCGTGCAAGAGGGCTGAGTGTCACCTTTGCTCCTTCAACAGCTCACATTCAGCAAACAGGCATCTAGGTATCCTGTTTATAAGAATCAAAGTCAGTATACTGGAAAGGATCCTAAGATGCAGAAGGAGCTAGAGCCCAGCTTGGTTCTAATCTCCAAGTCTTGTTTATCACAGGTTGGACAATCATTTTGTAAATGCATGAGTGGAGGAAAGGTGGGGAGCACCCGCAGGAAGAACTGCTAGTAAGATGGAGGGGAACATTAATCATATGCCCCCTACAATTGCTGCTGTCTGCATCACTCTCAAATATACTTCCCTCCTTACCTTGATATTGCAGGGTATGAGTGGCAAATGTTGCCTGCCTTCTCTTCTTTCTGTACTTGCTTATGGTGTAAGATCCTTGAAAGAGCTGAATCCTTCTGCTCTCCCGGGTCCAGGCAAGCTCCATTAATGTGTTCCCAGGCTGTCCGAGACCGAGCTATTGTGAAGGCGGAGCAGTGACACCGAACTAGTGATGCTCCCGCTGTGTATGGCAAGTGTCATGGCAATAAAGCCACAAAGGCGACAGCCCTGCACTCCTCCTCCCCAAGGCTTGCAGAATACCGTCTTCTGGTAGATGTCTGTCTGGGGCTCCGCGGACCAGAGCACCCACTCCAGGATTTCCGTGCCACGCTGAAGCCCAGCAAATGGCTTGCAACAGCGAGGGAGACAGGATGGAGACAGGTTAAGGGAGCGCCTGCCAGTAGTCAAAGGTAGACATAGACAGACAGATGGAGCGGTGGATGAATGTACTGGTGTACAGAGGGACAGACACATAAACCAGCTGAAGAATAGAGGGCAAATTTAGGTGGGATGTCCCATTACTATTGTCAATATGTGCACACAAATGAAATTCTGATAGCAGTTCAACAACTAATATTTATACTAGTGGTACACGATAATCTGGAATTCAAGTTTCTTTCATATATCCACAGTTAGACGTGTGCTTCAAATGAGTAAACAACTGAAGTTGTGACAAAATTCTAATATTTCCTCTTTGACTGAATACTTTTATATCTTCCTATTTTGTGATCAATAGTTGAAGCTGAAATCTGTGCTGAATCAGACGAAAAATATCTTTAGTTCAGAAATGTCGTTTTAAAAAAGTTGTTTGTTGAGAAGGTGTTATTACAATGGAGAATTAACAAAATGTGCACAAAGTACCAGAAATTGTACTATTCTTTTAGAAAGTGTGCTTCAGGGTGTTCAATTATAAAATGAACAATGGGCTTCATATCCATATTCATCTGTGTTAACTTCTTTCACTATTCACTGTTCAGCTGAACATTAACACATGCTATTTAGAATACTGAGGACAGCAAGCATTGTGGGAGTGTCCAGATTTCGCATCGTTAGAAACATGTCCTCTGACATGAACAGAAGCCTCACTTAGGGTGGATACATCACTGTTGTTTCCATTCTTTTTTCATCCTTGTCTCTTGCGTTACATTTCCTCGTCTTGCAAGAGCATTGTTATTAGAGATTCTAGGAGATTCTAGAAGAAAAGTTAGCAAGGATGTATTCCAAGCGCATGACTAAAGATACGTTTGTAAAATTCTAAAGCTAATTCTGTGTATAAAAGGTTTCTCAATATTGAAATTGGAGACATGTTGCAAGTGACCTCTCATAGATTACATCTTTACTGCTGCTTGTTTTCTACATGTAGGCCAGATGTCCAAAGCCATTTCCCAACTGCTAACACTGCCATTCATAAAATCACAAGGTTTGAAATTGCCTAATTGTTTTTTGGTATGTTTGAAACCCAGTTTGCAAGTCAAGGGAACATTTACAACTCCTAATGGATTTATACATTTTGGAAGGAGCATGAAAGGGGTTTACATTGTAATCGCAAAGCATTGATCAGTTATCTACACCTCAAATCTGGTGGAAAGTGATTTGCAACATTGTGGCTGTTGCTGGCAGTCTCTGGTGGTAAAAGACTATGACGCTCAACCCCAAATTTTCCCAAATGGAAACACATTTGAATAGAAAGCAGTGCTCGTAAATATTTGGAACATGGGCTGCTTAAAGAAAAGTTTGCAGTTAGATAATATAAATGCAAGGATGGTGGTTAGCTATTCTTTGCTGCCCGCATCTCTATGTTCATGGCCAATTACAGGTGGTTAGAAATAGCAAGGTGACAAATTTATTTTCATTAGGCATGTTGATCTGCTAACCTTTGTGCCTGGACATTTTGTGACGCAACCTATTAGTACATTGGTTGTATCATTAGACTGGTCACAAAAAGTCAGTGTTCAATTTGAGACCACTATTGCTAGCAAGTTCTCTATCTTAGATTTAGACAATAAAGAGCACTATGGGATTGTTTGTAGTAGGGCAAAACGGAACTGCTGAAAAAGTAGGTAGGGTTGCCCCAGGGAACTTTTACCCCATTGGTTAGAGAGTGACCAGAAGTCACCCTCATGTACAAGCTGGAGCCAGACATAAATGTGGCACCCCAAGTCACCTCAGAACACTTACTGGAACTCTGGAAGATCAGAAGCGGATGGGACATGCTTTCTGTAAACCCAGAACAAAGAACTGGACTCCAAGGTTAGCTGAGCTTGTGTGTGCCTGGAGGGTTATACTAAGCTGCAAGATGCATTTTGCTGGAAGGACCAAGCTGACCACTGGCAACTGGACTCGGACTGTACTTTGATATTGGCCTCTGCCTGACACTGTGAGAGTCTCAAAGTACCCTTCCCTGAGGTCTTGGTGACCTTCCTAGTGTACTCCTGTGGATGTTTGGGCACCAGAAGAAACTTTTGAAACCTTGAAAACCTTGCCTCTGAGGCTCCAGATCTTCACAGGAACTGTGGTAAAAACACATCTGACTTGCAGTTCCATGGCATTGGATTGAATCGCAGTTTCATCCCTGTCAATGCTTCCAATGTCTCAAAAAAATGATTTACTTCCATCCTGCCTTGGGACTTGGAATTTTGAGTGGGAAATCTCCAAAGCTCCAGAGCTCCAGGGCTCAGTGGGACCAACCAGCAGTCTTTTGTTCAGCGATGGTAGCTTTAATTTCAGCTGTGGCGCACACCAGGAGAATTCTTCTTCTCAAAATGTAACAAAGTTCCTTTCCTTGTTAGCACTTAAAAACGTTTTTGAATGTTTTAACTTCCAGACTTCCACCAGGACCTGTGCACTTGTTGTATTTGACCAGAGTTCCATTCTGCTCATCCTCAAATTGTGCCTAGTATCGGGTCCACCGCTTCCATAGACTACCATCTACTCTTTTACAAAACACAATAAAAATACACATAGAATTTTAAAATAAAGAGAATCAATTATGAGCAAAGTAAAAATCCAAATGGAATAAAATCCAATAAGGGGAACCGTAGATATGCAATTTGAAAGATTTAAATAAAAATGGAGCCAAAACTTCATTGTGTTTTATCAGATTTTTCCTACTTGGTATGCACTGTTTAAATACTTTACACATTGTCTTTGATTTATACCAGGCTACTTTGTTTCACTGCTAGGGAATGAGCACAGGCTCAAATTATTTAATTTGTGTGACATTTTGTAGGAGCAGCCCTCTGTTTTCAGGTCACTCCAATTTTCCTACACCTATTTTTAAGACTGCATTTAAAATTGCAACCATTTTGTTCTCAGCGAGTTAATCACAGATGTCGTAGAGCAATATTGACTGTTCATTTCTAAAATGTAACAAAAGTACAAATGATGAGTCCTCAAATACTCTGTATTGATAATACATAGTTAGAATACTCTCAGGGGGTCATTCCTACCCTGGCGGTCCGAGACCGCCAGGGTAGGGGACGGAGGAAGCACCGCCAACAGGCTGGCGGTGCTTCTGGGGCTATTCTGACCGCGGCGGTAAAGCCGCGGTCAGAAAAGGGAATCTGGCGGTTTCCCGCTGCCCCTGTGAATCCTCCACGGCGGCGCTGCAAGCAGCGCCGCCATGGGGATTCCGACCCCCTTCCCGCCAGCCTGGTTCTGGCGGTTTTCACTGCCAGAACCAGGCTGGCGGGAACGGGTGTCGTGGGGCCCCTGGGGGCCCTGCAGTGCCCATGCCACTGGCATGGGCACTGCAGGGGCCCCCTAACAGGGCCCCACATTGATTTTCAGTGTCTGCTTGGCAGACACTGAAAATCGTGACGGGTGCAACTGCACCCGTCGCACACCAGCAACTCCGCCGGCTCCATTCGGAGCCGGCTTCCTCGTTGCTGGTGCTTTCCCTCTGGGCGGGCGGGTGGCCTTTTGGCGGTCGCCCACCAGCCCAGCGGGAAAGTCAGAAGGACCGCCGTGGTCTTTTGACCGCGGTAGGGTCTTCTGGCGGTTCCCGCTTGGCGGACGGCGACCGCCCCCCGCCAAAGTAGGAATGAGGGCCTCAGTCATTTTAACTCTGCACTGCTTGCTCTGGTGAGTCTACCCAATATTATAAATCCTATGGAACTGAGTACAAGAATCTTGCCTTTAATTTCAATGCAAATTTGCAAATGTCATTGCATATTATCACTGTTAAAACTGTAAAGATGCCCTTTGCCCAGGAGGTCTCAGTCTGTAAAACAATAATGTTAATAATAGTCACTGCTGACTGAGAAGGAGCTTTAGGGGGCATATGGTTTATACTTAGCTTTAAGAACCTGGGGGAATCTGCTCATTGCATTCAAGTGGAAACCGACATGGGTTCATTTGAAAAATACTACGAGAGTATGTTAGGAATATTGAAAGAGGGAGGATTTTGCTAGACAGAGGAATCTGTTGCCCACATTTTTAATTTCTGCTTCTTGTACCTCTGTGAAGATTTCGTAGGGATGATTGTGGCTTTTTAACACTTCTAGAGAAATATTTTTTGGCTTTGAAAACCTTAGGGTATGATGTACTGTAATGTTTGAGGGTAAAGGCATCAATATTTTGACCGAGGTGAATTCAAAGGGGAAGCAAACTTTCTTAGGCTAGTAGTGTGTCATTGAATGATATGGCATAATGAAATATGAGTGTGTCTTCTGAATTTGTGAAGAGCTGGAGTAGTCGAGATATGGATGAGTCTGAGTTACATATCTTTGATGTTTTGAAGAGTCGGAAGATTGATGGTAAAAAGTATGGTTTGTGATAAAACCATATGATGTGATGGGAGAGATGGTGTTTGACTGTTATGCCATCTCAGGAGAAAGTGCCACAGTATTTTCCTATAAAATTGTAAGAATTCTAGTGGAGGAGCTATAGATTGAGACCTTAAAATATGGCCAGGAATTCTCTAGCAAATCAGGGTTAAATTCCCCATCTGGAAGCAGATGATTGGAGAGGAAAAAATATTAAGTGAGCAGGGTCGAAAAATGTGGACCGGGACATCCAAACCAAAAGTTTTTCCACTACAAACAGTGCCAGAATTGCAGTTAAAACAATCTCTCGAGATCTCATGGCCCACTCAACTGAATAAAACAGGGCAACAGTGCAATTAAGGACTACATCAGCAACCACTTCTACTAGCCCTTCCATAGTTCCCTCTTTGTTGAGAACCACCATATTTTAGACATCATAAAAGAGGTGGCCTCTGTCTGATCACTGATGATATCACCTCAGATATTCAGGGATAAACCCTAATTTGTCCTAAAGCAATTGTCAGGCCTGTCTTCTAAAGGCAGCCCTACCTGCAATGGGATGGGAATGGGAAACATTAATGAGCCCTCAACCTACAAAGTATCCGTCCCACTTAGGAGTTAACAGTTATAAATTAAAGTCACTGGATTGGCATCACAGTCTGAGATGTTGTCACCTTTAATACAATGATGTAGTCAGATTTTAGCCAAATTCTCCCAAAACACTGAGGTCAAGATGGAAGAAGGAGGAGAATTTCACTAAGCTCACCTGAATGGAAATACCCAAAGTGTTGTTCTCATTATTGAACAGTATGGCAGTGCACTGTACATTAATCCCAAACCAAGTGATATTTCAGTCTCAAGATTTTGACCTCACTTTCCTTGTAATTTTTTGATCTGTCAATATGACTGTCAACCACAGGCTGGAAACAGTTTTTAATATGAGATACAAACTAGTGGAATATGAATCAAAACCAGGTTTGGAATATAGGGGCAGATTTACACTTTGTGACGCAAACCTGCGTTAGCGCAGGTTTGCATCGAAAAGTAAAGCACCGGCTAGCGCCATTCCATGGCACCGGCCGGGCGCCATATTTATGGAATGCACTGGCCGGCGCTAAGGTCGGAGAGGGATAAGGGGAACCGGGGCTTGTGCACCAAATTATGGCGCAACACTGTTTAGAGGCAAACAATTAACTCTAGGCAATGTAGCACCATTTTCTGATGGACAAGCCACATGGACATGGCTCTTGTCTCAGGAAAGCCAGGAGCCATGCCCACCACTCCATTGGCCATGCCATGGGGCCAGCGCTGTGCAGGGGGCCCCAAGTCAGGGCCCGAGCAGCGTTTGGCAAAAAAAATAAAAAGTACTCACCCTGGGCTTACCTTGGATGGGTCCCCCATCCTTAGGTGACCTCCTGGTGTGGGTAGGGTGGGTGGGGTTGTCCCTGGGGACAGAGAAGGGCACCTGTGGGCAATTTCCATGGGCTCTGACCATGTGAATCTGCCTACAGGTCCCCTTACGCCTGCCCAGACCCAGGCATTAAATAATGGTGCTAAGTAAGTTTAACACCTCTATTTAAGGCCCCCATCTCCCCGTGCTGGATTTTAGCACAGGAGATAAATATGGCGCAAAGGTAATATCATCCTTTTTTGGACAGGGACGCCTACCTTGTATCTCATTGATGCAAGGTAGGTTTTCCCCTCCAGAAAACGATGTAAACTCCATAAGTATAGAGTTCAGCTTGTGCTGAATTAACGGTAAACAAATGATGCTAATTCAGCGGAAACCAAGTATAAATATGGGCCATAAACTGGAGGTTCGGTGCAGCTCAATGAACATCATTATGACTCAGGACCTTCCTGCAAAAAATTCCGGAGTGCGAAGTGGGCAAGCTGCATACTCACTGCTTGCTAACACTGGCTGTTTGCTGTACAGAAAGCTCTAATTACCTTACCCTGGGTGTAAACTCCTCTGGTATAAGACCCAGGAGGCAGAAAAGAGATTGTACAATGCCTTGCAGTGAGATGGAGGCAGACTACTATATAGGCAAAATTAATGACCACTAATATTCCAAACCCTCTCTGAGCCCCTAAATTCCTCACTAGAGACAGAGGCCCCCATTATGAACCTGATGGTAAACACCGCTGACCACCGTGTTGACGGCCAACAAAAGACCGCCAGTGGCGGTGGAATGCACACCGCCACACAACAATGTCAAAAGAACAAACCACCCAATATTTTGCAACCTCCACCCACCACCAGGGCCAACGACGGCAGAAATGCAGTACACCCCACCTCGCCATTGCCATGCAGAAAAATCCTCCGCCCTCCAAATAATGATACACAAATCAGCTCGGCGGACAGTGAATGTTGAATGACCATTGGCGGTAACGTAGACGCGGCCGTCAATGGGACCCATCAACAACATATACACATTGGTAAGTCCGAAAAGCACACACCTGACAAACATCCACACCACTATAAAACACACACATACTCACCCTACAATCATTTGGAACGCCAATAGCACAACAGATATTGACACCACAATACGCATACACTGAACTAACCATCACACAAGTCACACACACAACCACACAACAGCACCCTCACCAACACATCACCCATAACACACACCATGGCACCCCCTAAGCACCCCCCCTTCACCGACAGGGAGGTAAGGACCATGATGGCTCAAGGTTGAGCCACATCTATTTGGGGCACAGGTGCAGCAGCAAATTTGGCCAGGAAGACTGAGCTATGGCAGAGGATAGTCAACAAGGTCAAGGCCATGGGAAACCATCCAGGCACAAGGGATGACATCAGGAAGAGATGGAACGACCTGCGCGTGAAGGTGCGTTCCATGGCATCTAGGCACAACATTGCCGTACAAAAGACTGGTGGTGGTCCCCGCCTCCTCCCCGCAAATACACCAACTGGGAGGAGAAGGTCTTGGTTATCCTGCACCCAGAGGGCCTCACTGGACTCACTGGAGGACTGGACACGGGTAAGTCAACTACAATACCCTAACAGTCACCACACCTGTAATGCATGTATCACCCCATCCCCTTCCCAGCCCACAACACTCACACACTCATACCCATGTCACCTGCATTCCCACAATCCCCCTTACAAACCACTATCCAGCCCCCTGTGCACAGTCACCAACCCATGCATGTAATGTCAGGAGCACTACAACACCCACAATGCACCTCACCTCTTCAATAAATTCATCAAAATGAACACGAAGGGACCTGCATCCCACTACTTGGAAATTCAATCACCAATTACTGCTGACCAGTACTGCAATTGACAAGAAGTGCAGGACACCCACATCTCTATTCTCTCAGACACAGGCACCACCACCTGGATGGAGATGTCAAGGAGTGCCAGTCCTCTACCTGAAGACGAAGGCCCCACTCCGGAGAGTGTGAGGGATGTCTGGACACAGAGGAACTCCCTGGTCCATCCCACACCCCTGGATAGTCACCCTCCAGAAGCCTCACCCAGGACACCACTGACACCCCTACCACTCTGCCACCACCAACAGCTCTGGCCCAATGCCCCCACACCAGTGTCTCCAGGCCACGGAATTGCTGCCCACATGTACAGAGGCCCGAGTCTCCACCCACCACCAGGCAGGATGATAAAGGGCCAACTGAAAGTGGGACTGCCAGACCTGTGTAGGGGACACAGGCACAGGGGGCTAGGGACAGTGGGAGGGTTTCAGTGGCCCAGGGGGGTGGCCGAAGAAGGGATGCTGCTGCCCAGGAGGTCATTGCTGAGGTCCTGGGAGCATACCACCATTCCCAGGACAGGATGGGCCAGAGCCTGGCCACTTTCGAGCAGAATCAGAGGCTGCAGGTAGCACACCACCAGGAGGCCATGGAGCAATGGAAACAGCTCAATCCCACTATGGCCTCCATTGCAGGTGTGCTGCAGCACCAGACCAACATCCAGCCTAGTCCTCCACCCACCTGCAGGCCCCTTACACTAGCCAAGACACTGCCCTGCCATCAACATATGCAGCAACTATTGGAGTGGCGGTACTGCCAGAGGACTCACAGGACACTAGCACCCCTTCCCTTGCAGCCCAGGTACCCCTTCGCAGACATGGCCTCAGACCCAGAAATCCCACTGAAACACCAGCCCAGACCAGGCCCACTGCCAGGAAATGACTCAGCCCTGAACTATCTCCCTTGGTTGCCACTGAGCTACATTGTTGACATGTCACTGCCATCTCACCATCTTCCAATGGCCCGATGGACTATACCCCTGTGCTACCAACAGCTGAGAAAATGTATCCGAGTATGTTGTTCACCATGTTCCCACTCCCTTCCTCTGTCCCATCACTCATGGATGTTTTGACTTTGAATAAATACCCTTCTGCACTCAAAATATCTGCCCTTAGTCAATGTGAACAATCAATTGTGAATGTGAATGCATTAGCCAGTTATCATCACAATGCCGCTTTTATTGCAGGAGGGAGTCTAACAGATTGTAGTATCTGAAGTATGTCACACTGTACATTCCATTGCTTTAGCACACATCTGTTTCTTCAATCATAAAGTTGCCACGTCACATTACTGGTAAGGGACACAGCAGCACTTAGTAGATAAGTCAACCTGAAACAATGCAGTAAAGTCATTACCACAAAAACAAATGTACCTGAGAGTCACTGTAAGTATAGCCGGATTAGCTGGGTTCTGGAGTTGATGTTGTCCCCCTCTTCTCCATCACTCTTATCCATCCTCTGAGGTGGCAGGGGTGGTAGGACAGCATCCGCTTCTTCCAGAAGTGGGATAGCTTTCCTCATAGCCAAGTTGTGCAGCATGCTATCTCTCACACCTTGTCAGGGACATAGAACAGGGAACCCCAGAAGGATGCAGGCAACACAATCTTGCCTTCAGGATTCCTATGAGCCGCTAAATCACCCTCCTAGTGCGACCATGTGCCTTATTATAATGCCTTTCTGCATCTGCCTGGGATTTCTCACAGGTGTCAGGAGCTTTGCATGTTTGTGTAGCCAGAATCCCCTGGAAAAGTGTGTGAAAGAGAGTTAGAGCATACACTTTGTACTTGCATACAGCCTGCCTGGCAGGTATGTCACTAATACAGTGTCATACTCACTCACCTATGAGCCAATCTCTGTCCCCCTGTAGTTGTCCCATCATGTGTGGCATACTGCTGTTTCTCAGGACAAAGGAATCAGGGACTGACCCTGGGAATCTTGCATTTACATGTGATATGTACTGATCAGCAGTATACACCAATTGGACGTTCATGGAGTGAAAGTTCTTACGATTCCTAAACACCTGTTCATTTACTCTTGGGTGTATGAGGGCTATGTGGGTACCATTAATGTCACCTAACACATGGGGGATATTTGCAAAAGCATAGGATCCAGATTTGATGGCGTAGAGATCAGCCCTTTGGGGAAACTGGACATAAATTTGCAGGTGTTGCACAGATGCATTCAGGAAATTGGACATGATGTGGCTGAACAATGGTTAAGATACCCCAGCTGCCATGCCCACTATCACTTGGAATAAGCCTGTGGCCAAAAAATGTAGCACAGATAGTACCTGCACAGTTGTAGATATGACATGGGGATTCCTATTAGCTGGCCTCAGAACAGGCTCCATTTCTGCACAGAATTCAAGGATTGTTGCTCGATTGAGGCAGTAATTTATGATGATGTGACGTTCCTCCATGGTTGCCAGATCTACCAGGGGTCTGTAAACAGATGGGGCCCTCCCTCTTCACATGGGTCTGTACCTATGGTGGAGGAAGAGAGACACATTGAGATGCAACATATACTTGCATAACATGGTAGCTCAATTCATGTTTCACATGCAACACAATTTTACCTCACACATACACAAAGAATGAGGTAATCCTGTCAGGCAAATGTGTGGTGAGGTGTCTTAGTTTTTATGGCATCACATTGTAGACACACTTCCCACCATGATTCCATGAGGAGGACCACTAATCATGACAGTACCCTGTAAAGGGGAGAGGGAAAGGAGCCATGGATTATGTCCCCGGCTTGGCTATGAATGCAAGGTGGATGCAAAATGACAGCCCCCGACCATACAGGTAGTGTAGTGTGGAAGTGACTTCATTCCACTGGTGTAGGTCATCATGGCAGTTGGCGGTGTTCACCGCCATGCATCTGATCGTTGGATAACATGGTTGTCAATGGGGAAGCAGGGCCAATCATGATCACCGCCGGCGGTGACAGTGCACACCGCTGCGGTATCTACCACCATTTTGACATGCCCTTGCCACTTGACTCCTGCACCTCGAGTAGGGAAGAACTCCACTGCGTGTGCTGCTGTGTCCTGAGTCTGGTCCCGAGATAGCACGTGCTCCAGGGGAACGGGTCCCAGCCTACGTCACAGAGGAGCTGGTGGATGGGGTCCTACCCCTGTTAGCAAACATGTATGGGCGACCAGACGAGCAGGTGAGTTGCTATTTGTCCTCCTTAAATGTGGGTGAATGTGGCAGATGCCTGTAGGCTTTTTTGTTGGCTGTATGAATGCTCACCTGTAGTGTGTCTGGCACTTTTTGTCTTGGCTATTGTCTATATGTATGTCTCCAGGGGCTGTCAGGTTAAACTGGCATGGCATTTGTGAATGGGGCACCCACAATGATATCTGTTTTTTTACTCTGTGTGTCCCATGCAGGTCAATTCCCATCAGAAGAGGGGACTGTGGCAAGCCATCGCCAAGGAAATGCGGACCCTGGGGTCTACAACCGGTGGAACACCCACTGCAGGAAGTGGTTTGAGGACCTGAGGCGCTAGGCCAAGAAGACCAGAGAAGCCCAGCTGGGGAAGGCCTCCAAATGAGGGAGGGGTGCCCGTCAGACCCTGACCCCCCCCCCCACCCCCAGTGGCCTGCATTCTGGCAGTGGCCTATCCGGATTTGGATGGGTGCTTGAAGACAGCCCAGCAGCCACAAGGGGGTGAGTACCAACACTGTTGTGATGCTACTATGATGAGTGTAGTTAGGTGCTAAGGGGTACATGCATAGTAGTGTCAGGCACATAGAGAGGTGTGTCCCTGAAGTCATGCCCCCCTCTACGTCTATGGGATAGTGCCTTAGATAGTTATGGCAGGGTCTGGAGGCCAGTAAAGGGTCCCCTGTCTGGGCCATTGTTTTTAATGTAACCTCATGGACTTGCAGATGTGTTGTTTTGGCATCTTCTCTCATTGCTCCACACTGCAAAGTGTATCAGAGTAGAGGGCCAGGATGGGAATGTAGTGCACTGTAGGCTAATCCCTACCATTCAGGGGCACATTCATTTCATATGTTGTGTCTGCTGAGGGTTAGTGCCTGAGATGGGTGTGAGTGTATGTGTCCCAACATGTATATTTATCCTGGAATTGACATACTTCTTTCTTGTTTTGTCCCCCCGTGCTCTTGTGTCCTTGTGTACTTTAGCATTATCTGGCAAGGGAGCTGAGGCAGCGGCGAATGCGGATGCTGCAGCCACGGGACCCATGAGGCAGAGTCAAGCGACGGCAAGGAGACCAGTGAGTTGGAGGGTGAGGGGAGTACCACAGGGGAGGCAACAACCACTGGAGGTGGCGGACCCTACTTGGCACACCCATTCTTTTGCCATCTTCCCCCACCCCAATACCATCACCGCCCTCCCAGTAGCTCCCCACTGAGTTGCCCGTACCAGCTCACCCAGGAGGGTGGTCATCTCCTTTGGCCCAGACACCTCATCTCCTGCCCCAGTCAGCCCTGCTGCCTTCACGGAGGAGGCTATTGACCTACTGAGAACCATCTCTGTAGATAACTATTGTGAATTCTACCCCGGGGCTAGTATCCCAGATGCAGCAATGCAATGCACACCTGGAAGGCATTCACAGTGCCATGTCTGGCCTACAGAGATCTTTTCAGGCTCTGCCCTCCTCTTTGACAACATCCAGTGTCCCTCATCTTTCTGTCCCCCCTCCCACCACCTCTACCCCTTCCAGCACCCCATCCCAAGCACACATACAGACAGCCATGCACACAGATCAACACACAAGAAGTACACACATAAATACAAGCACCACATGTCCCACCACAGGCAGGCACACACCCAACACACCAAAGCAGATACACCTACCTCCACCACCTCCACTGTGTCGCCCTCCCCCTCCTTCCTGTCTGTCACCTCACCATGCACACCCATATCCACTGCACCCTCAGTCACTGCTGCTGCCCCTATTCTTGCAATCTCCACAACAGCTGACTTCCAGTCATGCACCCTAGACAAAACACCTGCACTCACCACAACTATATTCACAGACATTTGCAACATACTAACCAGACCTGCAGACACCCACACAACATCCATATACACTGCCAGCCTTTCTTTTTCCACTGTGTCCACCACCTCCTCCCAAAACACGCAAATGCTCACACTCATCCACTCCACATACATCCACCACAAATATGCATACTAAACAGGCACCTGCATCCACGTCCAGCACACCTACACCTCATACCACCACTCCCTCAACCTCCACTCCCAAGCCTGTCTCCAGACTCCCTTCAACTGCACCTGAGAAGCTTTTCCTCTCCTGTGTTGACCTATTTGAACCCACTGGGTCACCCTGTCTTGTCCCTAAACGTTCCATTGCCCTCACCAAGTCCTCTTCCAAGTCCTCCCAAGTCCACCCATCCCATTCCCGTGCCACTTCCCCAGGGAGGGAGAAGGCCCGTGTTGCTCCTGGTCCCTCTGCCACCCCCCCGGTCCAGGCCCACTCCTCCTCCTTCCAAGGGCAATCCCACACCCTCCCCACTTCCTAAACCTAAGCCCAAGACCCCCCTTCCAAACCGGAGTCACCACCTGCCACCCTCTGCACCTGATCCCTGGCTGCTCCAGAGATGCCCCTTCTCAGTGGAGTTTCCTTTTCCATCGTAGGGGTCAAGTGTGGGCTATATCTGCCCTTCCAGGCATTCTATAAGACCAGCCTATGGCCTTGTTTGGACGTTGTTGATTATTTATTCAGATTACATTTTAGTGCCCAGCAGACATGTTGGTGCAATGTAGACACATTGTGCAGCGTTTCACTGTGGGGGGGGTGGTGTGCGCAGGGGTGTGCATTGGTGCAGGTATTTGTTGGCTTGTGTCTGGTAAGTACATTTTGTTTGGGTATGTATGGCTTAGGGTGGTGGGAGGGGTTGGGTGTGCATTACAGTGTGGGTGGGGTGGGTAATTGTGCCCTTTCCTCTCATGTGTGCTTGGTTGCAGTACTTACCTACATCGTCTTCGTCAGCCGTCATGGTCCTGGAGGAATATTGCTAGGAGAAGGACTGGGATTATTTTCAACACTCGCTCCATGTCGGCATCAGCATATTCTGTGTGCCTCCCATGAGTGTTTCCCTTTATATGGGTCGTTTCCGCCAAGCTTTGCTTGGCAGTGGTTCCAGCCCTGGAACTGATAGCGGTGTGGTGTTTCATTATATGGTGGGCGGGTAGGGCCTTTCTGCCTGCTTGAAAATGGCCTTTGCTGTCGTGCCTACCAGAATGGCGGTGGGTGGATGGCCCGCTACCTGTTTCTCATGTGCTTCATTATTTGGCGATCCGGATCACGGGCGGTGCGGTGTTTACCACCATGTTCATAATGATCCCCAGAGTTAGGCTGCCTGCGAGAGCAACTCTTTCAAGTTAAAGTGAGATGGTGGTCACTCTTCTGGCATGCAAACCTTTCTCAGTTCCTGTGACCAACAGTGTATGATAGTGCAGCATGCCAATTTTAGAAACCTCCGTGTTCATCTTTGCATGCTTTTAAACTCATTAAACATATGACCTTTTGACACCCTGAGTGTGGCATACGTACGTTGTGTCTACATTGTTGACAGACATGAACTTCGAGAATTGCTCCACTTTCTTTGCAGGAAGAATTGACAATGGATGACTTTTGTCTTATTGTCTTTAGGGCCTCGTTTCACTTCTAGGGTAACCTTTCACTCTAAATTCACAGCAAATAGGACATTTACAAATTTGGAATGTTTACTACCCAGGAAGAAGAGGGGAAGGCAAATCCTTGGTATGGCACCTCATCGGATTAATGTAATGGGCAAGGGGCAGTCATCCCTCCAAGCTCCTTCCATTCGTAAAGTGTCCCCGTTAGATTATAAGAGGTTGAAATTACACCTAGGTAAGCATGGTAGACAGGTATCCCTAAGGGAACCTCCCAGTTTTTCTACCCAATTAGTAAGTGAAGATCAATTGTATAGATGGGACTGGTTACCAGGTGCTCTATCCAGCACTTCTTAGAATGGTGGTTTACAATGTCCTTACAATTAGCAAATAAGCTAAAAGTCATTTCTTGGAATGTAGCAGGAGTACAGAACAGTCAGGAGAAGCTGCAATTTTTGGCCTCATCGAAAGCAGATGTATTTGCTTCCAGGAGACATGGAGTGTAAGGGGTCCGGTCTTTGAAGATTTCTTTACCTTGGACTGCGAAGCAAAGCCCTCAAACAGGCTTAATTGGAAGTATGAGTGTTATAAATATCCAAGTAATATGTTTTTGGGATTAACTTTGTCTAATATGGGAAATAAACAAGGAACTTTTCCCCTATTTACAACAAGCTCCTTCTTAAGGTTTTCTCTTATATTGCAAAAGGTGCTGCGAAGGATCAGCCCCTGCATATAATTCTGGTATGGGACTTTAATTGCAAAATATGTAACTCTGCCTTAGAACAATTGCGGAATGCTGAGAAAGAGGACGCCTTCCGGATCCCTCCAACTATCTTCCTCCCAAATATAAGAACTTATTAGACAGGGAAGGTACTTTTGAACCAGTTGGAAAAGACCTATTGTATTATAGTTAATGGGAGGTTACCCTCCGATTCCCCAGCAGGTCTACTCATAAAGCCCCTGGGGAGTTTTCCATTTTGGACTATGTGATTGCAGGCTGTACTTTGTTCTGTCTTTTGGGTGATCTAAATGTTGCAGATCCTCTGTAGTGATTATAGCCTGCTAGCATTCTCTTTGAACTTTAATATACCCCTTACTAATTCTTGGAATCTGGATAGAGCTGCTTTAAGTCCTAATAAGAAGACAGGGTGGACACATTGGGAATATAGGTCAAACATGGGAGTGAAGGTCATATTAGATTCAACCCTTTGTATTCTAGGCAATTGGGTAGGAAATGAAATTGAATTTTTTAATAATTTAATGAAGCAGATTGTAAATAATGGTAACCAAAAAAACTCATCGAACCACCCTAAGGTGACCCCTCTCCCTCTTCTTTTAATAAATAGGGAAATACATGCACTCATTAGGAACCAATATTTGTTTTTTGATCCTGATAGTGAAGTGAAGGTGATTAAAGAGGAGAAGGGTCAGAGTAAAAGCTCATCTGAAAAGAGAAGAATGAGACAGGCTCTGGATTAAATTAAGGGAGGCAACAGTCAAAGGCAAGTCCAGGACTTTTTGGACTCTAGTTGGGGATGGCTGTGGTGTAAGAGCCATCTTTCTCCCATCATCCATAGAGGAATGGAAATGGGTTACCTTTATTAAGGGCCTTTATGTGGTAAATGAGGGGGAGAGTAATCAACCTTTAGTAAAGAGGGACTCGCTCCTCTATGGTCCCCCGTCTGATGAAGAGATTACGTCTGCAATCCAAGGAATGTGCCCCTTGGCACAATGGGGCCTGATGAGATTCCTATCTCCGTATGAAAACAAAATACACTACTTTGGAGTAAAATTCTTACCCTTTTTTTTTTAAACAAGCTATGAAACCATGACGATTCCCCCCTCATGGACAGGAAGTATTTCAGTCCCTGTGTTTGAAATGGGGTCTTTGGTTGGCAGTCAGGGTACCCCCTGTCCAAGCAAGGACCCTCACACTAGTCAGGGTAAAGAAGAAACACCCTCAATTGATCCCTGCTCACCCCCTTGATAGCTTGGCAAAAGCAGGCAGGTTTAGCTTCAGAAGAAATGTGTCAAGTATTTGTACCAACACACACAGGTGGTCATTACAACCCTGGCGGTCAGTGTTAAAGCGGCGGTAAGACCGCCAACAGGCCAGCGGAAAATAAATTGGAATTACGACCGTGGCGGAAAACGCCAACAAAGACAGCCACTTTAACACTCCGACCGCCACGGCGGTACAAACAAACAGCTTGACGGTCACCGCCAACAGACAGGCGGAGGACAATGTACCGCCCACAGTATCACAACCTACCAATCCGCCACCTTTTCCGGGGCGGATTCACCGTGAACAAAAACACGGCGGAAACAGGACTTCGAAGGGAAAACGCTCACCTGTACACACCCCATGAGGAATCCGGACGCCATGGAACCCGAACTCCAGATCCTGCCAGCCCTTATCTTCTTGCTCCTCTACCAGGAGCACGAACGCTGGCGGCGAAGACCACGGTGAGTACTGCACCTATGACACAGGGGAGGGGGGAGGGAAAAAACAGGGACACACACACGCAATACGCAACACTCCCACCCTCACCCACGACAACACACACACTAATACAGCATGATACATTACAGTTACACCCCCAAACCCCCCTGGAAGAATGTAAGGACAAAAGGAAATGAGTGTATCCATTGCAATATATTAACATCCAGTACGCAAAAATATATATATACACTATAAACAAAATATACACGAAGAATAGTAGTCCAGGTAGTGCTCCATTGAAGTCCGTGGAACACTGGGCCCACACGGTATGGGCGAGGCCCACACTCAATCCCCAACCATGACGGAGAGAACACTGCAGGGGCATCAGATAGCAATAAAACAAGCACCTCAGGGGGGAGGGAAAGTGGGGGCACCTCAGCCAGTTGAGTGCACAACGCCAAGTCCACGAGGGGGCCACATGCCCACTGTTCCATTCTGGGAAGAGCAAAGCCACAGTCTCTCAAGTCTCTACAGTGGGTGGTTTGCCCACTGTTCCATCCTGGGGAGTGCAAAGCCACAGTCTCTCAAGTGTTTAACAGTCTCCACTGGTTCTGGAGGGGGCTTTGTGCTCAGAGTGCTTCATCCTGCCAAGGACTGAGGTAGTGGATGTGATACTCCACTGGTTCTGGAGGGGGCTTTGTGCCCAGAGGGCTTCATCCTGCCAAGGACTGAGGTAGTGGATGTGATACTCCATTGGTTCTGGAGAGGGCTTTGTGCCCAGAGTACTTCATCCTGCCAAGGACTGAGGTAGTGGATGCCTTTCTCCACTGTTTCTGGAGGGGGCTTAGTGCCCAGAATGCTTCATCCTGCCAAGGACTGAGGTAGTGGATGTGATACTCCACTGGTTCTGGTGCTTCATCCTGCCAAGGACTGAGGTAGTGGATGTGATACTCCACTGGTTCTGGAGGGGGCTTTGTGCCCAGAGTGCTTCATCCACCCAAGGGCTGAGGTAGTGGATGTGATACTCCAATGGTTCTGGAGGGGGCTTAGTGCCCAGAGTGCCTCATCCTGACAAGGACTGAGGTAGTGGATGTGATACTCCAATGGTTCTGGAGGAGGCTTTGTGCCCAGAGTGCTTCATCCTGCCAAGGACTGAGGTAGTGGATGTGATACTCCACTGGTTCTGGAGGGTGCCCTGTTCAGCGGTGCTTGTTGCAGCGGTGCCCTGTTCAGCGGTGCTTATGGCGGCACGGCGGTGCCCTGTTCAGCGGTGCTTGTGGCGGCGGTGCCCTGTTTAGCGGTGCATGTGGCGGCAGTGCCCTGTTCAGCGGTGCTTGTGGTGGCGGTGCCCTGTTCAGTGACTGAGCTGCTGGCGGTCCTTCATGGCCCAGCGGGGCTGGTGCTGGCGGTCCTTCATGGCCCAGCGGGGCTGGTCCTGGCGGTGGCTTCCTGGGCAGCAGGGCTGGTAGCAGTGGCCTCCTGGGCAGCGGGGATGATGGCGGTGGCCTCCTGGGCAGCAGGGTTGGTGCTGGCGGTGGCTTCCTGGGCAGCAGGGCTGGTGGTGGTGGCCTCCTGGGCAGCAGGGATGATGGTGGTCTTCTCCGCCGTGCTGCTCTTCCCAGACTTGCTGACTTTCTTGTGGCCCTTCCCCACCTTGGAAGGTGTCGCAGCAGACTCCACACTCCCACCTGTACCCCTGGGAGCGGCTTTGGTGGCTGGAGTCTTCCTCCTCTCCCGCCGGGTACTGGACAACTTTTGAAGCTTGACAGGTGGGGGACTGTCCGTGCTGTGGCTCCGTGCCACACTGGCTGCCCTGGTGGCCGGTGCACTCCAGATTCCGGTGACTACAGGCACCACTGGTCCCGGAGATGTTGTGGCTGAGGTACTAAGTTGGGACCTGGAGAGTCGGGCCCTAGGAGACGGACGGGGTGGAGGAGGTGAGGGAAAGAGGCCTATGTGGGACAGGAAAAGTTTCTTGGGAACACTGGAACAGGTAGATGGAGGGGGTTTGGGAGTGGAGGAAGAGGTAGTGGTTGTAGGAGGTGTTCGTTTGGTGACTTTGGGTGAAGGTGCATGCGCTGGAGGCTGTCGTGAGGTGGATGGCTGTTAGGTGGGTGTGTGCCTGCATTTGTGTATCTGGGGAGGTGACGTCACAGACACACTGGGAGAGGACACAGGGGATGTGTGCATGGCAGTCGGGTGGTGACTGCACGTGAGCGGGGTGTGGTGGTGGGTGTGCTGGTGCGGGACGTAGTGGCTGTAGAGGTAGTGCATGCAGATGAGAGTGTAGACTAGACTGGGAGGGAGGACGGAGACGGCGAGGAGGGGGACACAGGGGAGGCAGTGGATGTTGGTGTGTCTGTATGTGTGTGATGCTTGAGTGAGTGCCTGTGGGATGTGCGGTGCTTATGTTTGCCTGAGCTTCCCTTGTGTGGTGAGGTGTGTGCAGGCTGGTCTGAAGGTGTGCTTGGGATAGGCTGGGGTACAGGGGATTGGGTCTGGGTGGAGGAAGTTGGAGGGGGGAGGCTAGAGACAGGGACAATGGCTGCCATCAGTGCTGAGGCAAGAGTTTGCAGGGTTCGATGAAGGGCAGCCTGACCAGAATGAATGCCCTCCAGGAATGCATTTGTGTGTTGCAATTCCCTTTCTACACCCTTGATGGCATTCAAAATGGTAGACTGCCCAACAATGAGGGACCTGAGGAGGTCAATAGCCTCCTCACTGAGGGCAGCTGAGGTGACAGGGGCAGGGGCTGAGGTGCCTGGGGTGAAGGTGATGCCCACCCTCCTGGGTGAGCGGGCACGGGGCGAAGGCTGAGGGGCTGCTGGGAGGGCAGTGCTGGTAGGGGGGTGGCGGCTGTACCTGTAGAAGTGGGAGGCACAGATTTTGCCACCACCACAAGGGAGCTCTCATCGGAGGACGAGTCCGTGTCGCTGGTTGCTGATCCTGTCCCCGCTGTGAAGCTCCCCTCGCCCTCCTTCCCACTGGTGTATTCTGAGTCCGTGGTGTGGGCCTCCATGGCCATGTGGGATGCAGCTCCCTCGTGCTCCGGTGCCACTGTACCTCCGCCTGATGATGCTGATGCACACAAGAACAGGGAGACCACAAAAAGGGGGGGGGCGACAGAAGAAAGACAGGTAGAGTGCATGGCTTACCGGTACCGTTGGCGGAAAATACAGACACAGCAGCCCCCTGCACTACGTTGCGCTGTTGGGCTCTACAGATGCAATTCCTGGGATATGTCCTACATGGCTATGGTTGACATCTGCACACATAGATGACACAGGGGCATGTATACCTGTACATCGCACTCTACAGAGGTGGGGTGCCACGTGGCCTGCATTACGGAGGGGCCTAGCCTGCGGAACTCGCCCTGGCCTAGGGAAACCCACAGCCCTCCTCCCCCACCCAGACACCTTCACTGTGAGCCAAGTCCGCTGAATGATGTTGTACTCACCCCCTCGTGGCTGCTGTGATGCTCTCAAGTGCCCATCCAACTCCGGATACGCCACCGCCAGGATCCGGAACATCAGGGGGGTCATGGTTCGACGGGCACCCCTCCCACGTTGGGAGGCATCCCCAGCTGAGCCTCCACCATCTTCTTCCTCCAGCGGCAAATGTCCTCCCATCTTTTCCGGCAGTGGGTGCTCCGTCTGTGGTGGACCCCTAGAGTCCGGACGTCCTTGGCGATGGCACTCCAAATATCCTTCTTCTGGTGGGCGCTGACCTACATGACATGTACAGCGGAAGAAAAGAAGTCATTACCAACTGCATGGTCGAAGTGAGTGGCCCACAGCCCTACCCTTGCCATGTGGCACATGCCTTCACAGTACTTCATGGAAGCAGAACTGTGCCCCCTTCATTCTTACAACCAGCCCTCTCCACTCAGGCATAGCCCATACAACTGTGTACTTACCTGTTGGTCTGGAGGACCGTAGAGTAGCGTGTAATGGGGAGGACCCCGTCCACGAGCTTCTCCAACTGCTCTGCAGTGAAGGCAGGGA
This sequence comes from Pleurodeles waltl, assembly GCF_031143425.1. Lineage (NCBI taxonomy): Eukaryota > Metazoa > Chordata > Amphibia > Caudata > Salamandridae > Pleurodeles > Pleurodeles waltl. The sequence goes on along the minus strand of NC_090437.1, from coordinate 522,931,221 downwards.
ACCTTTTCCCAGATGCACGAGCCATTGTCTCTTCCAGACCAAGGTCACAGCAGCACATGCAGTGTAGGTCCTCTCCTTTCGAAGATCAGGTATCAGGTGATTTAACAGATAGAAAATGGCGGTAACGTCCGCGGCGGTGACGTCCGCGGCGGTGCGTACAATCACCGCCGGTGCACTTCGTCATTGGCTCCTGGGACCCATAGGGTCCAATGTTAATCAATGCAGCATTGCGCCGCGGTCTTCGACCGCCTACCGCGACGGTGTACAACGCCAGTGCAGTTACCTCACATCCCACTGTCCCACTTTACAGGTCAGGCAGCCCCCATTTCAGGGGCCCACATGGCCTAATTACCAACTGCGTCACACAGACCTAGGCCTTGTCTCACAACACAAATACAGGCCGGATTTTGTGTATGAATGGTGTTCTGTGTAGACTGTGGGTACATACCTCTGAGTTGTTTGACTCTGTGGTCGCTGTTGTCATTCCTAGGCACCGTCCGCTGGGACATGTGAGGAGATGGCAGAATCCTCCGGTGTACCGACCGCTGGTGGACCTGTCGACAATGGAGGAAAGACATTTGATCATCACCTAAAGGTTTGACCGTGCCACAATCCAGGAACTGTGTGCCCAGTTGGAGCCAGACCTGATGTCAGCAATCCGCCATCCCACAGGGATACCCCCTCAAGTGCAGGTGCAATCAGTGCTCCATTTCCTTGCAAGTGGGTCATTTCAAACAACAGTGGCCATAGCATCAGGGATGTCCCAGCCTATGTTTTCCAACGTGTTGTCCAGAATGTTGTCTGCCCTTCTGAAACACATGCGGAGCTACATCATTTTCCCTCAGGTGGAGAATTTGCCTACAGTTAAAGGTGACTTCTATGCCCTTGGACATATCCCTAACATCATAGGTGCCATTGATGGGACACATGAAGCTCTGGTCCCCCCTACAGGAGTGAACAGGTGTACAGGAACCGGAAGAGTTATCATTCCATGAATGTACAGATGGTATGTTTGGCAGACCAGTACATCTCCCAGGTAAATGCTATGTTTCCTGGCTCTGTACATGACGCCTACATCCTGCGGAATAGCAGCATCCCTTATGTGATGGGTCAATTCCAGAGGCACCGTGTGTGGCTATTAGGGGACTCTGGATGCCCCAACCTGTCATGGCTACTGACCCCAGTGAGGAATCCCAGGGCCAGGGAAGAGGAATGCTACAATGAGGCCCAAGGGCGGACTAGGAGGGTGATCGAACACACCTTCGGCCTCCTGAAGGCCAGGTTCAGGTGCCTCCATATGACAGGTGGTTCCCTATTCTACTCACCAAGGAAGGTGTGCCAGATCATTGTGGCCTGCTGTATGCTTCACAACTTGGCTTTGCGACGACAGGTGCCTTTTCTGCAGGAGGATGGTCCAGATGATGGTGGTGTAGCAGCTGTGGAGCCTGTGGACAGTGATGAGGAGGAGCAGAGGAAGAAGACATTGACAACAGGGACTCAGTTATCCAGCAATATTTCCAGTGACACATAGGGGAGAACAAAGTCCTGCCTACTACAAGTACTTTCACACTTCTACCTCTATCCTGTCTGTCGATTTCACCCAGTATATGGTAACTGAGTTGTACATTTCCCTTACGGTTTCACAGGTCTGGTTTCCAACGTGTGTCATCTGCTTAGATTCCTCATGGACTTGAGATGTGTGAAATAGGTATGTTGACATTACATTTGAAAACGCATTTTGTCACTATCATTGCTAATACACATTTTCGAAATCACAGACTGACTCCAGATTGTTTTGTGTATCAAGGGTGTTTCTTGAAGTGCTCAATATTGGAGGGGGGTTGTAAAATGGTGAGGGGTGATGGTGGAGGAATGTCCATGGCAGAGTCCAGTCTATTGGTCTCACAGGTGCATTGCCCATATGGGCATAGGAAGTGGAGCTGGGGCAGTTCCAAGATGGACAGGGTTACAAAGAGGGACAGTAGGATGACAATCAGGGTGGTCTCATTTCTTGGCGGGGGTCTTGGCATCATGCTCTGTCTTGTTCCTGGATCTCAGGGACCGTTTGCAGGGTGGTTCTCCATCTGTAGGGGGTGGGGTGCTGGTGTGATGGTCTTGTGGTGGGGCGTCCTGTCCACTAGCGCCAGTGGAGGTGGTGGGCAGTTCATCGTCCATGCTAGTGTCAGGGGCCCCTTGCAGTGCCACAGTGTCCCTCCTGGTGTTAAGTATCTCCTTCAGCACCCCTACGATGGTGCCCAGGGCAGAGCTGATGGTTCTGAGTTCCTCCCTGAAGCCCAAATACTGTTCCTCCTGCAGGCGCTGGGCCACCTGAAACTTGGCCAGTACCGTTGCCATCGTCTCCTGGGAGTGGTTGTAGGCTCCCATGATGGAGGAGAGGGCTTCGTGGAGAGTGGGTTCCCTAGGCCTGTCCGCCCCCTGTCACACAGCAGCCCTCTCAGTTCCCCTGTGTTCCTGTGCCTCCGTCCCCTGGACCGTGTGCCCACTACCACTGCCCCCAGGCCCCTGTTGTTGTTGGGGTGGTGGGTTATCCTGGGTTCCCTGTAGTGGTGGACACACAGCTGATTGACGTGTCCTGGGTACGGAGGTATGGGCCCGCTGGGTGAGTGCTGTGCTGGTGTTACCAGAGGGTGGAAGGTCTGTGGTGGCTTGTGACTGGGTGTGGGGAACCGACTGTCCCGAGGCCCACGATGGTCTGGGCTGGTCATCTGGATCCAGTTGGACAGAGCTGCTGTGATCACTGTGGGCCTCTTCTGTGGGTGGGGTGGAGATGTCTGGACCCTTCTGTCTGGTGACGTTGGGTAGTGGTCCTGCAGAGGTATAAAAGCATGATTATTGCATCTGTGTGTGTCATAGTGGGCAATGGGTGGGTGAGCGTGTACCCCAGTGCTAGCATTCCTGTGTGGGGGCTTGTGTGATGATGATTGAGGGGGGTGTTATGGGTATGTGCAGTGGGCATGCTTTAGTGATGGGTGTCCATGCATTGTTGTGTCATGCACGGCTTTGTGTTGGGATGGGTGGTTTGTGTTATTAATGCATTAGTGAGGAGTTGGAGTAATAGGGGAGGGGGCGAGGGTGGGGGTCTGTGATAGCATGCAGGTAGGGTGGGGGATATGATAGTTACGATTTGACTTACCAGAGTCCATTCCTCCACCGACTCCTGCGAGGCCCTCAGGATGCAGAATAGTCAAGACCTGCTCCTCCCATGTTGTTAGTTGTGGGGGAGGAGGTGGGGGTCCGCCGCCAGTCCGCTGTACCGTGATGTTGTGTCTTGAGACCACGGAACGCATCTTCCCCCGTAGGTCATTCCACCTCTTCCTGATGTCGTCCCTATTTCTTGGGTGCTTTCCCACTGCGTTGACCCTGTCGACAATTCTTCACCATAGCTCCATCTTCCTAGCTATGGAGGTGTGCTGCACCTGTGCTCTAAATAGCTTTGGCTCTACCCGTACGATTTCCTCCACCATGACCCTGAGCTCCTCCTCCGAGAACCTGGGGTGTCTTTGCCGTGCCATGGGGTGGTGTAGGTGATGTGTGGAGTGGTGTATGTGGTGATAAGTGTGGTGATATGTAGTGGAGTGTGGTGTTTTGTGCATGGAAGTAGTGTGGGTGATGGTGTTGTGTGCTTGTGGCTGCTAGTTTGTGGATGGTGGTGTCTCTCTCTGGCTTTCCTTCTGAATTTTTTGTCTTAGGGGTTTGTGGGTGATGTGGGTGTGTGTTTTATATTGTATTGGGTGTGTGGGAGTGGTGTGTGTATGTGTATCAGGTGTGTGTCTTTTGAATTGTCCAATGTGGGGTTGTTTTGTAAGAGTGTGTGTATTTTAAGCACAGCAGTGTGTACCGCCAATGGAATACCGCGGTTGAAAGACCGCCACGTGGATTTGTGGGTCGTGATAGCATGGGCGTATTTCTGTTGGCGTGACGGTGTCGGTTTTGTTTTCGCCAGTTTATCACTGACCTTTGGTGTGGCCGACTTGTGTGGGTGTCTGAATTTTGTCGGATTTTGAGATGTGGGTCGTAATAGCTGTGGCGGTTTTCTGCGGATGCGGCGGTGTGTTGGCGGTCTTCTGCACGGCGGTAAGCGGCTTTTACCGCCAATGTTGTATTGACCCCCTTAGTCTCTTTTTCGAAGATTTTCTTCAGCGGGACGAACCTGCCAGTCCAATCCAACCTCCTGGAGCCCTTCTCCAGATACGCGATGCAGGGCTCCTCTGTGGAGATTTTTACCTTTGGACTTAGTCGGTTTTTTCGAGGTGAAAATCATTCGACCGGGGTAAACCTGGATCTTGATCCGACGTCCCTGGAGCCCTCCTCGGATACGCTGGCTCGGAGGTCCCGGTCAACATTTTACCTTCGGACTTAGTCTCTTTTTCTGAGATTTTCTTTATCGGGACGAACCAGCAAATCAGGCCGGGTCGCGGTTGAGGCAAGCCGGCTAGAGTTGCCGCGGCGGGTCGGTCCCTCTTTGGAGCTTTTTTTACAAAAGTTCTCCAAACTTCTCCAAACTTCTGGGGCTTCTCCCAGATGTCCTTTTAAGGTTCCTTTGAGGTCCACAGCTCACCCCAAGGGTCCAGAAGTTCTGAGATGGTCCTTGGGGGTGCAGACTACAACTCCCAGAATGCACCTGGCGCAAACTCCTTTTTGGCCACTGGCCAGTGGCCAGCTGGTTGATTTCTGCAGGAGTAGGTGCAGGGGACTCTGGATAGCAATTTTTCACCTGTAGCAAAGAGGGAGTCCCTCCTTGAACCAGTTGAAGCCAGGCAGAGTCCTTCTTGTGGTGAAGCCCAAGTGTGCAGCTGGTGCAGTCCTTCTGAGTGCAGGTTCCAGGTGCAGCCCAGGGCAGTCCTTCTTCTCCTTTGGTTCTTCCTTGTTGGAATCTGATGGGGATCTGAGGTGTGGGTGCAGGTCTGCCAGTTTTATCCTTGCTCCTGGGTGAAAATCAGAGGGGTCCTGGTTCTCCAATCAGGTGCAGGGTCCTTCCCCCTGTGATGACCACTTCCTGGGAAGTGTGGCAAAAAGCAATCCCAGGAGGCAACATTCTCCAAAAATCCATCATGGCTGAATCTGATTTTTGGAGGTTACATCTGGCTGAGCCCACCCACTTGTGTGGCTAAAAATCATAAACACCCCCCTCTCCTAATCTAATCAAGGGGGCACCTAGTTGTCTGGGGTTGCAGGGTGTGGGGGTGTTGCTGGTTGCTCAAAATGTCCTTCTCTGCCTTTGAAGACCAGTTTGGCAGCCCTCTCCCTTCCTGCCTCACCATCTGCTGAGGGGATATTCCCTCCCACAGGCACATTCCTTTGTGTGAAGCCAGGCCACATCACACCTCATCAAGGCAACCTGGCCAGGCTGCTAGAGGCTGGCCAATCAGAGCACAGCAGCAAAAACAATGCAGGGCTGAAATTGGCAGCTTTTCAGGTAAAGTTTAAAACTCTTTATCTGAACAAGTTATATTAAATCCAACAACTGGAAGTTGTGGGATTTATTATAACAATTAATTTGATACCAAACTCTTGGTATCCATCATTTAAGGGGACTTTAAAAATTAAAATAAAGTCTCCCCATTCTAGCCTATGAAGGCCATTTACTACAATGAGGGAAAAACAAATTTGGCTGTTTTTACCTCACCAGGGCTTATAAAACTATTTTATAAGGTCCCTGCTTATAGTTACATTGCACCCAGCCCTAGGGGCACATAGGGCACACCTTAGGGGTGACTTATATGTAAACATAAGGTAGTTTAAGACTTTGGAACTACTTTTAATTCCAAAGTCGAATTTGCATATAACTTTAATTTAAAAGCAGCCAGCAAGGCAGGCCTGCCTTTAAAATGACAGTGGGCACCTCAGCAGTGCACCTATGGGTGCACTACCTATGCTGTAGTCCCTAAACCTACATGCCCTACCATATACGAGGGACTTATAGGTAGGTTAACTTAGCCAATTATAATTAGCCTAATTTGCATATTCATTTTACACAGAGCACTGGGCCTGGGACTGGTAAGCAGTACCCAGGGCACAGCCAAGAGTCAGTAACCACCAGTACCTGTCCAAAAAGTGTGGGGGTGACCAGGGCAAAAAGGAGGACTTTCCTACATGCTGTCATCACTGTGGGCCTCTTCTGTTGGTGGTGTGGACCCTCTTGTCCGGTGATGTTGGGTAGGGGTCCTGCAGGGGTACAAAAGGATGTTTATTACATCTGCGTGTGCCATGGTGTGCAATAGGTGGGTGACAGTGTACCCCAGTTCTTGCATTCCTGTGTGGGCCCTTGTGTGATGGTGGTTTAGGGGGGTGTATGGGTATGTGCAGTGACCATGCTTTGGTGATGGGTGTCCATGCTTTGTTGTTGCATGCAGGGCTTGGTGTTAGGATGTGTGGTTTGTGATGTTGGGACATTTGTGAGGAGTTGGAGTGATGGGGGTGAGGGTGGGGGTATGTGATGGCATGCAGGTAGGGTGGGGAAAGTAATAGTAAAGATTTGACTTACCAGAGTCCATTCCTCCATCTACTCCTGCGAGGCCCTCAGGATGCAGAATCGCCAAGACCTGCTCCTCCCATGTAGTTAGGTGTGGGGGAGGAGGTGGGGGTCCGCCGCCAGTCCGCTGAACCACGAGGTGGTGTCTTGAGACCACGGAACGCACCTTACCCCGTAGGTCATTCCACCTCTTCCTGATGTCATCCCGATTTCTTGGGTGCTGTGCCACTGCGTTGACCCTGTCCACTATTCTTCTCCATAGCTCCATCTTCCTAGCTATGAAGGTGTGCTGCACCTCTGATCCGAATAGCTGTGGCTCTACCCGGACGATTTCATCAACCATGACCCTGAGCTCCTCCTCAGAGAACCTGGGGTGTCTTTGCCGTGCCATGGGGTGGTGTGGGTGATGTGTGGGGGTGTGTGTGTAGTGATAAGTGGGGTGATATTTAGTGGTGTGTTGTGTGAGATGCGTGGAAGTTATGTGGGTGATGGTATTGTGTGCCTGTGGATAATTGGTAGTTGTTTGTGGTGTCTCTCTCTGGCCTTCTCTCGGTTATTGTGTTGTAGGGGTTTGTGGGTGATGTGGGTGTGTGTTTTATATTCTAATGGGTGTGTGGGAGTGGTGTGTGTATGTGTATCGGGTGTGTGTATTTCTAATTGTCGAATGTGGCTGTGTTTTGTATATGTGTGTGTATTTTGAGCGCAGCGGTGTGTACCGCCAATGGAATATCGCGGTTGAAAGACCGCAGCGTGGATTCGTGTATCGTGATAGTATGGGCGTATTTCTGTTGGCGTGACGGCGGCGGTATTGTTTTTGCCAGTTTATCACTGACCTTTGGTGTGGCGGACTTCTGTGGGTGTCTGAATTTTGGCAGATTCCGAGCTGTGGGTCATAATAGCTGTGGCGGATTTCCACGGCCGCGGCGGTGTGTTGGCGGTCTTCTGAACGGAAGTAAGCGGCATTTACCGCCAATGTTGTAATGACCCCCACAGTAACGCAGTGAACCCACTACAAAATCTTAACACAGGTTTATAAAAATAGATAATATTCATCTAAACAAAACAAGACTAAAACAATAAAAATCCGACATACACAAGTCAAGTTATGAATTTAAAAAGAAAAAGAGTCTTAAATCCTTTAGAAAACTATGAGAATGCTGTCATTGCACAGTTTAAAAAAGGAAAATAGTCTTAAATCCTTTAGAAAACAGTGAGAATGCTATCATTGCACAAAAGTACCTAGGTAGTGTCAAAATAAAGCCGCACGGGCAAGTGTGCGTCGAAAGAGGCCAGCGATGCATTGATTTCTCACTCGCAAGTGAGAACGTGCGTCATTCCTCCTCCAGTCAGGTCGGTGTGCATTGTTTCTTCTCTTCTGCAAGAGAGCACTACGTCGATCCGGACGGGCAGCTCAGGTCCGACCAGGCTTTGCGTTGATTTTCCCTGCCCAGCGATTTTGCATTAAAATCCTGTCGCACTGTCAACAAACCCTGCTGCGTGGGGGCTTGGGTCGTTAACAGCAGCCACTGCGGGTGTTGCACGTCGTTTCTCCAGCACACTCAAAGCCCAAGTGCTGACAGAGAAAAGTCTTTATTGTCCCTGAGACTTCAACAACAGGAGGCAAGCTCATTTCAAGCCCTTGGAGATTCTTCACCAGTAGGGAGTCACACAAAAGTCAGTCTTTGTCCTCTCTCAGGCAGAAGCAGCTACTGCAGGCCAACCCAGCAAAGCACAGTTACAGGCAAAGGGGCAGTACTCCTCCTCCAGCAATTCCAACTTTTCTCCCAGGCAGAGGTTCCTCATGATTCCAGAAGTAATCTGATCTTCATGGTTTTGGGTGCTCTTCTAATACCACTTTCTGCCTTTGAAGTTGGCCTACTTCAAAGAGAGGTCTCTGTTGTTTTCAAGATCCTGCCTTGCCCAGGCCAGGCCCCAGACACACTCCAGGAGGTTGGAGCCTGCATTGTGTGAGGGTAGGTACAGCCCTTTCAGGTGCAAGTGATGAATCCTCCCCTCAGCCCAGATGGCCAATCAGGATATGCAGGCTAGACCCCAGCTCTCTTTGTGTCACTGTCTAGAGGAGAGGTGCAAACAGCCCAACTGTCAAAATGACCCAGACAGGGAATCCACAAACAAGCAGAGTCACAGAAAGCTTTAAGCAAGGAAATGCCTCCTTTCTAAAAGTAACAAAAAAGGATGATGGATGGAGTGTTGAAACTTTTCAATCACTCACTCCCAATCACAGATCTGGGTTTAATCCATTGTTATTTTGCTCACCATGCAACCCCAGTTTGGACACAGCCACATGTAAATCAGTCTTGACCCTGGCCTCTATTTGTAGCCCAAAGAGGGAAGGGTATGCCCAGACGTGGGTGCAGTGCTTGCTATGCCACCAAATTCAAGCTAGCCTGGCTGATGAAGGGTAATACCCTGAAACCAGTCCTAGGATGCTTCTTTCTGCTTCAGGGAGGTCCTGGCCTGGCAGTTTGGGCTGGACTGTTCCCATGAGGAGGAACAGGGCGAAGACTGATTTGCACATGGCTGGGTCCAAACTCGAATGACATGGCAAGCAAAACAACTGATGGATTAAACCCAGATCTGTTACTGGGGTGAATGGTTGATTTGCTCTGCATTCCGTCCATCATCTGTTGTTTTTGCATTTATCGCCCCAAGTGGGCAGGGCATGCCCAGACGTGGGTTCTGTGCTTGCTATGCCACCAGATTCAAGCTAGCCTGGCTGATGAAGGATGATACCCTGAAACTGGTCCCAGGATGCTTGTTTCTGGTTCAAGGAGGACCTGGTCTGGCAGTTCGGGCTGAACTGTTACCATGGAGAACAAGGTCAAGATTGATTTGCACATGGCTGGGTTCAAACTGAAATGACATGGCAAGCAAAAAGACTGATGGATTAAACCCAGATCTGTGACTTCGGGTGGATGTTTGATTTGCTCTTCATTCCGTCCATCATCTGTTGTTTTTACATTTGTCGCCCCAAGTGGGAAAGGTATGACCAGACATGGGTCCCATGCTTGCTATGCCACCAGATTCAAGCTAGCCTGGCTGATGAAGGCTGATACCCTGAAACTGGTCCCAGGATGCTTGTTTCTGGTTCAGGGAGGACCTGGCCTGGCAGTTTGGTCTGGACCATTCCCATGGAGAACAGGGTCAAGAATGATTTGCACATGGCTGGGTCCAAACTGGAATGACATGGCAAGCAAAAAAGTGATGGATTAAACCCAGATCTTTGGCTGGGGGTGAATGTTTGATTTGCTCTGGATTCCGTCTATCATCTGTTGTTTTTGCTTTTGTCGTCCCAAGTGTGAAGGGTATACCCAGACATGGGTCTATGCTTGCTATGCCACCAGATTCAAGCTAGCCTGGCTGATGAAGGGTGATACCCTGAAACCAGTCCCTGGATGCTTGTTTCTGGTTCAGGGAGGACCTGGCCTGGCAGTTCGGGCTAGGCTGTTCCCATTGGGAACAAGGTCAAGACTGATTTACACATGGCTGGGTCCAAACTGGAATGACATGGCAAGCAAAAAACCAAATGTATTAAACCCAGATCTGTGACTGGGGGTCAATGTTTGATTTGCTCTGAATTCCATCCATCATCTATTGTTTTTGCATTTCTTTCTAAAAGTGGCATTGTCAAACAAACAATCTAAAAACCAACTTCATTAAAAGATGTATTTTTGAATTGTGAGTTCAGAGACCACAAACTCCACATGTCTATCTGCTCCTAAAGGTAATCTGCGCTTTAATAATATTTAAAGCCAGCCCCTGTGTTAAAATATGAGAGAGAAAGGCTTTGCAACAATGAAAAACGAATTTGGCAGTATTTCACTGTAGGACATGTAAAACACATAAGAACATGTCCCACCTTTAACATACACTGCACCCTGCCCATGGGGCTACCTAGGGCCTACCTTAGGGGTGCCTTACATGTATAAAAAGAAAAAGCTTAAGCCTGGCAAACGGGTACACTTGCCAAGTCGAATTGTCAGTTTAAAACTGCACACACAGAAACTGCAGTGGCAGGTCTGAGCCATGTTTACAGGGCTTCTAATGTGGGTGGCACAAACAGTGCTGCAGGCCCACTAGTAGCATTTGATTTACAGACCCTGGGCACCTCTAGTGCACTTTACTAGAGACTTACTAGTAAATCAAATATGCCAATCATGGATAAGCCAATGTACCATACAATGTATACAAAGAACACTTACACTTTAGCGCTGGTCAACAAAGGTAAAGTGTCCAGAGCAAACAAAAACTTCAGAAACAGAGTCCAGCACACAGAAGCAACACGTGTCATGTGTCCCCCCCCAGCTGAAAGTGGGGAACAACTACCCAACCTCATGCGAGTTCTCATCACTAAGGCCGAAGAATCTGGACAGACCATCACATTGGCGTGGTCGGTGCCAGGGTGGTGTTCCACCGCAAAGTCCATTCCCTGTAGGGAGATGGACCACTTCAACAATTTGGGATTTTTACCCCTCCTCTGCATTAACCATCTGAGCGGCCTGTGGTCTGTCTGAACTCGGAAGTGAGCCCCAAGCAAGTGGGTCTTAGCTTCTTCAGTGCCTAGACCAAAGCTAAAGCTTCACGCTCAATTGTTCTCCACCTATGTTCCCTGGGAAGTAACCTTCTGCTAATGAAGGCTACAGGGTGCTCTAGGCCCTCTTCTTTAATCTGTGAGAGTACTGCTCCAATATATTGCTCTGAGGCGACTGTTTGCACAACAAATTCCTTGGAATAGTCAGGTTCCTTCAGCACAGGTGATGTGGACATGGCAGCCTTCAGGGCAACAACAGCCATCTGGCAACAGTCAGTCAAGATCACATTTCTGGACTGCTTTTTGGAACTTAACTCAGAAAAGGGAGCAATAATTGTGCCATACCCCAAAACAAACCTCCTATAGTATCCAGTGAGACCTAAGAAGGCTTTCACCTCAGTCTGGGTCTTGGGGGGCTCCCAAGCTAGAATGGTTTCAAGTTGTGGCTGTTGGGGTGGCACCTGGCCACTCCCCAACTGGTGTTCCAAGTACACCACAGAACCATGCCCTATTTGGTACTTGCTTGCCTTAATAGTGAGGCCTTACGTCTGCAGGGCCTCCAACACTTTACAGAAGTATTGCAACTGTTCCTCTCATGTGGAACTAAATAGAGCAATGTCATTGAGGTAGGTGGAATGAAATCATCTAGTCCAGCTAACACCTGGTCGACCAACCTCTGAAAGGTGGCAGGGGCATTCTTCTTCCCAAAGGGAATCACCCTAAATTGATAGTGCCCATCTGGTGTGGAGAATGCAGACCTATCCTTAGCCCCCTCAGTTAGGGAAATCTGCCAATATCCAGAGGTAAGATCAAACATAGTTAGGTATTTGGCAGCTTCCAACCGGTCAATGAGCTCATCAGCTTAGGGGATGGGGTGCGCATCAGTCTTGGTGTCCGCATTGAGCCCCCGGTAATCCACACAGAACTTGTGTTCTGGAGTGGCACCATGAGCAGCAGGCTTTGGGACCAAAACCACTGGGCTGGTCTAAGAGCTGCTGGAAAACTCAATAACTTTATCTTTAATGTTAGCCCTTACCCTGTCAGTCACTCTGTAAACTTTGTGTTTAATAGGAGGATTGTCCCCAGTGTCCCCATTGTGTGTACACAAGTGTGTGACCTCTATGATCAGGGAGAACAGTGAGGTGAACTGACCGAAAACCTGGCGATAGCCCCACTGCTGCTCTGGGGTCAGGGAGGGGGGAGAGGTTCACACCCTCCACTGACCCATCCTGCTCCCAGCAGACCTGAGGTCAGGAAGAAGCTCACTGTCTTCCTCCACCCCATTATCTGTTGCTAGGAGCATGGACAATTCAGTCCACTCAAAGTGTGGCTTGGCCCGGTTCACATGCAGGACCCTCAAAGGGTTCCTGGGAGTCTGCAAGTCTATCAGGTAGGTTACTTCACTCTTGCACTCCACCACCTCAAATGGCCCAGTACACTTGTCCTGGAGCGCCTTAGGCTCCACTGGTGCCAACACCCACACTTTCTGAGCAGGTTGAAACTCGACCAGAGTGGCATTCTGGTTATACCAGCATTTCATGTCTTCCAGGCTTTCTTCCAGGCTCTCCTGTGCGAGACTCCTGAAGCGAGCAGTCTTGTTTCTCAGAGCCAGCATGGAACTGAATACATCCTGGAGGGTTTATTAGGGGTTTTCTCCAAAGCCTCCTTTACCAGACTCAAAGGTTCCCTCACAGAGTGGCCATACAACAGTTCAAAAGGACTAAAGCCAAGTCCTTTTTGAGGCACCTCCCTGTAAGTGAACAGAAGGCATGGCAAGAGGACGTCCCACTTCCGCCTCAAGGGTTCTTGCAGGCCCATTATCATGCCATTGAAGGTGCAGTTTAATATCTCAACCAGACCATTGCTTTGAGGGTGGTAGGGTGTGGTGAACTTGTACGTTACCCCACACACCTTGCACAGAGACTTCATATACGTTGATATGAAGTTAGTACCCCTATCGGACACCATCTCCTTGGGGAACTCCATACTGCTACAAACCGCCATCAATGAACGGCCCACCACAGGGGCAGTGACCGATCTCAAAGGAATGGCTTTTGGTTACCGGGTGGCATGGTCCACCAAGACCAGGAAAAACCTGTTGCCTATGGCTGTCTTGGAATCCAGAGGCCCCACAATGTCAATACCAACCCTTTCAAAGGGGGTAATAATCACAGGAAAAGGTTGGAGGGGAACTTTACATTTCCCCCCACTCTTGCCACTTGCCTGACAAGTGGGCAAGACTTACAATGAGCATCCGAGTGCCTGTGCATTAGGGGCCAGTAAAGGTAGATGACAATCCGTTCAAAGGTCTTGTCCTGCCCCAAATGTCCAACTAGAGGCACGTCATGAGCCAGACCCAGTAGGAAGGCTCTGAAGCACTGGGGTACCACCAACACACGGGCTGACTCAGGCTCAGGAACCTAAGGCTCGCTGTATAGGAGGCCATCCACCTAGTAAATCAAATGTGATCCAGGCTCCTTTCAAAACGCCTAGTCTGCAGCCTGCCGATGCAAAACCTCCAGAGTAGGGAATACTTTCTGTGCCTCACAGAATGCTTCCCTGGTGGGCCCCCCTTCCTGCTGCCACTGTGACAGCTCAGGGACCTTAACCAGTTCAGCCACATGTTCCCCCGTAGGCTCCAGGACCTCCCCCTCAGGTTCAGCCTCCGCCTGGACTGTGGGAACTTCTGGGGCCGGTATTCTGTGCCCCGTGCCCTTCCTCCTTCGGGCAGACACCTGGGCCACTCTTTCAGACTCCAGGGTCTCCTGATCACCGTGATGGGCTGCCATTGACCGAGTCGACACACACACCCACCCACCCAGGCAGACTCAACGTTTACAAGTGTGACCAGCAGTCCACCTCCTGTCAAGGGGAATCCTCCAGGTCATTGCCAAGCAAACAATCTACAGGCATGATTGGACTCTCAGCTACCTTCAAGGAACCTGAGACCCCCCCCCATTCAAGGGGAACCTGCGCCACTCTGCACAGGTGCCCTCAGTTGTCCACTGCAACTAGTTGGCGAAGTACACAGGGATCTATCTGCTCTTCAGACACCAGGTGATTCCTCACTGTAGTCACACTGGCTCCTGTGTCTCTCAGAGCCTCCACCCTCTGTCCATTGATGGTCACCCACCACCTGTACTTCTTAGTGTTGACAGGCACGAGGGTCCTCTGGGCAATCTCACTCTCCCCTAGTGAGACAAGGGTATCTCAGTAGGCTCCCACCCACCTGGAACCAATTCCACCCCAAGCGCTACACTGGCCAAACCCTGTGACTGAGCACCAGTGGGTGACGGTGTCCAGTTGAGACATTTGGAGTCCCCCCTCATGTGACCCTCCTGATCACATGCAAAGTACTTGTGGGACCCCTTCTCTGCAGGTTTCCCTGTAGAGACCCATGGTTTCTTTTCTACTGGGGGCTGGGATTATTTACCTTGGGAATTAGGTTGGTACCCTTTAGAGAACTCCCCCTGTTTACCCTTACCCCCCTCCCACTTCTTCTGATGGGTATCCTGCCCCCTCCTTGGCATGGTATCCCCATACCTCTTTTGGACCCTGTTGCTCTCCCAACTGTCTGCTTCCTGCACAAGCTTCCAGGGGTCAGTCAGCTTGCTGTCAATGAGGTGCTAGCACAGCTATGGAAAACATAAACTGTACAAGTGCTCCCAAACAATCAAATTGTAGATCACCTTACTGCCCTTCACCCAACCTCCTAGTGACCTGCAAAAAGAATCAAAATATTCCAACCATGTTTGGGATTCCTTCTTCTTATAGGACCTAAACTCGTCCTTATACTGATCAGGGGTGAGACCATACCTTGTGATCAGGGTATCCTTCATGATAGGGTAGGTAAGCCCCTGGGGATCCCCTAAGGATGTCAGGGTATCCCTCTCCTCTACCTCGAAGTGCTTCCACAGACCTGCCCCCCAATGAGCTTCAGGGACCAAATTCATATGGAGAGCAGACTCATACCCCTTGAACCTCTCTCTTTTGTAATCGTTTACAAGGTCCTTAGGAATATGCACCCTCCTCTCAAGTTGCACTGTGTTATTGCTGCCACAATCCCTACTAGACTGGCTCCTCTAATCCAGCTACCTAAAGCTGAACTCATGAGCCAACAATAACCTTGCCCCTTCTATGACCATCCTCATTTTCTCCATCTCCAACTGGTGAGCCCTTTCTGTCTGTCCTGCAACTCTTCAGGAGCCAGACCCTTGGATGACATACTGTTATCTGTCCTGGAGACCCTCTCCCTGGACATAACCGGCCCACCCACTACACCATTGTGTATGAATTGCTCTTCCTCCTCCCCATCCTCCTCCTCCACCTCTGTGTGCCCCTCAGCTTCCTTGGCTGTTACCCAGGCCCTCAGTGCCTTCTGCAGCTCCTCCTTCCTGGTGGAGCCCTTAATGGGACAAACAAGGTTTTTGCATAACTGCCTCAGTTTCCAGTTTCCCTTAATCAAAAGCAGCTCCAGCTGATGCATTTCCACATTGAGACATGTTGAAGAGTTTAAAGTGCAAAGATCCAAAGACAAAAAACGAGTTCCCAATTAACTTCAAAAGTCTATAAAGGATTACCAGAAAATATGGAAGTAGAGAAAAATCCAAAAAGAGAAAAATGCAAAAATCACAAAGACAAGTAGCATGTGGTCATGTAATGGTCTGCACTGAAAACAGTAATGTACACTTAGGGGGTGATTTTAACCTTGGTGGACGGCGGAGGCCGTCCGCCAAGGTACCGCCGCCAAATGACCGCACCGCGGTCAAAAGACCGCGGCGGCCATTCAAACATTTCCTCTGGGCCGGCGGGCGCTCTCCAAAAGAGCCCCCGCCGGCCCAGAGGAAATGCCCCTGCAACGAGGACGCCGGCTCAGAATTGAGCCGGCGTAGTTGCAGGGGTGCGACGGGTGCAGTTGCACCCGTCGCGTATTGGGGCCCTCTTACGGGGGCCCCTGCAGTGCCCATGCCATTGGCATGGGCACTGCAGGGGCCCCGCGGCACCCCCTACCGCCATCCTGTTCATGGCGGGTTTCCCGCCATGAACAGGATGGCGGTAGGGGGTGTCTGAATCCTCATGGCGGCGGAGCGCGCTCCGCCGCCATGGAGGATTCACTGGGGCAGCGGTAAACTGGCGGGAGACCGCCGGTTTACCCTTTCTGACCGCGGCTGAAACGCCGCGGTCAGAATGCCCTCGGGAGCACCGCCAGCCTGTTGGCGGTGCTCCCGTGGTCGGTGACCCTGGCGGTCACCGGCCGCCAGGGTCAGAATGACCCCCTTAATCACTGTATGTCAAGTACAAGTTCAATTCCAACCGCTGATCACCAATGTTAGAAATGGGGTCTTTGGTTAGCAGTCCGGTTACCCCCTGTCCAAGCAAGGACACTCACTCTAGTCACGGTAAAGGTGAATCATCCTCAGTTAACCCCGCTCACTCCCTTGGTAGCTTGCCACGAGTAGGCAGGCTTAACTTCAGAAGCAATGTGTCAAGTATTTGTACCAACACATACAGTTACCCAGTGAATCCACTACGAAATGACACAACAAAGGTTTAGAAAAATAGATAATATTTATCTAAACAGAACAAGACCAAAACTATAACAATCTGACATACACAAGTCAAGTTATGAATTTAAAAAGATTCTTAAATCCTTCAGAAAACAGTGAGAATGCTGTTATTGCACAAAAAGTACCTGGGTAGCATAAAAATAAAGCTGCACAGGCAAGCATGCGTCGTAAGAGACCAGTGATGCATCGATTTCTCACTCCCAAGCTACAACGTGTGTTGTTCCTCCTCTGTGGCTCCGGGCAAGCTTTGCATTGATTTTCCATGTACAGTGATGTTGCGTTGAAATCCGGTGACACGGTGTTAAGAAATTGTGATGCGTGGGGCTTCTGTCATTCACAGCAGCCAGTGTGGGTGTTGCGTGTCATTTCTCTAGCCGCATTCTGTCGATCTCCCAGCCGCGATGCAGAAGGAGTGTCAATTTTAGCTGTGAGGATGGCAGTGCGTCATTTAGAAGCCACAAAGCAGGTGGTGCATCTAAAGTTTCCCCACACAGAGGTTTTTGCATGGATTTCTGTCCTTTTCCAACAGCAGCACCTTTCAAGGGTCCAGAGACAGGTGAGGGCACCACTTGGCAGGCGGGCTCTAAGCACCAAGCCCACATGTTGGCAGAGAGAAGTCTTTGTTGTCCCTGAGACTCCAACAACAGGAGGCAAGCTCAGTTCAAACCCTTGGAGATTCTTCACCAGTGGGAAGTCACACAAAAGCCAGTCTTTGTCCTCTCTCAGGCAGAAGCAGCTATTGCAGGCCAGCCCAGAAAAGCACAGTCTCAGGCAAAGGGGCAGAACTCCTCCAACTTCTCCAGCTCTTCTCCCGGGCAGAGGTTTCTCTTGGTTCCAGAAGTAATCTGATTTTCAGGAGTTTTGGGTGCTCTTCTTATACCTCTTTCTGCCTTTGAAGTAGGCTTACTTCAAAGAGAATTCTGTTGTTTTCAAGATCCTGCCTTGCCCAGGCCAGGCCCCAGACACACACCAGGAGGTTGGAGACTGTATTGTGTGAGGGCAGGCCGCGCTGTTTCAGGTATAGGTGACCACTCCTTCCCTCCCCTCAGCCCAGATGGCCCATCAGCATATGCATGCTACACCCCAGCTCCCTTTGTCCCACTGTCGAGAGGTGCAAACAGCCCACCTGTCAAACTGACCCAGACAGGGAATCCACAAACAAGCAGAGTCATAGAATGGTTTAAGCAAGAAAATGCCTCCTTTCTAAAAGCGCCATTTTCAAACACACAATCTAAAAACCAACCAACTTCACTAAAAGATGTATTTTTAAATTGTGAGTTCAGAGACCCCGAACTCCACATGTCTATCTGCTCCCAAAAGTTAGCTGTGCTTTAATATTATTTAAAGGCAGCCCCCATGTTAAACTATGAGAGAGACAGGCCTTGAAACAATGAAAACTGAATTTGGCAGTATTTCTCTGTCAGAACATGTAAAACACATAAGTAGATGTCCCACCTTTAACATACTCTGCACCCTGCTCATAGGGCTACCTAGGGCCTACCTTAGGGGCGCCTTACATGTATAAAAAGGGAAGGTTTAGGCCTGGCAAGTGGGTACACTTGCCAAGTCAAATTGGCAGTTTAAAACTGCACACATAGACACTGCAGTGGCAGGTCTGAGTCATGTTTACAGGACTACTAATGTGGGTGGCACAACCAGTGCTGCAGGCCCACTAGTAACATTTGAACATTACAAGCCCTGGGCACCTCTAGTGCACTTTACTAGGGACTCACTAGTAAATCAAATATGCCAATCATGGATAAGCCAATGTACACGTACAATTTATACAGGGAACACTTACTCGTTAGCACTGGTCAGCAGTGGTAAAGTGTCCAGAGAAAACAAAAACAGCAAAAACAGAATCCAGCACACAGAAGAAACCTGGGATGTAGAGGCAAAATGTTAGGGGAGACCATGCCAGTGATGCCAAATCTAACATCATCTCTTCAAGAAGGGCAACTGTAACTTGCCAGAAAACTATCGCCAAATCGCTCTTTTTGATGCAGTGGATAAAGGGGGTTATTCTAACTTTGGAGGAGGTGTTAATCCGTCCCAAAAGTGACGGAAAAGTGACGGATTTACCACCAGCCGTATTACGAGTCCATTATATCCTATGGAACTCGTAATACGGCTGGTGGTATATCCGTCACTTTACCGTCACTTTTGGGACGGATTAACACTCCTCCAAAGTTAGAATAACCCCCAAAGTCTTTGCTAAACGTGTATTGGCTCAAATAAATGAATGGGTGGAAGAAATAGAATCCTCCCCATGGAGCAAACAGGGTTTAGGGATAGACATGGAACCCTTGATAATATAGCCGCCCTCCAGGTATTAACTGAAAAATATGTAGTAGTAAGGAGTGGGGTTTTATATGTGGCTTTTATAGAGTTCTCCACAGCTTTTGATAACCTATGTTATTTTTTGCTGTGGAACAAGCTGTTAAAATTTGGTATGCTGGGACCCCATTTACGTTTAGTGATTGCTCTTCATTTGGATACCTGGTGTAGGGTGCTCATGGGTGGGATAGGGACTTGGAAAAAGTTATTCCCATCTTAAATGGGTTAAAACAATGCTGACTACTTGCCCTGCTCCTCTTCTCTCTTTACATTTGCGATCTCCCAGACTATTAGGCTCAAAGCAAGGGTACTACCCCATTGCATGGAGGAAATGCTATTGTTTGTGTACTTTATGCGGACCATATAGTCATTTTTTTATCTCACTCCTAAAGGGTTTTATTGTAACTATTAGGCCTTACAACAGTTTGCAGAGATGCACTTTATGAAGATGAATGCAACTAAAAATAAAATAATGTGCTTCCATTGGAGTAAGAAGCCAAACTATGGAATTTATGTATGGACCTTGTTGGGTGCCCAAAAATTATAAATTGTTAAATCATATGTTTTCTTGGGGAAGTCAGTATGAGGGAATCTAAGGGAGAAAACACATATAGGAAATAATATGTCTAAAGCCCTCTCTCAGGCCAAAGGCTTAGGTACATTCTAAAAACCCTCAGGGAGAAGGCATTTTTCACTCCTGTTAGAGGTCTATCAAGCTAACATTCCTGCCACTGTATAGTATAGAACTGACTGTTGTTTATACTTGGAGCTTTCTAAACATGATAGAAGATTGTGTTCTTGGAAGCTTAACTTCAGTGCACACAGCTTCCTCTGTAGCAGCTCCACGGCTAGAATTTGCTTGAGAAGTGCCTTTGTTTAGGGCCTTGCAAGGGTAGTGCGCTGGGTTGTGCACCGTCCAAAATGTAACGATGGATCATTAGGATCTTGCATAAAGAAAGAAATCTTGGGCAGTTTAAAACATATGTTATCAATCCGAAGGAATTTTGAGATAGCGACTGATCTGTTGCAACTTGATCTTGTGTTAGTCTTCTCGCTATCAATACAGCAATTAAAGGCGAGCTTAAAACAAGCCACATGGCTCTTGGGTTTCCGCTTGGATTGAGAAACATGTATTAAGAAAATAATCAGTTAAACTGTAATAAACTCCTATATGGCAAACAAAGTGCAATCTTATGTTCTTTGAAATCTGCCTCGTGGTCTAAGATGCTTTTGGTTTCTTCTAAGACAGGGTTTGCTTCCATTAAACCCTTTGTTTACTAAGTGGTATGGCATTTCACCGATTTGCAATTGGTGTCAAAAGGGCATTTAAGATCTCAATCATGTCCTGTTCATAGGTCCTGCTTTATTACCATACCAGCGGATGTGGTTGAGGCCTTTCTGTCTGCAATTATCGATTCTTTCTACTCCAAAGTTCTTAAATGCACTTTATGCTCCTCCAAATGAAATGCTTTGTGTTAGAAATGGGGTCTTTGGTTGACAGTAAGGTTACCCCCTGTCCAAGCAAGGACCCTCACTCTAGTCAGGGTAAGTCACACACAATCCAAATTATCCTGTGCCTACCCTCTGGTAGCTTGGCACTGAGCAGTCAGGCTTAACTTAGAAGGCAATGTGCAAAGTATTTGTGCAATAAATCATACAATACCACAATATAACACCACAAAAAATACACCACAAAGTGTTTAGAAAAATATATCATATTTATCTTCATAAATGCCGGTCAAAATGATTAAAGTAGAAATAAGCAACTGTAGGGATATTACTGAAAGTGATATCCAGTGTCTTTAGAGTTCAAAGATTACTGTAAAAGCAATAAAAAGTGTCTTAAGTTCTCCTAGAAATAACAAGTGTCTCTTGCAGGGCAAAGTACCTGGTTTGCGTTGAAAAATCCTCACAAGGGACCACAGAGGAGGCGATGGGTGGAAAACAGTGAATGTGCGTCGGTTTTGCACCTTCGCACACGGACTTGCTTCGTTATTTTCCACGCGGGGGAAGATGTTGCATCGATTTCCAGCACACAGACTTGGATCCTCTTCGGGTTGCGGGGTTTTCAGACACCCGGGGGATGATGCGTGGAATCCTGGGCTTGACGAGCGAAGTCCCAGCGGCTGCGTCGATTACGGTAGGCGATATGTGGAATTTTCTTCCGCACTGCAGGCAATTCCGTTAGGCGTCGTCATTCTGAGTCGGCTTGTGTCAATCCAGTAGGGCCAAGTGTTGAAGTTCCGGTCGCGTCGCTGGCGCTGCGTCGATCTTCTGTTGCGAAGTCGGGCTGCATCGTTCCAGACTCGGGGTATGGCAAAATTTTCACAGTGAGCAGGCTGTGCGTCGTTCTTGGCAGGCTTTGTGTCAAATTTTTGCCACACAGGGATTTCAGCTGCAGGAGAGAAGTCTTTTTGGTCCTGAGACTTCAGGGAACAGGAGGCAAGCTCTATCCAAGCCCTTGGAGAGCACTTCTGCAGCAAAGCAAGAGAGCAGCAAGACAGAAGGGCAACAGCAAGGCAGCAGTCCTCTTCGGAAAGCAGTCAGGTGAGTCCTTTAGGCAGCCAGGCAGTTCTTCTTGTCAGGGTGCAGGTTCTGGTTCAGGGTCTTCTCCAGGAAGTGTCTGTCTTGGTAGGGCAGGGGCCCTGTTTTTATACCCAAAAGTGCCGTTGAAGTGGGGGAGACTACAAAGAGTGGCTCAGAAGTGCATAAGTTCCCCTTTCACTTCAATCCTGTCTGCCAGGGTCCCAGTAGGGGGTGTGGCAGTCCTTGGTGTGAGGGCAGGCTACTGTCCATTGTCATGTAAGTATCAGGCCCTCCACCCTCCCAGCCCAGGAAGACCCATTCAAAAAGCAGATGTATGCAAGTGAGGCTGAGTATCCTGTGTTTGGGGTGTGTCTGAGTGAATGCACAGGGAGCTGTCAACTAAACCCAGCCAGACGTGGATTGTAAGGCACAGAAAGATTTAAGGACAGAGAAATGCTCACTTTCTAAAAGTGGCATTTCTAAAATAGTAATATTAAATCCAACTTCATCAGTCAGCAGGATTTTCTATTACCATTCTGGCCATACTAAATATGACCTTCCTACTCCTTTCAGATCAGCAGCTACCACTCAAACAATGTAGGAGGGCAGCCCCAATGTTAGCCTATGAAGGGAGCAGGCCTCACAGTAGTGTAAAAACACATTTAGGGGTTTTGCACTACCAGGCCATGTAAACTACACAGGTACATGTCCTGCCTTTTACCTATACAGCACCCTGCTCTAGGGGTTACCGAGGGCACATCTTAGGGGTGACTTATATGTAGAAAAAGGGAAGTTTTAGGCTTGACAAGTACTTTTAAATGCCAAGTCGAATTGGCCGTGAAACTGCACACACAGGCCTTGCAATGGCAGGCCCACTGGTAGCATTTAATCTACAGGCCCTGGGAACATCTAGTGCACTTTTCTAGGGACTTATAAGTAAATAAAAAAATCAAATTGGCTATGATCCACTGTTATGATGTTTAAAGGGCGAGAGCATATGCACTTTAGCACTGGTTAGCAGTGGACAAGTGCACAGAGTCTTAAAACCAGCAAAAACAGTATACAAAAAGTGGAGGGAGGCAGGCAAAAAGTTAGGGGTGACCACCCTAAGGCTGTCAGGTCTAACAAGTACCAAGCTCTTCAGTGTTTGAAGCCTAACACAACTCCTTTGCATGGGGCAACAGATGAATTTAAGGAGGAGTTGAATAAGTAAGGAAGAGTGAGCCTAAAAGGGAAGAGTGTGTTGAAGCAGGTGTGCTCATTAGAAATTGTTAATGAATGTTTGTGTGCTTTAACAAGAAATGAATAGAAAACTAAATGTAGAGAAATTGATGTGCATGTATGAAAATGTGCCCACAAAGAGTGTCTGCCAATATTTGCGAATTATATTTATATCAAAAATGATTAAAGTTGCATGAAATAATGAAAATAATAATAATGTAGTAGTATGTCATATTAAGATATATAACCTATGTTTTGCATGATATTGTAGAGTTCACCTAGCCGAAATTGTTGCCTAGTTGCCAGGCCTCATGCAGAAGCTAAATTACTAGCGCACTGTAGAGAAGCTGATGCATTGAACTGACCCTGAATCGCATATGTTAATAAAGTCTGCTTAGCTAGAATTTTCTGCAATGTACTGATGAACAGGAGATGATGGAACTAGGCGTGGAACAAATTTGGTGTAAGACAGACTCGATGTACTTTCCCAGGACTTGAACAATAGAAGCACTGACTAGAGAAGAAGATGCAACGTTTTTGATACCTGATGAGGCGGATGATGAGGACATCGCCTAGTGAACCAATCAATGATCTGAGAACGTTGAAATAGTAGAATTCATAGATTTGTAAAAATAACATTATTGGTTAGGGTAATAACTGGTGATTGACTGACCAATTAGGAATTAGGGGGATGGACTGGAAAACCATAATAAAAAGTCATGACAAGGGGCAAAATCTTCAGATGCTGTGATGAGATGAGAGTGGTAAATTGATGATGTCAGAAGATGCGATTCATGAATCTGTCATTGGGCTCATGCTCTTGAGATCCTGATATATTGTTGATCGATTGATGACCTGAAGACGAGGACTGACTTGTTGCTGATCCATTCTGTGGATTGGTAGCTTTGACAATGTGACTGTTAACTTTTTTAGTGCCTTTTCTTTCAAGGTACCAACTGCGCTGTTTGGATACGTTTTTCTTTTAGCTAGATGTTTTCTAAATTTGGGTTTCTAAATAGTTTTTGCATGAAATCCCACATGCTAATGTTAATCTGGGTTAGGTAAAGTTCCTTTGAATGGCGCTGACAGTGACAAATGATTGACGAACTGATTGCTGAACTCTGTTATTAATGACGTTATATTCATCTTTGATTGCTTATGCTGAAGCATTAGAGCATATGTTTTCTCAAGGTCTGATTATATTATGTTACTGGTGATCATTAATGAACTATTTCTGAGCTGATTGAATAAAGTCTGAATTAACCTCATGATTTAGTACTGCAACTAATAGGGAAATAAAATTGATAAACCGCATAATTAAGTTGTGGTAATTCATGAAATGCTTATATAATTGTCTCATGCTTAATGATTCTCTTAGTGGTGAGTGATTGATTATATTGATAATTGATGTTCATCGATTAGTACATAGCTAGGATACTCCATGCGATCCAAAAGGTTCATCGGCCTATCGACCTACACACGTCCCTTTGTAAGTTTAGTTACTAAGGACCAGGAGCACTACCAAGTGCTTTGTTTCTCCTTTCAAAATCAAAGTGGTGCAATGCCATTACAACATGTTCTTGATGAAAGGGAAGTTGAACATTCCCTGAGGGATTCAAAGCACATCTTTGTGGTACTTTGTCACTGGTCAAGGGAATCCATGTTTGCTAGTAATCCAATGTCTGTGAAGAAAATTCAAGAGTTCTTGTTGCCTAAGACATAAAGGCGTGCAGTTTTTTATCACCTTTATCTGCATTACGTTAATGTTCAATGTTTCCTTGGCGTTAGAATAACAAGTGAGACTGCCATGTGTCTTTGTTCACTGTGTGTCAAACTAGACAAAGTTGACCAAACAAGTTGGTCACTATCTAGTAAAGTGGTTTTCTTTCATACTTTAAGTACATGAGATCAAATCATACTCAGAGTCAATGGCAAATGATGGGTGCATTATAGAAGAGAAGATGCAGAACGTTTATTCAAAACTTGCTCTCGAACAAACGATACCTTTGCCATTAGAAACTGGCAAAGCTCATATCTTGTTTTTTTTTTCAGATTTCAGCTTTCCTTTGGCTGATGTTTGAATTGTGCCCACAGTGCAGTATATTGAGAGCCCCAATTGAAAAAAAGGTTAAAAGATGTTCCACAGAATTGTAACTTTGTATTTGTCAAGGGACACACCCCCGAAGTGACTGTTGATCAGAGTACACATGCCAAAATTCTGTAGTTTTTGCTTTTTCCCTGTTACCCTTCAAAATGTTTTAAATTAGACTCACTAAGACTATTTGAGAGCATTTGAAGTCTTATTGAATTTGGGCCCTTTAAGAATGACATCTTCCAGTAGCTGCAATCCTCTGAGTTTCTGAGAAAATGTTCACCTGCTTAAGGGCAAATCAGCTAACTGTAAATGAAATAGAATTGTGTGACTCCAATACGTAAGCTTTCTTATGGTTGCAGAATATGGCAATCTCACATCAGCATACACCTAGGGCCCTATTAACTACGAGTGGGTCAGTGTTTTCTGACAGCTGGACAAACCTCTATGTGTTACGAATTGTGTGGTATTAACTGCACCCGGTAATTCCTGAATGCATTATATAGCTCATTCTTGATTAAATTTCAGCATGTCAAACATGGTGGAATTTAACAGTATAAAACAGTATAGTACTTACCGTAACAAGTAGATTTTAGTGGGACAAGCACTACAATTGGCTTTTCAAGCACCACTAATTCGAAATAAGTTGAAAGCACCTTGCCTGAGAGCTAGATTTTATTGGGTGCAGTAAATACCCGTAGTCCTCAACCACGGTCAGACTGTCTTATAGTGTTACACCGCGGTTTGCTGCCGACCTGCAGTGTCCCATTTTCAAACCACTGAGGCATCCACAGTTAGTTCTTTGAACTGTCAGGCCCGCCATGGCCCCATTTTCATCCAGTGATAGCGTTGCGGATATCTTACGTGATGTACTAATTTCTAAATAAATACTCACCCACTTTAATTTCTGTCTTGGTGCTTACTTACTGTTGGGACCCCGGGGCCATGTATTTTGTGCTCTTTCCAGGTCTTGGGGCCATGTTCTGTCCTTTCTTCCTCCCATGGTGCTTTGCACATTGTTCCCAGGAGGCTATAGGGTGATTTGTTTTTCCCACTCCACCATAGTGTTTTCTTAATTTTTTCTTATGGGACAACTCCCTATCCAAGATGGCAATCTTTCTCTTTCCTATTTTGTCACTTCCTGTTTTTCAGTATACAAATAGCCGGTTTCCTCCTTTCCTTGTGTTGCAAACACTCCTTGCCTTTTGGTGTGTCCTTGCTCATGTTGACAGTTGTTGCTGTTCCAGTTGGTGTTTCCTTTTGACTTCTCTTGCTTGCCCCAGGTCCTGTATCTTCTTCCTGGTCTCTGGCTCTTGGTGTCTCTCTGGATCCTTCCTTTTTGGATTTCCAGTTCACAGGAGGTTTTTTCCCTTTGGGGTTTTTCCTCTGTGGGACTGCTTCTGGGAGGCACAGTCTGCTTTGGTTTTCTCATTGTCAAGGGCACCGTGACTACCAAAAAGGGTTGCCCCTATCTAGAACAGACCAGGATGTACAATAATAGAAGTCAAGCATCTACCAAATCCAACAAGAGTGGTAAGAGGGGATCAGAAAATGACATATAGGGCAATCAGGCAATGCCCAACAGGCCAGTCTGAAAGGTCAGTCTGTGGGCCATTTTTTGACTGCTTGTGGGCCTGTTTTATGGTCTGCTGAGTCGGTCTTTATTGTTGGTTGCCCTCATATAAAAACAAATTCAGCCTGCAGGAAACTCAAATCCATGCCTCTTCCATATCTTGCAAAACACCTATACAGAGTGTCTTTACAAGTTCAAACCTGCCCAGATTTGCAAATGTGAGCCACTTTTTTCTCTGTCTGTTGGATCTTGCCCTTTTGGCAGGGTTATCCCCAAACATTTTGTCTTTTACTTCCTATTTTTCTGAACTGTTTTTGTTGGCTTTAGGACTGTGGGCACTTTACCACTGCTGACCAGTGCTAAAGTGAGAGTACTTTCTGTCTACATTTCATTGGTGATTGGTTTATCCATGATTGCCATATTTGATTTGCTGTTACTTCCCTAGTAAAGTGCACTCTGTGTGCCTAGGGCCTGTAAATCAAATGCTCCCAGTGGGCCGATAGCACTAATTGTGCCACCCACATGAATAGCCCTGTAAACATGCTTCATACCAGCCACTGCAGCTTCTGTGTGTGCGGTTTTGAGCTGCCAGTTCGACCTAGCAGGTGCACCCACTTGCC